>NC_135000.1:29204481-30476580 GCF_051020985.1 Nomia melanderi | reverse complement strand
TTCATCAAGGGATAATGAATATTTATTGAGAGAAATATTCTCGAGTGCAAAGGGGTAATTATTCTCTGATGTCATTGTACCAGGGAGCATTGGAAATGAGTGATATTTGTATTCACCGTGGAAGAAGGAGTTGAAAGTATAATGTTCCATTTTAACCAGGAAGAAAGGAGTAATGTTTATATTTATTAAATACAGATTGAGCTTCCCAATGCTGGTTTCTTTTCATATCGCGAAGCAAAGGGTTGGCGGAATACAATTTATTCAACGAATTTCGATTTTCCATCATTCAGCGACCATAGACATTAAACACTCATAATCTTCCGGTGTTCTACGATTTATTCGCGCGCCCGTGCCGGTTACACCCGGAGAACAATAAACCGTTGGATCAACCCTTTGGACACTCCGCGACCGGGTGTTTGCGTATCTTTTAATCCTTTTCATACAGCCGCCGGTGGCATTATTAACTCCCGATGTTTATTTAGGAAAATGAACGGAATTTTCATTCGACGGTGATACAATCCGCCGCCGTCGAACATTGTTTCCGAACCGCGCCGGTTTTATTCAAGCAACCGACCGACGCAACGGCCGGAATGAAATATCGCGGCCCGGGAAATATTCCTCTTCCAACCGGGGAATTTTATTCAATGGTCCGCGGCTGAAATTTCTCGATTCGATTCGTCGTTCGACAGATTTCGTATTATAATGGCTGTCCTTTTTTCATATTCCTCTCGCGTATTTCGAATCAGCCGCGAGTTCCCGCGATTCTCGCTCCGTTGTACACGTCAAGGGGAACGAGGGGGGGCAGTCCGCGGGAAAAAACCGGGAAAGAAGAGGGTTCGAAATGACGGCGATCGAATGGAACGTCGAAACGATACGGGCACTCGCGACAGAGGTGAAATTGAACCGTGTGAAAAAATACGGGGATCGAAAACCGGTGAAACT
The DNA here is from genome assembly GCF_051020985.1 of Nomia melanderi. NCBI lineage: Eukaryota > Metazoa > Arthropoda > Insecta > Hymenoptera > Halictidae > Nomia > Nomia melanderi. The sequence continues at coordinate 30,475,638 of NC_135000.1, read as the reverse complement.
CGTCGCCGCGAGATGGCCGGATTTCTGCCACGCGCAGTGTCTAGCCCGCGTAATTGACCGTGAGGCGTTAATTCACGGTGATTGAGCGATCACGCCACGGAAAATGGGCGCGGCTACTTTGAACGAGCGGAAAAAACGGCGACCGACGATTTCCACCGGTCAAAGTGACCGTTGTTCGCGTTCGTTTCAGTTGCGAGCGTGTCTCTTTGCTGTCCAGTGTGTTTCGCGGCTCTGCTAGGTATTCGATTTATCTGTTACTTTAACTTGACGCTAAACGAACTACGTTCGATCGAATGACCGGTGCTTCTAAATAAAAACCTGCAAATAATGTTACGTTCCTGTTCACCAAATAAAATGGAAAAAGTATATAATCTTTTTCTCATTATTCGAAGGTTACTTTGTGCATTCTTTGCCTATTAAATCGACAATCACATTTTCTTTCGCAGAAACATGATCGGTAGATGAAGTGCCGGTACATTTAGTGTTGATTAATATGGAAGAATGTTCTACTTTGTAAATTTTCATTTCGGTTTCAGTTCATTAATCGTAAGTCAATTAATTCGTGAGAATTCAATTATTCACCTTGGAATCATCAGCGAAACGACAGCAACCGATTTCCGTTCACGCTGGCGAACATAAGGAAAAAAGAACCTCGGACGCATATTTCCTTGCCAAAAAGTCATTAATAACTAGAGGACTGAAAGTAGAGCTCGGAAGGAATGAGAAAGCCATTTGGCAGGAGTTACACTTACGGGGCGGCTTCGAGACCGGAAGTCGCGTCGAGTTTATAGCGATCGGCATCGAGTCTCGCTATCCTTCCGTTCGCGCGCGAAGATAAACTGCCGACCGATGTGGTCCGTTAGTGGAAAGATTTGCAGTTGCCGAAGAAAGTGGGAAATGACGTATGAAACGATTGACACCGTATCAGAATTTATTCAAACAAGTTCCATTTAGTGCGTACAAAGGTTGGGTGAAACAATAGAAACGCTGCTTATGAATCGTGTAGTTAGTTTCTGTTAGTTTCTCCTAGGAAACAGTCTTCAGAATTTATTTAGAATTCTATCAACACAAGCAGCCCGCCAAATCAACGGATGTCACATTGTATAAACGCTACGTAATTAAATTTCATGTCCAATTTGATGCATGCAATTACAAGAATACGTATGCTAACTCTATTTCTGAAGCTCTAATTTCCAAGATCTATCTGAGCGAACGTATCTTCCTAAGATCAATGTAACAAGGTGTACAACAAATATCCATACATCTCACGTTAATAAATATTCCGAATTTCAAATTCCGTTTCCCAGTCGCAATATTTCATTAAATCTCGTAGTAACAAATTTTCCGAATATACAGATAGTTTCCATTATTCCGTGCAATCCCCGCGAACGTACCGTACGCACGTAAAATTGAAACAAAAATTCAGCAATACACGAACAAGTTATAGAACATTTATTACATGTAAATGCGAGTAACACGCAGCGGGATCGACGTTGACCGATTTGTCGGGGATCGATCGATCCCGGCCGCGTGACAGTCTTGTTAAGTCCGGCTATCGTCGACGCGATATTTCGCCCGCGTCACGGGACTTCGCTCGCCATTCACGATCCATCCAGGCCAGTATGATTTACAAACGCAATTTCGGCCGTGGCTGCCGATTCTGTCAAAGTATTCTCAACTTTTACCCGATTGCCAACAAAATTCTTCCCCATTCGGTAGGCCGAGGGGTTTTATGGCCGGCTGTAAAAAAGGATTGATTTACAGCGTTGACTTTGTTTCGGGTTATACACATCGGATATATAAAGTTATCGTCCGCTCTAAAATGGAAACAAAAGAGACGAATGACTGCAGCGAAGCTTAACACCGTTCTCATGTGATTTGCATTCGACAGAAGTGGCTCAGGCGGAAGAGATATTCATCTGTACAGCTCTAATCAATTTATTGCAAACGAATAGAAATGAAACGAAAAGAAGCTATAGAATCAAAAGAGATCAACCGAGAATTAGAGAATTCTTAGCTTACAATTAGAAGAAATGATCGGAAGGTGTTTATCGACTAGAGCTATCAAGCAACTAGAGCGATTGATTTATAATTCTACAATTTATTCCAATTCGAAGCACCCTAATCATCGAAAGACTAATATTATATATCACACTATAATCTTATCTCAAATCTAGTGGTGACTCAAAGTCATCGAGGGTTAACCCTTTGCACTCGAAAGTTTTTCACTAGAAATGTTCAATATTCTTCGATGAGATACAGACGACGTTCTTTGAAACCATTTAACGAGGAAACATATATAAATTAAGAAGGAAAGTTATTTTATTTCAATATTCCATGTATTGATGCATCGTACAAAGCTTAATATTATATAGAAGACTTTATAATTTTGCAAATCAAATCAAGTGGTGACTGAGAGTCATCCAGTAGTTCCAGCGTGAAAAGGATCAGAACTTCGAGCAGCACATGTATATCGCGAAGAACAAGCTGCAGTATTTTCTCAAGGTGAATAATTGTTATTGTAGGACAAGTAACAGGCGAGACAGCCATCGAAAACACGATGGCGCGCAGCTGGCCAGATTTAAATCGTCGCGTCGCGTCGGCCTCCGGGTTTTTTTCCGTTTCTTTGCGCGCCGTCGCTCCATGCCGGAATATAAATGAACTCCATATAATGCCATTACGCGTTTCAACCGGCCGCTAAACCCCCCTTTTTATTTTTATTCCCGAACGTACACAGAGTGGCCGTGGCCCGCCGGATTGTCCCCGTTGAATACGCATTCCGATGGCCGGCAGCGGTTTTTAGGGTCGGACGGAATAATTTCCCGGCGCGCAGTGGAATAATCATTTTCCATAGAATTAAACCCGCGTCGCGACGCCAGAAACGGGATTCCGCCTCGATTCCCGTGCCCGAAGGCAACCGGACACGTACGAGCATCTAACCGGTGACCGTCCAATTCTGTTCTCCACGAAAAATGCCAGTTTAAACTACGTTTCTCTTTTCCTCCGTATGCGATCGAGCTTCGAACGAAGTTATTAACCTTTTAACTGTCGGATTGGTTCGGTAAACAACGTCGTTGACGGCGCATTTTGTACTATTTTCTTACCAATATGAAATTGTCATTCAATGTTCAGAGTTTTGTTTTAGAAACGGGAAGCTTTACTTCTGAATGTAAAAGGATTAATGAGATTTCATTGATAATTCGAAATAGTCGACGGTTGACATTGATTTACTGGACTGTTGATATTGTTTTTAATAATTGGGGCTATATAATATATTGTTTGATAGTCATTGTAATAAAAAAGGGAAGTGATATTATAGAATGATTCGTTGAGATTGTTAAAATATTGAAAGGATCGTAATCGTTCTGCTACGGTAATATTTATTCGGAAATCCTTATGCGTTGATTATGAATCTTGATCAAGCTGTTCAGATAATTGTCAAAGAGAGGGAAAAAGAGAATTCAACAGAAACTGTATCGCGCGCCGCGCAAAGTCGTTTCGACGAATGTTCAACGGATGTAATTGCCTAGAGTTGTTAATAACGAAACGTGTGAACGTTAAACAACGTGTTTTCGATCAACGCGCCATTGCCTCGGTTTGTCGTTACATTATATTTCCCATGAATCGGCGGGACGTACGATTACAGCCGGATAATCCCCGAAAACGGTTCGACCTGTTTTTAAACGGCGCTGAACGCGACTCTGCGGACGCGTCGAATTTTCCTCTGCGGCAATTACTTCGGATTACGATAATAATGTCGCTATCACGCTATAACGTTAATACACGACGCGCCGGAATTGCGCTCGTGTTTAAACGGAAAAACTGTTTATAGTGATTTGTCGGCGTTAATGAAAACTCACATTGTGCGCGCGGAATATTTTCATCTGTCGCATAGCGTTATCAACGAGAAATAGTGGGAGATTAAAAATAGCTATTAAACTTCCTCACGGTAACTGAAATAGTTATAAACAAATTTTATTTCATATGTTATCCAAGGTCCTCTCAGAAGCTACTTCACAGATATTTCGAATTTAACAAGCTCCTGGCAAACATCGCCAATAATTTAATTTTAATTCTATAACTATAATCGATTCCGTGATAATTAATGGAACCATCAGCGAGACGGGGGACGAGCGACGAAGGAACCGACGAATATCAGAGACAGACGGGGGAGAAGAAATTTCGTCGGGCAATATTCAGTCGCGGAATCTCTTCTGCGATCCATTTGATTCATTAACTAATATCTCGCCGAGGAATATTTATCATTCCCCGTCCACTCGGCGCAGTTTGCACAGTTGTTGAACGCGCGCCGAGTTCCACGTCGGATCCGGCAAGTTTCCGCGGCGTCGGAGGATGCGCTGTCGCGATCGTCCGCCCGCTATATTAATCAAACACGAGCGTGGACCTGTTTCGAGCGAACCAGGTAAACGCGTTCGAGTCTGGCCCACTCGTAGAATTACCTGAAATGTTCCTTCCACGCTGGCGAAGCTTTTGCGGGACGACTGTGCCTGAAATTGTCGGACCAGAATCGAGAAACGAGAGCTCAACTTCAAATTCTTCGTGACCCAGGATTTTCGGGAACTTTACGTACGATTTTCATGGAAGACTACATTTTTTATCGGTTCAAAATATCACTGAAATAGGTGTGACGATATTTGCCTACTTTCCTCAAATTGGAAAATATCTGTGAATGATTCAGTGTGCGACTAAGTGCGGAAAGATTAAATGGAATTAATTAACGGTATTCGGTGGGAAAGGAGTTGAAAAAGAGAGCAGGGTTAATTAAATGCGAGGGCAGAAAAGGAATTGAAAATAAAAAATCGTCCGCTTCGGTGCCTTAACGAATCGTTAACGGCACAAAATGAATTTCAACCGGTATCGCCGGGCGAAATAATGAATTTCGAATGTATCGAATTATTCTTGTATCTCGTCGAACCGAAACAATGAAATATTCCCCCGTCTGCGTCATTATATCGAAACGTTTATGCAGAGTGGCGACAAATCCATTTACCGGGAGACAGCGGTCGCTCCTCCCCGGGTTCTTGAATAACTAATGGAAATTAATAATTAACTCTCTTCATTATTGATCGAGTCCAGAGGAGATATCAATTATAAAGTAACGTATCCACCCTTGAATAGGAGGCTCGGCCGATAATTAATCGAAGAATAGACGGTGGAATCGAACTGTTCACTTCGAAGTCTCAATCTCGACGTTCGTTCATTATCGAACCGTGGGGACGCGTATATTTGCGCGGAAAAATTATCGACGGGAGATCGATCTTCGTTACCCGTTGAATAGAAAGTCTGACTGACAATGCGTCGAAGAACAGACGGTGAAATCGAAGCTTTCATTTGAAAAATGAATATTAATAATTAACTCTCCCCATTGTCTATCGAATCCACGCAAGATCTCAATTATAAAATAACACATTTATCCCAAACTATAAATTTCAAACTATAAATATTGCATAATTAACCGAAGAGCGGACATTAAAATCGAAAGGTCCGCTTCGCAAAATTGAAGTCTATAATTAACTTCCTCCGTTATCCGTCGAATTAGAGAACACGTGACTGACAAACAACACATCCGCCCGAAATAAAGTTCAACGTACAACGGACCAAAGAATGGACACTGAAGCTGAAATTTTCACTTGAAACTCTCAATCTCGGCCATTCATTACCGAGCCAACGAACCGCGCGCACATCAGGAAAAGACTATCGGCGGAAGATCGATAGACCTTAACTCCGATGCGAAATCGAGGCAACACCGCGGCACTTACCGAGGACGAGTTAATCCAGGCCACAATCGTCGATGCTCGCCGGGATCAAGCCATAATAAGAGCTAAATAAGAAATCCTCCGTGATGAATCGGACCGGATCGAACGGCGGCGTCAGCAGTCGCCGGGAAAAATCGAGGAAAATGAAAAGGAGGCCGTCGTTCCCGCGAGAATCGTCACCGGCAGCGCAGGTTCCCCTAATTAACACTAGATCCACGGAACGAGAAAATTCCACGTATACCGAATTTCATAAATATTGCTAAACGTTCACGTCGATTTCGATTGATGCGATTACACGAACATGTATCTCAACTGTCAGATTTGTCAGTCAATTTTTCTAAGAACGATAGAGGAAACTGTACGCTAAATGTCAAATCAAGAAACGTAGTAATTACCTCTGTTACGTTCCATCTACGTCGTCGTTAACACTAGATTTACGGACATTTATTTTATACTTTATTCTATTGTTCCTAGAGAACTACGTGTTCGTTTATATAAATCACGAAAATTGTAGCTTCAAAACCAGAGTATTGCAATGCGTATTCGCATGATTGCACGAATCTAGATCGACTTAAACTATTACTAAATAATATTTAAAAAATTCAATATCCGTCAAATTGACGGGTCCCGTAAATCTAGTGTTAATATATCCATTGCTCCTTACCCACGTTTACGCTTATATTTACCCTTGGGATCACACGTGTACACACCTGTTCAAATGCTCGGAAATAAGGTATCCTCCGTGGTCACTGGAAAGTCAGCGTCAGCAGTCGCCAGGGAAAATGGAGAAAAGTGAAAAGGAGGCCGTCGCTCCCGAGGGAATCGCCATTGGGAACGAAATCGCCGCGGTTCCCCTCGCATCCACCTTTTTCTCGCTTTTTTTCGCGCGATTCGACTCGTTCGAATGCGAAACACTCGCTCGCCAACAGCTCGGCGACTCCCGAGGGAACGGCGGACGGTTTGGTGCTTTCAAATTCGTTTATTCAATAACTCACAATTGCTTTACATATACAGCCGACGCGTCCTGTCTGCCGCCAGGCTCGCTCGCTCGCTTCTCGCGGATCGACGCGCGTCTTCCCGCGGATCGGTTCGCCGCGGACGCGTCTCCTCCGGCCTTCGCCTCCGTTTCTCGAGTCCTTTCCGTTTACAGCGGTGATGTCGATAAGTGCGAGGGACTTTAATGTATTTTATTCTGTATCTTATCGTATCGTAGGTTTTATATATAAACAGCTATACAACTTATCGCTAGCTCGTAGGGGTCCACCGACGCGGTTGTCGCGCTGAACCGGGCGCGGCGGGAGCACGATTCATCCGTATCGTTATTTACTCGTCGACTGCGGATTCTTATGCAGACTCACGTCTCATTTGTTCGCCGCGCGATACATTAGCGATCGATCGTTGTTCATCGTAACGTACCGTACGATCGTTGAAACCGCGAAAGGGAAGATTGGTGTCACGGATCGATTCGGTTGAATTATTGAGCACATCGGTTGGTTGACTGGTCTATAATTCAGTTTTTTCGTGGTCTACGTATTATCGGTGGATTTCATAAATGCACAAGATCCGCTGTCCCGTTGTCGTCGCTGCTTTCGCCTCGGCGTACGCGATTCGCGCTGTACCTTATAAATAAAATGAATCTCCGCCGGTGAAAGGTTCTAAAGTTATCTGCGTGGAACTTACAAAATTGCTTACAATCTTTTGTACATCTTTTGCGAAGGAGTTCGGGATTCGATTGAGTTGGAACGGGTGTTTAATTAGCGAACGTTCGAGTAGAACCGTTCGCTCGGGAGAAAGTCGCTCGGAACTTCCTCTTCGCTCGTTTCAAATTTTGATACGAAGACGGGCCAGTTCGATGGAACTTACTAACGATTTGTCGGAATAATTAAGCGAATTAAAAGTCGCTTAAACTTCCGCCGCTCCGTCGCGAGTTCGAGGAGAATTTTAACGCGGTTCCCACCGCCGTCGAGCGTGTTAACGCGTTCTTAACAATGTTTCATTCGGAAGACAATCGAATTTGCGATTGTACCTATGGTAGTCGCGTTTAACGTTGAACAACGTCTCTATGCCAGTGAAACTAAAATATACGCAGTGTCCCGTTCGAAAATTGGCGCGAATCGAAGTGGAATTTTGATAACAGTTATAAGAAACTTCAGAATCGATATAAGTGGGCCACATTGCATAAGACAGTTAACGTATTGTTGGAACCATCGATTTAATTTTCCAAACAGCGCCATTTCCATTCACATTGTTCCGAAATTCGGAACGCCCCGAAATAGCCTGCGAATAATATTCGTCATCACGGGGCGTGAAAATATGTCGCTTGTAAACCGAAAATTATACGCCTGATGGTTTGATTTTCAACAATCATCGTTTCGTCAACTCAACCTTATGAATCAAGACTTTGGATACCTATAACTAACTCTAAGACTACCAACCAGTTCATTCAAACGTAAGTTGTGAAAACGGTCGAATTTCTGAAAGAAACAAGTGTCACGTAAAAACTAAAAACAGTAGTTCAAACTCCTCTTAAAAAACAAAGGAGAGTTTCCCAAGTATGTAATTATAAAAATCTTGAATATTCCGTATCATTAACTTCGTTATAATCGAACAGCTCAATCATTCTATTGGCAAGCGAATCCAATCGAGTCGCTCGCAGGTTTCGAGACAAAGACATTAAGTCGCTCTCCACGCGGAAAATCTCGAATCAGCTCTCGCGGCGGATAGCCGGCGATGGAACCGGAAGCGGCGCCGCATCCCGAGAAATTGGCGCTCGAGTAGTGACCAAATTCTCGCCGGAGCAACGGCGCATCCGAGGAATGCGGCTGCAAGATCGGCCCACCGGAAGAATGCGCAATTGCATCTGGGCGAAAGGCGGCTCCGGACCCGCTCCCTTTATTGCGAATGCCCGAGTTCGTTTCTCTCGTTCGTTTCGTGTACGTTTGCGGTCCCAGGGTTCGGGCTCGCGTGTCGACGGGCCATTCTTCGCGGCGGATCGGATCGGGGGAACGAGGCCCGTAAACGGACAAGGATAACTCGAGGAGCGAGCGACCGACCGATCGATCCCGGCGCGACCGAAGGAGAATAACTCGAACGCCGAGCTATCGGTTCTAACGAGAACGATTGATCGTTAATTATTTCGAGCCGTTGAAATAATTAACGGCTACTCCCTCTGCCCCGGGTCGAGCTCTTTTTCGTCTTCGTTAAGATGGGAGCGGAAAGGGAATTATTGATCAAGAGTTTAATCAAGGAATTCTGCTGGAGAACCTCTTATCTTGATGTGCAAGTGGAACTTGCGCCACTGGTTGTTTCTTTCTGCGAATTCGCGGCAGTTGTGCGTGGAAAGTGAGAATTATTGGTGTGCAATCGAAGGAGTCAGTTATGTGAAAATGGTGAGTTAGTATTGGAACTTCGATGTCGAATATCAGAAATTTCGAGTGTACTAAAACTTTGTATCATTTACGCGGTAATGGAACATTCGGAGAGTTCTTATTTCTCTTTGTAGCGTATAAACGATTAATTTAATATTCTAAAGCCCATACCTTGCGAAATGATCACGCGATACTCCCAAATCCCGTATCGCGAAACAATAATTCAGTGCTCCCACATCCTGTACCTTTCAAACGAATAATTCAGTACCCTCAAATCTTGCATCTCTCAAAGCAATAATTCAATATTCCCGAGCCCTTTATCTTCCAGGAACAATACTTCGATACCTCCGAGCTCTTTACCTTCCAAAAACAATGCTTCGACATTCGGAAACCCTTCAGCTTCCAAACATTAAGCGACTTTATTCGGATCCCTGCTTAATCAGCGCGAAATCTCTCCTCAAACTCATTTCCCGGGGAACAACGCGCGCGCGGGGCTCATAGAAAAATATTTCCACGTTCAAAGGGCTCCGCTGTCCGAACAAACATCGATCCGGCTTAACGTGTCCAACGCGACAACGGGAACAGTATAAAAACCGAAATTCCGTCGACCGAAACGTCGTTTCGCGCGAAAATCGCCCGACGACCGAATAACGCAGATGTTCCGTGATGCGGCGTAACTCCCGAGTTTTAACGTGTTTTTAACTGCGCGATGGCCGCGGGTCTTCCAGACATTAATCGCGCACAGCCGAGTTTAGATATACGCGTGTGTGAGAATTTGTAGACGCGATATTCTAATACAGCAGTTTAATTTTGCAGTAACAAATATACGAAACACAACAGAAACTGACGTGGAAAATGTTTCCAGGCGAATCATTTTGACCCTAAGCGTTAACATTTCTTTTCTGCCAATTGTACTGACTTTCATCCATACATCTCATAGTTCTATTAATAAGATCATTATATAATTATATCGTTTTTAAGTCGCTTTTTCAAGAAAATGTGATCTTATTCATGGATCAAACTGACCCGCGTCGATAGAGGCATATCAAAATGTCGGTTAACTCAGTATTAATGATTTGTAGCGATTCCCGCGTTTTTTGGAGTGCGTTGTCCTAAATACGCACGATATATCGCGCGGAGATTGAAATTGAAACCTTGAAACATATGGCGATGCGTTTGAGTCTTCCAAAGTCTCATAACACACGTTGCATTCAAACAGAAAGCTGAAATAGCTCAGACCCATCACCTGTAGCACGTTTCAGCGTGCATTTCCTTGCGAAAAGAAGTGAAAATATTTTTTCGGGGGTATCCTGGACATCGCTTTCTCAAGGATTCGATAAGAGGCACGTCTCGAGTGACGAAATCCAGAAGTTTTATGGGGGATCGACCCTCGCTCAGGGTTTCCGCGTCGAAATGTAGAATTATCGTCGGCCGGAAATCCGGTTTCGGGGCGGCCGGATAAATCACCGGGAAAGAAATCGTCGGCCGGGATATCAGGTTAACCGCGCGGACCGTTCGACGCCGGGAAAAAGAGCGGCGCGAGTGGGAAATACAAAGTGACATTTTTTTTTTTTTGGTCGTCGGGATTTTTCAGGATTTTTTCGGGTCGCGCGCGTGACACGCCGCTGACAGCACAATTTCGCGAAATCCCGGCGCATGCATCACGCGTCCGGCTCGCCGCGTGTTCTCGCGGAATTTTCGCCGGAATTAGCGCGACGCCGGGGGTGGGAGCTTCTTCTCGGTTCGATGGGACCACCTGTATGACGGGGCCGAAGCGTTCCACTCGAATTTATCGGGGAAAAAGAACTGCGGCGTTTGTGTCGCGTTTGGTACACCGGCGAAATGGTTTTTCAGGTGAACTGCATAATTTCGTGGAAACTCGAGGATTCCGTGGACACCGTTGAAGCTGATTCTGATTCGGAGAGATCGGGACAGTGTGACTTTGGATTAACTGATTGGTTACAGCGAGTTCTTTGCTTTTGGGAAATTTTCTGAGGTAATTCTTGAACCTTATATCAAAGTCAATATCAAAGATTGATTGTGACTGTTGATACGAAGTAATTAATGATATTTGTGGGAGAAATGTTTCGAGGTTATCATATCTCTTGATCAGTTGTGAGAATTTCTTGTTTCTTACTAAGGAATTTGGAAAGTGATGGAATAATGAATATTTCAATGTCCCTACGAGATCGCTTGATCAATCGTAATTTCTTCCTATTATAAAATGAACACTGATGATTCAAAGTTCCAAGGTGAAAGTTTAGAGTAATGCAAGCTTCTCATTCGTCAAAATTTACGGTGATGTTTATGAGACGTCTAAATTCGATTATATCCACCGAGACTGCGAAATTAACGATCCGCGCAATGTCGACTCGGCCATGTACCATCCCTCGCCGCATAATGTCGTTGCATTGCGAACATAATCTCGTTAGAAGCGTGACGAGCACCGAACCACGTATGATCCGCCGCCGACGGCTGTTCTCTTAACGTCAGGCTATTTAACGCGTACACGTACACTCCGCGCGTTCCGTCGTTAGTTTTTACGACAGGTCGAGGCTAGACCGCGTCGATCCCTGTCCGGGCATTATGGTTACCATTCGATTCGCGAGGAGAGCGAACACATTTACACCCGATAAGAGCGTGGAAGAGAGAGTCCCAGGTCGCACTTCGCGTTACGGTTATAGTTAATGGACTGAGAATTCGCAGCTCGAACAATTTTTTAAAAGAATAATTCAATAGTAATTTGTCGGATTTGTTTCCCTCATTTAACCATTAAGAATGAAATTCTAGAAGCTTCTAACATCGTGTTTGAATCGAACTTTTCACTTCGTATCAACTAAATAGATAAGAAGAATAGATACGAACTAAATAAGTTCGCTTAATCAGTTAACTGTAAAGTCTTGATTCATAGGCTGTCCATTTCTGAAAACGAAAGGAATTTTTCCAGATATCTACTGAATGATTGTAACACCAACTTAGCGAGAAATTAATATCCAAACAGGTGTAACGAAGTTTCCCGGCGACAATAGAAATTACATTGAACCCGACGCCTATTAAACTCACCGAACACGTTCGAATCTAAATTCCCAAATGACTTTCCACGATCAATTAACCCCATTACACCTTCGACATTAATTTCCGCGATGACCGCACGCAACAGCGTCCGCATTCACGAACGAATGGAGCGTCTTTGATAAATATCTCTGGCAATCGGCCGTACAAATGTGCCACATAAATCCCCCATCAAACGCACAGCGAAAAACTCCGCGCGAAAAACGAGGGACGCGATCCTCGCGTGGAGAACACTTCTGCTTTTGATAGGCTATTATCATTCGAACGTGCGCGGCAGGATTGATAACGTTCCGCGCACCGAAATTCATAGACGTCGCGACCGAAACACGAGAGACGGGCTTTCGTTTTATTTCCCGCGACGCTCGAGGGATCTTGCGACGCGATTAAATTCCTTCGCGGAGCACCCGTACAAACAATTTATCGAGCACATGGTTCATATTCCTCGAACGCTTCGAATTTCGCGACTGAAATTGAGTCGACAGCTCGGGGATCCGATGAAATCGTCCTGTAAGGACAGAGATTGAGTTCATTTTTATTTCGAATTAACGCTACCCTATTCCGTCGAAACCCTTTCACCGTGCGATTAGAACTGTGCTTTGCGGGGAACTTCGCTGTCTATGGATTTATGCGCAAAGTATTTTTTTACTGGCCAGTAAAAATGGGAGAACGATCGTTGCGATGGTTCTTTTACGGCTGGAACGTGGGTCTCTATGCAAATGCCCATTTCCATGGATTACTTAAAGCAATAATAACATGCAGAGTACGGGAAGCTTTCGTTACGGTTTAAAGACGTTTATCAGACCATGAAATTTCTATGAAAATTAGAGGAACGCTTGTATCTTGCCAATGATCGCGAAGAAATCGGAAACGGGTCGCTTCGATCTGCTCGGTAGTTTCACCGTTGAAAATGTTCTCTGAAACGCTTCGGATTTTTCGGGAATCGCTCGAAGGGGAACGGAAGTTCATTAAAAATGTGAAGAATTAAGCCAGGCGGCGAGGTATCGGCAACAAACGAGACTGTTCTCGCGCGAAATAAGATATTACGAGCGCCGGACGAATAGCAATCGTGCCGAGCGGTGTCTGTTCCTCGAAATCGGTGCTCCCTTACCTGCGCCCACGCCCACCTTATGAAACATTCATGGGGCAAAGCAATTCGTCCGTTTCGCGGCGCTTTTTCGCCGGGATCGTTCCCGGCGTGCCCCAAACACTCCAACGGTCGCAGTTTCGTGTCTCTATCTACCGCCTCGATATATTTCATTTGTTCTCTTTTCATTTTCTTTCTTAAACGTGTTTAGATAACAAGAAGGAACGCCATATTTACATATAAAAATATAATCTTATCGCGATCGATCGGCCCTATTTATAATTACGCGTGAAATTGTTGCGCGTCGAGCGACCTTATTTTCCTGCTCTTGCTACAAATCATTTTCCTTATCACAATCGCAAAAACAACGTCACAATTCAATTTCTCCTGGATATCACACCTCGAAAATTTCAAGTTTTCTACTCCCGAAGTCTAACTCAATTAATTCCAATTTAATAGAACTACCGTACCAGTCAAAACGACCGGTTCGGATTTCGTCTCGCAATTATTAATAATTAAAGCATTGGATATTCGTAACAATTTAAAAAATAGTTTCACTTCACTATAATAAATATCTCAAGAAATCTTTCACTCTAGCGTCAACATAGAAATAATCCATCTCACTATCCTAATTAAATTCACTCTACACAATACACCCAGAAATATTCAACTTCCAAACTCTATAAAATCCAAATTCATCCTTCAATTAACCACAATTAAAGCTACATATATAACTTCCTCGATCTCCGTGCTTCCTATTACAAATAATTTCAAAAATTCAAAACAAAAACAACACAATCGACCGTACCGATTTTAAATACCGAGTCGCTCCTCGCGCAACAATCTTACACGGTGTGCACGTTAGTATGTATATTATATATATATATACTTATACATATATATAGATAAAATCTTCCCCTCAGACACGCTCGCTCTGATACGTTTTCGCACATCACAATTTCTTGGCTCGTGCCCGGTCACGTTCCACATCCGAGACGCTTCTCCCCTTATTGCGAAGAGTGAAAAAGGGAGGGAAAAAGAATGGAAAACGGCGTCGTCGCCCTCGCGGCCGTCTAATCGCCGCTAATCGGTCCCCGCCCAGTGTCGAGTGCCGTGGAATAAATAAAATCGAGTCGAAGTGAACTGTGGATACACGTATGTACATTCTCAGCCGATCGCTCCGTATTTCCTCCTTCGGAACGAGGTTTATGGAGTCGGAGGGATATCGGGCGGCGTTCGAGGCCAACGGTTTCGCCGATCGTATTTCTTCCAACCCTTATTCGACTGCCTTTCTGTCGGCGCCTCGCGTCGACGGCGATGATTTGTTTGCGAGAGCTACCGACTGACGTGTGCTGGGAATAATGGCGGCGATAACAGAATCAATTTTCTGAGGAATCACGTGGTCGTATTTATAGATTTCCTCTAATGTTTCTCTTTTCGAAAATACCCTCTGCGATGCACATTACTTTTCTATTTTTATTTTGGAGATGAAAATGAGAAGTGATTGTTTCTTGAGAATATAGAATCAAATGCTTGTAGTGTGTTTATCATTAAATTCGAAGATGATAGTTAACCAGTTAAGTGTGGAATTTAGTTTGAAAAATCTCATTGTGCGCGTAATAAAATGAAATAATGAAGTGTATACTAGTTAAATGCAGGCCAAATGCACTTAAAATATATCCTAACGAAAAACTAAAGCGAAACGAAGGAGAGTTACATGTTTGTTTCCATCGTTGAAAAAGTTAACAGCATTAAGAGTTTTAAGATGACGCGTATGCTCGTCAAACACAGTTAACTGGTTAATCGTTTCAGTATTAGAAGTAAATATACGTAACAGCAGAGGATCAGAGAGTTCACGAGAACGGATAATACATCGATGAAGTTGAATTGCGCAACGCGAGAACCGCGAGTGCTTTTATTTGTTAAACGGTTGATGTCGAGCACACTCGAAAGTGGACCGAACTCGTTGAGAAGCAGGCGAGTCGTGGTTCCAGGGGTATTCCTCTTTTTTCAGATAAATATTTTTCTGAAACAGTGGCTCCGGGGAAGAACTTTCTCGCCGAGCTGATAATACAGCCTGGTATTTCAAGTAGAAAATACTCCGCGAGCGAAGATCCGTGTACACGGAGCCGAGAATAGGCCAGAGACAGAAAGAGAAAGAAAGAAAGGAAGGAAGAAAGGAAGAAAGAAGGAGAGGCGGAAAAATGCGAGCGAGGTAAGAGCGGGGAAAAAATAAACGTGAACCGGGAGAGGAGCAGACAAACGGTGGTAATGGAAAGAAAATTGCCGGGGAAGCCAGCGGAAAATGTAAGTATTAGGTTATTGTGGGTGAACTGATTATTTGGCCCCGCGGGTCTCGTTCGTTCCATTAAATCTTTTCAAATATTCCGGGATTGTTAATGAATCCGGCCGCGCGCTGCTTTTTTTCACGCGGCGCCGTTTGCTTTGATAATAGAATTGCTCCAAGTTTATTTAACATTAATGAAAAGATACTCGGGAATTTCAGGTGAAACTTGCCGCGAGAACTTCTGAAAATTTATTCGTAACGGAGGCTGCTTTTAGCAGAGTAAATTTGTAAAGTTATAACTCCGCTTGCGGATATTTCGCTGTGATAACATTCCTCGTCCTCGTTCTCGATTTTTCTCGTTCGGAAGTTATTTTTCGTATGCAATATCGTGATACGATATTGAGGAATTATATTATCTGTCGGTCTGTGGATCAAAATCATCGAAATATCTCGAAAGAAACTTAATTGTTACGTTAAAATCTGATTCATTTACAATGAACCTCACGAGAACTTTTGTCCACTGTTTCTAATAAACTCACGAAAAATTTGTATTCACTGATTCATCATTTACCGATGACCTATGTTTCCACTCCCAGCGCAATATTCCACATCGCAACGTCGGAAGAAACACGGCCGGGAAACGATCGCCGAACATCCGAGGATCTCCGTACCTCAACGTCCATTTTGCGAACGTATTGCAACGTTCCAGCGAAATATCTTAGTATATACTTACGTTTTATACTGACTGCCTTCGTTTCTCAGAAACCAAATATTAATAGTAGAAATAATACCGACAATAATAGTACGAAAATATTAATAACGTGTTACAATATTAAATAAACACTAACCTAAACGACTGACTTAACTTTCAGACAGAAGACAAAGGCGGTCCGTATAATACGCAAGTACCAACACCTCTCAGTCCCTTCCAGCGTGCGAAATCTCTATTAACCCTTTGCGGTCGAATGTCGCAGCGGCTTCGATGTCTAAACTCGACTGCAAACAACTGAATTATTCTAACGAGAGACTCACACGCAACTTTACTTTTAACACTATGCCGTCCGGTGACGTCACGTTGGTGTCGCGGGCGAAGCTACCGAAATTCTGCGAAAATGGAGGGACAGGATTGAGAATTATTGAGAATTATAAATGATCCAAACGAGTCATACCGGCGCAAACAAAAGATTCCCGATTATGCGGACGGCATGGTGTTAACCCTTTGCACTCTAGGGGCGCCATACAGTCGCCACCTGATTCGACGCAGCAAACTTATATTTTCAATTCAATATTAAACCTTATGTAATGTATCAATACGCAAAACATCGAAGTAAAACAGTTCTGTCTCTTAATTCATTGAAGATAATCGATTGTGTTACTTGCGAAAAATATCGTTAATACTTAGTCAGAAAGTAGTGAATATTTTTAATGAAAAATATTGCCGAGTGCAAAGGGTTAATAGTCAAGACCTGTTAATTCTAAAATAATTCGAAAAGAACTGCTCGAAGTTTGCCTCGGCCGCAAAGGGTCAACAGAAAATTGACCTTCGACGCCCACTTGTCTCGTCCTGTCATCCCCGTACCCTCTCGCGGAAGAACACTAGGGGGCTAATGTTTGAAGAACGTCACGCGCTCTAGAGCGTCCAGGCTAAATTAGACTGTACAATAATGGCCCACTTGGTAACTGCGATTTACTTCCGCCACTTCCCTGTCCGGCGAAGAGAAGCGGTCGTCGTCTCGTCTACATTTCGGGGGACATCCATCGGGAACGTCTCCGACGATCCCGGTCCTTCGTTGATCGTGCGCAGAGTCCGTCGAGGATTCACCGATCGATCGATGAAAGGGGCTAACTCTAGGGTAAAGGTAAAAATCGGTGTTCGCGCGGCTGTTTTCGGGGATCGATCGGTCCAGGATGATCCTGCGAGATCCTGCGGGCAGGCGAATCTCATCGGCCCGTGGCCACGCGGTGCTGCTCCGTGATGGTCCGCACAGCGGAATTGAATCCAGGTTGCCGGCGGACACCTCGGCGCTGACGATACGGCCTGCAACAAATGGAACCAGGTGGTTTGTTTACTTACAACAGGCACTAAATAAGATACTAGTAGTTCGGTATTTGATTGCTGCTTGACGTAGTATCGTGTCATTGAGATCTGATGCTTTTGTGACTTGACTTTCAGAAGACTTTTGTGGTTGCTTTGTATTTCTTGGTCTATTTATTTATTTTCATAATCGTCTACAGAGTAGTTTAAGGGGAGGTTTACCAACAAATGGAACCAGGTGGTTTGTTTATTTGCGACAGGTACTAGATACTAGTAGTTCGGTATTCGATTGCTGCATGTTGACGTGGTATCGTGTCATTGAGATCTGATGCGTTTGTGGCTTGATTTTCAGATTTTTGTGGTTGCTTTGTATTTCTTGGTTTGTTTATTTATTTTCATAATCGTCTACAGAGTAGTTTAATACTAGAACTACCGAGCATTTGATACCATTGAAATGTAATCGCTATGAATATTGTAGCAATAGATTATTTTCGGTTTCTTTGGACATTCATTATAGTATTCAAATGAAACTATTTATTTTCAAAATCATTTCGAGTATTCAATGCTTTGAAGATATCAATAATTGCGAAACAGAAAAACTGAAACCAGTCATTTTGACTGGTACGGTAGTTCTAGTATTAAGAGTGCAGCGAATTAATCCGCCAGAAACGAATAAACGTCAATAATTAAGTGAATAATGAGGGGTTGCCGGTGGACGGAGTATTCGAATCGACACTCGAACGCGGAAACTTCGGACGCGTGACTCAGGCACGAGCAGCGGCCGAAACTATTTCATAAACCGAAGTTTTGAGGGTGTACCGCGCGCAGAAGCGCCCCTCGAAAACACCCCGCCGAACAATTCCTAATTAGACAACTTAAACGCCAATAATAGCGCGGTCTAATATTCCTCGTGCAACCTATACGTTACCCGAGGGATACTTCTCCTACAACAACTTTGTTGAAAGGATGTTCGTCCTGCAAAATACACCGTTGTTCTCGGCCTTTCACCGATTAATTGCATCGAGTTCGTTAACGGACTGAAGAAGAGAAACTGAACTCGAGGATCTTCCGTTATTTCCTAGAATAGTAAATATTTTTGAAAACAGTGTTTCGATATAGCAGTAGCCATAGTTAACGAAACAAAACAAACTGTTTCGCAAAGGAACAAGAAGCATAGATTGCTCGAGTAACCAATAACACGGACTAGCCACCTGAAACAGCAATAATATCTCGGTCTAATATTCCTCGAACAGCTAATACGTTTCCCGAAGGATACTACGGCTGTAGTAACTCGACGAAGAGGGGAAACCGACCCTATAAGAGGCTACGCAGCAGGTATCCCCGTGGAACAGTGTAATAAAGGCGAAACAGCGTATTAACAGTGAAAATAAAAGGGTGCCGTGATGAGATTCTTTTAGCGCCTATAGTATCCTTTCTGTTCTACTTGACGATTATTTGTAGGAGGGTTCGTGGTAACGATGTTTCAGGCTGTAAGCGTTGGGGGAGGAACTATTGCTTGGATCTATGCTTGCTGAAATACTTGGGGCGAAGAGGAACGTGTAAGGAGTGTGGATAGATGGATAGATGGACTAGATAGCTAGATGCTTAGATGGGTATGTATATAAAAACTTAGATAGATATCTGGGAACCTAGGTACTTATATAGTTACATAATTTTTTAGATGCCTAGATGGCTAGATATCTAAAGACATAGATATTTAGAAACCTGGATAGCTATATAGCTAGATATATAGAAACCTAGATAGCTATATAGCTAGATATATAGAAACCTAGATAGCTATATAGCTAGATATCTAGAAACCTAGGTAGTTATATAGCTAGATATATAGAAACCTAGATAGCTATATAGCTAGATATATAGAAACCTAGATAGCTATATAGCTAGATATCTAGAAACCTAGGTAGTTATATAGCTAGATATTTAGAAACTTAGATAACTATACAGCTAGATATCTAGAAACCTAGATAGCTATATAGCTAGATATCTAGAAACCTAGGTAGTTATATAGCTAGATATTTAGAAACCTAGATAACTATACAATTAGATATCTAGAAACCTAGATAGCTATATAGCTAGATATCTAGAAACCTAAGTACCTACACATCTAAAAACTGAGATATCTGAAAATCTAGATAATCATACCGCTAGACAAACAAATAAACAGACAAACTGAGAAACACGGAGATAAACAGATAAACGGATGAACGGGTAGACAGACAAAAAGAAAAATGAAATCTCTCTGAACCTCTGTTTGACTTATCGCGTATTAAACGTTCAACGATTCGCCGGAGATCGCGGCGCAAGATGAAAAATTCAAACGGAGCGAAGTATTATTATGAATTTCAAGGAACTTCGTTACCGCGTGACGCACTACCTGAAACACGAGCACGGTACCTCGGCTCAACCTACCGGCGAGATTGAAGCAGCCGACGGGGATGTAACTTCGAATATGAATATATTGAACTGAATCCGCGGTCGGATCCGCTTCCCTTCGCGCGCGCGCGTGCTCGTATCCGCTGAATGCGCCGGCTACAGGACGGGGCATGTAAAGCGCGACGCGTGAATTACCACCAACGATTCCAGTTAATTTCAATGCGACTGATATTGACGTTTCCGTAACCGAACCGGAAACTTATGACACACAGTCAGCAGCGAACGGCTCCCGGTTATTATATCTCGCCGTGACACAACGATATCGAGCTTCTTGGAAACTCCCATTGTTCCTTTTTCAACCGGGCTACGAGAGTACGAAGAGGAATTCTCGGATAAAGAAAACGAAAGTGTAAATGTTCCTAGAAAAATGAACTACTTGAGATTATGCGGAAGGAAATTATGAAGTCTCGTTGAAATTACGAGACTTTATTACAATCTGAAAACGATCTCTCTAACTTCTCTTTAACTTTAACTTAAACTTTGAAACTTTGCTCCCTTGATTCTGTTCAACTTACGTAAATTACAAAATTCTTCTTTATTCCTCATTCACCTTTCAGAGTTTACTATCAATCTTTCTCTTAGCTGCTAAACTATCCAAAATACCTCTACCCAGCGAACAAATTAAAAATTGAGAACATTCAACACCCCTCATTCTTACTTACCATCCGCTTACTTTCCACTATTCCTACCATAGTTTCCAAAACAGTCTAAACCACCCCTAAACATGCTCAGAACTCCTTGATATCCTCCGAATCCAAAGCTGTTCGAAAACACCCCATAGAATGTTCCAGCAGACACACAGCATTCAAATTAGCCAGTCGTGTGGCTGCGTGTAATGGATATTTGGACAGATAGGGGTTGTGCACGCGCGCCTTGGAAACCGGTAGCGCGCGCCGGTACACAGTTTAAGTGTGTTTCATTTGAATATATTAATTATTCATTTAACGGAGGCGCGGCTGCGAGCCTAGCCTCGCCCGCGCTCGCGCGGCGCCGCTCTCGCCGATTGCCCGAGCATTTCGGCGGCGCGATTGAACGCCGTGCCCGATTTATTACCGCGCCCGATACGTCGCGCGTCGTAATGAGAACACCGCCGGATTCCAGGCTGCGCCGGATTATTGAATGCGTCATTACGAAGGGGATCGCCGACCGCTGGCTGGCAACTCGATTATCCGCTCCCTTGTTCCGCGGGAACCGCATGAATATACTAATTACACTTGCCGGGTAGAAAGGCGAGCCGGATCTAAAGCGGATATCGCGTATTAACCTGGATCAGCACGTCGAACCATTTTTATGAGGAGATCCGTAGTTTGCGTCCTGTCGTAGCGCCTCGTGTTTCGTTCAGGAAACGCAGAACAGTGTCGAAGACTTACTTTCGTGGCGCTTTTGCTTTCTGAATGGATCTGAGATTTGCGCATGGATTTTGGGAATTGTGTCTTTGGTTATTTCAAGTAATTGCTTTGAGTCTTTTGTTTGGGAATAGGGTAAAGTGTTGGAGTGACTTTGGATTGAATAAATTGGAAAATTAGTGTTACCAGATTTTCGAATTGTTTGAACGTGAAGTTTCTTAGCGAAGATTAGGTTTTGTTTTGTTATGGAGGTTTTATATTTTATAAGGAATGTATATGTATTTAATCAGAATTTTTGGGATATTGTAGTTGTAGGTGTATGCAGTTTTGGAATGCAGTTCCATTCGGGGAGATTGATATATTTGCATTTTCTAGGTCGGTTATCGAATCTGTAAAGGAAAACAAAGTTTCCTATTATGTACGTCTCTTTCACTGGTTTCTTTATCGTCGTCTTATTGGAGAGGTTTTCGAGTTTCTTTAGTATATTTTCATCGGTAACGGGGATAGAATGGGCGGTGGCCTGTATACGGAGATCCCTGTAAGAGACAGCTATTATTTTGTATTCGTTCCGCCTTCGTTTGCACGCTTATTGTACAGTTCCCATATATCGAGTCCCTTCCATTCGCGGTGTTTTATTGGATTCCATTGAATTCCAGGCAATTTCTGTCGCGAAACCGCGGAGAATAATAAAATATTGATATTTACGAGAACCTACAGGGTGCCCCATAAAATATTTATCTGCCCCGTTTCGCTGACATTTGTCATTTTCAGAATAAATGAAGTTCCCAACCTGCGGACTCGACCTATAGACATTTCGAACGTAAATATCATTAATCTCCCCCCAATCGAAATACACCGCCATTTCTCCATTGTCAACACTCAATCTACGCAATACACTCCACTTACAATTCAAATGTAATTCCGTTCTCTATCCACAAATCATGTTCGATAACATAATATCACATAGATCGATCATAAAAGAAATTGTAAGTCGGTGAGTTAACCCTTGCTCGCGGCAATGAATCCTAAATCAGTTCAATACGCATCAATTATTCATTGCACATACCTCGAAACGAATCATTCCACCTTCACACTAGACCTACCAGTCAGAATAATATCTCCAGAGCACTGAATATTCGAAATAATCTTGAAAATAAGTCTCACGTGAATATTATAATGAATGCCCGAAGAAACTAAAAATAATCTCTTGTTACAATTTTTATTGAAATTACATATCAATCGCATTAAATGCTCGGTTCTAGTATTAAAATAAAAATACGAATCAATGTCTTAGCTTCTGAAAATAAATTTTCGAATGCAACGAATGGAAAGCTTCTCCGAATGGCAGTGTCTCGATAAGAAAAACAATTACACGAGCTTAATCGCGAAGAAAATGATGTTGCGAGGGATTGATAGCCGGCACTTGAAGGCTGGCTCAAAATTCCATTAAACAGTTCTCCGTGCTGGATGCGGTAACAGATCCAGTTACCAATTATGGTTATCCGGGGCTCCGTCAGAAACGGTTCGAGCCCCCGCGGCCGAATTCGACCGCAGGAATCGATACGCGTCCTTCCTGAGCCCATCCACACACCACTCATTTATCACCGGCGTGTGCCATAGCATCGGTATAAATCAAACGAACCGCCGCTCGATCGTAGACGCGAATCACTTCAATGGCAACCGACGCGCCGGCCTGTCCTCTTTTAAACCCTGCAGCTCGATCCACATGGCCGCGCAGTGCGGCCGGACGGCCGTTTTCGCGACAAAACTGAATAACTTGGAAAGCATGAGGGATAGAAACAAATGCTTCAGACGAAAAGCTGTAAGGTATAGAGCTAAACTACATGGTGGTTACATTTTGTTTACATTATGGGGATATTGTGAAGTTTTTTCGATGGCAATGCACACGTTGCGTCTCGATTCCAACGTTATATAAATAGAGAAAGGAAATTCATCTGCAGGGAATTTTGAGTTTTCAAATGAGAATCATTTTGTGTTGTTGTACTTCAATTTTCGTTATTTGAATAGTTGAATTTCGGGTTTTGTTCAGAGCAGACCGTACGGTCCGATCACTTCATTTTGACAATGATTCCATAAATGTCTCGTATCGTAACAATTTATGAATTTTTATAAGTAAATCTAATTGAAATGCTAATGACTTAGTTTTCTTTGTAATAGTTGTGGTCATAGAATTGCGTCGAAAATAAATAGCGTGCAACAATGTTTGAGTTGAAGTAAACCTTAAGACAAGGGGTTAATATTCTTATATTTATTATTAATTTATCATCAATATTTATTATTTCCGACGAAAAAAGATGGAACAAGATTGTGTCGGAAGGTATGGTGTTAATACACGCTGTATAAACCATTGAATAATATTTGCTCGAATGAAAAGCGAGTCGAGGGAGCGCTGAGAATAGACCGACGGTGTGGATCCAGCCTAACGTTCCAACAGTATCCCGTTCCCGTTCGAACAAAGAGCAGGACAATCCCCCAAAACGACTCAATAAAACGATAATAAATTCCGATCCCCGCGGCAACGAGACAAAAAGAAGGAAATACAAAACAAAAAGGAAAACCGTTCTTCCGCGAGTGCAAACGCGGCAAAAACGGGTCGCCACAGTGATAGATATTTAAATTTCGCGGCGGGCGGAACGCAACACGGTTGCCGCGTGTCGCGATCGAATCCTAGTGTCGCTGGTAATCGATATTATTTTGTTTTGGTTCCGTTACACGCGTAAATATACGCGATTACCCCGGAAATAGAATACCGGCGGACGGTCGTTCTGATTTCTGCTTGACGCCGACGGTTCTTGGGAAATTGTTGCTGCCGATATTGTTGAGGTGAGATGAAATATGGGATATTCGGGTATTTCTAGATATTTTCAAGAGCGAATGTCAAGCATGAAATAACAGGAATTTTTTAAGCAATAAGATCGTGAGAGAGGCTTGATTTTTATCTTGGTAACTGATAAATGCTTCTTTGAACTCGAAACAAACTGGGGAACGATATTTAGGCGCCAACTTCGTTATTCTTAACTGTTACTTCATTTAGTTTGTAAAATTATCTTTCGAACACATGCAGAGTTTAGTAACTACTGTTCATAATTTGCGAAAAGAAACTTCGGCACTGAAAACAATTCCATTTTAGTTACCTCTAATTATTAATTCACATTACTTCATTAAAAAGAACGCTAAAAGAGAATTCTCCGATAAATTCAATACAAAAGGAAATCAGTTTTCCCCGAGTTCGATCATCGCGCCCTCGCGCAATGCCACGTCGCTGCAGATTCGGCAAAATCTGTGTTCCAGTGGTTACGGGGTTGACGGATGGACCAAAAAAAAGGAAGAAAATTGAAAATTCCGAGTCGTTCGTAGAGGAAACCAATGACGAAGATGAAACGCGATCGGACAATGGAGATATAACTCTTTCCGCGGTGATTTATGGTGGTTTGACGAGTGCCCGTCGAACCCCTATTACAAAATGGCTTCCGCGCGATCGCCGATTCTTCGCATATTTACAGAAACATCGTTGTCTCCGTTTGAAATGTTCATTTCACAAAAGCAAGCGAAAATCACAGCAGGCACGCGAGAAATTTCCTCGCGAAACGTTCGCCCACCACTTTCCCAATCTCGCGTCCCGTGATTCGAACAGAAATTGTTATGAATTTTAACAACGCTCGGCTGCTTTTCGCGTCGTGATTATTAGTCCCTCCATTCCAGTCGCCATCCAACTTTTTAATTGAGCCCGACGATCGATCAGGGCGTCGCGTAGCGTTACCGCGCCGCGGCCGTTTTCTTGTAAATTGGATACTGAAAATATTTTCGACGGTGGATGTTAATTAAAAACTTTACCGAAATTAGCTTGATAAAGGGTCCAGATGGAGGCGCGTTTAATAACAGCCTATCGTTTCAACAGAATTCTACGCGAATCGTCTCTTCGTGGAAACTTCTTTCGATTATCATCTTTTGCGACTTCGTAATCCTTGGAATAGAAATTAACCCTTTGCACTCCGGAGGCGCCTCTAAGTCACCAAATGATTTGACACAGCAAAACAGTAAACTTTGATATTCAATAGTAAACTTCGCATAATGCATCAATGTACGAAGTATTGAAAGAAAATATTTCTCTTCCCGAATGCATGTGATTTCTTAATTTAATCTAAGAAAATGTCGTCTGTATCTCATTAGAAAATATTGAATATTTCCGGTGAGAAACTTCTGGAGTGCAGAGGGTTAAACAAACTTCTTTCAATGTTAGTTCAATAAGACACGTTTCATAGAATATTCGAGTTAAGACCGATTAAAAAATTAAAATAAATTCGCGTGCTCGAATGAGCCGAGCCCTTGAAAAACATTTTGTTGATAATCCAGTTTCGCGATCGAGTTCCGCCATCGACGCGGTCCCCCCCGATTTTGATCAGCCGGCGCTCACGTAGCTGCGGATTACATAAATATTGACGCGCGAACGATCAACCGGCGGCCTTGTTTTATTTATATTTTTCCTTCGGGACGTGATGAATCGGCGACGAGCCTGATACGCGGCCCCGACGCAGTTACAGAATTAATGAGTCCGATGAATGCGCTTGTTGTTCCATCGATTCTCCATTTGCGGTCAGTTTTTTTGGACCGCGGCCAGCAGGAAAGGCCGGAGGCCGGGACGGAGCTGGGAGACAGAGGCAAAAAGGAGAAATGGAATTCGGGACGGTTCGGGCGCGCATGAAAAACGCCTGGCTCTTCGTTAAGCCGACGGGTCCGTTCGCCCGCGCCTTTGGTCATTAAATCCTCGAATTCGACGTACTCCCGAGGCCCGCGGTGTTGTTAATTATTTAACTACGCCGCGGTTCATCATGAACGCGCTGCTTAAAATGCGAGGCGTTCGGGGTGTCGTTATTAGACCAGGTTTCATTAAATTTCTAGTGTCTTTACATTTAATTTCACAACATTCGTCGTTATTAGATTAGGTTTTATCCAATTCCCGATGTCGTTATTATATCAAGTTCTATCAAACTCGTGGTGTCGCTGTGAGGTTAATTTTAATCAAATTGGTCGCGTCGTGAGATTAAGTTCTCCTGCAAATGTACAGTCGAACAACCTTTGTTTCTCGAGTTAATAGTTTCAACAGATCAACATGAATAAAGAGCAACGAGTTTCTTAGTATCCCAAGTGTTATTTCCGAAAATAAGTCACGTTACTCCTTTACCTCATTTCCTACAACTTAACCGTTTGAGTCGCAAGCGGCGCGATGGCGCGTCTCTGTTACATTGTTCGAAAGTGCCAGTATATCGGTTCGTAGGATCAGATGAAGCTTATTTCTGTTCCGTCTAATTATTCATTTTTATTTTTCTTATTGCCCGCCTAAGACTGAAAAACTGTAACGATCGCACTATTTAAAACTTGTTTTTGTAAAAATAGAAAAGCGTAATTCAGTTTCTAAATCGAAAGGAAAGAAGCGCGATCGCGCCGCTTGGCATTTTTCGTAATCGACATAACGAACTTCAAATTACTGACACTGTACATTCCCCAGAATCAGTATATCCCGATATTCACTACCCTCCACAAATTCATCGAACAACTTACCGCTTCCATCCATCAAACGAGATCGATCCCCGCAGCGAGCCCAAACATATTCAAACGATCGAAGGGAGGAAGTCGATAAAAATCCCATCAAACCGAGAGCAACGTACACGACATTCTTACTTCCCATGGTTCATTTACTCGTAAATACCATAGACGCGTAAAACCCGCGGTCTAATGATCATCAGTGATTGATAGACCAAGGCAAAGAGCACGAGGTGGGGAGCGTAGCCGGCGCGGTGCTCGTTAAATCGGATCTAGGGACAGCGTCGGCGGCGGCGCACGGTGTAAGCATAAAACGAGACGTTCGGTCGTTATTTCCCCGATACTAAAAGGCAAGCCCCCGTTATCCCGCGGCCGGGAGAGTTCGTCATTGCGCGGGATCCCGGGGAAAAGCGGATTGTCAGCTGCACCGGCCCGGCGCAGAGACTGAGGAACGGATAATGAAACTTCGATCAAACGCGAGCTAATTTCTGTTATGTGCGGCAACGAGCCTCGGCCCTCTATATATCGAGCGTTTCCCTTTTTATACCGCGAGCCGCCGCTGAAAGAAACGACGCTGCCTACCCCGGATGCTGCGAGCTTCGATCCGAAACGGGGGGAAACGGAGAAACGGGAACGCGGACTGCGCGTTCAACGAAGGAAACATTTTCAATGTTGCTCGCCCGCGGTTCTGATTCTACTTTCACTGGCGTTGTCTTCGACGAACGAGCGAATGCTTTAACCCCTCAGTGCCCTATTGGCATCGTTTTCAGAGAGGGTAAATTTCGGGTGAGGCCCGATCTTTGGAAATCGTCGAATATCTGTGTTTTTAATTGATTTCAGTATACTGAATCTTGCGTAGAAGCTTATTTAATTATTCATATGTATAGTTTTATGAATATATTTCGCTTTGTTAGGTGTCAGCCGAGTGGAAGCTCTAAAAGGGACTTTCTGAACAACACGAAGAAACGGCTGAATCCTGGAATAATTAAAAAGATACTATTGATTCCATTAAAATTTAACAATCGGAGAATATCGAGAAATCGACTTAACCTGGCTTCTGAGATTCTAACAGTCAACTGGACGCAAAATAAAAATACACACCGCTCACCGACTCCCATTATTCCGAATGATTAAAAAGAGAACCGTCCGCATAGACACCTATCCATTCGCGGCAGCCAAAATGGCGGCGAGCGTGTCAGCCGTGTCAAAAATAAATATCCGCGGGGTCGGATTTTTCGTCCGCGGAATGGAAAAATGGATGGACGAGCAGTGTACAGGATACGGTAGCAAAAATAACGCGATTCAGCGCGGAATTCTCGAAAATAACTGACCGTGTTAGCCGGCCGGAAATCGCGCAAACGTTGACACGGCGATGGCGAGAGGAACAGAGGGAGCGGAACACGTTTTCCCGAGCGACATTTTTATCTAGCCGGGAGCTTTTGATCTTCCCCCGGCCGCCCCTTGCCCCTTGCCCCCCACCGCCGCGCCGTTAGGGCGAATCTAGCAGACAGCGCGAGTCAAAGTAGACTGGCCACAGGATTTAATGAGGAATCCGCTTTGCGCACTTTTGCCGAGGGTAATTGGCACTCCGCCCGGCGTTAATTGACAGATTCATTCCCGGCCCTTTATCGCGATTATGAGAAATTGACTGTAGGAAACGGGGTTACTGTTAATGCCCGGCCCATTTGCCGCTTCCCAGTGGCCCCGTAACCGCGTTAACCCCTTGCCGTACGATCACGAGTGAGACTCGCGACGAAGATTTCCAAACCAATTCAACAACAATCTGTTGGGCTACTGTAGCATCTAGAATTATTTAGCGTAGGTTGAAGTATTATAGGATGAATGGTTTGTTCTGCGCGCGTAAGGGCGACCAGGTCGTATTGCGACTGACCGGCGCCGGGATGTTTGGAAAATGGTGTGACTGCGTTTAGAAAATCTCGAGTGGCTGAAAGAATGCGAGGAAGAGTGTCTGGAACTGAGCGACTGGACCGTGAGAAAAGCGTGTACGCAACTGCGTGAATTTTGACTGTGGACGAAAGATGCGAGTGAGAAGGGTGCAAGGGTGAGAAAGACAGAGCGAATGGGAATGCGCGCGTGAGGGACATTTTGGCGAGAGACAGCGGAGAGGAAGATTTTTGTGCGCGGAACGCGTCAAATTGATGCATATTGAATTTTAGAAATATTATTTTGTAAATGTTTACGCCGATTTTGATTGATGCGATCACACTGACGTGTACCCCAATTATCTACTATCAAATCTCCGTTTCCATAATCTAAATAAACGAACATCAATTCTTTTAGGAATAATAGAATCAAGTGTACAATAAATGCGTAAACCTAGCGTTAAAATATACTCTACGTGCATTCGTCCTGCGTTCGACGAGTACACGCTCCATTTTTATATTTTATTGCGAGAACGAGAGGTTTTCCCAACTAAATTCCACAGTCAACCGGTTAATCGTCAAGTTTACCCGCCGCATTTCTCGATCGCGAAGCTGTCCGAGATCGAAATCTTCCGTAATTCCAGGTTCAAGATGCTGCGCCACGATGAATTCTGTATTTTCCCGTTTTATAATACCAGCCGGCTAAAATGTTTGCAGAGTCGGTTAAGGCAGACTCGGAGCCCGGCCAGGGGATGAATCGACCGAATCCCGTGTATCGTCGGAATTATAAGCAACGGATTTCCATAGAAACAATATTTGCGCGAGCCGGGGCACAATAGTGGAAGGATTAAGGAATACCGGAGAGCGGCCGGGAATCGACGGTGAACGATGAAAATTTATGAATTCGCCTTAATGCCGGGTCTGCGTCTCCCGAGATAGCGCGGCCCCGCCCCTTAATTGGATTAAACCGATGAATCACGGTTGTTAAACTGTGTACCCGGCGGATCAGTGTTCTTCCGCGTTCCTCCGATTCCTGTTCGAGTGCGTAGCCAGCTCGTGACCTTTCTCGCGGAATGTCAAACGTCTGGCCTCGATTCGCGTGCCAACTTCTGTCTTCGGTCGCGAAGTAGAATAGACCAAGGCGAACTGTTTAATCGGACCACGATGTCACTTCGAGTCACATTTGAACTTTTTACTTAAATCTTTTTATTATTTCGTATTGCATTTTCAGAAGATTTTATGGGCTTTTAAACCTTTGCGCTCCAGAGCCTCTGGGTCACCAAATGATTTGACACAGCAAAACTGAAAACTTTGGTGTTTCATATTAAACTTTGTATTATGCATCAATGTACGAGATATTGAAAGAAAATAGTTTTCCTCGATGGATGTGAGATTTCTTAATTCAATCTGAGAAAATGTCATCTGTATCTCATTAGAAAATATTGTAGGCTTTATAAACATAGATAATAACATTTTAATCATTCCTTTTATTCTCATAAGTGACTGAGAGTTATATCGCGGTATGATTCGTTATGACACGTGGTATAATTAGGGTTAAGGACACTTAAGAAAAGGTATAAGTGAATACATTTAAAAGAGGAAAATACAGCGTTTAGAATTGTAGGAAAGAAGTAGAATATTCGAGAAATTTAGGAATAAGGTTATCGAACATAAAATTCAATAGAATTTAATTGTATAACGTAGAAGAAGCAGAGTTATTTAAACGAATCTCGGTTTTTTACTAACGAGTTGCAGGTTATCCCCTCGTGTCAAGAGCACACTTTCCTCCAAACATGGAGACTGCGAAGAATAAGCCGAGGGAAGTAGAGTGAAGTAAAATAAAACAAAGTAAAGTGAAGTATAGCCAGCCAAGTAAAGTCGTTTAAAAGCGGCTACACCAGACGTGACAGTTTCGTAACCAGACTCCGCACTCGCTAACAAGATAACTCGTGACTTTCCCCGAATAAAACGAAGAGAATGTCGCCCAATAACCGCGGCTTCGTTCTTTCCGGCTAAATTCGGAATATAATCGCCGGATACTTCTGCCTAATGACACCGGCCCGATTCAAGTTAATAAGATCATTTCCTAGGAGTCGGACGAATCGGGAACTCCGACGGAAATCTTGCCCATCCTCGAGAGACTCGAAACACGAATAAATCACAGCTTCGTCAGAAGGACCTTATCAGTGCCTCCGAAACGGGGATCGTTAAGCCAAGTGCGGAACTTATTCGATTCGACGTGAACTATCCGAATGAACTATGAAACCGGGTCGTCGGGAATTATCCGGGCTCGTTATCGCCTATTTTTGCGCCAGTGGAACTAGTTTTTGTTTGTGACACATCGTTCATTCACTCTGGTTAAGCTGTGCTCGAAATATTTGAAGATATCTGGGATGCTTGTAAGTTAGTCACTTTCGAATTGTCAAACTGTCAGATTGTCAAGTTTCCATATTCTCAAATCTTCAAACTTATGTCCTAATGTTTAAACGTTCAAACTTCCAGATTTTCAAATTAGAACTGAAATTTCACTTCTCGATGTTTAAACGTTCAAACTTCCAGATTTTCAAATTGGAACTGCAATTCAACTTTTCGATTGAAATCCACTTTGGAATTTTAGTGGAACCATTCAATTGCTGCTTGGATAATATAAATTGATTAATTTCTTCAACCTCTGCTTGCTGATTTTATATCATTGCCAAGTGAACGCATCGTGCGGTGGTTATCAGAGCAGATCATCCGTTAACTGATTTCATAATTCACGCTTTTATCAGAGCGGATTCGAGTATTGCGAGGGATAATTTCAGCGTGGCAAGAGAGAAGGAAGACGAGGGTGCTGTGTGACGTGTTCCACGGAAACGATAGCTTACGCGACGCAGCCAGCAACGCGGTATCTCACCTTCCGTGCTTTCATTATCAGGTACCATAGATCACCGCGTGTGCCCCAATGACGTTGTATCCGTCCGTCCATCCCTCATCGCAAAACAACAGCCAATAATCGCGAACCATCGTGGCCGGGCACCCTCGCCAACCGGCGTTCGACGTGTGTAGAAATTGTGTAAACTGTGTCGGCTGGAGAGGGAAAACATTTTCAGGACCTCGGGCTGATGGGAACTGACCGACGAAAGCGCTGTGGTAACATTCCTTCGATGGGTCATTTTCGAATGACTGTTGCGGAAAGAATGGAGTCAGTGATTGAGGGGATATTGAGCTTTTGAAGTTTCGAAGTTTCAAAATTTTAAATATTTGAGCCTTGAGATATTCAAATTTTCAAATCTTCAAATACTCAAAGTTGCAAATGTTCAAACCTTCAAATATTCGAACCGTGAGACCATTAAATATTTGAATACCCAAATTTGCAACCATCTAAACCTTCAAACCATCAAATATTCAAATTTTCAAATATTTAAATATTCAAACCTTCAAATATTCAAACCATGAAACCATCGAATATTCGAACAGTCAAATTTGCACCATCCAAACCTTCAAACCATCAAATATTCAAATTTTCAAATATTTAAATATTCAAATATTCAAACCTTCAAACTTCCAAATACACAAGTAGTCCAATCCAATAACCCTCAAACCCGATGCTCCCCGTATTCCAAAACTCCAGAGTCACTACGAACGTTCACAAAACGAGAAACGCAGTGCGCCGTAATCTTCCAAGCGCAAAAATTCCCCCCCGCCTCGAACTGTGTTCATAATGCAGGAATTAATATGAAAATTGTTTCGCTTGTCTTCCGTACTCGGCGACGTGTGAACAACCCCCTCCGCGTAATTTGTTCTGCATTAAAGCGTCACCGTATTCTTCCGGTTTGCAGGGTGGCGACGGAAGCCGGCGGAAGATTTCGCATTAGCCCGGGAAAGTTTCGCGGAACTTTGTTATGGCTCGATGGGCTCTCGAGCGCCTGTCTGGAAACTCATCTAAAACTCGGATTAGGGGGTACACGGTTAAACAAAGGAACGGGAGAGAGACGCAGAGAGAAAGGACACGAAAAAACGGGGAAACACAGCATAAAACACCGTTCGAAAGGTAAGAAAAGAATCAGGCACGTATCGTTTCAGACGGAAAGCATAATGACTGTCAACGAGTTCAACTCTCGATCATTAAACTACGCTAACATTCAAAATTAAAGGATCGTCGTAGTTTCCTTGACAAATTTTGAAATTTTTCAATGCCTCGAGATAAATTTTCTTAATGTAAAGATGTTGAAAGTCGCAATGTGTTCGAAACAGGAAACTATATGTATTTCTGCTTGTGTTAGTGAGAAAAATATAGGAAGTGGTAATTGTCTCCGAAAATTACACGTTGAATTTGAGCAATTTTTCAACGAGCATTTAGTGCAAGAGAATCCTTGGATTTTTATAAATATATAAAGGGAATAATAGACATAGATACGATAGTTATGTCCACAAGATCTAGATTAGGATAATCGATGGAAATTAGAATCGATTAATCCTAGAATTTAGTCTATCGAGCAATCTACGTCTAAACACAATGAAACAGAACACCAAGATCGTCTCGAGTTCTTCAAAACGATAACAAGAATCTGCACACGCGTTTAAGGAAGTGCAACGGCGAGCGGCGAAGGGAGAAAGGGAACAAATAAACAACAGTCGGCGGGCGCGGAGGAAATTGAATGGAAAACGAGGCGGAAAATTCGCTACGTAACGTGAAAGGGAACTGAAAGTGAACGGAGTCGCAAATAGAGGGTAAACTGAGAGAGAGGAGATCATAAAGTGGCGAAAGAGCCCGGGGCAAAGGGGAGCGATTACTGGAAAGCGCACCGAAAAGCGGACCGTGGGGGAAATAGAAACAAAATCCGATGGATGCTCCGAATTACGGGGAACGAGCACGGAGAGGACGAGACGGAGAATGTAATTGGCCACGCGCTTATGGAAACGCATCGTTCGCTGATAATAAAATCTGAAAGGGAGGGAAGACGAAGAGAAACAAAAATGTAGAAAATGTCGACGTATTCCTCGATAGTCGCCGATGATTTAAAAATCCGTGAACAGTTAAGAGTATTCAATTAGTAACCTTTACAGATTAATTACAAAAACGTGTAGAATACTCGTGAAAACGAGGATTGATACGATAATTCGTAAACATTTGAAATTACGAACCGATTTTCGAGAAGTTCTTTGTTATTTCTTTGTGGGATCGTTTCTCGCGATAAACATCCTAATAAAATAGCTCGTACAACATTCGATGGACCTGCGATCACTATGAATGCGGAGAACCTGCAATCCACGATATCTATAGCGCGTGAACATCTCCGGTGGAAACGCTGCCTATTCACGGAAGGTTGGACCGGCGAACGCGTGGCGATTTCGGAGGAATCGCCGAATTCGACAGGATTTCCCCGCCGCTATAGATTGGCCCCGCGAAATTGAAAGCTCCGTTCAATTTTCGCGAAGCAGGATTTCAACGGATTCGGCTCATCAAGTGATAGGGAATTCTTCAGAGTTCCAGGCCGGCCGTCGGCCGCCATTTTGCAGCGAACTGTGCCGCGTACCTCGACCTGATCCATATATACAGTGCACGGTATTGTTCTAATAACCAAGTCGCTGTACGAACCGTTTTCAAACAGGAAAATCAATTTTCCGATACATTGGAAAGTCGACTTGGTTTGAAGTTACATCGACGAAATCCTCGACGATCTAAATTTCATTTGTTGAACCGATAAGGGTTGTTTTCGATATCTTAACACACTATCGGCGGTGTTTTTTTTCATTGTCACTAATTTTTGGGCAGGAATGAGATTTTTGGTTGTTTCTCGTAAAGCCTCACCAGCGTTTAGTCCTAAATTTATTAATTTTTAAGAAAAAAAAATTAATTTTCGCCCGCTATACGTGTGAGTCAAGCTCATGATGCTACCCGCCGATAGTGTGTTAATGTAACGTCACGAAGACGATGGATTATATGTAGCAAAACATTGTAACTAGAGCGTAGAAAAGACGAAGATGATCCTTCAAACATTAGTATTTATTGTATGTAAAAATAAAGTAAACCGGATGAGGAGGCAGTTTATAAAACAATGGGAATAAGGAAAGGATGATGCGCTTTCGAAAGAAGATATCTCGAGGAGCGAGCAAAGACAAGCTCCCCTATAAATATTTACACGCGAGCGAACGCCCGTGGGAACGGTTTAGCCCGGAGAAATCGACTCACCTTAGTATTGTCATCTGGAGAACACGTAGCTCATCGTTAAGTGAATTAGCCATAGGTTGAGGAACGCCCTGGAGACGCCGTTGCCGTCGTGCACCGCCGCGGGCAGCTCCCCTGAATCCACAGAAAGGAGGGAAAACGAATTAAGCAACGTGACAGCGGATGGTTTATCGTTGGAAGAAAAATTTCCCCATTGTCGTATAAATTTCGTCTTTTTAAAAGAACACATAGACACCTATAGAAATTCTCTTCGAACATTGGACATATGTTTCCTATCCATCGTTCCTTTGAATTCCGTTTCATTTCATGAAATATGTTGTACTGCAGCTTTTAACCCTTTGCATTCGGATGTTTCTTACTAGAAATATTTAACATTTCCTTACGAGAAGACGATGTTCTTTGAGACTAATTCGTAGAGAAATCGCCAGTACATTGAGGAACGAAGCTGTTTTATTCCAATGTTTCACGTGTCGAGGTATTGTACAAAGTTTAACATTAAATATCACGTTCTATAGTTTTACTGTGTCAAATCAAGTGGCGACTGAGAGTCACCTCTCGAGTGCAAAGGATTAATACAGTGTATATTTATTTAATCAAAAATTATTCTACATTAGGTTTTACACGTGAAATAAACAGATGATTTCACTTAGTCTACGTAAAAAGAGTTCTATGTATAGATCTCCTGTTATTTAAATGATCAAAATATTCTCTCGTTATTACACGAACAACTTTGCGTCTCATATATGAAAATTTGATGTTAAAATGACGGTATTCACCTTCGAGAAGTTAAAGTGGGTTGGGATTCCCTTTATGTTCCCATTGAAAGGTAGAAATTAGTTCTTTGTAAGCACGATTCGGAAAGGCAGGGGTCAGGGTTCAGCGGGGGAAAGAATTATTGCCGGTTTGCGAAATCAGGACATGAATATCGAGCCACGCGTTACAAACTGCCTCATAACTGTCCCGGCCCGCTCCGTCCTGACCCTCCGCACATTCTTCTCCCTAATCCCCGCATAGAAATGACTGTTCCCTTCCATTCTACATCCTCTTAAATTCTACAGGGAACTCGCTACCTGTTGAAACGCCGCAAGAAATACAACGTCCCTCGTGTCACGCGATCACGAGCGGGGATTAACAGCGCATTGAACAGAAATTAGTGTGGATGAATAATAGATCAGCGTATCATAGTGTTCAAGTGACAAAACTCTTCTGCAGACGAGTATCGACACTCCAACGAGATGAAATGCTCAAATTTTGGAGAAAGTCGCGAGCAAATGATTTAACTTGCCGTGCAATAACGAGCGAGACGAAGATTTCTAGACTAATTTAACAGCAATCAATGTTGCTCATTACCCACGGCTCAAAGCAAGCAACTATTTCGCTATTATCAATGTATAATCTCCAAGTGAAATTTAAAGTAGAATGGACAATGTTGCTGCTTTTCTAAATTGTCGATAGTCAAATGTTACACGAGCTTAGTAGCGAAAGTAAATAGTACGTCAAGTTAATCACTGAAACAAGAGATCAGGTGTTCCTTTTCTTCCATTAATTAACTGACACAATTCAGCTTGATCCGTTGAAGGTTTCGTATATTCCAAAGAATGTTAATAGAAAGTCCGCGAGAGGTTAATAGAACGCAGCTTATCGATCTGAAAGCAATCGAAACTAATTATCCCTTCCAGAATCCCTAAGCATTTATCACGCGTTGAATCGACTCTACACCAGTTTAGCTACAAGCAAATCGCATCGCCGACAATTCCCAGCGAAAGAAAAAGTCAGCAATTCCTCTAGCTCCGTTCCGAAGCAAACAAACGAGAATCAATCATCCGGCGAGCGGAGTGCTCTCAGAACACCCTCGATCACCTTCGAAAACCCAAACACGCGAGAATCCCGCGATAAAAACTTTCATTCCCCTTCAAGCTGCCACGAGGAGTGCATCAATCGCGGAGCACCGAAGAAGAATCATCGATCACGTCGTATCGAGTCGATCGCAGCGAATTGCGTTATCAGGGCTCGCCTAGTCGCGCAACCGGCGCAGAAAAGCGCGATCAATCGAGCGGCCTCTTCGCCGGCGGTGTCCATAAAGCGACGCGACGCGACGCGACGCGACGGTGCGGCGTGTTCGTAAATCACCTATTCGTATATATTTTATTTGCCGAGCGTGGCCGGGGACAGGCTTGTAAACGGTCGCCGGGTAGCTATCCTAGCTAGCTGCTAGCCGGCTAGCTACCGAGCTAGCCCGCGCACGGCTGCTGCTGCTGCTCGTGCCGCCGACAAGAACACATTTGTCATTTCATTAATGGTTGTTCCGTCTATAGGTTTTCTGTCAGGCGCAGCCCGCCGCAGCTTGACGTATTTTGGTGGCGTCCGTTTAATCGCTCTTCGACCGAGTTACGTTTCCTAGATAATAGTTCGAGGCCCCGGGCTTTCACGAAATTAGGCAGTCCTTATTAATGGCTCTTTGCACGACGCTCAAACGCGTGCCCCTGCCCTATTCCACGCGTCCCCCTCCTCTCTTCCCTGCTCGTTCCGCCGGAAACGCATCCCTCGGCTCCACTTGAGCCTATACGCCGCGGGTTAACCGCGAGCAACCGTCTTCCCGACGTTACGTGCGTTTCTAGTCTTCTTGTCTAACTTGCAATGCTAGCGATCGATTGCTCTGTTTTTCAGTAATCAGTCTTGCTTCTGAAACGAAGGTTTAGCGCTGGAAATTCGGTCGGAGATTTGACTGTCTCGCTCGAGGAATTTTTTCACCTGCTTTTCGCGGATATGGACAGTAACTTTGTTCATACTTTTGTGGAGTGTGATGCATTTGAAAAGAATTATATTTATTATACTAATTATACTAAGAGTCTATACTAATTAGTATTCCACTGAGTAGAAATACGGATTACAGGTTCATTATCGAAGTTTAAATATCGAACTACCCAATCTCGATTTCCAAGGAATAATTCACGTATTCCTTAAGTTCTGTTTACAACCTTCACGAACGTAGACACCATCGTATCTCCACAATCGCGTCCTTAAGCTACCGATATTCCGTCGCTTCGTCAAAGATCATTTCAAAGAAACTCCCAACATCATTATCGCATTCTTCTGTTCTGAATATTTGAAAATACGCGAGTAAAGCAGAGACTGCAGCGAGCTTAGCGCCGTTCGAACAAAAACAAGGCAACCCAGAAAAAGATCGTTGCGCAACGTTGCCTCGGATCCCAGGGTCGCGTGGAGCTTGCAGGAGCGCAACCGTTGGAAAAAGTTCAAGCACAGATTGAAATGGAACTTAATCACCGGTGTCCGAGATTCGAGATCCCCGGCCGGACCAATACGGCCGGCCGCATTGTCGGGCTTCCGAGAGCCGGCCCCGGTGATTATCGATCATTCGATCCCTCGGGAGGGATCGACGGCCGCCGGGAGATCGAAAACGTGCTCCTGGCCGTCGTCCAGGACACCCGTGGAATTTGTCTCTCTTGATTCCCTTTTCCGGCGGGCTCCTTCCCACCCGTTTCGTTTTCTTCCCGAGAATTTTTCAATTCGATGCGCCCGACGCGGCGCGGCGCGGCGCGGCGCGTCGTCTCCTCTCTCCCGTCTGCCGCGGCTTTCCTTTCTGCTCGGCGAGATTCCTCCTTCCGGCGTTTCATCGACCGTTCCCTTTGATCTTTCAATTTTCCGCGGCCGCGTCTGCCGCTCGAATTCGTGATTTATCCGCCGCGATTTCCGCGACATTTGTTTGCGCCGGCACGTTTTTATTTTCTTCGACCGGGCACGTTTTTATTCCCGCGCTCGCCCCGCCCGTGTCCTGTTTCATTTTCGAGCCACGGGATTGCTTCGACACGTTGTCTTGATCGTTTATAGACGAGAGCTTTCGATCTTCCTTGGATCCGTCGCTGTGGGTTATTGTCTTTTCCAATTTTGCTGGTTCCGTTCGTTGAGATGGGGGTTTTGTGATATTTATCTGACTCCGTGTTTGTTTATGTATATGTTTAGTTGTTTATGTATTTGTTTGTGTATGCATCAATTTTTATATCTATGTAGTTCTATATCTGCCAATTTTCGTATCTGTCAATTTCCATGTGTATCTGTTTCTATATCTACCAATTTCTACGTCTGTCTATAACTATATCTATTTTGATATCTACCTAATTCTATATCTATCTATTTCTATATTTACCTAATTCTATATGTATCTATTTCTGTATTTATCTATACCAATATCTATTTTGATATCTATCTAATCCTCTGTTCATCTATTTCTATATCTATCTATTTCTACATCTATCTATTTCTATATTCATTTATACCTATATCTATTTTGATATCTATGTAATTCCATATCTATTTAATTCTATATCTATCTATTTCTATATTTATTTATTTCTATATCCATCTATTTCTATATTTATATAATTCTATACCTATCTATTTCTACATCTATCCATTTCCACATCTATCCACTTCTACATCCAGTCATTTCGACATCTATCCATTTCTACATCAATCTACGCCTACATCTATTCCCACATCCACGTCCTCCAACTCACAACCCCTCCACCACACCCCACAAAGCAAATACCTCCTCTAAAAGACCTCCATCGAAATCCAGTAATCACGCCAAGCCTTAATCCATTGAAATCGCCTGAAACTCCAACAGGCATCGCGCGATATTCCAGCAATCAGCGCGTTAAATGGCTCACGGTGAGTAGCCCATTGTAGCCTCAGCCGGTGACCCGAAACATCCAAACAACAGATCGCGAAGTATAATATCGAGAAGAGGGTGGAACGATGGACGAGTTCACGACAATTGGCTCCGCTGAATGGATCGCAAATCAATGGACAACAGGCCCGTTCAGCGAACAATGTGTTCGCAGCTTGTCGCCGTCCCCGCCGCGCCGGCCGTTCATTGTTATTTCGATTCAGCCCGACTGGATACGTTTCCTGCGCGCACCGGAGTGTCCCGCGACCTCTCGGCGACCGGCGCTCACGTAGCAGAACTTCCTATTGACCACTTCCTCCGCTGTAGCCGGGGAATTTCGAATCCCCGGCCCGCAAACTGCGATCCGAACCTCGCCCTTCCGATTCAACGCGACTCCCCTTTCTTGCCCTCTTCATTCCACCCTTTTTTCTCCCCTATTTTTTTCCTCCTCCTCCCCCTCTCGTCCCCCGTACCCCACGTGTGCGAGAAGTTCCAGCCGAGCACCGAGCTTTGTTTCAAACTACTTTGTTGACTATTCGCGAAACGCGGGCTCCACGTTTACGCTGCCAGCGTTATCACTATCCTGTTGACTTCTCGTCCCGAACTTCGGGAAATTTCCCGCTCTTTATCTGACTCGCGTCGGGCGTGGCTCTTCCTTTGCCTCGGATTGGATACCGTTTGTTATTCGCTCGACGGGGAAGTTCGCTTGTAATTTTGCTTGTAAAGTTTCCTTGGGTCTTGTGACGTTGCAGTAGGATTTGAAATGTTCTGCTGTGTCGTTTGTGTATTAATTGAACTTTCATGTTGATCCGTTGTTAATGGTCTCTTTAGAAGAAGGAACTTCGTTGCGAGGTTGCTTAACTGTCAATAATTTAACAGAAGAAAAAAGTCGGTTTTAACAGTTTCTTAGAAAATAATTCTTTGCTCAAATTGTACCTGAATCAAGTACGTTTCAATAAATTCTTTGCTCAAATTGTACCATTCTGAATCCAGTACGTTCCAATAAACTACTTATTTGCCAAAATTATTTATTCCCCCAATTGTCTCGCAGAATATACCTTCAACCATCACTCCAACTTTATGAAAAGATATAAAAAATGATTGTAGCGTAACTCTCGCAAGCCTCTTCAGGCATCAGCAAAACCACCCCCGTAAAATATGTCAACACTTCGCTCCCCGTAGTCATCGGGTCATCCAGTTTCCTTCGTAAACACAAGGGAACCTCGTAGATCAGCATTCTGTCGTAATGTGGGTCGGTGATAAACTCGTCAAAATGAGGATCGCGATAAAACGGCGGAGGGTCCGGGTCAGAAGGGCAGTTTCGGATCATACGCGGCCACACTACCGGTCGGCGGGACCCTCGTTTCGCGACCACGCACCGGAGTTTAGTATTGGCCGCTTCCTGGCCCCGTAACTTCTGTTCGGAATCACGAAGCGAACCTTTGCCACCCTGCCGTCGATTTCATCGAACGGGATTTCCCTCGGAAACTCGAATTCGAGTGCAACGCGTCAGCCGAGGAGCTTCCAGTCGCATTCTCGCCGGCTACTTCGCCGCGTTCCGTTTTTCTCTTTGTTTCGGAAAGGTGTTGGTTGCACGGAAGACAAACTTTTGGCGTTGACAGCAGTCGCCGAATGCCACTGGATTGCAACGCTTAGCGTGATCGGAATTCTGTTCTCGACTGTGCTCGAGACGCTTCGTAATCAATTTTCGAGAGCTTTCGAGGAAAAAGTGTTCGATGACTGATGTAGAAGTGAGTTTAACTATCATTGGAATGTTGTATTTCTGTTCTAATGGATAAAGATGTATTGTGAAAATTCTGGTACTTATGTCTCGGTCTTCTGAAAATTGGAAGGAATGAAATTAAATAATTGGATCGCCGAGACAGTTGAATTTTCTCTACTAATTTGATTCATGTAATTGTCATTGACGTACTGAATACCTTTCATTATCATATTATAACTCTTGTGTCACATCGAGAAAAGAAATATCGAAATTTCTAGAAATAAAAGTATCTATATTCGAATCTCCAGTCCGCCGATTCCAAATGTCTTAAATTATCCAATTAAATCACCTAAGAATCCGAGTCCTCTCGTGTTTTTCTACTTAGGAGACTAAAATATCTTTAATATATTTAATCGCAGAAGAAAGTCGAGCGGAGCGTAAGAAACGCGAGAATAAATCGAGGAACGGGCTGGAAGTGCTGTCCACGAATTAAGCTGGCCGCGATTTAATCAACCGAGACACGAATTAAGGGAGGCGGGAATTATCGAGGGCTGGGGGTACTTTAATTAGACCCTCCGTGCGTCCCGGCCTTTGATTTACCTCGGGACGCCAGCGGAGAGAGAGAAATTAGTGGATTAAGTCGCCAACGCCACGGGCCAGGCCTCCTTTCGCCCTCGATACATTCCTCTTGAGGTTACGTGAAAATGTCACCGTACAAAATGCCTCAGAAATCTCGAAAAATAATCTAATGAGCTGGTAACCATCATCGAAACACTATACTTCAATTTTTTTTAGTTCAATTTTTATTTAGTTCAACCCCTTATTATTATTATTATTTTTAGATTGGTGGTCCATACATGTATTTGACTGGAAATGGTGTTTAAAAGCGATTTTATATAACCGGTGAAAACAATGGAAAATGGTATTTTAAATTTATTCGAAAGTCATTGAACGAAATACGGTGGAATATTTACTCTATCGAGCAGAACGCTTATTATGCGAATTAATGCGATATTTACTGTACAAAATTAGATATCGCAGTTTACAACAACCGAGCACGGAGGGTTTAAGCGATTAATCGAAGCAATTAGCTCGGCCGTGTTTGTCTCACCGGTATAATTACTGATTTTCTGGCCGGCAATAATTAATTTTCTTATGGGCCACGCTATCTAGCCTGAAATTGGTCTAATTCTCCAATTGCATAAATTAGCAGAGCAGCTTTGAGCAATTAGCAGCGTTTGACGCGCCGCAAATTATAGACGCTGCTAATCCACGGTCTATTGTCTTCGTTCTCGTCTCGAATGCAACTTTCAGCGTGGCGGGCTTATCATTAGGATGACGCACGGTTCATCGGGGTTCGTCGAGGCCCTCTTTACACTGCCCGAAGTAATCGCTCCTCTTCGATAACGCGAAAAACTGACTATGAAGGTAAAACCAGCGGCGAGTGTGATCGTTTTACAAAATTAATGGATGTCTACGAAGAACGCCTTCGCTGAGTCTATTCCTTGAAGTCGAGACTAATATTAACATTCTCGAGAGTTGGATTACTCGTGGAACTTATGCCAGATCATTCAGTAACTAATAGTCTGTCAACTGAAATGATTGTATTATACAAAATCTTCAATATTCCAAAGATCCAACAACCTCCTCAAAAAGAATCCTCTTCGCCAGTAAGATCAAAAAATAATTCCTCAATTTCTAACCTTAATACAATAAATGATCACTTTGAAATCGATGGTGATCGACAATAGCAATTTTTCTCAATTAGTGAATTCTTGAAAGGTTCGATCAAGATTTCATACTTTTAGAATAAAGTTACTATACTTTATCGGTTATAGGACTATTTCCACCTACATTCACGATTGGTCAACACATAAGTCAACGCGTTAACCCACCTCCAGCAGAAACTATCGACAATCGCCATAGACACCTGGTAAAGCCAAGGAATTCCCAATCAGTTCTCGGTTCACCCAACAACCGTGAAATCTCGATATCCCAGTGATCCCGTGGCTCTCCCTTCGAACAATCAACAGGATTTTCCCACGTCCAAGTTTACTCATCGCGGTGGAATCCTCTGCGGAGTCCTCCTCGCGGGGGACAAGTCGGACGGCGCCGGCTGGTGCCGGGGAGAGCGCGATAATGCAGATTAACCGGCAGCGAGCGAGCGAGCGGCCGCCGTGGCTGCAGGGGTCGACCCGTTGCCGCGCGGATGCAATCTTTATGCGAGCAGCCTCGTCCCGCCGTTAGCGGGCCGCCGTTCCCCGTGAACGACGCACGTTTCATGAAAATGGAAACGCCCGGCGGTCTAATGTGACGGCGCCGCGCGGAATGAGGAGGCCAGACTATCCTGCGGATGGGCTTTGCGACGGTGGGACGGGAAAAGAATTCTCTTGGAGAGAAAGGAACGGGAAATGGTAGACAGGAGAGAGGACGAGGGAAGCGGGAAGAAAGAACAAAGTGAGGGAAGATGAGAAGAGAGCAAGGGTAGACGGGGAGGAAGAGGGAGGGATTGAGAGATGGGGGTGGAAAGGAAGA
This sequence comes from Nomia melanderi, assembly GCF_051020985.1. Taxonomy (NCBI): domain Eukaryota; kingdom Metazoa; phylum Arthropoda; class Insecta; order Hymenoptera; family Halictidae; genus Nomia; species Nomia melanderi. The sequence goes on along the minus strand of NC_135000.1, from coordinate 30,431,653 downwards.
AACTGGAAAGGGAGGCAGATGCGGGACGAAAGAATAAAGTGAGGGACAGAGGGATGATGGGAAGAGAGCAAGGGTAGACGGGGAGGAAAGAGGGAGAGATTCAGAGATGGGAGTGGAAAGAAGAATGAAAAGAAAACAGAAGATATATGAGACGGGGAAAGTGCGAAGAAAGGAGGAAAGAGGAAAGAGGGTGAGGTGTGTAGACTTAGAGGAAAAGCAGAAGTAGAGTGAGAGAAAAGAAAAGATAAATAGATGTAGAAAAATAGAGATAAAGAGAAAGGATGGACAAGAATTGAGAGAGAAGCAGGAGATAAGGCGACAGGAAGAGAGAAATGAAAGGAGAGAAACAGGAGTAAAAGTGCAAGGATGGTTAAAGAGGGAGGCGATGAAGATGAAGGCCATTTTTTCCTCCATTTACAAGCCTCATCCCCTGAGCACGATGATTCCACGGGATCTTCGACTGTCCGTGACTGTGCGGGCTTTCGGGGCCTCTAATGCTTCCTGACCTGCGCAGGGCGAACCGCCATAAGAACGGACGGGCATAATAAGGTGCTCCTGGAAGATGGACGATCCTGCGGCACGTTAGATCCCTCCTACAGATCCCGAAGAGCTTCGTGATGACCGAGGGCTAAAGCGTTTCGGGGTGTTTTTATTTTATTTCTTTTGGGGGAGTTAGGGAGGGACTCAGTTTCACCTGATGTACGAATATTTGGAGGTTGTGTACCTGTATGCGCTAGGCGCGACTGGTTTTGCGTGGATTTTAAGGTGATTGTGTGATTGATCCTTTGGTTGATTGAGAAGGGGTTTTTGAGACGATGATCGACGATGTTATAGACATACAGCTATTACTTAGCGATTACAGTGTTCTAGTTCTATATGTAACTTCTGTAATTATATATCAACATTTTGCGGAAACTTTTTACATTTCACGATCCCAATATCTCGAAAACCTCTCTCTAATAATCCAGCGATCAAGGACATCGCAAACTTCAAGAAACTGCCCCGTTCTTCCCGGTGCTCCGCGAAGAAACAACCGAAGTACGTCGGGAGTAACGAAAAACGGTGTCTCGGCGCAGAAATATTGGAGTTCGGAAGATCGTTGACGACGGAGGCTGTGCCTTACATCGGAAGTCGGGGGTCTAACAGCGCGGGATCAGATTCCTGATAAATTTTTCCGTTCTAATCCGGGGCGGGTCGGGTTTCTGTCGTTCGTAGTTGCAGTCGACGGTGCACCGTCGGCCGAATTCCGAGAGGAACAGAGGGCACGGCGTTGTTTACCGGAACCAGGGATCCGGTGTTCTCGCGACTTGATCCCGATTTCCGGAGTGTTTGTTATGTTTATTCAGGGACCGTTCGAGTTCGAGATGACACTCGATACGATAGGTTCCCGATAAAGGAATAGAAAAGAAGCTGGAACCCTCCGGGGACATTTTCGAGGGGCTACGTGCTCCCTTCGGCGGGTCTGCAATCGATACTCGTACCTCGTTGCATTGCGAGTCTCCTCGCGCGCTTCGAGCGGAACACTTTTGTCTGCATGCATACGGCACGGCTCGGGACTTTCGAATCGCTTATTCGACGACAAGTGAACTCGACGGATGGAGAAGGATAGAGGCGGAGCCAGCTTGGACCTGTTCTTGACCCTTCGTCTTTTAACTTTTTGGCTACGCCAAGGTTTCACGCAGTCTGCAAATAATCGACGTGATTCATTGCGATTTCAGACTGAATTTTCCACTGTGCAATTACATTAGACTATGACGTGCACAACTATCCATGGAAGAAGAATTGCTTGTATAGTACACCGTTCGAAACGATGATATACACGAAAGATACTGTAATGGCGTACAGTAGATTGACACTGGATACTGACCCTTCGTCGGATGTTTGAAATTTCGATGAATGCTTGGTACGAAGAAGTACGTTGAAATTCTAAATACTAAAAGAGAAGAGAATTATAATTCGAGTGAATTATTATGTTACTCATTTGTTACCTTCGAGTTCAGACGAAGCTCGAAGCATCCGTTACGACATTCGATTACGGATTAATAATTATTCACAAAACAAAGCTATTAATAATATTAACATCAGTATTGAGTAATATTATTATTACCAATCATTCCTAATACTAACCCTTCACACTCTACAGTCACCTCTCAGTCGCCACTCGATTCAAAGTTACTAATTCTCTCATGATTCATTGCACAAAGCGTTGATATCAACTACCACCAACGATATCAATACACACAGAACTATCTATTCACAAGAGAAAAACCTAGAATCTTCAAATCTCCGGAAGAAACAAAGCAGCCGTCTCTGAAGAATCTAATTCAGCCCCTATTTACCCTTTCGCTCCAGCGGAAAGCATGAACGGCTGTTATGTCTACGATCGCGGGATCGAGACGGGAATACAGAAGCGAGGTTCTTTTCTGCGCCGAAAGCAGGACGATTTCTGACGAAAAAGCGGTATTCCGTGAGAGCTTTCAGCTCCTTTCACCCTGAAAACGTGAGCCCCGTTATAATGCCGCTAGACGGCTCGACACGCGGCGCGCGCCCCACCCGGAACTCACGTGATTCCTCGGCTGATACGCGAAAGAACATCGCATTGTCGCGTCTGCCGCGCTGACGTTCGCTTCTCCCTCCTGTCACCGTCGTTCTCCGTTTTTACGACGTCCCTCTCCCCCCGACGATTCCCTCGATACACGTCACTTTTTGTCAATCCGTTTGTCACTATTAACGTCCGATCTTTTTCTGGCTTGCCCTTCCTCGCAGACTAATGGCTTTCGCTGACGCTGCCCGGTACGTCGGGGAAGCCATCTTTTGGAAAATGTTTTCTATTTTATCGTTGCCTTCTATCGATTCTCTGCGATTGACGCGGAAACGATTGTTCGGTTTTTTTGCGAGGCGATGAATTTTGATAGAATTTGATTCTTGTCGAGAACGGGAGATGAATATTGAGAAACTTTAATGATATTTATGTTATTACGCAGTAGAAATTGAGTATATGTAGTCTCTCAAATGTGTTGAATATAAGTACTGTTTTAAAATTGAGTTTCGTTACCTACGACATGAAAGGACAGCTCGGAGAAGTAATTAAAACTTTGAACGGAATTTTAATCATTTCTAAAATATCACATTCTGTAGAATGTTTCCATAGAATTCCAAATAGAACGAGGGAAAAATGCCGGATGACACGATGGAAATATATGAAACTGGAACTTGAAGGAAACTTGATGCATCAATCTTTAAAGAATCTCGCTTAAACCGCCCCAGTAACCCCGTTGCCTCCGCCGAACGACCGTTTTATTGTCCGCCGTCCTAATTCCGAGACACTGAGCGTATCGTAAAGGATCCCGAAAAAAGGAAGGCGGCGTCACGCTAATCGCGCGAGCGTAAAGAATTACGAGCTTGTTGCTGGTCCGACGTGTTCCCCTAATTGTAAGAGAAAAACTAGACGCCCGATAAATCGCTCGAGTCCCGGGTTCAGCCGCGGGACAAGCCCATTTTTTACAGGAATCGCTTTTTATCATCCTCCCGAGCACTTTTAATATACGGTCGCGCGATTTAAATTGATGAATTTTTTAACGCGGCCGCGCCACGGCGAAGGCATTAATTCCCACCGTGGAAGTATTCGACCGTTCGATAGTAATTAATATCCGTTCGCGTGAAATTTCATTCCCGGGTAATTTAATGCCGTATCGGTCGAATAATCGACTGACCGACGGGCCGGGTCGGCCGTGGAAGTTAAGAAACGGCACCCAGATATTAATCGTTCGAGCCCCGAGCGACAAGATGGCGGTTCTCCGCTAGACCGCCTAAAAGTGTCTTTCGGTTCGTAGAATCGGATGAAGCGTATTTATCTCTTTTCCTTTTAATCATTCATTTTCATTTTTGTTATTACCCGCTTAAAAATGGAAAGATTTAACGATTGCTCTATTTAAAATGTTTTTGTAAAAATAGAAAGGCATAATCCAGTTTCTCAATTAAATCGAAAGAAGCGCGATCGCGTCGCTTGGCATTTTTCGACCGAGTTTTTGCAAAAACTGGTGGACTCAAATGGTTAATGCCGCTAATAGATATCTTCTTCGGGGATATTAGTCTTCGCGGGCAGCTCGACGCGGAACAACCGGCAATAAGACGGGAATAAACGGAGCGCTGCTTTTTGCTGCGTTTATTAACGCTAGATTTATGGACGCTTAGTCTACATTTTGTTCTGTTGTTCCTGGAGAACTACGTGTTCATTTATATAAATCATGAATACTGTAGCTTCAACGTTAGAGTACTATTATGCGTTTTTCTATAATTGCACGAATCAAAATCGACTGAAACTGCTAGCGAATAATGTTTAGAAAATCGGTATCCGTCGAATTGACGGGTTCCTAAATCTGTTAATTGTGAGCATGTATGTAGTTCCTTGTATCTCCTATAATTAACACTGACGTTAATGCCATCTATATCCGTCCATAATTCTATTCTGAAAGTATGAAATCTCGATCGACCTCCCAAAGAATCAACTAATTAACCAAAAGAAAGACTCGCTTTCCTCCATCACCGATTCCAAAGTGAGCGTCAACGCGTGAAAACAGAAACCGGCGAACCAGAGACCGTCGCGCACGGAAACGTTGAAATAACGATCGCCAATGATCTCTTGATTCGCCGGAGACGAGCGGAAGGGTCCGAGAAGAGCGCAAAAAGCTGCGAATCATCGGCGCACCTTGAAAACCTCATCGCCGGAGAGCGAACGTACATCAATCTTTCTCGCGAGCATCGTAAACACTCGCCGCGTCGGCGGCCGGCGCGAAAAAGAGCGCAAATTATTCGAAAAACTCACCGTTGAGCACGTGCACCGCGATGGTGGTGTTGGCTTTGCCGGGCACCACGCAGCTGTAATTCCCGGCGTGCCTCGGGCTGGCTCTCTCCACGATCAAGGTGCTGACGATCACGAGGACCTCCTTGCCGACCGAGACCTCCGTCGTCCGGTTCTCGCTGGAAAACAGACACCCTGCTGTGAACGTCTCGCGAGGATGCAGTTAATCCTGGGAAAACTGACAGTGACGCAGCCACTCGGGGGCGACCTTTGTTCTAGCTTTCAGTTCAGTCTCTATTGTGCACTGCCACTTGAAGTTGATCGAATAACAGAGGTTTCGTATTGTTGATGGGTACAATCTACGAGGATTCTTTGGGAAGGAATTGCAGTTTTCTGCGTTAATGCTAGATTCACGGATGTTTATTCTATATCTTATTTATACTCTATTATACGTGTTACTAGAAGGTTTGTTGATATCGACCGGAAGTTTCTGAATTCGTATAATTGAAATCGAAATCGACTTAAATTGAGACGAAGTAATGTAAAGTATCCAATTTCAAAATTGACGGGTTCCGTAGATCTAATGTTAGGATTTTATTATATTATTCTATTATACTATTCTATTAATCTATGATTAATTTTATAATTATATATATTCATCTATTTATAATTAATTATATTAATCTATAGCATCTACTATGATATTAATTCAATATGACTGTCCTATGAAATTAGGTTCAAATAATTCAATGATTGTTAAATTCGAAGCAAAGTAACTAATCTTAATAAACTCTTCAATTTTTAAAAGAAATTCTGCACGAACTACTTCCGTCTCTCAGTGTATCACTAGATGATCAGAATGAAGATTATGTCGTTTAGATGTAAATCGGTACGTTAATTCATCACTGAAGAGGAATTATTATACTGTAGTCTCGTTAATTAGCGGCAACTTCAATCTTCTATCATGGCAATTCTTTGTTCCGTTGAAATCCACGGTTCCCGGAGAGTCCGAAGGCGAATTCGAGGGAGAAGTCTCGACTCGTTTCGCGGATACGGGTCTCCAGTGAGTCCCGAGATGTTTTCGCGGTCGGTTTGCAGCCCGCGTACCTGATAATTTCATTAACGTCGAGCGCAGGATGGCGCTATGGTTCCCCGCGAAATTGTTTCCGGCTGATGGCCCGCGTTGAATTCCGTGGCTCGCAGGAACCGTCAGCTCGAGAAGTTCGAATTGACTTGGGGGTGGAGGCTGGATTACAAGGATTTTATGTTTCACTCTTTAGCGACCGTGCGAGAGGGATCGATAGTTCTTTCCGGGATTTGAGGCGCAGGTGTTAACGGTGACAAGTTTGATTATCGATGGAAAGCTAATTGGTAGACGCAGCTACGAATTGTTCCGTAGACTGCACTTAATTTTGGGGTATTGCGAATGGAGAACGTTCTTATTAGCAGTGATTACAACTGTATTTGATAGTGAAGTGTACAAAGTTATTAGTAAAGTAAATGCTTTAAATGAATAAATTATGACAAAGTCGATGAGTATATCTGTTCATCGATGAGATACATTAACCCTTTGCACTCGAAAGGTGACTCTCAGTCACCACTTGAATTGATACAGCAAAATTATGAAGTTGAGTATTTAGTATTTTAAATGAAACTTCGTATCGCAATGTGAAATATTTAAATAAAATAGCTTTGCTTAATTTATCTGTGAATTATTAAATTAGTTTCAAACAATGTCGTCTTCGTCTCATCAGGAAATGTTCAAATATTTCTACTGAAGAACTTCCGAGTGCAAAGGTTTAATAAAGTTGAACGTTGAATCGAACGTTAAATCATGTTTAGATATTCAGACAATTTTCAGGAATGATATACAGAGGGAATAATTAAGTAGAATGAGATTTTACTAGAAGTCAGAGTTGAAGGGTTCAGTATTTGAAGAATGCAATTCAATCTCTCACGTAAAGTCTTTAATCTCAGACTGTCCAAACTGTTTAATTCGAAGACGTTCGAATTGGAAGTTCCATTCGGCCCGACGAGTTGAACTCGCAGAACGCCGGAGTTACAAGAATAACATCAGACAGACTTACCTAACGTCGTCGGTGAGCGTTTCATCCCCTCTGGTCCAAATAACGGTCTCCTTCAGAGATTCAAGGACGTCCCTAGCCTCGCACCTGAGCTTGAGAGCACTTCCAGCCTTTAGGTGCCTTTCTTTAGGCACTACCCGCCCGGAATCGTCGGTTATTGTCAACTCCGGCGCTGCAATGAAAAGTAATCCTCGTAAAATATGCTTGCTCTATGCACACGACCCTCTATCATCCATATTTATGTAATACTAATCATATTCAACGAGAACATATTTTTTTTCAATATTAATCGATCGAAGATATTCTTTTACAAGTCATTCTTAGACGATACGAATTATATTTGACCTAAACAATTCGTTTAAATATTATTTCATGTTCCTTGATGCATGATATCTTTCTAGAAATCATCTTTATATGATACTCGTCATATTCAACGAAAGTGTCTTTCGTTTAAATATTATTTCACGTTTATTCTTCGAGGATATCCTTTTACAAGTCATCCTTATACGATATGAATAACACGTCATAAATATCTTTCGTTTAAATATTATTTCACGTTCCTTGATTCACGACGTCTCTCCAGAAATCATCTTCATATGATACTCATCATATTCAACGAGACTGTCTTTCGTTTAAATATTATTCGACGTTTATTGTTCGAGGATATCCTTACACGACACGAAAGATACGTCGCATAAATATCTTTCGTTTAAACATGATTCCATGTTTCTTGTTTCACGGTATCTCTCTGGAGACTGGCTTTATACGATACTCATCGTACCTAACGAGAATGTCTTCCGTTTAAACGTTATCCCACATTTCTCGATTCGCGATATCTCTGGAAGCCGACTGTACACGGTGCTAATGATATTCAACGAAAGCGTCTTTCGTTTAACTATAATTCCGCGTTTCTCTTGAAAATATTCCCCGGAATTAGAAGGACTCCCCGCGTTTCAACCCCCGTCGTTTAACTTGTTAAACCGTCCCCGTCACGCGAGGGTAGAATCTTCGTCAGCCGAGATAAGAGCGTAATTACGCGAATTCACATTCAATTGCACCCCGACAAATGCATTTATAACTAACAGTCGTAAAACGAGGGACCCGCTCGAAACTTCGACTGACTAATTTACATCGTATAATTAAACCATCTCGCGGGATCCTCCGCGGAAGTGTCCCACTAACGAGGACGATCGACGCCGACCGGAAGAAATCGGATTAGTATCGAAACCCCGGCGCATCGTGTTAAAGCTTCTGCATTTTCTCTCGGTCAATTTCCATGTAATATCAATCCTTTCCTCTTTGCATACACGGTTCTGTATCTATGTTTCATGAATAACATCTGATTAACCGTTCGTTAACGCGTCGAATGCCACACGATTTCATAGTATAAAATGCTCGAAATGAAAAGAATAGAATATTAACACTTAGCAGTCCGATGTCGAGACAGACTCGACATTCTAATTAATTAATAATTTTTCTATATTTATTTGTAGTACAATTGTACCATTTAAAGGTGACATTTCAATGACTCCCAAATATTCTTGAATAAATAAATAGAGCGTCGTATTAAGCTGTAATCGAATGAACTAACGTCGAACCTCAAAGTGAGAAACCAAGAGCACTTCGGACCAAAGGGTTAAATCATTTGATGGAACTGCATTGTTATTATTGCTCGTTCATCTAGCTGAACGACGTCGTATTAGATAGAATTATTTATAATATAGAAATGTTTTCAATCATCGTTTCATTAAGTGAATTATAGTAATTCGATTTGGTTGGATCACCGATGACCCCATGGCATTTAACGCGTTAATTTGTTTGGAACACTAGAAATCTTTTCTACGGTAAATTATACGTTGAATGTTCAGCTACTAGAAAAACAGGAGATTGTGTACTTGTTTAAATAGAGAAATTATTTACTAAATATTCACGGAAAATATTGAAGATGGATGTTGGAACAATGGCGGCATTGGTCTTCGAAGTAGAGCAGACAGCGTAGCTTTTTCGTTGAATTTATATTCTTATCAAATGTGAGTTATGGAATGACGTAACTATCCTTCGAATATTATATAACGGTGACTACCCTCCGTCACGGGGTGAAACACGGGACAATACGTCGGACCGGAAGCCATCAAATTATCGAGAACCTGGTATCTTCCGGCGAAGGCGACACGGTCGGTGACAAATGGGACACAGATAGGAATGTATTGGTACGTGGTCGTCCATACGAAATAGACTCGTGAAAGAATGGCGTTGAGACTGATGGTAAACGAGTCAGCAATAATATTAAATATATCGAATGAATATTATATATCAGATCGATTTAATTAATTCAATTCCTCGAACGCTAAGAGATCAGCAGTTTCTTCTTCCCATTACTTAATCAATTCACATATAATTCTTCATCTACCAAAGATTTCCTATAATTCAAAAATCTTCGTCCATAAAGGGTGCATCGTATTAACCCCTTGCCTTACGATTGAATTTCGTAGATACAATTAGAACTATTCATCATTAACAATGCATTAAAAAAGAAAACATTCTACTTTCCACGTCTAGATTTAGCACAAACCATGCAAATTGCTAAAAAGAACAATAATGCTTCATTTAACACTAGAACTACCGAGGATTTAATACGATTAATATGCAATTCCCATAAAAATTGTAACAATAGATTATTTTCAATTTCGTCAGACATTCATTATAGTATTATTTAATATTTTGTTATTATCAATATATTATCTTGAAATAAAATTTGTACATAAATTGCAGTGGACAATTTCTTTGGGCTTCTTCTGAACTGTCGATAGAAACATTTTGCACGAGCTTAGTGGCAAAGGTAAATAATACGGCAAGGGGTTAAATAACACAGTGTCGCAGCGCGTTCCGCTTTCGACGTTTCGTAGACGCCGTCGGGGTTCAGTGGAAGAGGGCGGTCCCGATTCTCAAGTCGACCGCAATGCAAATATCCCGGCCGCTCTCTCGTTTTCCCTCTTTTCTCATCCGCTGCTCCCGTTCCATCCGCCGGTTTACATACGGATAGACGCGTATCGCGTGTCCCGGCGGAACGGCGGGCCCGGTATCTCCGCTGAATTAATCTTTTTATCCCGGCCACGCGATTCGCCACGCACCGTTTACCTGTTGGCCTGTCGCTTTCAAACGAACCCCCGTATAATCGCGATCCTCATTCGTTCCCGTGGAATTCCAGCTCGCCGCGCGATGATACACCGCCTCCCGTTCGCCTGTTTTTATCCGCGCGAGCCCGCTTGTCTGGCGCGCGGCAAAACCTCGCCGAGGAGCCGAGGATTCCGCGGGTAATCCGCGTGCGCAGTTAATTAAATATGTATTCGGGGGTGGTAAAAAGAGCAGCGAGGGGGACGCTGGGATGTTAGGTGCTGCTGTTGTTGCGGTAATTGGTAGCGATGAATCGAGATGCGTGGTTTGTGAGATTCAGCTGTGATTGCTGCGCTAGGGACAGTCGTTTGTTTACCTGGCAACGAGATGTATGGTTTATATGGGGAACTCTTGGTTTTCGGTATCTGTGGTTTATTGTAAGTAATTCTTGAGTCTGTATATTATTGTAATCGTGGTTTTGGTGTCTGTGGTTTATTATAATTGAAGTTTGACGTCGGTATATTATTGTGGTCGTGGTTTTGGTGTCTGTGGTTTATTATAATTGAAGTTTGACGTCGGTATATTATTGTGGTCGTGGTGTTGGTGTCTGTGGTTTATTATAATTGAAGTTTGATGTCTGTAATTTGTAGCTGTAGTTTTGTTAGGTACTTTATTGTAACTGTAATGATCTATAATTTATAATTTTGATATTAATAATACGATCAAGAGACAAGCTGTTTTATTTATTCCTCCACTGAAAGATCTATAGAAATTCTCTTCCAGCGATATTTCACGCGAACTGAGCCAACCAAAAATTTCTGGGCAAACGAACCGGAAGATTTTTCACTGTCCAGAATTCCTCTGGAATAATCATTCAGTTGTTCCAGTCCCGAGACCGTTCCCCAGACCCTGTTTCCCCGGTGACACACGAAGGTACGACGGCGAAGGGACACCGTCGCAGACTTAACTGCCCTGTTACAAGGAGATCTATGATCTCGATTCGCCGCCCACACGAGATCCCCGACAACTGTCATACTATTCGCAGGCAAAGAACCGCTCCAGCGAGCTGTGTTCACCGAGTAGAGACAGTAACCAGGGTAAACGACAGTTTCGACTTTATCGACGACACCGGTTACGGGGAAACATAACGATATACGAGGGAATCGACGGGCGAAGGGGCGGGCGACCGTTTTTTCTATGGTTTCAACCTTCCTCGCAGGGAACTTCGTATAATTCAGCGATTTCCTCTCCCGTGTGACCAATATGGATCGTTGGGAACACGGATAAGGCGCCGTGTCATCGTAACTCATCGATAATACCGAGAATTTTCAACCTTCAACCCCTTTGCGCCTCTTCCGTTCAACTTTAAACAGCAGTGAACCATTTTCTATTATATTCCTTGTAGACGGATCAGGAGAAATTAATACTAAATGAATTAATTAGGAAAAAAAATAATTTTCAAGGACAGTGCAATTTATTCGATACTATCTCTTAATATTTTCTAAGATTTATCTTTCAACAGGAACAATCTTTTTACCTAAGTTCAATTCGAAATGGTCGTGCGACATTACAGAGGGGTTAATGGTGGAATAATATAAATGACGGAAGACACTTGTACAGACTCGAGCCATGTCCCTTAAGTAGAATAAATTGGTGTGCTGTCAGGTGGTAGCTAATTGAATGCATCTGTCACTAGTCGGACGGCGTGACAAGTAGAATAGCCCGGTGTTGGCCAGACAGTTCGGTTAGTGAAATAGGACTGTCCTCGTGGAAGATATATCCCCGTCTTAACGGGCCCGGCTTATCAATTATCAGACGATTCTGTTAATAGAATATGCAAAACCAAATACCCGCTAAGTAGATTAGAGGGGCGTGTGATCGGGCTACGCCTCGGCTGTAACTTGGCGCAGTCCATTAAACTTTGAGGGGAGCTGATTAATTCCGCTGTTCAACGTTCTCCGGCCGTTTACGGAGAGAAAGATAACACGCACGACCAAACACGCCGAAAGTAGATTAAGTCTGTATATGATCAGACAACGTCTCACCTGTAACTTTGCTATTCCCCGGTGAACTTCGACGCGTAATAATGGCCCCACCATTACCGGGGATAAAGATAATAACTTATAGAACCGTGCATCGTGTAAGTAGATCAGCTCAGCATACGATCAGACCGCAACTTGGCTGCAGCTTGGTAGATTGCGTTAAACTTCGACGGATTATAATTAATATTGCTGTTCCAATTTCCTTGTATTAGGGAGCTAACGGTAATTGTTCGCAGAACAATGCATGTGTTAAGTGGATCGGCCCAGTGCGTGATCAGACGACACTTCTGAGGTATTCCGATGCAGAGTGTTAGACTTTGAAATAGTGTGATTAATATTTGCGCTGCGGTGTTCCCTTGTAGCGAGGATAAAGCTTTATCCGAACATGTTCTTAGTAGACTAAGTCGGTGTATGGGCAGACAGTGAATCGAGAGTGGCTTGGAGATGGATATGAATCTTTCAAAGAGGTTTTAATTAATAGTAATATCCCTATCTTCTCCTGTTACGAAGATAAAGAGAATAACACGTAACAGTGAATATGTTCCAAGTAGAACGGCCCAGTATCTGATCAGACAACAGCTTCACCTCAGCTCAACGCATACGGTACATTTCAAAGCACTGTAATTAATATCCTCCTTATCTTCGTGAAGCGTGAAGTTAAAGGTGATGTGTTAAACATTTTGCTAGTAGATTATACCAGCGTGTGATCAGACAACGACTCGCTGTAACGAAGAAATTTATCAAGTTTTCAAGGATTATAATTAATCTAGAAATACTCTAGTCATAGTCTACAAATATTTTAGTAAGTAGATTAAGTCAGTATGTGGTCAGACATTGTAAACCTCTTTACCGAGTAAAAATATTACCCGAGAAACATTTAATAACAGCATCGCTCTAATCTACGCTTACCATCGATGCTAATAGTGAAGTGTAATGCACTTTTCTTGCGAGCAACAGAAAAAACTCGATTAATTTCCTGAGAATGAAATTAGCGATATAGTTTGTCTGTGACAGAGCCGATCGAGAATTGATAGGGATTGACCCTCGACCCTTTTACTTACGTACGAGCCGGTCTCAAGGGATTTCGTGACACTCGAAACAGGGCAGCCACTGATTAATGTTCCTAATACAGGCGACGATGACGCGGCGAAGTCACTTCGGGATTCAACGTAGCCAATTTACCCGAAGCCTCTTAATACTCCTATCAGTCACACGACGGGGTTCGAGACCGCGGGCAGAACCTTTCACGACGGCGCCATAGAAACTTTTGTCGAAAAATGTCTTACTTATCGTTACACGTGAATAATAATCTTTGTTTTAATTAATCGTTCAACTTTAAATATACTCAACGCCAACACCGTACTGGATGTCTGTTAAATCTCACGCGAAGGATAGATTACTTTCAACACGTTTTATAATAAAACATTGCACCGAAATTTATTTATGTTCATCATTGCACAACTATCTCAACTTCGAAGTTCCACATTCCAAAAGTTTCAACATTTCAGTTTCAAAACGTTCAGTTTACCTAGAATTTCACCTAACTCTCACTGATAATTAATAAGAATTAATAAAAACTCAGTATCTCACTCCAACTACAAACTGAAGCCTGTATTAACTGAAATATTTCTGAGCAAACAGTTCCATCTGCAAATCGTCTCGCCCGAAAAACGCAGATACCGGTAAAGAAAGAAGAAAACGTTAATCGTAAGATAATAGAGCACAGCGTCCGCGATTACCGTAAGTGATAAAATATTCCCGATCGCGGCGCGCGTGCTCCTCGGGGTCCGCCGCGCCGTCCGAAACGACCGCGATCAATCTTTTACAATATTTACGCGGCTCCCTTTAAGTTTTCGATTTATATGCAGCAGTATATTACTAAGGAATATTGAAAGCGACAGATTTCGCGGGACGCGACCGAGCGCTCCCCGTTTAAAACGTAAACGGACGGCCACGGGGCCGGGGAAATCTGCGAAAAACCGATCGATCTCGTGTATCGGGGCCACGCGATTGATCCGGCTGTCAGCCACTCGAAACGGAGAGCCTGTAACGTCGGATAGATCGGTGAAATCTGAAAGCGGCGCGTCACGGGAATCACGGCTATTCTACGATGTAGGTTTTGCGCGGCGAATCTACCCGGGGAAACTGAACGCACGAGAAATCGGCCGTACGAGTTTTACTCGCGAACGTCTGATAAATAAGGAAGATCGGTGTGCAACAGATGCACGGTTAACCGAATCGATCGCGTTATTACATGTTGTTCGACGTGTCGACATGATAGGATTATTTAATAGTCAAGGAACTATCAAGGATGTCACTGAAATTTTTTGGAAAAATGGACATAAAGACGTTTGATCTAATTTAAAATATTCTCTGTGTAAATCGTAGCAAATAGTTAATGAATCGTCTCTTAGATATCAGTTCTGAAAGTTTCTTAATGCTGGAACAACTGGTTTCGATTTTTCTCGCAATGATTGATATCTTAAAAATATCGAATATTCGAAATGAGCTTGAAAAATAGTTTCACTCGAATACTGTAAATACCCGAAGAAACTGAAAATAATCTGTTACAATTTCTATAGGGATTACATGTCAGTCGTATTAAATCCTCGGTAGCTCTAGTGTTGAACATTCTCTAGCTTACTACTGTACCAACTCTAATATCAACTACAATAATCATAATACTAGTAAGAATACAATGAGACAATGACAATGGCAATGCAAAACTTCTCAAAACTTCTTAGAACTTCCTCTGTATTTAGCTCCGATTGCAATTAGCAGAGGATTTTGTTCTTTCTTCAAAGTTTTTCAAAGTTTTGTATTGCCATCGTCATTGTCTCATTGTTTTCTTACTAGTATAGCCACTCCAACTATCTACCAGATCTACGTATAAAAATCTAAGTAAACCAATATCATTGTTCCAGAACCAATATCATTGTTCAGCAAGGCGATTATCAAGCAGAACTTTATCGCGTCTCTCAATAAATAACCGACAATTAACACGCCAGAGCAAGCACCGAAACATTGAATCCAACTCAGCAGCGTGGAACGAACGGCACGTCGAGGTGTCTTCGAAATTTCCTTGGACAGATTATTTTTTAAGCTCCTCTCGGGCCAATGAACGAGAAAGGGGGAGGAGGATGCGCAACCAGTCGGCTGGTTTCCCAGGAGGACATCGGAGGCAAAGAAGGGAGGAAGAAAGGCGAGTATTATTTAAATTGGATTCCGTGATTCCGTATGGCGCGGTTTCCACGCTGCCTGGCCCGATCTTCGACTTCCGTTCCACGGGCGGCACGGTTTCGTCAATTGATTCCCCTCCCCCGTTCGAATACTGAAATATTAAGCCCCGCCGATTTCGCAGCATTTCACGGTATCGCCCCGCGCGCGAATCGATATCTGAATTATTGGGCGGCTTGGCGCGCGAACCGATTCGCTTTGTCCACGTTTAACGGGAAGTTGCCATTATGCCGCGGAGCCGACGATTCTGTAAATTCACGTTCGACGGTGTTTAGTAATTTCGGGAACATTGTTTGCCTCCTCCATTACGCGCTCGCCGTTGTGCCGACGGTTTATGACTCGGTTCACTTTACACATCTGATTTTTGGGTTAAACCTTTGCGGACGAATGTCGAGTCAGACTCGACATATTTTATTGCAACCTCTACCTGTTTTAACAATTTTTTCTATATTTGTTTGTAGTACAATTGTACCATTTAAAGGTAACATTTCAGTGACTCGCAAATATTCTTGAATAAACAAGTAGACCGTCGTATTAAGCTGTAATTGAACGAACTAACGTCGACGTGAAACTCAAAGTTAGAAACCAAGAGCACTTTGGACCGCAAAGGGTTAACCCTTTGCGGACGAATATCGGCATTCTGCCGAGATCAAACTTCCATGCTTGGAATACCAAGTTGGGAACAAATGATTTAACTGTTGGGACAGCAAGAAATCAGTAGAGTTTCCTTATTCTTCACGATTTAAGCATTCAGTGTTTAACCCTTTGCACTCGGAGGTATTTCGTTAGCAATACTTAATATTTTCTAACTGGACAAAGACGATGGGTTTTTTTAAATGAATGCAAAGAGAAATCACAGGTAAATTGAGAAACAAAGCTTACACTTAGTTCAATATTAAATATTAAATTTCCTAATTCTAATTCGTCAGCAAAGGGTTAACCTTTGGTGATGATTCTCTGTGTTGTCGGTGGTTTGGGTGTCATGTTTGTTACGTGTCGGATATTTTACATTCTGTACATTGTAAATATCTTATAAATATTCTATGTTATACTGTGAATATTCTATACGCTGTTATACTCTACACGTCAAATTCGGTATAAACATCATAAAGAATCATTAGATATCTTTGATCTATTGCTATATACTACTTTGATGATATCTGGATATAGGTATATAATGATTCTCCGAGAACGACGAATAACTTCAATTTTTACCGGAACGTTACATCGACTCCTGATTTATTCCGAGGACGTTCATTTCACAGAGATTCCTGATAGGAAAAATTGATAGTCTCTTCGGAGAGACTGTCTCTCAAGGTCAGCAGCTCGGACTCTCGAAAAAGTTCCCGAATCAAAAGTTCTCCCCGGCCGATTTACGAGCGCCCATTCCGTTCCCGCGTAGCTCGGGCTGGCCGCGATGCAAATCAGCTGCGACCGAAGAATTTCCATATTCACGAAAGAAGTTCGATTAAGTAGGGGGTTGGCGCAACCGGACGTCCCCTCGGTCGAAGACACGCGACCGATTAGCTTCCGCCGCAAAGTGTTCGCCGTCGTCGGGACCCTATAAAGCGGCCCCGTTGCAAAATATTTCCCCGGCGAGCGTTCATTACGCAAATAGAGCCAGTCCATTAACCCCCTCGCGGCGGATACTGGCACATTTTTACTCGGCCATAGCCGTGCGTGGTTATTTATGCGATTGTGCGGACGCTGAGTGACCCAAATTGGGTTCTCAAATGTTTCCGACGCCTTTGATACGGTGCATTGAGATTTTATTTTCAAGCCACGTCTTCGAGAGTTGTTATACCGCTGATACGTTCGTTACAGATGTAAATGTTCCGTGGGAAATAAATGTTCTCTTTGATTTCTGCATTCCATCACTTGAATTATGACTATTTTACTCAGAGATGTTTTACTCTTGATCATTTCCTAGGTCAAGAGATGTAAGGAGACGTTAATACAGGGGAATTCCAGAGAGCAATGAATATTACCTTTAAATACTGTAATCTTTGAATGACGGTACGAATTATATTCTGTTCAGAATTGTGTTCTCAAAGAATCTTAGTTCAATCTCGTTAAATAATTATTTAAATATAACATTAAAGAGTCTATTTCCTAATCCAGATGCTTGAAACACCAAAGACATTAACGTTATTCTCTTGAGATTTATGTTTCCTAAAATTTCAAACTACCAATGCCTCGTGAAATAATTAATAGAAAGAAACATCAAGGAATCCTGGTTCAGTGTTCGCTAATCCAGGTACTCGATGAATACCGAAGACATTATTCACAGAAAACAAATGATTATACGCACGGACCCTTTCCCTCGATCTTTTCTTCTCCCGGAAGAAATGTTGCTCCGGCGAGCGTTGCCGAGTCATTGTTTCCATGTCCGAAACGGAACAAAGGGAGCAGTTTCACGAGACGCGCGCGGGTCAGGTATTACGCGGCGCCAAAGCAACTCTTAGACCGGGACGACGTGGTTGAAAGCCAACGCACGGGAAATCGCGTTTAATTAGAACGGTGCTCACGTCCACGTTTGCAGGGGAAACAACACCGAAGAGTCCCACGTCCGCGATAGCGACGTAGACTTTACGATCGACTCTGTTTTCGGAACGTTGTTCCGTGTCGGCCGTATTTCCGACTTTTCTCGGAAGTTCGCAGTTCACGGTTCACTTTTCTGCTCGGTAATTAAATTCGATCCTCCGCGTATAACAACGCGATGTCGGGATTGTTAGTTATTCTTCGGAATTCGAAGATTCATATGATTTGCAGCTTTGTATGGTTGGGTCTTGTGTAGTTGGATCTTTGAGTGACAGTCGTTAGAAACGTTCGATTTAGAAACGGTACGGTTTTAAGTGAAGTTATAACTAGGACAACTGGGTAATTAGAACTGGGGCAGCTTTTAAAAGGACTGGAGTAATTTGTAGAACAGTTGGAATGACTGGAATTAGAGCAACTAGGAGAACTAGAGTAACTAGAACTGGAACAACTTGTAGAACAGCTGGAATGACTAGAATTCGAACAACTAGGAGAATTAGAGTAACTAGAACTGAAAAACTGGAACAACCAGAATAACTAGAATTAAACTAAATAGTACAATTAGAATAACTAGAATTGGAAAAACTGGAACAACTAGAATTAGTACAACTAGAACTTGAAAAACTGAAATAACTAGAATTAGTACAACTAGAACCGAAACAACTGGAACAACTAGAACAGCTAGCTTTAGAGCAACTAGAACATAATTGTCGAACTGTGCTACAAGAGAGCAACGTTCATCACGATAAAGTTAATTTTAATCTTGATATTGAAGCTTGATTTTTTGTTGATACCTGAGCACTCTTCTGAACGAGTTTCCCTCCGCAAGGTAAACAGGGGGATTTTTTGCGCGTTGTAATATAAGCTTCTCTTTAAAATTCTAGTAGCCGCGCTAAGAATATTAGATAGGTATTAAACGCGTCGCGGAACCTTAATTTCGAGATTAAAGTTTCATTCTCATTTTTCATCGCTGTATAAATTCGAACCCGGTAATTAAGAAATGTAATTTAATTCTACACCGTACAAATGTCCTTAATAATATTTTTTAATAATCCCGTCGAACGTGTCCAAATATTCGTCAACCTTTTAATAATGAAAGCCACCCGTCTAACTCGCGGGAATCTGTTAATATCCAGCGAGCAATAGAAAAATTTACATTTTCCAGATTACCGACGATTGGCAGGCGGCTGAAAGTTTCATTTCAATGAAAAACGCGAAACAAGAACGCTCTCGGTGTTAATTCGATTTGATTACTCCGCCGAATAATAGGCGGGATTAATTGAATCGTTCGATGAAAGTTTAATACGAGTACGAGTTCCCCGACAGCTCTGCCGTATCGATTCGACCGGGATCGTTTTAAGATTTCACCGTCGGTCGTATGAAAGCCGTGAAAAGAAGCCGAGGAATCAATAGACAACAATGAAACGTCAACTGTCAGAAGGTGGCAGTCGATGGGGATTCATGAATATTGAATGTAGTTTTAAATAAATTTAATCCAGTATTCATGAGGCTTGAATATTCATGCGCCCGTTATTGATGAACGTCGTGTTTTATTGACGCGGTTTGTGTCATTTCCACTGTTTCCGATCAGGCGTCCGCGGAATTATCCCGCCCTACGGCCGGCCACCTCGCGCCGGATCGCATTCCGCCACCGCAACTTACATTATTACAATTCTTCAACATTCAGGACTCCCCGGCGTTCCCTGATGCATGGCTCCCTGAATTTCCAATAACGTCTAGCCACATTATTCCCTCGTTCTACCTTTCTCTTTTTAATTAGAAATTTAAATTTCCACTTATCTACGGGAGGGATTGCTCATTATGCGTCGACCACTTCCCATCGCATCGCGTATATTCTAGATTTCAAACTTTCTAAGTCGAAGACTTAATTATTATTCTGCCCAACAAACAGCAGTATCAAAGTATTCATTATATAGTCTAAACTTTCAATATATAATCTCATTTAATCAACCACTCAACCAAAGTGTAAATGACTAAAAACAAAACAAGTTTGCTAAAGGTATGTCAACATTTCTACAATGACTCTGATCGATGCAATTTGTCTTCGAAGCAGAGAATCTCATTTAATCGACCACTCAACGCATCAAAGTGGAAATTACTAAAAACAAAACAAGTTTGCTAAAGGTATGTCAACATTTCTACAATGACTCTGATCGATGCAATTTGTCTTCGAAGCAGAGAATCTCATTTAATCGACTACTCAACGCACCAAAGTGGAAATTACTAAAAACAAAACAAGTTTGCTAAAGGTATGTCAAAATTTCTACAATGACTCTGACCGATGCAATTTCCGTCTTCGAAGCAGAGAATCTCATTTAATCGACCACTCAACGCATCAAAATGAAAATGACTAAAAACAAAACAAGTTTGCTAAAGGATGTCAAAATTTCTACAATGACTCTGACCGATGCAATTTCCGTCTTCGAAGCAGAGAATCTCATTTAATCGACCACTCAACGCATCAAAATGAAAATGACTAAAAACAAAACAAGTTTGCTAAAGGATGTCAAAATTTCTACAATGACTCTGACCGATGCAATTTCCGTCTTCGAAGCGGAGAATCTCATTTAATCGGCTACTCATCGCACCAAAGCAAAAATAAGTAAGAACAGTACAAGTTCACTAAAGGCGTGTTGAAATCTGCATCGCAATGACTCTCCTCGGTGCAATTTCCGCGTCCTCGGAGCACGAAATCTTATTTAATCGACTGCTGAACGCAGCGAAGATATAATTATTCAGAGAACAAAACAAGTCTACTGCAGATCAAGGTAATGAAATATTCTAGCGTCAAAGTGTTCAGCACGATGACTCTTCCAGATGCAATTTCCGCGTCGGCCTCTCGCCGAAGAACACGATCTCCCCGACGGTCTCCGGGATAGCCGTAACAAAGGTGAAACGTATCACTCGCCGGGTTCCAAGTAGGGAATTCACGACAAGGAGGCGGCGCAATAAAGGATTTAATAAATTGTCCCGCGCGTAAACCATCGTCCCGCCGGCAAATATTGCCGGAGGGCTTTCGCCGTCTAACAAATGGAGCCTGATGAACGCGTATCAATCTTCGCATTAATCGTATCGATGATCGATGACCGGCCGACAGCGTCCGACGAACGACCGCCGCGCTTTCCACGAGTCCCGTCGACGTGCCCGTGACAAATATGCAATTTCCGGGGACCTGGTAAGCGGGCAGTTTAATTTCGACATTACAAAATAGTAATATAACCCTCGCTTCCTTAAAATACTAATTATCGCTCTTTGCATTGAGAAAATTTCAGTACACATGTTTCTGTATGGATCACCGGGTATCTAAATTATAAATTTCAAACGTAGGATTATAAGATATCCAAAACAATTTAAATTACAGTTCCACGAGTGAATAAATTCAAGAAATTCTCAGTTCAGATTGTTTTAAAAAATAAGCTGCGCTTCTAACGCTTCAGAAACCAGCATAGTAATCAGAAATTTAAAATTCAATATTTGAACCTTCAATCAAACTGAATGAAGCAACGTCGAGGGGAGAATATTAAAAAATAATTGCTTCCGTAAATAGCGTTTAGCACAGGAGACCTTAACAATGGTTGTTCAATGAAAAACTCGTTTAACGAAATATTCCAGCTTCCAACGAGAAACTAGCAAATCTACCTCACAACAGAGACCATCAAAATAATCATTGAAACAATCGTCGCGATAATCATCGAAACGAATCTATCCTAACCGAAGATCCATCTTACATCGAAAACAACGTTGACGTTTCAACCGTCAGCGTTAGGTAGTCGGCTCGCGTCGAAAAAAGGGGCGACATTGTTTCCAGAGTTGTTTATTCGGTCGCCGCATTGTCGTCTAGACATAATGCCCGCTTGAATCGCCGAAGATACGTCTCCGCGCGCGGATTCTCCTCGATTCTTCCTCTTCCCGTCGCCTTTGTGCGGTCGGCCGCAGAATGCGATTCAACGAGCGCATCCCGGTCCGTTCGCCGTGGATTTCCATGGCACTTGAGCGTCACGCGAGCCTCATAAGTTATCGTTTTCAGTGAACAATGGCCTTTCTCTCTGTTCTTCCCTTTTCTTTCCGCCGGTCGCGTTTATCGACCGGCATTTTTTTCCCCTCCCCGGCCGGCAGCGATTCGACGCGATGCGGCGCGCGTTAACGAGAAAGACAGCGCATTCGGCGAAAGAAATTCCGTCAGGTCGGGAAGTCGTTGCCGGAAGAAGGGGCGGGCGCGCGGGGGGGAAGACAGGAAACGAAACAACGTTCCAGTGGTTCGTTCCTGACCCAGTTCCGCCGGTCCTGTCGGGCTTTTGTTCGTTGCCCTTCGCCGAACCGCTCGCTCATCGAGCCAACGAGTGACCGGGAACCTGGAGACAGCGCGGCTGTAAACACGAGACCCCGTGTATTTTCTACTATTTACTGTACATCGAGATTTGGCTTCAGCTGAGCGTTGAATTGTTTATACAGGGCTCGGCTGTTTGGCCGAGCGACCGCCGGTTCTCTCTGTTTAAATGCGCTTTCACCGGAAATCCTTTTCTTCGATCGTTCCTGTGATCTTGCTCTTTAATCGATGCCCCGCAGGATTTCGTTGCTGGGCGTGTTTGCTCTTTGTTTAAATATTACTTCGTCGCACGGGTATTTTAGAAGATGGCTTTTGAAACGGTGCGTTTGAAAGTGTTGAATTTTGAAATGTGACCACCGAATGTGTAATGCGGAGTCGGTGAATGTTTTTTGGATCTTTCAATGTTTACTTTTGGTATCGAGTTTAGTGAAATAAGAATTGTTTGTAATCGAACGAAGGAAAATTCAGTTTTCTGCAGTAGATATTTTTTGCGGGATATCCTAGAGGCCGTCTCGCGTGGTCGGACATTCCCGCAACTATTAAAACTCCGAGCAATCGGTCTCCCCGAATTAAGTAATACGATCAATCACTCGACAGTCCCGAGGGTCGCGTTCCCCGTATCAATCATCCCCGGAACAAATCATCTTCCTGTGAAACTTATTTAAGCGGCGAGCGGGGGGAGAGGTATCGGTTCCCCGGCTTCTAGTATTACATCGATCTCGGGATTTCGACGTGGAAGATGGTGAACGGGTTGCTTCGATGCCTCGGGGTCGGATTAGGCGAATGTACGATTGACAAAGGGAGGTGGACAAGGAAATAAGTAGACGGGCAGATGTATAGACCAATAGATAAGTAGATTTATAGATAGACCCATTGATGGATACATCCATAGATAGGTAAATCCATAGATAAATAAATCCATCGGCAGATAAATGCGTAAATGTATAAACCCATTGATAGATAGATCCACAAATAGATAAATCCGTCGATAGATAAATCCATAAATATATAAATCCATATATAGACAGATAAATAGACAAACACACAGATCCACAGATAGATAAACCCATTGACACATAGATCCACAGGCACACAAATAAATAGACACATCGATAGATAACACAAAAAAAACACGCAAAGGAATAATAGATAACCAAACAGATACGCAGATAGATAAATAGATAGATAGAGAGTTACATAGACACCCAGGTAAATAGAAAGATAGATATAAAGGCAGGTAGACAAGGTCGGCCCTCGAAAGATGGACACAGGAAGGGTGGTCGTGTAACAATGTCAGTCTATCCGGGTTTGTTCTGCCCTACTTGGTCCTTACGGCGGCTTTTGTTCACCGAGTCGCGCGGCCCTCTTCGGATCAGATCAGATTACCGGCCACGAGGCGCTTTACCCGAGGAAATGCGGGTTTCCATCGCACCGAATTGGCGACGTAAGGGGATTGGAAGTTGCCCGAAGGGAGGGAAGAACCCTGGCCACGAATACGTGAGATCTACCCGGCTAACCCTTTCCTTCTCCGCTGGACACGTCTCCTCTCTCCTCCTCGAATGTCCCTTTCCTCTCGGAGAAGGAGACCTTTCTCGTTCGGCGCTGTCTCTGTCAAGCTTCGCTTCTCTTCCCTGTCTTCCTCTCTCTCACTCTGTCTCTCGATCTCCGTCTCACTACTTCTCTCTCTTTCTCGTTCGGCGCTGCTTGGTCAAGCTTCACTTCTCTTCCCTGTCTTCCTCTTTCTCTCTCTCTCTCTCTCTCTCTCTCTACTCCTCCCTCTTTCTCGGTTTGGTCAAGCTTCGTTTCTTTTCCCTCCCACCCTCTCTCTCTCTCTCCCTCTCACTACTTCTCTCTCTTTCTATCGATACTTCCCTATTTCCATCTTCCTCGTTCTCCGAACGCCGATAGGATTACTCCACATCCACGGATACGACGAGACGTCCAGGGAAAACGAGATGAAAGCACCGCGTAGGTAGCAATCCTCGCTCGAGGACATTTCACTGGAGCCGGCCACCGTTTTGTTTACGTTCCCTTTGACTCCGGCGCGACCTTCGCTCATTGAAACCTGGTTACCCGGGGTTAAGTGGCCGCGGAGAGTGGATTAGGAACCGCCGCTGGAACCTGCACCGACTACTCTTAATTGCGTTTCGGATTTTGGTCAACGGGGATTCCTGGGGAATTTCGGGGAATCGGGGAAAGGATGACTCGGAGATTTTTGCTGCAGCATCCGCGTTGTAATTTCCTTTCTTGGAATTGTTCGCTCGGTTTTTCATTTTTCTTGCGGGTGAACGAGTCATTGATATTGCGGTTCGTTTCCTGTATTAGTGGACAGTGAATTTTATGTTTCTACAGTTTCTTAGAAATTTTCTTTGAAGGTCTTTGATTTTTTGAATTTATTCTGGGGTAGTGCAGTGGAGAATCTTTTGTGTTTGGGAAAGATATTTGTTAAGTATGTTGCGAAGGAATTATTAGGTATTGTTACCTGTTAATGGATGTATAGGTTAATTACGGGGAGTATTTAGTTTCCCCGTCGATGAAACTGTGGCCGAACTTTGGCTAATTAAGGTTCTATTTGACAATGTTCGGGAAATACGATTCGAGTCTATGATTAAATACGTAGCTTAATTGTATATGGGATCATTTTGTAATAGCGCTCGGTAAATACCAAGTGGTAAAGGCCCACATGTGGTCAGACATGAACGGTAAGTACCTGAACAAATATACGAGCGCCAATATTCTACCAATAGTTACGGAGCAAACTATCGTAGATCGAGTAGAATAGGTTCGTTTGTGGCCAGACACCTGATAACGGTCGTAAACCTATACCCCTACGGAGAACGTCGCACACTAATGACTTGAAATCTCTGTTCCGAGCTTCTTCGTATCACTTAGACTCGAGTCATTATTTATCTCAATAGCGTGAAGTAAATTTAATTGTAAGTTAACAAATCACACGACGGAATTAATGTACAATTATATATTACACATAATTCCTGTATTACAAGAATTAATATCTTCATATACTTGCAACGAAACCCACGTTTACTCGGAAAATATAAAGGTTTCATTTCCAGTGAAAAAATCATCGAAGACTGCGTCGTTGAAATCGATGCAAATAATCCACTTAATGACGCAATAAATTTCAGTCTAAAGCGGTTGTCAGCTTCAGACAGCTTTAATAAACAATGC
The DNA here is from genome assembly GCF_051020985.1 of Nomia melanderi. NCBI lineage: Eukaryota > Metazoa > Arthropoda > Insecta > Hymenoptera > Halictidae > Nomia > Nomia melanderi. The sequence goes on along the minus strand of NC_135000.1, from coordinate 30,406,300 downwards.
GCCCTCCGCGAGTTGATATTTTTCCAATAAAATATTGTTTGACAGACAATGTTTCAGACTACCAAACTGCTATTGACAGTTACAGCGTAATACGTACGGCACACGGAGAATTAAAACGATTGCTAGTTTGTAACGAAGAATATTTGCAATTGAATTTCACGCCGTTAATGTCACTCGATTATTAACCCTTTGCACTCGAGAGGTGCCTCTCACTCACCAATTGATTTCATACAGTGAAACTGTAAAATTTGATACTTAATATTAAACTTCGTGCAATGCATCAATTTGAGAAATATTCAAACAGAATAGCTTTGTCCATGGATGTAAGTGTGATTTCTCGTCGAGTTCGTTTCACAGAATATCCTCTCTATCTCATCAGGGAATATTCAAATATTTCTACTGGAAAACTTTCGAGTGCAATGGCTTAATATTGTACCTTGCATAATGCGTTAACTAGAAAAATATTCAAATAAAATAGCTTCGCTTCTCAATATGCGTATTTCTCTTTTAGTTAGTTTCACAAAGTGGCTTTATCTCGTCAGGGAATATTCAAATATTTCTACTGGAAAACTTTCGAGTGCAATGGCTTAATATTGTACCTTGCATAATGCGTTAACTAGAAAAATATTCAAATAAAATAGCTTCGCTTCTCAATATGCGTATTTCTCTTTTAGTTAGTTTCACAAAGTGGCTTTATCTCATCAGGGAATGTTCAAATATTTCTACTGGAAAAGTTCCGAGTGCAAAGGGTTAAGAGACAAAAGTGTCGGGGGAACATCGAACGATTCACTTACCGGTGACGACTACGTTAATCTTCTTAACCATCGGCGGATGCGTCGTGATTTGGCACTTGTACAGGCCGGAGTCCCTCGGGGACGCGTACTGTATCTGTAATCTCCAATTGCTCGGGTACCTGGGGGATCAAACAGACAGAAAATTTCATTCGCCGGTCGCGGCCGCCGCGAACGAGAGTGATTCACGTGAAAACGCTCGGAAAATCGAGTCACCCCCGTCTTCCGGCGTCTTACGTCGCCGCCTATCAGTCTACAAGAATGAAATCTGATTGATGGCTGCGTCGATTTCAATCTGGGAGCACCGGGTATGTACGCGTTGCATGGTTCAGTCAATTTTCTGATAATATCCTGTCCACTTATCTGGATTCACCGATTCTTTTCTATTCAAATATTATGAACTGCAGCTTGAATACTTTAATCGATACTTCTGGCAATTTAGAGTTAGAAACACTTTGCAATCACAGTTATATTAATGAAATATCCATAAAAATGCTGAACCTTCTAATTTACAGCAGACGATACTTTCTTCTTTGTGAATCAAGCATTCTTCTGTTATACAATAGAAATTTGATTAGTATTTCGGAGTAACTCTAAATTAGTGAAAGTATTAGTGAATATTCAACTTAGATTTCGCAATAGTTCGAATATACAAGGATTGATTTGTTTAGATAAGATTCTAGTAAAATTGCAAGAAACTCTACTCTAGATAAATCTCAATATCCAAATTTAGCATTTCTCCCTTACAGCAAACAAAATCTGTCGATCGAAAATCTCCTACCAAGCCGCTAAACGCCGAGTCCCCAAAAATCTCGATCTCTCCTCACGAAATCCCATGAAAAATACATGAACCGCTAAAGGAATCTCTAATCTAGCCAGCACCGAGATTAGACCGTCGAATCGCGATAGCAGCGTTAACCCCTTGCCATACTTTAACGAGCTTGACTCGTCATAAAAATTTTGGACCAAACGTAAATATCACGAGTCTGACTCGAGGTGACAACACGAGTGAAATATCGCTCGCTATAATTATGGCACGGATTTTGCCCGGTTAACCAGTTAAGTGTGGAAGTTAGTTTGAAAAATCTCTCATTGTGCGCGCAGTAAAATCAAATAATGAAGCGAATACTCGTTAAGTGCAGGTCAAATGCACTTAAAATATATCCTAACGAAAAACTAAAGCGAAACGAAGAAGAATTATGTTTGTCTCAAGAAATAAATAATCCTTCGTTGAAAAAGTTAGCACCATTAAGAGTTTCAAGATGACGCGTACACTCGTCAAACACAGTTAACTGGTTAAATGGTACGGCAAGGGGTTAAGGGTCGAATCTCAGCGCCGCGATCGAAATTCGCCGGATATCCTCACGGACCGGTTGCATTCCGTGGCATTCCTCTTACCGGAAGTTCAGGCTGATCCTCTGGTCGACGCTGTAGGTGGTCTTGCCGACGGTGAGCAGCCGGAACGAGTCCTCGGTGTGTTGTTGCAGCCAGGCCACCTGAATCGCGGAAAATATCCTTCGTTATTGCCTCGTAAATCACGGATTCCTCGAGCGGGGTCGGCGAGCAGGCGTCCCGGCCATTGTTCCCGGGAAAATTAAACGGGATCTCGTCGCGAAATTAATAATTTCACGGCCGGCGATCGGGAGGAGGCCGTTGGATCCCCGGACAAATGCTACCGGCAATAATTTCTCGTTTTCTCGTTCGGCGGAGGCCGGCTTACGTTCCCGGAGTCTCTTCGCTCGCTTTCTCGCCGCGTTTCTTGCGAGCGGATCGTTGATTTTCGCTCCCCGACCCTTGTTCCCGGTGCACGAGCCCGCGCCGTACGTGTCGAGTGTCGCGGCGGAGGGATAAAGACGTTCCCAGGCGTCGATGAGTTTGTCAAGCTTTGTCTACACCGGTTTCCGGCTCTATTGTGCGCGACTCGATAGGGTTTCAGGTGGGCATACCTATCGCTGTGCAGCTTTGACGCTAATCATTGATCCATTCGAATGGATCGATGGGTTATACTTGTTGACAGATCGATGGACGCTGGGCTCAGATGTTCCAACGGTCAGGTGGATTCAATAGAGGACCTTTGTTTCTCATTGCACTTTTTCTGTTTATTTTCGGCGGGAATGTATCGATTGAAACTTTGTTGGACTGGGTTTTGCAGGGACAGAGGTGAAGTGAATCGAGTGCTTTGAGGCTGCTTTATATTGACAGTGGACTGTTGAAGCAATTGAATTTTCAACGGATTTTCGGAAATTTCGCGTAGTCTATTTAATGAAGGAGCGTTTACTATTAATCACAGTTAATTCTTCTTAACTGTTCAACTGGCTTCATCTTACAAGAATCACATCTAAGTTTCCCATAACGCTGTATTTTCGAAGCGCCTAACACAAAAATCTACATACGCTACCTACAATACCTCTGCCATAATAATTGGTCGTCCTCGTTATTCAATATCCCATGAAACAATTACGCGATTTTCGGAAACGTCGCATGGCCTAATGAAGTTGTTTACTATTAATCACGCAGTTAATTCTTAACTGATCAGCTACTGGCTTCATCTCACACGAAACACATCTAAGTTTCCCATAACGCCATATTTTCGAAGCACGCAACAAAAAAATCTACAGTCCACTACCACGATAACTGATCGTCCTCGTTATTCAATATCCCATGAAACAATTACGCGAGCGCGGCGACGAAATATCGCGTCGCGTTCCCGTAACCGGAGTCAAATGATTCCGTCGAACGGTCGCGTCGTTGGATTTAATAGATCAAACGACGCGGGTCGCGCGACCGTCGACGATACGCCGGGACGTACCCGCTCGTTCGCCGGAATATGGCCGATAATAGCGCGGCCCGGTCGGGCGCGGCCTGTTACGCGACAGTTACGAGAACGATTCGCCGAATTATACCGAGCGGCGTTAAACGGCCGCCGTTTCATGCAAATGCCCGGCAGAATCTCCCGGATTTGTTAATTAATCGAGTGCGAATGGGCCGCGGCGACCATTTTAAATACAATACGTTACGCGATTAACCCCCTCGGACGAGACTGTACAATGGCCGCCGACCGGTTACCGTGCTCGCGATGAGATACACGCGGTGTTACACACTTCCATCGATCCGAACGTTGTTCGCGATTGCCTGTCGCTGAGGAATTGACTCGACCGGTGTGCGGTTTGTACACGGAATGTACTGGGTGTTTAATAATGCGCGCTTTCAGCTGCGGGGTGATTATTTCCAGTGGAACGGCTGGAGGAATCGCAGCGGAGGAATGAAATTTCACGTGGTGCGTCTTGTGAAAAATTGCGATTGGGAGACAAGTAAAATTGATCGGTATTTTTGTTGCTGTATACAAGTTACTGCACTGAAAGTAATCGCAGTATTTTCATCCAATTTATTACTGTATTTAGTACCATGTTAAATTAATCGCTACATTTGCAAATATTCATTGCTCCGTAAAATGTATTGTTATACTCGCTACTAAAATTGATTACCGGTGGATCTAATCTGTTGGTATATTCGTTGCAATAACGCGTCTAATTCTCCGAAGCGTTCTACGCAAGAATGTCTAGTAAATCTAGACGAGACTTTAATCTTCCCCGCGCGATAATGGGACCTATAACAAACGCAAGGAACCAATTAGGACGGATCGTCCCATAAAACTGCGCATCTGCATAAACGTCCGGTCTAATAATAATGGAAATCACCGTGCAATTTAGAGCTCGTATAAACGGCACACGTCGCTGCTTAGGATCGGCCGGAGTGCTCGTAAAAGTTTGCATCAAACAAATTATCGAAACTTTCCTCGTCCCGGCGAGGCTCGAGTTTCAGCGCGCATCAACGGCCGCGACAGCTCCCCGGCCGCGGAACAAAGAAGTCCGACGTCGCGTTGTTTCGCGATTAAATTCGCGGCGACGCGGCAGCTCGCTTGATATTCCCGGTGTGTATCGACGCGCGGCTCGCCTCCTTTTCGTAGTTCGCCGTCGGAATCGGTTTCGCATTACGTATTCCGAGAATATGAATCCATCTGGAATCCCAAGCGGCTGCTTCGCTGCCTCGCTCGCTCTCTGTTTCTTTCCCGAGCGCGCGCGCGGAATTCAATGAAAACTGACGCTGATTACGGCGCGAAAACTTCCGCGACAGCCTCGATGAGTCCTGTTTGGGACAGGTCCTCTTTGCGTCGTTGCTTTCGCCGGGAATCGCCGCAGGGGCGTACTTTTCGGGGGAAACTGGAATATGATCTGGGTTATGATTTTGGGATCTTGTTTGAGGTGGGTCTCGTTACTGTTTTTGTGAGAGGATGAGGAGTTTTGCAGAGGAAGTTAGAATGGTGGATTTTTTAAAATGTTGCTTAACACGTTGAATACCGCACGATTTCATGGTACAAAATACTTGAAATGGAAAAAATATAATATTAAATCATTCGATTGAATTGCATTGTTATTACTGCAGGTTTAGCTAGCTGAATGTTACCACGTTAGTTAGCATTATTTATAATATACAAATGTTTTCAAATAATCATGGTTTAATTCAGTGAGCTATGGTAATTCGATTTGGCTGGGGGTCACCGGTGACCCCTATGGCATTCAACGTGTTAAGATGAGTCTTGTCTTATTGTTTTTGTGGGAGGATGACGAGTTCTACAGAGGATATTAGTAGATTCTTTAAATTTGCTTGAGATGAGTTCTATCTTATTATTTTCGTGGGAGGATGAAGAGTTTGATGTTTTATGGAATTTGTGATGGAGGTTTAGAGATTTTTTTTACGAAAAGATGAGTTTGAAGTTTTTCAGAAGAAATCAGAATGATGTGTCTAAAGAATATTCTTGATTAACATGAATATTTGAGGTAGATTTTGAAGAAATTGTTTTGTGAAAGTTTGCAATCTTTAAGGTGGTGGTAGGAAGCACGATTATCTGGTTCTATAGTTAGAGAATTAGAAATTAGAATTTAATTAAAGGAGAAGATTCCGCGAGCAGCGTTACCAGAGTCACAGGGCGACAAAATTTAAAGGCGAGATCGTAATCAGAGCGTTCGACTCGGCCGCATCAATATCAATATCGTTAATTGAACGAAACCGAATATTCCAGTCACCGGGGAACGCAGGAAATCGTAACTTACGACCTCATCCATCATCGTTACACTACACTCCAGTTTTCCTTCTGAACGCGTTAAAAAGCGTCGCTGACAGTCGCTGGAATCACGCGGAACCGCGAGTCTACCATTTCCCGTGACACCGGCTCGTATGTCATTAATTAGTTGCAGTAAGACTTCTCGCGAACTTCGTGGAATTTGAAAAATCATCCATCAACGACTACATGCAAGCTTCTGAATACATCCTTCAATTTTAGTAACAAGTTAATCCCATGAACAGTCGAAAGAAACAAAAAACTCATTTAGAAAGAAAATTAATCTCCCGCAACGTGAAATTCGACATTTAGCATTAGGTTTCATCGAACATTGTAGTAAAAAGTAATTTATCTCAACACTAGAACTACCGAGTAATAAGACAGAGCTATTCTTAATTTCCTATCAAAATTAGGAAGGCAGATTTCTTGAGATTCGAAGAGCTTCCTATCGCTGCACTTGCACAAATGAATTTACTTTGAAGTTTCTCACGAAAGCATCTATATCATCTTAATAGCGATACAAGAATCTTAAAATCAGTCACTTTAACCCGTCTTATATCGAATGCTGATAAATGCAACATTCTTCTATATAGTTGCCAAATATATCACGGACATTTCATTATAAAATGAATAGTCAAAGAGAGAAGTATTGACATATACAAAGGATTAATAAAGGATCCCTCAGTCACTGTAACAGAAATCAAGGAGGCAGTGGCGACGACCTCAATAAAGAGGAAACAAAAGCACAACAGTTTTCTTTATCCTCGAAGAACTATCGAGTTGCGGAGGAAAGGTGGTAGAACCAAAGCAAGTTCTCACCTCGCGCTTCATCATTGCAAGACCTTTTTATCGCGCGGCGCGGAGATCATAAAAATATAACAAGACCATCGCAGCCGGTTTTTCATCATGTCATCGTCCATCCTATTTTCCGAGGCTGCGTCAGACGCCGCCTCGTAAAAGCGGCGGAATAATACACGCGGGCCGAAAGGGGCCGGGACACGGACGAAAAACGAAAAAATACTATAAACTTCCGCGCTGCGACAAAGAAACCGCCTCCCTTTCCTCCGTCGCCGGCCGCGTTTTGCTTGAAACGGAACGGCTGGCGACACGGTGATTGAATATTCTCCGCGGGATGGAACACGCCCGCCTTGGACCGTGCGCGAAACAAACATGGCGAACGTTTTAAGTGTCCCCGGGAAAAGATCTCTGAGTGCGCATTCATTTTGTAATATCGCGAGCTCTCGGGGAGAAGAATCCGAAACGAATCCAATTCCGCGGCTCCTTTTGTGGATCGAGTCTCTTGGAGATCTAGGAACTGTTAGCTTCGCTTTCTTCGGCTCTTTCTGTTCTAGTACTCTGTTCCACTCTGATATTCACTTAGCTGGTTTAGTGATAAGCTTGATCAACGAAAATGGAAACTCGAAGGAAGTAGCAAGGAACGAAATCTCACGAGAAACTCGATTCTCACACGATTTCCCTATATTCAATTACCAATAAATCTCATATACAATATAAAAACTTAAACAAGCCATCAACGAAACAATTTCACCTTTCCATCCCCCAATCGTAAAATCCAGAGAAGCAAAGTGCCAGCTCACCTCTTTATCCCCAAGCATTCCGATCCTGCAATCCAGCAGCATGGTGCTGCCGATCCTGGCAGTGATATTCGTATCGCGATCGCCGTCCTCGAAATACGGGCCGAACTTGCCGAAGGCGCTGTCCACGGTAGGCAACACGAACTTCCTCCCGGGTAGTGTCCTAACGGTGCTAGCCGCCGCGTACAGGTGATCGTTCTCGGCGTCCGTCCTGACCGACGGCTTGATCTCGTAGAAACCCTTGGTTGACTTGCCGGAGCCAGCGTGCAGGTGATTGTTCACCCGTCTGGGATGATCCTTCCTCGCCTCCTTGCGGAGCTCTTGATCCCCTTGCTTGTCGAACTGATCAGCAGGCGGAGGCACTGGGAACGAGATCGCCCTGATGTCCTCCATGTTCCTCTGCTCGATCGGCCTGGCCTCCGTTGCGATCCCCGATATCCAGGTCACCATGCCGTCCAGGTACTCCCTGTTATGGGGTTCCAGCACCGACTCCACCATCCCCTCCTCGTCACCCTGCGCCACGACGTTCGACAGACCCTCGTCGTCCACCGGGACGTCGTCCAGCTCGCTCCTCCAGGGGACCTGGAACTGGTCCTCTTCCCAGGGACCGACGCTGGAGGCGCTCTCCGCGCGAGTAGGCTCGCCGGGATAGTCCCTGGACGCGTCCAGCACCTTGTACCTGGAGCTGTTGTGGTCCAGAGTCCTTCCCGCGGGATCCTCGTGTCCATCTTGCCAAACTTCGCTGGGGGGGATCGGGTTCGACGCTGAATTCTCGTCGAATTGCGCCGCTGCGATCGACTCCGCGTCGATCGAGTCGTTCACTGGCTCCTCGGGGTTCGCTGGATCACGGAGGGACAGGATTGATACCGTGATCTCGTTCGACGTGCTGTTCGAGAGGTTCTCTGGCGGAACGATGGATATGAAGGTGATGTTGCTGGGAGTTCGGGGCTCTTCGCCAGCGCGTCGCTCTTCTTCGAGTAGGGGGTGCTCGGTGGCGTCGCTGAAGGTTTCTGCGACAGAGAAAGGGGACTGGTTAGTTTCGAGTAGATCTTAGTGCTTCGACGTGTTTATTCGGTAGCGACTGTGTAGTACATTGATTAGGGAGAGTAGATTAATTGAACAGTTACTCTATACGCGAGTGATTCGATCGTTTGAAGCTTCGGTAACAAGAGCATCAATTTTCAAATGTGGGAATCATTGATTATTAGCTCCCATTGAACTCCTGAATCCCTACAGAAAGCACCATAGCTCCGCATTCAAGATTCAGCGTATCTATCCACACGCCACGTTTCCTACGCGTCTCCCTCATAGAACAAAATTCCGCAGCCGCGCCCCCATTGACTCAAGACACCGAAGAACCCTGCAATTCGCAAGAAGCACATCAAAACGCTCTCTTTCGAGCGTAGGCGATCCAAAGCTTTTGTTCATGTATACTTCCGGAGTTACGCGCGTTGCCAGCGAATACCTGCGCCAGGATTTCTTCGACAGCTATACGCGCACCACCCTCTGTCGATGCATCTTTTAGTACCCATCGGAAAGTGACGTTTTATCATCGCGCGAAAGCGGCCCGGTCTCTTTGTCTCTCTTGCGTGCTCCTACTCTTACATTCTCACGCTCTTCCTATACTTTTTCTCTATCATTCCTCCTTTTCCTATTCTTTTCTCACTTACTTCCCCCTATTCGCCTCAGCGATTCATACAGAACCCAGAATCCGCAGGCAAGGCGCCTTCGATCTGACCATTCAGACGAAAGTGCCAAGTTCCCTGCAACGGACGTTACTTTATAGCGGTCGATCGACTGACCCTTCGTTACCGATCTTTATTTGTTGACGTTGTAAGAGCCGACTCTTGTGCGTTAGCGTTATTTGTCAGAAACCGATACAGAGCGAAATTGAGACGCAGGAGCGATTCCCGACATCGGCGCGGCGCGTTCTTTCATCCGAACTTTCAAACAGGACACGTGCGGAGTCCTTCAAGGCGCAAGCGTTAACCCTTTGCACTCGAAAGCTTTTGACTGGAAATATTCAAGATTTTCCGACGAGATATAGTCGACGTTTGAAACTGGTTTTGATAATAATTCACAGATAAATTAAGCAATAAAGTTATTTTATTTAAATGTTTCACATAGCAATACAAAGTTTAATTTAAAATACTAAATCTTCAACGTCATAGTTTCGCTGTATCAAGTAAAGCGGTGGCTGAGAGTCACCTCTCGAGTGCAAGGGGTTAATAGTTCTGTCGGTAGCCGACATACAGCCCGGAAAATTGGGACACTTAAAAAGAGAGGCGACCTTCGATCGCCACGCATTCCGAAGTCCCTCGTCAGTCTCGTTCCATTGAAGACCAGCCCAGTCGTTTTAACAAGCTAAAGAATCATCGCGCAGTGTATTTCCGTCGGAGGAAAACCATCCTGACCCTTCCGAACTTCCGCTTACATCTTTATCTCACTCCTCTCGCCTTTCAACGTCTTTCTGACTCTGTCCACATACATTACACTTCCGTCTCATTCTTTCTTCTCCATTTTTCTCTAACTCGTTCCATCTCGACCCGTTCTTCTCTCTCTCTCGACCCACGTATCCATCGTTCCCCTTCTATCTCTGGCTCGTGGCGTATCACGGCTCGGCACGAGCGTAGATAACAAGCGGAGCGTAGTATCGTGGCCCTCCGGCTTCACACTTTTCAGGACTTCCAAGAGAAATACGCGTCATTTGTAATTTTACGTCGAACAGGATCTCTCGAGCGATATACCGTTAGCTATCTCCGCCGCTCTCCCTGCTGCGCGGCCCGTTCCTCTATCCGTCTCACTATCTCTCCGCTCTTCTCTTCGGCCGAGCGCGGAAAATAGGTTGAAGGTATCGACTCCGGTACTCCTTTCTTTTTCCTCTCCCCCCGTTTCCCCTCGGCCGCGGAACACGTACCGGCGATTTGTTCGCCTCGCCTCGGATCTGCACACTTTATTTCTCTTTTGATCCTGTTCCGCCGGTTTCGACGATACTGTTTGCGCACCTTATAAAAATTGTAGTGTTTCGAGTTCCCGTTGAAACGGGGCCGCCGTTTTGGTGTTTCAAGGGGAACGGTATCCGTGGTATTATTCCTGAGACGCCGTCGACGAGCCAATAGCGCTAAGTGCTGACACGGCCGGGAGGGGAACGGTTTCCGCGAGACTGAATCTATCGGTGGAATGATACGAGCTCCGTCGTTTTTATTAGTGGAACAGAGGGTGTAACTGCTTGCTCGCTCGAGGGTGTGTAATGGGAATGGCTATGTACCTCTTATTTGAATGGAGTTTCTGTTTTCCCGTTCGAGCGTTTATTCGGTAATATTCTTTAGTTGGAAACCTTTAAGCTCTCTAAGTTTCTCGTGAGTAGTTGCAGAAATCACACTTATCGATCGTCGCAATAATTCTTCACCTTTCTACCGATACTATTATAGTGTTACTATAGCATAGATAATGAAAGAGTGGATCTTGAGTAATCGAGAACTAGAAATAAATATAGATATATGTAACCTCTTAACCTACGCTAAAAATTCTAGATACTACACTATTTCCTTCCTCGAAAAATGAAAGGCAGCTGAACATCTTGTTCCCTAGCACATCGAGAACTATGACCACCCTTATAAAGACCCTTCGCGTGAAGACCGTATTGGACGCGTTCAGTCGGCGACATTTCAAATGAAATTCTCGCGGTGTTATTTTTCTCCGGAAGAGAGGGCGGAGGATTCGGTGCACGCAAGGTCTCCGGACAAAGAAATTAGGTAGTGGCATTGTTACCGCGCGTTGGTCGGCGTCTGGAATTTTTCTGGGCGCAGTAGATATTTCGTTCCGGCCGGACATTCCAGCCGCTCCCGGAGGAATGCAACGAAATTTTAATCCGCGTTATAATTTCTCCGGCAAATGGCGCGGGTTTCGCGCCCGAATAAGGCCATCGTTGGCCAAACATACGGAAAGAATGCGGAATGAGCCGAGACACTCGTTTACAACGGTTTTTCGGCCGATTTATGCGACATTTTGTCAGCGTTCCTTTGACTTTTATTTCCCCCGGCGTTCGTGCTTGTGGTACTCTTGGTAATAATCGTTTGAGAAAAGTGATATTGTTATTAAAAACGGGGTAAAATAATGTCGAGACATGGAAATGACAGATTTTATAGGAGTCGAGTGGTATAAGTCTGTATTTGATCAGACAGCTCTCTTTATATTATCTAAAGTATTTCTGCTACAATAATTATAATCGTTAATTGTGCAGATCAATGTCCTATTTTTATGTCGATTATATTTGTATTAACTTCGTAGTTCACGCGAGTGCACACAGGTTTAATAATAGAGATTTATTTGTGCAGATTATCTCTGTTAAACGATATGTGAGTAGTAGTGGCCCATATATAGCGTGCCATGAAGATAAACCTAATAATAGACATTTATTTGCAGGTTATGTGTCTGGTAAGCTAAATATAATTAGTATCGAACGGTGTGTGGCCAGACACTCGCGGTGAACATAATTATAGCAATTGAATAATTTATAGATTCTATATTTGGCGATTATTCAAACTCCATTATTTTCCATTACGTTCATCAGCAATACTAAGTATTAATATTTCCTCATACGATTGTATAATCGCCAAGTAATTTTACCAAGCAACTTCTCACGTTAGCCAACTTTCGTCCAGAGCAATTAAAGGAAAATGAATCGATAGAATGTCCGCCACTTCTGGCAAACTCTGAATCACGATATCATCGACCCAGAGTTCCCGAAACCATAAGCCAGAGTTTCCGGAGCCCGTTTCAAGCGGTGTTAACGCGTCAGCGATATCCGTTCGCATAAACAGGCTGTCGTTTGCCAAATATCGCGTCGAACGTCTGTTCGTTCAGACGCGTTCCATTCTGCCAAGAAATTTACAGGAGAAACATCATTACATTCTACGAATATAACAGAATTACATAAGAATGTAACAATTATATTATACCATAGCAATATAATAATTAATAGTCGACAATTATAAAAAGTCTGTGATACTCTTGTCTTCACAGAATATAATAATTCTAAGAAGTCTATTTTTATACTCATAATGATTACATAATTCATACAATTCACAGAAATGTGTGAAATCATTTTCTCCGAAATTTCCTGCATTTGCCACAGCATCGACAGCAAAGTATTCACTGAAAGGGTTCAGGAACGAAACCTTAAACGAAGCATCCAGGGACGAATAAAAAGGTGTATTTAGATGCTACTGTTGCACGTGAAACTCGAGGATTTCGTCTAATTAAAAGCGCGCAAGGAAACACTCGACGCTGCAGTGTTTTTCTGTCACCGGGTGAACTCGATCCCGGCGAGGACATCGTTTAACTCTTAACTCGGCAAAGCGTGGCTTCCATAAACTTTTCCCTCGCGCGGCAATACTTCGGGAGGAAAATAAATACCGCGAGCTTCATCTTCCGAAGCGTTTAAGAAAACGTTGGCCGGTGTATCAAGACGAGTGGCGCGCAGTTAACGTTTCACTCGTAACGAGCGCAGCCGGTTTATCAATGCGATTCCGTTCCGAGTTAATTGAAGAAAAGCGGCGAGCTCGTTTCTTAATTGTTATTAATGTAACAGCGGGTCGCGCGCACGGAATTAGTTGTCCGGGGCGTAACAATGCTCGTTCGTTCGAGTAAATCGCTAATTATGTTGAATGAGTAATTATCGAACACCGGTATCTGCATATAATTTACTTGATGTTCGTTAATTAATAGTTGTCGCGGCGCGATGCGCATAATGCGTATACTTCGGCGACTCGCACGCTTTGTTAATTACACTGGAATGCTTAATAAAGGTGGTAATTGACTGAAGAGGAATGTGATCAGATCGAGTTTGTTTAAGGGGAATTCTAATCTCATCTGCAGCGGGAATTCGCAATTTGTAGCGTCGGAATTAAAGGTAATACTAAAGTTTCATATTTTCAAGTCGAAATTTTTAACCTCAATTCTTGAAATTTCACTGGAACTGTAGCTCCGAATGATAATTAAATAACAATAGAATATATAATACTACAATTCCACGCGAGATACTGACCTAAATCAAATTTCCAAGCACTACAAATATTCCATACGAAAAACCAATATTTCCTCACCGAATGGAAGCTTCGAAAAGCCGAATAAATTCGATTGTTTTAACACTAGATTTATCGAACGAGCCAATTCGACTTATATTGGATTCTATAAACATTATTTGCCAAATGTTTCGACCGATTTCGACTGATGCAGTTACGCGAATATCAATAATCCACGTTCGAGCCTCCAGTCTGCAGGATCCGAACGAACGACTATTCTTCTAGAGTCGATAAAACAAATTGTACGATAAATCTCCGCGAATCCAGCGTTAATCAAGGGACATCTCAATCTTTGCAACGCGAACCAATAAACATCTCACGCGACCGCAGCGAATGATATCCGCCGAAGGATAAATCTGCCAGCAGAAAAACAAGTCTCCAGACTGTCCCGACATGATTTCGCGGATCGAGGCGATCAATTCCACGCGGCCATTATCTAAGCCGTACCTCCGTTCGCTCCCGTGTCCATTCTTTTCTTTCGAGCCGATTGAAATTCTAATGCGAACTCGAGGCCGCCTCGACATCGGTTCCCACGGCCGCGACATAACTTCCACTTTGCTCTCGTTCTATTTACCCGGCCGCCCTGCCCCCGGCGCGCTCGGTTTATTTATTTTTAACGAACCGCAACGCTCGCCCGGCAGCCGCCGTATTCGCCGATTCGATCCGCCGAAATTCCATTCCAGCCGACTAAAAACCGCGCCGCATAAAACAAAGCAAACAGATTCGCCGCGTAATTTCCATCTGAGCCGGTTACCCGATCGATCACGGAACTTCCGCGGACATCCGGTAACAAAATAACGCCGCCTTCGTCCGACGAGCGCGCCGACCCGTTCCTTCGTCCCCACATTTTTCCCCCATAGAAACCGCATTCCCAATTTCGGAACTTTTAACGACGCAACTTCAATTCCGCGCGCTTTCGTTTAATAAATTGAAAACCGACGGAAAAAATCACGCTCTCTCGCGTGTTCTCGGCGCGGTCTCTTTCCCCCGCGGTCCCTCTCGGTTCCCCTCGCCGCCCGGCGTTAACGTGCAAGTTCACGCACGGCGGGGAGACCGAAAACTCGTCGTAAACGCGCGCACTCCGAGCAACGCTCGCGTTTGCCGCAACAGAACTCCGGAGATTAAGCTGCAGAGGCCGACGCCCGACGTCGGCGCAAAAAGGGGACGGGTGAAGGGGCGCGGGCAAAAAAGTTGCGCTAATTTAGCCAGTAATTACGGGCCGAAGCGCGAGCGCGATCGGTCACGTAACTTCGCTTAATTGTGGAGCGCCGCTCATCGATCATAATTTACGGATCGCCGTTGTCGGCTTCGCGGGACGTGACCGCCGACGGATTCCGCGGATTACCGTCGCGGACGACCGTTCCGCGGTCGACGACGACGGTTCTCCCGGTTCTTCTATTTTCCCCTCTCGTTCGCCTCCTCTTTTCCGCTGTTTCGCGTCCCGGCGCTGGTTTCGCTGCTCGTTTTTGTTTGCGCGCGGCCGAAACTTCGCGGCGCGGCTCGGATGAACATTTTTGCGCCGGCGAACAATGGGCGAGCCCGAATCCCATTGAGACGCGGCGGGTATTTAAGACACTACAGTTTTCGAGGATTGCAAATTAATTTCCTCGGCGGCGAGGAAAGCTTCCCTTGTCGCTGCGGAGTAATTATGGCTCGGCGAGCCGCGAGCTCGCGGAACTTCGTTTGGATTTCGCCGGGATTTTTCGGGATCCGCGTTTTGTGACTCGCGACGTTTGGGAAGCGTGTGCGGATTGCATGGGCTTTGAATGAATGTCGCGAGGGAGTGCGTTGGACGGAAGTGATTTGCAGCCGAGAGTTCTTCGGTTGAGATTTTCAACGTTACCTGATGACGTGTAGATGATATCGGTGGAAACTTTAACCAGTTAACTGTGGAATTTAGTTGGAAAAACCTCTTGTTCTGCACGCAGGACGAATGCACGTAGAGTATATTTTAATGAAAGATCAAAGCGAAACAAAGATGGATTACATGTTTATGTGAAAAAATAAAGAATTAATCGCTGAAAGAATTGGTATCGTGTCAAGCTTCACGATGACGCGTATACTCGTCAAACACAGTTAACTGGTTAAGAATGACACGTGAATTAAGGAACAAGGTTATTTGATTTGAATATTTTATGGTTTATGGTTTCACTGCGTGAAATCAAGTGGCGACAGTCAACTGTCGACTGCGAAGGGTTGATCCAAAGGAATCTCAATTTCACCTAGAGAAAAATATAGAACATAGCAGCAATGTATATATAGAACCTATAAAGTTTTACGTATAAAATGGCGTACACCGAACATCAGCCACGTAAATCCTTTGCACGCGAATTTCACGAGTAAATCAAAGAAAATTGATCCGAAGTGAAATAGGGGAAAAGTACGAAGATGCGAAATGAAGTGCCAAAGGGTTGAAAGGGTTGAATAAACGATTGAAGCGCGCGACGAAGAGCGAGCCCGCAGAGCAAACGTTTTCCCAGCGATGCATTTCTGTCGCCTCCGTCACAGGACATCGATTTTCGACCGCGGGCCCGATTGATCTTCGGCGCGCGTGTTGTTTGCGCGTAAACGAATTTCGGAGATTATTTCCGGCCGGTCGGCCGCGTCATAAAAAGCGGCGAACTGTGATCTCCTAGTCGGCGGTGTGTGCACGCGTGCGCGAGTGTGCTTCTCCCGCATTTTTTTTTTTTTGTTCCGCCCGGCCGACCGAGCACCGCGGTAAACGCTCGAACCGTTTATCGGCGGGCCGAGCGGAATCGCTTACGCGACAGGAGCGCGCGGAGTAAATAATCGGGTTCCGTTTGAAAAATTCGCCCGACGACGGAAGTCGATGGCGGAGGATCCGTCGACGACAGTGCGGCAGTCTGTGGACGAAACTATGAAACTCGAATATTCGCGTGGGGAAAATTGAAGGTTGTCAATGTGTTGCTAAGTAGTCTGCTATACTAAATGATTTTCATTTGGAAAATGATATAGGGAAAATTGTAGGTTGCCAATGTGTCGTTAAGTGTTCTCTGCTGTACTAAATGATTTTCATTTGGAAAATGATATAGGGATAATCGAAGATTGCCAAAATGTCGCTAAGTAGTCTCTGCTACACTGAATGATTTTCATTTGAAAAATGATATAGGGAAAATTGAAGGTTACCAAGGTATTTAAAAGTTACCAAACTGTTGCGCAAATAAATTTTGTGCCAAGGTTAAAGGAACTTTTAAAAGAACTCTTTATATCTTAGAATCTTGTGTTATGATTAATTAGCTCTGAATATAATGAAGTGATCTATACTTCAGTTTCCGTATCTATATTTCTGTATTTGTAAAGCTTCAAAATTAGTAATTCTTAAGAATCATCTAATTACTTAATAGATAGCTTTACCCGAGAACAAACATTGAAGAAGTTAATTAAACACAACGAAACAGTAGTTCTCCATTCCAAATACAACGTATTCTTTACGAGTTCCCACAAACTCTACTATCGATCAAAAGTTTCTAACCTTCATGAATGCAAAGTGCGTACTAAAGAGATAAATCAAGCAAAACTGTCATTTCAACTTCGACATCCCGATGTCGTATAAATGTTTCTGAAGAGCCGTAAGTGATTGAAGAAATTGGTCTCACCGGAAGCCGTCGTGGCAGCGATCATGGCGGAGACGATGGCGACGACGCCGAGCGCCGATGCAGTCGGCCGCATTCTCCAGCTGGTCATGTCGAGGATCCGCTCGCTCTCAGCCTTCAGGAATCTGCTCCATCTCGTTCATCTTCCCTCTGCGCAGAAACAAGCGGGATTGCCGCGTTAAAGCGTTACGATCGGAAGTTCGATTTCTTTCTCAACTATGATCGATACAACTACTTCGCCATTTACCTTATCTACGATTTATGTCTCCGTTATGATAGATACAACTACTTTGCCGTTTACCTTATGCACGATTTATATTTCGACTATGATCGATACAACTGTGTACCTTGTCATTCACCTTTGACACCTTAAGCGCCATGAAAATTTTAACCGCTTTCCCGTAGAGTTACTCTTCCGTGAAAATTTTCCAGAAACAATAGATTATTTTCAGTTTCTTCAGGCATTCATTATACTACTCAAATGAAACTATTTTCAAAATCATTTCGAATATTCAATGCTTCGAAGATATCAATAATTGCTAAACAAAAAATCGAAACCAGTCATTTTCACTGGTACGGTAGTTCTAGTGTTAAAATGTTAAGTATCTAAGTCGAAGGATTAGAGATTGAAGTTAAATTCTTTTGTGGTAAATGATACAAAAATGTATTCGTTTGTTTTTCCTTGTTAAATGTCTCTGTATAGCAATAGTATTAACTATATAACAGAAATTTCACTGGTTTCTAAATTCACGGCGTTTTATGTAGAATTCCGAGACCACTCGTCCATACTCGAAGGTTAAGAATTAATTAGAGAAAGATTCCAGCATATGTTATGCCTATGTTTGCTCTAAACTAAACATATGTGAGAATCTGTCTCTTTGATTAGTTTAGAGCAATCATCGATGACAGTAGAATAATGTTTGACGTGAATTTAGAAAAGTCGAGCAATGTTTATGCTCGTTAAATCCTCTTTAAACCTTCACCGCGAGTCTGATCCATTGTTACAGGGGGTTAAAGAGGGCCGCCGTCGTAATGTTCACGCGCCAAACTTAGTTTCGACGATTTCAAAGATTTAAGACTTCCCAGCCGCAGTTTCGACGACTACACTCGATAGTCCTCCGTTCCTCGATCGTTCCCGCGGCGATCGCGGCCGATACGAACGCGCGGAACGGTCGAGATTAATTGCCGCGATCGCGGAGTTTGTTTCCGCGGTGGCGTTTACGGCGCGAAAATCACGCAATGGGTTTCTTACGGTTCTTTGGTAAGCGAAGTTTCGACTTTTACATGAACCGGTTTTATCGGCAGTTTAAGAGGAACCGAACTGCGCATTGAAATTGATTCCGATACTTGGGGACTTCTAATGGTGGCAATAAAGCGACAGTGTTAACACGTTAGCTGTCACGGACATTTCGACGGTTTTACGTGACACTTGTTCTTTGGCAATGATGAATAATCAATGCAAATAAGATTAATTTCACAATTAAATATTTTTATCGAACGTAATTTTTTTCGAGCAATTCTAAAGCGTTATCAGTGATCATCGCAATCAATCTGTTCATTGACGTTGATAAGCAGGTTCTTAGAGTTTTATTTATTATTTCATTTATTACATTTGTTTAACTCATGCCTGTTCCACTGATACTGAAACGATCATCTTGTTTGTACCTTGAATATAAACTCTGCTTAATGTGTTTCCTGTGCACTGTTCGAAATTGACATTTCCAGAGGATGCTAAGATTAGATTGAATGTTATTGATATGACAGTGTAAGGTAAAATGTCCAGATGGAGCTCGCGCGTGTAATTCGCGGGAAACGGTCAATCAGGATTTGTCAAGCGTGATTGACAAGCATACTCGATCACACGCTTACCGTGTCAGCTGAAGGGAAACTGTTATAAACGCTATAGAAGTCTCAGAATGGATGAGGTTGACCTTAAAATTACAACCAACACCAACATCAACAAGTGAACTTATATATTCAGGTGAAAATATATAGACTAATCATTCATCTGATAAATCGCAAGATTAGATTTTAGTTTACCAACAAGAATTACTAAACACACCATGTTAACGCATTGAACGTCGGCTAAATTTCAGCTACTAACAACGCATGTTTAAACATCGATCGAACCAAAATTTCTAACTTACGGAAGAGAATAAGGAATTCGATTGTGTAAATTTTACTTTGGATTCGTGTTATACATATTTAAAATGTTACATGAACGTAGGATTAGCGATTAAACGATAGACTAAAAATAACGTGTTAACATTTCTTCCCAAAAACAAAGTTTCAACACCAACAACCAACGATAAACCCGAATTCTCGCTGAAATCAACGACTGTCAACGTACATTCAATCATCGGATCAAAATATTCCAATTACCCCTCGGTAATTTAAAAGAAACGCTGATCTACAACATTCTAATTCTCATCGGCGACGAAAGATCCGGTTAATCGCGGTTAAATGAAAATCTGCAAAAAAGTCGATCGAGAGGCAGCCTCCGTTTTCCCATTAAATTGAAATGACCGTGGTGTTCCATCGATTAACGAAGGGAACGCCGATCGAAACAGTTTAATTAAAAACCGATTCGAGGCTCGGCGCAAGACAGGTGAACGTGTTCGCGCGGAAACCCGCGGGGAATCGGATGTTCTCGAAAGCGATTGGGAATAAAGTCGACCCACTTATGCGACGCTCATCGATCGCGGCGCGGCGCGGCGCGGAGCGGCGCGTATGAGCGAATTTTTCTCGCCCGGCGAGCCGATTTAGAAAACCGCGCGGTTCGTCTCTTTATACACGGCAGAATGTTAATTAAATTCCGCGGTCGTTCCGCGTTTCGACGCGTTCCGGAGCAGCGTTTAATTGAGAGAAACTTTCCCGCCTGGCACTCGACCGGTCGCCGCATTTTTTTTTTTTTAAATTCCTCGCCGCCGGTTCGGGGCCACGCCCCGTCGCGACCGGACCCGAACGCCGCGTTTTCGAAAAGTTTCACGGAGTTCTTCGCTGCGCCGATTGTTCCGAGGAGCGTCTGATTTCTTCGGTGCAGCGAATCGAGTAGTGGCAACGATCGACGCGATGTGCGATCGAGTTTTCAGACTGTTCATTGAGTCGCTCGGGAGGGGGTGTGGTTAAATCGATTTTTTGGTATTTTCTGAATTTTGTACATCTTTGATGGCTTCTGAATATATTGTATAATTATTTTAGAAGCTGAAACGTTAATTTTCTCAATTTCTGTTTCGCGGACTTAACATTGATCTATGACTCGATTATTGTCTTCCTACATTTTTTACGTTATTTATTGTGCAATTATTGTTCTAAATTTTTTACGTTATTTATTGTGTAATTATTGTTCTAAATTTTTTACGTTATGTGCTATGTAATTATTATTTTTCTGAATTTTAATTACTTTCCTCTTTCTGGGCGTTTGTTACAATAGAGGCAAATATAGTGCAATGAAAATTAAATGTGGAAATTGTTGAGTGACTTCTTATTCTCATTTTTTCACTGTAAAGTCGGTTAACATTTTTCTAGAATTTCCACATCTGTAAAATACAATAGCTTTCGAAATGTTAACGGAAAATAAATTGGAATACTGTTTCATAGTGAGTTTACTGATTATTAATACGTTTACATTGTCAAATGGAAATGCTTGTTTGCGCTACGACACGATGAATATTGCGTAAGAAATGTTATTCCTCGATTTCAATGGGAAATTAGCAAACCGAGTTGCGATTTGACGAAGTAAACCCGGTGGCCTACCGTGTAATGAATTTACAGTCCTCTGTGCAAGATCTATTCAGCTGTTAATATTTATTTTTCATTAAGACTTGTTTGTCGATGAAAAAAGGGACACGAGACACGCCACAGGTCACAATAGACTTCCAACTCGCTCCGACCACTCAAATGCAATAGGTTTGAATCGATTGGAGTGCCGTGGCCAGGTATTGTGGCGTTCAATTGAAAAACTGATTGTAAACATTACTTTATTTCTCTTATTACGCTCATTTTTATTTTTCGCTGAAAAACTTTTTCAACTTCATGCAGAATTGAACTTTCAATTCTTCTCGGCGATTCGAGTCAATTTGATCCGAAAACAAGTTTCCATATTTAATCGAATCTCCTTCATAACAAAAACATATAAACGAATTTAATAAAACGGTCCGCGTATACTCGTGTATCAGTCCAATTTTTTCCCTTTGCACGATATCCGCAATATTTTCATCCACTTTCATCTGCAAAAAGTTAACTTCCCCAAATCCGTTGCGTATTCATCGTGCAGCACTGTCACTTCGAAGAAGCTTTCGAGCTAAAATCACCCAACATCAAAAATTCAAAACGCAACGTCAACGTCAATTGCATTCTTATCGGTGTAATATTCACTGGAATCTTCAAAAAATACTTAAAGTTGAACGATGACGAAAGAATCTTCTAAAAAATATTACACTTATACATTACTCTGCAACGCTTGCTGATTAAAAAAAATATAACTGCTTAAATGATTAAAGCTCGTACACTAATCAGGGAAAACTGCCATTTTTTGGCACGGTGTTCACATAATTTTCAGATATTTTCAAATATTCCTGTAGTTCTTATAGTTCACTATATGTAAACTTTGATATTTAATATTAAACTTTGTACAATGCATCAATGTACGAAATATTGAAAGAAAATAGTTCTCTCCCACAACGCATGTGAGATTCCTTAATTCAATCTAAGAATCTATCATCTGTGTCTCATTAGAAAATATTGAATATTTCCGGCGAAAAACTTCTGCAGTGCGAAGGGTTGAATACATATATTTATTCCTAGCTCTCGATTACTCAAGATCCACTTTTTCATTGTCTACAATATAGTAACACTGTAATTTAGAAAAGGAAAATTCTGTTCCTGCTGCATGTATAACGCAAAAGACGTCGAGGGCGTAGCCTGGCGAAAAACTTCTGGAGTGCAAAGGGTTGAATACATATATTTATTCTTAGTTCTCGATCACTCAAGATCCACTCTTTCATTATCTATAATATAGTAACACTATAGTTTAGACAAGGAAAATTCTGTTCCTGCTGCATGTACAACGCAAGAGACGTCGAGGGCGTAGCTCGGGGACTTCGAAATTCCCACGGACGGGCGAAGCGTGAAAGGACGTCACGCTCGGATCTTGGTTGCGTGCATTATGCAGCCGGCTGATGTATCGCGCATTCTCGGCAATAACGTTACAGGTGTCCGGCGACGCGGGAACGCAGCACGCAAACGTTGTCGCGCCGCCGGGCGTTCATAAACTGCCGCGCGGGCTCGTGCGGTTGAAATTTTCGCGATACACATACACGCGCGGGGCTTCGTCGCTCGGGGACAGGTAACTCGGCCGCAATTCAGCGTCATCGCGCGACGAGTGCCCGCCGAAATAAACGTCTCTGCCGCTTGACCCATTTGGCGGGCGTAATTTTATCGTTTCGCCGGGAATGACGGATCGGAAACGATCGTTTGATGAGAGAGCTGGCCACGGGATGGGGATTGAGTTGTAGACCATTGTGAATAGAATTAGAGGAATGTACTTGAGGTTGTAGAAGGAATATGGTAGTATATTGTAGATTGGAATGGAATATGGATTGTGGTTTGAGACAGATTGTAGAAATTGGTAGATGACGTCGATAGCTTTGTTGCATGAACGAAGAATAGACGTTGAACGTTTGAGAGAAGGGTTGTGATAGGCAGGATTGATGAGTAATTTTGTATAGTGTAATTTTATTGTATTAGTATTCAGTATTGAAGACGAATTGAAATTGAGGGACTAGGAAGATTGTAGAAGTTAGTAGATGGACTGATAGGCAGAGTTTTAGATAGGTAGATAGGTAGAATTGTGAGAAATTTAATATGATTATATATTGAAACTAATGGTTCAAATGTGATTGTTAATTAGGTCTCGTTGTAGAGTAGAGTTTTGAATGTAGATTAGTAGCAATGGAGAGTCGTCGAAGATAATTTATAACGGAATCAACTGTTACGTTGGAATATCTATCAGTAGTACGTAATTAAATGCTTCGATTAAATGCTTCGATTAAATGCATCGACGGAAGTGGTGCACAGCAATCGATTTTCCAGCAACAGAGTCGTAAAGATCGTGGAAATCGGTAGATATATAGCAGGATAGGTTTCCGTGATCGAAACGCAGCGTGTCACCGTCGCGATTCAATTATCGTCGTGCAGGCAACGGCGATCCCATCGTTTGTAAGTTACATCGGATTCGTTTCCGAGCCGGAAACGGCGCTACGTAGCGAACGTCCCCGGCAAAGATTGATGAGGATCGTTTTGATCGACGATCCGGTCGGCCGCGTATTTTTCCAGTGGATTTTTCACGCTTCGTTCGCCGACTATTGAATACCGGACTCTCCTAGGTTCTTCTTTTCTTCCGCGGCTCGCGAGAATCTGAATGCGATTCGAAAATTTCGGCTCCTCGCCGGATGCTATGAATGGAATAATCGAGAAATGTGGTCTGGGTATTTATATGTGGTTACTCTATGCCGGAAGTGTTTGGCCGTTTTCGCTGATCCAGCTTTCCTGGACTTTGCAGCAGGGAATGGGGGGATTAGAATTATAGTTTATTCATTGTTCGTCGTGTTACTCTGTTATTTACGTTTTATTATTTAATTCGTAGTACGTTAAAGATTCAGATGAAGAAATTGGGAAGACAGGAATCCGAGAAGTAGGGAAATTGGAAAATTGGAAGCTTGGAAGATCAGGAATTTGGAGAATATGGAAATTCTGGAGTTGGAAAATTGGGAACTTGCTATACTGAGAACTTGGGGAATTGGAAACTTGGAAAATTGGGAAATACGAAGTCTCCAAAGTTGGAAAATTGGAAAATTGAAAGCTTAGGAGATTGGGAATTTGGAGAATATGGGAATTCTGAAGTTGGAAAATTGAAAACTTGCTATACTGAGAACTTGGGGAATCGGAAACTTAGAAAATTGGGAAATTGGGAAATACGAAGTTTCCAAAGTTGGAAAATTGGAAAATTGAAAGCTCAGAATATTGCTAATTTGGGAAATATGGAAATTCTGAAGTTGGAGAATCGGGAACTCAGCACACTGAGAACCCAGGAAACTGAAAACGGAAGGACTCGATAAGTTAGAAAATTGGAAACTTAAAAACTGGAAAACCTAGTGAAAAAATCCAGAATCCAGCGAAAAATTCCCATCGCCTCAAAACACTGCTATATGCTCTTCCACAGAAAAGCAGTAAAATCGGAGTACCCTGTTCCTTATCTTCTTCTAGACACGAGTCGTTCATTAATTGGATCAATCAGCGAGTCGCGTTGTATCCGTTCGCCAGCCTCTTCGTTTCTTCGTGACCGAATCGCAACGCGATTTGGATGCAGACCAGAGTCTGGAGCAGACACGTCTGATAGGCGGAGGAGGATGCGCGGACCGCAAGACCGCAGACGCTCGTGACAAATCTCGGCTGACTTGCAATTGTAATGTTTAATCAGACGTGTAATTATGTCTGCGGCGCGCGCCGTTAGCCGGGCTGCCACTTGCCAGCCTGGAGACGGCTGAAATTTCCCCGGCACGGCAAGTCAAATATTCGCGCGAATGCGATTACACGATTTAGCCCGGCCCCGTACGCCGCTTCCGGGGCTCCCGTGTAACGGCCTCGCTTCCGTCTCGTATCCTTCCCCCTCGCGCGCCCCTCCC
This sequence comes from Nomia melanderi, assembly GCF_051020985.1. Classification (NCBI taxonomy): domain Eukaryota; kingdom Metazoa; phylum Arthropoda; class Insecta; order Hymenoptera; family Halictidae; genus Nomia; species Nomia melanderi. The sequence continues at coordinate 30,381,410 of NC_135000.1, read as the reverse complement.
GCGGCTCCGCGCTATCTCTGTTCTTCCGCGACCTATTACTCGCGAAGTAATAGACGTTTATGAGCGGCTCCGCCACGGTTTCCGTGAGTAGACACTACGTAATACGCTGATTATTCGATTACCGCCACGACGGCTGTAACGACCGCGTACATGAGAATCTTTGGGGATGATTTTAACGATTGACAGGTGTGCACTGGAAATAGTCATCTTTCAGGTGTAACTGGATGGAAAAATCTTATGCTAAATAAGGAATGCATTTTATCTGAGTATTTGATGGATTGATGGAAAGATTGATGTTGGATATTTTTCATCATTTGTGAAGAGAGGAAGTTTCTCAGTAGAAATATTTGGACATTGTCTGATGAAATATAGACGACATTGATTGAAACTAATTTAACGGTAGTTCACAGATAAATTAAGCAGGAAAACTATTTTATTTAAATATTTCACATTGCTACATATAATTTTAATTAAAAATACTGAATATTCAACTTCACAGTTTCGCTGTATCAAATCAAGTGGTGACTGAGAAACTAATGTTTGTAGAGATTTGATGTGAATGTAGGATTTGGTAAGTTCAGTCTTTGCAACTGCTTTTTGTTAAGTATTTATATAGTTAATTAGGTAGTCATTTATTTAGTCGCAGAGATGTTTTAATTAGTAACTGTTTACGCAGGGTCAGTTTCGTAGATCCTTTTCATTTTTATTTTAAAATGAGGTTTGGTAAACTTCGCAGTAGGTTGAATATGGTTGCTTAGCTAGTCAATTATTTGATTACAATGAATGCAGTATTAATTTATACCATAGAAATTCTGTGATACGAATAACAGAAGCAGAAGTAAATAGTCGTATCTTGGAGCGTCGCTTTTACATCGACTATTCGGTTTATTCCTGCCAGTTTCTTGCTCCAAGCGACTGTGTCGTCTCTTGATTACCGTTGTATCGTTTTATAGGCGCTTCCTGGGAAGCTTCTTTTTTAGCGCGATGCTTTACGATCATTCTTTTAAGTTGCATTAAGAGGTGAAATGGGGAGGAAGTTGTAGCCGAGTGCTTTAAAGCCGTTCCCATTACCGGAGATTCATTCGAGAATACTATAAGGCGAATACCGAATACGGTGTACACTTTTATGTCCCTTTTAGTCGGCTTCGCGGCGGAAGAAGGAATTTTGAATGTTTTCGGAGACCTCCGTGACAATTCCGAGATTCGTTGCGCGTCCGGCCATTATAGATTCTTTCTACTTCGTTGGAGGAACCAACAATGCTACAAAGTTTGCAATTATCTCGTGAATAGCAGCTCGGTATATTTATAATACGTCTAAATCTGAGAACTCGAGGAAACAAGTCCTAAAAGCAGTCTCGTTCTGTTTAATTTACCAAGTTCTTAAATAAAGTTAATTTTTCTTTAATTATAATTCCTTTAAAAATGATCACTCATCGATACACGTAATTATAAATGAGTACATATTTCTACAGTGAACTTTTACAATTATACTAAGTAGAAGCAGCGAGCAACGATCAGACATCGAGATATTGGAATTCTAAAATCTTTTCGGTAGAAACGTCCGTCGATTTTCGTTTGGTAATTTTGTTAATTACAAATCTTCTCGTAAAGTCGTTAATTAATGTATACAAACTTCAACAGTGAACTTCTACAATCATAAACTAAGTAGAAGCAACGAGCAACAATCGGACATTGAGATACTGGAATTTGAAAATCTTTCCAGTAGAAACGTCTGTCGATTTCCGGTTGGTAATTTCGTTCGTCAAACTATTCCGATGAAAAGCGGCCGAGAAGATGGATCGACAGTCTCTCGCAACGCCCGGCTCGCAGCCGCGTGATTTATTATTAAAATGGCGGTATCCTTAGCGAGTGTTATTAGAAAAGTTGATAAAACTTCGGAAGTTTATACGTTTTCACGCGCGGCGGTTGAAGGGGCGGCAGCTCGAGATTTCGCGGTGTTTTAACAAGTTCGGGGACGGACGTGGGAAGAAAAGTCGCCGGCTTGTTTTTTCAAGAGCATCAAAATGGCGGCTGCCCTCTAATTTAAATCGAGAGCGGCCTGGAAGGTATCTCGTTAAGTTGTCTGATTACGAAAACTGCTCCGCTCACTGGGAAAAGTTTCTCGCTCCTGCACGCCGGCCGGGAGCCACGGTTTTCCATCCTCGACACACTCGAATTTCCATCTCGAATGTAAATACGGAAACATGCGAGGGTAAATTCACATCCACTTTCGTGTTTAGTCATTCCATTTGTAGCCTGGCGTTAGAAAATTACGAAAGGATGATCGTCAAAGCCTTTCATTTTCTACTTGCTTTCACTTTTGAACATTTATACTTTATCTTCGACTACCATTGAATAGACGAATCGAAACAGATAGACTATCGAGTTCTAATCAAATCAATGTCTCATCAAATTGTATAACTCTACCGAATTCCAACCAATCAACTTTGCGTTTTGAGTTCATAAAGTTACTTTAACAATCGTCTTTAACCAGTTAACTGTAGAGTTTAGTTGGAAAAACCTCTGGTTCTCGCAATAAAGTCGAAAAATGGAGCGTGTACTCGTCGAACGCGGGACGAATGCGCGTAGAGTATATTTAATGAAAGATCGAAGCGAAACAAAGAAGAATTACATGTTTATGTGAAAAATAAAGAATTCATCGCTGAAAGAATTAATATCAAGCTTTACGATGACGTGCATACACACTCTGTAAGAATTACTTAGTACAAACACTCAAAGAACACCGAAAACTTCCAAAGAGAGCTCAATGGCCCAGCATCGCTCGAACGAGAATGCCAAAAGAACAGAGGGAAGCCTCAAAGAAAACCGAGCGTCTTACAATTACTCGACAAGGATAGTAAAAGAACAGGGAGAAAGCTCAAAGGAAGCTCACCGGCCGGATCGATTTCGAATTGAAAGCGTCGCCTAAGAATCACTTAGCGGGGACGCCGGGAGAACACAGAAAAAAAACATTCAAAGGGGAAAGCCAACGTCTAGATCGATTTCGAATTGAAAGTTAAAGCTTGACAGACGTCTGGCTGTACCGTAGCCCAGAAACGAGCGTCGCGTCGTCACCGGGCGTTCCGCAAACAGCATTTTCCAATCGCGTCAATACCCCCCGATTCGTTCGGCGCAGTGCAATCAAAGATCTCCCCGACTTGCGATTCCCGGCAGGAAGTTCCCGCTATACCGGCACTTTTCGCGACACTCTCGTGCTCACGAGAGAGCAATAAGGCGGCCTTTTCCCTATTCGATCTCGCGGGACAAAACATCCCGAGAACTCGATCGAACTTCGAACCCTGGACGGACACAATAGACGCCGCCTGGCAAATGAGGGCGATCCCGTTAAGGAGACTCGAGTGTGCCCGCTCTCCTCGACAATAATACCCAAAGCGGGCTCGTCGAATCTCGATCGCACAGAGGCGTCCTACAATGTTGTGCATTATCAATGCATCGATACGCTGATAACGTTCGGGTAAATATCAAACTTTTGTTTTCTAACAAGAGGACGGGAGAATCGGTTTTTCAATGAAGTTCTGTGCGTATTGTAGTGCGTATCTGGAATGGAAACTCGTGGCTCTTTTGACTGTGGTCTTTCGTTTTCGATTTGTACATTTGTATGCTATCGTGATAAGATGATGAATATTATAATAATGGAATACGAGTTATTTAGAGATTATGATTCAAAGGAAAGCAAAGATCTGTTGTTGGAAATTCTGTTTATTATATTTCAGATATGTCAGATATCTCGTTACAATGTTATTGTTTAATTGGAATATTCACGTTGCTAAGTGATGAATAGAATTATTGTGAATTGAATAAACTAATATTCTGGTTAGATCGAAATAATATTGTAAAGCTACTGTATTAACTTGGCCAAGAAGTTCTCTTCTCCAATATATTATTATAATTTATATGACATTAAAATATAATAATAGAATAAATAAGTAACACTGAAAAGTGGCACTCATCTATGAAACATAATTCGATACAGAACTTCTAAAAAATTCTCGAGGAGAAGATATAATTGTATTTTCTGAATGACGACAGAAGAAATCAAGAATGAGTGATTTTATCTCTTTATCGAGTGATTCCACTGTTAAATCACGATCACCGCGGATTCCTCCGAAGGGCCAGGGAAGTTTCCTTTAGCTGATCTACGCGATCACGGATGTACATCGAGTTATGGGGGACGCGTGTCCCGACAGAGATATTAGTTAAGACGATTCGACGGGAACTTCTGCCGATCGAGTTACCCCTTGCCCGAGCTGCTCTCGATGTTCGAGTTAATCGCGATTCTCCGAGGAGCCGGCCGAAGGAGACCGAGTGGCTGACTGATGGAAATTACGTACAAGATAATCGAGGTTCAAAGGGATGGAATATCAGATGCAATTTCGAGCATCGTGCGCAATCGACGACGGGAACTTTCCTGCACTCGTGTGTTCAACATTGCTTACACAGGGTTTCATATTTTATCTTTTTTCTTTTGGAAATTGAGTTGGTTTATTGTACGGTTAGAGATAAGAAGATGATAGTTTGGTGAACAATGGTTTGTACGTGATTTATTTGAAATTTGTAGGGAAAATGGGAAATGATCACAAATATTTGAAAGTTATGGGGAATGACCGAAAGTATTTGAAAGTTATGGGAAATGGGAAATGACCGAGAGTATTTGAAAGTTATGGGAAATGGGAAATGACCGAAAGTATTTGAAAATTATGGGAAACGGGAAATGACCGAAAGTATTTGAAAGCATAGAGGAAAATGGGAAATGACCAAAAGTGTGTCAAAGTTATAGGAAATTAGGAAGTACAGGTGACTTAGTGATATATTCGAGAAACGCAGTTCCTGCATTGATCTTCAGAAAAAGAATTCACATCAATTGTCATCTCCAGAACGGTTATAGCTAAATAAACACTGAATCACACAGGAACCTATATAAATTTCATATTCGCAGACTCATTCAAATGCACCAGGTCTCGGAACAGAGAGAAAAGTGTAATGAAAGGAAACAATGTAACGGAAAGAGTAACAAAAGTAGTTCAACGATAAATGAAATGATTCGCTAACGCTTAAGCAAATAAAACAATATTTTCGTAAACCGTTCGCCGATCTATCCCGTGCCGGAACGTTTTCCCGTGTCATTTCTGGGCGAGCTCGTCCATTATTTCCCAGAAAAATACCGGGTTTCATTTCCAGTCGTACGATAAAAACAAAAGGGTTAATCAATTCGTGGGAACGACACGGTTCGCCGGTGGAGCCTCGATTCTCCCTATCGTGCTGTTTCTAATTGATTACACTGGCAATGCTTCCGGGCTCGTCGTCGATTAACAATCGCGGGCCGCGACTCGGTCGGATAATTCGACATTCAAAGGAAGCTGCGTCGTACAGCGGTGCCTTAGCGGCGGGAAAATGGGAGCCGCTAAGTGGCCGGTATCTTTCGAGCTATGCTCCCGGGTCGGGCACAAATGAGCCGTGGCGATTTTATCAAGTGAACATTATGGCCGGTGATTCCTTTGGATTCTCGAGCAACAGGGATTCCCTCGCTGGCTTCTAAATCCTGTAATGGTGTCGTCATTATTCCGGGCGACAAATTCAGCGATGCTCGCTGCGGAAGATCAGTGTCTAAACTATGAGCGTTGCATGTTCGCCACTGGATCGCGGATTTTCCGGATTTGGAATAGACGAAACTTAGTTTGTAAACAGATCTGTTGAATATTCGTTGCATTTAATGTAGATGCTAGATATTTGATAGAGTATGTACTAAATATAAAACATGAAGATTTTTAACTTGAGATTTTTAGTACTGTCATTGATGTGCGAGTTCTCAAATCTTGAAGCTTGCGAACTAAGATATGATATATTCATAGAAATCGATTGACTTCCAAAGAGATTCGCCAGAATTTATTTTTCTGAAATGTCAAACTTTTGTCTATAAAATATTGTTAACAATGACAGCAAAGCTTAGATATCGATGAATCCTACAACGATACATCTTCCGTTAGTCGTACATCGTACAAATGTAACTATTTTCCATTGGTTTAATCCAGTTCAACTCAGTGTTACCATTTCGATGCACATTCTTAGGAATACGCATTAACGCAACATTCTGTCGTAGTCAAAGAAAGTTGAACGAAACCAGGTCCCGCGATAATTCGTTCCGCGGAAAGTAAGCCGCGGCGCGAGCGCGACGAAACAAAAGGCTCATCTTGCAGCGCGACTGTCGATATTCCCGGGCACGTCGGCCGATCGCAGCCGGACTGGCAAATTGTCACGGGCCGGGTGACGGGTTTTATTAAATAATAAAGCCTGTCCAGTTTCGGGCAGGGCGCCGCGTCCCATTTTTTCGCCTCACGTTCCGGAAGAGAGAGCGAATCGAAAAAGCGGCGGCCGCGGAAATATAACCGAATTCGCCGGTCGAACCGTTCCTGTAAGTTTGGGTCGGACGGTCTCCGGCCGCCGGCGAGAATTCAATTTTTTTTTCATTGTGTTCGATCTATTTGACGAGCGCCAGTTTAATCCCGACGCACGTGCGTACCTACGGGCGCTGCGTCGGACTGCCCGCGTTGGGATCGGCGGATTTAACGTATCGACCATGGCGGATAGGAAGATCGTACAGTTCAGTGGAAATTGTTAAATATATTTTTGAAATCTCCATGTTTAGTGGTTTGTTCGTGGATCGTTAGAAAATACGATTGTCTATTCGAAGGTGATATTCTTGGAAGTATTGCGAGAGATGTGACTTTTTTCGTTAACTCTTTGTGGGTGAAGATTTTTTGGAATATACAGAGTCTTCAACAGATGAAGCTGAATTATAGTCGGATTGAATAATGGAAAGAAGAGAAACGTGCTCTCTTGCTGTTCGAGTAATTGAATCATTCGAGACTCAGCTTTCGGAATATGGGAGTTTCATCTCGAAGAAACGTCGACGTTCCGCAAAGGGTTAATTCAAGAGTTAGACGTTTATGTTCAGTTTTAAGATTGTAGAGTGTTTTAGAAAATATATTGGTAGCAGTGGGAATAGCAATAGGAGCACCGATAGTAATAGGACTAACAATAAGAAAATTATCAGATAATAGAACTACCAATAGTAATCGAGGTCATTACATAACAGTGTTAACAGTACCAGAACCATCACAGAACTACCAGTAATTAGATAACCAGACAGTAATAAATACTCCCAAACGATAGAACCAAAATACCACTCCGAAAAACATCGCATTTCAAATCCATTTCACTACTCCCGAAAAACACGGTAGCAAAACCAGCGTCCGAATAAAATCCGAATTGACGACCGCCATAAACCGATCGCTTAATAAACTTCCGAAATTACCAAGACCGCGCCGGGCCGGCCGCATTCGAAATAATCAAGTGGTCCGCGTAATTCGCCGGAATCCCAGCCGAGCCCGACGCGCGTCGCCGCCGCTGGAACGGAACGCGGCGGGCGCAGTCCGCGCAGTATTTAACATCCCTTAATCTGATCCCTTTAATCCTATTTGCCGACACCGTGGCTCGTACGTTCGTCCCCGGGAACGCACGGCCCGGTCTCGTCTCGTCGCTAACGTCGTTTTAACGATTCATAAATTTCGACCGTTCCACGTATTTGTTGGCCACGTTATTCCGAAAGTTTGTCCGCGTAATCTGGGTCAGTCGAGCGTCGCGGCAGATTTCACGATATTCCATGGGATTAGCGGCGAGGCGCGGGCCGGGAGAACGGCGGCGAGGGGGGTGGCGGGATCGATTCTCGCACGTTGGATTACGTTAACACAGGCCCACCCCCTGGTTTCACCCTTTCGCGAATGAATAATTCAAGCATCCTCGTTTCACGGTCGATAAAATTTATGCCACCTGGCCGACGGCTACGGGACTGACCATTGCAAAAAATTCAATTCCTCTCTGTTTATGGCTCGCCGCGAGGATCCTATATAATGGCCGGCTACCCCGACTTTCCTCGTGTCACATATTTCTCGTAAAATACCCGGCGTCGCACGGTATGATATAAATTACCGGTATTGTGGAGTGGTGGACGGGGGGATGAATATTTGTATCGCTAACGTACGAGACCGAGATTCTAATTTGCCTTTGCCTCTGCGTTTCGTGCGGTTTTTACGAGAATTACGGCGGCGCGGTGGGACGGTGGATTTCGGGGGTTCTTTCTGGCGAGAGAGATGTTAGTTACCTCTGTGTGTAGATTATTCATTCGTGTTAATAATGGATTTACGGGATAAGCCAGTTTGATGGGTACCGAATTTTTGAAATATTCCTAGCAGTTTCAGGCGTTGTAATACTCTAGTTTTCAAGCTTCAATTTTCGAGACCTATATAAATGAACGCGGAGTTTTCTAACATCCATAAAATTAAGTATAGAATAAACGTCTGTGAATTAGTGTTAATCAATGTGGGATGCTCTAAGAAGTTAAGTATCAAGCTATGTCGCTTCTACGAGCTTGTTTCCACTCGTTATCTATATTACAGTATTTTTTCGCGGTAAGTAAACTCGTAATACTTCCAGTCCGTTAAGGGTTAACTACGATACACAGCAAAACCGCCTAACACTCGACGTTCGTCCGAGTTATTAAGCAATTATCGCAAGAATTGCGGTCTCCGGTAGACCGATATTATTCCCCCGGTTATTTCTGCTCGAGGAGGCGAATCGATGAACGTCCTTCAGCTGGAAACAGAAAGAACGAGGGGAAACAAGAGCGGACAAGAACCGAAATTAAGTTCTTAATTAAACAGGCCTGGGACCAGTCAGGCTCTTCCCTTCGGTGTCGTCGTAGCCGGGGTCGGACGACGGGAGCCGGGAAGAAGACAAGAGCCTGACTAAATTCGCGCACCGGAAGGATCTAATTTCGCTTGAGCCGGTCCTGCACGTGTAACCGCTTCCGCAGACGTGTCCTACGGAAGGTAATAAATATATTGCGACCGGCGCGAGGTAAGCGAGCAAACTTTTTTCACCGTAACGGCGGACTCGTGACGCGCGGCTTACCTCCGATGAAGCGTGCTTGAACTCTTCTCCTCGGGAAACTTCAACCGCTTTTACGACTGCGCTTAACGAAGAAAAATCATTTTCAGCCTGGAGACCATGGTTTTCTAATAGATATTGGTCGACAAATAATAGTCCCATTATGCGAAGTAACTGTCTGTTATTAAAAGCGGTAGAGTAACTTTTTAAAGGGAAAAGATTGCAACGAACAGTCGTTCCGTTGAAAATTGTAGATATTTTCCGAGAAACGACTGTCCTGTTATTTAGTAGATTAATAGTCTGTTAATAAAAATAGTAGAATAAATTGTTGAAACTCCGAACGCTCGCAACGCAAAGTTTTCCCGATGAAACCAGCGACCGTAGATATCGCACGCTCGTAACTTCCGTTTAAGCAAAAGTAACAGACCATTGGTCGCCCTACATTTTCTCGAAACGAAAAAAGCCCATCTCATTCTTTCCTTTTCACGCGAGACGCACAAAACCTCGAAATTCAAGTTTCTCGCTTATTTACCGACCGAAGCAACGAGCATCGTATTATCATTTCAGAAAACTATTAAAATAATTTCTCCAACGATTCTCTATCACTCACAGCAGTAAGTTCCTTCGTTGAAAATAGCAACCGCAGATATCGCACGCTCGCAGCTTCCACCTAACCGCAGTCCACAGACGGACAGCAGCCCGATATTGTCCGAGAACGGAAAAAATTCCTTTTCTCACGGAATCGGGGGAAAGAAAAGGTTCCAAAACCTTTCCGCGGTGAAATCCTCCGATGTTTTTCGCTGGCGCGTAACGCTCCCTAATTAAACGCGATATTTGAGTTTGTCCTTTGTGCGAAGTTTCGTCTTACCGGGGGTGAAAGGGTAGACGCCGGCTAAAGAAAACTAATTTCACCGGGCGCACGGCGTCGCGTCGAGTATTTATTTTCAGAAGTGTATTCGCCGGGCTCTAATGAATATATGGGGACAGCGGCGACGCTGAATGCGTCGGGAGCACTCGTGAAAAACTTCGGTCCCGCCTCATTTTTCCGTCTCGCGCGGGGCGCTTCTGTTTTCGAGCGGCGACTCGTGAAAAACCGGACGGCGCGCCCGCCGGCGAGGTTATTATGATGATTCAGCCCGGCGAGCATTCAGCGAAGATTAATTCGCGGATACAAGCGGCTTTCGAGATTGACTAGCCGATTAAAGCGTTCACGCCGGCGTGTACCACCGGTGGTACACGGTTCGTTTGTAACATTCGAATAAATCGGCGTTAATAGGAGAATTATTCGCCGAATTATTGACCCACGTTCGCGCACCATTGGCAACTGAGATTAGTGAATCGAGCAGGCAATTAATAACGAAAGAATTCACATTATTTTCGTGGATGTTGTTAGGACTAACGATAACAGTTAACCCTTTGCGGACGAATGTCGAAAGTGGAGGAGAAATACTGGGGAGATGATGAATGAAATGTCTTTTATTAATATTTTAAGTAGAGTAAGAGTTTGATTCCGAAAGTATTGAGCAATGAACGAACGAGTTGATTGTAATTGGTATTAGTTGAAGTGAGCGAAATGGCCCGCATGTGATGCGTTAATTGATAATAGAAATTCATAGTCATCGCGCACCTGGTATACAATTCGTTCCGAACGGGTTCAGCTTGTTTACTCCAGATTCTAGAATATTAACGACAGTCGTCAGCGTTCTCGAAACGCTCTGCGCCGTATCGGCCGCATTAATGCGGGTTTTGGCGTTTTTCCCTTTCTTCGTCCGGCGAGTCGCGGCGGGAAACGGTTAAGACGCCGAAGCCCACGCGATTTTTCGCAGGCAGAAGTTCGCGAAGCTATTACAAATTGAAAGACTCCGCTTATTTACGATAGCCGAAGAATCTTCGGGACTGGGAGGAAGAATTTTAATGGGGAAGTTGGAGACGCTCTTCGCCTTAGGAAGCGAGTTTTCGAAAGTCTGATTAATGGGAGTAAATAAATTCGCGACGGCGAATTATAATCAGATGTTTGCTGAATGGCTTCGGCGATCTGCAATGGAAATTAGACAGCCGAGAGGAATAAAAGGGGGGAAGGTAGGGAATAAATAAAGGAATTAGTAAACGAGGAGTTCGAAATATTGATATCTGTTCAGTGAAACTTCGATTTAATTAGTGGGAATCAGAGATTTGAAGAAGCATTAGAATAAGTGGTAGAAACTTGTTTTATCCGATGATTAGAAGAAAAAAAGAAGTAATTGGTGACGGATAATTTTACCACGAAGACAGTAGGAAATAGAAGACTCGTTCTTGAAAATGCATTTTGTTTCAAGTCGATATCTCGATCGGTTCTCGAGATATAAGCCGTCAAAGTCAGGCGTTGAGCGCACGCGTGCTGACTGGAACACAGGATAGTCGCGTGACCGAGTTTCCCCAGCGACTATGCGAGTGAATAGTGGCGGTATAGTAGTATAGTAAAAACTGGTAGAATCAGCGTTTATCACTGACCGTCGCGCGACTTTCTGCGTTACGGTAGGTCAGTAAACGAGCTGGAGGGAGGAGTCCAAGCAGAAAACAAGGACAGCGACAGCGGACGGCGACAATAACGCTCGCGTTTAAACAACGATACCTCGACAACCGGATGTCGCATCGACACGAAATAAATTTCATTTTAAATAATAAGGTTTCACCTTTCTTTCGGTGAAAGACTCATTAAAATATTTTCATTATTTACGAGATAACAGTTGTTCGAAGCTTCACTAACGTTAATACGTTCATACATCCAGATAAGAACCACTGCAAATAAATTCAGCCACGCGACAGTTTCGCGCGCAATAAACCCGTCGCGTTACTGTCAACATTCCAGATAATGATATTAAAACAGATCCTCGTATATTTAATATGTTATCATAGCAAATTTCATCTAACGCGTCGATAATACAGCGCAACGAATCGAGATCCCAGCGAAATTACGTGTAATTCCGTTTGTGTTTGAATATTTCGTATAAGCTCTGCTTCAATACACGTTGATCACATTATTCGACAAGAAGAATATTAACATTAACCGAATCCAACGAATCGAAATCCCCGCGTAATACTTTAAGCCTCGTCAATAATAGATAGTCCACGGTATCATTTCAATAGAAACAATCCAGCAGAAGTGCTACTAAAATAACAATGTTCTACCAAGATGTCCTCAATAACAGTACGCCAATATTGACGTAATCGTAATATTACATGGTCAGCCTCAATAACATCACAATTACAATGGCATTCAAGACATTTCGCCATCAAACATGACCCGATTCCACGATCATTATGCTGCGTGTACGTCAATCAAACGAATGCTCTTCCATCTAAACGAACTCTTTTCCTCGAGTGAGAATCAAAAAAAATCCTCGCGAATACAACTATTTCAAAAAAGTTCGACCTGTTACATAACGTACGAAGTTCAAACATTCTCACGCATAGTCTCCCTATTCAATAATGTAGCAAGCGTTCGCTATTGTTCAGGCAGAACATTTGCCTGAACCGGTCAAATATTGACCAGTATTGCTTCCACTTTAATCCCACAAAGTCCACCTCAAATCCTGATCCATTCATCGGTGAACGCATTATCAAACAAAATCCTCCAGCTGCAGAGGAAGCTTCATCGCTTGCAATTCCACGATTCAAACGCGCGCAAAAACGAAGTTCGAACTCGAGTCTGAAACCTATCAGCCTCGAAGGACGAGGGACGAGGAGCGGAAACGGCGAGAGAGGCTCGAAGTTGCTCACGTGCGTGCTTTATGGTGGGTATCGCCATTCCATCGGCTCGCGAGGATTCGCTTCCGCCAGGCGGATAACCGACTGCTTTTATTCCGCGCTGCTCCTCATCGGCCAACAGCGTCTTCTTTCCCTTTCGTTCCGCGCTAGCGAAGTGTCTTATAACAATAGGAATAACAACAGTAAAAGAATATAAACCAACAAACAATCAAATAATGAAGTGCATACTCGTTAAATGCAGGCCAAATGCACTTGAAACATATCCTAATGAAAAACTAAAGCGAAACGAAAAATAATGACACGTTTGTCTCAAGAAATAAATAATCGTTGTAAAAGTTAGAATTAGCACCATTAACAGTTTTAGGATGACGTGTATACTCGTCAAACACAGTTAACTGGTTAAGTACATATGTTTATTCCTACCTCTCGATTACTCAAAATCCATCTTTTCATTATCTATACTATAGTGACACTATATATCCTTTTGTTATCATTATTATAGTGACCGAGCGTATACGCGTTGTGTGTATGAATGTGTGAGTGCGGTGTGGAACTGCGTGCCTGCTGAAGCGTTCGGCACGACGCATCGGACGAACGTTTTATTATTGAACAGGAAACACATTGATTTTTGATCCAGCAAAGTTACCGAGGAGTCTATTAACAGACTCGCAGCAGACGAAACGGTGGTTTCAGTTTTACGTTACTTTTATTCTTGTCCCCGGGTTTCCGCTTCAAACAGTTCGTAACGAGTTCTTGTCGAGGACAGGAAAGGAAAGTAGCGAGAAGTGAAGTCAGCGCCAAAATGCGATCGCTTCTCTCTTGAATGCGGACGATTCGAGGAAACTCCGTCCGGGAAGCACGATACGATACGAATCCAGAGATTTCTTGGCAGTGTCTCAGACAGCGGTCGCGGCGTAAAGAATTCCCCCGCGAAGTTTCTGAAGCATTAACGGACGATTTATGAAACCGTTCCTATCTCTCGTTGCTGTTTTAATTCTTCTCAGCGATTTTGTGCTCGGGACCGAGTCAATGTTCCCGCGTCAGTGAGTTCTCTTCATTTGCAGTTAACTAATTTCATTTTAAAATTCAAGGATTTTTAATTTACATTTAACTCAATTCAATGATTAAAATATCAAGCGTCCATTACAATTAAAACCAGTATGCTGATAATTAATTAACACTTTATCTCAATCATTTGTAGAAGCAACACTGCGGCGACTAATGCTTCTCAAAATCATCCTTCGCTTCTTTCGTTTATCACTTTAATTACGTCACGTTCATTAACCAGCAAACAATCCGTTAAAATCGTTCCGAGAAGCCGAACGCTCGTTAACGGACACACGTGACTGGGAAGCTGACGAAGATCACCGAGTCGTGTCGTTTCACCCGCCACGAATCTATTCAGAAATCGTTCCCCGGAGGGTTCCGTCGGGAGTAGACGTGAACATTAAGGTTCCATCAGACTTAGCGGTTCGCCTGCGAGTCAACGTTCATCGCTGATGCGCTGGAAACTTTGATTTCCATCGATGCGAAGCTGAGTTCTCCGAAATTCTAGTTAAAGTTCACGTCAATTCTGCTGTCTTTCTACTAAATGCAATTCCCGCGAATGTCTCACGTATATATATTATAAACTTTCCTCTTTAATTCCAGCTTCGTCCGAAAAATTCCCAGGCGAATTGAATAAAAAAGTATCCCTTCGTCCGACCGGACCCGACAACTAAATTTCTGATCGATTCTAATCGCTGAGTTCTCTGAAATTCTAGTTAAAGTTCACGCCAGTTCTGCTGTCTTTCTACTAAATGCAATTCCTGCGAATGTCTCACATATATACATATATATTATAAACTTTCCTCTTTAATTCGAGCTTCGTCCGAAAAATTCCCAGGCGAACTGAATAGAAAAGCATCCCGTCGTCCGAGCAGACCCAATAACTTAATTTCTGATCGATTCTAATCGCTGCCCGCCATTCCTCGAGTTAGCAGAAGTAGCCCGCGCAAGCTATTAGCGAAATTACTCGCCGCGAAGAAGTATCAGGGGTCCAAGTCGAAAAAATTCGAGCAGCCGCGCGGAACTTCGCTAATGCCGGGCGACGAGGGGCCCCGGCGAAACGTCGTTATCGAAAGTTATAGACCGGCGGCGCGGGCACGGCTCCGCGGCGATGCCTAAGTTTCTTGCGGAGCTTCTGTAATTGCTGGTGGCAGAGACGGAGCTGCGGCTCGGGGCCAACACGATTCGGAACTATTGTTCCGAGCGTGGGACCCGCTGCACATATTAATCCGAAACACCCGGACCTACGTGGAATTCTCGCGTCATCGGGGCGCGTTGCGAAACCTCATTGGAAACCGAGTATTCCGCAGGTTTTGTCTGTCGGGCAGAAACGATTCTACGGAATCGGAGGGGCGAGGGAGGGGAAAGAGAGATTGGGAACAGAGAAAACGGAGGGATGAAGAACGAGGTAAACTGAGATTGGAAAAAGAAAGAAGAGCAAGAGAAGCACGAGCGAGGGAGGACTGTGGGCAGAGGGGTTCAGAAGAGGACAGAGAACGAGAAAGATAAAATATGGGAGGGACAGAATGAGGAATCGAGGGAAAGAAAGGGGATGGAAAAACAGAGAGAGAAAGGGGGATCGAGAGGAAGGAGCAAGAGAAGCGCGAAGAGTGAGGGAAAAAGATGGAGGGATTGTGACGAGGAAAGAGGAAGAGAGGCGTGAAGCGAGGGAAAAAGAGAGATTGCGAGGAAGTTGAAAAATAGATGAAAAGAGAGAGAGAGAGCGAAGTGAAAAGAGGGTCAGCTGGAAAGATAGAGGAAGAAAGCGAGAGAGAAGAAAAAGTGTTGACAGAGGGAGAGAGAGAGATAGGGAGGGCCAGGCTCCAAGAGGATATTCCGCAATATATCTGCCCAGCGTGAAATATTTGCATAGAAAGTCAAATGCAAAAATAGTCACCGGTTCTACGGCGAAGTTAGAGATTTCCTACGGTGGTCCGCTATTGTGCGCTCCTCGGCGTCGAAGTGACGCGCCATAAATCGCGCTCGACCGAACGGAGCCATCATTCTATTCGCCAAGACAAAGGAAATCGAATTTTTTCCGACCGCCTCCTTCGACAACTTTTCATTTCGGATTGATCTTCCGCGAAGAAACGCTGACAGGATTGGTTTCTGGGTCAGCCGCGCAGCGCCGGCGATATCGCGAGAGCGCGGAGAGCGAGGATCGAGCGATAGATTTTTCCGATCGGGCCAACATTTTCCTTTGCAAGAATATCAAAAATAGCCGCAGAGAGATCTGGGTCGAAGAGAGCCATCAACAATGCGGTGGCCGAGCGTGATCCGATGTATAACGAGCTGATAACGGAGCCGGAGGAAACCTCGCGGCCTTTCTTTGCGGAGTTGCCGCATGCCACTGGATCAATCCGGCGCCGTTCGAACCGAACATTATTGCGCCAACTACATTTGCCCGCGCGGCTGCGGGGACATTCTATTTCCTCTCCTATCGATGAATAATGCATAACGCGATACATCGTGCTTTTTACCGGGAATCGCCGGATTCATGGGTGGAAATGCAGATCGAAGATTTTTAATCTGAAAGAACATCGTGTCCCCGATTTCTGCGGGGAATATGGCGGCCCTTCGGGCTTCTGTCGTTTTAACAGGAATGCGGCATGATTGAAAAGGACTGCTTCCTCGCGTCGATACATGTTCTTGTTCCTCCTCTGCGGAGTTTCAATTGAATCCGTGGAATAAGGGTGGAGCACTGACGTCATCGGTGCATATGAATATTTAAGATCAATGTAGGATAACGATGTTCCTATATTTCATTTATCTCTGAATTCCTGTGTAAACACTGACTAACCGTCGATACATGATTATTGAAATCTAAAGAAGCTATGAACACTATATTAAAAACTAATTTATAAAGACGTATCTATTCTTTACTAATGAAACAAACAATTTTACAAAACTCGCGACTCGATTCCACGTCTTCTTTCTGTCTGCTGTCACTCCCGTTTCCGCTGTCGACGTTACATTGTACCGTGTCGACCTAATCCGACCTATCACTAAATTGACAGCGACAGGGAAAAACAGAGGCGAATATCGCGAAACAACGAAAACGCGAGACTGTCGGCGGAAATAAAGAAGCCGCGATGGAATCGAGTCCCGAATTTCGTAAAATCGAGTTCGAGTTTCATCGTTAAAGAACAGACGCGACGTTGAATCTCTCGATCGCCTGAAATCTCTGCGAATCTACCCATTGATGCTTCCACCCTTCGGCGAATAATTTATTTTACATGAGGACCGACGAGAATCACTCGATTACTGCTCGCTAAATCGAAATCCCCGGCACACGTGCTCCACAACGAAACCAAAGAGTGAATCGATTTCCCAAAGACACTCCGGATAATTATTGACTCACCCTCGTCAACGGAATTAACCGGGGGCCCCGTTAATTTCCCGCAAACCGACTTTCGCCGGTGGCCGAGGAGGGCGGGCGAATGTTTTGCGGCTTTGCAGCGCGAGTCCGGTACGTGCAAACACGCCGCTAGAAGCGACGTGAGTGCGGTTCGAAGTTTAACGACTGAAACTGGACGAGGGTTAAGCGTTGTTTCGGTAATACGTGTCCGGGCGGCGGCGCAGCGGGACGGAACGCGACGATACGACCGGACGCGTTTCACGATACGCGGACGTTGCCAGGCTGATTCATTGTCCTATGATTTCTTTGACAGCCACGCTCGATAGCATTCGTTCGTTAACGGTTTGCAAGAAGAAAACGAGGATTATACGTTCGTCCTGCGTGTAATTACTTCGACGAGTGAAGCAATTAACGCTGGAACTACGAAACAGTGAAATTGACGTTCTGGAATTTTCCTTTGGAAGCTTCTGTAATGTTGCGATTGAGATTTCTGTTGATTTATGACTCGGTTTGATTACTGATGAATCAATTTCTGTAATTTCTGAGAGAATTTTGTGTCTTTTTAATTATTGTGAAAGGAGATTTCTGAAGAGTTCCCTGGTAGTTCTGGTGTTAATAGTAGAGAAGTAACATTCAGTTTTAACTGAAACGAATATGATGTTTTCTTTTTCGTTTTTAAAACACAATGTTTCTTCATTTTACGAAATATTTGATATTTTTGTAGGAATCTGATAAAACGTTCTGATATTTTGATATTTTGATATTTTGATATTTTCGTCGCTCGAGATTTCAATTGATATTTCATTTGGTGCTTTTGTTATTTTTCGTTTGTTTTCCAGGCATTGTAATTGGATTCGGAGCCTGTCAACAACCGGGGAATATATTTTTAGAGAGCAGATTAATTTTTGTGATTGTGGCCTTTGTTAATTGGTATCCGATGTAGTATCCGTTGTAACGGTGCAACTGCTAATATAGATTTCAATTTGTTTGAAGTAACATCATCTGCTCGATGATGGTCCATCCTTGTGCGGTTAATCAATGAAATTGAATCCCTTTAATTGAATTTTTGAAACTAACCCCCGCGTCGAAGCCATTTGTTCGATTGATCGAAACACGCGATTAATTGATGAAATTGTTAGCTTTTAATTGGATTGTAATTAAAATTCTGATCCGTGCGCGCCCTTCGCAAATGATTCTCCCCGTGCTCATACTTTTGCTTCATACTTTCGATAGGTTTTCAAACGTGACAGGGGAGCAGTGTTAATATTTGATAGTTAATTATTCATCTAACTGACGATTAAATACCTATTGCAATCGGTATTTGTCATTGGTTACCGCTTGAATTAACGATGCAACTAGTAAATTGCGGTTATACGCCGCTTGAATTAACAATACAATAATTAATCGCAATTGATGGCCAAATATTTCAATCACGATCGTTGACCTTAATTCCATTAAACACTGGAACTACTTCCATCGCAGATTTCCGGATGCTACACTCGTACAAAATGCAACGACAAAAATTCACTTTATCGCAAGATGCATTTACCAACTAAATTTCGAATCAAGATTAAAATATCTCCACAAATATCAAATCACCACTTTATAATTGATATCATTCCACGTCAGACCAAGCACAAAATATATCACATCACTTTGTAATTCATATCACATAGCACAAAATTAAATATAACATATATCTTCACTATCAGTAATTCGAAAACAAGCTCTACATACGGATAACACCATAAAGCGTGATAATCCACGGATAAAATTCAAAGAACAGAAGTTCCCCATAAAGAAACCGATATTTCTTTGTTGGAAATCACGGGGTGTCGAAAATATTAAGGAAACTATCGAAAGCTGGCTCCGTACTCTCCCGTTGCACGTTGTTTTCCTCAAACGCCGCGGCAGCTCGCCGCGTTACGTTTAATAAAAGCTGCGGAATCGCGCTCAGGCGAATCTCGGGACTTGTTATTAAAATATACGCAGCGCGGGAAAGTTTAATGAAGGTTCCTCTGCATGAAAATTCACGCGGAAAAATGTTTCGGGGCATACGGTAACGGGAACGCCGGGGATGTACGCATATTAACACTGATTCCGTACAAATTTTTCGGGGCAGCTCGCCTTACATTCGGCTCCTGAAACGCTTCGGGCTCTTTTCCGCGGGATACATTGGTTAACACGCGCTTATTAAATATGATACGTCGTTGCGTGCTCCCCGAAACTTTCATTTCAAACTTTTCCGCGCGCATCATTAAAAGTACAAAGTAAATTACAGCTGATGAAATAATAGCAAAGGCGAATACTTAACTTTAGTTCCCTTTTTCGGCGAGTTTCATATTCCTACCAATTAGTTTCTATATTTTATATTTCGTAAAATCTGATGGTGCTGCGGAGTATCATCGTCGCTGATAAAATATTCATCCTGGAAAAATGCCCTGTAGATTTTATGTTTAATTCTGTTTGGGAGTATTTACTTATACCGTAAAAATTGAATAACGCGCGTTTAATGGACGTGTGTATTCAAACGCTTTTAAAATTCGACGAAGATATTAATCAGTCCAGATTGCTACACGGAAGTACAGGTAGAACGCAATGATTATATCAATTGCATAGAAAAATCCTTGCTCCGCGTGGTTTCCCATTTCATCCGCGTTTCGACGTTACTTCCTTATGCTTTATCTAAACCGAGCTACCGTCACGATTCGTTATCTCCACCAAAAAATAATTTGCCCGCATTACCGCGCTATCTCCGCCTCGGTTTCATTAAAAATCCCATCGCCTCCATTATTTCTATCCCAGGTTTCGCTTGTTCAACCTGTGCTCCCGCCATTCGTTTTAACTCAGAATTACCGAGCAGCCACTGTTACCCGATATCCGCGCTAAAGCCCGGAACAAAGGAGAAGATATTTCAGACGAGTAAGAAAAATGAACGAGAAAAGGATGCGAAGAAGTTGTCAGAAGTGGAATTTAATAAGTAACAAGTTCACTTATCATCTATGGGAAACAGACTAACTTCCAACACGATAAATGAAGAAATTTCGACGATTCGACAGAAACTGTGAATAAATGAAGTTACTAATATAATAAAACTATAATATGTACCATCAATATACCATCTAATAATAAGGTTACAAATATCTCTTTCATCGAGACGACGATAAAGCCACGAAAATACAAATTCAGCTTCAGAAAGACGCAAAATCAAGTTCGTCAGACTCTCAGCCGCGGATAGCGGAATACATCCCAGCAGACTGCAGCCGCAATGATCTCTCAGTCGCTCCGGACACTAGAAAATACCGGTTGCCCGAGAATAGAAACCGCCGCAGCGTTCCGAAACGCCTCGGTCGCCGGACAAAAAGCAGGGACACGCCGGCTGACGATTTACAATCCCTAAGCGACTTGCAACGTCCGGCTGAAGTGTCTCGGCGTGGGAGTTTGCATGAGGCACGGGTTCACGGTCGAACGAGGCGCGTTATCCTCGCTGAGCCGAGTTACGTGAATCAGCAAGTTTCGAGGATAAGTCTCGGTCCGATCGTCGTTGACAGCGCGGCTTTCGAACTGTGAAAAATGTTGGGTAAGCGGTAACAAGTGGCAGACAGGTGTCTTGCGAGCTTTCCGGCAGCTTTCAGGGTATGTGGGACACACGTTATTCGGAAGAAGTGATGGTTTCGAATTGATTTTACGTTTTCCTGTACCAATGATTAAGGTTCGATGATTCATTAATCCTTAGCACTCGAGGTTGTTTTGTAATCTATCAGCAACGGCAACTAATTTTTATAGTATTAGCGAAAATGAGAAATGCTGAATGAGAAAAATATTTAATATTAGAACTGGTGCAATATTGGAGCCTACAGAGTTCAAAGGGTTAATATTCTGGAAACAATTTGATACTAATTTTGTGTCGTATTGTTTTGGTACTGAGTACTATAAGAAGTACTCGAACACTTTCGTTAAAAGAGAATTAACCCGTTGCACTCGAAAGTTTTTCACTGGAAACATTTCACATTTTTCGACGAGATATAGACGACATTGTTTGAAACTAATTTAATGATAATTCACAGATAAATTAAGCGACAAAGCTATTTTATTTAAATACTCCCTATAACAATGCAAAGTTTAATTTAAGATACTAAATATTCAACCTCATAGTTTTGCTGCATCTCGTCACCTCTCGAGTGCAAGGGTTAAATTCGGGTGATCTGCTTTGGTGTAATTAGTATTGACTGAAACGTTTCGAAATACCTTGTATAATAGCTATAATCATTATTATAAAGTATCTTCTATAGCTTTTATAGCAACTACCTTCTACAACTTATCCAATAATAACTCCATACCAATAAAACCCACAAAAAACTGGGAAAGCGCTCGTTAAAGAGACTTTCCGTATAAATAATTGCTCTCGTAAAATATCGAACCAATTCCATCCAACAAACATTATACGTCGTTCATGAGGAACACATCAAGGGACGAAAGCGCCGCCCATAATCGCCCGTCTCCCCATTAATGGCCAGATTCCGCAAAGTTCCAGCCACCGGCCGCCCCGCCCTAAATCATGATAATTATCCGAACGGAATTACAGAAGTTAACAAGTTCGGCCGCGGCGTCGGGAGAAAAGTTGACTAATCAAATAAATAGCGCCGGACGGTGTCGCCCCGCCCAGGCCATCCGGTGCTCTTACGGAAATTAGAAAAAGTTCCTCCGGTCTAGCTCCACCGCGCCGGAAAAATCGGAATCCGTTCTGCCGGCGTCCTTTTGTCAAAGACCGCGAGAATGTAACGAAACGACGCTGAATAGGGGTCGGTGACTCTGGCCGGGTAGATTCGATTCGCGAGAGAGCTCTTCCTCTTCGTTGCATCGGGAATGGACGTCGGCGTCGTTCACCGCGAGCCGGTCGTCAACGTTAATTCGTAAATCCCGCGCGGTTCTCCTAATTGCGCGGGGGACGCGCACCGCGTCGAGGGAAACGGAAGCTTCTTTGGTTTATCGCGTTAGGCGACTTCTTCGTTACTGGCTTTAGACGAGAAAGGAGCGACATTGGATCGGACAGCCATTTTAACCCCTTGCACTGCTTTGATGAGTCCCGCTGGTGGTCAGAATTTTGGATTACTTACAAATGTCACGAGTGAGATTCGAGGTTACAGTAGGAGATATTGTTCGCTATAATTGTGGAGAAGATATTGCTTGGATAAATAATATACGTCTTACAAAGGAACCTTTTCAAGCAAACGTCGATTTTGATGGAACTCATGCGAGATAGTTCTCAAGGAAATATTTGATATGTGTTTTTTCTTATCGTTCAAGTTTTGAGGTTGACATTTTTTTATCTCATACGAATGTTAGTGGATGAAGGTTACTTTTGTTTGTGGCTTTGATTGGCTACTTATTACCACAATGGCGAATAGCGTAGCTGTATCGAAAGGGAGAGAATATAAAACTAATCAATTAGATTAGCATTCCCTTTGCTAGAATTTTTTTGAGATGCGTAGTATGACATCTCGGTGATTATTCTAATGATCTTATAAGACGCGTGATTCGAAGTTGATAGATGGGTTCCCTAAGTATCGTAATAACTGCATCTGATCGTGCATATTGATATGTGAACGGATGGCAATTGCAGTTTCCAAGAGTTGGGAACTGGAGTACGGTCTTAGGAAGTACAATATCGCCTTTGGTACTACAGTATCGCTTTAGGAACAAGAGTATCGCTTCGGGAACTACAGTATCGCTGTGGGAGCTATAATAAGACTAGCGCTCCCCCGCTTTGAGGAATACCGTCGACTCATCTATAACGCGTTAAGCATAAATACGAATCTGAACAATATAAATCGTCGCTGGCTCAAGATCGCGCGCGATTGTACCACGCCGAAAGATCGCTTTGATTGACGCCAGCCGGCTTTATCGAATTCCTTTCACTGGCCGGCTACCAGGCCGGATCGTCGGGAATTTTTCTCTTCGACAATCAATGAATCCAACCCGCCCTCCGCCCGTTCCCAGCTTTCTCGCGAAAATTGGCCACGCGCGAAATGAAAATTACGCGAGCGTAAAATCGCTTCTCGCGACCGATTTTTCGAATTTGCCGCGGCGGAATGACGGGACGGGAGAATAAGTTCCAAGTGTAGCGTGAAATTTCGCCGGATGATCGGAAAATTGTATTCGAATGTTTGAAGTGTGGAATAAAAATGTACCATTGTATATTCAACCAGAATTCGAGGCCACAATTCCTCGTGAAGAATCACAGCCGCAAGAGAAATACTAGTCACTCGAATAAATATAATCATCGAGAACTTAAAGAATAACTGTCGAATCAAACACAATAATCACCGGAATAAAAAATTCTAATAATCAATCTAAAGAATGACAGCCGCAAGAAAGATCATATTCATTTCAATCAAATATTATCAATATTATCATCTTCAATTTTGAAACTGATAGTCCCTCCAGGAACCCTCGCAATATCAATCCAACATTCTCCCTTTCCCATTTTCAAACGAATCGAATGTAAATACCAACGTAACGATGAAACACTCGAGAAGCTTCGCATTAAAAACTAGTGCAGGATTTGTAATGAATCAAGGGTAAGGTTTAAAGTAAATTTCAAGTTTAATTTTAACTTATAATTAAATACTCGCAATACTCGCAATACTGTCTCAATACTCTCTCTATTACTTCGTTCGCTCCAGCTGGCAATTCTCACAAAAGACAAAAAGACGCTTTTCCTCGTGCATCCTTCCTAATATACTAATCACTCACTCGCATTCTCACATACACGGATTTTGCGGTTATCGCCCCTAATATCTCGCTGTCGCTTTTATTTTCATTCGCACTCTCTTTCACTCGCTCTCTCGGTCACTCGCACTCTCGGTCCATCACCCGTCGCTTGTTTACGTTTCGAATGACCGACAGCTGATCGGTAGTCCTAACGATAGCTAGTGTTGCTGTTTCTTTTATTCGTATCTAACTGCCGTTTTGACTTCAACTGTGTAACTTCCTACACTAGCATCGTTCCATGATTAATCGAATTAACCCGTCGCGCGATGCAGATTCGCGCATTTTCGAGCGGCGCGGGTGGAAGACGCGGCGTATAATGCCGCATCGGCGCAGCGGCGGCCTGTATTTTCTGGTTTGCGCTCATTTACAATTAGAATGCGACGAGCGACGGCACCGAAAACGAGGCTTGTAATTTCAAGGTTTTAAGCAGCGACTGGGTGGAACCGGGACGCGGCGGCCAGGCCCCGGTATAATGAGCTCGTCAAATGAATTGGACCGTTCTCGAGCGTTCTCTCCACCTTTGCCCGGGCCGGGTCACCCTGAAAGGGGTAGCTCGCTCGGAAAACTAACGGCCATCTTATTTTCAAATTTCTCGCGTTCCCGCATCCCGCTAATCGCCGTCCTACGCGCCGCCGGGGCACTCCGATTTCACGCCGCGGCAATTTTTCATCGACGCCCCACCTCCCACGAGACCGTTCCCTGAATGGGAAGCTTGTTGAACTTGGACCATTTTCGGCGGAATCGCCTTGAGAGGGTGTCCCATTTTCCTGTTAATTCCGGCCTGACGGTGCCTCGCTCCCTTTTAAGAGACTGCGGCTCGGTCTCCTTCGCTGCCGCGGGGAAAGGAATTTCGAAGAGGGAACGCGTTATTGTCGATTAAGTAATTTACCGAGTGATAAGGACTGCTCGCTGAGATGAAATTTCTGGAATATCCAATGGAAAGTGGAGTAATCACTTTCTATAGTATCTCGGTGATTTGTCTATGAAAAAACTCTGCAAATAGTCATCTGTATACGATGAAATATGAAATATCGGAAGTATTCTGAAATTTTGAAGCTTACCCTTAACACTAGAACTACTGTACCAGTCAAAATGACTAGTTTCGATCTTTTTGTTTAGCAATTATTGATATTTAAAGCATTGAATATTTGAAATGATTTAGAAATTAAATAGTTCCACTTGAGTACTATGAATGTCTGAAGAAACTAAAAATAATCTATTGCTACAATTTTTATAGGAATTGCATATTAGTCGTATTAAACGCTCGGTAGTTCTAGCGTTAAAAAAAGAAACGAAGTGAATTCAAAAGACAACGCGTTATCAAGAAACGATTAATCATAAGTTTTCATTCGTACCTGAAATCTGAAGCGCAGTTGGAAGGAATTGATAAAGTTTGACGTTACTCTCCCGAAATCCGTCGCTTGCGCCGCGCGCTCGCCGGTTAAGGCGCCGATAACGTATTAAACTACACGAGGATCCGGCCGCGTTCACCGTGAACAAAGCTGGGTCGTGATTCACACCGAACGGACGCGAATTTATCAAGAACGTGGACCGAACGAGCATTCGTTCGGTCGTTGTAAACGCACCGTTACATTCCTCCCCCCGTGTTCCATCGTTCTCCGGGGCGGCCACTCGCCCTAAATAACCGATAAGCTGCGGCCGGGAAATTACACGAGGGTTACGCCCGAGGTCCGTTATCAGGGAAGTTCTGAACGGGCGGCGAGGCACGCGCATTAAGTGCATCAACTTCTCGTATCGGGTCGTTCTAGTTCACAAAAGCGCAGTTTACGCGCCGCCCGTAAACGTCCGAGTGGCCCCTCGTAAAAGTGGGGATTCAACGGTTCGCCGTATTAAGTACAGCCTGTACCAACTCTCTTTGTCTCTGTCTCCCTCACTCTCTCTCTCTCTCGGTCTCTTATCGACGTGGATGCGTTTTCCGTTCGCCAACGCACCGATGAGAAATGAAGATGTGTGCGGGGCCTCGGGACGAAACGTTCCAGTTTAATTGCGCGTTCGACCAGTTCGTACCGTGAAATATGGGGATCGTTCGAGCTTTATTCGATTGTAAGTGCGAATGTGTTTTAGGGGGAACTGGAGAATTTTATATTTTGTAGTAAATATGATTATATTTGGAGAATGAAGATGCGCGGGACCTCGGGACGAAACGCAACGCTTTGCACCGTGAAATATGGGGATCGTTCGAACTTTATTCGATTGTAAGTGCGAATGTGTTTTAGGAGGAACTGGAGAATTTTATATATTGTAGTAAATATGATTATATTTGGGAGAATGAAGATGCGCGGGACCTCGGGATGAAACGCTCCGCTTTGTACCGTGAAATGTGGGGATCGTTCTAATTTTATTTGACTGTAAGTGCGAATGTCTTTTTAGCAGAAATTGAAGAATTTTAAATATTGTAGTGAATATATATGATTGAATGATTCTTTAAATAATGCTTGGAGTTTCAGTTTTGAAGTTTAATTTGAGAGCTGGGAAGGAACGATTGCAAGAATGATTATGGGATTGATTGGTAAGGTTTTTTGAAGATTATGTTCTGGGATTGAGATCTGGATTTACTAGGAAATGTTATGGTGCTGTAGTATATGTTATAATGGTAGGAATGAAATTATTGTAATTACCATGTAATCACAACACGAACTCATTCATATTCACTGTACCACCCACCGCAAGCTGAACGTGGTTTAAGACCGCACATATGTGCTCCGATTATAATGACGAAGTAAATCGAGCGCGCGTACACGCTAACGATGCAAATGGGTTACGTCTTCCGTCTCCCGGCGTGCCATGCGGAATGTCTTCAGCGGCGATAACCGCTTCAGAGCTAACAGAAATCCAATTGTAATAATTAAACTACGTCTCTGCGTGAGTCTCGGAGTCTTAACATTAATGTCATCCGAAGACTGACGTTTCACAAAGGAAGCGAAAATTAAGCCGCAAGAAAGACATTCAAATATAGAGCACATTTGCCGAAAATAAACAGCTACACAAATAAACAAAATATCAGTAACCTTAACACATTCTCAGAAAAATGAATTTCGAGAAACTATCTTCCACAGCATATTAACTTATTTTCATTCGTTCCCATTATGAAAACAGCAACATTAAAAGTTCTTGACATAGATACATATTTGTGTATTCAAACATATTTGAATGAACTCTAGAATTACGAATCAATAAACTATTATTCTCCCATAGAAATAAAAGTGCACTTATCAAGGCTTCAATATTTTCACATCTCAGTTTCCAAGTCGCTACACCAACTGACCAATAATTTCCAAGAAAAACAACTCCCATACAATCTATATAAAGCGAGAAGTCAGAAACAAGTAATTTCGATGGGCCGAACGGTCTTCCGTCTCGAATCTGAAATCTCCGAGACGATTTAAATTGAATACCGAACACTTTCGTCGCCACAACCAAAGAAAGTACTCGAGTAGCTCGGCTCGAAGCGAAGCGTGGCGCATACACAATCGCATAAACGAATGCGGCGAACAGTTACCAGCATCCAGGTCAAAACGATCCCTCCCGTTCGCTGCAGAAGGATTAAAGTACCCACTGCCTGCCCCGCGTTCCCGGGGCTTATCGCGAAGTGTCAACTACGAGATTCCCAACTGTTCTTCCCACTCCGTTTAATGACACCGCTACAATGTAGTTCGGTAATGTTTGCAGATAATTCGTCCCCGTTCGCGTCAGCGTCACCGTCCACGGAAACTTCGCCGGCGTTCCTCGAACGTAAAACCAAAGGCGAACTAAATCCCCTCGCGAGACGCGGTGCTTCACGGGTATCCGTTTCCAGCTCGCAACTCCCGCCGTCCACCGAAACCTTTAACTCGTCCACCCGATATTTCGCTGACTGAATAACCGTTTGACGCGAGGAACACCTTTATTTCTACGTCCCGCGTGATTCGAGTCGGTAAAAAGTTCATCCCGAAACCCGGGAAATTAAATTCTTCGAGGAGACTCGCGTTTCTCGGCGAACGAGCCTGCTCGGAGCGAAACGCGAGGGCCAACTCGATGGAATTGAGTTTCAGAAGGTGGGAGGATTGAAGACTGGTATTTTGTAATATCGCGGGACTGATATGGGATAAGAAAGTTTGAATTATGTAGTAGATGTTTCGTTGGATCTAGAATTCGATAGCGAGTAGATTAAATATAATTGAATCAATTAAGATTGAGGACTTTCTGGTGATTCGTAATATTTATATCGGTAATTGGTATCGAATAAGTAGGTTTTGATTGTGTAGATGTTTCCTTGGGAGTGGATTAGTTAGAATTCAATGGGTTAGATTGAATATAATTGAATTGATTAAATCGAGAGCAGATGTTAGAGTTGATAACCAATATTTGGTAGAAGGTGAATATCATCGTATATAATTTCAAAATGAGACTGAGATCGCCATCTTTTCAATGAAATTTCACTGCATTTTCAATTCCCTTGACCTCCTTCCAAGCATTCGGCCAATTTTCCAATCAAATAAGCATGCACAAGATATAAATATCCATTGACATTCGCCGTGGACGAGGATTCAGCTACTAAAATTCCACTGCGATCGTCCGTCTGTCGTTCCCCCGTCCATCGCAGTGGAAACGATGACGAGCAAGAGGGACGGTACACGCGATTTCCGCGTTTATATCGGCAATCGTCGATAGTCGCGCAACGTATTTTATAGGTCTTCGGGTAAAACGCAATAAATTCCGTCGCCGCCGCGTTAGAGAACCGGCCGGCGAACCGTAAAAGGCTCTCCCTCCGCGTCTCACAATTTGCCGCAGCTTTTACGTTCGCGCGGAGAAAAATATTGCCGCGAACAGTCATCGTCTTACAGAGGACAACTGCTACCTGCAGCGCGGTACCTTTCAAGCGCTGAAAATCCACAACTCAGGGGTAATTTATAATCCAATTGTGAACGACGTGCATCGTCTTGCAATACGCTTCCCTTCCTCTTTACTTTTCATCTGGTAAATACGTCCAATAAAAAAAGAAATTAATTTCTCCTTCGTGCCAAGATTCTTAATCACCACGTTTATTTAATTCTGACGTTAACCCTCTATGGGCTGAATTCTTGTTCATTTGCAGTACAAAATTAATAAATATCCACATATGAATACGAATTAACAATGTATTCAATAGTTTCAATAATTTCATTAAACATTTTATTAAACATTTATATTTTGTAACTTTCAAGTTCCAATGACATTGAACTGTCACGCCTGAGGGTATAAAAGCTCAAGTTAACTGATCACTTAATTTTATTCACCACTTTGCGTGCAACATGAAATAAATCAACAAGATGCCACTATATTAATATGCGACTCCAAAGTTACAAGGGCCTACAGAGGGTTAAAAGAACGTTCAACGAAACAAATGAAATTTCACTGGATCTCCTTTCATACTTAGTTAGAATCCTTTATCTTCTCTTCTCCTTGGAATAATTCCAAGGCCGCCCGAAGGACGACCGCCGTCATTCAATACTGCACCTCGTCTAAATGGATACAAAATGCACAGAAGAATTTCCCGCAGCAACTATCCGTCGCACAAAGGCGGCCCTGTCCGAACGCGATTCCCTATGCAAGCCCAATTCTCCGAGTGCACCGGGACGCAACACTTCCCGGGTGCGCGCGGCTGCAGACAGACATTCCAAAGAAGTTCCCGCGACCCCTCGGAATTCCCTGTTACGGGCGATTCTCTATTCACAGGACAGCCGGTGCCCGCGTCATTTTCGCCGGTGACCGGCGATTGCAGCCGGGCCAAAGGGAGATTGCAGTCCCCCGGCAGCGATGCATTCTCT
This sequence comes from Nomia melanderi, assembly GCF_051020985.1. Lineage (NCBI taxonomy): Eukaryota > Metazoa > Arthropoda > Insecta > Hymenoptera > Halictidae > Nomia > Nomia melanderi. The sequence goes on along the minus strand of NC_135000.1, from coordinate 30,351,713 downwards.
TCGGCCCGGCCGCATTCCTGCGCTCCCGGCCGGTTTCGCTCAAAAATGCTCCCGCGACTTTCGTTCCATTTCTTCCAGCTTCTCTGTCCCATTTCACCCTCGCCCGTCCCCCTCTCCCCCACCCCCCCCGGCCGCCCCGCCGCCTTTCTCTGCAGCGCCAGCACTTTTTATTTCTACCCATTTCGCCTCCGCGACCTCATCTGCATTCCACTTCTGCATCGCGACGAGCATCCGACCCTCGCTAATGGTAAACGCGGGTCCAGAGGGCGAGCGGGAAAGGAGTAATGAAAAGAAAAAAGAATTGAAATTTCGGGCTGCGAGGTTCCGGCGAGTTCCTTGGCTCGTTTTGTTGGAACCGACTCCTCCGGGTTAGCCGTGTCTTCTGGGACACGGGGGAAGGAGTTAAGCGGTTAATTTAGCGCGAGGCGACGCGACGCGACGCGACGCGACGCGACGCGCGGATCCGACGTGTCCGCTCCGTCTCCTGACCGCTCATGTCGAGTTTTTCACGCGGACGCCTGGCCTGAGGGATCACCGGGCTGTTGATCTTGGGAGGATCTAGCGAGGATCCGCTTCGAACGAACTACCCCTTTTTAGGAGCTTTTTCGTCTTCTGAGAATACTTGATCGCTACGGTGCTTACTGCGCGGCGGAAAAGGCAAGGTTTGCAGTGTCGGGAATGTTACCGTTCTTTTGAGTTTGAAAATCTATGCGCTCGAAGTGTTTAGAGTATCGAGGTTATCTTCCTTTTCGTCTGTAATAATCTAAGGGAAGAATAGAAGAGGATTACGCATCAATTACAAAATATCCATTGGAAAACAGGGAACTGAAAGGAACGAGGAACATTTGTATTTTAATTCAATCACCGTATAAACCCAAAGTGAATGCAAAATCTCAGAGTTGCCACTAAGCATCGAATTATGCAGCTTAAAAATTCCTCTGATCCGTTTACAAGCTGGCCCACAGCTAATACATCAAAATACCTTTCCCCCGTCCAAGCCGCCGGAATCTCAATCTCTCCGGCCAATTATAACCGAGCAACATCTGCAAACACGTAAGACGTTTAAGGAAGATCGCGTTTCAATCGATACCCAATCAATCACCATTTTTCCTCTAGCCGTACCAGGTGCTCGACCCATCACGGATAATAAGGGCCGAGAGTATCGCAATCTCGTGAGTGCATTAATCGACGGAATGCGTTCAGCCGCCGCCGCCGCCGCCGCCGCCGTTGCAACCATCCCCTCCGCCTCCTACGCCGATCCTGGCGTAACCTAACCCTCGCGCAGCGAATTCTTGATGGCGTCGGGCGGCGGCAACAAAGAAGGCGGGCTTGTTTATTTTTTCCCGGGGGGCGTTACTCTTAATTACCGCGTCACGCGGCGGCCGCGACGCATACTGGCCCGGACGCGTCTGGCAAAATGCATTCACGCGCGTTTCGCACCCCCCATTGTGCCCGGGGAAATGTAATGCAGTCACGTAATTCGCGCCGAGCACGACGCGGGAATTACGCGGGGCCGTTACATTGAAAGCCGGGAGCCGTTCCTTGCGACACTGAATTTTCCTACTTTCTATTGTTATTTACGGGCACCGCGAGCGTTGACGCAGTCGCGACCACGGTCAAATTTGAAATATTCTTCCTGTGGACCGTGAACTTTCTGCAATCGTTGCGCGTGATGTGTTGTTCGTGTAGTTCTCACGCGTTTGAAATATAGTAAATAAAGCAGACATAGTTGGTTTACCACCACGGTCAAATTTGAAACATTCTTCCTATGGACCGTGAACCTTTAACAATCGTTGCACGTGATGTTACTCGTGTAGTTCTCAGCGTTTGAAATATAGTAAATAAAGCAGATATAGTTAGTTCGTGTAGTTTTCACGCGTTTAACCCTTAGCACTCTAGGTTGTTTTGTAATCTATCAGCAACTGCAATTTTTATAGTACTCTTAGCGAAAATTAGAAATACTATAAGATTTCTTCGATCTTTTATTTTCCTTCGTAGTACAAATTTCGGATGTGTGAAGAATCGAATGATTTTAGGGTAGTTTCTTTAAGATTCATTAAAATATTTAATATTATAACTGGTATATTGGAGCCTATAGAGTTCAAAGGGTTAAAATATAGTAAATAAAGCAGACATAGTTGGTTCGCCACCACGGTCAAATTTGATTTCGCGCGTTTAAAACATACTAAATAAATATTCGCGATGACGGTTGAATTAAAGAAAGATTGAGAAAATGGTCCGGATAAATCATAGTCGTCTTTTAACCACTTCATTCAACTACGATAAAGTTCCCCCGAGCTTTCTGGTCACGAACAATCTTCTCTTGGACATTTATCAAGTAAATGGATCATGAGAACCTACCATGAAACTTGGCAGCAATGTTAGGTTCAATAATGCCAAGAACGACCTTATACGCGTCAGTGTATCTAGGGTGTGTCCTGTGAAACCGATGCAATTACATATAATAATATATTCTGCCATACAGCGACTGTTTGTCATCGTTTAAAAATTAAATCCTTAAAATCCACATAATATAATTTAATTATATCTATAAACGAGATATCTTATTCTTCAGAAGCTAAATAATTCGTGAAACTATTTCCGTTCCGAAACTCATCAAGAAGAGGATCGGAACTTTGGGTATTCGGGTAACGTTCGAAGCGGCGAATGTTTATAGCGCCAGCGGCGATTAAGCTCGTATCGCAGTCCACTGGTTAGCAAACAGTAGCCGAGCATAAACCGTGGGCAACAAAGCTCCCGCAATTCGAACGCCGCGTCGCCGTCACCGAAACACCGCGATTAACTCGCGCGGGACGTTTATGTGTCATTTCCACGGGAGCAACGCGCGAAGCGGTTTCGTTAGCCCCCAACATTTTCGTGGAAACCGTCGGACCGTGGCCTCCGCGGCTCGGACCATCCGGGAAGCGATTCAATCGAGGCACTGGCTCGTTTCAATCACCGCGTTTCCCGAATTCCGCCTGGTCAGCCCGAAAATCCGTTCTTTCGGCAACTGGAAACCTGGCAAATTTTCGATAAGTCCACGGCATTCGAAACTTCCCCATTTCCCTGGCACATCCCGAGAGTAACCGCGAGATTTTTCCATATGTTCCGTTCATATTTAGCTAATCCATCGAACGTTCACCAATAATTCACTTACAAATCGAAGTTTATTCCAGAAATTCCTTGGATGATGATCCAACCATCTTCTAATCAAACGAACGCAGATACAAACTAATTACACTAATAAAATACCTCTAACACTCTGCTCACTAGATATTCCATTATCAATCAACAAGTTCCTTCATCCCTATCTTCCTCCTTCCTACTCAATAAAGAAGCACAACCGAATCCCTCCGATCCCAGCGCGACCCTTAAAAGTCGCTTAAACGCAATAAATCTTCGAACCATGACAACATACTTCTGGACACTGGGGAATCCCGGGAGACTCGCTCTTCAATTCGTTCACGGTCCCGCGAGCGAGGGAGCATCATCCCCGAGATCCCCTTCATCCGAAGTAATATCGCAGGATCCACGATTACGCAAACGTTTACAATCTACTTAGCACTCGGGCGCTCTCGGACAACATTGTCGAGGTATTAGCTGGAAGAGAGGAAACGGATCTCGAGCCATCGCGTCGCGTCGTTTCCCCCGGAGCTGATTGCCCCGACACCGCGCCGCGCTATTATAAGTTAATGGGTTCACGGGGCTCGGGCTGCAGCTGCATTAACATCGCGCCCTGCGCCGGGTTTATTGCGACCCGGGGCCGCGTTATTACCGATCGCAGGGCATCGCAAATCATCCTTGATTCCGCGGAACGGTCCCCTCGTATTTATGCCAACGGTGAGTGTTCCTGATGAATGGCCGCTGCACCCGGCACTTGCTACCCCCGTTTCTCTTCTCTTCCCCGCCCCCCTTTTTCCGTTCGGACACGTCCACCCCCACTCGCACGGGATGTACAGTGGCCGTTTGTGATGTTTCTGACCAATCGCGGCGCACGGTTGATCGTCGATCTGGTTTTATGGAAGCGTCTCCTTTTGAAATTGCGGCTGCTCGCTGAGGTCATCTTCGGAACTTTCTTTTAAAATTTATCATTATTAGTTTCGACTCGTGATCGTCGATCTGGTTTTATGGAAGTGCCTCCTTTTGAAATCGTGGCTGCTTGCTAAGGTTATCTTCGGAACTTTCTTTTAAAGTTTATCATTATTAGCTTCGATTCGTGACGGTGGGAATTTGATCGTTACTCTGGTTCTGTGGTAAAAGCGTTTTGTTTGGATTATAGGTGCTTGGTAGGTTGCCTTTGAAAGTTTTCTTTTATTGCTGTTTCTGATTAGTAATGGACGTTTGATCGGTAATCCGCTTCTATGGTAGAAGTGTCTCGTTTCGAAATTGTGGATGCTCGTTAGATCGCCTTTGGAAGATTCTATTTATTATTATTATTGATTCATAATAGTGGACGTTTGATCGCTAATCTGGTTTTATGGTAGAGGCGTTTTGTTTTACGGATTATTATTATTTTCGATTCAGCGTAGCGGTTGTTTGATCTTCAATCTGGTTTTATAGAAGCGTTTTGTTATTCAGATTATATACGCTCAAAGGTTTTTACACGATCCAATGAATTATTTGATTATTTCATAGCATGTAATATTTGTGTAAGGATTCCACGCATCCGGAGGTTGTTTCAAAAACCCGCGACGGGAACAAATACCGCAAGTCAAATATGTAACAGGATATAACAGGAGAAAAATATTTTTTCACTCGCTACGTGGGTGCAGGGTTTCAAGGGAAACACTGAATTATTCATCGACCAGTTGATGTTTAGTACGGTCACGTCAGTATTTTTTATTTCCGCGTCAGTCGGGTTCATCGTACGTTCTTGTATCCGGAAAGAGCACTTATTTATGCATTACCCTCTCCGTGATATTACTATAGGCCCTTTGTTCGATGCAGATGTCATTTTTTCTATCATTTTTTAAATCCCTTTACCTTACTTCTTTAATTATTAAGAATCGCGTAACGTATATGAAAATTTGACTACGGAAACTCTCGAGGGAATACTAAATCCGCAACAATTTCCCGATCGCTGAAGTCAATTCCTTCTTTCCGAATGATCCTGCATGTTAGTCGCTACGTTCGACGTGACTCAAGCAAAGACGCGACTTCACGAAATTCCCCCTTCTGCCTCCCCATCGAATAGACGCTCGCTTCACACGCGAAAATTCAATTTAAGCTTCTCGCCTGACACTCGCGAAACGTTATTCCGCGATCGCGTTCGATCGAATCAGCTCGTTTTTCGGCAATTTTCCAGTCGACTGACGTGCCGCCGGCTCCGGCTTAAGGAACGCGCGACGGGAAACGAAACAAAGGACGACCCGAAACAGATTTTCCTGCCAAAACGGTTTTTCTAATTATCCGAGTAACCTAAACTACAGCAAGTATGCGTTGCCATGATAAATTTCGGGATCTTTCACGTCGTATATCTCAAAAACCAAGTGTCAACTGAAGCTACGAATTTATCGTTATAAATATGAGTCGCTTGGAAGCCAATGTTAAGTCCAGGAAAGGAAAATTGAGAAAATTAATGTTTTAGCTTCTGAAATAATTGTATAACTTATTCAAAAACTATAAAAAGAGCATTCTGACATAAATCCTAGAGTAACTAAAAGGAATATTATTTATTCCATTAAAGTTTAGAAAAATCAGCGACTCATATTTAACAGCTTCTCTATATTTATTTACCAGGATCGATGGTTCTCCAGTACATTCGCACACTTCGCAAACTTCTACTATCCCAAAATTAAAAAGTCCAGCCACTTCTCTGATTAATTTTCAAGTTTACGGCGCGAAAATTGGTTCGAAAATCGAGGGCGCTAGAACGGGCGAGAAAAGCCCCTGTTTTTGTCTCTCTGTTTCGCTTGTGCAGGTTCGTCGAGCAACGAGGATCGTTCCTCGCGAAACGCGATAGTTCTTCGAACAACAATCGACTGCAAACGATTCTCGCGTTACACGCGGACAGAAATTACACACCGTTGCCGCGAGTGTAAATTTGCCGGCGCGGCGAACGAGCAGCGCGCAGCTGGCTGTTTAATTATATTTTCTTAATGCAATTGTGAATCCAATGCCATCAACTGTTGCCAACCTGGACTAATATTTATAGTCAACGACGGGGCGCGTTGACGAACATCTCGAACGCTGTTTCGTGTGTTAGGGGATGGAATTGGCAGTATCGATTAGCCACGTAGAATTAACAAATGGAAATATCGCACGAAAGTTATTCTCATGAAACTCATTCATTAAACCATTGAAATTTCATTTTAACGACTTCTGACTTTCGATGCATTGAATTATCGGTTACTAAACTCGAGTGGATTTCAAAATTTATTTCTTCGTTGCATTTGTCTTGAAGCTTACTTCAATTACATTACACGAGACTGAAATGAAAGTCATTGATGTATGGATCTGTAGTCCGTTGTAGATTAATATAAAAATTCCTAGACCTTGCTCGACTGAAAGTTATCGGTGTTCCGTAGATGTCAAGTAATTCCCGAGTTAATGTAAAAATTCTTAAGTCACACGAATTACGTTATCAGCTCTTCTTTAATGGGGCACCCCGTAGAAAGTAGAAGGAGCTGATAAATCGAACGTAAGAATTGAAGATGACGCGGGGCACGAACGAGAGAGAAATCCAATTTGTAGGGCGAAGCCGTCGCGAGACAGCCGTTCTTTCTTCGTACATTTATCGAGATTTCGTAGAATGAAGCGTCCGCGGACAATGGTGCCCCGGGATCCTTTCGAGCGGCAGTTTCGTGTCTGCTCATAATTGACAGCCGGACTGCGAGGAGTGCAGTACAGCCCCGGCGATGGGATTCACGGAAGGCAAGATTTGTAAGCGAGCCTTTCTCTGTTGTAGAATAACCTTTCACCAGGAATTGGAACTCTGTCCACTCGTTCGTAAATTGCAAATTGAAGTATTGCAGAGTAAATTTCTTGTAACGTTGCTCCTTGTACCTTCCCGTTGTAATATTACAGCGCTGTAATCCCGTGATTCAATTACTCTGCAGTTATCTTTATAACTCGATAATTGGGTAATTTTATAATTATACGCGGCCATAACTTCATAACGCTGTAGAATTTAATCATTATGACTTCTCATTCTTTCATAATTTTACAATTCAGTAGTTCTATGAAATGATAGTTCTAGTTTTATAGTTTAAAAATGTTAGAACAATATTAGTAATTGTTTAACAGTATGATTTAGAAACTTTGAAGCAGTACAACTCTTCAACCCTTCGCAGATTTTTCTAAGATTCAGAATCTTCAACAGAGGAAGGCAATTTATACATCCAAATCACACGTGGCAAAGAAAAGAGAACTATATATCAATGATTCAATATCCAAGTAACTAAATTCTATGTCGCTAACTTTGTATCTCGGATACGAAGCTCTGATGTCTCGAAAATGACGTTCGTCCTCAAAGTGTTAATTATACATTTCCAGAGCCAATAGTTCTATAATTCAACGACTCGATGAAACAGTAACCCTGTGGTTTCACGACTTAACATCTCGATGATCCTGCGAGTCGATATTTCTACGATTCCACGGAACCCATTGTCCCATAATTCGGCATCGCCGAATTGTCACGACTTCCGCGAAGAAGCATAAAAGCTTCCAAAGGGGCGCAGTAGCGGGGACGGGGGATCGCGAATTTCAACTTGCGCAAAAACTTTCGCCAGTTTCCAGTTCGAAAACGAACCGAGGCAAAGGACGCGGCTTGACTCCGAGCGGAAACGCGGGCGCTCCCCGTCGTCTTCAAAACTGCCGTTGTTTGCGCGGAAAAGGGACGATCCAGCGCGACCGGGGAACGAGCGTTTCAGCTTTGTCCCGACGAGGACCGTAGTCACGGAAGCTACACAAAATTAACAGCGAAATATGTCTGCGCTCGCCGCTGCGAAGTCGTTTGCGGGCTCGCCCGCGGACGGTTCGTTTGACTTCGGAATGAGATTCGGCGTCGCTCTTGAAGAACTAATGGTTATTAAGTCAAGGGGCTCTGAATTATTATTCTCGCTATTTACTATTTGCCTTTTCCATGTTGGTTATTAGTTGTTTAATCGCCTCAAACTGTAGCTGCTCTCTGCGGTAATTATTAGGTTCTGTATTATTACTCTTGATATTCACCATTCGTCGTTTCTATATTAATCATTAGACATTTGAAACCTCCGCAATGTGGTTACTTATAATTTAATTCTTAGATATCTGAATGTTTCTAGTATGAGAATCATCATAAACATTTGTTACCGAATCAATTTAGCATTCAAGTATTTCTAAATCGATTGAAAACTTGAGAAATCATTTCTATATCAAGAAGTTTCTTTATCCTGGTAGTAAAAATAATTCTACATTAACAACACGATGTCTGCGTGATTAACAATAACCGCAGCATACTCCTATCAAAAAGCACAATTCAAGCCATAAGAGAATTCAAATTTTCCGCATTACGAACGGCCCAAGAATACAAATGAGAAGCTGAAAACGCGGACAAGAAAAGCAACGAAGCAGAGAGTATATATTTACCGAGGGAAATTTCATTGCCCGCTTTCCGTCTTAAGTGAAAGAAAATTCAACTCGCCCTATTACAAATAAGAACCCGCCCCTCGTCTCTCCGCCGTCGTCCATTATAATTTCCCTCGGCCAACGTTCACGACCCCAAACGATCCCCTTATCTGTCCATCAATTGTCCCCGCAAGAAAACCTTCAAACCCGAAAACATCTTGGTCGCCATTCACCGTGCAGTGTCTTTCCCGCGGGTTCTTTTCACGGCGTTCTCATTCAAGCGATTCCCATTCAGCCGATTTACTTTAAACGGCAACGGGCAGCCGGGAATTTCCGGCGCGGCGGCCAGCGGTCGTTCGGTTCGGCGCGAAATTCGAAATTCGCCGGGGCGCATTGTCGCCAGGGATCGAACTCGCGGTTCCGCTTGTGCACGCAGATCCGGGGAGGAAGTCGGCGCCCCGCCTTTGTTCCCGAAACATTGTCCGCCTTTGTGCGCGGCCAGACAGCGCCAGGATCGGAGACGCCTCCGTCTCGCGGGGAACTTTCTTCGCCCGGATGAAAGGGATCACCGAACAGCTGTCGCGATATTTTCTGGTCGAGGCGCGGCGGAACTGGACAGAAAGAAATAGAGGAAAGGGGAGAAGAGAGGAGATACAAAGAAAGTTGTAGAGGATGAGAAGCATAAAGATGGAGATGGGAAAACTGAGAGAAAGGAAGGGGAGGAAGAGAGGTGGAAGTGAAAGGGGAATGATAGAAATAAGGCATCAGAAACTGGACAGAGAAAGAAATAGGGGAAAGGGAAATGGAAAGGGGAGAAGAGAGGAGATACAAAGAGAGTTGTAGAGGACGAGGAACATAAAGATGGAGATTAGGAAAACTGAGGGAGAGGAAGGAGAGGAAGAGAGGTGGAAGTGAAAGGGGAATAATAGAAATTAGGTATCAGAGACTACAAAAGGAAAATGGAGGGAAATGAAGAGTGTAATAGAGAAATTGAGGAACGAAAGGAAACAGAAATAAAGGGAAGTAACGTGAGTGAACGAGGAGTAGCGAGATAAAGGGTGAAGCAAAAGGAAAAGAGATATATATAGAAGAAGAAGAGAACAAAGGAAAATAGAGGATCGTGATGAGCAACAGAAATAGAGAAACACGAAGAACACTGAAACAATAAACAACGAGGAGTAGAGAAAAATAAAACAGCGCGGCGAAATAAGAATGGTCGAGGGGATTTCCATGCGTCTTCGCGGAGCTGCGGAATGTTTTCTCTTCCGTTCAAACTCGCCGGCAATGACTCGGCAAACTAACGCGCGTCTCGCAAACAACGACCAAACATATTACGTGTCTTCCTGCCGCGAAGAGGGAGGACCGCGAGAAATTTTCCCTCGAAGCGGCTCGAGGAAATCGGCCCGACGCGACGGCGACGACGAACTTAACGGAGTCAAACGAAATTGAAATCGCCGCGATCGCGACCGGCCGAATGGACGTCGGGTCGAGTCGCCCCGGTGTCACAATGGAACCGAACCTGCCACGGAAACTCCGACTACGCGGTGGGGCCGAGTTTTTGAAAGTAAGAGTTCCAGAAGTTTTTTAAGTGGTTCGGTAAACTGTTCGGAGTTCGGGCTGGTTTACGCGTGGCTCGTAGCTCGCTGGAGATTAATGGTTAGATGTTAATAGGGATTCTGTGTTTCGGAGGTCCCTCGGCGAAGATTGTTGCCGGGATCTTGTGCCAGCTGGAACGGTTTTATTAGCGTGTTACACGCGAAACGTACGATTTTTGGGGTTAGCTTGAAATGAATCTTTTGGTAATTGATATCTTTAATCGAAATAATAAGCATTGGATTTTATGTGTTTTCCGAGTTTCTACGCGTTTAATTCCGGTTTCATGGAAAGAGAACTTGACACTAGAACTACATAGCAGTCAAAATGACTGGTTTCGATTGTTTTGTCTTGGAATTATTGATGTCTTAAAAGCGTTGAATATTTGAAATGATCTTGAAACTAAATAGCTTCACTTGAATACTATAATGAATGTTTGAAGAAGAAAATAATTTATTGTTACAATTTTTATAGGGATTACATATCAATCGTTTTAAATCCGCGGTAGATAGTGATTCGATTGATCGACTTTACTACTGAATTTCAAATATAATGTTTCATGACAATTAAGATACAAAGATACGAAAGACGATAAGACACTCTAACTGCACGTGAAAACTTGAAACAACGATTGTTTATAGAGTCCAGCAGACTTTCGTGGAAATATCTGTTTTCTACGCTCCGTTGCCATCGATCTCAGCAGCAGCCGATTTTTCCGGCTTTCAGTGAATCGTTACGCTCCCATCCCCTCCGAGCGTCCGTATCCCTAAGACCCTATAAGCGTCATTAAGCGTGGCATTAATTTGAATTTCAATGGCGCCACTTTTATTCCCGGTCGGACGACACCGCGCGTCGGCCGAGGCGAAGCCCGCGGTTTCCAGTGAAATTATTATGTACGCGGCGGGAAACGGTTCAACGACCGCGGAAATTAGAAAAAAGTTGACGGCTGCTGTGCATTAATACAGAAAGTTTCTCCTTGATTCCCGCCCACGCGACGCTGATAATTATCTCGACTCGTTAAATACCGGCACGTAGGAGTGAATTGCTGTAATAGGGTGTGTTACTGCCCTCTCCAGTGCTAGCTGGAACCCCGCAGAGTGAGTACCTCACTCGTGGAATAGTAATTATGAAAAGAATGATTATGCGAGTGTTGACAGTATTCATGACGTCTGTATTACTTCAAGCATCATTAAGAAATTCAAGGAGAACATAATGTTAGAATAAACGAAGAATAATCTTTAGCAGAAACATTGAAGGAAAGTTACCTTCGTAGATGTGATTGCGGTTTTTAATTAATTCTTGCCTCGATTGTATCGAATTGAAATCTGATAAGCTATTCAATCGGGAAACTATGAGAACGTTGGAAATATAGGGGAGACGCACAGCGCCGGAAGAATCGTACCGAAATCGTTACTTGAATTTCAAAGTTGAAGAATTTCATGTTTATTCAACGCTGAATTCCGAAATTCTATTTACCCATGTCTGCGACAGCCTACATCGCTTTCAATATACATATTATAAGCAGGATAACGTAAGAGCGAAGATAGACAGCTTTGAAATTCAAGTGGAACGTGCTGGGCCGTATTCAAAGATGGTGAACAGCCCCCAATGGAATCGAAAATTTGATTCAGGTCTCCTTCAGAAGCATTCTCCGTGGGAAACTCGCTAGTTCAAGGTTCCGGTGATTCGATAACCGTGCGAAGTTTTATTCGGGACGCGTGCCCAATAAAATTAATCACGTACGCGTCTGTCGCGATTCAATTTGCGACTGACAACGCGTTGCGATAAATTTTACAAGCTTCCTCCGCGCGCGAAGAATTACCGCGAATTATTAGCGAGCTCATTATTCAGATGTTAATAACAATATCGTTTCCATTACTATCAATTACCGCAAACAATTGCAAAAAGAAACGGCTCATCTAATTACGATGATCAATCGGAGCGCATAACGATCGCAATTTACCTCCGCGGCCGACCTGTCAATGAAATCAATTTTACTCCGATGAAATTCGACCGCGCTCGCGCAATTATTTACAATTATCCCGTTACAGGTGATTTCGGTAATGCCTCAGATATAAATTTCCTTCGTAAAACGGTAACGAACGTAATTATTAATGGTTAGGCGGAACCCGGGCAACCGACGCACTCATTGCCACTGCGAATGCCCGTGGTTTACAATTTCAGATTCATTAGCGAAATCATAATTGCCATTTATAGTTGATGAACGCGGCGTAACGTCGAACAAGACGCCGCCGGAGATTAGCCAATCACTGGAACAAGTTCGCCAGCCAGTTTCGGCGTAATCAATTTGAACGCATCATGAAACCTTATCAATTATTCAACGTTCGAAACTTGCCTCGAGTTACAATCGCGGCGAAGTTCGTCTGGGCCGAAGATTAAAAAATTACCATTCATAATCCGCGTTCGAAGTAAATCTGTCGCTCGCGCAACATTGGCACCCTTTTACGACAGCAACTACAATATAACCGCGGAAACTCAATAATCATTACCAATTACCGTCGCACTCTTGCAGCGCAAACTCCTTCAATCGCAATCGAAATCCTCCACAATCCTATCAAACACAAATACTCATAAAAACAATACTCTTCTATCTAAAATAAACTTCTAATACATCCCTAAGTTTGACAAAAAGTACGAAATAAACTGAAAAAAGAAAGAATGATCCTCGAACGCTCCAAACATCCACAATAATTCTTCGATCTCTTGTTTTCTTTGTTAGCACAAAATGTGCGGAAAATCGAATAATTTTAGGGTAGATTCTTTAACACTAGGTTTACGGACATTTATTGTACACTTCATTCTACTATTCCTAAAAGAATTGATGCTCGTTTATTTAGATCGTGGAAACTGGAGATTCGATAGTAGGTAATTGGGGTACATGTCAGTGTGATCGCATCAATCACAATCGGCGTAAACATTTACAAAATAATATTTCTAAAATCCAATATGCGTCAATTTGACGCGTTCCGTGAACCTAGTGTTAAGATTCGTTAAAATATTTAATATTATAACTGGTGCCATATTGGAGGCTACAGAGTTCTGGTGTTGAAACAAGCGCGTATCAAGCACTCGAACAATCGTACAGCCAGCCGCGTTTATTAACCACAATTAAACGTAACCCCATTAGTTTCTGGTGTGCGAAACGCCTTGACCGGATGGCCTCTTTCCCCTCCGCTCTTTTTCCGCCGTTTCCATCCGCTTCGTTCCTTCATCCCCCAGCTTCGCGTCCCCCCTTTCCGAGGTAACGTTCAGCCGAGCGCGCGTCGAGCGACCGGGACGTCTGAATTATCGCAATTGGCATTTTTCCACGTCCCCTTTGCACTGTATAAATTATCGGCAGAGCCGAGCGACGAGGAGAGGACTCGGATGAATCTCGCGGCCACGGTCCAACGGTCAATCTGCGATCCGAGCCGGCGCGACTCGCTTTTTCCGTGTATTTCCTTTGTTTTTTCGCGTGGCTCGCGCCGTATGGATGCCGGAAGTGAGCCACAATGCGCCGACATTATCGCCCGTACACGCGCCCGTTCGCCGGTTGTCCTTTAATTCCTCTCGCGACGATTCCTCGCGAGTTGCCGATAAACGGATCGCTGCCCGGAACGAAACGCGATCGGGGAAATGTGTTTCGTGCCACTTCGATCGGAACTTTTGTTCGTGGAGACGATGGTTGGGGAGTTTGGAGGAAATAGTTTTGACGAGGTTATTCCATTTGGTGAATTTTTGGTAGATCCTTCGTGAAGATTGTGTGGAATGTGTTTTGAAATTGGTCTTGTTCTGATTTTGACTGTTTTTTAGTTCAATTGGGATATGGGATTATTGGTTTGTTGGAGAGTTTATAGTTTTGTATGATGTTTATAATAATCTATAATAATTTTGAGTGATTACTAATAGTTTTATGTGGTACACATTCACTTCAGTATGAGATGGTTAATTTCTTTAACACTAGAACTACCGTACCAGTCAAAATGACTGGTTTCGATTTTTTCGTTTAGCAATTATTGATATCTTCGAAGCATTGAATATTCGAAATGATTTTGAAAATAAATAGTTTCACTAGAGTACTATAATGAATGTCTAAAGAAACCGAAAATAATCTATTGTTACAATTTTTATAGGAAATGCATATTAATCGTATTAAATGCTCGGTAGTTCTAGTGTTAATACTGATCGTTTCGAAACTGGTTTATCTTCGGTGCCTTTTTAAGTTCCATTGTGATATAGTATTATTGGTTCATTAAAGAGTTCATGCTTCGGTATAATATAATAATCTATAATGATTCTGTATAACCACTGTTAGTTTTATTCGATGCACATTTATCTCAGAATTGAACGATTAATTTTAATAGCACCGATTGCTCCCGTTCCCCGATGCAATAACAGACGTTATAATTCGCGTCGATATCATTTCCTTTTTACCCGGCCTCTCGCAGGCGCAAGTGTTAATTACTCCGAGTAAATTAATTGTGGATAATCAACGGGAGAGGAAAGCCGGAGTCACGAGCTACGGACTACTTCGAGCAATCACGGCGTCAACGACACGCGATAACGCTATCGACGTGATATAATAAGCCGCCCCGTGTAAATTACGAGTCCATCGATCACCTATAATTAGAAACTCCGAGCTCCCGACTAATTATATAAAGATCGACTTACCGTTGCTTCGATTAAGACATTCAATCCACGCCGACGGAGGCAATTGCGCGTGCACGGGAAACACACGGGAAACGGATTGCCGGATAATTACCCTGCAACAATACTCGATAATTGGATTTCATTCTCAGTCGTTCGATTCCGTTTTAATTCGCACAACCGCCGCGAAACGACGTACTGCGATTAAATTTAACGCGCCGCATTAACTGTCCTCCTCAAAAGAGAAATCAAATTTCCATGAATTTTTATTCAAACGAATAATCTTCACCCTCCGCGCGCCCGCGCGCGCGCGCGCGCGACGTAACGTTTACCGTGGAAAAACGAACAACGGCTGCCTGCGAACGTATAAATTCATGAGTTTATTAACTCGCATAAAGGATCGAAGCGTCGTTCCGTTGGTTTTACGTGTTTCCAAGAGCGCCGAACAGCGGAAAGATAGAAATTTATGAATTTATTAGGTCGTTCGGAGATCGGTCGGTTTTACGCGTTTTCGAGCGTATCGGACACGAATATTTCGTAATCTGTATCGTATTTATAATCTGCCACTCTTGACCCGGTTCTCAACGAGCGGCAATGCGAGGCATTAATAATCATCGACATCCCGCGCGCGCGATATCGAATGTTAACGCGGTAACGGTCGGTTCACCTCTCTCTCTCTTTTTTTTTTTGTTTTATTACGCGCGCTGCACGCGTGTGCGCGTCGGTTCCTCTTGTAAATAGGGGAACGGAGACGGGAAACAGTTTACCGAAACAGAAATTAAAAAAAAAAAAAATGGGCGAAATAAAAAAACAACTGCCGGCGAACAACAACGTTTTCCGAAGAGATGAAAGCCACCGATACGAGGCTCGAGAGCCGGCGCTGCAATTGATACTGTTGCTGAAAACAACCATCGCTCCGATAGACCGTCCGCCTCACTTTTCGGGTGGAAGATCGGTGGACGTTCTGTCAGCAATTATCCGACGTCGAAAAATATTAATGCTTTCCGTCGTATCGTTGACAGCCGTGTATCCGGGGTGTATCGATCGGAAAAATTCGGGACAATCGTCTGACGGACGGGAAATGTGCAGTTGAAAAGTCAAATAAATTGAATAGCAGTCGCGTGTGTAATTCTGGGAATTATTTTCGGGTGGACGTTATCATTTCTGTATTCGGGGGAATGGGGACGATCGTCGGGCACGCGAGGAATATAGAATTAAAGAGTGAAACGAATTGGATCGCGGGCTGTGCGTAGTTTCAGGTATTATTTCGGGAATCAACGTTGTCGCTTCTGTATTCGGGAGAGTCGTAACAATCGTCTGACGAATGGGGGATGTAACGTTAAAAATTTCAATGAACTGAATGGCAGCGATGCGTGTAATTCTGGATATTACCTCTATAATCAACGTTGTCGTTTCTATATTCAGGATAATCGTAACAATAGTCTGACGAATGGGAGATGTAACGTTAAAAATTTCAATGAATTGAATGACAGCGAGGCGTGTAATTCTGGATATTACTTCTAGAATCAACGTTGTCATTTTTATAGTCAGGAGATTCGTAACAATCGTCTGACGAATGGGAGATGTAACGTTAAAAATTTCAATGAATTGAATAGCGATGCAAGTAATTCTGGATATTATTTCTAGGATTGACATCATTATTTCTATACGTAAGAGAATCAGAAATGTTCGGGACAATCGTCTGTCGGACGAGAAGTATAAAATGGGAGAGAAGTCGAATGCCGGCGATCTGCATAAATTCTGGGTATTATTTCTGCGATACCGAAACGCGCTGTCCCTTTTATTCTCTTTCATTCCCTTTTATTCCCGGCGTGTATTCGTTATTGCCGGGTAAACAATATTCGAACCACGGCGAGTGGACAGTGTACATTTACGAGAATCCACGAGTGCATATGTTAATTCTTAAAAATGGAAATCGGACGTGCACGGCCAAGAGAGGAATCGATTAAATGTTACTAGCATTTTTTATTTATACTGCCCGCGTGTGTGCCGATGGAAAACGAACGGAGCTTTTTCGTGCAGCCGTTTTTTTACAATTGCAAACAACATCTTCATTTTCGATGCGCACGGTGTGCCGCGATATGTAATGGACATTACGGCAACAGCTTCATTCGAGTGGAGTAAAAAGGGCACGTTGCGAAATATGCTGTATTTAACTTGGACTTCGGAATGGAGACCGTAAAACGGTCACTGATAACAGCCGTTTCGAGTGTCTGATTGGAAAGGCACCGCGTTGATGTGGAACCGCTTCGAATTTCAAGGTACGTTATTTTAATTGCACTGTTTTTGTTCGATCTATGAATTTTAGAAAGATCTCCACGCGTTACAGACTAATCTACATACGTATGAATTCTGTAAAATTCAATGTTCATGGAAATGTATTGAATTCTTTAACGAAACGAATGATTACACGGTCCACGTAAAAACACTCGTTTACTGGAAACTGCCAGCGACGATACTCGTGGCGCCCACTGTTGATCAATTATGCACTCGTGGTCATTAAGTTTCCATCGTGTGTCCACAGTCGCGTCATCATTTACTTGATTATTAACGCATAGAACGTTATACAATAGAGCAATACACGCAGAAAAATATAATACCGGATAAACAAACCACGGTGACCTGAAATTGAATATTGGAATGTCAAATTAATTATGCAAATGTATAATTAAATATTGAAATTATAGTAATACAAACAGAAAGACGAGTGTCGGTGACCTTACGGTGTTCGATTAAATTAAATTCTTATTAAACACAACAAAGAAAAACGGATCTCAATCTCCATAACAATATTTATGAAACTGGTCAATGTAATTATCCATTATGACCCCATAAATTCTACTGAACAGATGTGTTTGCTTATTATCTTAATTAAATAGAAACCGATCCATTATTCCATTATAAGAAAAACGAACAATATCGACGATGTTATTGCAATTACCATTTCTACGAGTAAAAATTCACGATCATTTGGTAATCATAAACTTTTCTTCCCGCGAGTTCCAAGTAAAATGGCCGACTCGCGGGCCGCATTACGCGTGAATGCACCGCGTCGCAGTCTCCTCGAGCCGCAAGGAATTTCGTTATTAAAGCTCGAACGAATTAATACGAGCGTGGCCCGGCTCGCAGACCGAAAAAACGGGACGAATGGCACCGATTACCTTTGTTATATTTTTTCTATAATTGCACGCGTCGCGTCGCGTCGCGTTGCGCGGAATATTCGCGTCTCCGTTCTCCGTAATTGCGAGCCCGAACACGCGGACCGTGCTGTTCTACTTATCCGCGGTACCGAGCGCATCGGGAACAATGCGAACTTTTATCGCGATGAAATCGTAGAATTGTTTCGCGTGACTTCGCGCACCTTTTTGTTTCACGACGGAGCGTCGTTTTATGGGAAACTTTTCGATGTAAGTAACCGATGTTCGGCTGAAGTGATATTTCAAAGTACAGTAATAGAATTTAATTGAAATATTCGTGTGAAGTTGAAGAGTAATGGAATTTATGAAATATATAACTGATATTCAGGTGTATGAATGTTTAAACGACTGTGTACTATTGTAGGCATTAATAATTTAATAATTGATAGTTTGAAACTTGTCTTTCAAATGAATTGCATAGCTAGAATAATGATTGAATTGTATACGAATTACTATTCACATTTTTGCAGTAAAAAATATTCTAATAAGATTGTTATTATAGTTACTTCTGCCAGAATTGAAGAGGATAAAAATAGAATTTTCGACGTCAAAGGTGCATTCAAGAGACACTGTCTTTCGCCTGTTTTAAATAAAGAAACACAGTTTTACATATGGAAATCGCGACGGTCCCTTACATTGCCGAGTCTCGAATGAAATTTACGAATCAGGAGTCAACGAGACAGCTCGGTTGTTCGCAACAACGAAACAAATGGGAGTACAAAATTATTCCGATCCCGGCTGCGGTATTCATACCGGGCGCAGCAAGCGGTTTTCATTAATTCAATACGAAAACTTGTATTACTCACCGCTCCCGTTGGCCTCGCGTGAATCTGTCGTGCAACAAGTTCCCCGCCGGAACTCGAAACCATCTCAAACACAATAAGATGGAAAAGGAGCGGCGCGTACTTCTTGCGAGTTCCCCGACGCCAAAAGTTTCACTCGTGTTCGAAGAAAACACGCGGGCCAGCGGATATCGTGTTCCATGTCATTCGATGCTGCACTGTTCGTTGTCACCGACACGTTCAACCAATCAAAGAAAAAAGAAAGGAAAAGAATGAGAAAACGACAGGAATCCAATAGGAATCATTCGAACTTTTAAATGTTCCTGAGTGAAATTTTCTATTATCACGGATATAATTGTTTCGCGCTAATCTCTGCGTATTGACTACTTACTAATGCGTATTCATCAAATTTCAGGAAGAAAATCAACTGAAACTATTACTAAATAATGTTTAAATAATTCAGTATCCCTCAAAGTAACTTGTTCTGTAAATCTAGCGTTAACACTACGCTCCTATATCGAACAGTTTTCAATTATCTTCTGCTGTTATACTATTTTTAACAGTATTAGTAAAAAGAATCGTTCACTCTGTTCACTATTAACTAATTATCTCTCGATACACATTCCAAGTAAAGCTCTAAACTAACACAGAACGATGGAGAAGTAAACCTGAAAGGAACTCGAGGTGCAAAGGGTTAACCTTCCAGTCATCCAATTTGACGCAACAGAATCATGAAATTTTCAGTTCAATATTAACCTTGTTTAATGAATCGGAACATCGAAATAAAATAGTCCTGCCCCTTAATCTACATGAGATCATTCTTCGATGTTAGTTCCAAAATATATCGTTACATCATAAGAAAATAATGAATATTCACAATGAAAAACATTGTCATATGCAAAGGGTCATTTAACGCGATGCTCCTCAGACTTCATAAAAGAAATCGCATCGCATTTTCAAATTCCTTCCTCCGTCAGCCCGCCATTACAAGCCGCGTCAAGGTTAAATCCGGATCCTGTAAACGCGTTTACTCCGACGCACGACGGGCCGGGATACAGAAGAGACGTCTTCGGAGTCAGCGTCGGCGAAACTTTTCCGCCGGAAGAGGCGTCGCTCGCGCGGAAATTGGCGTTGACGCCCGGCGAGGCCGGAAGTTCGCCCGATGGATGCGGGGAGGGAAAGAAACCGGCCGGTAATGCGGTTAGAACGAGAACCGTGGGAAGCTCCGGCAACTTTCCCCATAACTGTACACGGCCGTCATTTTTTTACGCGGTTCGATGAGAGGCGAACGCGAATTTCCCAGGCTCCGCGGCCGTAAAAAAGTTTCTTCTCTATCGCGAGCCCCTTTCTCTCCGGCCACTCGAGCCCGGCCTGCCGCTCAATTTCCCCCGCGCGCTTCCGGGGAAGAAACAGCGCGTCGTCCCGCGAACGGCCGTGTTTGCGGATGTT
Source organism: Nomia melanderi (assembly GCF_051020985.1). Classification (NCBI taxonomy): domain Eukaryota; kingdom Metazoa; phylum Arthropoda; class Insecta; order Hymenoptera; family Halictidae; genus Nomia; species Nomia melanderi. Next base: position 30,331,477 of record NC_135000.1, on the reverse strand, counting down.
TTATGCACACTGTATCTCCGAGTTATGGGCAAGGATTTCCTGTGACTCGAAAGTAAGTCGGGGATCCTGGATGAAGTTGCCTCGCGCACGATGCTGCGCTGACTCTTTTGATACCGCGATTTCGCTCGGTGGAAATGCTAATGAGTTCGTTTTACCGACGTTTGCCGGGCGAACGATAGCGGTTTCGTTGGGTGTAGCAGTTTTGGGATTATGTGTTTTTGGGGATTGACGTTTTTTCGAGTATTCGCGAATTGAAGATCGCGGCGCGGAGGTTTATGGCGCTTTGAAGTTTTCAGCGGTTTTTTGCGATGTGTTTGGTGTAGAGTTGGAACTGTGGATGTGAATTGTAAGTTGATGACTCTGTGGTAAGTGTATTGAGTAATATGATTGTAGATGATGGAATTTAGACGATCAAATCAATGTAATTTATTTTTCTAGAGTACAAAATGCTTTTTGAATGTAAGTGAATCAAGTTTTGGGATTCTTCTGTTGGTCTTTATCGTGTTTAAAACAATTTTTCGTATACGAGATATGATAATTAGGTTGAAAGGAAGCTCCACAGAATTTTCCAGGAAAGAATAAAAATTTCGTTCGGTATACGAGGCGCGGAAATGATTAAGGAACGCCAAGAGACTCGTAAAAGTAAACGGAAACTAGAGCAGCTGACGAAACAAGGGAGGAACCGTAACCATGGCCGCCACAGAACGCTGCGAACTTTTCGGTGTCGAGCTAATAAATTGAAAGCACTCCGAGGGTGATCGTTTTCGAATAAACCAGCCGGAAATTGAAATTCGGCGTTGATCGGCGCCGGCTGATTATCATTTGCATCTAGAATTTTACGGAACGTTTTACGACCTACGAAAGTCTTGTTTCTTTTGAACCAGGAATATTCCGAGCTTCGTAAAATTCAATCTATTCGAAGTGAATTCTGGTTTGCAGCGTTTCAACTCTTCACGAAATTCGTTCTTTTTTCATTATGTAATTGTTATCAGCTCTGCTTTCTATTGAATTTGATTGTCTTGCTTATTCACTGTTGAGATTCTGAGAAGATTCTAAGGTACTTGTCAATATCAATGGCACTAACTAAATTTTCAAACTCTTGAGATAAAAATGAAAAATGGTGAAGCTATGAAGGACTAAGATTGAGGTACTTTGAAAAAAGAATACCCAAAAATGTAAATTATCAAAAAATTGCGTGATATGTAATAAAGAAAGAGAAATCTTCCAGAATCCACTGGATCTTCGAGTTCTGTGAATTTGGAGTTTGAAAGCTGTGTTTTTCGGAGGAACAACGTTTCGTAGTTATAAATAGAAATAGTCTGCCGTGAAATTGTCGACGTATGCGTTTATAATTGAAAATTCGATTAATACTTCCGTCGAGTCAAACGTGTCAGATGAAATCTCGCAGCCGCGTTTCATTTTTAGTTCTAGAATCTATTTCGGGCCATTAACTCTTCGTTATCGTTGTCCCATCATAATGGACACGGCGTATTCAACAGGGCGCTCTGAATTATTCAACAAGCCAAATTAATCCCAATTACGAACCCGAGTGCCGGCGGGACCGCAATTATTTATAATTATTGTTTGCTGTTTATGACACGCGTATCGTCGAACTGGACGCCGCAACGTTGCGCGTTCGGTGTTCGTTACGTTTCCCTTGAAATCCCGGATTATTCGTTTCGTTTGAAGAGACACGCTGTTTTTCTAAATAACGTAACTGTCCAGTGCTTAAGATCAATCTTTATGAAGATTAAATCGCTCTCTGCTGTCGCGGGATTCGCATTTCATCGTACAGTTTGCATTTGAAATTAAATATTGCCATCCATATAACATAATTTTGTTAAAAATTGATTTGCTTTGCAAGAATTGTTGCTAGTATCGAAAGAAAGAATATTACAAAATTACGAGAACTTTTAAAAATCACAAAATGATATATAACTGAAGTTATATTGAACAGTTTATTTCACCTCGACATAAATACTATTAACCCTTTGCACTCGACAATATTTTTCATTACAAACATTCATTTTTTTCTGACGAAATATGAACAATATTATTTGCAACTTACATAAAGAAACATCTTGCATAAATTATGGGGCAGAGTTCTTTTATTTCTGTTTCATTTGTTAATACCTAATTCAACATTCTATTTTGAATTCTTCAGTTTATGATTTTGTTGCGTTCAATCAAATGGCGACTGAGAGTCGCCCCTCGAGTGCAAAGGGTTAACGTTAATTAACCTGTTAATTAACTAACCTCGAAAGACCTAACAAAACTCTCAAACAACTGTGCAGAATACCCACAAAATTATCTAAAAGCCACAGAATAATATCCGACAAAATTCGCATTAAAAATCATTACATTTTCCCCAGACGCTGTCAACATTAATTAACCAGCTCGAACGACCACGGAAGACCCACGGAAACCAACAAAAAGCTGTACAACGAGAGCAACACACTCGGATCCGACGGAGTCCAAGAAATTCCCACGCGTCCGCTAAATTATTCGGCCGACGTAGCCATTTCTGCGCCACAACACCTCAATTTCCACGCGCTCCCCTTAATCACCGGCCGTTATTTACCGAGCAAGAAAATTGATTCTCGAGCGGAGCGGTCCGCGGCCCGTTTCTTTCGGCAATTCCGATGCTGCGCTGGCACAGTCACCGGTTAATGACCGACTGAAAGATCACCCTGGGAAATCAACGGACGCGCCGATACGCTCGCGTTTTATTTCGACAATTAGCGCCGGACACACGCCCGCGCAGCGCGCCGGCGAAAGGGCCGCGCGAAAAAGCCTCGTTGTAATTTCCGCTTAACGACGTGTTCCTGTCTGTTTCTTCGACTACGAATTTCCGGGGAAATTCACGTGCCTGGAAACCTTGATTATTCCACTTTTAACCCGTGACTCGCTGCAGTTCTCGTCTAGCAATCAGGTAGAATGACTCGAGGGTTCCTTCGTAGAATGTAGAAGAACGTTTCTTTCGTCTGATTCTGTGTACTGGGTTTCAGTGAATTTTCTAGTTAACGAACTTCGTGTTTGATTGTTATTTTGTGTTGTGTATGATAGATTACTCTTAATTTCTGTTTCTGTTGCGATGTTCTCTATGCTTTCTGAACTTGCGGCGTGGTATTAATTGTTATCGCATTTTTAATTCCTCTTGTTAATATTGTTAATATTGTTAATATTGTTAATATTATAATTGCCTTTCGATAATAGTAACTTCTGTCGAATCTACTACACGCTCTACTCAATACAACTACCGATCATTACAAACCTTAACAACCCAAAGTAATTATATTCCAATATGCACCTATACATAATTGATAACCTTCAACTTTCGTAATATAAATAATCGAATTTCGTGGTTTGTTCACAGACAGTAACACTGTGTGACAGTGAAAAGGTTAAGTTCCTTCAACCCTTAGCACTTCGAATTTCTTTTGCACTTCTTCGATAACTCTGTATTACGATATCATTTGAACTGCATTTGAGAAAGTAGATAATTTTTACAGAGCAGTGCACACGATTCTCCTGATTGACAATATTGAAGATAACATAACAATATAATCTACTTGAAAAATATCTTGACAAAGAAGTACATCTGTGAATAAAATTGATGTCACGCTCGACATTAGGGCGCAAAGGGTTAAGGAACGCAGCGTGGTTCAATTCGGTAAACAGGTAATTTCGAAATGAAGAGCGCGGCGCCGGGCGTATTCGCGCGCGCGCGGGTCGAGGCGATAAAAGTGAGAATCTAGAGCGAGTATCTGGATATGAGGGACGGTGATTGTCCGCTCCCGGGCTCGCGGCGAGGAACGCCCTTTAATTTCCGGGACAATGCGGAGGAACGGACGCCCGCATCCCGGCGAACATCTCCAATAAAAGGATATTTATGTACGTTAAAAGTTTGACCCGCGGGCGAGAGGTCGCCTGGAGATGCTCCTGGGATTTCGGTGCGCTTTAAGAATCCCGCCGGTGAATCGGATTCTTTGAGACGATTATTTATGTAGCGTTCATAGGCGACTGAAAGTTACGAGAAGATTGTCTGGAGATCGTGGAAGAACGGTTGGAGGTGTGTAGAAATTTAATTGGGAAAGTATGGGAAGAAGACTTGGGAGTATTGCGGATTGCTGAGTTGCAAGGGCGATTTTGGATGGAGGAGCATGCTGAGATTTGGATGGGTTGTTAGTTTGAGTATATTGTGATTTTGAATGGAGTGAGAATATTAGGTAGAAATGGATCAGGTAATGCTGACTGTTTATTGGGGAAAGGTGTGGTATCGAGTCAGTGATTGAATTGACTTGTAGATTAAATGCAGCAATGTGAATTGGATGAGGATTATGTTGAGATTTGGGTGGGTTGTTAGCTTGAGTATATTGTGATTTTGAATGGAGTGAGAATATTAGGTAAAAATGGATCAGGTAATGCTAATTGTTTATTGAGGAAAGGTATGGTGGATTCAGCCAGTGATTGAATTGACTTGTAGATTAAATGCAGCGTGAATTGGATAAGGATTATGTTGAGATTTGGCTGGGTTGTTATCTGTAGGTTGTTTGAATATAGTATTGTGATTTTGAATGGAGTGAGAATATTAGGTAGAAATGAATGAGGTAATCAATTGTTTATTGGGGAAAGGTGTGGTGGATCGAGTCATTGATTGAATTGTCGAAACGTAGATTAAATGTAGGAGAAAGAGATAGAAGAAATCAGCGAGTAACTTTATCATACGAATGATTCTTTAATGCATGAGAAACCAGTAGAGTAAGTCAGCCTATGGTCAGACTTTGAGATGAATAGTTGAAGTACCGAGCAGGTAGTGTAGATTTAACAGTCGAATAATACAATAACAAACTAGTCCATGAAGCACTAAATTATTGACAGCTACTACAATAACCTATAAATCAGTAGAACAAATCAGTCCATAATCAGATTTCACCGATGACAGCATCGAAACACAGAGCAAGTAGCGCAAGTTGACGAGCGAAGCGATAAATCAATAAAACAAACGTTTCCGTAACGCGGGACCAAAAAACGAGGAGCACGCAGCGAGCGCGACATTAATCGTTCGAATTGAGAATTCACGATCTCGAGATAGAAGCGGCGTTCAATTCACCGTTCGACAATCCTCCTAGAGACATCCGATTTTTACGTTTAACAACACCGACGGCACTCGAAAGCGATCGATCAACCGGGCAAACAATTCGCGCGTTCGGCCGACCGGACGGTCCATCGAATCCCAATGCAAATGTAAATTTTTCGCGAGCGGCCCGAAATATCGGCGCAAATTGTGGGTCCCGCGGATTTATAAGCTCGTTTTTTAAATCGGAACGAGATTTACGCATTCCCCCGGTCGGCCGTCCTTTTCCCTGCCGAATTCCCGATCGATACGGAATCCGCCGGCGAGCGTCGCTCGTTCTATCCATTATCATATCCGCGGAGGTTCGCGAAGATACGCGGGACCGGCGCGGCGAACAGCCGAAAAATAAATAGCAATTTATCGGGGAACGAAACGTACGGCGCGAAGTAAATTATTCGCGATTATTTTATCGGCGATCGGAGAGCGCGCTATAATTTCACGTTGATCGCGGGACGAGATATCCTTTGATTTAACGGCGCGCGTGATGCCCCGCGCGGCGATAAGAAAGAACCGCGTCGGCGGGAACGCAGGATTTTTTCTCAATACCGGCGGCCCGGCGAAAGGCGAAGGGAAAATTTGACAACAACCTGAAGCGGGCGCGGCGTTCGCGCGGTGCCGAACGTTTATTAAAAAAATTCCGATTCCCATCGGGCCGATGTTTTCTTTTTTCCGTGCGGCTTTATCTTCCGGAACAATAATCGGCGAAATAATACAACGCGCGAACGCCGGGATTATTCGCTGCTTTGTTTTATTCCCGCGTAAAACATTCCCGTGTTTTGTCCAAATATTTATCGACTGTTCGCCGTTCCCTATCAATATTTGAATAAACATCCGCGGCCAACAATGGGGGTCGCATAATACACGCAAACGACTCGTAAAATTCCCAGTAATTAAAGCGTATTCACCGGCGGCGCGAAAGTTTCACAAAGGCGATCTTCGAACATCCGCGGCTCCACGAGTCCTGGACACGCTGGAACGAAAGTCGGGTTAAACAAGCGGATGTCGACGGTGTGATCAACGGTAATTCCCCGTTTGCAATTACGAGTAACGGGAATTCGGAAATATTTTCTGTCGAAAATTTGTAATAGTGTCGAACGGTGCAGTGCAATGATTCCGGGTGAAAATCTATTTTAAAGTTACAGTGGAAAGCCAACCTATATTGCTGTCAATAATTGTATAACATACATAACAAAGTTAATAATTCTGTCAATCAGTGGTCAAAAAGTCCAAAAGCAAAAATTTAGGAAACAAATGTATCAGCTTCCGAAATAATTATACCCAGAAAGAAACCAAGAAACGAACGCATCCTTCAACTAAAAATATCATTTATTCCATTAAAATCCGCAAAACTCAGAAAATCTCGAAAAACTGACTCAACGACATCACCTTCCGGCGACTCAATTATCACGTAATAACAAGTATAATACAAATCACTAACAAAATCACCGCAATAATACCAGTAATCCCAATCACGAACAAAAGAACTCCTCTCACATCGATCTCCAAAATCAGCCGATTACGTTTCCCCTTGAAACACGAACAGCCCACTGTTATCCATCCTCGGCGCCGATACGTTTGATAGGTCGGTGATGTCTGGCGATCAATTAAATCGGAATAATTCGATTTCCGGTGCGAGATCGGTGCTGGGTCGTCCGTCAGCGGCGCGGCGAGCGAAAGAGCCGCGCGCGATCGTCGATCGGAATTATCGGGAATTAATCGAGCGCGCCGTTGCCAGTGATAATAATGGGCTTGTAAGTGGCGCAGCGCCGTTCGTCCGCGAGCAACGTCGATCGAGGATCGTCCGGCGTTGTTATCGGTGCCGCGGTAATCCAGTTTGCCCGGTCGTACTTCATTTCCGGCCGCGGAACGGCCCGCAAACGCGCACGACGCGGACGTGCTGGGATCGCGGCCGGCAATTTTCCTCTAATTACTATGGCCAAGATCAGAATTCGCCTCATTACCGGCCGCTCGTGGTCTACATTCTCTGTTTGTTACGCGCGGGAATTCGCGCGCCGCCGCGGATCGACTTTCGACGAGGTAATCGGGGACCCGTGCGCTTCTCGAGCGCTGCGTTTCGGTGGAAGGGTTCGCTCTTTGACCTGCGACTTCTTTTGCGAGCTGGTCGTTAGCTCCGGGAGAAGAAATTGGATTTTGAATTTCTGGGATGAATTTGTAGTTAGTGTGAAGGATGAATATTTTCATTGGTAGCAGGGAAATTCGTGTTTAACCTCTCGTGGGATTAATTCAGAAATTAGTCTTGCGCGAACTTTGTTTTTATTTATTTTTTGTAGATTGTTGCACTAGACTTGTTCATTAGTAGTTCTGTTAGAGTTGTAGATTTTAAGACTAGTGTAAGACGTCATTGGGAATTTTGGAATGAAAGCATCTTGACGTATGTCTTTCCAGCGCAAGAGGTTAACGAGAGTGACAATTAACGAGTTTTTGATTTAGTATTGTAAGTTCAGTGATTAAATATGACAATGTATCTTTTGTAAGAATATCTAGAAAAGATAATGCTCTATTTAATAAAATTATTAACTGGAAGGCAGTAATTTCTTATCATCCTCGTACATTACTTGCACAATCACTTTCAATGACTCTATAGAACCTCGGTGTATCATTGCCATTGCCCCGGGCAACGTATCGCATTATAAACGGCAAACAATGCGCCGTTTAATTAATCATTCGACTCGATTACGCACGAGATTAAACATCAATTATACTCATTAATTACGCCGGGTATAATGACGCACGCGAATAAATCATATTCAACGTGTTCAAGGACCCATATCGCTAATTAGTCCCCGCGAAGTAATGGACTTTAAACCGCGAGCATTTCAATACGACCCGTGCCCTCTTTCGCGATTGTCGGTTACGCGATAGAACAACCAAGGTGGCCCCTGAATGCTCACGCCATTGTCGTTCCCAAACAACGGACCTCCGCGACAGCTAGAACGCAAATTAGATTATTAGCAAGCTTGTCCGCGGCCCTGACTTAACGCTAGAACTACCGAGCATTTAATACGATTAATACGCAATTCCCATAAAAATTGTAACAATAGATTATTTTCGGTTTATTCAGACATTCGTTGCAGTACTGAAATGAAACAATTTATTTTCAAAATCATTTCGAATATTCAATGCTTCGAAGATATCAATAATTGCTAAACGAAAAAGTCGAAACCAGTCATTTTGACTGGTACGGTAGTTCTAGTGTTAAGTTACTGGAATATTCTATAAATTGATTTTCTGTAATATTGAGTTTGATATGTTAATGACGTTCATGTAAAACGAATCTAGAACATTCCGAATGTACGTGAAGTTGATATGGCAAAAATTTAATTTGGATTCGTCGCTTCATTGCAAATCGTAAAACTATTGTTTATTAAAAGAAACTATCTTTCTCCTAGAAAATTAATAGGAATATTGTGTTTTAAGCTGAGAAAAGTAGGGTGCAATCGGAGTAAAAAAATGAAATAGAAATAATTCGTTATATTTAATTAGTGATCGAGTGTTGATAAGGATACGAATGATTGAATCGAATGGATAAGAACTTTACACGGTTTCCCAAAGATCCAGTGTCAAACGAACTCGGTGGTAGGACACATTCGGAGTTGCTATCCTAGTGTTAAGTAGAATAGAACCGCCTTGGCCGGCCGACTCGCGAGTAGAATGGCTCCACTTCTGATTAAGCGTGCCATTAGTATAGCCGGGGATGTCCACGGTTAGGCGAGCCGTAACGAGATTATTATCGGCCTTGCTCAGACATACCGCAAGTAGAATCACGCTGCGCGTACCCAGCCGTGCCCCGTCAGTGGTGTAGGTCAACGTGCGGTCGGACATGCTCCAGATCACGTGTAATCACGTGCTGCCCGAGGCTTTCCGAACTCTGCGCGCTACTTTCGCTCGATGCGGATTATTTAAAGGCTTCTCCGATGCGTCGATGACTCGACGAGGTCTCCGAGAGATTGGTTTCTACTACTCGGATCAGAATAGAGAGCAGATTTTTCAAGTTTGGAAATTACGGTTATTTTCGAATGATTAGTTGTGTTGAGTTGGCCGTTTGTAGAGTAGATTATAGATCTCTAGAAACTTCTATAAAGCAGACTATAGATTTCTAGACTTCTATAGAGCAGACTATAGATCTCTAGAAACTTCTATACAGCAGACTATAGATTTCTAGATTTCTATATAGCAGAAATTTGAAAATCTCACTTCGTTGTTTGCTGATTAGATTGTTTGAAATTTAGTTTCTCATAGGGATTTTCTCTACTTAAAAAAAATTCGAAAAACTATTGAACTACCTCTGCGTCACATAAGCAGCATTACTCAATTTCAACCATAATTATCAAGACGATAGTTTGTAAGAAACCGTTAGTCGATTCCGTTCGAAAATAATTTCCCACGGTCCACGAAAGTAACGGTTGCGTCACGTTAAACCCCGGTACAGATAGAATCCTCCACACAGGGAATCCCCGGGTCGTAACCGACAACGCGATACTCGCGATGCGCCTTAAGGAGGCGGCAAGAAGAAAATTTACCGCCGTTCTTACGAGCTGCCGTAAAATTCGGCGCAACGAGCCGCGAGGGGAGGGAGTTAATGAAAAAACAGCGGCTTGGCCGACGTCGGACGGCGGGGAGAGGGGAGGCGGCTAGCGACGATAAAGCACACCGACGAATCGTAAACCTCGCCGCGTTCCTCTATCAATTAACTGCTTCGCTCCCTCCTAACGAGCCCCACGGTTCGCATTAAGTGGCGATTATAAAATTGCCTGGGCAACCATTACGTCCTTCGTTTCTCGGATCGCGTCATTACCCGGGGAATATCCTTCGATTTAGTGGCCCTTCGTCCCTGAGGAAATAAGCGACTTAATTAATAACAATTTGAAAGCTGGCTCTTTGCTGGATAGGTCTATTTGGAATTGGTCGTCCGGCGTCGAAGCTTTTGCGATTGGTCGTTGAGAAGTATAAGAAAATTGTAGCGGTGAGTTACAGTTGCGTGGGAAGTAATTTTAATAAGAAGTTAATTGCAGTTTGCTAATGATTTGTGTATGCGTGCAATCTTGGAGGATTTTATTCTTTCTGTATTGAGGTTTTTGGGATTGATTGTTGTAGAGTTGGTATTTCTGTGTTGAAAATTGTAGTGATGAGTTATAGTGGCGTGAGAAGTAATTTTAATCACACGCCAACTTTCCAAGATTTCTGTGTTGAAAATTTTGTTGGTGAGTTATAGTGGTGTGGGAAGTAATCCGAGTAAGAAGTTAATTGTAGTTTGCAAATGATTTGTGTACGCGTGACAATCTTGGAGGATTTTCTTCTTTTTGTATTGAGGTTTTTGGGATTGATCGTTGTAGAGTTGGTATTTCTGAGTTTTAGTATTTGTATTACTAGTGTTCATGTGTTTTTCTGCGTTGAAAATTTTGTTGGTGAGTTATAGTGGTGTGGGAAGTAATCTGAGTAAGAAGTTAATTATAGTTTGCAAATGATTTTTATATGTGTGACCACCTTGGAGGATTTTCTTCTTTTTGTATTGAGGTTTTTGGGATTGATCGTTGTAGAGTTGGTATTTCTGTGTTTTAGTGTCTATACCATCGGCGTGCATGTGTTGCTCGGTGTGCAGAAATGAATTTCCGAGGATTAACTTCTGAAAGAGATTGATTCCTGTTGCAAACAGTTTTCGCGCTGGAAGTAATCTATACCTATTAAACAATCGAATTAATCACATCCGTATATCGAGCGCACATGAAACGTGCAAACAGAATACCACACGGAACCACTTTGTTAAATCATCAATCGCGGTCAATACGCTCAGAGTCATTTAAATATTTTAGTTTTCCAAGCAGAGGATCTCCGTACGTCGATCAACGAACACCGGTCGAACAAGCGGTCCAATTTAAACAATTAAACCGTTCATTTATGCGATTAAACGGACCACAATTCCGAGGGAGCTTCCGTCCGATGTGCCATCAAAAATTTCGAGTTGATTATAAATATTTGATCAACGGTGGTCGAATTCCGCGGTGTAGTTTGTTTTTTTCCGTCGACAGGATGCGATCGTTCCGACAAATTTCATAAATATTGCATCGAGCCTGAACAGTAATGGCTGCGTGCAAAGGGCGTGAATTATTCGCCGCGAGGCGCGTTTACAACAGTTTCGACAACGCAGGTTTCGGTGCGTTGGAAGTTAACCCTTAACCTATAAACAACTAGCTGACCGAAGAGGAAATAGTAATAAAACAATCTTCTATATAGATACAAAAATTAAATTTCCTCATTCGATTGCTAGAATGCCGAATTCTATTATGAGAAGCAAGGGAGTGAAGACGAAAAATCTCTATAAAAAATATTGCCTTTTCAATCTTTGTTATATCAACAAAATTGCTTTGATTGTACTTCAGTAACCACCAATTTTGCGATCAACGCATCAATATAATAAACTAAAAAATATATCTCAAACCACAAGCATTCAATTGCCCACACGCCTCCCTCGTTTTAATAAATAATAAATACAAAATTGTTCATCTTATTGAACAATATATCATCCGTTTCGATCTATTCTCTTCCTCCATTTCTCTGACAATCCCTCAACGCCATCTTTCCAAGATTTTTCCCAGACTACTCAGTCTATTGCTAATCAAACAGTGATTAAAATTTGCAATACAATCGAGCATAATAAATAGGAATAAAAACACAATGTTTTATCTTTCCGCATAGTGCGGCGTTACGACTGTTACGGGTTAACCGGCAGGTTTCTTGCGAGGATCGTCTTTTGCGCGATGGCGGAGGGTTTCATCCCTCGGCCGGGGGATCATGCACTTGCCAGCTGCGGTATTGCGGTTTTGCACTTCACGCTCAGGTGTACCGAGGTTTCAGCATCCCCTTTCAACGCCGAGAAAATTCAGGGTCGGGGCTGCCGCTGCCGGAGCGACTCGGGACCACCGCTGGATCCACTTCTAATTATAGAAATTCTGATCGATTCCCGTTGAATCCGCCGCGCCCGCGCGATTTCTATCCATTAAACGTTTCCGAAACTTTCCCGGTATCTTCCCAACTGTAATCTCTCTTCTGATAGAGACATCGTTGAAAATTCCCCCCGCAGTTAAAAACCAATATCGCCCGTGACTCGGGGCGGAAAGTTTCTTTCGATTTGTCACGCGGACGGTGAAGTTCTTAATTTCTCTGTGGGATTTCAATATTTTCGAATGTGGAGAATGGGACCGAAGGCTGACTGCGGCGAAGGTTGAATGTGATTCTGTGTTATAAGGGTTCAATTGGAAGATGGTTGAGAATCGATTGACGTGTGGTTCCGAGTTTGAATTTAGAGAGCGTGAATTTGCGGAAAAGTAAAGTGCGAATACAGTGATTGACGGCACAATGATTTTATATTATTTCCAAACGGAGGTAGAATATGGAAGGGACAGTTTCTCCGTGATTTTATGTTTGTCTCGGGAGAGTTGCTGAAACGACGTCATGTAGAAGACATTAATATTTAATTAGGCGCAAAGGTCTAAGGTAGAAAAGTGCATCGCAAATGCAACGAATAAACAGTTCGTTATATACGGCCGTCTCGACGAGACGCTGCACGGCGAGTAGGCAGAAATTTAACGTAAACACTACGTATTCCACTTCAACGTTCGTAATAATGCGCGCCGCACTCGCCGGCAGCATGACCCTGTAACCGACTACGTAAATTGCACAGGTTAAACACATTGGACAGGGCCACGGTGAATTGCTGCGTGGAATTTTCCTCGAATTCTCAATAACAGTGATCAAAACTCGTGCTCTAATTCGGTGGAGTTCCGATCAGTGGAGATCGTAATCGACAGAATTACAATTAATGGAATTCCAATCAGTAAATACTCTAATCGACGGTATTCCAGTCAATAAAGGTTATAATTAATGAAATTCCAACCGATAAAAACACTACTGAAACTCCAACGAATAAAGATTCTAATCGATAGAATTTCTATCGACAACTTACTTAACGAATATACCTATCAATTATCAATAAATCTCCCAATCAACATAATCCCAATCAAAAAATCTTCAAATCAACATAATCCCAATCAAAAAATCTCCTAATTAACATAATCCCAATCAATAAATCTCCCAATCAACATAATCCCAATTAAAAGTTCTCCAAATCAACATAATCCCAATCAAAAAATCTCCAAATCAGCAGAATCTCAATCAATAAATCTCCCAATCAGAAGATCTGCAAATCAACAGAATCCCAATCAACAATTCACACCAAACCCTACACCCCGAGTCAATAGAATCATAATCATCGTTCAACATAATTCTCCTCAAGATCGTCAATGATAAAACCCAGACAACCCAGCAGGACAAATCAGGTAGAATCGAAGAACCTGCATGAAACGGGAAAATATTCTCGCGGATCTCTAAGTTCGAGCGGAAAAGGGCGGCGGGCGGAGAAGGGAAGCAGTCGAAAAATAGAAAAGCTCGGCGAGCCCTATTCACCGGGTGAATTGAATCGTGGCCGAGCGTATCTCGGTTCTGCGCTGCCTGCCGCGCTTGATCACTCTGAATAGAAATCTGCTGTTCGACTGATAGACCGGCGATCGTTGGTCCTCGCGGCCCGTCTGCGCGGGTTCTTCGGCGCGCACACGCGTTAACGCGAAACACGGCAGGGTCGAGCGAGCGGAGATCCCGTGGAGCGTGGTTATCGCGCGGCGAATCCGGGCGCAAAGTGGCAGAAAATGCATCGGAATGGTCCGGCGACTCGGTCCGGTTCGGCCCGACCTTTATTCCCTTCACGCCAGGCGGAAAGAGCCGCTCGACTTTTATTCAACGGTATATCGTGTCCCGGCTAACAGGGATTTCCATGCATCAATTTCCCGCCACCCGCCTCGAAAGGACAACTCCTGGTCCCCAGGTTTTTGCCCGGCCATCTTCGCGCGCGACGCTGATCGCGGATATCGATCTTGCGCGCCGAAGTTTTCACGGAACGCTGAGCTCGGGCCGCGAGAAAGCGATGGCTGAGATTTAGGGAAGTTTGTTAGAAATTTCAGTAATGGCGGTTTACAGCGGATGACGGTGTAGGTTTGATAGAAGAGACGCGAAGTAGCCGAAGTTTCGAAGCGCGCGGCATACGGATAGGAAAGAGGATTTTCAGTTTAATGTGTACTTGAGCAGCGCAGTTGATTTTGATAATTAAGCGTTGCTTTGTGGGCTGCCAGAGGGTTTCTTGGAGGATCGGTGGACTTGTAATTTCCTTGTCTTCGAAGTGTAGCTCGAATTTTTGAATTGACGTAGGGAGTTTTGTGATTTTATAGATATTTGTTGTTTTTGGTTAACACATTGCCAGCCTCACGTACGCGTGACTTATTTTCTTAATGTCTTTAATAATAGTTATATTGCAACTGACTGTGTTGCAAACAGTTGCGTACATATCACCGTTGGCGAGTAGTAGAACCTGCGTGAATCTCGCCGGCAAATTGTGTTTTGTGTGGCTCTGCTTCGACTCGATCGCGTTTCTATCTTTTCAATGCAATCATCTTCATTGTTATAATCATTCGTTCGAGAGAAGACTTATAAGGAATTAATGATGTGGTTAACATGTCTCCAGTTTCTCAATAAAATTAACAATAATCACAAAAACTGAAAACCGCACAATGAAATGTATAATTACAGTGTCGATACAAGGTGATCTGTAAAACGCAAAGAAATCTAAGTCCTAAAATCGAAATCCATCCAGATACAAAAGCCACTTACAATTACACAGTAGTTCATCCTCATTGATCAGAGCTGCCACGGACGCGGCGTCCAAAACAGAATGTTCCGCGGCGGGTATCCGGCAGATGTGCAAATTGGACATCGGGCACGCGAAGTGGGATTGCATATCAGACGGAGAGCGTCGGTGCGCGAGTCGATTCAAGGAATGCAGATTGCACCTTCGAACGAGCGGACGTGGATTAAGTAGAACAGCTCTCTGTGTATGATCCGCCAGTGGATTAAGCCTGCGCGGTATCAGACGCGGATTAAACGGAGTAGACGTCCGTGCCGCGGGATACGCGTAGAATATCGCTCGGCGTGCGAATTGGTACAATTCGAGTAACGCAACTGTACGTCTCGCGAGACAGCAAGTAGAATGGGTTGTGCATGGCCAGGCGGGGTGAACTAAAACGGCAGCGTACGCGTCGCCGCACGGGCAGGGACTATTGTAAAGCGTCCGGTTAATACTGTGCTTCCGCGTTAACGGGCCTTAAACAAGTAGTATAGCCGAGCGCGTGGGCAAACAGTGGACTGCTACGAATATGCTCGGACTGGACTAAGTAGAATAATATTATCTACGGACCGACGCGAGCCTGATATTCTGCGTTCAGAAGTGAAGGGAATGGAGAGACTTATACAGAATGATGGGATCATTTGAAGTTAGAACATAGTTTTCTTGGATTATGGTTCTGGACAGGATTGTAACTTGCCAATCTTTGTTTTAAAGGAGTTATCGGGTTGATAATTAATTTATAATGTACATGTGCAAATGCTGAATTCGTTATATTAGGTGATGTTACTTCGGTGGTTAATGAAAGTTCAAGATTTTATGAAATTTTTATTAATAATATTTATTAACAATTTCATATCGTCTTGATATCTCAATTCCATTACTTACTCTGTTAATAAATATTATTGATAAAAGGGGAAGTAATGGAATTGAGATATTAAGACGATATGAAATTGTTAATAAATATTATTGATAAAAGGGTAAGTATTAAGACACAGGTTCGATTATTTCAAAAGATTTGTGCGAGATATAGAGTCAAAGGATGTCGAAGCAAGTAGCACCACTCAATGTACAATCAACCGAAGATCAGTAGAACGAGTCAGGCATATCTCGGTCTAAGTCCGTTTACGTGGGGGTTTTAAGGCAGGAGTTTATCGATCGCGGCGGACCAATATCACGGATATATTGTGTCTTCCGTTCATAGGGAAATACAGAGGCTCAATATTTGAAGACGTCGGTGTGTTTGCTTAGGCCTTGGGTTTGGACAAGATATTGATATTGCTGCGATATCACGTGGACACACGACGCGACCGACCGTGTATATGGATATTTGTGGAAGTTACGGATCGGACACCGTGTAACTGTACCCTGGGTAATTTTACGATTATCTTCCCTCCCGTACACTGAAATTTATTTGCACAAAGCTGTCGCATATTCGAAGCTGCTTTCATCAATTAATCCTTTGCACTTCAGTGTTTCATTGGAAATATTCAACATTTTCTAATCAGACACTAGCGACATTCTTTCAAACTGACTTTATTAAAAATCGCAGAGAAATTGAAGAACGAAACTATTTTCTTTCAATATTTCACATATCGATGCATTGTGCAAAGTTTAATATTAAATATCACAGTTTGCAATTTTGCTATGTCAAATCAATTGCCAACTGAGAGGTGCTTACACTTTTCTCTCTAAGAATTTCTATAATTTATTGTAAACTGCTATAAACTTGGAAGAAACAAACAAGATAAAAATAACGAAAGTAAAATTCCTCGCCTGAACTATTTTTTCATTATCGAACAGTTACTTTTTAACGACTAATAAATTGTACAACGAACAACATTTCGAATGAAATTTTCCAACGGTGGACAGCACAGTTCCAGCAATCGGAGAGCAGCGATTTGGCGAATCGTCCAGAGGCGTCGGTCCGTTTTCCATTAGCGAGGGGGTGACGCGTTCTTAGATCGGCCCATTCAGACACGAGCCGGCATTTATTTTCATATCCTGCGTCGAGGCTGGGAGCATTTAGCGGCGGCCCATTCACTGCCTCTGCAATTACTCTGAGAGCCGCGCGGCAGCGAGACGAAGCAACGCGGAAAATTGTTGCGCGATCAGTCGAATCCGATGGTCCTTTTCCCCTCTCTTTCCTCTAGTTACCGGCGAATTAAGTTATCTTCGTGGACCAACACATAGAACGCATTCCACAAATTTTATGCCAACGGATTCGAACAATTGCGACATACAGATTTCAAGGAAATTAATGTACAATAATATTCGCAAATAATATTGCGAAGCTTTCGGAAAATTTCTACGCCTTGCAATTGGAAGCTCCCAATAACGTCATTTTGTTTATTAATAGGTTTGTACGGAGCGATGTGTTTCAGAATAATCTGTTACGCGTAGTGCAACGAGATTGGTGCGAAGATATCGTTGGGGATTTTGGAACAGAATTCATTTATTTTAAGTGAGTGGCACTTCATTTACTTGTTGGAATGAAACACTGATTTACTTTTGATAATTGCGACTATATTGTTACATGAATTGAGTCGCTCAGAAGCCAACACGCTTAAGTGTAGAACAGAATTGAGAAAATTAATGTTTCCGAAATGATTACACTATATATTCGGAAGCTATAAAATTTGCAAACAATATTGAGAAGCTTTCGGAAAATTTGTCTCCGTCTTTCAATTGGAAACTCTCAATAACATCAACGAACTCCATAAATAACAACAAACATAAAGCGCACTATTCCACAAATAAATAAAAACATCTCACACATCTATAATAAAGTAAAAAAATACCAAATAACAATCATCGATCCGCCAGATCCCCAAACAATTACCAGAGAACCATTCCGCCCGACGCGAGGCGAAGAAAAATAGAAACAAACGAGACCGAGCGATAGTCTCGACGAAAGGTTCCGTATCCTCGGTGTAATCAGCCGGCGCTTTTGAATTTCGCGTCGGCTAACGAGTGTTCGGCAGGCCGCGGCCCGTACGTCGCCTCCAGGCGGCGAAATTAACGTCGGAATAATTTAACGCGTTCGCGAACGCCGGCGCGCTGACCGGCAGCGGCGCCCCGCGGAAATTAGATTTTCCACGGAAAGTAATTGCCGGCGCGGAACTGTCCGAGCCCTAGTCCGTTTCTCCGACGGACACGCGTCGGATATTGGATTTTTTCTTCCCATTTCTCCCCGTATTTTTTCTTCGTATTTCCCCTTATTTCTTTAGCCCGTCGATGTTGTTCGAAGAATATACGGGGGACACCATAGGCAGCGATATTTGCGGAGGAAACAGTGCTCCACGATCAGCCATGTGTCATCGCGAAACCATAAACAGAATGTGGCTTGGCGTAAATAAATTCCGTTGAAGGGGTTGCCGAGATTGGCTCGATGATGTTCGAATACCGGCCTGCCACGGAATTGATAAAACGACGCGATTCCGAGGCACGTTTGAAGGATGACTGACTGAGGATCATTATGCGGTGGCCTCGTCGCGGCGTTTCTTCTTTTGTCGCGCGCGCTTGCTCGTCTCATCTGTAACTGTCCGGCGGGAGAAATATTGGATTCCCCGTCGTTTGCGACGTGTCAATTTTTGCTGGCCACCGGCTCTTGGGATTCTTCGCGGGAGATTATGATCCTCGCGTTTTTTCTGGGGAACTGTGGTTCTCACGGTTTCGATGCAGTGTGTCTTTGTTGTCGCGATTTTGGAGATATAATTTAGTGTTCGTTTTCGCGATAGAGACGGTTTGATCTTTGTTTTCTTGGAGCAAAGGTTTCAATTTTAGCTTTCTTCATGGAGAAGCTCTTTTTTACTTATTTCGTAGACAGATTTTGACGTCAGTTTTCGCGATGGAGATAATTCGACTTTTCCCTAACACAGATTTCGATTTTAGATTCCCCGAGGGGAAATTTTGATCCTAGTTATTTTTACAGGGGTTTCTTGATCTAAGTTTCCGCGATGGAGGTACTCGGTCCTTTGCTCTCTCGGAGAATTCGATCTCAGTTTTCCTTACGGAAGTATTTTGATCATAGTTCCTATAATAGAGAGATTCCGGTTTTAGCTTTCTCAGTGAAAGAACGTAGATCCTGGTTATCGTCAAGGGACGTTTCCATCGTTTTCTTGGTAAGGTAACTTTGATCTTCCGTCCACATGGAAACTGCGCGTTGTTTAGCGAGCTACATCCTGCGTCAAGTTGAGTGGCAACGATAAATTAGGAGAACCTTGCCGGCGGCACGTAAATTTTCATTAAAAAATATAAGAAGTTTTTAGAATCCGGCTGAAAGTTTCCCGACTTCATTGGCCTATGAATCCTCGGTTAACGAGGGAAGACCAATAAGAGAGTCACGAAGATAAGAATGCCGGACGAAAATAAATGTTCCTCCGCTTTACGGCAACAAGAAGTTAGCCCCGAGTGCGGGAACGGGTTCGCGGCTATGCATAATGGCGTGCAACCGCGAACGGGTCCCGCGCAACTCGCTCCCCCTCGCCGGGAAACGATTTTTTTAAGTGGAAAGTTTGATCCCGTTAATTTGGCCAAGTACCTCCTCGGGATGGATCATCCTCTCGCTGTTCAATTCCCTGCGCCTTGGCAAGCCGCGTAAAAAGCTTGAAAGTTGGCCTCGGATAATCCAGAACACCATTACGTTGTTGGTTAACTACCGCGCAGCTTTCCCGTTAAAGCATTTATTAAAATCATACCGTTACATTGCTCGTAAATCATCGACTCTTATCTATGCAGACTGTGCAGCGTGTTTTATAAATCACTGATATTGTATGTCATGCGTTTATTATAATAAAAGTGTTTGTACAGAGAGACTTTTATTATAATAAACGTATGATATATATAATTTTGGTGATTTGTTTGTGAAGAGAGAAACTGTTGAGGAAAACTGATCTCGTTTTTGAAATTTATGTATAAACATCGGAACGAAGCATTGTTTCTGATTAGATTGTAGTATATCAACAGAATATTTTCTAACTAGACACTTTCTGACTAGACACAGACGACATTTTTTCAAATTAACTCAAAGAGAAATCGCAAGAGAATTGAGAAACCAAACTTTTTTATCCGAATATTTCACACGTCATTATACATAGTTCAGTGTTGAATATCAAATTTTATAGTTTTACTACATCAAATCAAGAGACTGAGAGTCACCTCTCGAGTGCAAAGGGTTAAAATCCAATTATCATAATATATTAAAGAATTTTTAATTCCTTAAATATTATTCATCTTACTTAACACTCATGTTCAATTATATTTCTCTTTTACCATAATTCCTGGCGAAACCCCGGGAGGCGCGACATAAATCGCGGAAGAAACGGAGAAACCCTGGCGAAATTCAAATCCGGAAATAAAACTCCTTCCTCGATACCATCAGCTTCATTCGAATGTCTCCCTAGATCCTGGCGAAGGCAGGCGGGCGAGTCGCGAGCCGAACAAACTACGCCGTTAACACGGCCGAACTTCTTTATCCGACTAACCCCGTTCCCCGGCAAGAAACAAGAGGAAACGTGTATTCCCGGAAGAATCTCCCAGAGCTTTTTCGAAACACGTCTATCGGCCTGGCTCGTTGTCAGCGAGTCGAATGCAGACAGGATCTCGTCTGAATGTGCGACCTGACACGATCGCTAAATAACTCGGCGGTTAAGGCAGTGAAACAGGTGCGAATAAGTCAGACAGAATTAAGTGGAAATCAAACGTAGATTTAATTAATTCAAAATTTATAGTTGCAATTCATGAAACAAAATTAACGTGTTGTTAAATCTATTATTAGAGATACTTGGTTCCCAGTAGAATGAGGCACAACTGATCAGACACAAGATTAACCCTTTGCTTTCGACAATATTTTTCTTTAAAGATATTCATTACCTTCTGATTAAATATTAACGATATTCTTCGTAAGTAACACAATTGAGTATCTTCTATAAATTAAGAGACAGAACCATTTTACTTCGATGTTTTATGTGTTACATTGCACTGGATTTAATACTGAATTGAAAATTTTATAAGTTTGTTACGTCAATCAGCTGGCGACTGTAAGGCGCCCCTCGGGATAATATCTGCAACAAGCTACAAAAGATTAACTACTACTACAAAACTCGTAACAATTCCAGCAAGTAGAACACCTCCACAATTACTCAGACATCCATCAATCAACTTGCAAATTAAAAAACTCTCAAATACTCTACATCCTATCCTCCCACTCTCCCAGAAGCACACATGCCTCAACAAAATTCACTAAATCAGCTTAAACTTCATCCTTCCTCCCTCAAACTACAACCACAAAGCCCACCAAGAAGCCAAGATCGCGAGAAGACAGATTTTCCAAAGAAATGTATCAAACTTCCCACAGGAAGATTGAGACAAGAAAAATCCGACGTGTCCAATTCTATTTCCAAGCTTCACGCCGGGCAAATCTGCAGCCACGTCGAACGCCATAAGTCACCGGGACTCCGAGACTCTCAAGTTTTCTTGGCATGGAGCAGGCCCAGAGATCAGCTCCCTTAGCAGTCCCCTGGAACCGGGTCATCGATCCCCGGGGCGTAAATAGCGCGAGAAGTTTGCGGCGCGGCTCCGCTTGGTTAACCCCCGCGAAGATGAAGTTAGCGGGCTTTACATAGTTCGAGCTTTGTTTCGACGGCTGGCGCGGCGCCAGAGGGCCGCGTGCCTACGGTTCCTCACCTGCGCCGCCCGCCCGCGTATGCCGGCACCTCGCCCTTCCGGGAAAAACCGGCGCGCACGCCGCGCGGAATTTACGCGGACGTCCTCGAACGGGGATACGTTTCTCGGCGATCCGTGCTGTCGGCGCGAGGATGAGGCTCGGGATGAGCAATGCGAGCTCTTTCGTTTCGATGTTCCGGAGAGCGCGTTTAACGCGTTGAGTGCTACGTCGGTCCCTGGGGACTGACAGTAGACTTTTCGTTTGGGCGTGGATTCTAGGGACTGACAGCGAACTTCTCGTTCGGTCGACATCGGTGCATGAGATTTCAAAGGTTAAGTTATTAATGACAATTAAAGAATTTATGTTAAAATTTAGTGTACTCCCGTGGCTTTTTCAGACTCAGCGTTTCTTGGTGTTCGCACTTTTGTCTCTTTGGCATCCCCCATTATCTTATGTTTTATTATTGTCACAGTGCAAACGATGAAAGAAACAGTGAAAAGAAGGAATCGTCCGTTGCGCTGTGTCGCGCAGTCTAGTTTAGCGTTCGGCATCGAATGCTCACGCGCTGCCGCCTGAGCGGAAAGTATAGCAAAATCGGCGCCGCATTCAACGTGTTAACCACTTGCGGTGTAAAGAAATTCACGGTTGCGCGTGCCGGAACTGTAACTCGCCGCGAGGCGTCGCCGCTCAGGCTTTAAATGTCTCTTAAGTCGCCGGCGATCAATGTGTTAACACATTGCGTGCCGGGTAATTGTAGAAGTGTAGAACTGAAGTGTATAGAATTGTAAGTGTGGAACAGAATTGGGAAAATTAATGTTTTTGAAATGATTATGCAATATATTCGGAAGCTACAAAAAGAACTTACCTAGACAAAAAGAAGAACGAGTGAATCCTAACTGAAAAGAATATGATTTATTCCATAAAATGTAGAAAAATCGGGAAATATCCAAAAATCGACTTAACAATTTGCTCAAATGAAAATGGAAATCTTTTATTTATCGTGAATATATTCAAGTTCCACGAGTTAGATACCAACAAAGCAAAATTCAAGACGACTACGCCTAGTCCTTCGCTAGAAAGTTTCAAAATGAAATAAAAAAATAATCCGATGGAAGCTGGATACTTGAAAAGAATCTTACACGGTGCATCTGACTAATTATGCGAGCGTGCATTTGAACCGCATCCGAAAACGCCGTAATCGAGGCCCGGCAACGGGCGCAGTTTTATTCCGTGGCCGTCGAGAGCCGGAATTAACGGTATTAACTCGGAGGAGGGCGATAACCGTGGAGCGGGTAGTCGCTGTGTCAATTACACGTTGCCGGCAAAGCGGCTCGAGCACACCTGCGCCCGTTTATACCCGCGTTCCTCAAACACCTCGCGTTTACGCGGCCAAAGCGCGCTGAAGCTAAAAGACACTCGACTCTTCGCGGCTGAATTTCTGTTTCGAGCAGCAACTTGCATCCGTAGAACTAACTTGCTTTTGTTGCTTGACCCTTGAACCACTGGTCTTTTCATAGGAATAGTTTATTCTATTTTAAATATTTTTCTTTGTGCGATAATATTCGATTGAATTTTTATTATTGAATTTAGATGGTGAATCCAGTTTCTGTGTAACTATGGAAAAAATGTAATTTGGTTTCAGTTAATATCCTGCACAACTTCGTACAATTCAGCATTCGACGAAAAAGCAACTTGTATCTGTAGAACTAATTTGCTTTTGTTCCTTGACCTTTGGACCACTGATCTTTTCGTAGGAATAGAAATTTATTCTATTTTAAATGTTTCTGTTCGTACGATAATATTCGATTGAATTTTTATTATTCAATTTAGATAGTGAATCCAGTTTCTGTGTATCTATGGAAAAAATTTAATTTGGTTTCAGTTAATATCCTACACAACTTCGAAGTAGAATTCAGCATTCGACGATAAAGCGAGGTGACATTTCCAAAGAAACTCCGCAGGTGAAATTTTCACTGATAAATCAAACCTTGCCGCCATCATGGGCCATTAATTTTATTTTACAATCTTCCACCATCTATCGATGGAGATATTTATTTACACGCGATATTTATTCGCATCTGATAATACGAACGCCGGGCCAATAAAACAGACGTGAACATTTTTATGGCGGCGCCAATAAATGATAGCAGTAAAAAAAACTCGAGCGGAAGCAATGATAAACAGTCGATTTACACAACTCGAATGTTGATCAACACGCTTGGGAAAAAGCAGGATTGGTATAAAAATACAATCGTGCGTTCGAAATTATTAATAAAAAATGAAGGGAAAACCGAACGTAAGCGGTGAAGGTAAATTCAGAACATCTGAATTGTTGTGATTGTTGAGACATCTAGATGTCTCGAACATCCGAACTTCCGGTCTGTCCTATCCGACAGGAGACCCAACTTTTAACCCTTTGCACTTCGAATTTTTTGCATTTTTCCTCGATAACTCTGTATTATTATATTTTATTTGACATGTATTTGAACAAATATTTAGTTTGCAGAGGGCAGTGTCGACGATTCTTCTTTCTGATTATATTATTATGTTATCTTCAATATTACTAAATAAATTATGTTATTATGTTATCTTCAATATTATTAAATACATTATGTTATTATGTTATCTTCAATATTATTTATTTTAAAATAAATTTGTAGAGAGCAGTATCGACGATTCTCCTTTCCGATAATATTGAAGATACCTTAAAATAAATTATATTGTTATCTTCAATATTATCGGAAAGAAGAATCGTTGACACTGCTCTCTAAAAATTTATTTTAAAATAAATTATATTGAAGATAACATGATAATATAATTTATTTAATAATATCGAAGATCACAGCTGTGTTTCTTTGTCAAGATACTTTTAAAATAAATTATATTGTTATAAGTACTTTGACAAAGAATCACACTTGTGAACGAAACAGACGTCGAGTCACGTTCGACATAGAACAGCAAGGGGTTAAGTCGCCGAAGTGTTTCGCGGCTGCAGCCAACGAGTAAATATTGACCATAGATTACCGAGCGGAGGACCCTGTGCAACTCCACCCTCCGATATTTCTTTGCACCGCCCCATCGATTCCTCGGCGTCGAGTATGAATGCAAGTCGGCGCCAACCGCGCCACGGATAACTTTTAATTGGCTCGTCCGAGCGGTCTGTTTGTTGCACGGCCCGTTGCATTCCCATCGTGGACAATTGTCGGCCCGGGGAGACAATCGTGCTGTCGTGGAATCTACGCGACGAACGAGCTTCGGCTC
Source organism: Nomia melanderi (assembly GCF_051020985.1). Classification (NCBI taxonomy): domain Eukaryota; kingdom Metazoa; phylum Arthropoda; class Insecta; order Hymenoptera; family Halictidae; genus Nomia; species Nomia melanderi. The sequence goes on along the minus strand of NC_135000.1, from coordinate 30,306,667 downwards.
GAGATAATCGAAGTAATATGGTAATGCGTTCGAGTCGATGTCAGCCTGTGTAACTACGAAAAGTGGTTAATTTACTTTATTGTGAAATGAATGTTATCTCAGAATTTTTTGGTTATCCTCTTTTGTTAAACATTGAATTGAATCGCTTGGTTCCACCTTGACAATAAAATATAGATTAAATTAATGTACTATTCCTTCAATGTATTTTACTGTGACAGTTTCTTTCAGTAGTCAACACTGTATCTGTCAAATGACAGGATTTCAAATTCTGCGTTTTTAGTTCATTTTCACATCAATTCCCATATTGTCCATTAATTGGTTTTCAATTTTCATCCTCCCTTTTGTTTGTTTCCACTGAAAAAAGTGTACCTAATTTGTTTATCTCTATTGTACGGCCAGTTTGACTAGTTACGGTGGGAAACGTGTCGGTGTAGTTAGCGTTGACATCAAAGAATCGTCTCGATAAACAAGATCGAACGAGAAACACAGGTGACCGAGAATACCGATACTCGATCGACGCATTTAGAATACAAAACGCGGAGAACGGCGTTTCAACGACTACGCGCGCTAACAATACGAATTCGCATCGGTATCCGGCAGTTCACGTGACTTCATTAAAGTCAGCGGAGCAATGGCTTGGCGGGGCCAAGTGTTTCCACGGGTCGAGTAAGCCGAACAGCGTGTTAATTGCGCGGCAGTCTCGCCGCGGTTCGCAGTCCCCGTCTCATTTAAAATTCCGTCACGTGTCGGCCGACACGCGACCGATCGGCTCCCGCCCCGGATATCGATTAATCGCACGCCTCGATTATGTGGATATCGAGCCGAACGTTTGTCGGGCAAACGTTGCCGTTTAACCCTTCGCAGCTTTCGACAAATGTCATAATTATCAAAGTGGTCTGAGTCATGAATTCCTTTTTCGTTTTAATTTACTTCAACGCGTCACGTGCCACGTGTACCATCTGTGGTACGCGCTCAATTTTTCTGCGGAAATATTTTCTATGAAACATTTGGCGAGGGATAGGTTCATGTTGCAAATTGAAATGATATCAAAATATATATAAAAGTTATCAAAAGCTGAAATGTATCTTAACACTAGGTTTACTGGCATTTATTGTACTGTTTATTCTATTGTTTCTGGGGAAGTTGATATTCGTTCATTTAGAGTTTGGAAATTGCAGATGTAGAAATAGACAGTCAGGATTCATATTCGTGTAATTGGATCAACGAAAACTGATTGAAACATTTATCAACTAATGTTTATAAAATTCAATCTACGTCAAATTGACGCGTTCCGTAAACCTAATGTTAAAGGATAGGTACACGTTGCAAATTGAAGTAATATAAAAATATATACAAAAGTTATCAAAAGCTGAAATGTATCTTAATAGTTCATTAAACAGTGCACTTCATAAGCCAGATATAACCGAAATATATGGTAGCACGGAATGAGTTAAAATTATGTGATGTGACATGACTGGTAAGCTCACCTTTTTGAAATTTTGACCTAGATTACTTTCAGAATTATGGACGCAAATGTCACTGCGGTTATAACATAAAAGAATATATAGATATACGCGAGTAATTTGGTTATTCGAATAAAAAAGGGATTTGTATATAGTTTCTCCTCTGATGTTTGATCTATCGATTATGAAAACGTCGAGTTGACAGGTAGTAGAATATTACTGTTTAACTGCTTCGCGATTAATATTGATATCGCAATATGAATATAGAAAGAGATTTGGTATCTTGGTTGAGTTTATTGTATCTTAGTGACGAGTATAAACACTTTTATTCGGTTAGCGGTGAAGATAAAGTTTCTAATGTTGTTGGGTTGTCGTTGCAGACTCGATTGAGTAGTATTCCCCGGATTACGGTCAGACGTTGATGCGTAGTATAGAATGATTCCGTTCGAGTTAATAATGTCCCCGTTTATGTTACTATAGTCCGGTAAACCGTATAGAACGAATATTATTCGACGGACGGTGAAAATATGGTATCGTTCAAGGGGAATGAGCCATCACTGACCAGACGTTCTCCCGACAGCACAGCGGTTTATATTTTACGGCTTCGATAACGGTAATTGTTCCGTTATTGCCGTGACATTAATGCGGTATTGTTGGGTCACAAATAGACGGACGGCGACAAGGGGAATGGGACGGTCATTGGTCAGACGTCGCGAGAGCGATTAAATATCGCGAAGATTTCATCTCGTAGCTCTGTTTCATTATCACAGTAGCTAAAAAATAGAATGAAAAGTTCATGATGCGGATCATTGTTCCGTGCAATGGTTATTTAAACGATAATGAAATTTTACCTGTTCGAATTTAATCGCGAGAGAAAACAAAAGAACTAAAAGACAAAACAATTTTATGACGTATTCGTTGGAACTGTATATGTACGTTAAATATTGAATACTGATAATAATTAATAAATAATGTGATCCTTCGTTCTGATTTTATAATGTACAGTTGATTAGAAAAAATTTTGTTTAACTGTCGCATTGCGTACGCGACGAATATTCGCAGGCAACCGTGAAAAAAGATTACGTTCGGTCTCCATTCGACAAGTCGAGCTATTCGCGCGAACATTTTTCGCAAAGTTCTTCCCGGGTTATATTAAAACCCGTCGCGTAGACGGCCGGCCCGTGGAACAAGGGAACGTGTTGGTACTCGAGGAAACTAATTTAGATTCGAAAAGTGGAAATACGCGGCGCCTTCTCCCGAGAACCGGGAACACGCTGCGGCAACCGTTGCGCCTGACTTCCGAACGATCCCGTTATTTTAAAACCGTGACTCTCGCTAACTGGACTCCCGATTCGATCTGCATACTTTCATCGGGACGAATCGGTTCCCCGCGATCCCATTATACGAGGGAAATGAATTCTCGAGTAAAGTGCAATTAAGTTTCATTACCGAAAAACAATTCCCTTGCGGAACTCGCAACGGAGGAAAATACAGTTGCTGAAATTTATATCCAGTAGTAGGAATATGTAAACATATTTTCTAATCTAGCAACGAGAGTGAAGAATTATAGATTTTAACCCTTTGCACTCGAGAATATCTTTCTCAACAAATATTCATTATGATATTTTTTACAACTATCATAAAGAAATACCCTGCGTAAATTAACAGAACTATTTTATTTCGATGTTCCATATGTTGACACATTAAATAAAATTTAATATTGAATTTTAAACTTTACCATTTTATTGGGTCAAATGGCGACTGAAAGGCGCTCCTCGAATGCAAAGGGTTAATAATTTGAACATTCGATTTTCCTCACTTTTATAGAGTGATGGTGTTGCGATACATCGAACTCGTTCCCTCAGCACGCACGGCTGAACCAACCCTTAGGATCTGAAGATTGAAATAAACTGGTCGTTAAGGAATTGGTCAAAGTAAACGAAGACAAGCGAGTAGTTTTCGAGCGAACGCGAACAAGAAAGGACGTATCGAACCAAAGACTACATTGTAAAACATTTGTATATAATTGTAAATAGAACTGTATAAAGAACGTTGTGTAAATAATTATGTCGCGGGCAAGCAGCCCTGGACTCATTCAGCGCAACAATATGTTTGAACAGCGAATCGTCGGATAAAGATATACGCTTAACTTTCGCGTTAGCAGCTAAGACGATCTAATTTGCGAGCCCCGCGAAGGAGGGGGCCGTGAAATTTAACTTTCAAAGCGTCCCGTTCGCCATTTCGAGTCGACAACATTTAACAAACAGCCAAGTCCCTTTCAGCCGAGAGCGAAATGATCAACGGGACTGTTACGAACAAGAAGAGGCAGAAGGAGGAGGGAACGCCTTCATTTCCTTTCACGCGGACTTCGTTCAATGTTCGCTGGTTCAAGGAACCTCGTTGACTCAGCTGTACTTCCCAGTGAATCGATAACGCGGCCGACGAATCGATTCTCCGGCATTAATTTGGTATTCTAATGCAGCGCGATGTTCATTACGAATTCTATAATGAATGGTATCCACGTGCGAGATAATTAATCGCTAATATCGAACGAGAATTAAAAAGAAGACATTGCTGGAGGTATTGATAGTACATTCAACGAATCTGCGACTCTGAATTATTCTGAAAACTGAGACCTACCGTGGAATGTTTTCATTGTTATTATAAAGAACGTGGAATAATAAGAATTGTTCGAAATAACAATTAACTCGAAATAAACATTCATTCCACAGTTCTGCTGAAATTGTCAAGAATTCCTGTTCAATTTCAGCAACCATAGAATCATTCCGACGCATCCAGCAACATTACCATTAATTCTTCGGCCACATTTCCCCCTACAGTCGCCATTCATTTCTCAATCCTTTCACCGAGTCACACGACAGCCTGTATATTTCAAAGAATTCCTGGACTGCGCATGAGTACTCGGTAATGCACCCTAATTCATCTTGGCAGGTCGAGTTAAGTGCCGTATTAGGCGCGAATGAATTTTTCATTCGTCCCGGTGACGGCGGCGAAGAGGCAGTGTTCCGTCCGACGCGGAACAAAACGGAGAAAATCCTCGAAGGTTCGTTTATGATATGGACGTGCCAACAAATTTACTTTCGGGATTAGCTTTTTTCGAACTCAGTTTATTTATTTTAGTTACAAGGGGCAATTGCACCCTAAATCATGAGAAAATCATTTAGTCAATCCGCGCGTGTCCAGACAATAGTTTTGGAATTTTTGTCGTTCGTACAGACAACCGACCATATCATAAACCGGGAATTTCCGAAGGGTCGACGCGAACCTCGTTCGTAACGGTTCCGCTAGCCATGCGTCAACTTGGAGGAAATTTCCAAGGCATCGGCAAATCTTCGAGGATCCCTCGCACGTGGCCATTGCCCTCACCCTTGCACCAAGAGGGCTGGCCAAGGGGCGTCGTCCAAGACGCCCCCGATTTTTGGAATTATGTGCTGATTGGGTATTTTCAATTTCCCAATCAGCGCACTCGACACAAAACCTGTAGGTGTCGTATAAAAACACCTACAGGATCGCACTCGAGAGGTTTTTTCGCTCAATCGTTCGGAGTGACAATCTCAGAGACTTTTTCTCATTGCACAACGTTCAGTCCATCGTTCGGGACACATAAGTCGCTCAATCGTTCGGAGTGACGATATCTCAGATACTCAATCGTTCGGAGTAACGAGATATCATTCATTCATTCAAACAGTAGTCAGTCCATCGTTCGGGACAACTACAACTAGTGATCTGATCTCAACCAGTCGGAGATCAGAATTGAATCAGTCGATTTCTGAAGAAATTCGTAAATCGACGCGTCGCGAGTATTAACGAGACCTAAAGTTAAAGCTGGGATTTACAACCCCAGCCGAGGAATTTAATCCGCGTTAGTATTCGTGTACGTGCGACGTCGCATTTTTCGGTATCTCGAGCCGGATCTACTACGCAACATATTTTTGGTCCTTCGAGCCGGATCTGTGACGGTACAGGCAGCGACCATCCTGGGAAGAATATTCCATCTCTTAGCCAAGGGGAGAGTAATATTTCGCAATTGTTAAATGATGCTGATACAAAATAAATACAGGAATATAATAATTTCGTCGTCTTCCAAAACAAACCTCCATCCAACCAACATTGAAACTACCAAGAAATCGAACCAACAAATTCTAATTTCTTTATAGAACCTACAAACCTACATTTATCAAACTGTCGATTGACTTATAGAAGAGGCAGCGAGCATCCTGGGAAGAATATTCCATCCCTTAGCCAAAGAAAGAGTAATATTTCTCAATTGTCACTGTTAAATGATGCTCGAATAAAATAAAGACAGGAATATAATAATTTTGTCGCCTTCCAAAACAAACCTCCATCCAACCAACATTGAAACTACCAAGGAATCGAATCAACAAATTTTAATTTCTTTATAGAACCTACAAAACTACACTTATCAAACTGTCGATTGACTTATTAAGTTTCAGTTTTCCTATATCAAACGATGTAACTTTCCATCAAACCAGCCGAATAGAAAAAGAATCAGCGCCCTAGCCTTAATTTCTCCCACCCTTGTCAACTCCCTTCCACAGCACCACAGATTCAAAAATAATCCCAGCTTCCGACATCCGACGGCGTCGTTGCCTCGCGTTTCGCAAGTCGATCCGAAAGCAATGCCGAAACTCCGCGCGTCAAATTACCAGGGAACTTTTCCGCTCCGAGTTCGTTGAACCTTCCAGAAGTCTCGCGAATGTTTACGTTCGAAATCCACTTAAAACTGTCCACCGTTGCAGGGTGTCGGGCTTTCAGGGTGTCGCTGAGTAGGTGGCGAGTTCCTCGAAAGCGCGATTGAAATCGAACTTCCGCCGAGACGTTCGGCGGCACGCGTGTTCCCGAAGTTCGAATGGTCAAGCGAGAAGTCGGGGGTCGCGGGTCAGAGGTCGGAGGATTGCACGTCGGACGCGAAGTCTTTGAAACGGAGGATCGCAGCGATGCGCTCTTGTTTGTCTTCGTTCGAGCTTTTCTTTGGGCGCTTCGTCGGTGTCCCGTGGAGCTCGTCCGCGTGAAAATTACACGGCTGTCCGGTAACGTGTAGGAGATTCATAAGATTCATAAAGTTTAATCAGACTTTTAATTTATGCGGGAGCTCGGTGTATTTTTTACAGTAAGCCAGTTCGGTGTAAGAATGTGGGCTCGCCGCTTCGGCGCCCGGCGATGGCTGGCTGTAATGACTTCCGTGAAAATATCTTCTACGACTCGGATAAATCTTGAAGCTAATTCAATTAAAATTTGCTTCACTTCACAGCGAATTTGTATGCATTAATACTATGGAAGAAGTTCCGGTGACACGGGAACTTTCGTGAAGTCGGAGGCGAGATTAAGTTCCTTTCTTGAACATGTTTTTTGATATACTGAGGTTTTATTTGGTTACACTATCTAATCTATTGTCATTGTTTATTCTATACAATGTCTGTATGTCGAGGGTCATCTGTAATTATCAGCTGCAACGATCATTCGAATATTACTATTAACCAGTTAACTGTGTATGACAAGTATACACGTCATCTTAAAACTCTTAATGGTGCTAACTTTTTCAACGATGTATTTATTTTTCGAGACAAACATGTAATTCTTCTTCGTTTCGCTTTAGTTTTTCGTTAGGATATATTCTAAGTGCATTTATTATTTCATTTTATTGCGCGCACAATGAGAGATTTTTCAAACTAAGTTCCACACTTAACTGGTTAAAATTGATACAATTCCTTTTGTCATACATACACCACTTAAGTCATCAAATAAATAATTTCCTGTCCCTATCCTAACTTCTACATATAAAAACCCAATTCCTCTTAAATCTCCACATATCGAGCATCGTGTACCATCATCCCCATTTCTCCTTCGATATTTTAACACCCCTTCCAAACGACATTAAAAAGCATCCCGCAAAGTAACGCGAGATACAAGGTTACTTACAGGGTGCTCCAGTAGTACAGAAACACCAAAGCCAAGTTGAGCTTTACATAACATCAATCATACATTTAGACTCCCAACCAAGTATGAATATTCTAAAACAAAACCATCGTCTATCATATCGCATCGCAGCAAAAGTAACGCGAGATACAAGGTTACTTACAAGGTGGTCCAGTATTATAGAAACCCCAAAGCCAAATTGAGCATACAGTCCAGCAGCCACAGGTCTCCATCAGCATCCGCCCCACGCAATATTGTCTCAGCCGTGCCATCAGCGTCGAATTGAATTTCAAGGGGTCTGAACAGTCCCGCAGGACCATTCATAACCCTCTCAGCCTCGATTCCTGAGTGACGAGGGTCACCGGGGCACGATAGGGCGAGTAATTCGCCGAGAAAAGATACGCCAGACGTCTAGCTCGTTCGTCCCCGGCAGCCTAAAGCCTGTCTCACGAAAAAATGAGTGCCCGACGCGACGACGTAGTCTGCCCGGAGCTGTTTCGATCCTCTGTCTAGCGGAGGAATCGTGACGCATTCGTCACCGGTCGAGGGAGAACCGATCGGAGACGATTCTCGCGAACGTTGTCCAGTCCTGGTATGAATTTGTCGATGTCTAGCTCGATCGAAGGCGAAGGGGAGGCGTGGAATGCAGAACAGCGAAGGGGAGACTCGTGTTCCCAAGGATATTATGACTGACAAACAAGCTCCCAGCCGAGAAAGGCTTCTTATCCTCGCGGGGGCGCGAATGAGGATGAGCAAACAGAAGCCTAAGCGGAGGGTAAACTCGGAGGAAAGTCGGCCCTGCGTTTTCGAGGCGGAGGACACTTTCGCCTGTGGGCTGGGGACTCGTGGGTGGCGCCTCGAAAATGGAAACGAATGGAATGGACGTTGCCGTGATTCGGGGATAAACGATAAATATTGATTTTCCTTGGTGTCCCGGGATAGTTGTACGGTGGAGTAGACGTGGACACGATGGACGAAGACGATGAGAGGACGGATGGTCTTGGCTTTGGAGAATGAACGATGAATATTGATATTAATTTATGTTATATATTAATAACTCTTTTTTTTAAATATCGAGTGTTTTGTTGGCAATGAGATGTTGCTGCGATGTGATACGACAGACGATGGTGGAGTAGACGTGGACACGATGGACGAAGACGATGGGATTGATGGTCTTGGTTTTGCAGAATGAACGATGAATATTGATATTAATTTATATTATATATTAGTAACTCTTTTTTTTAATATCGAGTGTTTTGTTGGCAATGAGATTTGCTGAGATGTGATATGAGACGATGGTTTTATTTTAGAATATTCGTACTTGATTGGGAGTCTAAATGTACGATAAATGTTATGTAGTGTTGTAGAGAGCCTTTGCCGGGATTAGTTAGATTGATGTGGTTTTATGTATCGTTGAGGATATTAAGACTTCGTTTCGATTTTCTTCGAGATAATGGGATTTTGTTTCTCGCCTACGAGGTGTGATGTAATTAGATTCTTAATGATGGTGAGAACGGAAGGTGTTCTTAATAGAAAAGTGTCGAGGTATTATGTAAGTGAGATGTTCAACAGACTGTTCAGCCTTTATTAATTAACTAAGGCCGCCTTGCATTCAGACTCGCAGTACGGGGTAACTTATTATATAAGAATTAATTGTCTATTCTTCTGGAACACCTCATTGAAAAGTATCGACGATGGTGAATCGATAGGTTTGGAGTATCGAGAGCTATCGTTTCCTCGTGACGTCATGTTCAAACGAAATTTGTCATTCGCCTGAGAACTCTTTCCCAAATACTCTGCTGACCTCGTTTTTCTCTGCTTGGAACAATACTGATCCCGGCAAGCAACAGCGAAGCCTCAGTCTGACCCCGTCACTTGCAACTAACAGACCTTACACCAGAATTAAACTGTAATTAATTAAACACTCCAGAATTGATGTGAACAGTATTGAATTACCTAATAAACCTCGTATCATTCAAACAATACTAAAACCTGATTATTATTAACACAATCCTCATTATTACCACAACCCAAATCACTACTCCCAACATTCCAAAGTTCCAAAGTATCCAAATAAATATAATTAAACAAGAAATTAGCCAGCTTGCAATACGACTCCCCACCGAGCTCGCTAAAAAGTGCTGAAACCTTTCCCAAGCAGCCCAACTACAACATCGCGCAAAGAAACCTGCACCATCCAGCCAGCTCCAATTTCACTGACACAGGCAGCCGCACCCAATTAGAATAAAGAACACCGAGACCCTTAAATTCTCCGCTGGCCGCCACGCGGAGTCCCCCGTAGCGAGAGATTAAGAGCAACGGTAAAACATTCTGAACGCGCTTTAAAGCGTCGATGATAATTCGCAACAAAGGAAGATAACGTCTCGGCGCTCCTTCTTTCCCCGTGAAAACTGTCCCCGCGCTGATTACGGTTAAAAGTCAGGCCGGGAGTTACACTCCGGCAGATAAGGTTCAAGCGTTACGAGGACTTTCGTCGCGCGCCGAACGTACAGCGCGGCGGTGTACCTTTATTAAAGCGCGCGCGATAAGCGGCCGCCGCGCTAGCGTCGCGCTCTACCCGCTCAGATAGAGAGTTCGACGGAGTTTTAAGCGGCGAAGCATCCGCGACGTCGGATAAACCGGGGAACGCAAATGTACGCCGGCAGTTTTCGCCGGTTTACGCGTTCGCTCCGTTGCGAACGGGAATCTAGAGGGGAACGGCCCGGCGAACGCTGAGAAAATCGCGGGACAGTATCGGGTTAGAGGTCTAGAGAAAATTAAAGGGAGCCCGAGGACGGAGGAACCGGAGCTCTGAAATTAAAGGGAGGCGGAAAGATTCGGTCCGAGTGAGAAATAGTCGCAAAGAGAGCAATAGGCTAGGAAAGTTAGAGGACGAGCTGAGAAGTACGAGCAGGCTGATCGCGGCGGAGGGGAAATCTAGGGCACGAGGGAAAGGAGGTTACGGGGATGAACAGGGAATGGTTGCAGTACTGGCTGCTGTCTGATTGTCGACTTGTGTTATCCTGCTTTGGGTGTCGGAATATGTTGCTTCGTTGCTTAGCAGTTGGCTGGAAGGATTGCTTCTTTGGGAAATGCTTCGTTGTATTAGTAACGAGTGGTTGGTTCTACTTAAACGTCTCGACCCGTGGCACTGGGATTCTTTAGAATTTTCGCTTTAATTGTGAATCTATTGTGAACAATTATTATCTAATAATTGCTAATAATTACTGTTATTATTGCTGTTGTTATTCTATGATCAAATTAATTCAGGCGCAATTAACATTACGTTTTTCGTTGAAATTTTACTGTTACATAGAAGAATCGTATAGTATCCTCGCAGAATTTCATGCTGTAGCACGTAAAAACTTGAAAAAACATGCGCGGACGTAACAGATCGATGGAAATACAAGAATTCTACAAGATCCACAGCGAGAAGAAGGGATTCCTGAGATGACTGGCGTCTATCGACGTTTTCCTAAGGGGTATCGCGTGTATTATTGTAGACGCGAGGCGTCGGCGTCGGTTTTAACCGCGCGCAACACGGAAACGCCTCGCCCCGCGAGTCCTCCCGCCGGTGTCTTTCCATTTTCGCATAAAAGCCAGCGAATACGCGGCATGATACAATCCATTAAGAGTTTTCCGGGTCGCCCTGGGCGAAATTTCAAACCGTCGAACTTTCGTCGCGACTACTTGTACCTGAGTGCAAACCGAGATATCTCGAAGGGGATGCAGCTGCACGAAGAATTTCTCGGGGAAAGCCACTAGCAATTCTCTCACTTTCCCTCGTCCTCTCTCTCTCTCCCTCTTTCTGTCTCTCTCTATCTCATCGCCGCGTTTCTTCACGTGCTAAAATATTTCGTTCTATTTTTAACATTCAACAGTCTCGACAGCGCGGGCGGACAGTACAAATTTTGGGTCATTGAAACGGCTGCGGCTCTACCATTAGTAATTTAGAACAAGCGTTTTTAACAATTTGCACTTTGAAATTCTTTTGAATTTTCTCCTTTGCATGTCCATTTTGGCCAGAGACTTCTTTCATTTCTCACATTGTCCAATCAAGGACTTCTTCCTTCATTCGCTTCCTCTAATGCGACGAATGTATAGTTTAAGTTGTCACTTAAGGTTAAACTAAGTTAAAATAAAGTGCGAGAAAGAACTCGTTGACCGTGAGATACTTTACTTCAGACTCAAAAAACATAAAAAAGTTGATAATAAGATGTAGAATTAAAAAGACTAGAGTTAGAAAATAAGATGTAGAATTAAAAAGACTAGAGTTAGAAAATAAGATGTAGAATTAAACAGACTAGAATTAGAAAATAAGATGTAAAATTAAAATTAACAGATGGACTTCAATGTCCATCCACCTCCCTTGGGTCTCCACTCGCAGCAACCTCCACGTGGTGAGACCTGGACACTAGCAGCATCGCCGATGGGGTACATTCCCATCGAGGATGCTGCTAGGCTAATCGGCTGCGAAGATTGTATGAAAGAGCATTGATAAAAGAAATCAAAGCTCCGAAAGTATCGTTGAGTGAAAACGGTTAAACAAGGAATTGTGTTTGGTGTTGATGTTGATGTCAAGGATGTCGCGACTGACGTCGGCGACCTTAGTTGGTATAAATAGCAGTCCTGACGGCAGAGAGCTCAGTTCGTCGGGGCCTCCCGAACAGGGAGGATCGGGAGGACCAGGAGGCACTCCTGGGGTCCCCTTGGGTCCCCTTGGTCCCTCTGGGCACCAGTGGCCTACTCCTACCTCCACCCCTGGCTACCAGTGACCATCACTGGCCTAACCTGAGCTGGGAGAATACGAGAGGACCGGTAGGCACTCCTGAGATCCCCTGGTTCTCTCTGGGACTTCCTGGACCCCTCTCCAGTGGCCTACCCATACTTCCAACCCTGGCCACCAGTGACCACCACTGGCCTAGCCTGAACTGGAAGAATAGGAGAGGACCAGTAGGCACTCCTGAGCTCCCCTGGGCTCTAGTGGCCTACCCATACCTCCACCCCTGGCTACCAGTGACCACCACTGGCCTAACTTGAACTGGGAGGATAGGAGAGGACCAGTAGGCACTCCTCAGCTCCCCTGGTTCTCCCTGGGACTTCCTGGACCCCTCTGGGCTCCAGTGGCCTACCCATACCTCCACTCCAGGGCACCAGTGACTACCACTGCCCACTACTGACTGGTTGAGATCAATGCAGATCCATGATGTACGGTGGTCCCCGGCCCATCCTAAGCTATGTACCGATTGCAAACAGCGATCGGTGAGTCGCATGCTCTATTTTTCACTCCAGTCACCGATCATGTCGTAGGACGAATGGTCCGTAACGATACCGGTGGCTGGTAGTACCATTTTAGTAGATTTTGATTTTGTGAGTGCAGTGGCCTCGGATATGCCTCGAGAGGCATACCCGAGAGTAGTAGCATTTTTAATTTATTTGTTAGATAGGATAGGGTTTTCTTGTACGACGCGTTTAATATTAACTGTGGATACTAGCAATAATGCTTTGACTTTTTATCGAATTACCAGCAATTTAACTTTATTTTGACGTTTGCTTTAGAAGTATAATACAACATTTATGTTTGCATATTGAGATATGACTGAGAACTTAGTGGTGCATTAATTGTATCAATAGGTTCAGTCTAGTTTTTGATTTTTAAAGTTCTACTAAGAACAAATCGATTAAAATGATTAATTATTCGCGTTAAAGTTCATTTAATCGCTGGAATATCATAGTAAATATCGTACAAGAAAGCATTTCGCGACGGGTAGATCTCCGAGTCGAAGCAACTACTTTGTAATACATTCTTCTGATATTAGAAACACCTGCTTCGACAAAGGGATCACCTGAGGATTTTTGAAAATGTTTTAAAAGCTTAAAATAGATTCATTCTTATTGAAATTTTACTTAAAGTCTCATTTTCCATTAAATTTCAATTTCTCTTGTTCTTTTTTTGAATATTATAATCTTTATATACTAATACACCTTCCATTTCTAAAGTTAGAGAATTAAATTCTTAATTTCGAGTCAATTAGAGTCATTGTTGAGAACCAAAGAACATTAGTCCGTCAGAAAAATGAGGAAGTAACATGATTTTATAGCTAGGATTTTCAGGACATTGTTTCCATGTCCGTTGCTCGATCTCTCTCACGTGCTCTGGTGCTACTTGGGAGAGTGAGAGCAATGGGCATGATGAAATTGTTATTATTTAAACATGTGAGCGATGGGCAATGGCTAATGTATCGTGCCCGACGTATTATCCACTTGTGAGTGTGTGTGGCTAGGAAGTGGAAATTCGTCGGACTTTATAATAACATAAATACTCTCTATACGTATATATTCCAGTTATTGTAAATGAAATAAATTAATTATTTGTGGAATATATGCACACTTTTCCTTATTTCCTTACTCAATAGAGTGCGAATATTAACATATTAGAATACTTTGATCATCTATACATTACAAAATGACATAAAGAACAGTAGAATTACATTAATTTCAATGAATTGCTCCTACCAAGTAAAATATTTTCTCAAAGATCGTTAGCCATTGCCAGTCGATTTCAGGAATTGATAAACTAGAGTATGAATGTGGTTGTTAGCGAACGTCCCGGGACGTTCTCTCTAGTCGTTAGGTTCTTTCGCACCCGGGTGCATCAGAGACAATCGTGGAATGATGTGTGTTTGTGAGAATGAGTCTTTGCCCCTTTTTTAAATATAGCTATAGGTAGGCAGGTAGCATACTCTGGAATGAATGTTAGATTTAAGTAGGCAGGGGCCGGTGTTGGCCGTCGTTTCTGCACGATGGTCAGTTACCGGGGGAACTTGAAAAATCGGTTCAAAGTTGACAGCAAAACGGAGCATGCCGTTCGCTGATCAACTTTGATCTCGGCTTTTCAAGTTCCACTTAGACACCGCGGTCGCGATCGGTATCAGGCTCGATTAGGCGAAACGTTCGAAATTGCTCGATTGCACTGTCGAAGGGTTGATGACTGTTCCCCAGTCATTGGCCGTTCGCTACCGAGCAATCTCAGGGTTTCAGAAATGGCGGACGGCCGAAGAAACGAAGAGGCGTAAGCCGAAGAGGCCCCGACAAAATGTCGCTCAAGAGGGCAACTACTAATGGCGCTCCATCTTAGCATGGAGATGGAGCGTCATTTTATGTTACTACTTTGTCATTGCGCTCACTTTAGCTTCAGTAGAAATGGTGGTGGTAGTAGTAGAAGTAGTAGTTGCATCGGGCTGGCCATAGCCGCCCCAACGTCCAGCAATGAGCATCCCGCGATTTTTAATTAGCGTTGCGAGACAAGCATCACGGTTTGCATTAGAGTTGCGAATGATATAATCGCGATTTCCATTAGAATTGATTTTTATACTTGTTTTTTAAAGTTGCTTTAGAGATAGCTTTGCGTATGACAAACATTGATCGCTTGATTTTAATATTACTGAATATAAAGCACAATTGTATTAACTAGCACGTAGTTCTTTTGATTTTGAGATAGCGTTGCGAATAATTGAATAAACGCGTTTGATAGAAAATAATTTATTCTATACAATGTTCATTTATTAAAGTAGCGTCGCGATATCGATAGATCGCGTTCTTCTTAGTGTCGCGACAATGATTTTTCGCGTTGTCTTAGAGTTGCGCTATATTAAATGCTTGACAATATGCTGGAACCATAAGAACCAAAACGCAGATTGCGATACTGCGAACAGTGGTTCTTTGCAGTCAAAACGGCTGCCCCATGTTTTTAAATGTAGCGTTGCGTATAATGAAACTGGTGCACGCGAGTTCTTCACTTCGTATTAAATAAATTAGAGTTGCGATTGATACTGAAATCCCCGCGTAGTTATTTTATTAGATTTCTAAAATAGCGTTGCGATTAATCATACACTTTTCGCGTTTCTTATTGAGATCTTTGAATATTGTATTAATTGTAGCAGCGAACAGTAAAGCACCTATCGCGTTTATTATTGAAATATTTGTGAACTTTGTAAATTAGTGTCGCGAATGAATTAGTCCACTCTCGGGATTTTGATAGCATATGATATACAGAGTGGACAGCCCCAATTTTTAAACGTCCCTCCTTCTATTCAATTTCATGTAATTGAACAGAATTTACTATGTAATAAAGTACGTTTCTGTTGCAGAAATACTTGAGAGGAATATGAGATGATACTCTACGAGGAGAATGGTATACACTTTCATTTTTATTTAATCCTCTGTGTTTCTGTTTCAGGGAATATTATAAAGGTAACTTTAAAAATTGTAACTCACATTTTAGACTACATTTCTTAAATTATATTCAACTACTAATCAAGTAACGCAGTTTCTGTTTCAGAGAATATTATAAAGGTAACTTTAAAAATTGTAACTCACATTTTAGACTACATTTCTTAAATTATATTCATCTACTAATCAAATAAGGCAGTTTCTGTTGCAGAAAGGACTGAGAGGTTTAGAGCATGGTATTCTGTGGAGGTAGAAGGAGCAGCCATTTAACATGCAACCCTCCTGTTCGAAGAGTAAGTCTCTTTGGGATCTTAAATTTCTCTAATCATAGACTAATCTCGATTACAATTATTCTCGTTGAAAAACAATCGCATTGTAATCATTTTTGTTACAGGTAGCAACAAGTGTTACTACACAAACACTTGTTCATTTTCTAATTTAAGTTTATTTGTTTCAGCTGTAATTCTAATCTACTTTTAATCTAATATTAGTTTACTTGTTTCAGCTGTAATTCTAATCTACTTTTAATCTAATATGAGTTCACTTGTTTCAGCTGTAATTCTAATTTACTTTTAATCTAATATGAGTTCACTTGTTTCAGCTGTAATTCTACTCTACTTTTAATCTAATATTTCACTTGTTTCAGCTGTAATTATAATCTACTTTTAATCTAATTTCTGTCTAGTTTTACTCTAATCTTAATCTAATTTTACTTGAACATTGACACACTAATTTATTAATAACACAATTTTTATTTAATATCACAGCTCATTTACAATTAACTATTTCACAAATATGTTGGTTTTGCTTTTCAGTACAGGCTCAAGAATCAGTATAGCATTAAATGCGATAGTTCTAAGTGTGCTAGTAATAAGATTTACAATTAGAAACGGAGGTCGATGGAATTGAATTTCCATCCACCTCCCAGGGTCCCTCGCAGCAACCTCCACGTGGTGGACCTGGAAACTAGAACCATCGCCGACAGAATAGCGTCCGTCGAGGATGGTGCTAGGCTAATCGGCTGCGAATTGTGTGAAATATGCCGAGTAGTTATTCTTTAGCTCTATTCTCTGATTTCGCCTGTCTCCTTTTCTCCGGTTCACTTGGCCATGTATGCAAGTGCATCGGGCCGTGTGACGCCAGTCAGTTCCGCAGTTCACGTACCTCGGTGTTCGGCCTCGCGAGTAAGATCATGACGGCCACACTGCTCTTCGTAGGATCCTACTTCTTCGTAAATCGCCCTTAGTCCTGTGTTCTGCCACAGGGCCGGACGTTGGGAAGTTGACGGGCGCCTACGGAGAGCACGTGGTCGTCCGCTGATCCGAAAGAGGTCGAGCACCGTAACTCGGGACTGTGGTTCTGACTGGTTGATCGCGGTTTGCTCGCGTCACCCTCGTTTTTGATCGGAGACTTCTTCTCCGATTTTTCCAGTTGTCGAATCAAGGACTTCTTTCTTGATTCGCTCCCTTTGCTTGTTGGTCCGATAATTGCTCGGCATATCTGCGACCGATGCGTAGCCTTGTAAGGCGAAACTATGTCAGAATTGAGATTGTACCCCCTCATTTTGAGCTGGTTGAATCAGAGACTTCTTCTCTGATTCGTCTCGTGCTCGAATCAAGGACTTCTTCTTTGATTCACTCCCTACACTGCGATGACTGTATAGTGTAAGCCATGCGTCGGCGAAACTGCGTTAGAATTAAGCGAAAGAAGACGTCGATCATTCGCCGTGGGATACTCCATTTTTTCAGACTCAAGAAAGAAGACAGCCGCCGTGGAATTATTATTAAGTGCGTTAAAAATAAGATTTAGAATTAGAAACGGAGGTCGATGGAATTGAATTTCCATCCACCTCTCTGGGTCTCTACTCGCAGCAACCTCCACGTGGTGAGACCTGGGCAACTAACATTATCCGAAATAGAATATTTTCTGTGGAGGATTGTGTTAGGCTAATTGGCTGCGATCGTTTTCTAATTTAGTTGCGGGGTATGCAATCATCTGCGAGTAAGCATTCAGACGAAGTTTACGTTTTTCGTGTATGATGGATAGAGTTGTTTCACTCGTGTACCTCTTAATATGTTCACTATTCCGATGCATAATTAAATTGAGTTATTAAATAGAATTTATTCACCTTACGAAACATGCTCTTCATAAATCTGTGATTAAATATTTCACGAAAAATCATCTTCAAACCTAGATATAGCTCTCGTAAAATGTCGGGTCACCGGCGGGGTCGCCGATTTGATAAATCGCAGCGCGGTAATTAAAGTTTTCGAATAGATCTATCAAAGTTTGTTTTCGATAAAACGTCGCACGATCGCCGTATTATAATTAAAGAGCGCCGGCCGCGTATCAAAATAATTTACGTATGCACATAATCATTCCGCGATTCTGCACAATTAATTTCGCTATTATCATCCGGCTGAAACACGAATACGAAACGAGCGGACCGTTGTATTCCCCGGAATTGGAATTTTGACAAACGCAAAACGTTAATCGCGGTCACGTTCAGCGTACCGAAGACGAGACGCGATTTAGCCCAGGGTTTCTATGATTGTAATCGTAATACCGCGCAGCGCGCTGTTTGATTTACAGAATAATCGTGATAGAAATTCCGGCCGATTCCGGGGGCCGGAAGTGTTCCGGCGAAATAGAATCCCGTAAGGTGCATTTCACTCACTCGCGTGTTTAACCGCGGAAAACGATGCATTCATTTCACGTTCAATCTTATTCCGCGCGATGACTGGCCGGAAATGAGACCGTAGAAATGAATCCGGGATTGAGTAGAATTACGCAACGGTTGAAACGAATTTACCACTGACGCGTGGGCGTGTTCGGTCGTTCGCGAAACTCATCACCATTTTCGCGTCGATGCGTGATGAATTTTTCTGATAAACTTCGCCGCTGCGTGGGAAGGAACGAGACCGGTGGAATTGTTCTTGCATTTTTTACCTTCCTCGTGTTCCGTTCGTGCAATTATTGGGGAGTATAGAACGAACGTCTAGGAGTTTGTAATAACAGTTGATAACGAGTAGATAACAATGAGACGGAGCAGTGTATACTATATGTTTCTTGCATCAATTCCAAAGAATTGAGTCTGCTATCGCCTATTGCTTCTTTAAGAAAGGTAAAAAAGGGAAATAAGAAGTGAAAGTAAAATGAAAGATAAGAGAAATTGTGAAAGATGCAAAAGTTTAAGATTTTATTTTCGTACGTGTTATCTTTAACGTGCCTAGCGTCATCGATTGCTCGTATAATAAAGACCAAAGCTATAAAGAGAAACTATAAAACAGAAAACTGTTGAAATCTTCCGTTGAAACATGAAATCGCAGTTGAAATTGATAGTTCTTTGACAACACGAGCAGATGTTAAAAGGAACTGTCGCCGCGAACTTCGAAGTTGGTTTAAATATTTCATCGACAGCGGGAGAAGCACTTTCCGCGGAAGAACGTTTTAATTATAAATTGTTTATTACCGAGCGGGATCAGCTGTCGGCTAGGATCGGTGAAAATCGAATACGCGACCCAGTTCCGCCGTTCGCATTAGAGTCGCGTGGAAATTGACGGCGACGTGAATCGTTGGACGGTTCCTTTGCGCCGGCCGTCGATAAATTTCAAAAAATACGGCCGGGCAAAGGCAACGGCGGCTCGAGATATTCGCGTTGACAGTGTCGCGATATCGACGGAGAGCGAAGCGTTTTAAAGTGATAACGAATGTTCAATGCTCGTTTCCATTCGACTATCAGTAGCAGCTTGATATAATAAATATTTAATACTCGGTTAGTTACTTCTCGTCATTTCTTATTCGTAATTAAAAATTCGAAGACAATGGCGTTCAATCAATGCTAGATTCCATTCGACTATCAGTAGCAGCTTGATATAATAAATATTTAATACTCGATTATTTACTACTCGTCATTTCTTATTCGTAATTAAAAATTCGATTAATTGGAAGACAATGCCGTCAACGTTTCTAACCCTCCGCGGACGAAGATACTTTGAAATCTACAAAGTCTTCAACAAATGAAGTTAAATTAAACATCAATTACTTAATTAGTAGGAAAAAAGGAAACACCGAGCTGGTATCTTGCTGTCAGAGTAATTAAATCATTTCTCTGCGACTTAGTCTTCCAAATATTAATTTGGATTTTAATTTTTAATTAATTTTTAATTAAATTTTAATTTCAGATTAAACAAATTTTCGATGAATAAAATGGTATTCCAAATAACTTAATGAATGAGAAATTATCGAGAGACTTAATTAATTTATATTCCACGATAGATGATGTTGAAATACGTAGGAAGCTATTGATGATTGTCTATTATATATTTTACTGTGATTTTCACGGATTTCACCGTGAAATATTATAGCCATTGATCCTGCCAAAGGAATATATGAATTATTCGTGATTCGCGAGTAACGACCGGATTGAACTCATTCGTCAGCCTTTATTCGTTATTTTGAAGAACTTTCGGCCGACACTGGACGCGTTTATGTGTACGCGCTCGTGGGCATAAATCAATATCCCCCTTTAAAGCGAGTTACCGGCCGTTTGTCTCTTTGTTCCAGGCCGCGCAGCTTTTATATCGCGGCTCTTTTCGATCGCGATTAAGGGCCTGCGACTATCCGCTGAACCGAGAAACACAACCACTCGCGCCGCTTTTTCGTTTGCGCCGCCGTAAACGGTAATTCTCAGGTTGTTTTGTTCGCTCCCTAGAGACGGTTTCAAGTCGATTTGCTTCTTTGAGTGGGTGGTCTTTATTCGGATACTCGGTGAGCTTGAAACAATTGTTATTTATTCACACTTTTGGGATTTTTGCGTTGCAAGCGTCGCGTTTCTCGAGCGAGAATACGTCGCGCGATATTCGAATAATTGCTGGTTTCAGGAGTACTCGATGATTAGTGTCAGATTTTTGGGAATTGAGAGTCCTACTTCTTGAAGAAGTAATTAGCATGTTAATATCAGTGCGACTGCGTTGCATTTATTGCTCAAATCCAGCTAGTTCTGAATTTATAGAGAAACTTTCTTTTCGAATGGAAAATTCAGACGTCGATGAATTGAACAGAAAGTTTAGAAAGTTAAAATTCAGAAATGGAATGTTTAGAAAGAGAATATATAAACTTGATGGATCGAAGATAGAAAATGTGGGAAGTTAAAATTCTGTAATGGATAATTTAGAAAGGGAAAATTCAAACTTGATGAATCAGAAATAGAAAAAGTTAAAAATAGAAAAAGGCTATAGGAAACAGAAATATCCTATAGAAAATCGACTAATCCTAAAATTATACTTCCAAGGAAAATTATAATTCACTTTCAGCAATCACATATACGGATCAATTCTATCGAATCTATCGAATCTAGATCGATTATGCAGTCGCGTCCAGAAATTGCCAACCGTCGCCAAAGACGTGACGAACTTGCACGACTTAAGTCGAGCTGCGCGAAAGAAGCACGACGAATTGAAAAGTAGAACGGCCAGGAAATGGAGATCGCGTGAACCTTTCCGAGAAGACAAGAAGGCCTTCGCGTAAAACATAAGTTTCGCGAGGAGGAAACCCCCCAAGTGATAGTAAACTTTCGAGCGTGCTTCTACCTCGCCTTCGGTGAAATACAGATCCGGTGAAATAGTATCGCTTGTCTGTTTTCAATCGCGATCGAGTCGAGACTGAACCGAATCAAAGAGAGCAACAACCTCCGCGTAGAACGGACTTCACGACGGGATATCTGTCAAATGCAGACAGAATAAAATCCTACACAAAGAAAGAAGACCACGAAAAAGAAGATCAACTTGTGAAATCTTTCTTGAACGACTGTAGCTTCAATTCGTTGCGAATGTTACTGTAAATTTTCAATATTTTTCTCTGTAACATAATTGTATCATATTGTTACTACAATATACTACTATCAGTATATCGTTGTTGTATTAATTATTATTACCACAGCACTATCCCAAAACCTTACAAGACAACATTTCCTACATTACTCACTCGAAATCCCGATAATCGTCACTTCCAATAGAACCATCAGCTTCCACTCACCTGAAACATAAAACAAACCAAACATTCAACATTCAAGTAACTCAATTCGACACAGTGCGATCAAACGCCCATGTTCTAGGCAAAACTCAACTTAGAAAGTACGAGTGATACAAAATTGCTTCAGAAACAAGTAAAATACAGAGCCAAATATATGATGATTCTTTTATCTACATCACAGAGATATTACAAAGTTTCTGCAATAACAATAAATATATTGCTTCTCCATTCCACCGTCACATAAACCGAGAAACGTAATCGACTAGCACAAAATGATTTTTCAACTGAAAATCATTTCGCATAGCAGACACTGCTTAACGAGTTAACTTAAAACCCTTAATAGTGCTAACTTTTCCAACAATAGATTGCTTATTTTTTGAGACAAACATGCAATTCTTCTTCATCTCGCTTCAGTTTTTCGTTAGGATATAATATAAATGCATTCAGCCTGCATTTAACGAGTAAATTCCACACATAACTGGTTAATCGACATACGCGAAACCTTCAATTTTCATTGTCCGAGTACTATTATTACTCGCCGTGCAACGTTGCAATACGCAAACGCCAAGGGAACAATAGAAATCAATCAGTCCCTATATTCCCGTGAAGCGTTTCGAAAATCCAGCCACTCGCGATTAAACGGCCGCGCTATCCTCGCGCACCGACGTTCCCGAAAACACATAAACGCAAATGGAAGGATTGTTTCCTTCCGTCCGACTTGATCGGCCGCGGAATGGATGGTGCAATCAGGAAAGGTAACGTCGCTCGCGCGTCGGGGCCGCTCGGTGGACGCGTTTAAGTCAAGTCCGCGGAATGCCCGTGGGGGCAGTTAACGTTTACGACGCAATCGCCTTTAACAGGTCCTCCTCGTTCCGGCAACGAGCGCGTCGCGCAGCTCCCGGTGACGAACCGTGGATCGGACGCTTCAGTTCCGGCGAATTGCGCCCGTCGCGGACTTCCACTTTCAATTCCAGACATTACTCGCGGAACGACGGTTTTAGTCATTCCCGCGGGACTTCGATTCGGGGACCAGCTTCGCGCGTTTGGCTTCCGTTGGACGAGACTGGCTGCGTTTTGTGAGTGGATTAACCCTTTACAGGTTGGTGGCGCGTATAGATGACACTTTTATTACGGGTCAAATTACAGGGACTCTGTTCAGCATTTTGATCTTTATGGTGTTGCGGGAACGGTGGTGGCACGAATAGGTGCCACCATAGAGCAAGGAATCTAGGAAAATTTCTGTGGTATTAATGGTATTTAATGTTTTATTTAAAACAACAGGAATAGATAATTGAATAAAATACAAATAAATAGAAACGATATAGCTTCCCACCATAGGTTGTCCCAGCAACCCTCTTCCTGGTCTCCATGAGTCCCTTTCTCTTCTGTGGCCCTTAGAACACTCGCTGTCCCACTGTCTTAAAACTACGATACTACATTTCGAAAAAGAATTCTCTCAATAATAATTGTTATTAAAGTTTTTTTAATATGTATCGGTAGGGAATACCGGGAAATTAACGGGAAAAGATGAACGTCGAGTAATCGAAGTGACCAGGAATTCGCAAAATGTAATTGCTCTCTTATTAATATAAATATTTATTTACCTTTCGTTGTTGTATGAGAAGATAATAGAACGAAAGTACACATCGATAATAAAGAACCTGTGTTATTCGTTCTTTGCTATCGGAGCGAGATAAATTACTTATCGATCGAAGCGTGTACGTCGGAGAAGTGGTTGACATATATCACTGAAAAAAAGCGAGGGACGGTGAATAACGAGATTGTAATTGACCAGCCTCACGTACAAACGGCGTCGAGCGTACGATCAATGAGCTAAATGTACCGAATAGAAGCCAGTTATTCGTTGGACGGGTGACGTAAAGATTGGCCGACAATGACCGACCTATTCTACTAATTCATGGACGGGGTCACCGAGTATTATAGTTAAGCGGTTCAATCAAACAGATTCGATAGACGTCCGATCAGATATGCACATCCCAATGACCTATTTTCCTAGTGGTGTTGTCTCACCCGGTAGTCCCATTATACTAATCGCCTCGGCTGATCAGTAACAGGTCTAGTCTACTAGTCAAACGGTTCAATAGGTGGCATATCTATTCCGCGTATCTAGCCGGCGTATCAGTGCTGCAAGTATGTCGTTAATCGATGCGTCTGATCGGACATCGGTTCATTCTACTGTTTACCGTCAGAGCAGGGGCCGATTTCACTCATTAATGTCGTTTCAGGCCCGATCTGTAATACGGTTGCGTGCCATGATCAAGGGCCTCTCGATCTAATAAATTACCGGCTGATAACATTAGAGCAATTCGAACGCTCGTTTAGGCGCGTTTCCAAAATTGAAGGACGAGTTTATGGAAATTTAGACGCGACAGCGATGTCTGTGATTGTTAGAATATTAGAAGTATTCATAATATTAGTGTTATTAATATTGATCATTAATATTTGGTATAGCACAAATGAATTTAGTATAATATAATAATCATACTAGTATTCATAATGAATGTCAGCATTAACATTAATATGATACATCTTGTTAACGTTAGAAAATTGACAAGCTGAGACTGATTCATTCTTCCATCTAAAATTTATCGTTAAGGATGTAATAATTACTACTTAATTCTCAAGTGAATTGTTCATTTCATTTTAAAAGGAAATATAGGTATAACATATGATTAGAATTTTTCTCTTTTTCCAATAAATTATTAACCCTTTGCACTCGAGAATACTTTTCTCAATAAATATTCATTACTTTCTCATGAAATGTCAATGATATTTTTTACAAATAACACAAAGAAAAACCTCGCATAGATTAAGTGACAGAACTATTTTATTTCGATGTTCCATGTGTTCGGACACTATATAAAATTTAATATTGAATTTTCAATTCTACAATGTTCTTGGTCGAATCAGCAAAGGGTTAATGACAAAGTAGCCGTATGGGTCAGAGTTGAGAAAGAAATCATAGGGGTTAATTTGAAATACAGGTAGCCCACTAACGTTAAAACGTGTCTCATCCCAACAGAATTATCGTTTCCATCGAACGAACCGCTATCGAAACAACGGTATCGCAATTCGAGGCGGCCGACCAAAGACGTCTACGTTCTACTAGCAGCCGACGGCGGCCAATTTTACCATTTACCCGGGCCGACCCAGCGCGTTCCTATTTCACTTGTCCAAGCAAATGCCCCTTTATCCCGGGCGCGTCAGATACGAGTCTCGAAATTGAATTATTCCATTTGCATCGCATTCTGCCAGGGCATTATCATTTCCACTATAACAATAACGAGGTAAAGGGTGAAACGAATTAATTCTGTACCGTGGAACCGAGCTGGCCTGTGTACGCCAGGGTCATTTTCATAAACGACCGGCTTCCCATTGCGCGAGGAACTGCTGGGCAACATCGTTCAGCCGGCCTACGGCGCGCGGAACTTTCCCAGAGACGCCTTTGACGCGAAGATGGACGCGCGTTCAACCCCTATGGCCGGTTAGACTTGCGTCTAACTAGCGGAGATGCGATCCGGTTCAATGGGCACACACGAGTTTCACTGAATCTCAATTGGAGTTCCTGCTACGTTGCAGCCGAATTTCGCTTTTATTCATTTGGAAAATTTCGACTATTCAGTGGACTGTGATTGTAATTACGATTATAATTTAGGAGTTGGTCTGAAATAAACATTGAAATTCAATTTAATGGTCGTAATAGCAGTTATGGACTTCTGAAACTGTGAATGTAGAATAGTTTGACACTGACGATTTTATTCGATTCGATATCCTCGATATGTGAATACTTGAATCTTTAAATACGTATCGATAAGCGTCAATGCTTCTAAAGGAAAATTAAAATTGAATTGAATACTCTTAGCGATAGCAGTTCTGGACTTCTAAAACTGTGAATATAGAATAGTTCGACACTGATAACAATTTCAGTTAATTCAATATTCTCGATATTCGACTATGCAATGAATACTTGAATCTTTAAATACGTATCGATATCCATTAATGCTTCTAAAGAAAAATTAAAATTGAATTGAACACTCTTAGCAATAGCAGTTCTGGACTTCTAAAACTGTGAATATAGAATAGTTCGATACTGATAATAATTTTAGTTAGTTCAATATTCTCGATATTCCACTATGCAGTGAATACTTGAATCTTTAAATACGTATCGATATCCATCAATGCTTCTAAAGGAAAATTAAAATTGAATTGAATACTCTTAGTAATAGCAGCTAAGTACTTCTAAACCTGTGAACGTAGAATAGTTAGACACTGATAATAATTTTAGGTAATTCAATATTCTCGATATTCGACCATCAATGAATACTTGAATCTTCAAACATCAATTCATTAAAAAGAAAATTGAAACCACACAATACTCCAGTTCAATTATCAGACAATTTACAATCTCTTTCACGCGACAACTGCAGTTTCTTTCGTCTCGTTATCCAGCCGCAAATTCCGGGTCGCTTTTCGTTAAATGCGACCCGAGTCCCTGGACAGCGCGAAGTTCGCGTGTTAACTCCGGCCCGGGGCGCGCTGCGACATGATAACAAACAGCGACCGGGCCGTAAGTGCGAATAAGTTCGAGCAACTTTCGAACGAGTTGCCAGGAGCCCGGCGCGATTCCGTTTGTTCGGCGAATACGATTCATCTCGGCCGTTAAATAATCGATGCCGTTGAAAGTTGAACGCGCCAGGCAGCCAGCTGACGCGAAAGTTACCTCGGGGCTTGTTAATAAGCAACGTATTTAATGAAACGCTCGCGAGGAACAGTGGTTAATGGCGTGTGATCATCGGGAATTTAAATGGGGCAGAAGGCATTCGAAATAATAGCCTTCGAAACTTCTACTCTCGATCGGGCGCGCCTAACGCCCTATATATATATAAGCTCACCCCGCGGCTCCCTGTTCGAATAATTTCAATTCTGTTTCAATTTTTTCCCACCTCGCGTCATTAACTGCCCGGAGAACCATTTCGCTAATGCAGCTGTTCATTAGTTATCGAAGTTGCCCGTGATAATCGCGAGTAGATGCGTTAGACAATTTTCACTGTTCAAATTGGTTTCGTTTAAATATACGTAGCTTTCTCGTTCCGAACGTTTACTATGGACACCATGGAACAGAGGGAATAATACGAAGATACAAATGCAGAAAATTATCCTGAATTCAGTATAGTTTCCGGGAAACACGAAATAAACGCATGCCTCCATTTTAAAACAAAGAGAAGTTTGAATTAGATTCAACTGGATTTCATTCCTTAAAGTAAAATCTAATGAATTCACATTAACATTAATATCGAATAGCAAATTTTCCCATAAAACCGAGACTTCATAAATATTCCAAAGCAATAGCAAAACCATCGACGTTCAAATAACAAACTAAACAAAATAACCAAAACAAGCTAAACACATAATTACTCTCTTAATCCCACGCCCACAAAATCAGTTTCAATGGCGCAAGAATTTCAGGAATCAATCGTCCCGTGTATCTCTCCCAAAATTCCCGTCGCTCATCGCATCGACGCGAGATCGAGTTGCCGGAAGTCGTTAGATTTTCAGTGGCAATCTCCGGTATCCCGCGCGCAGCGTCCCGGGAATGCCGGTCAGATTACACGTTAATTCTTAGTGGCCGTGCACGCGCGGCGGTTGCTCACTGATTTCCACTTTGCATGTTGATTGCCGGAAGTTTGTCCAGCGGAGAGTTACACTGTGTATCGCCCGCTTCCTGCCAGGACGCACAGGTGGATGTCTTTCCGTAACTTTCCGGGCACGCGCGTCCCTGACGGCGATATTTGTCCACGGCCGGGATAACGCGAATCCCGCTATTTGTCGTCGACATTCGTCACCGTTGTTCCGCCGCG
Organism: Nomia melanderi; assembly: GCF_051020985.1. Lineage (NCBI taxonomy): Eukaryota > Metazoa > Arthropoda > Insecta > Hymenoptera > Halictidae > Nomia > Nomia melanderi. The sequence goes on along the minus strand of NC_135000.1, from coordinate 30,279,102 downwards.
CGGAATTTCGCGTTCGCGTGTCGCTGGATAGAAAAGTTGCTCGTCGCGGATGGGTCTGCGTGTCGCGAGGCATCAGTTTCGAATTTCCAGAAGCTTCCAAAAGCGAATACTTCGGAAACTTGAATCGTGATGATTTTTGCGAGAAACTTTCGACCGTGTAATTCGATACGGTTCGGTAATTAAGCTCGATGTTAGAGGGAGCAACGTAGATCATCTTGTATTAACCAGTTAAGTGTGTTTGACGACTATATCCGTCATGGAGATGTGGCAGAATTTTGCAATTTGATATTTAAGTTGTAATTCTGGCGAAAACTAAATTATATTCGTAAATTTGAATTGTGAGTGCGGATGGCGAGAAATTTGGAGAGTTGCGTTGACTGAAGGAGAGAAAAGACCTGTACACTGTGAGCTATATCCTTTCTATTTATTTGTATTTTATTCAATTATCTATTCCTGTGTTTTTTGAAAATAAAACATATTCAAATACGATTAATACCACAAATGTGTTAGGTTTCGTGAGTTGATGGATAACTAGGAGTTTCTTGGGAGGTAGATGTTTGGAATTAATAGATAAATTATTGGAATTCGTTGTTAGATAGTGTAGAGAATGAGTGAAGTGGAGTCTAAATATATTATGTTAATTATACTGTTATCGAAACGATTATTTTATTTTAGTATATTAATTTAACTCGCAGTCTTCGCCGAAGAAGAATAAATTCAGTAAGATAATAGATTGTTAAACATATTCGCTGCCGAGACCATAGACGGAGCGACACAAATGTATATCTAACAGTTTAGAACATCAAAGTCTCTGTAGAATATCAGAGTACAATATCGCAGTAGTTATTCAAGTTTCAGGGAGCAGTTGTTAAAGACTCCTAAGTATCTTCAATGATTATAATAACTTCCACGACTGTTGCACCCGTATTTCAACGGTTTCATTTCGTTTCATTTCGCAAGGAACACATTATTCCCATGTTCCTTCTCCGCCTCGAAAAGCCCGTTAACAGGATAATTCACGGTTAAAATTCCCAAGTGAAACCGGCAAAATTCATCGAGCAATGATCACGCGATCCAGCAGCATCGGTTCGCCGCGCGGTCGCGGAGAGACGTTAATTGAAACGCGAGAACGGCCGGGGAACCGGCTGAAAAACCGGGATCCCCGTATTAGCAACCGTTTACCAGGTGTTCCGTCGGCGGGGCTTGAACCAATTACCAGGAAAACTGGAGGCCTCTTGAAATTAATACGCTGTCTGCGGAACGTGCTCGCAGGAATTGCGAATCTCAGGCTGACGCGCTGATTAAGTAACATTCAAATGGTAATGCAACGCTTTCGATTAGCCTACCCTTTCCCAATCTCCGCGGCCCACCACGCTAATTTAATCAGCCGGCAACTTCGTAATTGATCGCGTCGAATATATACAGTTATGCTAAATTGATTCCCGTCGAGTACACCATCGGAACTCCTCGAATGGAATTAAGCGGCGAACGGCCCGCGGTAATGCGACTATCTCGAACAAAATTTTCAAGGGTATAATTGATTAGATAACAGTACAACGTGGAGATTCGTGTATCATATCCGTCATAATTGCTGCAGTTTATCTTTATGATCGAGTGAGCGATTGGTAAAACGCTTGAGATTATGTGTCTTGCGCGAGTCAACGCGTTTAGCTTGACTATGATACATGATGATGTATGATGGATAATGGGTTAAATTAGTCTACTCTAAAGGTGGCGCGTTTATGTTGTATTAATATTTTATGGGTTTCAGGAAGTTGATCGAAGGGTAATGTTTTATTACTTCCAGTGTCTGGTCTGTTGGCTTATTCTACTTTCGTGTAGAATCAAGAGCTTGTAGTTGACGGACGTCTGGCTATGGGCGGTTCAATCTACTGAAGGATGATCGATTGACAGCTTCTTAATTCTTTATAGTCTCAGTGAAATCTTCATTGAAGAGGATTCTTTTATCGTCTCGCGTGTCTGACCAGTCGGTTCTCATTCTACTTCAGTATATTAATTAAACTCGATGCGATGGAGACTGATGTGTGTTCTAATCCTGTAAGTCCCACGAAACTTGTCTCTCGAGTGATCTACCTAAGCAGCAGTTCTTCAACGTCTGACCAGGCACTGCGGTCACTCTACTTCAGAAGTCTGTACTCTAATCAAGATAGAGGCCACGGTATTTAGTGCTTGTCTGACCAGAGACTGCGGTTAAACTATCTGGCTCGCCGGTACCAAAGGCAGGGTAATTCTATTTAAGAGGGCGTCTAGTCAAAAACGTGCTCATTCTACTTCAAAGAACGTATATTTACGTAGATAACCCCTTGGAAAGTTGCCGAGCCAGTCGCAAAAAGACAAAACCAGTCTCAACTGTAAACTCCCGATCACGCCACAGTGACGTCAATCCTTCACCGCGATATTGAAATTTATCTGCTACTCCTCCATTAAAAGTAAAACCTTTGTACCTCGACGGAAACATCGAATCCAAAAATAGCATTAACCCTTCCCTTTCGATACAATTAAATTCCGAAGCCCTGCAATTATTTCAGCATCCGCATTGCAACATTCAAAACGATCCGACACACTTACATTCGACACGAGAGCGTAATACAGTTGCACAATCACTCCGAAACAACGCTCCGTTCGCCTTTGAAGCGTTACACGCGCGGCGCGTTCGAAAGCAACACGAAAACTTCCCGGCCAGCGGACTAGAATGAAATTCAATACGCCGGTGATTCCGGCGTTAAACTGCTAAAATCATCCCGGCGCGAGCATTCGAAACTCGGCAGCGGCGCGCGGAGTTCCGGGCAACTCGGATCCGCGTGAATCACGGCGGAGGAAAGTTCGCGTCGCGCGAAGATCCTCGGCGAGCTTACATCGTTCTTCCCTCTGTTTCAAAGATTTACAGGGGCCCTCGGCGCCCCGGTGCTCCGCCGGTTAATGAAAGCACGTCGACGCGCGAGAGAATCTCCGCGGAATCCGGATAATGTTCTACGTATGGCATTACGAGATTATAATCCTCGAGTTTCAACGGAAACTTCACCGTGACGCGTTCCCCCGCGTAACTCTGACGTAACACTGACGAGGAAACTTCGCGCAATCAACACACAAAGCGCGGACACCGCGCGAATTAATCCGTCGTTCGCGGAACGCGTCGATCCCGCGTCTGATCAAACGTTGCTCGCGCGGCGGGACAGGCTTTCACGCTTACGCGGAGACTGTTACGCGGAGGACGAGGACGTTTCGAAGTAGAATTTTGAGAGACGCCGGCTCGAGTTCTAATTAGCCGATTGAACGAAGTTTGCCGCGTGTCGCGGCGGATTTTCACGCTACGCCGGAGAGATTGGGTGAGGAAGGTGAAGCGGGTTTGCCAAGAACCGATTTGGAATTAAGATTTTCTGAGATGGAGGACTGATAATCATTGGTGTGTGGATTGGATGGGTGGTGAACATTTTTAAGGATTTTTATGGGGTTCTTTATTATTGCGGAGACTTCTATGAACGGGATGAAGACCTTTCGAAGTAGAATTTTGAGAACGGTTGCACGCTGATTAGACGATTCAGCGAAGTTTGCTGCGCGCTGAAACGGATTTGCAAGCTGTGATAGAGAGATTCGGTGCGTAAGGTGAAGCGGGTTTGTTTAGAAGCGATTTGAAATTAGAATTTTGGGAGATGGTAGTTTGAGTCCTAATTAGATGTTTGAATGAAGTTTGCTGCGTTTCGAAGCATTTTCACGCTGTGGCGAAGACTGCGGGGAACGGTGGAATGAAGTTGTTGAGAAGCGGTTTGGAATGGGAATTTTGAGAGGATGACTGATAATTGTGTGCGTTGATTAAACGGATGGTTAAAGTTTTCTGAGAATCTTAATACATGTTCTCATTATTATGAACACGATTAAATGAAGAAAATGAGAATGATTTGATTAGAAATCGAGTCCAAACTGAAGTTTTGATAGACGGTGAGCGCTAATTCGATAATTCGCGTATCGATTGCGGTGGGAAACTCGGATTTCTAATTAAAACAGAGTTACACTTTATCAAATACTCCTAACCGGATCAGTTACAGTAGCCTGGGCCGCAAGCCTGTCCAAAGTTGAGAGCGGCGTTAATCTTTCACCGTAGCCGGTGGTCAAACACTTTCTAATCCGCTGGACCATTAACGAGGTTTGCCAAAGTGCACAATACCAGGATAAACCGAGCAATTATCGAATTCGCAACTATCCTCGGGCGAACGGTTCAAAATTCGTCGGAAGAACCCACCGGTTTATCCAAAATCCCGCAACTATCTTCCACGAAACGAACAGCTCGACGTTTCGCGCGATTCATCTTCGTAAGAAGAATCGACGACTCCTCCGAAGAATACTTCGAGAAACCAACAAGAGTCCCTTCGTCTTCGACAACGCGGAAGCCCGGCCAAGACTGTCGACGAAAGGAAAGCGGAGGAAAATATTTCCACTAAGCAACGAATAGCGCTCGAAATGAAATTCATCGGCGTATCGAGTTCACTCGCGTAACACGAGAGTTCAGCTCGCGCCTCGAGTCTCCGGGGGATCCTGCGGTATCGATTCGCATAAAGACGAGCGTGTATAGAGTATCCGGCGCGTCGCTCCGCGGGACACGAAAATGCAGTCATTACAGGCGCGGCCGTTAAGACGCGGCCGACGTCAAAGAATATTAGGATTAATGGTTGGTAAATCACCTGGGGCCGCGTGCCGCGCGTATCCATCTTCGTTCAGCGTCGCGGCTGTCGCGCATTTCATTACACTTTTACATATTCCGCCGCGGGGAAACCTATTACCCAATGTTTCCGCGGCGCGAGTCGCGCCCGCGACGTGACCGGTCGCGTGAAAGTATTAAGCCTGCCGTACGTATCGCGTTTCATGCATAACGCGCTCGTATTTCCTGCGTGCGAGCACGGCGGAGGTGAACAGCTGGCAGAATTGCCGAGGAAACGCACATTAGGTTGGAATAATGGTGTTTCGGGTATGGTGTATCAGCTTGGAAACAGATAAAATGAAGGATAGTAGGATTCTATTAAGATGCGGGATGAATATCTTGTAGGTAAATTTGTTATCGAATGGCGGGTGTTTCGGGAAACATCTTTGAGACTTCTGAACCGTTTCAGTGCCACAGGTTATATCTAAAACGGCCGAAAAGTGGCAAGCGCGATGGCGCTTCCTTCGCTTAAATTTTTAGAACTTTTCTATTACACAGAAGAGTTCTAAATAGTGCGAACGTTTCGTTTATTCAATTTCCAAGATACCAGAAATAAAGATAAGTAATCAGAAGGAAAATAAATAAGCTTAATCTGATTCTACGAGCCGACAGGCTGGCACTTTTAGACAGTGTAACAGAGATCGCGCCGTTTGCCACTGAAACGGTTAAATATATAACACAGTCTTCTATTTCCTACTGCTATCTGCTGTTTCTCGTATAAATCAAGATGGCCCAGCTTCGCTGACCACGAATTAATAGTAGAAATTGCGGACGCCGATCTTCTCGAATCGCAAAGCTCCGCAAAATCGACTGTCGCGGTAAGGATACGGCCGGACAAATTCTCAGCTCGTTTTTCGCCAGACAGGTTTTTTGGCTCCTCGGGCCCGATAACGAGCGAGACGATAAAAAATGATAACAGCCGGCGGCGGCGGCGGCGGTTTGCTCCTTTGTCGCCGTCGCCGGCCACACGTTACACGCCGGACAAAAGGGTAATTCCGTGGGCCGAGGGGAAAAGGAAAAACGGATTCACTCTTCGGGGCGATGGTTCTTGAATAGAGTTTTGATTTCGCTGTCCCGGTGGACGGACGTCGCTGCGAAATGTTCCCGATTTTAAATGTCTCGACTGCCGGAACTGCGAGAAAATCGCCTCATTTTCGGTGAAAAGGGTCTACGGTGTCGTGTCTTCTTGATGGATGAACGTTTCCGTCGCGGAATTGGGAAGACTGTCGAAGTGGAAAACTGTTATCGATTATAATAGAAATTTTTGTAATAGAGGCGTTCCTTTTTAATGAAATAGGATTTCATGGGTGACAGTGAATGCGAAACGATGATAGGCGATGAGTTGAAGAAATGGGTAAATTTGTGTTGACGTTCTGTTGCTGATGGAATGATCATAGTTTTCAATCATTTGATTCTGCTGATAGGGAAAAATGAAATAGGTAGATATATTGGATGTTGGAAAGCTTTCAACGTTATACAACATCAATCATTATCAATTTTCACACGCTTCGCTAGCTCTCTATAGAGTTATTATTTAAGAAATTACCACATAATTCATCCCCTTCCTAAAAGAACCCGACTCTTTCAGGAAGTTTGAAGTTCAACTTTAAAAGTTGACCACGATCGAAAATAATTGACTTCGAATAAAGTTTCAGCTTGCTGACCGTGAACAGTCTTTTCACGCTTCGTTACTTCCCTGGGGGGTCAATATTTAAAAAATTATCCTGCAATTCGTTACTTTGCCAAGTCGAAAAGAAAATCAAACTTCCCAGCCCAGAAATCCACGACGGTTTCGGTCTGCCGCGAAAAATCAAATCCTAACCTTAAAGTTCTATACTTTGCTATTCAAAAATCCGCGTAAAAATTCGAAAAATTCTAAATACAATGCGATTATTGTTTAATTTTCCAATTTGTTCCATCGCTAAATCAAAATCTAACCGAGAATGTTTCAGCTTCTTCAATGATTATACAACATATTCCGAATCTAGAAAAAGGAAGACTATCTAAACTAGAAAAAAGAAACAAGTAAATCCCAGAATAACTAAAAAGAATACCATCCATTCCATTTAAAATTCACAGAGATCATAAAATATCAAAAAATCGACTTAACCGCGTCGACTTGTAAGCAACTCGCGTCTAAAAATCTAACCTTAGCTTCTGAAATGATTATAAAAATATTCCGAAGCTACAAAAAGGAAGACTTTCTAACCTAGAAAAACTAAAGAAACAAGTAAATCCCAGAATAACTAAAAAAAATACCATCCATTCCATTTAAAATTCACAGAGATCATAAAATATCAGAAAATCGACTTAACCGCGTTGACTTGTAAGCGACTCGCGTAAGAAATCAGCTTCTAATATATTCCTCCGGCAGCGAATCAAACGGAAAATCAAGCTTTCCGCCGCAGAGATCCCCGAAAGCCACGGCGTACGGCGAAAAGTCAGGCCCCTACATCTCCAGCTCGACGGAAACAAGAATATGTGCGGTGTTCTGTTTCCAGGCGTCCGGGATCCCACATAAAATCCCGAAGATTGAGGTTGCTCGCGCGGCGCGTGCAATCCCATCGCTGGTTCCACGGTCCCTGGACTTGCGGTGTCCCAGCCCGAGAGCGGCTTGCTTAGGAACTACCCCCGTCAAGCCGTTAAACCGCGAAGTTACGCCGACTGTCAGGTCCCCTTGAGCGTAAGGGACGACGAAAGGGCGCGCGTTTATTCGCAGTAAATCCCCGGGGACTCTTTCGCCTCGTCGGGAGCGTAAACCGATGCTTACGAGCTTCATGATCGCGCGAAGAATCTCTTACTTTGTCTCCGTGAACCGTAATCGCCCTTCGGTCGCCGCGATTTCACGATTTTCAGGTGTACACGTGCTGGAAACTTGTGACATTTTTATCTGATAACTCTTGTGAGATGTACTTGCGAACACATTTGATTGCTGGGCAAGTTCATTCGCGATACAAGTTATTTACTTATAGCAATCGAATGAAGTGAGATGAAAGCGAGATTTTGTGTTACTGTAAGAAACTATGCAGCGGATTTTTAAATCGTTAAGATATGGTAGCAAGAAATTTGAGATGTTTCTCTTTTGGTAACGATTCGTAGAACTGAATATCTTTGTTTTAGCACTAGGTTTACGGTCGTTTATCGTACAGTTTATTCCGTTGTTTCCAGAAAAATGAATATTCGTTCGTTTAGATCTCGGAAATTAAAGTTGTTCTACAATAGACGATCAGGATAAATATTCATGCCATTGCATCGATCAAAATCGACGTAAACACTTCATAAATAATTGTCAAAATCGACATGCGTCAAATTGACGCGATTCCGTAAACCTAGCGTTAACTGCTTATTTCAGTTTCGAACTTTTTGAACTATTCAGAATTGAACTCGTTGACAGTAGTATCAGTTAAGCGAGAGTCACAATAAACAAATAGAAAGACCAGAATGTTGCAAATGACTCGCCAGTGGATCTCTATAAAAAGGTACTCGCAATTTGGAGCGAATCGCGGTTTCGCGTAACGATTCCCGATCCTGTAGAGCGATTCCGCAGGTCCGCCTCTAATGGACGCGGATATTTTTCGCAACTAATTGATGGACATCAAGAGCGTGCATTCTTCTGGGGATCTAAAGGGCCGGCTGGTGAAATATTCATCCCGTGGAAGGGAAATAACCGAGCGGAGAATTATTTACACGCGAGAGAGCGATTGTCTTCCCTTCACCGAGCCCCGGCCCCGGCCGCGAGCCTAGTTACTTTTTTGCCGGCGGCGCATTTAAATTTTAAACGCTGTTAATCTTTTATGCATGAGCTAAGAGCGCTCCTAAAATAAACATGTTACCGAGTAGCCGTCCCGCGCGACGGTCATTCCGCTCCGCGCGTTCGCCGTTCCGCTTTCAATTTCGCCGATTTCGTGCCGGCTAATTGGACCGTGTCCCCGTGAAAGAATAACATATTTATACGTCTCATTGTTTCCGCAATGTGTATCGGGCTTTATGCATGGAACCTCGTCGCCGGAGAATTTCGTTGGAATACGTTATCACCGGAAACTGTTCCGGATTATTCGAGACGATATTAACGGGCGATCCTTAATTCTCTTTGACGGCTGTCGTTCGACGTTAATTACACGATTTCGGAAGATAGTCCGATCGACGGCTGATCACGGCTTAACGAGTGATCGCCCGTCGAAATACATTTCGTCGCTTGTCGGCACGGAAACATTCGCTGATGGGATTAATAATAGAATCGAGTGACAGGTGAGGAAATTTAAATATAAAGTGACTCTTGAATATTTTCGGAACGTTGCGCTTTCAAAGGGGACTAGTGAACATTTTGTAACTTAACCTAGTTGCGAACGAAACGAAAAAAAGAGATAAAGTGGAATATGTAGGAAAATGAAGAATAACGGAATTTTCGAGTGATCCATTCGAAATTCAATCCTTTCGACAGACATTACTAATCACTGCCATTCGATAAACTAACCACAACGAAACAAAGCAATAATGTATAAAAAAGACCCAACTAATTCTCAACATTCCATTCAAAATCTAATCCTTTCGACAGACATTACTAATCACTACAATCCCAAATACCTTCCAACCACAACAAACCAAAACAAACACTATAAAAAAGACCTAATTCTCAAACATCCGAAAACCCAATCCTCTCAAAATCATCACCAAAGCATCCCACCGACCGAATTCCCCAATTGCCCATCCATTTCTCCAGTACGTTGGTTAAAAACGTCATATCACATCTAATAACGCCGATATCGTTCGCTCCCCCAGATTTATACATCGAACGTCCCCGATTCCGCGGGAGGTTTACTAACCCACAATTCTTCTGCTCCTCCAGCCGCCCGGTTTTCCCTCGGAATGCCGTCTCAGCATCGTCCAGCTGGTCCGCCCGGCCCGCTGGGTAGGAAACGTGGCTCGTGGAAGTCGGTCGGTCGAGGCCGGAAGAGACGGATGCCGGTCGAGCGTGTAGGAAGCCGGCGGGGGACGCAGGAAAGGGAAAGCTATAGGGTAGAACGGACGAGGACGGCCGCTGCGAGTGGTTCCTGACGTTTTCAATAACGGGCCGATGGATTTTCCCCGTTCACGTACAAGCCCCATTACGTATACTCTTAGCGCGGTCCTGGCACAAAGCGGAAAAGTCATGGTTCATTGATTGCGGCCGTCCGACGATGACGTAGCCGGGGCCAACCGTGAATCACCGCGCTTTATCACGCCGCGGCGGCGCGGCGGGAGTTATAAGGAGGTTACGCGGAATTGGTCCGAGCCGCACGTGACCGGAACACCGAAACCGGACCGACGTCTGCACGCTGAAAGCGTCTAAACGCCGTCTCTAATGTCCGTTCGTGAACGTCGCGCGACGACTCGCTCGTGAATGAGAGATCGAGGGACCCTTTGTGAGCCGTCGGTTTGCCGGAGGACTTTGTGGGACTGATTGATGGGATCGCGGAGTGTAAGAGGATATCGATGGGGAGGATAGCGTGTGTGCTTTTCTATCGAGAACCTCGAGACTTTCAATAGACGCTCTTGCGGAATTTCTAGTACTAATGTCCATCTTTCGGAATCTCGGATTGTGTCTCCGAGATTCTCGAAATCTTAGCGAGAGAACGTTCAGACCTTCGTTTCACTTTCGAAAGTATCGCGTACAATACTGCGAACGATTCCCTGTAGAACTACCTCGATCATTCTCAAATTCACGCAGCTTCGAAAGCTTCCCGATAACAGCTCCGGAAACTACAAGACCGAAGACCACTGGATTACCCAAGTTCCGTTCCGCCTGTAATCGTGAAATTACAGCGGTCGCAAAATCAGAGACCGCGTAACGATCGAACTCGACGTTGTCAACGAGGATCGAACGGAAAGTGGGTTAACGAGATCATACTCGGAGAGCCCCCAAAGAAATATCATTCGCGCGGTTCCAGCTCGGAGATCGAAGTAAGCGCCGCGCGTCCCAGAAAAGGAACTTATCTGGACATCAGCACCTTCCGTCACGTCCGCGGATATCGCTGGATATCTTCAGCGGCCGTCTGTAACCGACAAACGTGTCGCTCCTCGATCTGACCCGGGATCTCTCTCCGCCTCGATGCACCTTTCGCGAGCGTTCGCCCGCGTTACGTATCATTTTTCGGGGATCGAGCGGAAGCGGCCAGCGCCCGGCGAGACGGAGCTCGCCGCCGCGTTCTACATAAAAGCGTTCGCCTCTTCCCGAGCGTCGCTCTTTCGTCTTTCATCCTCTCCGCCCTGTTAGCCGGTTAACCTTCCCGCGCCGGGCTTTGTCGGCGCGAGGCGCGACTTCGCGCGTAAACACCTTTTGTCGGACACCGACTGCGGGACTCTCGCGCGTCAACGCCCCCGCTATTTCTGGAATTAAACGGAGCGCCGCTTGTTTTCCGCTATCTTCAGCGGGAGCGTTTATGGCCGGGCAGTGTTCGACGGCGGCCGTCCTTGGCGATGTTCTACTTTCTCTTTGTTCCGTTTGCCTTCGGGGATGATCGAGAATAAGGCGTTGTTCCTTCTTTTCCGAGGTCTAATTGGGAGTGGTATTAGGTGAACGAAGAGAATCGGATCAGAGGATTGCGAATGTAACGAGAATTCGTGTTTGGTGGAATGTGGATGTCGCGGTTTGTTCCTTAACGAGGTTTGAGGGATTCATTTTTAGATGGAACCGATGATACCGTGTGTAGTAAGGAATTTTTGTTGTTGGCAATGAGAAAGTTGATTACGCTACTAGTTGGTATGGATTAAAGGTGACAATTGAAGTTTGCATAGGTTTCGAGCTGAGTTTAAAAGGAGGAATTGAAAATTGAGATTGTTAGAATTATGAAAATGGTAACGAAAGCGATGACTTTGAACTTTTGCGTCTGGGGATCGTTAAAAAATCCTCTGGTCTCGAATGGGTCAAGAAGAAATTACAGCGAGAAGGCTATTTGAGTTGTGGAAGTGTTGAAGGTTCTTTTAAAAGGCTGTTTGCGACACTTTAATCTAGACTTCTTCCCCTTTCCGTCGATTTCTCCCTCGTATTCTCTCACTTCTTTATACCTTCTATTTTGTTCAACAATAGTTCCACCGTTACCGTGTTCCACGTTGCAGAAGAGCTGCTTTGTAGACTTTGGGCTCCCCTCAAAGGAAACTTAGGATCCACAAGGTAGCACTTCCACAAAGACCATTCTCAAGGTGCACAAAGTAGCCCTTTCACGTGCTCCCCCTCGCATTAACAAAGTAACCGTCTCGTAGAGTTCATTCTTCGGATTCGCAAGGCAGCTTCCCTATAAAACCGATCTGTTGAATCCGTAAAACGAAATTCGGAGTCTATTAAGTAGAAAAACCGTAATCAAACCAGACGTGCTACATTTACTGTTAACCACTTGCGATGAAAAGACACGCCACGTCAGGTTCTTGTTCCAAAATCAACGTCGATAGCCTCCTCGAATTACACATTCCAGATTGCGTTTAAATATATCTACACAAAATGACTAATAACCAAAATCAGTAAACACATCTATATATAACAAGTAAAGATCAAGATTCTGAATTCGTTGCCACCACAAGTGGCTCAAACACTATCCAACAGAAGCAACCGTGGCAACGGATAAATTAAAAAAAGATCTCTGCTGATCGAGTGGTTTCCTTGCTCGCTATATAGCGGGTGAATTTTTATTTCCATAATTCATCGGCCGGAGGTCCGACGGAGTACCGTTCTACTTTAACATTCAAACGGCCTGCCGTCCCTCCGGAGCGCAATCAATGGCCGATTGATCCCATGATAACGTTGTCACCGGAATAGGCCGTTGACAAAAAGTGGAAATAATTGGTATTGCGAGCGGCTGTAAACGCCGGCCGCAAAACCGGCGTCACGTCCGAGCGCGCAACGTCAATTGCCTCGCGTTCCGCCCGCCCCCGCCCGAAATTGAAATCTATTCTTTTTCCTATTGGCCCGGTCGCGCGACCCGCGGAAATTTGCCGGCGACCCGCCAACATCATTCGACGCGACTTTTATTCGCGATTACATGGATTTCGTCGTTACAACCGGAATCACTTTCGTACGACGCGACGCGGGGCATAATTTCCCCGACGAAAATGATAGTTCGCCGAATCGGTTTTCGAATTGCCTTGTAGACGGGGATCTGGTGTGGAGTATTAACTCTGAATGATATGTTCTTTATCGATCGCGAGTGTAGACGGAGAAAATTCTGGAAAATTAACGGTTTCACTACTGTTAACGTCTAAGTTCGAAAAATAAGCTTGTTATTGATGAGGACGATATTTTGTGGAATTAACTCGAAGAGTATTCACACGTACGAGGAGCAAAGCTATTTTATGTCAATATTTCTCAAATTGATGTATTATACGTCGTGTAATATTGAATATCGAATTTTATAGTTTTATTGTATGAAACCAAGTGAGTGAGAGTCACCTCTCGAGTGCAAAGGGTTGAGATATTGCTCTTATGGTACTATAGGTACTATAGGCTTGGAAATATTATTTACTACTATAGTCAAAGGATTAGGAGATACAAGGATTAGTGAAATAGAAATGATCATTGAACTGAGTATACTAAGTGTTATTAAATTCTCTTTATTCTAGTCGTTAGATTGATCTATTGTTGTTTGTTTCCTATGCAGAGATATTTGTATCATCTCTTATCTTTTCTCTATTTACTCTATCAACTCTGTAATTACTATTCAATTCCATATAAATAATTCCTATTATACATCAATCAAATTGGCATGATTATTTCATTATCAAAGCTACTATAAACAATTTCTATCGACCCAACCATCAACCAGTATTCAACAATACCACTTTCTTCACATTCAAACGTAATCCCTCTAACACAAACGTAACGACGTTACATTTCCAGTCCCCGGCAATCGTTCCACGGCCATTTCGGCAACTGTAATTTCCTTAAGACCGTCGCAGTGGAAGGATTAAAGAAATTTCCGACGGGAAAACGCGGGCGAGCGGGTTCCGGCGTGGCCGCGGGACAAAAGCAAACAGGGGAACGCGCAGGCGGTCGCTTAAAGAACACGGGGAATGTAAATAGATTAACAATTACGCACGGTAAGGGATGTGGAACGAGGCGGACACGGTGGAAGCAGCGCATCCTTTGCTTCGAGTTTTCTGAATGTCGCGGCAGGCTGCCGTGGCTCCGCGCCGGAGTAACGAGGACGTTGTTTGGAAAACCGTGGCGGAGAGATGTAATTGCGCCACGGCTCCGTCGCAACTTTCTGCCGACTAACCACCGTATGTCTTTGAAGTTTATTCATTTCATTTCGCCGAATGTACTCGATCCTCTGGTACCTCGGAATCTTGGACTTTGAGAACGTAGATGGATAATAGGTAGAAAATGAGCTCCAAAGAACTGCCTTTGTTCGTACTTCGGAACGATTTCATATATTCAATTGAGAATTTAGAAGTTTCAGATGCTTGCGTTGTTCTAGTTTCTATGGACGATATTATACTGTAAATAAGGATATTATACTATAAATAATATCTTTGGCAAACTTTCTTCTATGAATTTTCACAGAAATCTTCCATTGAAGATTTAGAAGTTTGAGATGTTTGAGTTGTTCTAGCTTTTATGGACTATATTATACTATAAATAAGGATATTATACTATAAATAATAATACCTTTGTTCTATGAATTTTCACAGAAATCTTCCATTGAAAATTTAGAAGTTTGAGATGCTTGCGTTGTTCTAGTTTCTATGAACAATAGTCTAATATAAATAGTATTGTTATTCGATATTTCCTATAGCTCACAATCTATGGCAAACTTTGTTCTATGAATTTTTACAGAAATCTTCCATTGAAGATTTAGAAGTTTCAGATGCTGGAAGTTTCCATAGACCAGTTTCCCTTGCAACGAAGTCTAGCTAAATATGCTATAAACCGAGAAACAAGACACGACGACAGTAACAAATCTCAGCAAGCTCTCCCAGAATTCGAAGTCCGGCAGTCCGCAAGCTCTGCATCCGTGCCGCCGATTAGTTAAACCCGGCTCGCAATGGGATACAAGAAAATCCGTAGCGCACGCATCACGATTGCGAGTTACACAGGAAAAGCGGCAAAGTCCCGCTGTCAAAGGAGTAATACCCGGTAATCCCCGGTAGACAAGGGATGCCGCGAGTATGTACAGGGTGTATTTAGACGCGCGGTCCAACCGGGCGGAGGGAGTTTCTACGTGAAAAAGCAAGTCGGAAACGAAAGACTTCGCCGTGCCACGGCTGAGTCCGTGCTTATCCTCTGCTAATGACCATTACCTTCTTCAGCATCTTTGCATCGTTTGATTGTTTAATCATCACGACGTTCCTCGAGGATAAAAGCAATGTTGTGTGCAAGAAAAACATAATTCGTCATTATAATTACTGTTTGTTATTATAATCCATGGAATATATGGAGGTTTTAATAGAAAATCAGTCAAAATAATGTGCATATTTTAATGGAAATTATGTAGTGAAAATGGAGTAGTATTATTTGGTAATGAATGAAGTAAACCGCATCATTCACTTGGATGAGATGTGACTTCATCTCTATTTCTATGAGAGAAGTAGTGTACTATCACTGTTCTATTAACCCTTTGCACTCGAGAGGCGCCTTTCAGTCGCCATTTGATCTGACCCATGGAAATGATAAAATTTAGAGTTCAATATTAAATTATATAATGCATCAACACATGGAACATCGAAATAAAATGATTCTGTTACTTAATCTATGCAAGGTATTTCTTTATGTTAGTTGTAAAACATATAATTGATATTTCATCAGAAAATAATGAATATTTGTCGAGAAAAATATTCTCGAGTACAAAGGGTTAAGAATACTATCGCTACAAATAGTGCACTCAATAGTCCACCGTTAGACACGTGAACATTTCCCTGCAAAAATCAGTTCTAACCGAGTGAAGCTCGATGTTCTCGCAAACGAGACCGCAAATGAGAAAGTTTTATTCTTTCTCGACTTCTTTTTCGACTCGACTTGTTTAGAACTATACAGTCTGTACAGAAACAGAGAGAGAGAGAGAGAGAGAGAGAGCTCCGGAGGAAGAGAGAAAAAATGGAATTTCGAGGAGCAACGATAACGAACGGACCTAACCAGTCCCGTAACGAGAGTCGCCGGCGAGAGACGGAAGAGGAGCGAGACGGTGTTTACGCGTGCTCGCTCGCACGTTCAAATTAAATACTCCGCGAGACGAAGCGCCGCTGAATCCGCTCCACCGCGCGGCTAATTAGCATCCTCGTTTCCCGGTGGAAACATCGCGGAGCACGGCGACGCGACTCGGCCGGTATTAAGAGACGTCAAACGCACACGCGCAACCGCATTTGCTCGGATGACTCTGATAATTATTATATACCAGACGGCCTCGCGAAGGCTTTGAGGATCGTCGTGGTCGGCTTATCCGTAGATCGCCGAATTATCATCGAGTAAACGCCTGATGTAGACAAGTGGATTGCACCGTTGTTTTGACGGGAGATTGGCGATGTAGGGACAACCGACGCGATCTTCGATTTATGGGGACTTTGAATGAGATTTGTGTGGATTAGATGGAAACAGGATACTTCGCAATATATTTAACTCTCAACGTGTATTTCTAAGTTTATTGAAATGAAAACTGAATCGAAGTAAATCAGATTAACCCTTTGCATTCGAAAATTTTTCACTTGAAATATTCTATACCTCCTAATCAGATGTGGACAAGATTTTTTAAAATGAATTTATCAAGACATATAAATTAGGGAACAAAGCTATTTTCCTTCGATATTTCACATATTGATACAGTATACAAAGGTTAATGGTAAATACCAAAGTTTCTAATTTCCCTGTTTCAAGCCATCTGACTGAGAGTCGCCTCTTGAGTGCAAAGGGTTAATATAAAATAATCACATTTGTATAGCATACTAGCTGAAGATGTAATTGTTAAATTAGGATTCACTTCAGATCTACCCGAGCTGCAATTATTGTTAGCATTCTACGAGCGCCTATGAGAACAATCGACCGAAATGTTTCAAGCGCCTCCAGGCTAACAGTAGCCAAAGGGTTAAACATTAAAACTGCGACGAGCAACTGTACCTTCGAGCCCACTTCTCATAATAGTAGTGTACTCCCATTTCATTCCAAATAACGTTACTATGATATCTACTGTGTCAATCGTTAGATACGTGAACATTTTCCCAAAAATCAAATCTGAAGCAGTCAACACCTATCAAACTGGCCGCGACAAACAAAGAGAAAAGAAGCACTTTATCCATTCCCCGGGACAGCCGCGGCACGAAGATTTCTGATAAAGCTGCGAAGACAAAAAGGCACCGGCGATGCGTTCGGGAAAGCAGGTGGCACGGAGAGCGCCGTTAAAAGGCAAGGGGATCCCGAACGGTGCAGAGGAAGATTGTCTCCGGTGCGAGGTCACCGCGCACCGTTTTTCTAATTGCGATTCACCGGGGCCCCGGCAGAATAGAAGCTACAAAACGTCGCCACCCTCCATTAAGAGATTGCACTACAAGTAAAAGGTTTACACCGTCCCGGAGAAGCCGCCGGCGTCGGCGTCGGCGTCGGCGGCGGAGGCGGCAGATAAGAACGAACACTGGTAATCCCTTCCGATCAACTCCCAACGACAAAAGACGGTTCCTCCCGGTGTTCTCCCGCGACTCCTATTATTTTCATCGCCTCCCGACAAATCTTCGCGACCCTATTATCGGCCGGCCGATCACGGCTCTCGGGCCGCGTGACCGGCGTGCGGAAAAGACAAACCGTCCGCTCGCCGAGTTTTGCACTCTCGCAATCGGCCGAGCCCGCTCCCGGCTTGTATCGACGGTCGTTTCGACGATATCGATATACGGCTCGCTACGGCGATCTCACGGAATTCTTTATTGCTCTCCCGATCCGAGTTTCTTCTCGTGGATGCTGCGGGCTCGGCCCCTTGCTGGTTGTAAACACGAGTTTGTAAGGCTGATCGTAATCAAGGTATCGCGAGTCGTGAATCGGGAGATCTTCCGAGGAGAATTGTTGGTGCTTCTGGGTGTTCGGTGTTTGGAGGAGTTGTTTCGTTGTTTGTTGCAGATATTGCGATTGCTTCCAGGTAGATAGGGTTTTCGAGGTTGGAAGTTTTTGGAAGGAATGTTAACGTGTTAACGTTGTAATGCGTTGAACTTTTATGTGAAGTTTGAATCTTGGAACCAGGGAAATGTTTGTTATGTAGCTGGTTGCTATGCAGAGATGTTTAACGCAACAACTACCAAACGTGTGGAGCCTGTTCTGTCTCATTCCTCAATTGTTAAGATAGCAGATGTTACTATGAAAAATTCTTAAAGAAATCGATTTAGCAGTACGAAAACTGGATTTTAACTCTTTGCACTCGATAGTTTTTCACATGAAATATTCAATACCTTCCAATTATACGTAGACAAGATTCTTAAAATGAATTTATCAAGAAATCGCGCATAAATTTGGGAACAAAGCTATTTTTTCAGTATTTGATGCAGTATACAAAGTTAAACGGCGAATATAAAAATTTATAATTTTACTATATCGAATCGTCTCGCGCCTGAGAGTCGCCTCTCGAGTGCAAAGGGTTAATAGAGGAATTTCAGAGGAATTTCAGAGGAATTTCCATAAAGGAATCAGAAAGTCAATTTACCTGCTCGGTAGTTAGTATTAAACAATAAAACGGAAAGCCAACATTTTCCATAGACAACATTCGTACACTGACCCGCAGTCGATCGCAGACTACGCAACGCCAGCTGAACGCGATCTCTTTATCCGCGAGGAACATTGCTGTTCCGTTTCAGTTCAGCCGCCCCTAAAGCGGTTGACTCGAAGTTCGCATAGAGCGTTGCGCACCGAGAAAATTTGTGCATTAAGGGGTAAACCGGCGGTGATCCGCGCATACGAAATTCCCCGAGATCCATCGAAGAGCGGCGCTCGCGACATACCCTTTCCCTCGGAATAATTCACCGGTGAACGACGTCGTCTTCGGCGAAACGGAATCCCGGAGCGGCGTCAGCGACTCCGCGCGCGCCGAGCCACGCCCCGGGCGCACGTTTAAGTTCGTCCCGCCGAAAGAAATCGAGCGGAGCCGCGCATTAGTATCGCATGCGACGCACGTAAGCCAGCCGCCGCTCGATTACGCGTCGGCTCCCAGGGAAATAAGAAATCTTCAGCCGTTTCCGTTCCCGCTATCCGCGTCTCTTCCCCCTTCCCTCCCGCGGACCGCCTTGTTCGAGGATTTGTATAGATCTCCGTACAGAGGGACGCGATGCACGATGCATTGAGATGCATAGCGGCGAGCCGCCGGTAGATCTCGCGCAGCGCCGGCTGACAGTGGTAATAATATCGGTGAAACGAGAAGGGAATGTGGGGAGCAGCTTTCGGAGATGGTCAATTATTGTGCGATAACGTGGAATCGATGCATGGCGGTTCCTCTTTGTGATCTTGCTTTGTGCTGCTTTAGTGTTGCGGAGTTTGGAGCGAGGACTTCGAATTGAGTTGACTGCATTTTCGTTGAGGGTTTCTTTGTCTGGTAGAAGAGTAATTCGGACGTTCGTTTTGGGTTTAATTTTAGATGTATTTTATTAAGTGTATTTTATTAAATGTATTTTATTGTATTTTATTGTGTGATAACATGGAATCGATGCATGGCAGTTCTTCTTTGTGATCTTGGTTTCTACTGCTTTATTGCAGAGTTTAGAGCGAGGACTTCGAATTGAGTTGACTGCCTTTTCTTTCAGGGTTCCTTTGTCTAGTAGAAGAATAATTTAGAAGTTCGATTCGGATTCAATCGAAGATGTTTTCTTATTAAGTGTATTGGAAGAGAATTGCGAGCTTTCTATGGTGAGCGATTGACTTCTTGAGATAGGAGAGGTGAATAAAGAGAAAGCATCGGTAAAACTGCCATTTTGAAATTAGAATTTGCGAAAGGGGAATTGGGAAGAAACGTCCAGTTACATTGGGAAAATTGAATTAGTATATTCGAAAGAGCAAGCTCATCGAATGTAAAATTGATAAAAACTACACAGCGGCTATTGTGAATCGTTTCGGAGACACGTCTTTGCTTTGTGCCGGTGTCCATCGCAGGAAACGGTTTCAATAGAGTTTTAATTAAAAATGACATTAATATTGCCATACAATTGGCCCCTTTGCCTGCTGAGGTCGCCATTGGGTCGGTCGCATTAATTATACGAGGCGCAAAAAGAACGCATTCGCGGTGTCAAACGGCCGCGACGAGGACAGGAAGAATGATGAGGTTGCTGTTCCTCTTTTGTCGGCGTTCTTTGTTCATTCTGATCATCGTCCACTGACAAATTAGTCTGTCTTGAATACCGGGGAACCGTGGAAACGCGGCGTACTGTTCTTGCGCGACGTCAATCGCGAAAGACGCCGGGAACGTCGACGAAGACGGTGTCGTCGGGTGTCTAGTCGAATTAAGAATGAACTGTGATTAAATCGGTTGGATTAAGCACTTAATGAACCGAGCTTTTCTTTAATTGACCTAAAAATTAACGCTAGAACTACCGAGTACTTAATACGATTAACATTCCATCCCTATAGAAAATGTAACAATAGATTCTTTTGGGTTTCTTCGGACACTCATTATATTATTCAAGTGAAACTGTTTATTTTCAAGATTATTTCGAGTGTTCCATGCTTTTAAGATATTAATAATTGTAAAATTAAATCATGTTTGTACAGGATTAAATGAATTTTCTTTATTTTAGACAGATTATGAAGATTATCTAATTTTTTAATGTATTTGGATCAGATTTCGATTGCCAGATATTTCGCACGATTTCGATTTGATTCTGACTCCTTTCGAAATGTAAAGCAATTTAATGTACTATACGTAATATGGAAATTTACTTTGGAAACTCTACTTTGTCCTCGCAGTACGTATTAAGTGCATGCAACTGCATTAACGGGGATCGATAGTCTTCCACGAAAAGCATCGGCGATAAGAAGGATGGGGAAATTTGCGAACAAGCCACGGAATAGATACGTCGATGATGACCCACTGATAAGGAGACTCCGAGGTGCAGCATTTGCCCTGAAACCGCCAAGTGCGGAGCTAAGCTCGCCCGTAAAGTTCCCTTGAAAATCCTGCTCGTATCTTCCACCCTCGAAACGTAGTTGATTTCTGGCACCACTGTAACTACTATAAAACTGAATAAACCTGTAATACACAGCAGATCAGTCAACAATAGAACCTCTAATTCTCGAAAATCCAACTGACAAATCCTCTTAAATCCAACTATGGAATTGAACTCAACCAAATGAAATTCACTAAAATTTATTAACAATATCTATAATACACTAATATAATAACATAATGATAATACAAATTCTCAAGCAACCAAAATTCAACGAACCAGGCAACTCCACCAACAATTTTCCAATTTTCAACCCTCCC
Organism: Nomia melanderi; assembly: GCF_051020985.1. Lineage (NCBI taxonomy): Eukaryota > Metazoa > Arthropoda > Insecta > Hymenoptera > Halictidae > Nomia > Nomia melanderi. Next base: position 30,257,982 of record NC_135000.1, on the reverse strand, counting down.
GCGCAGGAATTCTTTATTCGCGACATCGGCGAACGCGGAGCTGCGTTTCCAAAAATAAAATTTAAAAAACGGGCAAACTGGAAAGGCAACTTTTTCCCGCGCGGGACCGCCCGCCTTTTGTCACTGTCCCGTATTCATCCCGATCGCCGGGCGGCGATTAAAGTGATAAATTATTCCGCGCGAAAGAAGCGACCGCGGTAACGGGAGCCGTACAAGTAATTGCGCTAATTCTACGACGCATCGTTCGCGATAAGAGAGGAAGATAAAGTCCCGTTGCTCTTTTTGCCGCGCGCCGGGGCGGGCTGGAATGGCCGCGGGAAGAGGGAAGAACCGAGCCGACAACTTTGTCACTCGAGTTTTTTCCCGAAGCCACGACTTATCGATCTCGGCCAACGGATGGATGCGATAAATTGACGGCCGTGTGCGTGCGCGCCATTGTGCACCGCTGCGAAACAACTTAACAAACTTCCGCGAACCGGCAGCTTCGGCGTCTCGGTCCTTCGGTCAAGGGACAAAGAGGAAATCGGTTTCCCTGGAGGCGGAATCAGGGAAAAATCTCATTGCGAGGTGGACCGAAAAGTGTTTGGGAAACGACGGTGGGAAAATTTAAATTTTTCTATAGAAAAGCGGATTTTCTACTAATCTTGTATAGAGTGTATTATATTGTTTCATTCTGTTGGATGTATCGCATTGTTTTGTTGCATCGATTTTGAGAAACTCAAATTTTTCTGGATGATGTAGAAAGGAGGTAGAAGAAGTCTTCGAATCTTTGAATGTACAGTGTATTTTTTAGGAAATATTTTTATTGGCGAAGCAAACGATGCAGGAAGAGTAAAAGGAAAGCATTGCGAGCACATGTAGCAGAGCTGTATCATTAAACTGTAAATTTTTATGCATTTGTAGCTTGCATTTGACTTCTGAAGAGAAAATGAGACCGAGGTTCAGAGGATTTTATTGGTTTCAGGTTGCTTTTGTTCTGCCGCGAGTATTAACGTTTCGAACCGGATCGTATTTTATTTTGCGTGGCTGGTTGTTGAATACAGTAATGGGAGTTCGCGAAAAAAATGCATTGTGTATTCATAATATTTGGGATAAAGGGATGCGGGGGTGGATCGTGTAATGGAGGCCAGAGAGGTAATAAAAAAGAGATGTTATTGGAAAGATATTCTGCGAAATCCAATTAAAATATCAAACGTGTAACGGGGGCCTTCAATTAAGCAAATAATTCGAATTTCTGGCAAACGAGTTTATAAATAGGAAATTAACGAGAGGATTAACGTTTGAATTACCGAATCTGCATGAATATCCGGGCGAGCCCGCTGTAGCAGCCTTAATCGTCCACAATATTCATCTACAAAAATGTGGGTTAACAATGCCTTAAAAAGGGTAATGCAAAAATGTCAAGAACACGCCGCGGAATCGATAGCTCGGCGACAGTTAACTAGACCGGGGAATTTAATGAAAAATTTAATTCCTTTTTACGGACTGATTGACAGAAACCTTAACTAGAAAGTCATTTCCCCACCATGTCAAGCGTCCCATTAAACCAGAAATTAAATAAGAATCTCATTAAAATAACCCCGCGTTCCCGGTACCATTCAGTCCGGGTTTAAACAACCGTGCTAGACGCGGTCTCATCAAATTATAATCGAATTTAATGACCGCCGATCGCGGCCTGGAAAATCCGTCAAACGGCGCGCCGAGTTCCGCCGGCTAACCGGAATTTTTACTAGAGCTAGTGACTAACCGGATACGTGAAATACTCGCGTATTCGGGTATCTCGTAGAGTACTCGTGTACTTCATCAAAGCGCATACTCAATCCAAAGCAGATGAGCCTATTTCCAGGAAAACGTGGCATTCGCGCGAAGTATCAATTTATCAGCATTTTTCCATGAAAATAAAGATACTCGATTGAACTAATTACTTCCTCCTTCCATCGTTTACAGGAAAAAAATATAAATCAAGACAATTTCAAAACGAAATGGTTTTTTAAAGAAATATTGCAGTCACTATGGTCTTCATATTTTACATACATTCTCGTATGTATCAGGTGCATCGTATGCAATTATGCGCTTCCCAATTATCCATGAACGCATAAAAATCCGTAGTTTACCAGAGATATTACCAGGATGTTCAACTGGTTAATTTTTGTTCACAGTTTCCAGTTTTTACGGCGGGCGCGCGATCGTTTCGAGTTCTCGTCGAATCGGAGGAACGCCGGAACCGGAAGAACCAGCGTGCCGCGGCCATTTCGGCTGATTACTTTCCCCGGCCACTCGAGATCTTTAATTGACGATGCGTCGAAGAAGGCGGACACTCCGGCCGGGACTTCTGTTAGTTTCGAGTGCTCGCGCAATTACGAGTTTCGCGGCGGAGGTAATTGTCGCGCGCGGACCGAGTGCTGCTCGCGGTTTCTGGGAAACGACGGCCGAACGGAGAACTTCCGCCGACGAGAACTGCGCGTGCTATGCACAGTTTGTACGCTGAATTCGGGACTGCTGAGAGTCCTGAGTCTGTGCGGCGTTTTTATAGTGTAGAGCACATTTGGCGCGCGATGTTGTTAGATTAATGTACGGAGAATTTACAGTCTTTTCAGAATTCTTTCGCGTTACTCTAACCGCTTAAGCGTGGAATTTAATAAAAATAATAAAGTGTTTTAAATCAAATGATGAAGTGTTTACTCGTTAAATGCAGGCCAAATGCACTTGAAATATATGCTAACGAAAAACTAAAGCGAGACGAAGGAGAATTGCATGTTTGTCTCAAAAAATAAATAATCCACCGTTGAAAAAGTTAGCACCATTGAGAGTTTCAAGATGACGTGTATACTCGTCAAACACAGTTAACTGGTTAATGGCATGGTATGAACACTGCGATTTCTTTCGGATTTCCGATAAAAATATATATCAGTGTTTGCTCGATGAGGATTTAGAATGATTTCGAGTTGAGAGGATAGAAATTATTAAGAATAAACGTTGTCAAAGCATGTTATGAAAGATAAAAGTTATCAAAGGTAGAAGTTACCGAAGATAAAAATGCTGGAAAATACGTGTCAAAGTGAAAAGACATTAAACTGAATGAATTTCAATCGAAACGGATTTCCAGATACATCAAAGAATAAATCAATGATCCGAATTGCCGTTAATAAGAGGAATGCCGGGAGCGCGATAAATCGTTCGATAACTCGGTCCCCGCCGGGGCAATGGAATAAAAAAGTTGCCGCAATGAAACCCCATAAGCGGAATCGCGTCGAATAATTCAGTCACTTTCACCGAACAACTACGAGGAGGAAAAGTTACGCCGACCGCTTTACAACAATTACTCGACGCGCGCGCTGCCCGGTTCCAGGCCAGCCGGCGGCATTACTATTGCGAGCGGCGCAATTAATATTATTCCGCGGGCACGGGAGGCACGCGTGCCGAGTATTATTGCCGCGTTGCCCTGTGTGTATTATGACAGAAAATAATTACCGTTACAAGGGACAAACGACCGGCAGCAATTTTCCACCGTGGACGTAATAGAAATGCAACCGGGATCACGTGATCGTGCGCACGCGATACACTCTATCGCGACTCGCTCGACTCGCGCCACGGGTTAATCCGCGTTGAATTTGCTGCCGCGATTAAGTCACCGGGTTTGACGAGCTGTGACGTGGTTGTTAAACGAAGGTAAATTTGTAGAAATTTAAAGAAAGTTGCCAACATGTTCAGGCAATAGCTGAGTTGAATCGAGTTAAAACTGCAACGGTTTAACGTGTTCTAATTATTCTTAGGGCTCTAATGAGATTTCATGTTAAGGAAATCACGTTTTAAACTCGAATTTGTACTATATTTGGAAACAGACACTTTTCATCGGGTTTACAAACACGTAGGACAACTCGAAGTTTCGTTAATTACCATTTGCTATGGCTAGGTGCGTGAAACGTGGCTAACGTTCACCCGACGCTCGTAAATCTTATTCCGAAGTCCGTGGGAAAGTCCAATATCGAGTTCTCGGGGTTGCACGCGTAAATTTGTGGAAGAACGAGCAGTTCTGGGTGCTCTGTTCTATATGCCTTTGGTAGGTTGCGGTTGTGCCAGTTGTAAAGTTTGCAATAAACTCATCTGTATCTGGTGATAAACTAAAGTAATTTAAAGTAATGTAAGAATTAATGTAATAATTCAAATAATTTACAATCATCTAACGCTCCAACAATCATTGGAGATCAGTTATATGAAAGTTGGTTGTGATCTGAAATCTTTGAACAATTTAATGTTACAATTCAAATAATTGAAAAGCATCTAATGCTCGAACAATCAATGACAATAAATTACATGGAAATTGGTTGTGATCTGAAATGTTTGAACAATTTAATGTAATAATTCAAATAATCAAAAAGCATCTAATGCTCGAGTAATCAATGACAATAAATTACATGGAAATTGGTTGTGATCTGAAATATTTGAACAACTTAATGAAATAATTCAAATAATCGAAAAGCATCTAATGCTCGAGTAATCAATGGCAATAAGTTACATGGAAATTGGTTGTGATCTGAAATATTTGAACAAGGGACGGAAGACGAACGAAACGTCCCGAGGAAACGGGACAGAGAGCTGGCAGCAAGAATTCCTTGAAACGTCAGGAAAATATATTCATCGTCGGATACATCGTCTGGGGGATCGATAACGCCGGCTGCAACATCCACCGAAATGATGCATCGCGATGCACTCTCCGTCACTCTTCTGACTGCGCTTCCCTGGAAACCTCGCACACAATGGGAACGATACTGGGAAGAGGCTTCTTACCGTCTTATCTCTGTGATTCCCGATGCTCCTTCTTCGAAAGATTATGGAAATAGTTGTAGCGGAGATCCGAGTGCACGAAGGATTAATTAAAAACCGGGTCGTGAATCGAATGAGTCATCTGTGAAATGGAAATTGGAGTTACGGGATGTTCACTGGATGAATTATGTAACTAGTCGGGCACAACTTTATCTAACGATTTCCTGCTATAATCTCGCTGGGAATTGGATATGGAAATTTCTAAGTGAAATGTCTCTAGGATTAGTCGTACAAAAATTAGTAAAACGTTCAATATCGGTCGAACCTTAAGTATTGATCAACAGATCGAATCTATCACACCTAACTTAGAGTATCAAGTAGAAGATACCTGTATTTAATCAGACGACGAAGGTTAGCACCAGGCACTATCAAATCTACTCAGTAGCTAACTCGAATTTTCATTATTTCCAACAGCTAGAATATCATTTTCAAAGAGGTACCATACGTTCAGAAGCCATCAAATTTCCTTGAATCATTCAAAGACGTCATCCGCAAGGAAATGTTAATCCCAGCGAAAGGGCTAACGAAAGACCGTGACACGAACGAGTCGCAAACAAGGGGAACTACGTCACAAAACTATGTCGGGGAACGGTTTCCCTCGAAGTGCCACTGGCCAGGGATCCAATAAGAATCCCGCGCACGATTCGTTACCGAATCGGGCCGAAAGATTGCCTCGCGATCGCCCTGCCCGATAAAATCTTGTTCCGGGGCTTATTGCGGCGAATTGGCTCCGATAGAGGCGTACATCGCGTCCGAGCGCAGCTGGACCGGTTGCGAATTGTTTCTCGCGAACGCAATTATCGCTAACAAAAATTGAGACTTCGACGAGAGGATTGCACAATCGAGAACCACTAACGAAATTCGATCTAAAATATCTAAAATCGCATTGCAATCATTAGCAATTAGCCGCGAATGGCCATTATACCGTCGCCAATTTCAGCCACGAAAAAACCGTCCGCTACCGAAATAAAGGGCAATTTCCTCGGTTCAAAGCAACGCGGAAGCAGCGTTTACAATAACGACCCTCGAGAGCCCAGAAACATCGCTCAATCCTCGTTCGCCGAGAATTCACGTTATCCCGACAAGATTCGCGGAAACAGACGCGAAGAGAATTTTTAAGGGAACAATATTAAAGAATCCCGGCTTCCGTTCTCGTCCTTTCCGGCGGGCAGCTGTTTCTCCGGCGGAGAACGTTCCTCAAGAGCGCCGCCTATTGTCCCTAAAACTGGGTCGCCCTTTTTCGGCGCAGCTAATAATCGTCCGGTCGAAGTATTTCTCGTCCGAAGAATCTTTTCTTCCCGTCACCGGCGGAGATAATGATTAAAAGTTCCCGTTAGTCGAGCTCCGCCGTGCGCCTCTTTCGAAAGTTTCCCGCGGCGGACTTTTATTGCGTACCGTCGTACCTTTAACCCTTAGCACTCCAGGTTGTTTTGTAATCTATCCGCAGCTGCAACTAATTTTTATAGTATTCCTAGCGAAAATTAGTAATGCAACATTTCTTCGATCTTTTAGTATCCTTCTTAGTACAAAATTTGGATGCGTGGAAAATCGAATAATTTTAGGGTAGTTTCTTGAAGATTCATTGAAATATTTAATATTCGAACTGGTGCAATATTGGAGCCTACGGAGTTCAAAGGGTTAAGCGACAGTGTAACGTCGACCAAGGAGAATGTGATAACGACCTAACTCGAGGACAATGTTCTGACCTTCTCCGCGAATTAAGGCCACGTAAGAAGCGCGTTGGATGCAAAGTCGGTGCACACGGTGAAAGGTAAGTAATTCGACGCGGAAAAGCTTTTGCCAGGGAATTTGTTGCTCCCCCGTGAGGGGAGTTCGCTCGCAGTTCCGGTGTCTACGCGCTCGCTCGCGTCTATTCGCGCCGACGCGCCTGTTCCCAGCATGTAGCAATTAATCAAAATCGAAGCTGAACGCTGGAAAACCCGATCCCGGGTTAGGTCCGTCGTTAATCTGTTGGAGACGAATTGTGGATCAGTGTAACGGAGGGCCTGGTTGAAAGGAGCAATTACAGATAGCGTGTGTGGTGATCGTGCATGTTTACTACCAATTATCTGGGTAGCTCGCGGCGGTTAATAAGGGAAATCTAGGTTAGTTTGATAATTAGTGGAACACTTCGATCTGAATTGGAAGTTTTCAACGCGTCGACGACTGTGAGAATTTCGAACGTTCCGAATGTTATTATTTTTCCATACTAAAAATGAACACTATTATGATTAACTATTAACCCCTCGCACTCGAGAGCCTTTCAGTGGCCATTTGATTTGACCCAAGAAAATGATAAAATCTCAAATTCAATATTAAATTGTCTATAATGTATCAACGCATGTAACATCGAAATGAAATAGTTCTGTCACTGAATTTATGCAAGGTATTTCTTTATATTAGTTGTAGAAAATATCATCGATATTTCATCGGAAAATGATGAATATTTCTTGAGAAAAATATTCTCGAGTGCAAAGGGTTAATGATCCGGTATCTAGCATTGTTCAGCTGTCCAATTGAAGAACTGCTTTTTGATGCAGAATATGAGCAAGGTACCTACATAAGAATAGTCTTCCATGACACACATTATCAGTATACCTTTGACCCCCCTAACGAAGTCAGCAATGATGGCGAAACGTTAGAAACATTTTCATTTGAATTAGAATCCACTTACGTTAGATCTAAGGGAGTTTTGCTACAGTTATTGTCAATAAAATTTTATGAGCGTCTATGGACGCCAACAGTACACCGAAACCAAACGTGTCAAGCGCTTTTAGCCGCCAACAGTAGCCAAGGGGTTAAAATCGCGTGCCTGAAAGTGTGAACCGGCAGCAGAAAGTTCGCGGCCGAGCCTTTCGTCGTCGCGGCGAACGAGAAACTCGTGAGCCCGGCGGCCGTGTCGTAAAGACGCGTCCCCGGACGAGGAAAAACTTATAGATAAGGGCACCGTAACGCGGATAACGGCCATCGGCCGCTCGTATCCCTCTCGACGTTAGATCACTGCCTGTTTATGGCCACGCGAACCGGCGGAATGACTTTTTATCGGCCGCCCATCGGCGGACCGCGTATAGGAACGGCGCGACGCTCTCCTGCGCCGTCAAATATTAAAATCACTTTACGACGGCGCGATGCGGAACCCCGTCGAAAATACGGGAACGCTTTTTTCAGGAGCGAACAGGTGCCGCACGCTGCCTCACTTCGTTTAATCGATCTTCTGTGAATTAGTCATTAGTTGATTGCTGAACTTTCCACGGGTTTTTGAAAGTTCTTGTAGATGGGAGATAGTTGGAAGTGTAATGTCATCGTTCATGGTTCTGTTAGACTTTATTAATTGTTTAATGAGGTGAAATAGATATTCGAAACAGGTACTTTCTAGAATTCTACAGGAATATAGACGCAAGGTCTAAAACGTTTCTTCCATTCTCCACAGAATTACCTAAAGATCGATACGTTCCTTTCGATACGCATTACCAACATTCCTATAAAATCCAACATATTCCGAAGCAATATCCTCCAAACACCAGGAAACCTATAATTCCCCGAACGCCTCTAAATTGAATACGAAACAAAGAACGCGCGACAGCCACTAAAAGTCCAATCTACAGTGTATCTCCCTGGCTCCGCATGATCGCGCCCGCGAAATCACTTCTCGAAATGGAAGCGCTCGCTGCCTGGCGCGTCCGTTATTCTCCAGCGCAAGGACACGTCGAAAACGTAGTGCAGTCGCGGGATAATAGGGCGGGGGTTAGACGGACGAACTGCCATATGAACGACAGGGAACGCAATTAGGCAAACTAGTTTCGATTCGCAGTAACGTTTCGGGAATACCGATTACCAGATTATCGTAAACCCTCGCGCGACATATTCGCAAGACTCTGTGTGTTCTGTGTTGTGTGTGCGTGTGTGCGTGTGTGTGTGTGTGTGCGAGGGAGAGAGAGAGGGAGAAGCTGAGAGAATGTAACCGTTAACCCGGACGGATTAAATCTTCGCGGAGTCGCAGAGCGCAGGGCCGACGAACAACGTCACCAGCAGGAGATTGCGGACTGTGGTCCGCTGCTATTGCACATCTTTCCTGATTACTCCGGCAGTAGTTTATGAACCCGTTCCACCGGCGAACACCATTTCCATACCGAAAACGGGAATTCTTCTCTCATCCCGTCCTTCTTATCTTCCCTTCTACTCTTTCTCTGTTTCTCCCTTTTTAGAATCTTTCCTCGCACATTTCTCTCTGGCTATGTCTTTCTCTTTATCTCACTACCTTCCTTATTTTGCACACTGTTCTCTTTCTCTCGCAGCAGCTTTATTTTCCTCCACTTTTCTTCCTCTTGACACTGTTCTCTTTCCTGATAACATCTTTCTTTTTCTACACTTTTCTTTCTCTTTACACTGTTCTCTCTTTCCTGATAGCATCTTTATGTTTCTGCACTTTTCTCTCTCTATTTCTCTTTCTTTACACTTCTCTTTCTCTCTCTCTCTATTTCTCTTTCTTTACACTTCTCTCTCTCTCTCTATTTTTCTTTCTTTACACTTCTCTGTCTCTCTCTATTTTTCTTTCTTTACACTTCTCTGTCTCTATTTCTTTTTCTTTACACTTCTTCCACCCTCTCTCTCTCTATTTTTGTTTCTATACACTTCTCCCTCTCTATCTCTCTTTCCCATTTCGCCCTCGCATCCATCTCTGTTCGAACTGTTCTCTCCATACCATCCTTTCTTTCCCCGTTAGTATGTGCTTTTCTCCCTGCAACTCTTCCCCCTGTTTTTCTCTTTTCACCTCCGCATCTTTCTCACTCGGCGCGTTTCTCTTTATCCGCGTGTATCTTACACACTCCCCGCGGTCGCCCCTCCGGCCCTCCCGCCTCCTTCTTTTTATCTTGCTCTCGTTCTCCCGGCGGCTCTCTATCCGCCCGTTTTTCTCTCTTTACCGGCGCGGCGCGCGAGCACTTTGTGAAATACGGCCGCGACGTGTCAGGACACTCGACAGCCATTCTAATTCGTGCCCAAGCGACGTTAACGAGTCCCCCAGTGCGTGGGGAACACCCCTGGCCCCGTTTTATAATGCTACTCCAATTCCGGGGGCGTCTGGCGCGCTTAAAATCCAGTCCGCGGGATCGATCGCCGGCGCGACGGGAACCCGGGGCTCGTCGAGGCCCGCGGTCCGCGAATCGCGGCCCTGCTCAAAAAATCTCGCGTCTTGGTTTCGTATCCTCGAGGCTCGATTGTAAAACTCGACGGAAATGAACGCGGCATGATGGAAACGTAGGTAAATATCGTACGATCTTTCGACGTGTTTGGGACGAGGTTTTAAAATCCGCTCCGCGCAGAGAGAAATTTCGCGAAGGTTGGGAGCAGTGGATCGATCCTTTCGAATTTTTCGTTCGTTTCACGCTTTGTGGAGGAATGCGGCAATGGCTTCAAGCTTCGATGTTTCTGAAATAGCAAGCTGCAAATGAGTAATTTCATGACTCGAATAACGAGAGATCGATGCGTGGTTCGTTGTTTCCAGTGGTTATCAAGAGTTTCAGGAGTAGACAAGGTTTTCGTCTAGAAAAGGTTTACACATGCTTCGTATATTGCGAGTACTTTTCTAGGTTACAAAATAAGAGTACTTCGAAGTCGAAGGGATTACTTAAGTACAATTGGCAGACAATTCGATTGACCCTGCGGAATTGGAAGAATGAAGAAAATATTACGTTCGCTCCTATAATTCGATTCGATTCTGTTAATTTACATCGTAAAGTTTTATTCGAAAGCAGATTATCTTCCCGAGAATGTTTCCCCATTTTGATACGCCGTTATCCCACATATACGGTGTATTAACGATAATATCGACTCGTCCGTCGAATATTTATCCGCAACTTCTCGCCTCTCCAATATAAACCACGCCGCCGGATGATTCTATAGGCCATATCGGCTAAAGATGCCCGGGCACTTTACTGCCTTAATCTCGAAGGTCCATACACCAGACGACGTAAAAGTTAACGATACAGTCTCGCAGGGCTACGGCACGAAAATAGAACGTCGCTCCGCGAAAATGCGTGCGGCGCGCGCGAGGAAAAGCGGCGAGATCCTTTTACGATTATATCTGTCCGGCGGAGCGTAAATCAGGATCGTAAATCTCGGGGCTGGTGCGTCGTCCATCGGACCCTGCATTAATAAATATTTTAGTGCGGCTCGCGGACGAACCGCGGCGCGGAATAATTGAAACGAAACAAAAATTCCGTGTCCCAATTCCGAGCGATCCTTATCTGGAGCACGTCCCGATAAATAATTTTGCCGACGAGTAATGGAATAATTAATTGCCGGATGACGGAATGCTTGAATATTATATAAAAGTCTCTTTGCCTGTAGTACAATATATTCTATTCCGATTTCTATATTGCAACCCGATGCGTTCGATTATATTTTCCGGATATCCTTTCATTTGTAGTACACTATATTCTATTCTAACTTCTATATTGAATTACATCGATACATTGAATTACATATTCTTATAATTTCTTTTAAGAAACAATTGCATTAATTATTCGATAACCCAGCTCTACCGTTGGGAAATTAATAAAAATATGTATATTTATTTTACATAGCATTTCCAGAATCGATCGGAAGTAAAAAATGCGAGTTTCACCGAGGAACTTTTTCTCAGGCTTCTTCTTTTTTCGAAAAGGAGAGAAGCGTGTTCTTTTTTCTAGTTCCCGGCCCTTTCTCGTGGAACTTTCGAGCGGACAATCACTTTATAAGATGGATCGGTTCACGCTGACCGTTAATGGGCTTTCGTTTTGTTCCCGGGCCTGAATGGTTTCCGGTTTCTCTCTTTTTCGAGGGTCCACGAACCGCGGCCACAGGCGACCGCCGCGATTCAGCGGATGAACGGGAGAAAAGGGACGCGAGAGCGGGTCATTCTCTTTTTATTTTAATACGAATCGGGTCTCGCCGCGAAAACGGCAATTTATTGCGCGTATGGAACGTGGCTGAATTATTCAACGTCCCGGTCGACCAGCTGCCGGTGCACTTCTCCTTTCCCGTCACTCTCGTTTTCTGTTCCTCCAGCTGGAGAATTCCTATTCTATTGCGCTAATAAATACCGAATTCGGTCTAGGAACTTCTCTGAACGTCGGATTTTATACAAACAAAAACTACACGTGAAACTTGTGATCAAGGGAAACGTTTCTTCCGAATTCGAATGAAACCTACGACATTCTGAAATTAAATCTTTAACATTTAAAATAGCACTGTACAAGATATGATCCATTATATCTACATTAACTAATCTTCAATCGAATAAGATCCCAGGGAGTCCAGAAAACACTGAATTTCCAAAATTAGTTCCCCAAAGCAAGTTCCTCGTCGTTCTACTAGAACTACCACCTTAAAAGTCGAGCAAGTCAACTAAAAGACCAGTCCCTCATCTACCGAGCAAGGTTAAACATTCGAGCGTCGCCAGCAGATGAGGCACGTACGTAATTCATACATAATCCATACATAATCCGCCTCGCAGAAGGGTTGATCAATTCGCCGTCGCAGAGGCGCGAGGCTTCTGGATTCTTCAGAATCATCGTCGAAAAGGATAACCCGCCTCGGCGGTGGGTTCCTTCACTCGCTCGGTTCGCACCCTCAGCACTTATGAAAAGCCCGAGCCGGCCCGTTGCGCCGCTTTAAGCCCTTCAGATCAGCACGTATCCACTCGACGGAGTGGCACTCCGCAACTTTGATCTCCGCCGAGAAGAAACGCTAGACAGGGACGGGAGCGTTGTGTATGCTTTGTGCTTAAGCCTATTTATAGGTCTGGCGTGTGCTTCGCGTGACCCATATCGGAGGGAGGCGTGCTCCAGTTTTTCAGCCGCTCGGCGCGCCATTCGTTCGGCCGTGGCTCGCTCGCCGGCTTTTTTTCGCTCGCGCGCGCACACGTGTGGCGCGCTCGAATCCCTAAATGCGGCGGATCGCGAGAGGCTACGGGCCACGCCGAGATAAGAGCTCGCGGTTAATGTCCCGGCAAGGTGATTCTATCTCCTGCGTGATCTGGACTCGAAACTTGGCTCGATGCTACACCTTTTAACCCATTTCGCGACGACGTCGGGGACTCGTTTCATTTTTTTTGTATTTACTGGAGCATCTGTTACGTGGAGATGTTGTGTGGAGATTGGATGAACGACGAGTGTTTTGTAAATAGAACAGTTGAGTCGTTTTGCGGCGCGAGTTAGATTCGCTTCAAAGGGGAATTGTGGAACTTCCCTCGTTGGTTTCCTAGTGAAATTATGCCGGAACATGTATTTTTCCCTGTTTTGTTAGCTTTGGGAGACGTTACCGAGGATATCGATCTGGTAGTAAAGAACGGGTGAAGGGGTTGCGCGAAGAATAAAGGGAAAACATAGAGAAACGAACGGTTAAGTTTACGATTTATTGAATCTGCGAGGTCGTTAGTATACCCTGGAATCCTATTATATCCTGTGGAACGTAAAATTAAAGTTTGTTCACGGAACCGACTACTAAAGACAGATACAACGAGGTCGTGTACAGAACAGGATATTCTGGAGCATCTTTGGAGCACGCTATTGTCGGATGGGTACAGTTTCTCGTTGAGTTTGTAGTCTGGGGAAGTTCCGACTGAAAGTAGGTCGCTTTTGCAGACTTGGATCCAGAGTGATCCATATTTATATCGTGCCCGCATCATCCAAACCCGGGGATCCCACGTCCGCCACCAGAGGGCTTTTCTTCAGACCCTATTCCAGCAAGTTCTTTGGTAGACGGCTCCTTCGAATAAATCCTTCGCCTTATGACCCCGTGTCTCCTGCGTTGAAGCCACAGGTGTACTAAGTAGCTTTACCGACTGTCTATGGTTTCTCGACGAAGCTTACTTTCTTTTTGTTTGTAGATTAGATTACTTTCATTTCGAATAATATCCAATTGCTTGGGATTTCAAAACTGCCTACGCAGCTAACAAATTTTCGAATAACCTGTACAATTTCTCTGCGAAATTGTTACTGATAAAGTAATCCTATCAAGGACAATTCTATAAATGATTCCCTATTAACAAATAATTCACTAGCTTGAAAAGATAAATCTTCCATTTCAGTAGCGCAAAGTTTCCACGTGAAATAACTTAAAATATCAAACCTGAAAGATACGAGATATTCGGTTTAAACCGATCCAGGCCCCTAAAGTTATTTAATGATCGCCATATAGAGTCATTTCACGCGACGTGGTTATCTGAGCTCAATAAACAACTAAATGGCATCGTAAAAAATCCCATTTCGAAAACAATCTCCACGAAATCCCAAAATCCTGCACCGTTTTTCCGCTCTCGGCGGACCGTGAATGTACACAACGCGCGCACGCGTCCGCCATTTTGTCGGCGGCAGTATCCGCGGTAATGCCTGTCTGTCAGCCGGTAAGACGGATCGCTTCAGCCGAGCGGCACTTTTAGCGTTCAGCGTTCCCGCCGCTGACAGCCGCGTCTCGAGTTAAGCAGATATTGTTCGCGGAAGGGTTTGCGCCGCGAGTTTTCGTAAATCATCAAGCGGCGGCGCGGTCGGCCCGCCTTGGCTCGGCCGCGATTTATCACCCGTATAATGGAATCGACAACCGGCTGTTATTTATCGCGGCGCCCTATAAAATTGTGTGTCGTTCGGGGCCGGAATAGAAGGTTGCCGCGTTATTTACGAGCGGCAGTAATGGGCTGGAAGCATCTCGCCGTTAAAAAATTATCTCCGCTCCTTCCGGGAGGACCGTTGATCCCGCTGCAGCGATTCCTCGCGCTTTCGACTTTCCCGAAGGAAAGGATGAAGAAATTGCGCGGAAGCGACGATCCTCGACGATCATTCTCCTCCTCGATGGGATTAAACTTAATTCACGATGAAACTACATACTCGATCAACCTGCGACGAACGGTTTCTTCTTGTTCTTGAGTGTATCTTGGAAAAGTCACTTTGTTGCTGAATGTTTCTGCGGATTTCTTTGTGTTTCTGGTAACAAATGTAGCCTTGAAGTTGAAACGAGACTTATGGGCTCTTCGAACAGAATGTTCCTAGATGGTTGGTTCAATGAGGAAATAGCTTAACTGTCACTGTAGTATTCGATACGAATGTAATTTATGTTGTAAACTGCAATGCGACTGTTTCTGGTCGTTGAACGGGAATACTTTGATTAAATTCCAGAGTGTGATCACCAGCGAGAATCATGCTTAAACTGGTAGATTTTGGTCGGACTAGTCCGGCGGTAAGTGTTATTCTAAGAGTGAGATCGGTGCGGAGACTTCTACTAGGGAAACTCGATTCCACGGGAAAATCTGGGGGAATCGTCTCTGCCGCACTCGACACCCATGTGTGCCCCTGTGACGGGAGACACGTGGCTGTGTTACAGAATTTCACACGCGGTGCTCCATTTCCGTCACCGAACACGCCTCGAAGTCGGTTGATGAAACCGACCGCTGCTGAAACTTTAGACGGAAGATGCGATCGCGGTGTACGTTTCCGGGGCGGCCGCGTGTCGCTCGTCGAACCGACGGAAATGGACGGACGGCTTTCGGTGTATCGATTCTGGAAGAAGGATTTCGTGACGCGAGATTCTGAGTGAAGTAGATTCTTTGGGAACCGAGGAACGGGTCTCTCGTGCGAGATGATATAATTAATTGTAGATTGGATACGGTGATAATTGGTTTAAGATATTTTAGAATATTCATTGTATATATTCGGGGAGAAACGACGGATCGAAATGATTTATTATTAATTATACCAGCTTTCGAAAATATCTCGCTTATTTGGTGGATATCTAGTCGCTGAAATATCAAATTTCGACAAAATATTTGATAATTAATCGGTATTATCGGTACATTAAAGCAAGAAACTAATTATATATTTATCGACGAACGTATTCAATTACATTTACCCATGCAAAGCGAACGGTTCCATATCCCCGGGGACAGAAACAAATTAACCCCCAAATCATTCCAACTTCAAATCACAATTTAACCTACAAAATCGCGGGCGGTGCAAGATTTGCGTCAAAATTGCGAATCATTCGTTTCAATCTACTGACATTAAACTCCGATAATGATACTAATAATCCCCGAAAGTGCTAGATCGAAAAGCATTGCCGCGATTAACGCAATCAACGGTCGTCCTACATATTATACATTGAACCGCTCGCAAAGCGCACCGCCCCTTTTTAATCTCAACGATTAATCCTACAAAAACACACCCACAATCTCTCTATTCCGAATGTTTCCAAGCGAGAGTGACATTTCCAAACGCATAAATCAACTCATTTAACATTCATTAGCTCGACCTCTCTCAAATACACTAACACAGAAAAGTCTACACAACCTCCATAATTAAAATATTCCCAGTAACATATCAAACGTTCAAAGACTCATCATCTCGACTTCCCAGAAGTACATTCGATCCTCCTCGATTCCACCGGCAATCAACGCAAGAGAACACCCGAACTCTTTCAATTCCGAATATTCCCAAACAAGCCTGACATTTCCAGAAGCAAGCGCCATTCGCTGAATACTTATTAGCTCGACTTTCCGGAAGTACGTTTGAGGAGGCGGCCTATCGAAACGAGATCTTCGGCTAACGAACGCTGTCCCGAGAACCCTCTGCCCTCCGTCGATCGGCCGGCGAAAAGGTAAAGGGTAGACTCGAGGCGCGACGGGGGGAAATATGTACGCGCGGACGATGACTTTTCCGGGGCCGGAGGCGGACCGGCTAGGTGGCGCGGCCGGCTTATTTATAATTATGTGCCGGGGCCACTATTGATCGTCCAAATTGGATCCACGGTTGAATGCGAGATAATCGAAGCGGCCAATTTAGATGCTAGCTCCGCTCGTTCGTGGCTGGGAATCTCATTAGCGTCGACCGGAGGTTCCCGGCGAAATAAAAAAAGAGGAACGGGGAAAAAATGAGAGAAAGGAGGGAAGAGGAAGAAAGGAGTACGGCTATGGTCCGCGTTACGAACTTCCTGCGGATCTGTATCCGTCCCTTCGGGCTCCGGTCTCCTATTTCGCCGGCTGTCTCACAGTCGAGGAAACGGCTCCTCGATTTTCACTTGTCGAACGGGGGGACCTTCTTCGGCAAATAATGTGGCTTTCGGGTGATTATGGCTGCGGGAGTATTTGCCGAGACGTTTGTCGGTTTCCCTGGTTGTTTGCCGAGCTTTTTTTTTACAAATGGTAGGCTTCCTCCGATAATTGGAATAGTAATAGTAACGGCAATAAGGAACGCGGAATTATTGGAACTGTAGCAAGTGGGGCAACTAATATTTTTACTCTTAGTCTGTTGTGTAAGATAGTGCGAGGTAGTCTTTTACTTTAGAAACGATCGTTCTTTGAAGTTGAAGCACTATCCTTGCGAAGATTGTTGAGAGTATAAACCTGCAGATTCTGTTGAATTAGATATTGAATGCTTCAATAGAGAATAATGGAACTATATACTGGTTTCTTGTGTTTAAATTAAATCATTTGCAACTTGGCATTCCACAGGTGAAATGGATCTTAAAATGTTGACGTTCGCAGAGCGTCAATATAAAGAAATTATTCATTTTCGTCGGGAGGAAATAAAAAGTATCTGTATTAATGAAATTCCATTGCGACACCGATTCGCCCATCGAAACGCGAGCACCGAAACACGAGCTATCTCGCACGCAGCATCTCGGATCCGCGATGCCATCGTTATCATCTCGCGATCGTTACGCAATCCTCGGAAATAAAGGTCCCCGCGATTACAGCGCACGATCAGAGAGTATCGTGTAAAGACCGTTTACATCGGGAGGCAGTTTCGAAACGTGACCCATTGTTCGTAACGCGCCATTGTTATTTCCACTATATTTTCCTTTCCCGATCGGAGCGAATCCCGTTCCCCGTTCAAACAACCCAGCCCCCGCTGGTCCCCGGTTGCGTCAATAAAGCTAAAAAATACATCTTCGATCATAACCGTCGACGACGCATCACCGAAAGCTTTCGAACTCGTGTTTCTGTGCCGAGATACAGAAAAAAGAGAGAGGAAACAGATAGCTTTCTGGGAAACTGCACGTGAAATGCATGAAAAAGAACTCCTTCGATGGGATGACATAGAAAGCTGATGCTGCCGTTCGAGGTGGAACGAGCTGCGAGTCTCTCGAGTGTTCCATTAATATCACATATTCATTCTATTCCGGGAGCAACGTATAATTTACAGCTAATTAATTGTTTTACTAAACGGTATTACTACTACGAACACTACAACGGTTCACTCTCGCATTATGGATGACCAGTTCGGGCTGCAATAGAATTGCAAATGCGTTTGAATCTTGAATCATTCTACATAGAAATCCTACATGTACAATCATTTATATAACACAACGGCGTCACGTTACAGTTTCAATTAACTATGCTATCGACGAACACCGAATTACTATTAACCCTTTGCACTCGGAAATTTTTCACTAGAAATATTTGAACATTTTCTGATGAGATGAAGACGATATTTTGTGAAACTAATTCGAAATTACGCGTACATTGAGGAACAAAGCTATTTGAATATTTCTCAAAATGATGCATTATAGGAAATATAATATTAAATACCAAATTTTATAGTTTTACTGTATGAAATCAAGCGGCGAGTGAGAGTCACCTCTCAAGTGCAAAGGGTGAAAATTAACCCTTCGCGGACGAACGTCGACACTTTAACGAGACCAGATGTTCACATTTGCAACGCTAAGTCGCAAACGAATGATTCAATTACTAAAACAGCAGATCAGTACGTAGTTTCCCTTTTCCAATTATCTAAGCAATCGATCTATAATTTAGCTTCATCTGCCGACGGTTTTCTATATTCCAAAGAACCTTCGTCCGCAAAGGGTTAAGATCAAAGAAGAAAACTCCAATGAGACGTTTCAGATAGCTTCCAACTCTCGTGCAACACCGATGTACCCAGCGTCACGGTATGTTTCGCCGGGGAAGAGTCGGCGGATAATTATTTCCCGAGGTTTTCTGGCGTGGCTGTCGCCAGGAGGACCGTGGCACCGGGGAAAACTCGTTGCGCCGACACTTTCCGCGAGCGGAGCTCTAAGGAAGATATTAGGCAACGTTTCCCGAGCGAGATTTATGGGAGCGAATGGTTCAACACGCGACCGGGGCTTCCCGGGCATGAAACGCAAGCTGGCATTAGCCCAAATTGCCGAATGTCTAAGGACACGCCGAGTCCTTATTATTTACTGGCCCCCGTCGACGCGACGGCTTGTATTTCCCCCGCGCCCCTCGGCCCTTCGCTGGCCGTTACTCGCGCGGAACACGCGCGAATTTTCACGGGCTCTCGCCCCGTCGCCAGCGCGAGACACACGCTGCACATTTTTCGGCACATAAATCTCGCGGTTCGAAAGGGATTCCGCGGGGATTTCGGGCGCGACCGAGTTCGGGCTGCGTTTCTGACGAGTTTCCCGTGGAACGAGACGCTTCTCGGCGAAGATCGCGAGCGCTGCTTGCCGAGGAACGACGGCGGAGCTTTCCGCGAGATGTTTGACTGTACGCGATTGCAACGGAGACGTGGGACGGGCGACGGGAACTTGACGTGTTGATGATTTTAGCTTTCCGGGAGAGAGATTTCGATTCGGAAGGAATAGCTGGTTTTTGCGGAATTGCTAGGGGAGAAGGATTCTGAGAGGGAAATAAATTGGAATGTTGAAGTGGGTTTAAGTGGAGTTTTTCGATTGCTTGTCTGAGCATTGTTAGATGTTTGTACTCGAGCGCGCTGATTTTGGAATTATTTCTAGTGGTCCGTTTTGGAAATCGCTGTTGAATGATGGAAACGTGTAGTAAGTGTTTCTGGAGTAATTTCGTGTTTGTAGGTAGGTAGTTTGTAGATAGTTTGACGAGCAAAGGAGTAAGGAGTTTTTCGATTGCGCGTCTGGGCGTTGTTAGATGTTTGTACTTGAAGTGCGAATTTTTAAATTATCTCTAGTGATTCAATGGTGGAAATGTGTACTGTTTCTGGGAATAATTTGATGTTTGTACGGTAGAAATATGTACAAATAATTTGAGGAGTAGAGGAGTAAGGAGTTTTTCGATTGCTTGTCTGAGCTTTGTTAGATGTTTCTACTTGAAGGTGCAGATTTTAAAATTATTTCTAGTGGTTCAATGGTAAAATGCGTAATAAGTGTTTCCGGGAATAATTGGATGGTTTGTAAGGTAGAACTATGTAGAAATAATTTGACGAGCAGAGGACAGAAATGTGTAATAATTGATTTTCACGATAACGCGTCGCTCGGAGGGGAGAAACGTGTGCGCGTTGTGTTTCGAAACGGCCCGACGTTTAAAAGGCAGAGATATTAAAAGAAAATAAGGGTAATGGCTGCAGGAACATTCAACATTGATTAAATGCGGCGATAATATAATATTTGCACAGGCAAATACGAAAAGTGTTGGCTCACTTTGAGGCCAAAGGAAGCCGGGAAAATAAACAGAAAAGCCGACACGCGGGCAAACTATTACAAATTAATTCCCGAGGAACTTTCAGGTTTCCCCGGTTACAAAGGGTAGGAGCAACGCCGGTGGCTCGGCGCTTTAAGAATTTTAAAGGACATAAAGTGATCAAAAGGGAACACCCTCGCCGTCGAGTGAACTTGTTAAAACAATCCCGGCAAACTTGCGCCGCTGCTCCTTTTATCTTATTAGCGGCGTTGTCTCTTGGGAGGCCAGTGGAACAGATCAATGACTAAGTTGTCCGGGGAAGAAGAATTCCTCGATAATTGCTTGCTGCTACTCCATGAATTTCATTCACTTAAATTGCCGGCAACCGTCCGATGCTCGCCGCCCCGCGACGTTCGATCGAATGTAACACAATATCTCCGTCCTTTGAAATTTGATTATTAATTAACATTAATTGGACGTTTCACATGAATTTCCGCAAATTACATTTCGGGAACGAACGTCCCTTCAAATATCCACGGTTCGCCGGCGACTATGAAATAAATGTTACGCGTCGAGCGTCGAGAGGTCAGCAGAGTATCGTTATTTATCGAAAAACTCGCGCCGTCTCGTCTTCATCGATTCGCCCCGAGTCCCGATCGCTCCGGGCCGTCCACAGTCGAGTGTTCCGCTCGAGATAAGTGACAGCGGCGGATTTCAGCAACGAGGCGAGCAACGATACGATCCCCTCGAACGGCGAGCGCCGTCGAAACCCGGCTGGAAGCGTCGCTCCGTCTAATCGGATGCGTTTCACGCGCCGAGCGACCGTCGAGTGTATCTCCGGCCGGCAGTGGAGTCGCGAACTGCAACGGCACAGCGCTGCCGAGGTTACAGCGCGTGCACGTGCGCGGAATAATAGCGACAATTAGCGCTGCGCGCCGCGAGAATATTACTGGCACACACCGACCGGGAATTACTGTTTTTCTTCGACGTGTCTGGCAAGATAACTGCGGAGAATTCGATTTCCGAGGATTCAGAAGAGAAATAATCCTTTGATTAGATCGAGATTCGGAAAAATTGGGAACTTTGGTGTTTAATTATATTGATACATTGATTGTGCAGCAAACAGTCGAAATGTCACCGTGAAATTAAAGTGATGTGTGGAACGACAGAGGAATTAGCTAGTTAACAGCTCCTAAGCGACGATTTTTAAAATCTCATCGAGCTTCGATCAGATTATCGGAAATTTTGAGAATACTGACACGAACCTGTCGTCTACGTAGAAATTTCCGACCCGATTCGATGTTAGGAAAATTCTTGACCCGGTCCAATCCCGAAGAAATTTTTCGATCCTGAAGAAAATTCTTCGGTCCAATCTATTCCGGGAAAATTCTTAGTCACGAGAAAAATTTCAAGTAAGAGGTACCCCCGAGAGGAATTTCCGGGCTGAGATTTACGGATTCTCGTACACTCTTGGAATCTGTATCAATTGAAAATATAATTACCTCGAATATTCAATACTAAGAAGAAAATATTACTATCAAAATCTCCTTCGCTCCGTTACTTAAGATTTCGATATACATTTCGATATTTTCAATCTTGCAAATATAACAAAATATTTTTTTTATATATCTTCCAAATCTGAATATCCCAAAATTCTCACCACGCGAGGCAAACAATGAACTGCGCCGTCGATCAATTACACAGATCACACTCGACTTGCAAGCACATTTATCCACGAGATGCTTTCGCCAAATATCACTTTCGAATCACAAGTGGAACATCGCAAATATATTTCCGAGCCGTGCAAACACAGCTCGCCAAAGGAACCGTTGAACAACCAATCGGCAGGTTCAACAACGTTGACCGATATCATCGTCCGTCGATCGGAGAGTATCCAATTTGCAGTTCCATGGGAAAAATCGCGCGACGCCGCTTACAACCGGGGGCCAGTTTGAAATTTGTAAAACGAGATCGATCGATAACGTATTCAAATTCGAGGCTTTTTCGGGCGCCGAAAATTACAACGACGCGACCGCGGCCCCCGTCGATCGCGAAACAATGCACTTTGCAGATATTTAGTTACATCCCGTCAACGGCAGGTGTTGCGCGAAATTCACGGTAACGGCGGCGCGGTGGACAGATTACAGGAAAGTGGTTGTTGCGCTGAACGAGTACAGTTGCCTTTCGCGGCCGGCGCGCTCGCTTTTTCGCTTCTGGATGGCCGCGTCAAATGTAACTCGATGTTTGTGACTGAAACATTGTAACCGTCCATCGGCGCACTCCAATTTCTGATTTAGTTGACGCTTTCGATTCACTGATTTTAGAATCTGAAGTCGTCACTCGTGAATTTAATCGGTTGTTAATTCAACGATTTTCGGGCACGAACAGTAACGAGAGTTCGTTTCAGAGTGACACTCCGTGACGAGAATCTGAAGCGTGTCGCTAAATATCGCCACGTTCGTCGCATTACAATAGAGAACTCATTTCCCATAATTCTCTAAAAATCACGAGGAACGTACACGCAAACTTGGCGGCGAACGAACGAGAATCACCTATCGCTTTTTCCATTTAATAACACTACCTCCGGAATCGGCAAAATGAATTTCCAGTGGACGATTTAATTAGGAACGCGTGGCCACCAGGAAATCGACGATGAAAATCGAGTTTCGCCTCTCCGGCGGAGAAAGATCTCGAAACGGAGAGATCACGCTGCAGTCGAAGGTCGCTTCGAAAAAATCGGTTACGAATTCAACGGTCGCAGAGTGCAGCGCGCCGAACGGGCATGAATAATTTCATGGGATAACGGTAAACAACTTGGGAATAGTCGACGATAATATTCTCGTTGACTAGAGCGCTGGGGAGGGGGCGAAGGTCGACAGGCATTTCCATTTTCGCCGAACGAGCCGAATGCAATTTTGAAGAGGAGAAAAACGAGCCGAAAGTGGCCGGTCGGATAAACGGTCTGCCACGCCGCGCCGCATTTTTGCCCTCAATTTTTCATGCCGCGTCGCGCGAAGGGCAGCGGGCTAATTGAAGCCCGGCTCAATTTGCAAAACCGTGCGGTCGCGTCGTTGATTGGTATTACATGGATTATGCACGGCGTAACGCGAAGATGCGTCGCCGGCCGGCACAAAGCTGATTGCGGCTATTATTCGCTCGCAGCTGGACGGTCTTCCGCGATGGCCCACGGGAAAGTGCGTTTCCATGGGGTTATGTGGGCATGAATGTGTAGAATTAGACGGAATGGAAAGAGAAATGCAGTAGGGACGAGTGAATCAACGAAACTGCGGAGCAGTTGGAGGATCTTATCTTCGTTCATTGGTTCTATTAGTTCTTACGTTTAACATTATGTTAAACTCTTATTTAGTTCGCAATATTGGAGTTAGGAATAGTGCACGACACTTTGGGTACACCTAGTTACTATGTAGTAGCGACTAAATTATCAATTCGTAACTTAACACTAAAACCACGGAGTAGTTATATTGACTTTCCGAAATTCCTCTGTAGAAACTCGATGTACAGCTATGGAGACTTGATATATAATTCAGTGTTCGCATTACTGAATCAGTTTCAGTAATAATTTCTCAGGGAAACGTCTGTTTCTTGTTAATAATTGGAAGAAGACATTAGGAATGGGTGATTTTAACTCTTAGATTTAGTATTAATCCCTTGATCTCTAGAATATCGTGTTAGACGATTGATTACTCCCTTTGAGTTCGAATTAGAAAATAATACTAATTCGAACTCAAAAGGAGTAATCAATAAATAATATCTATTACCAATTATAGAGCTTTAGAGTAAAAAGAGGTTTCGCGAAGTATTCTTAGAATAATTAAATACTAACATCACAATGTTACTGATAATACTCTAATTGTTATCAATTATTAACAGCAGTCACCACAATATTAGTATTCAATCAACACAAGAACACCTCGCAAACACTATTTTCCTACAGAAATGAAAAATAGAAAGTAAATCATTCCGAGGTGCTCGCACAATGCAAAGAGTGAAGAACTGTCTATCACGCGAGCATTGGAAGCCGCCGACGCGGCGCGCGCGCGTCGCGCTGTTCATAATTCAAGAAGCCAGAAATACCAGCGATCAGCTCGTAATAAATAACACATCCTCGGTCTCCATGAATATTTAACGCCGCGGAACCCGGCCGAAACACGCCGCTCGTATTTCTTGCGGGAAATAATGGTCGCGCGGTAAATTAACTTTGATCAGAATAAACGTCCACGGTAGATCTTCGTAACACGGTTAGAGGAAAAGCGCGGAAGAGGCTGCCTATGGCGAATACGGCTCCCCGAGTATGACCGGTGACTCTCTTTCCAATGAAATAACGTATCGAGCTGTTCGTTGGAAGCAGCTTTCAGTTGTACCTTCTCTACCAGCGATGTAAATTATTCAATTCTCCACTCACCTCGATCCTTCGTTATTAAGTCAATTGAATTTTATTTCTGGAAGAATTCGGGCAGTTGGAACGTCGGTAATGACTACGAAAAATGAGAAACTTACGAGAGAAAAGCAGATAGATATATTAAATACAATAGATCTTCAAATTTCTTTTAGATTTTCTATATTTCTTTTTAAATACTGATACTGTAACTCATTCTCATAATCTAGTCAACTATAATCCCTACTAAACTCCTACAACGCGTGCAACAAATATTCCCATACAACAACATTAATATCACTCTCTCAAACAATGAAGTTACAATCGCTCCAGGGTACCTTCCAACTGAAACTACTCGCAACTTCACGTCACTGACAAAATTTTCAATATTTCTCTTTCAATACTGGTACCTTTACTCTAACTCATTCTTCTAATCCAGTCAACTATAATCCCTACTAAACTCCTGCAACGCACGCAACCAATATTCCCATATAAAAAGATTAATATCAATCTCTGAAACAATGAATGTGCAATCGCCCCAGGGCACCTTTGAACTGAAACTACTCGCAACCTCACGTCACTGAAAATTTTGCCTCCCAAATTTTCTCTCACTCAATTCAAATTTTCATTTTCTTTTCAAATACTGATACCTTTACTCTACCTCATTCTCCTAATCTAGTCAACTACAACCCCTAATAAACTGCTACAACGCGTGCAATCAATATTCCCATATAAGAAGATTAATATCAATCTCTGAAACAATGAAGGTGCAATCGCCCCAGGGCACCTTTGAACTGAAACTACTCGCAACTTCACGTCACTGGCACGCTATCATGGCTCCTTGAACCGTTGAACTGTTAGCTCGACGACCCTTGATATCCTATTTCCTAGAATGTACTCGCCGGAGAGGAGCAAACTATTACGGCCGAGTTAATTGTATTTCTATTTCCGTCCCGTGTCCGCCGCCTAGGTGTTCCGTTTCTTGTGACCCGTCTAAGGCAACCTGATACGTACACGATCACGGTTCGACCCGTAGCCGTTCGAGGGCTTTGTCGACAGAGAGACGATGATTCGCCGGCACGGAATTAGCATGAAAAGCGGCGGCCGTCTAATCCAATGCATTCCGTGCTGCTCACGCTTGTCGAATCCGCTCCCTTGTATGCAGCCTGCAACGGCTTACATGAACGGAGACGTCACGGGCATGCACGCGCCTTGTCTACACGCCGCCCGCGATAACAAGAAGTCCGTAACGCGGCCGTGTCCCGGGAACAACTTGTTCTTCCTATTATGGCGTCGATGTATGTAATACTGATTGCTCCGATGATTTGTATCTTAACGCTGTTTCGTGTGTCTCAGAGGCGGCTGAAATGGGAGACTCAGGCTTTGGAGAATTGAGAAGATTATGGGTGAATGACATGTGAATTTAATTGTTCGTTGTTTAGTAATTTTAGATGTGTTGAATATGAAAGTATGCGATATTAATGGAGAAATGAATTTTTCTAGTGTTTTGCTTCTGAAATTCCGAGTCAATGTGTCTGATCACTATATTTCATTTCTACTTACGGTTAGATACAGGCACGTGTGAATTTAATAGGTTATCGTTTAGTAATTTTAATGAGATCCTATGTGATGAATATGAAAACGCGATATTAATGGAGGAATCAATTTTTCTAGAGTGTTTTGCTTGAAAATTCCGAGTCAACGTGTCTGATCACTATGTTCCATTGCTACTTATGGTTAGACAAGGATACGTGTGAATTTAATAGGTTATCGTTTAGTAATTTTAATGAGATCCTATGTAATGAATATGAAAACGCGATATTAATAGAGATATGAATTTTTCTAGAGTTTCTAAAACCGCGAATGAACGTGTCTGATCATTACGTTTCGCTTCTCCTTACCGTAAGAAACAGCATGAGAATATTAAATCCCTCTACATGACTTCCCAATGGTAATCCATAGACGAACACAACAAAATCTACAAGAGAATTAATAAAAACAATCCCCCAAGAACTGAATATCGCCAAGGAAACCATTATTCCCGAACTTGGATTTCTTTCTCCCAAAAAACTCTTTCCCGACGAAAATCTGGCAGCATCCCGGCAACCCGGGGGAAGTACTCCTCTCCGACGGATATGTATACACCAAACACCTTTGACCTACATCGACAATAGAGAATTCATAATAAACTCCGCTTTACCTGCAGCGACCGGGATGAAAGGGCTTTCGCGAGTCGAAACGTTCGCAAAGAGACAAACCGTCGACAACAGGGCGCGGGAGGAATAAGTGCGAAACGGGTTAATACTCGCGGGCGCCGCGGAGTTCCCCGATTTTCGGGGAACGGGAGCGAAAGCAATCGCGCGATGCCCCGGGGCGAAGTCCCGGCGAATAAGATGGCGGACGCGGGAAACGTTTCGAGGAGCTGCGGCGGTTTCTTTTCGTTTTCCACCGGTGGAAAACGAATTCGGGGGAACGTGAACGAGGAGATGCTGGATAATGCGTTTTAAACCTTAGAGGAGCACAAAGGGGAGCAGCGTGAGAGACAGGTAGCGTCGAATGGGTACCTTCATGAAAAATCATTTGGGAGAAGTGTTTCTGTGTTTCTTTGTAATTATTGTCTTGTTACTATAATTATTGCTGTGTTATATTGTATTATTATTAGTTCATTATTATTAGTAGTAATAGTGTTGTAATATACTACATTATTGTATTATTTGGTTATTATTATTACTGTACTATACTATATTATTATTACTATACTACTACTGTACTATAATATATTATTGAACTACTTCATTCTTATTGTGATTAAAATATTATAATATTATCACTATTCATTCGTTTCATTCGTTCACTTTACTCACTGGATGTACTATACTATCTTCTCTAATACTCACTCTATTATTATTACTATTACTGCACTATATTATATTATTGGTCTACTTTATTCTTATTCTGATTAAAATATAATATTATCGTCATTCATTCGTTTCATTCGTTCACTTTACTCGATGCACTATTTTATTTTTTCTAATACTCTATTACTATTACTACTACTCTACTATATTATATTATTGACCTACTTTATTCTTATTCTGATTAAAATATAATATTATCATCGTTCACTTGTTTCGACGCACTATATTATTTTTCCTAAAACTCTGTGCATATCAGCAAATGACAGGTCCGATGTCAGCAGGAAGATAGCGAATGGACGCGAATGACGAAGTTTGTCCAATGGACCATTCCAGTCTTTCAAGAGTTAACTAGGAGTAAAGGGCAGATTTCCCTTACGGCGGTACAATTTAGACGCTTTTGTTGCGGGCCACCGTCGCTCGTAAACTGGATTTTGCGATGCCCGATACAGCGTGAGCGCAGACCGGCTCCGTTGCATCGAGGATTTCCCGTCGCAACGAAAATTCCACGCGGCTTTAATAAACCCCCGGACGTAAACTGACCGTGCTGTAACAAGATTTTTTCTAGTCCACGATGATCCCGGTGCCTGAAGGTAAACTCGAACCGCGTTTTAATATTCTACAGAGAGCCGGGGAACCGCGCGTTTGCCCGCGCTGATGGGAACAAGTGGAACAGGGAAGCCAAAAGGCGGGCGAAGGGAGAATACAATTACACTATGTGGGAGAATACTTTTGTAACAGCTTGGAGAATCGAGTAGCTAAACGCAACAGTTTGAACAAAATTCTTTCGCAGAATTCACTTGAAGCGTTGAAATATTTTACTGTGGGTACTGAAATTTCCTTTGAAATTCGTTGCAATTAATTCTATTTGAAATTGAGATCCTAATGTTACACATTTAATACTAGATCTAAGGAAGAATCAAGTTGATTTTCCAACATTTTTCTATAGAAACCCCAAGAGCATCCATCGAGGCTTCACTCAAAACTTAATTTACCTATTACTAAAACAATCCTTTAGAAATTTCTTAGAAAAGATCTATCATTTTGTCAATAATTGTAAAAGAATTTCGGAGTCATCTTGACCTACCTGGTACTTTCAGTATTGAACTCATCACAGTGCGAGCATAAAGAACTACCCAAGACTTCCAAAAAATAAAATCAGCTAAGAAATTCTCATTGCAATGAAAAGCACCTACCTAAAAACAGAAATTGCCTAAGATAACTCTATTAGGAATGCAATATCAAATTCTGAATAATACATTCGATTGAACTTGGCAATCATCTGGACGTCAGAAAGGTGCGAGCAGTTCCTGCTCTGGCATGTGTGCTTTCCAAGCGACGAGCGCGAGCACCGAAATTAATTGCGTGGCTATAGACGGCAATAATTACCGGTCGGCATAAATATCACGCGAACGACGCAACGAAGCGAAAGACTTCTCTATATTAATCGCAAAAAGGCGTGCCGTCCCGAACGGGTCAGAGCCACGGCACACTCTGGCGACCAGTGAATTAAGTCCGGCCATGGCCAGACACGAAAAAGGCGTATCCTTCTGGGAAGTCGAAAGCATTGCCAAAGAATGAGCCGGCGGCATAACTACAGTGTCTGAAACGGAGCCAGTTCCTCGGCCGCTATTCATATGCTCCGACCTCTCTGTTTCCCTTTTTCCACCGTGAAAAAAAGAAAACGAATTTCAATATTCGATCCCGCGGATCCGAGTCTCTTGTAAATTCGCTGACGTCCAAGGTTTATCGATTATGAGAACGTCTAGGTCCGCAGCAATATTTTTTGAAATATTCCTCCGGCTTCCGCGGACTCCGCCCTAGGTTCAGGTGCTCGAATCCGTGCAGTCGTAAAACCGATATTATTTACGTTAACCTCGTCCGGCTTCCGTGTAGCTTCATATTGAAATTTAGAGAAGTATTGTAGAGAAGTATATACAGTGATATTAGAAAGTAGAGACAGAGTAACGAGACATTTTTCTCGAAATATGAATATGAACGTGATTCGTATGTTTAGAGATAAAATTTGATAACTCTTACCACTGGAACTACCGTACCAGTCAAAATGACTGATTTCGATTTTTTTGTTTATCAATTATTGATACCTTCGAAGCATTGAATACTCGAGATGATTTTGAAAATAGTTTCATTTGAGTAGTATAATGAGTGTCTGAAGAAACTGGAAATAATCTATTGTTACATGCATATTAATCATATTGAATGCTCGCTAGTTCTAGTGTTAAGTATCTTGAAAATAAAGACAAATTCTATTAATGAAAGGGATATACAAATATTCTCTTTCAACGATTCAATTAGATAAATAGATAAAAATTGCTGATTCTTAAGCATTAACGAAAGCAATATACAACTTTCGTCCAACGATTCAATGATTTCCCATTAAACAACGTCCGCAGGAAAGCTAAACTCATTAAACATTAGAATCGCCACACTCATCGGTATATTCATTAGAAGATAAACACAGGCAGCAAACCGAATTCCAAAACACCGTGAAACAACCATCGCGAAGAGCAAACGCATCGGTGATCCCCTCAAAAACCATTCCGTCCACCGATTCCCCGTAAACAACGCACTCAGCCAGGATTTCAGGTCGCCGCAGTCATCGTCCGAATAAGGAGAAGTTTGAATAGAAGCCCGTGGCGGCGGGGCTTTCGGGAGCTTTCCGCTAACAAGTTTGTCAAGCGATCGGACGAATTAGTCGCCTCAAAAGGCGCTCGATTTTCCCCGGCCGGCAATTACCGGCGCAGATCCCGGCGCCGGTTGTTAACACGCTCACTGCCGCGCGTACCACTTCCGGCGCATGCCAATTTTTCTAAGCAAATAGTTTTTGCGGGACACGGGGACGAGGATGGCGGTACACGTTACGAAACGATGGAAACGTAAAAGATTCAATGTAATTGGAAACGTAAGATTTTAATTACGATTGAATACTTCATTCAAAAACAAACAATTTATAAGCAGCGTATAACGGAAATTTATAATGGAAAATTCTGCGTTCTCTTTCGTCGATTTAATTTTATACCGATGCCTATTATCAATTTTTTAGTTTTTTTTCCTTCTGTTTCTGTTTCTACAAAAAATTTGCTATTCAACTCGTTTATCTATACTTTGCAGCCAATTATTTGACTGGCTAGGCTAGGAATAATATATACAAGGTGAAGATGCAATCAGTGTTAACCCTTTGCACTCCAAAGGTGCCTCTCAGTCACCACTCGATTGTAAAATTGTAAAATTCCGTATTTAACATTAAGTCTTGAGTAATCTGTCCATACATGAAATGGGGAAATAAAATACCATTAGTCCCCTTATTTTGTGAATAGATTCCTCGTTAAGTTAGTTGAAAGAAATGTCATCTATGCCTCACAGAAATAAATTGAATATTTCTAGTGACAAATGTTTGGAGTGCAAAGGGTTAAGAAAAGTGGTCACTAGCGTGTCATTCTCGCCCTGATGACGAAACTTTTCAATTCGATCGCGATTATTCCCGGTTACTTCGGACTGACGCGCCGAGTTTCCGTTTCCTTTCGCATAAAGACGTCGTCCGCGAACGCGCGTCGGGAAAAAATGACGCTGGAAAAAGGAAGTTTCCGTCGGCTAATATTTATTTTCGTGAAATTACGTTAGCCGGCTCGCGATAAGGGAATTACGAAAGTTCCGCGAAACTTCCCTTCCCTCGGAGACACGTCCGCGGCCGTGTGCCCCGGCGATTAAATACGGGGGCAACCCGTAAGACTCCACGTTGATGAACGAGGGAACCATCTTGCCAAGTTTCAATGAATATTTGAATTTCATTGGAGCCGGTCTACATTTTCCCGCGAGGAATTACCCCGGCTGCCGGGGATTTTAAATCTGCGGACGGTTTGTTCTCGGCTGTCGCGGGGACGGGTCCTTGTACGGCCGATGCTCCGCGCGGACGCAACCTGTAAGGAGTCCGCGGTTTTCGTAATTAACGCGTTTATAGTAAACTGTGCACAGTATGGAATTAATATATTCTCGCTATTAATTAATTGAATTACGTTCCAATTAAATACGCGGCAACCGAAGTTAGCGGGGCTTTTAAAACTTTGTTGGTAGCTGGTAGAACCTTTAACTTTGAAACTTAATCAGATTCTTGTTAGACTTGATTATACACAATCACTTTGGAAATTCGCTACCTCTCTACGTTACTTGTACAATTATTACTACTATTTAACTGTATTACTTAATTTCCTGTGCAATTGTCTAATACCTCATCCGATACTGTACAAGATCATACTGTAGTAATTTAGATTAACTGTACAATTATCGAACGCAATCTATTATCATTAATATCTCTATCGAGAATACAAAGTTCCCGAAGCGTCCCCTGTAACTCTACGAAAGTTGGAACATTCTCGCGAAGGGATAAAGAATTCGATCGCGGTTGATCGAGAATTTATTAAAATGAGGGTACATTTCGGGTCGCAGAGTGAAATGGGCCGGATCTGAATGTCGAATCCAGGATCCGTTCCTCCATTGGTCGCGTTTGACCTCGCCGGGGGATGATTCAGAAGTATTATTTCGCGGCGGCGAGAAAAACGAGCGAAAGAGGAGTTCCGCCGGTGCTCGAAAGCCGATCGCGATTGTGCGGCGCGGATATGACATCCGTGACGGAAACTTCTGCCCGGACTTTCCCCGGAGTTTATCAATAAGGGAAGTAAGCGGTCCGCGGGACGAGGCGCGCGGCCCGTTGCCGCGGAGAACCCTTTTAAAAGTTCCAGAAGGTGGGATATAAAGTGTAATGTTTGAGGGATAAGGAATATTGAAACTCGCGGATCAACTTCGGAATAGATTCTCGAACGCCCGGGATCGGATCATTCGAGGAATTACCGGTAGATCCCGGAATGGCCCTCGCAATCTTCCCGGTTCTCAAATATTTATACATTTCCGCGCGCGCGAGCGCGGAATAGGGGACTCGGATATTTTCGTGTTTCAATATTTACGCCGCTCGTGCTTGTCAACCACGCGGCTGAGCATTCCGATAGCTGATTCCTTGATATTTTCCTGTGTCCAGTGGAGCTGGCAGCTTCTTCGCTTTAGCTTTGGAATGGTACTTTATTCGTGTGTAGGAAGGAATATAGTATTATCTATGTTAATGTTACATGTTAAGTACCATAGATTAATATGATATTTGATAATTTATATGATAATTATATCTAGTGTATTATACCTAATATAGCCTTCGCCATAAAGGCGCTATTGCATATCCACCCCAGGGTCAAGCTTTGCAAGGCCGAGCGAATATTTGTTGAAAAATAAAGCGCCTTTTAACTATGTTAATGTTAAATATTAAGTACCATAGATTAATATGATATTAATATTTAGCTAGCCATTTGCAATGTCGAAAACTCTTGGGCTACCATAGTGCTTAAAGATGCTTGGAACATTCGGTTTCGGTGTACTGTTGTCGCATATAGACGGTGAAAGGTAATTAATAATTGATATATATATTCATTTAATGCATTACACTTCAGTGCTTCGACTCTGAAAAGTTCCCAAAATTCTGCTTAGCCCAAGGGTCAAAATCAGGCATTGAAAATGAACCACAAGAAAAATGATTACATCAAAAAAGTCCCATTATCCACTACTCAAAAATCCAGCAACCAATTTAATTTCTAATAAAGACTGCCCACGCTTCCAAAAAACCTCAAGCTCAGCGAGCCAATTACATCAGCACAAACTTCTCACAGGTCAGCGCGAAGGTATTCAAAGCTTGCCGCTCGAAACTTCGTTGTAGCTTCTGTTTTAAAATCCGGACGCATGCAGCCGCTCTAATCACGTTCGCCGAGGAGCCCATCGCCGAAGCAGAAATCTAATACGCGGCGCGCCGCGAGCAGCGCAGCGAAAAGTGGAAAGTTACTTCGCGGCGTCAGCGTAGCGGCGAATTTAGGAAAACAGCCGCGGCGTTCGCCGTATTTCCCGAGTGTATTTCACGGTGGCTGAGAAACGCGCGTGCATTAACGTCGACTGGCGCGTTAGAAGCACGCTCCGCGGAGACACGGCTCGCCTGATGGCGGCTCTGTCTTCCAAGTGGCTTTTCTTGTTCCACGCTTGATATTTCGCGCGCGTCCCGACGGGCGCGGGGATCCTCCCGCCGGAAAAAAACGCGTTTAATCGGGGCAAACGCGAACCGGGAATCGCCTATACGCGAATTACAATGAGACGCGTGCCGAGCATTCGACCGGCGCGCGCTCTTTCAACCCGTCGGAGCCCTTTGTTGAAAGAACGCGAGCTGCGTGTGAAGAATTCGTTGGGGGTTGCTGTGTGGCGTCTCGGGCTTTTCCTCGTTAACCCCTAAACATGGACGCGGTTTTGTAGATTTGTGTGTGGAATATCGTGGACTTCGAAGTCAGTGAAATTTTCGTTGTGTAGTTGGTACTATGTATGTGGAGATATCTGAGTAATAGTACAAGAAATTCTTTTGTTACCTGCAGACGAGAATGTTGAACATTCGGTGATTTTCAGACTTGTGTGTAGAATATCGTGGACTTCGAAGTCAGTGAAATTTTCGTTGTATAGATGATACTATGCTGTGTGGAGATATCTGAATAAGAGTAATACAGGAAATTCTTTCATTAGTTTCTGTAGACGAGAATGTTGAACATTCGGTGGTTTTTAGATTTGTATTGTTAAAGGTTAAATATTAGAATATTATGTGGATTGGTATGAGGAAAATAGATTATAGGAATTATGTTATTGAGAGTGCTAAAAGTTGTAAGAAATTATAGTGAAGCGATCGTGTGATGAATTTGGGTTACTGCTTTATGCTTTCTTAATCTGATGAATGACGCGCGGTGACAATAATATTGTAATGCTACTGTAATTCTATTTCGGAATAAACAGTTCAGATCTGAATATCACCCATCTATTCATTTTCCTACCGTAACCAACACTATACAACAATATTATAATCTACCTCCACAACAGCAACAGCATTCCGAACAAAACAAATTAAACACAAATATCCCCATTCCGCATTCTCTCACTTCAATCAGTAAAACCCATTAACAACGTTTCCCGGGAAAAGCCAAGGCACCCCGTACATCCCCGCGGACCGGTTAATAATTTACTTTGCATTTTTCGGCCGCCAGAAGAGTCGGGATTCCTGCGAGCGACGTGAAGAATATTTAAGCGTTCCGCTTTGACGCCGGCGGAGGGACTTTTCATAGAAACCGTTACGACCCGCGTTTCTACGAGGCGAATATAGGTCCGCGTATGAGAATTCTACGGCTACGAAGGGACTCTATATTCGGCCGCGTCGAGTGCCTGATAATTTACTTCTCGTTCCGCGGCTGCTGGAAAAGTTGGAGCTCGTGCGAATGACGTGGAGAATATTTAAGCGTTTAAACGTTTCACTTGGCTCGTTCGCGGCGGCGACTCTTAGTAGAAGCTGTTACGATTCCACGAGAACAGAAGCTACCACGCGAAAATACGAGACCCGACCGAGAGTTCTATATACGGTTCGCGACCGCTTGATAATTTCATTCGGATCCCGAAGGAATACCAAGGAATTTGCCATTTAAATGAAACGAAGGATACGTGAACCTTTTATTTGATACCGAACGTGTTCGGGACTCGCGAAGCCAAGAATGTATTCTGATTTACGAATTAGATTGCGGGACGTCGCGATTTTATCTGCATACGGATTTTAATACGGAGAATTTTCCAGTGACCCTCGAATTCCATGGTGGAACGTTGCATTTCTTATTCTTATTCTTGCGCCGTTGCGTCTCTGACTCCGTTGGACGGAAAGTTTGAAGCTTTCGCGTTAAGATTGCTCCCGAACGGACACTGGGAATGCAAATGGCGGAGATGAGCGTAGAATGAATGAATGCACGGGCGGGTGTATAGCGTCAATTTGATGGTTTATTCTTAAAACTTCGGCAATCGAGGAAGTTATATTGTAATGAACATTCTTCACCGCGCTGGATCCACGTTCCGCCGGGGAATTGTGTTTCTAACTTAAAGTAGCATAAATCGGATGCATTTTCGAGCGGCGGGATGGAATCCGAAATTAAAAGTTAGTTATAGAGTGCCGCCGGAACAGCGAGCGGCTCGTTTCAACTGTCGTTAAGCGCGCTCTCGAGCGCGGAAGCTGTTCGATTCCTTCTCGGACTTTTATGAAGTGCACATTTTATTCGCGAGCTTATTATTACAGTATTCTTGCGTGATAGTTTATAACACTGCATTTAGAATCGTGAATAAATTTCTGTTATACTGATTAAGCTCGCCTAAACCTATTTCACCGAGTGCAATTGCCAAGAAAGAACTGTGATAACTTTGAAACCGTAGTATAAGCAGAAGTTCAGTAGTATATGATGGTTATAGTCAGACACTGAACTTCGAAATACATCTAAATATCATTTCTAGCAAGATACATATTCACGAAATCTTGGAAGAATCTTTGTAACAAGAAAACCAGAGGTATCTTCAAAAATTTCACCAGAAATCCAAGACGAAGGTATGGAACAGAGTTTAACGGAACACCGAGCGTACCTTCGAAAATTCCACGAAGATCCGGGGAAAGAAATGTGAAACAGAGACCGTGTATTCTAAAATTTCACAAAAATCCAAGAAAGGGAGCGTGGGAAGGACAGTTTAGAACGGAGATTGCCCTTCCGTCGAGTCGAACGCGTGCCCCGACAGGCACGAGCGTTCATTTCCGAAAGATATTTTCGGTGTTTCCTTGATCAGCGCGGCCCCCGTGCGTCCGAGCGCAATTTTTCACGAGCGGACCTCTCATCTCGACGATGATTTATCGCGGCACCGTCGAAAAACTTGCTAATGCGTGCGCTCCGGACGAAGATACACGGCCGCTGCCTGCGCCAGCACCGACGCCGCCAGCGGATCGACGCGATTTCCGGCGCTGCGTTATCGGGAATTAATCTTTTCCGCTGCGCTTCCGCCGTGCGGGTTAAAGATTGCGAAGATGCTCGAATAATATTGCTCCTTTAGGATCGAACTATTAGGCCGGAAGAGCATCGTTTCCGGTCTGATAATCCGCTTTCTGCAACCAACGCCGAGCTTACACCTGGAATCCTGCGGATCGCGGGATCGTATTATCGTAAGTTACTGGAATAAACTTGGACACGATTAGTAATTGATTAGTGTGTTGTGTTTCTTTCTATGGTATTGTGTTCCTGTGAAATAGATGGAAACGTGCGTCTGGTGATTTATTGGTGAATATTTGAATTTATCGAATGATAGATGTATGAGAATAAAGTTTGTTGACAGGTGCTGACAATGAAGTTTCAAATTCAATTCGAAGTGAAGTTAATTTAGAGTCTCAATTGGCAATGAAAAATATTGTTTGAATGATAGGTGCCTTTTCTATGAGGAACCTAATAATATTTCCAATTAGAGAAGTATAACCACACAAATTTTCCCAATATGTACATCATAATTTCTAATGACGAAAGCTAAGTTAAACAATGCAGACTATTAACTCATCTCGTTAACTCACCGATTTGTTGTCGCTTAAAACACTGGTCACCGGCAGTCATCGCGCTGAGTTCTCTAATCTGAAACATTCAAATAGATCTTCATAATTTACGCACGTCTTCTCATTAACACTAGAACTACTGTACCAGTCAAAATGACTGATTTCGATTGTTTTGTTTTTAACACTAGAACTACCGAGCATTTAATACGATTAATACGCATTTCCCATAAAAATTGTAACAACAGATTATTTTCACTTTCTCCGCACATTCCTTGTAGTACTGAAATGAAGCTATGTATTTTCAAAATCATTTCGAATATTCAAAGCTTCGAAGATATCAGTAACTGCTAAACAAAAAACTCGAAACCAGTCATTTCGACCGGTAGTTCTAGTGTTAAGGGGTTAAAGAAGCGGCGGGTCGCGTTTCAGCTAGCCGCGGCCCGGAAACTTTGGCACGTGTTGCGCCGGAAGTTCGCAGCGTTTAACGGACCGATAAAATCTCAATTATGGTCCCCGGCGTGTCCCCGCGAGGCGGCGGTACCCGTGAACGCGCGCCGGTCCACCGGCGAACGTTATCGCGCCCCGGCAATTTACCGCTTCCTAGTCAACTTCGTAATTTCGGGTTCATTAAAAAATTAGTGCCGGCCGCGACACCGTAAAACCGCGGCCGCGTAAATACACCTGCCGCCGAAGAAACACCTGGTTGTCCGGCTTAACGGCTCCGCGAGACGTTTATGTGTCGTTAACGGGGCTTTACTGCCGGAGGGATTAAAGGACGTTGGTTTGGGGTCTCGACGCGTGACTGCCGGGCCGTGTGTGCGGAATTTGTTATATCGCGTCGTTCGGGGGATTTTACTTTTGACCGTTTTCACGGGGCGATTAAATTTTCATGGGGAACAGTGATTCTTGAGCGGCGTTTAGCGGCTACGACCGGTTTCACGGGCTTCTAGTGGTTCGAGAGAGGCTCGGCAGCTGTTACGGGGGTGGAGATTTGGTTGCCGATGCTAAAGTTCCCTTCGATTTGTATCTAGATCGCGGGGAAATCGTTTTCTTGGTGTTTTGTAGTTGGTGCTGGGATTTAGTCGGTTGGATTTTGGAGTATTGAGAGATGATAGAAGTGTAATTAGTATCTTGGGACTCTACTTAGAAATCTAGTAATTATCTAATAATCTTTGCTTGTAATTAGTATCTTGAGATTCTACTTAGAAATCTAGTATTAACCTAATAGTCTTTGCTTTTTTATTATCTTGAAACTCTACTTATAAATCTAGTAATTATCTAATAATCTTTGCTTGTAATTACTATCTTGATACTCTGCTTAGAAATCTAGTGATTATCTAATAATCTTTGCTTGTATTATCTTAAAACTCTACCTAAAAATCTAGCAATCATCCAACAATCTTTACTCGCAACTACGATCTTAAGATCCACCCAAAAAAAATTACTAGTCACCTAGTAACCTTCTTCACAATTACCATCTCGGACCACATAAACAAATCCAGCAAATATCCCGCGAGATTAGAAGGAAATTCCCAAGGGAAGATCTGTTTCTCCAGGAATCGAGTAGCTTTCAGCCAGGTAACAATAGCCTAACATCAGCGACCGTAATTCCCAGCAGTCGTACCGTTGTCACTGCATCGTTAGCCGGTAATTAACATCGCCCGAATCCCGACGCACTCCGGCGAAAATCCGGGCCGCCTATCCGTCGATAAAATCACAATTAGGGGTCGCGGCCGGTCGGTCGGCGGGCAAGGCGTCCACGAATTGACATAAAAGCGACATAATCGTTGGGCAAATAGCTGCGTAAAACAAGGCCGCTCGCGGGGGCGGAGGTCGAACGGAGGAGCAATTACCCGGCGAGAGCGCATCGGTTAATGGCGCGGCCGTCGCAATTTTCCCGGGGACACGCGGTGCACAATGGATCCCGGTATCCGCTGCTAGATTTAAGCCCTTACGTAAAGATAGGGCGCTCCCGCCGAATTTGTCCCTTCCACTGCTGGCGCACGCGATCGCGTCGCTCTTGCATTGTGTCGGGAACAACAGCAATGCGGAGCTGTTGTTGTTTGTCAATGTAATTCCGATGAAACGACTGTATTGACGCTGTGCGGACGAAGATTCTGTCGAAGTACAGATTCGTGTGCGAAGTATGTATGCGTGAAGTAAGTATTACAAAGTATACTTTGTAAAGTATACAAAGCCTTTTGTAGATTCTGTCGGGTTACACGTCGATTGCTTGAATAATGGAGAATAAGGAAGCTATGTGCTGATGTCTTGCTGTTTGAGTAGCTCAATCGTTAACTTAGTGTTACAAACGTGAAAGTGTCGACATGATCGCAAAGGGTTGAAGAATAGAAGGTATGTGAACTGTCGTTTGCGACAGTTACTTGTTATACAATGTTTAGTGAAGGTTTTCATCGAGTTGAATAATATATTATATATTCGATGAAGTTGAAAGTTTCGTTAAGTTAGAGCATAATTGATCCCTTGTTCTATGAGTCCTTTTACTCGATGAAGCTATACTATTAATAATTTATGAGAACAAGAAAAGAACTGCATACTCGTTTCA
Organism: Nomia melanderi; assembly: GCF_051020985.1. Classification (NCBI taxonomy): domain Eukaryota; kingdom Metazoa; phylum Arthropoda; class Insecta; order Hymenoptera; family Halictidae; genus Nomia; species Nomia melanderi. Next base: position 30,218,421 of record NC_135000.1, on the reverse strand, counting down.
CTAGTCTATTATTTAGTAATTGATCTAATTCACACTGAAAGAGATTAAAGTCCGACGCTGAAGAAATTACATAAAATTCACTAAAGAAGCATTAGAGAGACTTCAAATCTCCCATAAACGCACAAAAATCCGCTGTTTATAATGCCTCTTAGTGCACATCGAAGGAAACTGTTCCGCGCTCAGGCCGTTATCTAATCCAACGGTAGAATGCATTTTATGCATAAGCGTCGGTGCGCTTCCTTTCCGTCCGACAGACGCAGCAAACACTTCCCCGCTGGGTTCCGTAAGTATTACGTCGCACCGTGCCGTAACCCAAATACGTAAGCTGTATTTTTACGCTGTTGCGCGTCGCCGGATGGATTAATGCACCGGATAAAGTGCATCGTGTTTTTGGTAAGAGACGTGGGAGGGTCGCGGCTCTCATCGATTCGCATCACTTCGCTCGTCGGAGGACCGCGTATGGAGGAGTTGTGCAGTCGCTTGCGTAATTCGGATAGATGACAGATTTACGCTTAGCTTTGAGCACGTACTTTTGCGTCCACTGGGTTAGCTAATCGAAGAGACACGCAGTTTCGTCGGATTTATCGTCGACTCGTTCCACTGCGAGCGAGGTGGTTTCCGCGGGAATTAGAAAGAATATTAACCCTTTGAGCTCGACAATATTTTTCATTACAAATACTCATTACTTTCTGACTACATGTTGACGATATCTTTCGCAACTAACGCGATTGCTTATCTTATAATTAAGGAACGGAACTGTTTTATTTCGATGTTTTATGCGTTGTTACGTGACACATGCTTTAATATTGAATGGAAAATTTTATAAGTTTGCTGCGTCGAATCAGGTGATGACTGAAAGGCGCCTCCCGAGTGCGAAGGGTTAATGATTCTGGTTTCTAGTTACTTGTAATGATTAATACTAGAATTACAGTAATAGTTCGAAATTAATTAATTATCGGTATCTTCGAAGCATTGAATATTCGAAATGATTTTGAAAATAGTCTCACTTGGATACAATGAATGAAGAAACTGAAAACGATCTATTAGTTTCAGTGTGAAGTGATTAAACTGAAAATAATTTCGCTTGAATCTATCATCGATTCATGCGGTTCTACCATTTCCTGTTACGCATTCATACCAGTATCCTACTTTCGTCCCTTTAATTCTGAATAATGCATTTATAACTTTCCGCATAACTGTTAGTTTTGCTTCCGACTGAAAGAATTCTTAGCAGTCCGACCGTCAAACGCAAAAGGGAACAACTAACAAACGGTTCTGAAAAACACATCTCGAAAAGGATTCAAGTTTCAACGGACGTTTGTCAACAGTTCGTAAACGCAGTTAGCGAAACATTCCTCGGCGAGCCGGCGCTTTTACGGAACTCCGAGTTCCATAAGGAAGCGTGTGTCAGATTTCCCGACTCGAAACAAAAACAACCAGGGGGAAGCGGAGGATTTTATCAGCGGGGCAGCTGAAAGCCGAGTTTCCTCGAGGATCCGCTAAAAGATTTGAAAAAGCTGCGCCTAACCCGCATTCACCGCTCCAGTCCGGCTCCGCGCGTTCCGCGGGTCCGCCCGTAATCGTTCTTTTGTCCGCTCGTCCGTTTCCTTTTTCATTTTTCGCGTCGGCTCGCGAAGGAACTTCGTATTCACGCGTCGTTTGCGTCGGGCAGCCCAGCCGTTGAATTATCGCCGGAAATCCGCGCGCGGAAGTAATTACTCTCTCCTTCGAGTCGAACCGCGCGGGCACGGCCAATTAATCAGGGGACTTGCTTATCATAATTAATCGCGCGACCCGTCGGCGCACGGGTCGCGCGCGAAAACACGCGATACCCTCGCAACTCGGAACACCGTTTCCACTCCATTCGGTTTATTCCATTCCATAGCGATCCATTTTCAATGGGGCTTCCTTAATGCGCCGCAACTCGAGCTGTCTCTTGATCTATGGTCTGGCGGAGGTTCCCAGTACGGATTGCTTGGGAGATATTGCTCGTGAATTTGGGAATTGATGAGTAGGATTAGACTGTTTGCGAATTTAGATCTGTTTACTTTTCGTATTTTTTAGATATATTTAAATTGAGGTAGTTCTGGTTTTTCTGTATTCTATTGAGAAATATTTGAGCTTAGGTATTTCTATTTTCTCTACTTCTTCTGTAACGGAATATCTAAGTTGAAATATACCTATTTTCTGTATTTCTTATTTAGAAACATCTAAAAATTCCCATTTCCATTTTCTCTATTTCTTATTTAAAACATCTAACAATTTCTATTTCCATTTCCTCTATGTCTTATCTAGAAACATCTAAAAATTCCCATTTCCACTTTCTCTATTTCTTATTCAGAAAAGTCTAAACATTCCCATTTCCATTTTCTCTATTTCTCATCCAGAAACATCTAAAAATTCCCATTTCCATTTCCTCTCTTCTCTGTTTAGATATATCTAAATATTTGTATTTCATCTGTTCTCTGTTTAGAAACATCCAAACCCAAACACCAACTAGATAAATAGATCTCCGTTAATATCAACAGCAAAATTCAGAACGATCGGTAGGCTCGCCGGAAAATCGGAATCATGCCAAATGCATTAATTTAAGAGAAAAACTCGTTGTTTGTCGGCCAAGCCAAACACAGACGGCGGACATCCGCGAGCAGCCAATTAATTCTAATCAAACACGTCCCGATCGGAAATCGGCCCGTTTAATGATACAGACGTCGGATTAAACAGCATGCGGCGGCGCGCTAATTTCAGCCCGCGACTCCATTTAGCCCTCTTATCAAAATTCCCTTTAACGGAACGCCACGCGCCGCCGCCGGCGGGAGCTTCAATTTGCCGAGACTTCATTTCCGACCGGCCGCAGTTTAGCATTCTGTCCGGTCGCGCCGAATTTCGCGTCGCGGACCGACTACGGATAACCTGTTTCTTCAATAAGTCACGGGAACACAGAGTTCCTCGCGCTCGGAGATCGTTCCACGTTCGAATGATCCATTCCGCAAACACGCCCTCGCGAATTATTAAAGCCATTGTGCCACGAATTAACGCGAACTTTAAAGAAAACTGTTTGTTCAGGGTCTACGGCTACGATTCACGGAGATGTGTGATTCTCATTGTTCAGGCTTTCCGAAGAAATACTCTGACTTCTCGTTAACGCTGTTGGATTTCTGTGGGACGAGAAATAGCTTTCGAGATAGTTTATGGAATTGACAGATTTTCGAATATTGAATCTTACGCGCCCAAAAATGACAGTGACACTCACCGTCGCTGTCGCGCGAGAAACAAAGGAGCTTGAGTTTGACTAACTCAATCGCAATATAAGGAATGCAACAAACTTATTTATAAACGCCGCGACAATAGAGTGCAAAGTCTAAATATGGTGGAAGAACAACGACCCAACAAAATCCGAGATAGCAACAATTCAATCAGCCGAGTAAAAGCATCAACACCGCATCAAATTACACGAGCCAACGACTGCTCCCGACAACCGTCTCCAAGGACCGTTCCTCCCCTGGAAATAGCGGAAGACAGAATCAGGGGTGGTGAGCCCAGGGTTGAGTACGTTCGTGGAAAGAAAATCTCGCCGAGGAACGTATTGCCCAGCCGCATTACGCGGTCAGGGGAGAATGAAATAGAAAGAGAGAGAAAGGAATTAATGTGGACGTTTATTCGATCACCAAAGCGGGCGAGCGCTTTCGCGGCATCACGGAAAGTTTTCGGTCGCCGGGAAAGGGTCGGGGAACCGGGATAAAAAGAGAGGGACGAATAAAACGGGAAGGGAGGACGAGCGGCGGTCGAACAACGGAAAAACGATCCCCGGGGACGCGATCTGCCAATAAAACGCGTTAATAACGATAATCGGTTCGTTAAGGCGGGGTTTCGGCGGCCGGGCCGGGCCGGATAATACGGTGTCGGGTGCATTATCTCTAATTTTTCCGCGTTTCGTACTTATTGCGAGTCGCGGGCAGATAACGCGGTTAACGATAATTACGAGCGCCCGTCTGGGGATCCATAGAGATCGATGCAATTATTCTTCCCCGGCGCGGCGTTTTTACGTGACGCGCGAGGACAATCGGCAGCCCGGTGTCTCCGTGTCGGTGGGCGGGGGGCAACGGTCGCGGCTAATTAAGCATGCACAATCGATCGGATATTATAAACAGGCGTACCGGGACAACGATACCCCGCGATCAAAGCGCTTCAATCGCGGGCTTGATGGATATTGTGTCGCGAATTGACAGATTTACGCGATTACAAATAATTGCGTTGCGGACGCTTCGTTTGGACATGTAATTTCGTTCGCGACTCGCGAGTGATTTTAATCTGCTGATGGATAACGGGGAGATTCAATTTTTAGCGATAATGCCTGGCCATCGGAGCGCGCTAGAACTACTGTGCCGGGGTCAGTGGTTTCGAGTTGCTTCGGGATTGTTGATGTCTTGGAAGCATTGAGTGTTCGAAATGATCTTGAATATATAGTTCGCTTGAATAGTGTAATAGGAGATAATCTATTGGTATAGTTTTTATAGGAATTGTACATTAATGGTATTAACTTTTTGGTAGCTCTATTGTTAACATTATATTTCTCCATGGAAGATATTGAGAAATGTGTAAGGGATTGACACTTGAATAGTGGAATTAAATTTAGTAATACATATCAAGGATAAATATTACTTTTTAATCTGCGGATTTCTGCCAACTCAATCAGTAAAGTTTCAAATACCAATCAAATATACTATTTCGAATATATTAATCAATATAGTATTATACAACGGAACATGATTATTTGCTATATCATTTCCCACAAATCCGAATAATCCAGCTTCCTCGGAAACGAAAATCGCAGTAAAGTATAGAGTAAAACTAGAGCCAATTAGAGATTAAATTGGAGTCGAATTAAGTCGGATTCCCGAAAATTGGCTGCAGTTTCGTTCCCAGTGACGGACATTTGGCTAGCGGGCACCAAGGACCCCGGTTTCGGCGAATGCTCTTGGGAATCTGCCTTCTAATAAGCGGCGGAACACATTGCCGGCGAATTTCTGATCCTGATTCCTTATGCAATTCTATGGAAAACAAGGGACTCGCCGCGTAAAGACCGCCCAGCCTCTTTGAATTTCATGTACACCGGTAATTGCGTTATAAGCAGATTGAAAACTTGGCCGAGCGAACTTCTCAAGTGGATATCACGCGCGAGGTGTCTCCGCGGATGACACTGTCTCCGACGCTGGAGCTGCTCGAGCAAGAACTGAAATACGAATGAGTGACGTGTGCAACGCTTCTTGCGCACAATGCTTCTGGATCATTTCTACTGAGATTATCACCTAGATTCTTTGGAGTTATTAACACTAAAGCTAGTGGAGAGGTCAAAACCCATGCCTAATTTGTTGTTTTAGTTATTATTGTATAAATAAGTTTTTAAATTGACGTAAAACTGCTTTGCCCGTCAATTCACGTGAATTTCTCGTCGGCTTGGTTTCACAAAATATCGTCTTCGTCTCGTCAGAAAATGTTGAAATATTTCTAGCGAAAAACTTCGTACTGCAAAGGGTTAACAGATCAAAGGTATTTAGAGAAATAATTCGAAGCGCTCTTCAAAAATTCATATTTCCAAAAATCCCAGCTTCCTCTATTATCTGCGGCATTATATACAGCGAAACGAGTATCGCGTTTCAAAGCAGGGCTTTCATGCGAGCTTCACTTCGAATTAAAATCGAATATTCCTTTAAAACTTCTCGTTACAGTCGGCGCAGTATGTAAATGAAAAACTTCACTTTGCGAGGGGATTATGTGTTCCCGCCGAACCGTAACATATCCAATGGCCCCGCGAAAGCGGCTAATGGATTAATTCGTGAAAATATTCGTATATCCCGAGAATATAAATATCCCCGACGCGCTTCGGGTTGAGCGTCGCTGGGCTATCTTCGTTTGGCGAACTCTGATTCATTCGAGGATCGTGGGACCGAGTACGAGGTAGATTCATTTGACGCGGATCGGTTGGCCCGATAAAGGTAGACTCGCGCCAGGCATAAGAACTTTATTGGCTATTCAGCGGTGCACGGGCGCCGCCGAAAATCGGCTTTCCAATAAGCGGGACACGAGAACGTTGAGAAAGCAATTTGTGATCGCCGGTTGGTCGGCGTTCTACGAAATCGCGGCTGGTCTCTCTGGGTCCGCTCTCGATTTTCCCGCGGCTCGTAATTCGCGCGATCTGGATCTCATCTGGGAAGCTTGATGATCCGGATATCTATTTTGTCCCTTGATTTACCCTTGGTATTCCAATTCCGTTCGTGACGTTCAACTTTCGACCTGTTCTACGTTTTGCGCGGCGGGATATACTTTTAGCGTGTCTGATTTAACCCTTTGCACTCGGAAGTTTTTCAGTAGAAATAGTCAACAGTTTCCAATGAGTTATAGATGACATCCTTTAAGACGAATTGAATGAGGTACATAAGTTAAGAAGTTATTGTTTCAATATTTCAAATATTCATGGATTGTAAGAAGCTTAATATATATAAGACTTTATGATTTCGGTATATCAAATTGTATGGTGACTCACAGTCGCCAGATGATTTGATACAGCAAAATTATAAACCTTGGTGTTTACCATTAACCTTTGTATACTGCATCAATGCATGAAATATTGAAAGAAAATAGCTTTAGTATGATTTCTTAATAAATTCATTTAAAAGAATCTCGTCTACGTCTAGTTAGAAAGCATTGAACATTTCAAGTGAGAGACTCTCGAGTGCAAAGGGTTAAACACTATGATATTGAAATCAGTCTACTGGAATAATTTTTGAATAATATTCACGCAATATCCAGTAATCCAGATCATTTCTAAACTGAAAGTTCAACTAATATTCTATCTATACAACAAACTAACAAACCTATCGACTATCCCACAGACATATTTATTAAACAATAAGCAACATTCGGAATGTCACAGTACCTAAGTTTCTAACCCAGCAGTTCCAGAAATCGCGCCCTCGATACCCGAAAAATCCGTTAATTGAATGGTAGAATCGGCAAAGGATAAACGATCGGTGCCAGAGGAGAGCAAGGAACACAGATAGCCCGTTGGCCGAGCGATTTGCGTCCAAAGAGAGAGGCACACACGTGGCGAAAATTTTTCCAATAAATGGAGCCGCCGTGATACTGCTGAGGAAGCAATTTCTGATTCCCATTTCTCGCGCTGTTCCGCGCGGCGGCGGCGCGCATGCATCACGGACGGGTTCGAGTTATCCTTGATCCTTCGCCCCTTTTCTCTCGTCTAACACTGTACTGCACCGGAACGAGCGCGATGCCGGGTTGACTAGTGTCCACTCTGTAGAGTAACATATGCTCGGTAGATCGTAAACATTCGCGAACAACTGGAGACACGACGTGATAAAATTCCACCGTCCGACTGCATTAAAACCGTACCTTCTCGTACAGGGACGGGCGAACGACGCGTTTCAACTAAATGAAAGTTGTTACATTGTCTCTGGAATTCGCAAAGAATTTACGAAGTCTTCTGTCTCTAATGCGGTTGCAAGTTGTCGAGATGTTTTATTATCTGGCCATCTTTAGTTTCATTGGACCGATGTGGCTCTGATCGAATGCTTGTGGAATGTTTACGCGTATCGCGTCCCCTTTTAACACGTTGACACCGGCGTGACCCACCGGTGGGTCACACATGCCCTTTTTTAAACGGCGTCTTTAAAAATGCCGGCGTCAACGTGTTAATGAACGTTTAAGCAACATTATGATGAAACAATTAAGAGAAACACAAAAACGAAGAGTACAATCAAACAATAAAATCTTTATCTAAGAATGAGACATGTATTCCATAATCTTGATGTGTCATCGTCAATCCCACCATCAAAATCTCTGTAAACATCCAACTAGAGGTTGTTTCACGTGCTCCCTCTGTCAAACGACAAAATCAGGAGCGAAGATTGGAAGTTGTCGAGACGTTTCACTATCTGTTCATCTTTAGTTTCATTTAAACCGAGTGTAGCTCTAATCGAATGCGTGTAGAATGTTTACACGTATCGCGTTCCCTTTCAATGAACGTTTAATCAATATTATGATGAAACAATTAAGAGAAACACAAAAGAAAGAGTCTACAATCGAACAATAAAATCTTCATCTAAGAATGAGACATATGTTCCATAATCTTGATGTTCCATCGTCGATTCCCTCATCAAAATCCTTATAAACATCCAACTAGTGATTGTTGCACGTGCTCCCTCTGTCGAACGACAAAATCAGGAGCGAAGATAGCGCGAACGAACAGTTCCCGATCTCCTGGATCGTTCGGCGTTCTTATTATTCGAATAAATGGAACGCGTTTCGCGCGCGGGCCGAATGATAGCTAGCAGGCACGGACCGCGGCCGCTCGCAGTTTATTTCCCTCGCAGCGAGCGAAACAGCGTCGGAGCCAGGAGCCCGACGCTCGCGACGAATGAATCAGCTGGAAAACGTATCCAGCGCAGTCTGCCATAAGCTCCGCGGATTAGGCAGCCTCGGCCGCCATTGGTAATTCCGGTGCTTCGACTCCATTAGATCTACGCTCCGCGTTCTCATTGACGAGTGCGCCACGCACACGCGCTTCGTCCGCAGAAGCGTATTAAGTCCCCTCTCTCGTGTTTGCAACGGTAATAGCTCCTCGCCGGTCCCAAAACATCGGGCACAAAGGAAACACCGGTTTTCCTGTTCCGCGTCCGGGAACGTTCGGTTGAATCGAACAATCCTGCTTGAATTTCATTCTGCGAGAGTCCTACTCTTCGGACGGATGGTTCCTGACAACTGTACCCGCGGATGTTTATGTGCACTGAAATGTGCTACAGTGAAATTCACGGAGATACGGACTGCGCGGTGTTTAGTTACTATTTGCTGGTGATCTTAGCGGATCTGCGCGGGGACGGAATAATATTGTTAGACGTATTTTGCGTTTGTGGCACTTTTGTTTGAGATAACGAGTTCTACTCTTTGTTTAAGTTGAAATGGACTCGAGTGGTTTAGATGGCACAGGGAAACTGATGGGTGGAAATAAATTTGCATGGTAAATAGTTCACTTAGTAATTTTTTAATCGGTTGATTCTAATTCTTAGTATTGCAGTTTCGTTAGTGTAGCATAAAAAATTCAAAGTTGCGTGGAAATGACTGGTTCAATTACTTCTCTTCTAAAAATCTAATCAGCTAATTCTAATTACTAGGATATTGCAGTTTCGTTAATGTAGCATAAAAATTCAATCAAAACTGCGTAGAGATAACTAGTTCACCTCTGATTGGATTCCCTCGCATTAACAAAACTGCAACGCGCTAAAGCTTAGAGTGGTTACGAAATCACCTCCTGCCAACTAATCGCTAAAAAACCCAATTTCAAGAAAAATCAGTGGGATTACTTCGCAAGCAAGGGACCCTAAAGAAGGGAGAAAACCCGTGCAGTCGCCGGAAGGAGAGCAAGGACTCCGAAAGAGGGTGTAAAGACACGAGGAAAGTCGACATCGCGTCCTGTATTTTCCAATGCTGCAGCTTCATTCCGTCGGGCGGAGTCGTTCGCGGGTCCCGAGCGAACGGCTGACCGTAACCTCGCTCAGTCTTAATTAAACCGTTCGAAACGGCCGGTGTAACCGGTATAATCGGCGAGTCGACGCGGAGGGCGCCCGGTTGGGCGAGACGTTGTGTCCCCGGCGAACGGGATAGCGTTTTTAACCCAGCGGAACTGGCGCGCGCCGGCGAGAGCGGAAGCGAGACGGAGGCCGGTATTCTTAATAGCACTTCGTCCTGATTAAAATGTGCGGAACAGCGGAGCGCAGCTCCGCCAATTGGACGGCTGTTGTTTCGCATTGTTTAACGAGCACTCGGCTGCTGCCAACCACTCGGGTCCGCCCGTCGCGCCGGTTCTCTCAAAAACTGCCTTCGAAATCTGCTAAGAAGGTCCGCCGCGCTCGAGCGACGCCGTTTCCGGCGAACGGTGGACAAAACACAAATTCGACTGCTAGCTCAACGAAAATTGAGGATCGCTAATGCGTTGCTAAGTGGGTACTGCTATACGCGATGATTTTCAGGTGGAAAATCCAAGTTTTGTGCCGATCAATTCTGTTTCTCTGTTTATGTAACTTTTGAATCGAAACGCAACATATCTATTGTCATTGAGAAAGCTTATACAATATAAACTATAATATAATAAATCTATAACCTATAATATAAACTAGAATATAATAAAACTGTAATCTATAATAGAAACTATAATATAATAAAACTATAATCTATAATATAAGCTATAATATCAACTGGTACTTTTTAAGTTACCGAGTTCCGTCCGGAAAACGGCGGTTTGGCCGCACTGCGCGGCATCCGACGGAATTGCGGAAATATTAAAATGTCGGGGAAACTCCTGCGGTACTCGAAGGTTGCCGTTCGAGTTCTTACGGAGCGCGATTTTCGAATTCCGGGATTGTTCTTCGGGGATCAAACTCTATTCGATTATACCGGCGGAAGTTTGGGAATGGTCTCGCCGAGATTCGGGGTGTAAGAATGTTCCGGCTGCTTCTTCGAGTGGTTGAGAATATGTATTAGGGGATTATGTGATAATGTTTGTTTCGTGGAAGTTTGTTGGAGAGAGTTTTGAGAGATCACGGAAGTGATTTCGATTTTAAACGTGGCGTAAGATTGTTTGGAGTAGTGGATTACCCGTTGCTAGACTCGATGGACACGAGTGTGTTCAGTAAGGATTAGCGATTTATTCAGTAAGGATTAAAATAAATATTATATTAGCTTACAATACATCTGATTACCTATTTAGAAAGAAGCTACTCGTGGAATACTTCATTTCTATATCCCGAGGAAACTATCACACTTCGATAGTCGCAATAAACACCCAAATAGAATCCAACATATACCCTAATTTTTCCATATTCCTAACGCACGGTTTATCAGATTAGAATAACCATCGAATACACCATTCAGAATACCTCGTTTTACTCAACTCTCCATCCAAGAAGCAAACACTAATTAATAAACAGCAACAGACAGCGCAGAAGCCGTTCCCTTCGGTGGCATTCGTCGAAATAGAATCCAACGTATACCCTAATTTTTCCATATTCCTAACGCACGGTTTATCAGATTAGAATAACCATCGAATACACCATTCAGAGTACCCCGTTTTACTCAACTCTCCACCCAAGAAGCGAACACTAATTAATAAACAGCAACAGACACTGCAGAAGCCGTTTCCTTCGGTGGCACTCGTCGAGACTGTTCTTCCAGAAGCCGCATCACAGTGGCCCGATCCTCGCAGTGAACGTGAATGGGGTCGTTTGCATGCGGCTATCATCAAATTTGCGTTATTCTTCCGCATCTCGAGTGGCGAATAGGATCTCGAGGGTGAATCTGTATTATTGGCGAGCGGCAGCCACCTTATACGCCTTATACTCCGGGAATGGGTATTTCCGAGCGAGCGTCGCGTTGCCGCGATACGCCGGAGCAATTTCGAGTAAGCTTCCGCGACCGGCTAACGACCGACGGAATTTCTTTCGACCTGCTACGAGCGACATCACCGCGCCAGTGTGTACTGTGCGTTGATAGAAAGTTGGCACCCCGCACCGCACGGGAATAAGAGGAATCTCTCGTTGCGCGTTTTGTTTACGACAAGATGTCTGGTAACTGCTCCTCTTTTGATAGCCGACTCTCGGTTAGTTCTTCAGAATTTCTACAGAAAACAGCAGCTTCACTGATAGTTCATTCATTAGCTACTGTTAGAATGACGTCGGTAAGCACTGCGCCACTGGCTTCTGGATTTAGAGACGAATCGAGTGAAAACGAAGTCTCTTGTTTCGCTAATGTGGACGAGAATTAGCTGATTCTTGCCACAAGATGTCTCAATATTCTCAACGTTCAATTTATTCAAATACTTATTGTTCTAATTATACCACGTGCAAGTACAATCTCCATATCTTCTAAATCTCAACACTTCCGCTGGTCCCATAAGACTATAGCTCCGAGACTCAAAAACCATTACAACACAACGTCGAATGCAAACGTCCAATAACGTTAATATCTAGACAACAGTGCAAAATAATTCTAGTTTCAAATAATGAATAACTCCCCCTTATTATCTTCGCTACAAACGAATAATTAGTCGAACAGTAAGCGATCTACGCGTAGCTATCTTTCGTTCTATTAATCAAGCAATTGATACATAATTTAGCTTTTGTATGTTTCGAAGAATCTTCGTCCGCAAAGGGTTAAAACGTCCCATCAATCTGCACTAGAATTAAGAAGCAATGCAGTTTCCAGAACGAAAGTCCTCTAAAGTAACCACTCAGACCGCAAAGCGTAAAACTGAAGACAATGCATCTTCGGTTGCGTGGTGTTAAGCGATCAACAGAGGATGCCAGGAAACGTGCATGGGAAGAGGCGTGTCGCTCCGTTCTGCGGGATTACACCGGCATTCCTTTCGGGCGTCTTCTTTCGATCAGCGCGGCGCACAGGAGGCCAGAGGGCCGGGTCGGTATCGGCTTTGAAGCGTCCTAACGCCGCCACAATGCGTGGACGGGCCGAATCCCGCGTGTTTGCCGACCTATGTTCGACAGCTTTGACGCGTCCCCCGGCAGAGACACGAGCCGGACACCGGGGATCAAATCTGGAGATGAGCAAACCGCTGTCCCACCACACCCCGACCGATTCAGGATTGCCGCTATCCAATCCGGCGGGCAACGGGGGTCACAGGGAGGCATCGATGTATGGGGCCGAGTTACGACGCCGATAACGTCGACGTCGTATTACTCTGGATCTAACCAGGGGATCGCGACCTCGCACGTGTACAATAATATGCTCGGACAAAGCGATACCTCGATACCGGTGTTCTCCATTCTACAGAGGCCTAAAATAATTACTCTGTCGGTGAGTGGCGCTGATAAGGGGCGTACAGTGCGACTGTTTCTTTTCGATGGTTACACGGGGATGATTGGAACGCTGATTCGTTGGTTCTCTGTGGGTATCTTGGTTAGATACTGTTTATAAGAATACTATATTATTATTATTATTTAAAGAGACTCTTCCTCGGCACACAATATCAGTGTGCCTTTAGTCAATGATGCAGCCAGCTGCAATGCTGGCGAAACGTTGGGAAAAAATGACTAGTGGATAAATGAATATATTATTATTTGTGGTTTTGTATTGTAATAATATATATTGGGAGCTTTCTGTGAGTGTATAGTGATTATGTTTGGGAGGAATTTTGAAGACGATTTTTCTAACGAGAATTGGTTGTTTTAGTGGTGAAATTGCGGTTGTGTACTAGAGAGGACGGTTGATGAAATTAAATTAATAATCTCCGTTTGAATGACTATGGGAAATTGATTTTCAGTATTATAGTAACATTACGTTTGGAGATTCAGTTTCAAAGGCTAGAAAGCGTGCAATTGTCCTTAATGACATTTCAGTCTTGAAAAACCGATTTTTGACGACTAGAACGCGCACGATTATTCTCAGTCTACTCGTTATTTCTCCAAACTCCGGCATTATTCGAGCGCGGAGACCTCAAAAATAGTCGGCGCTCCCTTTTCCCAGGGGTTAGAAAATTCGCCCACATTTTTCCCGGCGGTGAAATAGGAGGAGCGCGCGCGGCACGGGAACAAAACGTTTTTCAGCGGGCGAGCGGTCGGTCGGCCGGCCGGCCGGTCCGAGTGGACGTTCTCCTTAATCGTCGCGCGAACTATTCAAATTTTGAGTATTTAAATGCGGGCTGCGCGGCATTTGCAAGTTAAAGTCGGTCGGATTTAAATGTACAAAATAGTCGCCGGAAAATGGGCCGCGGTATTTCATAAATCCGCGCGCGCGGACGCGCCTCGTCTCGTCCCAGAGCCGGCCGCGCCGGATATTTCCATGGAAATTTGTTGTCGCGCGGCGCCATAAGAACCAAAATGGATCCGTTCCTTTTTTTGCTCGTCGCGGGGATAAATGAAAAAAAAGGGACGAGAAGAATGGGAGAAGAAAAATAAATTGCGTCGCTTCGCGCCTTCTGTTTGCAGGGAGAGGAGCATCCGCGCGCGCGTTTCCACCGGCTTTTTCGCGCGGAATCGCCGCGGGAGTATCGAATACTCGTAACTTTGTTACTGCGAGTTATACGGAAGCGGCGGGATTCCAGCGCGTTGCTCTTAACTCGAGAAAAATGAGGAATGCGAGCGGGCACTTCGAAAAATCCGATGTTTTTGAGTGATTCGAGTGTTGCTGGAAATAGGCTAATTACCGGCGAGATAGTTCTGCGAGTGAGACGGACTGATTGAGATCTTCAAATGTTTGTATTTTATTGTACTGTATTTGTATTGTACGTGTCTGTATCGAGTGTACATATTTTATGTTGAATATTTTATAGACATTCAACTATTCTTTGTATATATTTGTTTTCATAAATATATATTTGTTTTGTGAGGTACCAATGAAATTTGTGATGCAGTTATATTTGATAATTCTTTTTTAAAAAGTGGGTTATCTCTGTCTGACGTATCCTACGTCAGAATAACGTCGCATGTCTTTGTTCATTGTTTTACGACAGACCTAAGGATGGTTTGCTGAAGTAAGTCAGACAAAACAAGTGTTTGATGGTGCCGAAGTGTCTCCGAAAGATTTGCCTTTCAAATGGAACGGTCCCTGAAATATAGCTGGACATTCGAGACCAGTGATGCGCGTTTTTTTGGGTCCGGTAGTTTGTCTGGCCAGATAACGTCCTTTTCTCCTGCAGGATCGTACATTACTTAGAGAAACGTTCAATTTTTCCACGTGCACGGGATATACTTTTTCCAAATACGTTTACCTAGATAATGAAACGAAACGTCGGTCGACGTATTTCGTAATAAATTCACGACTTGCGTCGAGTATTCTGCCGATTAAAAAGGTGCGCGTTACAAAGAGAAATATCGAATAGCAAGGGAAGATATTGAAGCAGAGATTGAAAACCGATAATCCGATAATTTTATCGGTCTGAAATCCTACCCCGTAATCGAGAATCAATAATTTCGGATCTTCGAATGCTAATACTCGTAAGTAGAAGAAATTTGCAAATTACTGGCAAACGGTACGCTAATTAAAAGATCGAAGAAGAAATATTATCGTTAATCAATACAATCTCATATCTTAAACTTCAAACACTGAAAATTACAAAAAATTCACAAGCAAGTGGTACACCACAATAGGACAATTTCACATCTTCAAATGTCGATACTCAGCGCCACGAAAAATTCATAAACAATTAACAAGAATGATACACAAAAATTAGAGCTAAGAGGCAACGTTGCGCACTTTCGTTGCAAATGGCAAATCACTCGTTAACCGATACAATCTCATATCTTGAACTTCAAACACTGAAAATTAGAAAAAACTCACAAGCAAGTGGTACACCACAATAGGACAATTTCACATCTTCAAATGTCGATACTCAGCGCCACGAAAAATTCATAAACAATTAACAAGAATGATACACAAAAATTAGAGCTAACAGGCAACGTTGCGCACTTTCGTTGCAAGTGGCAGATCGCTTATCGAATTCCTGCCACGCCTCGCAATTCCTGTATCCGTGACTATCGTCGACGAATTTCGCCTGCTGGAGCCTGGACTCAGGCTTCGGTCCCGTCAG
The DNA here is from genome assembly GCF_051020985.1 of Nomia melanderi. Lineage (NCBI taxonomy): Eukaryota > Metazoa > Arthropoda > Insecta > Hymenoptera > Halictidae > Nomia > Nomia melanderi. Next base: position 30,202,811 of record NC_135000.1, on the reverse strand, counting down.
CCACGAGCGGCCGGCACCCGAGCACGTAATCCGCCATGTTTCCTCGCCAATATCCCAGGCCGCGGACAACCCAACGAAAAATCTACCCTTTCCTGGACCCAGCGCCGGATGTCCCCACGCGCAACTTCCGCAATTAATCTCGCCGTGGGAATAATGCCGACACGGCTCCAGCTATTCGCAGATACGGAACGCATATCTTAACTACCGCCGTTCATTAAAATATCGTCTTGCAGAGCCACGTTATGGATATCAGACGTGTTCGTGATCAAGGAGACGTTTAACACTGGAACAACCGTACCAGTCGAAATTACTGGTTTTAACGTTTTTATTTCGTAATTATTGATATCTTAAGAGCATTGAATATTCGAAATGATCTTGGAAGTAAATAGCTTCATTTGAATACTATAATAAATGTCTGAAGAAATTGATAATAATCAATTATTACAATTTTTATGGGGATTACATATTAGTCGTATTAAATGCTCGGCAGTTCTAGTGTTAAAAAATGTCGCGCGTGGTTGTAAAGTAGATACGCTTTCGAAATATCGATTTCAAACGTAATTGTACGGTTTGATTCGATAGAATCGTCATTGTTCTGTTGAACAAACGTCAATAACGACAATGGTTTAGATTACAAGAATCACCTGGAAAACCCATAAAACTGGAAAACATCTATAAAACATACAGAATTCCTCTAAATCGAAAGTTTCGCGGATATTCTCTAATTCTGCAAGTTTCTCAAACAGTTACTTATAGAAACAACTGATTTATCAGTTGTAGATTACTACAGAAAGTTGAAATTCACTTACGTTTGAAGTTATTCAATTATTTTCTTTCTTTTCGAATAGAACATCGCCATAGAACAGAATAAAGCTTCGAACTTCCTTTGTTCTTTCCCTCCTTAATTCCATTCTAAGTCATAATTCCTTTCGAACATACAAATTGACGATTCCCGTCCCGCCGACTCCATTGCCGCAACTAGTACTCCATTAATCAAGGCTCCCGATTAATCAAGATCACGGTATCTATGCAAACTGCGCGCCGCGACGTTCCATTTACAGAATCCCACGTGCACGGGCGGCGCACGCAGGGAATACTTTCCTCGTGCTCGACCGGTTGATCCCGATTTTCATTCCCATTAATTTCTCGCGATAGCGGACGACTGAATGAAGCGGGAGGCCCATTGTTCCGTTCGGCGAACAATACCGGTTACGCGTCTTCGTGCACGCGTCGAGGCATCCGGCGAGAGCAGAGGCTAGACGCCGGGACAGAGGAACTATTAAAAGAGACTATCCGCCGGACCAAGTGATTAATACAACGGCGATGAGATTCTCAGCCCCTGTGCGATGTACTTTCGTAGTCGCGCGCGTTCGAATTACTTGTCGTTAACGGTTCAATGGAGAAACAAGCAATTCCATGCTATTTCTAAACGTCTAAATTTGAACTCGAAGCAATTCAATGACCTGTGTTTGTCGAATTACATTTAAACTATCCGTCACGAAACATTGTTTGTTCAATGTTCATCGAATTCTCGAACTTTCAATTGTTACATTTAACTTCTAATTTCAATACAAATGTATAACCTATTTAATGTAAATGTTGAGCCTTTGGTTTATTGTAGAATTCAGTTGATAATGCAACTGTTCAATTTAATTTTTAATTTTAATACAGATTTTTCAATCGTTTTGATTGTTGAGCCGTTAGATTCATTACAGTTCAGCTGAAAATGCTGTTAAATTTAATTTTTATTTTTAATGCAGATTTTTCAATCGTTTTGATTGTTGAGCCGTTAGATTCACTATGTTCAACCGAAACTGTTCATTTCCGAGATCACTTCGAATATTCCATTTCGAGAGGGCGATAATAGTGAAACGAGGGAGCCGAGATAATTATTTGATTATGCACCGCCAAGGCGTAAATGAACGAACATCAATTTTTCTAGGAACAATAGGATAAACGATGAACGCGAGCCTAGCGCCCGGGGAACGAGCGATGAAAGGATCGAAGATCGATGCGAGGGAGAATGGGCTTGACGGAGAGCCTCCGATAGAGAGAGCGTTCCTGCGGAATTCTGGAACACCGGTTCCCCCCGCGTGGAAATTAAAGCGCTGACAGGCATCGTAACAAATGGTTTTATTACGGTGTATAGGCTGTAACGGGCTGGATGTTACGGGTTAATATCCGAGGAGGTGTAAAGGATAGAGATTGATCGCCCGGTAATGGGTATACTTCAGAAATTGAACGCCGATGGTGTTACGGGCCACCGTCCCGTGTATCGTCAGGCTGAATCGGTAGCTGGTACGCTGCGCCGACGTGTCACGTCACTGTTAATTGATAAAACATCGAGGCCGCTGGCCCCTGTCGAACGGAGTCCATTTTTTACGCGGCTTCTCTTCTTTTTCCCGTGTCCGTTCGCGTTGAAAGGTGTCCGCGCCGCTTAATTGTGATGGAAATGGGAATTTAGAGGAGGAAGAATTATTCTCGAAAACCTGAGGCATCCGCGTTCGGTTCACAGGAAATTGAGAACGTAATATTCCATCTTAATTTAATACCTTTTTATATAAATTCAGTACTTCCCTCTGGTTTCCCTTGAAAATTTCGGACTTTTTGCGGTATTCAACCCTTTGATCCACGGAGGCGACTCTCAGTCGCGAATTGATTCGACACAGCATTGCAAATAAACACTGTAAAGTATGACAATTACTATTAAACTTTGTGCAATGCAACAATTGAGATAAAATAGTTTTGTTCCTCGGTTTACGCGCGATTTCTAAGGTTAGTTTCAGAAAATATCGTCTGTAGCTCGTTAGAAAACGTCGAGTGTTTCCAGTGAGTTAAATATGATCTTTGGAAAGCTCGATTTTCCATTCCTAACATCATTGCAATTATACCACGATCAACTTCTAATTCGATCGAAGCGTAGAGGGTAATGAAATCGAAGGTTCCTCGAGTTCTCGAGAAAAAGTGATAAAGCCCCGCGACCGGGGATCGATTCCCCGTAAATTACACACACACAGGCCTCCCAGCGGGTCGAAGGTGCGGGGAATTAGAAGGGCAATGCATCAGTTCCGGAAACCAATTACACCGAATTTGGGAATTTTGTGATATTCCCCGCGGAATCGAGGCCGGGATCCTGGGATTAAGGCGATTCTAATTAAATTGCGGAACGTTTCGCTGCCTCGAGTTACGCGACCAATTATCTTATCCAACTCGCGAGCCGGCTCTAAACAGAAATTACAGCGACCGTTTCTAATCGATCCTAATAACGCGAGGAAAATACTTTCCCACGGAAATACTCCGTCAGACCTCCAGCCTCCCCTCGAAACGCGAAAAACGAATGCTCATTTGCGTAACGAGAGGACCGACATTAATTTCATGCGATGCGCGATCGCGAACATTAATTTGAAATCTAACGAAACCGGCTGCCAATTAAATTCGCGTCGTTTGAAGCTCAAAACGTACGAGAAACGCCGGGAAACGAGCGACACGAAAAACGCAGATTGGTTCGTCGACGCGCAGTTCGATTTTGCGCGTGCCGCTCGCGATCGATCCGACGAGTCGAGCGAGGAAAATATCGAACGGAGAAGCTCGGATCCGCGTCGCGACGCAGCCGGCTAATCTGGCGATCTAGCCGCGTCCGATGTCGCAGCTGACCCAGTTCATCAGAAGCAACAACCGACACGTAAGCTCGTTATTTCGAAGTCATTGAACGGATCAAGGCGGATATAATCGTAGGTTGATTGATTCGATCCACCGCGCAATTATAGTGGCCAGTGGTCCGCCGCTAATATCTTATCGGCTGCGCCGGACGATCCTTCCCAATCAGTCTCCCCGAGCTAAATTAATTAAACGGTATCCTGCGATGATCGGTTTGGTAATCAGTAAATCAATGCCGGCGCCAATTAGCGTCGGTGTTTAACGTCTACGCGAACAATAAACACCGGTTGTATCCGCCGCGCGGCTGTGTCGCTCGGGTCGCAACGGTCTGCCGGTGAACCGCGTTTTAGCGTGAGTTTCGTTCGCTTCAAACTTTCGATCGATATCAATCTGGAAGGTTGAGTCGATCTCGACGTTGAGTGTCTAAAGATTAACGGGCGAAGATTGCTTGAAATGTGGAGAATCTTCGGCAGATCAAGCTAAACTATGTCATTTTCTATTTGGAGGACGAAGTAACGAACAATTGATTTAATTAGTTGAACTTTCCATCGTTTAAGCAATTGACATAATTTAGCTTGATCTGCCGAAGATTCTCCACTTCGACGAGATGACATTTTCTATTTGGAAGACGAAGTAACGAACAATTGATTTAATTAGTTGAACTTTCCATCGTTCAAGCAATTGTCATCTCGTCGAAGTGTCAATATTCGAAGAGTTAAAATTTCGGAAAAAAGATTCCGTAGAATCCCAGGAAATTAACCGTAACAGATGGGATTGACGAATAAGAGTTCAGCTCCGAATCCCATCCATCTTGATCACCATCGAAACCATCGAACTAACGGATACTCAAAACTTCGTAAAACTATGCTGCCCGCGGTCGAGCCGAACAACGAGGCCGGTAATCGGTTACACCTTGACCGCGTAATTAGGCCGGTCCGTCAATGTCGCTGATAATTGAATTCTATTGACCGGTCGCCGGCGGGGAGAGGGATCATTAATCGGTAAGTCGCTTAAACGCGAGCCACTGACAACAGCTAACAGTCGGTAATTCAACCGGATTACGTAGAACGGCCGATCAACACGCGCTACTTCCGATAGGCAGTAAATATTCCGGCCGCGACTGTCAAATTAACCGGCGGATTGAAAATGTGTGGCCAGCGCCCACGCATCTGGACACGCGTGCAGAAACAAACACTAGCGCGCGCGGCAACGCACGGCTCTGTTAATCCAGCGACGTCAAACAGCCGTGTGCTTCCCGAGCAAACCGTGGACCACTCGCGCGAACGCGAGCCTAACCTGCCCTGACCGGCGCGACTGCATTTTAACCCTTTCAACCATGCACTACGCGTGCTGCGAATGGACCGAATTTTACTGCGCCCATTGAAAGTGGGTACTGTATTTTTACATTGTTCGACACTTGTTTGCAGCAGAGGAAAAATTGAAGCAATTTCGAGATGCTCAGATGTTACTTGATGAATGGAACTTGATAGTAATGAACACTTTTTTCTTATTTCATGGGTGTCCATTTGTATAGGGTTCAATGATAGATCAAATTGTCTTAACACTAAAACTGCAGTTAAATTGACTGATTGTTGTCATTAGTAATTTATTGGAAGAAGGAAAATTATAGGCATATTTTATATCTATGTCTGCTGTGAAATATAACAAATGATAGAAGAATAATATTTCATTTGGATTCAAAAGAGTCGAGTAATATTTTCGCTTGTCAAATTCTGTGAAAAATCTTCACGCGTCTGACGTGATATTGTGGGTCAAGGGGTTAACGAGAGAACAAAGGTTGGCAATTTTAGAGAGAGAAAAAATCATCAGTTTCCTGACGATTTTCGATACGCACCACAAATCTTTACTCGTGATTGGGAGTGAATGTGTTCTAGCCAGTGGCACAGGTCATTGGCGAGGTCCGATTGTTACGCGGCGGCAACAGAGTGTCGCGATCTATCCACGGAACAATAACTGGCTGGGAATTAAAGTAGAGGATTTTCAGTCGGCCGCGCCGCCGTTCATCGATTCGACCTCTGTTGTGTTTCTAAAGCTCCCGGATTGCAAGGCGATACATTGCGATATGGCCTGGCGGTGTGGGGATTTAATATACGAGTGGCGGTCGACGAATAATTCAACCTACCCCTTTGAACTTTTCTGCTCGGAGGAATGTTTATCGTGGAAAATAGAGGAGATTCTCATGTTTCGAATGAGAAACAAGTAGGTTTAATTAACGGGCAATTTTAGAGTAACGATTCTACGAGCCAATTAAATAAAACATTGCTTCAGATACGTTAGCGAATTGTCGAAATTATTTCACTGATCGAACAGCTACTAAATTCAATCATAATGGCTAAATTAATATATTCCATAAAATCAATCATTTCCGGTAAGTAAAACTGATGAATTGTCGTTGATATATTGAACTACGAGCTAACTATATCAAACATTATTTCAGATGCGTTAAAGAATTGTCGAAACTATTCAAGCCATTAAATAAAAAAACATCACATACTACATCTTGATTACAGTAACAGCTACAAAATTCAGTTACAATGACTAAATTATTTTCCATAAAATCGATAATTTCTAATAAGTAAAACTAATGAATTGTCGTTGTCGACGAATAATAAGTTTCAAGTTATTTGTGCTTTATATTGTATCAGTCTCTTAATTAAAAGTTAATTCGTCAATTATCCCTAGTGAGGTCGAGTTAGGTGTTTTTCATTTCGATTGAAGGGAAAAGTAGAATTAGGTTCGAGAGATCAGCCACGACCTACATAGATGGCGAATTATGTGCCCCCGGAGCGGATCAGAGACCGAACCGGCCCGCAATACGTACTCGTCTAACGTCCGTGATCCTCGCGCGTCACCGTTTGATCTTGGTTACCCCTTGGTAATGCCCTCGTAAGTTCTCCGCGCCGCAGTCATATCTCCTCGGGTACCGTGCGCAACGCGCGCCGTGGAAACTTGGCGCGCCGTTAATCAACCGCAAGCCAGTGCTAATCGAGATTCAAATTTCGATAGGGGACGCTGGATCGAACTAGTTCCCGTTCCAACGTCGAACTCTGTGTAATTCTTTCGCCATTAATTCGAACAAGAATGGTACCTTCGAAATTAACGCTAGAACTACCGAGCATTTGATACGATTAATGTGCAATTCCTATAAAAATTGTAACAATAGATTATTTTCACTTTACTCGGGCGTTCATTATAGTACTCAACTGAAACTATTAACTTTCAAAATCATTTCGAATATTCAATGCTTCGAAAATATCAATAATTGTGAAATAAAAAGATCGAAACATTTTGACTGGTACGGTAGTTCTAGTGTTCAAGAGGAATATAATTCTATCGGATGTAATTGCTTGAAAAGATAAATAAGTATCGAATAAATCAATCAATTTTAAAGGAATCTATTAAATTCAGGTGAATATATATTTTTAGTCAAATTTTCTATATACCGATAAGTTACATACGCTTATTAGTGTGGCAATCAATTTCATTGCTAAATTAATTTTAAACGAACGTGCCACATGCATGTTCCCATTTCTTAATGAATCAAACAGATACATAAATAAATCATTAACCCTCATTCAATACCAAATGAAATAAACAGAAATAATCCATTCGAAATATCCTAAATTACGCGAAGAATCGACGAAATTTTCAATAATCGCGTTCCGACGATTTACATTAAAAAAGGAAACACAGATCGATCGGTCCGAATCGATCGTACGAATGAATTATCGGTAAATCGGGATCGCGGGCGGAAAACAGAAATTCGAACGAGAACACGTTGCACAGGGAAACGGTCGCACTGTTCCGATCGTGATTCTAATCAACGAAATCGCTCGATCAAATTCATTTAATGTCCGAACGAGTAATCCCGACCGCGCACGACGAAATTCGGACATCCATATTTAACGGTCCGCGATTGAGCGCGGCTCCCGCGCGCACGGTATCACGCGACGTCGATTACATTATCTAGCAATTGCATTGATTACACGTGTACACGTTCCCTCTAATTACGCACTTTGCTGGAACCGCGGCGCGCGGGCGCAGTTTGCGCGGCAAAACGAATTGGTCATAACGCGAACGCGGTGTCCGCTAACTTATTTCCGCGCCCTGCCGGCGATTTATTCCGCGGGGCACGCGGACAAGCAAATATCGGGCCGGTAATTACTATAAAAGATTACGATAACACCCGGAACCCGTGTGTCCTCTCGAAAACGATCCGATTTACGGCGGCCGGTCGTTGTTTATTGCGCCGCGGACCGTTTAATGCCGGACGATGCGTTATGGCGCGTTTACACCGGGCGAATGTTCGTTTGCCCTCGGTTCGATGAAATTAAAGTACGAATGAACGTTTGTTTGGTTATAATAAATGATGCTAGGAGTTTAGATATTCGTTGATCGGTTGAGAGTCGCTGGAGTTTAGAGAGACTTGAATATTTGCGAGTGTCGGGTGAATTTTAGAGACAAATGTTTTCGAATATTTCCGAATGCTCGCTGGAAATTGGAGACAAACAGTTCGAGCAGTTGAATATTTGCGAATGCTCGCTGGACTTCGGAGATAAAGGCTCGGGTGAATATTATTTGCGAATGCCCGCTGAATTTTAGAGACAAATGTTTCGCCCGTGGAATATCTCCGCAAACATTCGAGACATGTGTCAAAGAATAGCGGTGCGCGTCGCGAAACAACGAAAACCTAAAGAAATAATTGTTAAGGCCACTTACAGCCTTAACGTTTCGTCCGACCCCTTAAAACCATCGTACCTTTTAGTTTGTATACACCTTTTATGTTTGCTACGGCTTATTGTACATTTGGTAGTTTTTTCGAAATAATAGGAGCCTTCGTCCCGTTCACAACTTGCAATCGTCTTTACGGTATTACGAGAAGGGACCGTGGCAGCCATAAATCCCTGAACCCATAAGGCCCGCGATTATTGCTGTAGATTTTCTTTGCCTATTGTTTACATCTGGTGTCCAGTCACCAGTATTTTTAACTCTCTTGCCCGTCCGTTAGCATGTGTTTCTAAGGCCAAGCGTTTCTTGCTTTTTACCTGCCACGGTCGGCGATTGCAAACGGGACGAATTAGTTATTAACTTTAGCAACTAGGAAGACTAGAAGGGAAGGGATTGTGTCTCCCTTCCACAACCATTTTCAGATCGAAAAGGGCCAACCAGAACGTCTTCACCCCCGTGAAGACGACATTGCGGAGGTGTCGTCGAAGACGATTCTGGGAGGCCCAGGGAGTCGAGAATAGCGAGTCGAGAATAGCGAGTCGAGAATAGCAGTCGAGAATAGTCAGTCGAGAATCATAGTTGGAAACAAATAGTCAAACAAGCAAATAGAGAGCATCGAACATATTTCGAGTCACTACACTGATTTTCACAAGTAAATACAGTCCACTTCACAAACCTAAAAATTCGCACAAAGTTAATTCGGCGTGCGACGTACTAGTTTAACTACCGAACATAGTCGGTGGAAAACAAGGTACACGACAATAATATCAAAATCTATTGTTTAGAGTAATTTTTAGTAATTCAATCCATTATTCAAGGAATCAGTGCACTTACCAAGGAAGATACAACCGAAATTTCCGGCGGCACGGAATGCGTTAGAGAAACCGACGTTCCTCCTCGAGCGACACGACTCAAAGCCCAGAAAACTCGAAGCTCGACAGCCACGTACGGAAGACAGCGGGACGCGATCACGCAATTTCGCAGTGCATGTTCCTCGGAGCGTCGAGGGACTGCCCGGAAAAACCGAATCAAACGGAACACGGTCAATGCGCGGGGAAACCTGGGCAGCGTGGAATTGAAACGAAGAAATGAATGAAACCGTGGGAGCCTGAGCGACTTCGCGGAAGGTAGCAACGAAGAATGGCTCTCGTGCGCAGTTCGGTTAATCAATCACTCGGCCGCGGCTCTCTTTATTCGCCGATGCCGAAACGGGAGACGTATAAACCGTCGTCGGCGCCGATTTAACAGCGATGAAATATCGCGAGTGCCGTTTCGCTTTATAACGCCGGTTATTAAGAGGGCTGCCAACAATTTCACGGTCCATTGTGCCCCGAGTAAACGCGCCGGGGCGTGCGGCGCTCGGTCTCCGTATCGCTGGGAGGAATCACTCGCGAGATGTAACGCGTTAAGGTCATCGGCCGTCTAGCCGGCTCATCGTTGCATGCGCTCGCTGCTGCCGACCGTTTAGCAACGTAACGCCAGTCGAATAACGCTCGGAGACATAATTTCGGACTTTCTGCGGTATTTAATCCTTTGATGTACAGAGGCGACTCTCAGTCGCGAATTGATTGGACGCAGCATTGTAAATAAACATTGCGAAGTATGACAATTACCATTAAACTTTGCGCAATGCAACAATTGAGATAAAGTAGTTTTGTTCCTCGGTTTACGCGAGATTTCTCGGGGTAGTTTCAGAAAATATTTGCCTCGTCGGAGAATGTTAAATATTTCTAGTAAGAAACCTCCGAGTGCAAAGGGTTAATGTGAGGAATGGGTATATCACCTTCGACGGAAGTTGATCAGAGGAAATAGTGAATTAATGGGAAATAGTCAATGATAATGGAAAGTTGAAACAATAAGTAATGATACGATTATTGCGTGTACATCTGAGTTACTGTCGATTCGTTAGATAATGGTAACGTTTGTATTCCTAAGAAAGTGTATTCAAACCATAAAAACACTGAACTAAATGAAACCAACCTAAATTAATCACCTTATACAATGTACGATTGACGGAAGATTCACTCGCGTCAGATTATTGTCAATAACATTTGACGGCCGCTTTTGGGCGCCGACAGTGCACAGAAACCAATGTTTCAAGCCTTTAGGCGCCAACAGTAGGCAAAAGGTTAAATGACCGACGACCTTTGCCCCGCGAAAATCCTCTGGCACCGACTCCACCAAGGAAATAGGCAGCGCTCGTTACCATCCGCGAATCGCTATCGTTTCGCGTCGCTGACACGCGGCACACACTCCTCCGCGATGAATCGCAAGTTTTCCCCGCATTTCCGCGTAACTCTTGCCCGTGGAGACGCGCCAGAAAGTTTCGCGGAGCTCGGGCAACTTCCATCCACTCGAAGGACAAACGTCTCGATCGGCCAACTTGGTCGGCGGTGTTGCTCGTCGGGAAATAATCGGTAGGGAAGCTGCGACTCACCCTGATTCTTCTTTGACTCCTTCCTCTGGCCGACCTTCGCTGGTCCCGGGGATGAATGGAGCATCCGGAGGGAGAGACCGGTTCGCCTACATCTCGGATCGCTTCGATCTGCAACAGAAGAAACTTTCATTTCAGAACGCGTGCCGGCAGGGTGAAAAATCTGCGGGCGAAACGGAGGTTTCTTGGGACCCAGAGTCTGGCTGGCACTTGGCAAGAATTCTCTTGCGCCGGAACAGAATTTTCTTGCCATTCAGATGAAAATTTTGAAAATTGGGTCGGCCGGAGAATTCTCTTGGAATTGGGTTAAGTTTATTCTGCGTTGGTAAATTTTCTTGGGATCGAGGAGGAATCTTGCGGTTTGAGCCGGGATTCTTCTGGGTTTTAGAATAAGGTATCAGAGTTTCTATGGTTTCAAGTGCTCGGTGGTTTGAATATTTCGATCGTTATGTTGGTCAATGTTTATAGTTGACACGTAAGAATTTTTGAGAGTGATTCTGCAACAGGGGAAACTGGAATAGAGTAAAGTAACCGAACAATCGATGCATTGTTTCTTTTTCGCTGTTTTTTTGAAGAAAACAGATGGCGAAGGGAGCAACCGCAAGTTCTAAACATTGCACGATAGTTGTCCAAACGTCCTAACTTTTCAACTTACAATCCAACTTCCCGTCAGACATCAAACTACCGCCATCCTTCCAACGAGGCATCGCAGACAAAACACCATTTCATTCGTCATCCTCGAAAACAACAACTCTGCGAGCCGCGTTTCAAAACTCCATTGTTCGCGACGCGTGGCCGTCAACGTCTAAATATTTGCGCAGCGAGAAATTAATTGCACGAGTGTTTGGCGAACGCGGCCAGTGTATCGGCGACGGCGTCATTGGGATACGCGCGTCCTCGCGACAATAACGCCGGCGACGAGAATGGCCGCGGCCGTGAAATGAACTCTGTCGCGCAGCGAGCTGCTCTGTCGACTCGATTATTATTAAAATTAATTGATCTCGTTCGGTGGGCTCACTTTAAATTCTGTCAACTTTGGAGAATGCGAGTCGTTTATTGTGTTTGGAGGTTACCCCTTTGACGGTTATCCCTAATTAGCCGATATTACTATATGATTACCTGTTAATAACAGAATATACTGATACTTTAGACCTGATATGTTTCGCAGTTATTTATGCTTCTATAAAGTAGACCAAGCAATAATATCATAATTAAATATCTTCTAACTATTACGTTCAATAAAAAGTAAAAAAATAAAAACTCTCGAGTAGTTGAGATTGATAAGACGTAGAATAATTAAATTATCAAATAAAACAGGACAACGTGGAACAGAAATTACTCTCTATTCAGTCAAAGTAGACTGACGTAGTTTTCTATAAAGTAGACCAAACAATAATATAATAATTAAATATCTTCTAATTATTACGTTCAATAAAAAGAAAAACACAAAGACTCTTAAGTAGTTAAGGTTCATAAGTCACAGAATAATTAAATTAATCAAATAAAACAGGACAACGTGGAACAGAAATTACTCTCTATTCAGTCAAAGCAATGAATTCCATTTTGAAAAATGTCTGCCGGTCGCGACTCGACAGTCGACGTGTTAATCACGTAATTGCCGGAGTTCTACGCTCGCGAGAATTTTGACGAGCGGTCGATGACACGAAGGATCCACGACCCCGTTCACGCCGGATCGACCCAATTCGAACTTTCGCCGACGGCTCGGCGGCGAAATGAAAAATGACCCGACCCCGAAGAAAAAAAAAAAAACTTTCTTGACTCGTGAATTATTCCGCGATTGCCGGCGATCGATGCCACGGACGGACGGATCGACACGCTCGGGATGATCAGCGGCGTCCGATTATTCGGGAATCTCATTTCGCCGGATCCGATAAATTGCAGGGATCCCCGCGTCACGTCCGGATTATTGGATTTTATTAGGGGAAAGTACAGAAATTGCCCCGTAATACCTTGTCATTTTTCTCGGGTCCGCGGCGTTTGACGCGATCTCTATCGGGCCCTTCGCTCGAATTATCGGAATTCCGTTTCTGCTCGCGATTAACGTACCCGCCGATTGTGCTGAGTCCTCTGCGACATTTCGACAATCATTTCAAAAGATTCCTACAGAATTATGCTTTCCGGTGGTTTCTCTATGATTTCATGCGAGTCTTTTATATTCGCTGCGCAAAGGAATGGAAACGAGACTGCTAAAAGCCAGAATTTTGTGAAGAATTTTTAGTTTATAGAATCTATAGATTAACTATAATTATAAAATATATTCTATACTTTATTCTATCGTTCCTAGACGTGTTCGTTTATATAGAATCTAGAAAGTAGTGTCTCAAGAACAGAGAATACATAACATTACTAAAGTAACAATCACAAATTAACACACTTTACCACATATCTGCCTTATTCCCTAAACAACTATTCCAAACGACAAAATCCTTCGATTACTCAATCACATTTGGTTTCGATAAAATAATCCTTCCTTATTCCCCAAGCAGCAATTACTCGAAGCGACAAGATCCTTCGATCACTTCCACATCTCCAGCCGCGTTCGAGCCAAGCGCTTAAAAATTCAGCGTAACACCCGGAGATATTCCGTGGCGTGATCAGCGAGTCCTCGCGTGCTCCATTTCCCCGATCCGTTCGTTCGATCGGTCCGTTTTGACAAGGACCCGCGTCGGTCGCCTCCAGGGTTGGCCGAGCAAACGGTGGAAACAGGCAAAACGACGGAGCCGCGGTGATTGGCTGCTGTTACGCGACAAATGTAGATGTCAAACGCGATTAGGGGTATCCGGCGTAAACGCGATCCAAGAATTCCCCCGCGGCGATAAGCGACGCGACGCGACGCGACGCGTACCGGTATCGACTGATTTCCGGCAGCCTCGTGGCGGCTCGGACGGTCATTGCGCGCCGGCCTCAGATGATTAGGCCTTATTCGCATTCGCGGACACGCGTCCCGGCTCGTTAATTGCGACGCAAGCGAAGCCTTCGGGGAAGGCCGGCTGCGAATCGGACGGATCTCGGAACTTTGGACTGACGTGGACCCATTCAACGTGGATTTCCGTGTGTGCCTCCAACGAATAGATGACGATACGAACTTGCGGCTCACAGATTAACTGGTACACGTAATTCCGGACGAAAACGCGGACGCCTGTGTCGCGTTTACAGTAGCGCAGCTTGCGGAGCAATTAGAATTCAGAGGCGACACTGAAACCACCGGACAAAGTCACTCATTTCTGACGTCTTTCTGCAGTCATTGAAAAGACAAATGTTTCTTTGAGAAATCATTGAAGGAATCGACTTGGAACCGCGTGAAATGAATTGTAGAGAAATTGAGTCTCGACAGACGCACTCTTAGAGTTAGAGATGCGTCAAAAGCTCAGTTGAACTGGTTTTAGATTTACCTTCCATGATCTCCAGTAGTCTCTCGTTAATCCTTTCAGTAGAAATACTATATAATACGATATTTGAATCGAGAACCGATACACACTACAACAATACTGCGAGCGGATTCAGCTATGCACGATTTGCGTTCATCCTGTTCCATCAATTCAATCTAACGTCAGACGTGTTCATCAAACAATTCGCCACGCTAATTCAATAACTAAAACAGACACCCGAATCCTCATTCCCCCAACAATACCCACGAAAACCCAGCTAAAATCCGGAAACCACCTCGGAAATCCAAGCCGAGTCACGACCCATATCCAGTTACGTATCAAAACTGCAGGCCAACAAGCCCCGACCGTCGAATCACCATTGCGCTCACGTTGCGCAAACAATCGTACAGCAGAGGCCGCTGGCAGAGAGCAGACAGACGGAACGTCGAGGCCAATGGGCGGGAAGGAGGGCGAAAAAAGGAAATCCGCGAACGGCGGTCGCCGACTGCGTCAATTAGCGGTGTCGCTCGTCAACAACGGGCTGCAATCGGCCAGAAAGTTTTCAAGGCATCCGGCCGACCGGACGGGAACAGAGGACACGCGCGTGTACACGCGTGGCCCGTCGTGTTTCGGTTCGTCAGGGTGATTGGCGCGGCTCAAACGATCGGCCGCGGCTCGCCACGAGAATTTGCGATCCCGATAGCCCGCCATTCCCGTGTCGCGCGCGCGGTCATCTTCGTGTAAACGCTGATTCGCGCGGCTCGGGCTGCTGCTCTTACGGGCCCCACGGAGCCCAGAGACACACGGCGTATTTGCTCGGCATCCCGGTCCCCGCTCCACCGTGATCCGGGGATGATGTGGCTTTACGCCGGGATTAGCCGGCCGTGATCCGCCACCTGCGAATATCGACGATTCCTCCGTGGAATCGGTGTCACCGTTCGCCGGCGATAATGTTGCGGCCTGCGCGCAACAACGCCGCCAATCGAGTTGCGAGAATTCTCGCCGGCTTTGCCAGCTTGTCGGGACACCTGATTTTCGCGTGCGTCTGTCGACCGTCTGATGGGGATTGGGGCTTGCAGAGGTTAGTTGGTGCGTTCCGTTTTAGCCGTGGGATTGGGAGTTCGGTTGATTTTCCGGTGGGAAGGTTTAGTTTTCTTGGGAAATTGTGGTGCGAAGGGATTGTGGAGTAGTAGTGAGATAGGAGCAGCTGTTATCGTGTATTTTAATTAAATTGGTCGCTCAGAAGTTAGGACGGTTGGTACGAATTTTAATAGAATAAATGATATTCTTATTGGCTCGAGGATTTAATCGGAGCTTTGTTCGTTCTAGGTTGGGAAGCTTTTTCTTTTATAGCTTCTTAATATAACATTCTTATTGGTTCGAGGATTTAATCGGGGCTTCGTTTGTTCTAGGTTAGAAAACAATTTCTCTTATAGTTTCTGAATAAGTTATATAATTATTTCAGAAGCGAAAACATTAATTCCCTCGATTTGTTTCCTGAATGTTCGAAATGTTCAAATACGATTTGCCGAAGAATGGTCCTTTGTGCGAACTTTCATTTCGAGTTTTTGGAATTTTAACAGATTCTGTGCTTCGTTACTATCAGGTGTATGGAAGCACATAGTCTTCGTTCCAGAGATCAAATGCAAAATAAATAATCGTAGGTGTATTAACCAGAGATTCGAGGATCTCGCGTGCAAAGGCCATTGATCCTGCTTTACTACCTCGGATCCTCAACTCCTGCAATTTATACGTTGCATAAAGTGCAGCTTACAAGTAGATCGTTTATTTAGAATTGATTGTAGCTTGATAAATACGTTAGCAGCCAGCAGCCCGGAAAAGAAGAGGTAAAGTAATAAGAAGACTGGATGTTCCTAACAAGCGCGCGGCAAAGTTCGCGGCCGAATCAGAGTAACGGTAATTTATAGTTGCGCATTGGGCACCGGCGAGATCATGCTCCGACCAGTCGGATGGTTTCGGAACTATTCGCTAGCGAACTGCGGATCAAAGTTAGCTGCCAGGGTTCGGTGGACCGCGAGGCGATAAAACGTGGAAAACGTTCGTCCTGTCTGTGTGTTCCGCTTAGTACCGGATACTACCACTAGATACCCGCGGAATCTCTCGTAAACTATGAAGGAAATTCGAATAACATAAAATTGTTGCGAGGGATAGACGAACGACGAGACTATACTGGTCTTTCGAATAAATGATTACGTTACTGGAATATTCTATAAATTGATTTTCTAATATTGATTTTCATATTTAATGACGTTAATGTGAAAGGAGTCTAGAATATTCCGAATGTACGTGAAGTTGATATGGCAAAAATTTGATTCGGATTCGTCGTTTCATTGCAAGTAGTAAAACTATTGTTTATTAAAAGAAAATATCTTTCTCCTAGAAAGTTAATAGGAACATTGTGTTTTAAGCTGAGAAAAGTAGGATGCAATCGGAGTAAAAATATGAAATAGAAATAATTCGTTATATTTAATTAGTGATCGAGTAGGTTGATAAGGATATGAATGATCGAATCGAATGGATAAGAACTTTACACGGTTTCCCCAAGATCCAGTGTCAAACAAACTCGATTGATAACTCGCGGGTGTTGGTAGGACACATTCGGAGTTGCTGTCCCTGTTGTGTTTCCAACAGTAGATCAGATGACGATGGGGTGGCTAGAAATGCGAGATAGATCCTCGGACGGAATTCAGCACCGGAATGATTACGTTCACGGATCGCGGGTGAGAGACAATTGCACGGGTTCTCGGTGTCGCTATCGGTATCAAACTGCGCCGGTGTGCGCGCGGGGGCGTGCATAAGCCGATCAGAAATTGTAATCCAGCAAATATTACTGTACTACCGTCCACGACGACTACACGGAATATCTAAACTGCATTTCTAAAAAATCTTACACTACCAAATTGAGTTTCGAGGAAACGTTATACTGTTTTTTGTTGCTTAATATTGGTTTTACAGTGTTCGATATCTTCTATATTTCCTAGAAAGTTATTAGATGAATTTATTCGCGAAAATATTAGAATAAAATTGTAGAAGATGAAGTAGGGTTTCAAGAATACTGTAAATTTTATATAGTTTTGTCTAATATTGAATGAGTCGCTCGAAAACCAATGCGATTAAGGTGATTTTGAAATATTTTCTGATGTTTGTCAATTTTAATGGAATAGATAATGTAGAGAAACCAATGCGATTAAGGTGATTTTTTAATATTTTTTGATATTTGTCAATTTTAATGGAATAAATAATATAGAGAGACCAAAGGTTAAGTTGATTTTTTAATATTTTCCGATGTTTGTCAATTTTAATGGAACACATAATACAGAGAAACCAAAAGATTAAATTTCTCAATTTCTTTTTTCTGGACTTAACCGCATTCACTTCTGAACGATTCGAATATGAAAAATACGTTACAGATTGCTCCAGAGATTAGTACGAACGGAAGGCTCCTCGATGCACAAAATATTACAATCGTGAGTCGAGGGGGACAGCGAAAAACCATGGTATGCAAGCTGGCGCGAAACGACAACCCTTCGCCACACGCCGTTTATTCGCTAATCCATTTCCGGCCAGTCGTCGCGTTTACCAAGGAACGACGAGGACCCTGCGCCGGGAAAATCCGTTATCATCGTGAGCCACTTTCCACGCATTTTCAAGTAAAACGGTCGACTGGGTGCATATATCGCGAGGCACCTTATATCGTAGAGTAATAATTTCTGCGCCGTAAAGTGAAGTGTAGGTAGCCAGGCAAATAATTTCTGAGAGATTTTTCAATAAATTCTGGAAGTGTTTACAGCACTATTTTATATCATTTTGTATCATTTCATATCATTTTATTTTATTTCATTTTAATATTATTCTAAGTAAATTGAACTTGCAACCAAGAGTCTCAGATACTTGTAAATACGTCATACCAGTCGCAATCAGAAAAAGCACAAGTTTTTAACCAGCATATCAGATTCCAAGGACTTTGAAATTTGAATTGATAGTCCTAGGAACAAAGAAGTGATTAGTGATCGAGTAGGTTGATAAGGATACGAATGATTGAATTGAATGGATAAGAACTTTACATTCCCCAAGATCCAGTAATATTTAATATTACTGAATTTAATATTAAATTAATCCTCAATTAATCGTTCGATGCTACTGTATACCATCTGCCTGACAAACGGTTGAGCTGTACTACTTATTAGCAAAGTGACGCGACTGTACACCATCTGTCTGATAATCGGTTGACACGTACCACTTACCAACGAACCCACGTCACTAGGAACGATACGCCTGACGAATCGTTGACCTATACTACCTGCAGACGAATTCGTCAGAATACGAAAAGATGCTAACCGTCTGATAAGACAACGACCTATGCTACTTACGTCTATTCCTTGAAAAAAATTGATGAAGTATTAATATTGAAGCGTCGTCTGTCGCTAGATCTATGACCTATAGAATGAGCCGGAGTCTTAGAATAAAATATTGTGTTCCACTTTGTCGTGAAATATGATTCGCCGAAATAAAACGTGAAAATAATTCAACAGTTCCAGAAAAAAGTCTATTATCTTCTAATTAATCAAAGTTATTATCAATAGTAAAATTCAGTAAAATTCAATATTAAGTTCCGTAGATTGTGTCAACACATGAAACATTGAAATAAACAAATTCAGTCTCTTAACGTACGCAAAATCGTCCATTATGTTAATTATAAATATCCTCGATATCTTATCGAATAACAATAAACATTGATAAAGAAGGACATAATCGAGTGCACAGTATTAAAAATATCTAACCCCAATAATTAACAAACGGAGCAGTTAGCAGTAACAAGTTCCTCGCGAACGCAGCTGCAATGATCGCAAAGTTCGCCTGATAGTTTTACCGATCGAGCAAAACATTCCGGCCGGTGTTCCGGAACTGCAAATAATTGCTCGATCTCGTTCCAAGGGTCATCCTGCACGTGCACCGGGATCTCCGGGAGCGCGCGGCGCTCCGAAACGATAATAAAGCTCGATGTAGCGAGGAGAGATACTTCGGGATCGTTTCGTTCTTCGATCCTGTTTACCCGTCCCTGTCCCCGTTTAATGTCGGGCTTCCTTTGAACCGCTCCGACTGCACAGGCCCCACGATCGAATGCAATCGGACCAGCCATTCCCGAGACACACAGCCTTTGTCTCGATTCGAAGTTCCCGGGGAACCTTTCCCGCGCGCACCCATTCGAATCGCGACTCGTTGCAATGAATATTGCACCGACACCGGACTGCGCCGTTACTGACGTCAGCCGAAAGGTGCATTGCGCAACGGCCCTTGTTCCTTCGACGAGTAATCGCGATTCTACCTCGCAGTGAAGTAATTATAAACTTTACACCGATAATTAGAGAAACGGCCCGATGAATTTCCAGGGAAACCCGATCGAGTCTTTTCTAAATATTTACCCAACTTCAGGAAATTACTGACAATTCTGACTCACTTTCAAGTGAAGCTAATCAATTATCTCGTAGGTAACTGTGTATGCAATCACGGTTAAACCTCCGAGCTACATTTTCAAGCTACTCGAATCTCCAAGCATTCAAGCTACTTAGATCTAATTGAAACGTTCCTCAAATAATGACAATACACAAAATTACATTAATCTTCTCGCATTCAAAAAATACCAACAACATTATAGAAATGGATGTGCAGATGAACGATGAATATACCTAACTTACTTAACTTAGAATATACTACTTAAACCTAATTAAAATGTTCCTCAAATAATGACAAAACAGAAAATTGCATTAATCTTCTCACATTCAAAAAATATCAACAACATTATAGGAATGGATGATGGTATAAAATAGACGACACTACGTGTTTCGAATAAATACTTAAGCCACTGTACTCCAAACTAAATTGATTTCCTCTTCAACGAATCTAGAGTATTCCACGCGCACGCAGAATCTAATACACGACGACAAAAGAATGTTCTAAAACACGCGGAAGCGAGATGAATACATCCGAGAGTATGTATCGCACGCGATTTGCTTCCGATTCATCGTTTCATCGCAAATATTCCTTCTCCTGGAAAATTCCGGAGCTGAATAAAATGAAGGAAACAGTGCACGCGCAACCGACTCGACATAAAGGCCGCACTCCTCGGCCGAGGTCCGTCGAAGCACGACCGAGAGCAGACGATCCGTTCCTCTAAAAACACCGACTTTATTCAACGAATTTAACGAATCGACGTAGGGGGCGTGCCTGTAAATCCCCTCGCCCGCATAAACGAGCAGATTTGTAACCGTATAGGATCGCGGCGTCGGCCATAAATCGGCCGTCCCTTCCACTCGTTTATCCTGCTCACGGTTTTATTGTCGCCGGCCCGGTGGCCGTGATCAGTTTCCGTTAAATCGAGGCCCCGACGGTACGCGCGGCGACGCAGGCCCTGACGCGCCCGCCCCCGGCGGGAATAGAGGTCAGGAAGCCGGCGAGCAGCGAGACGGAAGAGACCGGAAACGCCGGAGAATCCGCTGGCTGCGATCCCACTGCTGGGACCGAGTTAGCGCTCCAACTACCGACCAGTTAAATCGACTGTTTCGTGCTTTCTTCTACAAATTAGAAGAATCCATTTATCGAGATTTGCGTTCTGTGGATACTGTAGACAACTGTAGGCAACTGTAGATTCGAAGGGCGTGTCGATCGATCGCGATGCAGCGTCTACATCGTAGTTAGTTCTCAACCCTGTGGCGTTTAACCGGTTAACACATCGAACGTCGGCTAAATTGCAACTACTAGAAACGCGAGCATAGGTGATTATCGATACATTTTTAACACTAGGTTTACGGCCATTTATTGTACACTTGATTCTATTATTCCTAAAAGAATGCTCGTTTATTTAGATTGTGGGAACTGGAGATTCGATAGTAGGTAATTGGGGTACATGTCAGTGTGATCGCATCGATCAAAATCGACGTAAACATTTACGAAATAATATTTCTAAAATCCAATATGCGTCAATTTGGCGCGTTCCGTAAACCTAGTGTTAAACATCGATCAAACAAAAATGTCTACCCTAGGGAAGAGAATAAGGAATTCGATTCTGTAAACTTTACTTTGGATTCGTGTTGTACATATCTAAAATGTTACATGAAAGTAAGATTAGCAATTAAACGATAGACTAAAAATCCATTATCGTGGGGCCGGCGCTCAACGTGTCAATGATTCTACAAAGAAGAAATCGGGAAGGATCATTTGACCTGTCTAGTTCACCGTTACCGACCTTTCACCGGTAAAGCGATGATCTCGCCCACCGCGCGGCGCTGGTTTCGCCGCCGGGTCGAAGGGGAGCGTTGAAAAGCGTCCAAAAAGGCCGATCGAACGTCTCGTCGACGCCAGCGATTCCGACGTCGTCCTTGTTCCTGTATAGATTTATCATCGCGGCTGATGGCCGGCCTCGACTGCAGGGGACGGACCTTTTCAATCTCTCTCGTTAAGAAAGGCGCGGCCCGGGGCGAGGTGTCTCGCGCGTTTCCGCGTCCTCCGCGCCGTGGACCGCCCGCCGATGTTACGTGTCATTGTGTTCGGGGCGTGGGCCCCGCGAGAAAGCTCTCCCGTGTCTTTCGGTGATGCATCGCCGTTCGTATTGTCGTGTAATGGTTTAACAGGTTCGTGCCACCGGTGACCGACGCTTCGATATCGCGTTAGACGGCGTGTACGATTAATGATTCCTTATTAAGTGGTTCCTTAAACTGATTTCGATGGTAGAACAAATTTCTGTGTGGTTGGACATTGATTTACCGACTGATGATGTTAGTATTCTCAAGAATTTGAAGAATTAGAAGTTAGATGGGTAGATGTGTGGAAAAAGCTCCTAAATTCGGTGAATATTCTTAACCCTTTGCACTCGAAAGTTTTTCACTAGAAATATTCAGTATTCTTCGATGAGATACGGACGACGTTCTTTGAAACTAATCAACGAGGAAAGATATATGAATTGAGGAGGAAAGTTATTTTATTTCAATATTCCATATATTGATGCATCATACAAAGCTTGATATTATATATAAGACTGTATAATTTTGCAAATCAAATCAAGTGGTAACTGAGAGTCACCCCTCGAGTGCAAAGGGTTAACACTAGGTTTACCGATATTTTTATATACCTATATTTACGAACACGAGTCAATTTGATCTATAAACAACACATTTTTTCGGAAAAACAAAATAAAAGTCATAGTTATGCACAATGACGTTAAATGAATCTACGAGATAAAAGTCGATACAAGTGGCAGAAAAACAATGGTTTCTGTAATTTCTCTCGCGAAGTTTGGAACGAGTGGAATCGACTCGCCCGGTAGACGCAGCGTTAAACGCGAAAGACCTGGAACACGAGCGAAATTGTTGTTTCAATATTTGTCTGCGCCCAGACGCAGCACAGGTAGCAAAGTATTCAGCGTTGGTAGGGTGAAAGCCATTAGCGTATTGTGCGCGCCATCAGTCGCGCGATCAAAGGGATCCCGCGAGTTTCCGGTGCCGAGTCACGCTTCCGGGAAATCGGCTGTTCGCCGAGCATCTTCTGCTGGTTTTCACGCGCGCGGAGACACCGATCGATCGCGGATAACGGTCTTTTTATGACGACCCCGATGCGAGGATCAAGTGCGACGGTTTCGGCTCCACTCGCCGACGTTTTTACACGACGCCAAAAATGAGGGCGCTGCCTTTAGGAGAGAGGAAAGCTTTCCCCGGGTTGTACACCGAGATGGATGTGTACGAGCGGTTAGAATTCCCGTGGGACTGGTTCTCGCTTCAGACAAATAACCATAAATAAATGTGCTCGGTTCTTTCATGGAAATGCGAATCGAACTTTGACTTCTCTTTCGCAATTGTCGACTATAGATTTTAGTCTGGAGATTGATTGTTCCGATTGAAAATGTTCATCAGGGGTTACGCTCAGTATTGTAAGGGAAGAGGTACACGATCGAAGTAATCAAAATGAAACATGAATCAAACATGAACTTAAAATGAAACATGAAGATCAATGGAAAGAAAAGGCTCAAAAGCTTAACACGTTCACGCGCGTAGTGCGACCAAACGTCCGTTCTCTGGAGAAGACTGGATAGCTTAAAATGTGATACAAAACCGTGCTTCTTAGAGACACTAACTAAATTAAATTAACATAAAACAATCACATTTATAGAACATACTAACGGAAAATGTAATGCATTAGAATTCACTCTAGTCTAAGCGAGCTTCCCTACAATCATTGCCAAGAACACTTTACTGTCTCCCATAGGCGATAACAATATATCGAGACCAAATTTTCAAAAGTCTTTAACCAGTTAACTGTAGAATTTAGTTAGTTAGAAATCGAAAGATTTTCGGAGTTTCTACAGTGGCATTTCAAAAGGTCAATTATATCACTCGGTAGTCTCAGTGTTACGGATTATCGGAGTCTCGATTAAACGAAACACAAGACGGAAGTCACAAAGCCCAAACGCCACTCAATTATTTTGATTGACATTTCAGTTGTAACCAAACGTATCGTTCTATTTCCCCAACAGCTAAAAATTGATTCTCGGCCGCAGAAGCATCGATACCTTCCCACCGCGCGAAAATCCGAGAAATAGGTCGTCGGGCGATTCTCTTTTTTCCCTCGGAGAGACGATCAATCGCGACGCAACAGCCGGGCTCTCGATCGACAATGCTCGAGAGTGCCGTTTATCGGGTAAATTTCGTTTTTTCCGTGACACGGCGAGTAGCGAGGAGGAAAGGAGACCGGCGAGGAGTGGCGGAGGACGGAAAAAATGCGAAAGTTCGGAGGCAGGAACTCGAAGGAGAGAAGACCGAGTGCTTCCGAGTCACCTTCGGCGTCGAAAAAGTCGACGCGAAAGTTCGCGGCACGCCCCCTCGCCCCTTTGTCGCCCCGTGAAATTTCTCCTGGCGAAATACGAGAGAAAAATGACAGCGAACGCTCATCCGGACGCCGCTCTTCGCCTCTTACTCCCTTTTCTCTCTCTCTCTCTCTCTCTCTCCCTCCCCTCCTCCTTTCTTTCTTTCCCGTTCATTTTTTTTTTCTTACAGAGAAACGCTATTACGGCCGGGATTTACCCGGGAATTTAAGATCCGCCGAAACCGTTGCGTCCCCGCTCCCCCTTTCGCGTCTTATTCGCCACGGCTCGCGCAACTTTATTGCTGGAAATATTTCCTACGTTTCGAGGGCTCACCCGGGAAACGGGAACTGCTTCCGGGCTAACCTGGATTCGCTGCCGGTGTTATTAAGCGTGGGGATTGGCGGAATTTTTGCGCGTGACCGATGCATCGAGCTGGGGTTTCCTGGTAGAATTTTACTAGGAAGCTTGCTTTCGTGTAGGATCGATTGTAAATAGTGTTTTAATATCATTGATTTATATCGAATGTAATCGGTGTAAGGGATTCGAAAAAGGAACAGCAGAGCACTTTCCGGAGAATATTCTTCGCGAGCGCGTCCGCGACGAGATTAGTCGTTACTTCGGTTTTCGACTACGCGATTCACGCTCAAACCCTACTTCTTACAGTGATAGGGTAATGAGGTTGTTCAACTGGTCTGTTTTGTTTGACCAAAAACAAAATATAATTTCACACTTAACCCTTTGAACTCTGTAGGCTCCGATATTGCACCAGTTATAATATTAAATATTAATCAATCTTAAAGAAACCACCCTAAAATTATTCGATTTTCAGCACATCCAAATTTTCTACTAAGAAGGAGAATAAAAGATCAAAGAAATGTCATAGCATTTCTCATTTTCGCTTTGAATACTATAAAAATTAGTTGCGGTTACTGATAGATTACAAAACAACTTGGAGTGCTAAGGGTTAAAGTACAAATATTGAAGTAATACAGTGATTCCAACAGTTTCATCAACACAGAGGTTGATTTTGGATGCTTGTTTCTACGTTTGTTGTTGAGACTGGGTGGTTGATTACGCGAGCCGATGTTGTTAACTGATGCTCAAGGAAAAAAAGTCGGCATATTTATAGGAAAAAAGAGCATCTACCGAGCGGCCAATCAGTGCGACTTTGCCAGATACGCCTTTTGTTTCTCGCGCGACGATCATTTTTGATCAGTTTCTGCCTCACTATCATTTTTGGGCGCGTAACAATTCTAATAGTATGATGGGATCATTTGCAAATGGACATACTCAGAGGTTCTCAGTTTTCACAGCTTTCCAAGAAACTTGACTTTCAACGTCAGCTTTCCAAGCGAAGCGCCGCTAAAACCAAAGCAACGCTGTAGTTACCATTGCCGCATTCTCGGCCAGCCGAAACTTTAATCCCCGTTCCCCGAAATTACTCCGTGACGCAGTAAATCCACAACATCTTTCCTCGCCACTCTCCGCTGCACATCTGAGCCATACGTTCCGCGGCGGCGTGACGGAGTACACGGCAAAGTAATTCCCGTCAAGATGTTCGAGGCGGCGAGAAACCCGCGAAATCCCGGGAAGGACGACGCGAGTTTCGCAGTTGACTCGGCTAAAACTCGAAAGAAACGCTCCATCACACCGTTAAGGCTCCGTGACACAACTTCGGCCTTAACCCGCGAGCGAGATCCGCGGCGGATGGCCGTGAAACATCCGCGACAAATCTCGCCGCCGCTGCAAGACGAACTTCGCGCAGTTAGCCCGCGTAATTCGCGCGTCGCTCGGCGAAAAGAACGCTCGCGGAACGTGGAGAAAGTGTCTACAGTGAAGAGAAGCATATAGAGCCTGTTCTAAAATGGATCTGGCACTTTTCCTGAGAATTTAGACTATTAGAAATAAATGAATAAGTTACTAGACTCATTTGAGATTAATTTTGATATTGAATGCTTCTTCATTTCCAAGTATATTATAACACATTATACTCACATTATACTCATTTTCTTTTAATCACTGCGACGCCGTGGATAATTCATTTAGTACTGTTCCGAATTATTGTCTGATGATAATTATACAGTCTTGTATTGTTTAAAATTATGATCGGACAATAATTCGGAACAATACTAAATGAACTATCCATGGCGTCGCAGTGATTAAAAGAAAATGAGTATAATGCGAGAAGGTACTAGGTAATTAATCGGAACACTTACTAATTATTTCTTCGCGATAATAGGAACATCGGCAGTGTTGCCTTTTCTCGCGTGCCCCAGAAATGATTTATAAACGAGGCATTAAGTCGATTATCGAGCACTCTGCGCGGTCACCTTGAAATTCACACGTCGAGTCTCGAGTTCCTTAACTCGGCGACTTCCTCGAGGAACCTGCTCCCTTATTCCGCAGTTGCAGTCTCGCACCCGCGAAACTTTTGATCGGCAACACTCCGAGGGAGCCGTAAACGTGCCGCGGAATGGAATCCGAATTTATTCTTATTTAAAATGGAAAAGTTTCGCCGGGCTGCCGCCGCTCTCGAAAACACGTAATTCAGTTTCGCCGGTCCGCGCCCGGAGATCTGGATGAAAGTAGGGGGCTGACGCGGACGAGGGATAAAAAGGACGCGGCAACGCGTCGCTGCGCGCACCGGCTTTGCCAGCGATCGCGGCAAACGCGAATAAGAGACGATGAAGGAGTTTTACGAGTGTCCTCCCGATTCTGAATTACAGTTAACACTTTAGGGGTGCGGGCAACTGAGACTCCGGAAACGTTCGAATCTCACGCTAGACGCGGATACTTTATGTTTGTGCGTGAACGCGACACTCGAGAGGACGACACTTTTTATTCTTCCAGAAGTGCTCTCTGTGTTCATAAATATTCGGAAGGCGAATTTTCCAATTGGTAAATTATTAACCCTTTGCACTCGAGAATATTTTTCTCAAGAAATATTCATTTTCTGATGAAATATCAATGATATGTTTTACAACATAAAGAAATACCTTGTATAAATTAAGTGACAGAACTAGTTCATTTCGATGTTCCATGTGTCGATATATTATATAAAATTTGATATTGAATTCTAAATTTCATCATTTTCATGGGTCAAATCAAATGGCAATTGAAAGGGTTAAAGTCGTTTGAGATTGATTTTAATATTGAATAATCTTTCATTTTCAAGGGTATTCTAATGTTATGATTCATAACTAATTTAGAATTAATTTTTATAACTGATTTATATGATTTTTAAGTAATCATTGTATTACAATTTTAAATAATAGAAAACTGTGTGAGCATTGAAAGATATTCATGAGATGAACTCGTCGTGAGTCACGCGTTCGCGGATGTTCACGCTTGGAAATCGCTCAGCTAACAGGTTAAAGGTTAACATACGCGAGGCACTTTCGAAAGTCAACCCTCTAATTTCCCATTTTCCACGATCGTCGAACTTCTGCTCCGTTTATAGTACTTTCGGATATTGTTCGGTGGAAGTGTCTCGCTTCCACGCGTGAGATTCGTCATTCGGAAAAGGGAGCCGATGTTTCATGCGACGCTGAACATGTCCCGGGTTTATGAGAGAGGAATGGAACTGTGTCTGGAAAGTTCTTTATTCCCGGTCCGCTGGGATAAGTGGAATACGAAAAGACTAACAAACCGAGTTACCCGAAGAACCTTCTCTCCTTTGGACCGAGCGGTTTTTTAAGTTCCTCGGACATCAAAGAGACTGCACGGAAGTCCTTTAATTTTATCAGACATATTTAGTAACTTGTGTGCTCGCTGCATCGGAACATTTCTAGAGGATCTTTGGTTCTACTTTCACTAGATACTCTACTTCTAACTTATTTGTATTCAAGTTTGAAAATTAGATACTGTTTCAATGAATATGAATATGAAAATGAATATGAATTTTAATTACTAATAGTAAAACTTTTAATAACTAATCTAAACTTTAAAATTCATATTCAGGTTTTATAAAGGTGTGACTTTAACTGATAATTTACTATAGAAGAAATTCTGTACAACCTCGGGTCGAATATTGAAATATTGATAGCTGTTAATAAGATTAATAAGTAACAGAATAAAACAGGAATAAAATAATAAAACAGGAATAAAATTGATAACAGGAATAAAATAATCCACGTGGAAACAAACGGAATGCTTCAGGTGCCATTTTTCACAAGGTCCAATGTGAAAAGGCGAGGCCCATCGGACAATGGTTAATTCGATGAAAATTTACATTTCAAACTCGAACATTTCAATATGCACGCGAGAGGCAATGTTAGAGTATCAAACATCTCTCGAAGGATGGAGACGGAACAAACGAAGGTCCTGTGTGCCGACGGCTATCGTCGACGAAAACGCCGAGCTAGCCATTTCCCGACGTCCGAACTTTCGTCGCAATGATGATATCAGACCGTTCGCTCTTTCATTAATGCTGCAAATAAGGGCTCGGAGCGATTACAGTTCGACTCGAGCAAAGTCGTGGGAATCGACTGTTGTATACATGTGACAAATAATAGTAGCAAATATTACCTTTTGTACAACAAAGGAAAATTCACTTTTTGTATCGAATGTGCAAATATATTTTGCTGTATTTCAACCCCTTCTATAATATCGAGTCAGTCTCTCGACGACTTTCCACTCGAAAAATCTAAATGTTATTTTTCTTATCAATGAAATATTACTATCGTCAATCGTTAACCTTTAGAGTAAATGTAGATACAGAATTTCTTTTCCTTTTCCACTGAATTATCAACGATAAAGTAGTTCTATCGATCGCAGTTGTGAATTGATACCGAAGTAAAAATATATTAAAATGATAATGATGTAAAACGTCGCGTTGGATTGCAAGTTGCTTGACAAGTACGTTCTTATTTGACACGAAAGTTGATTCGGAAAGTAATATTTATCAGAGGACTGGAACGGAACGGAACCGCGACCCGAATATTCGTCTCCTTTGGCCCGTCAGCCTGGATTCCTTTCGTTCGACGCGTACTCGATTATAGGCGGGAACGCGTCGAATTTCTACACCGTGAAATTCTGACGTATATCAGGTTGACGGCTGTTGAGCGTGTCTCCCGAACCGAAATTCAATAAACCCAAGTTTGGTAATCAGACAACTGAAAGTGAAGTTTCGCTGTTTCGTTGTGCGAACGTCATTCGTTCGGCAAAATATTCAAACGTTGTAATAACCGAATGTTCCGTGTGTCGGAATCGAATCGTGAATTGAATTGCCAAGAAAAAACTCGAACGTGACAGCAGAATAAATTAGTATTAACGTTTGAAATTTCGTTCGAATGAAATTAATACGTGGGATTGAAGGGAAACAATTAGTACATGATCACGGAGTAACGTGCACTGTATTTTCCCGAACGACTGAAATATCATTTACCGACTGAAAATTTTACGCATCGCGGATAGAAGCTTCATTTTATTACTCGGGCGTGCATCATTAATTACGTGGAAATAAAATACGCGCAAAAATTTATTATATCTTGCACTACGTATCGGTTTCATTCACGAACGGACTGTCATTTAAATACTTCCGGCCGCGTAAAATATTACTCTGGCCGCGATTCGAGTTATTAATCCGGTAACAAATATACAACGGGGCGAAATACATTACTCTCGCGGCGTTCGGAAACGTACATTTATCAAACAATAGGAAGAATGCTAATCAGGCGAGTTAATTAAATTCCACCGATGCGAACTCGGCGAAAAAAACGGGGTAACAAATTGCGGGTAGAATAGACGATAGCCTGTTTTTCCAACGAGATTAATTGCGACTTAATGCGAAGGAATTGCACCCTGGGGAATGCTGTCCCAAGAAGAATAAACTGTATAACGACTTCTCCGCCGACATCAAACGATATAATGCAACCCTAAATTTACAGCCTCGCAATAAACGGTTTAATCACTTAACTGTGGAATTCAGTTGGAAAAACCTCCCAATGAAATCGAAAAATGGAGCGTGTGCTCGTCGAACGCAGGACGAACGCACGTAGAGTGTATTTTAATGAAAGATCAAAGGGAAACAAAGAAGAATCACATGTTTATGTGAAAAAATAAAGAACCAAACACAGTTAACACGTTAAGCGCCATGTCAGTCACCGATGACTGAGGTTCCCGAATTACTTGAAAACAATCGTAACATGCAAGATAACCGATGTCGAATGAAAATGGTTAATAACATAACTAGGTTGGTAATAGTGTAATGCAAGGATTGTAACGCCAAATAATTAATAATTGTTCCTGTTTTCTTTTGCTACAAAAGAATAACTCTGCAGAAAGACGGTCAAGATTTCCGTGGCGCTTAACGTGTTAAGTGGTTAAATACAAGTCTGCTTCTCTTAAGATTACCAAAAGCTGTCTTCGAATTTTGTGAAACAAACAAGACGATATCTTTTCTACGAACTGAAGCATTTCTTACGTGTCCGTCTCGTTTCGTCTGATTCTACTGACTCTCCAACTTCGTCAAACCCTTCAGTTCAAAGGAAACGCGAAAAGATATCCAACAGTATTCTCCGTATCCCAGTGAAATCTGTAAATTATGGATCCTCCGGTAAAAGCGAACAAAGCAAAAGCAAATTCTCAAGGTTCCAATAAAACGCACGACTTAACACAGACCTAGCCTACAAACCGCAGTCCCGCGGGGGTCGGTAAATCCCGATATTTTGGAAAACTGGCAAGTATATAGTCCCTTCGATCCCCGGCGGATCCCGCAGAAATTCTCATCGCAGGTCCGAGTGGCTCCGCGAGGGTCTTCGGATAGTTTCTTGTTAGCAGGATCGCGATAGGACGAACCAAGGAATTGGGTATCCGTCCTCCAGCGATCCACAAATATTTCTCGCGCCGAACGAGCTGGCTGCCCCGAAGCTGGCACAGCTCTCGCTGCCGGAAATTCCGCGGGAAAAGGATATTGTTTCGAATATCAGAAAGAAAGTTCGCCGCGAGCCAGGAGATAGTCAACGCGGGGGATGAGTCATGGGACACGTGGGAAATCTTATGGCGTGCGGGACGCTCTGCCGGGTACACCGGGTCTTAAACTTTCCTCCGCTCGCCACTCTTATCGGCCGTTTGCGTCGAAGTTAATCGCCCGATAAAACACGGTCGCTCGCTGCCGCTGACTTACGAATATTAGGCGCGGCTGGCAAGTTCGGGGAACTTGCGCGTACGTCTGCTTAATGCATAGATACCGGGGCAAGGGCACCTTGGAATTTTAATCCGTTAACTGTGGAATTGCATTTCAAAATTTGCTGATAATACGACGGAATCAAATAATTAAGTGTGCAGTCGTCAAACGCAGACTACATGCACCTATAATTTTATTAATATTCTGACGAAAAGTGAAAGCAAAACGAAGATGAATGTGATTCATGTATGTTTATCTGAGAAAAATGAATAATTGATCGTTGAGAGAATTAGTATCATTGTGATTTTAAGTATGTTATAGTATCGTCAAAAGGGACGATTTCGAAATTTGAATGTGTTAAAGGATGCTTCATGGGACTTTCTTGTGAATGGGGGAATGTAGGTTTTAATCTTGTGTCGGGTGTTGTAGAATTTTGGTGAATTTGGAGTGATTAGTCTATGACGTGTTGGTAGAATTTAGTTTATCAGTGAGACGAATATAATGTGGCTTTCATTGGGAGAGAGCAGGAAGGATCGTCGTTCGATGAAACGGTGAATATTGTATAGCGATTGAAAAATTGAATTATTGCCTGAGCTGTTTTCGGTTAATTGAGTCTGCTGGAAGAAATTGGGAAGGATTATTGTTCGATGAAATGGTGAATATTGAATAGCGATTGAAACGTTGAATTATTGCCTAAGCTGTTTTCAGTTAATCTGCTAAGCAGATATGTATAGAAATTCATGGGAAAACCGAACGATCCACCTGAATCGCGACAACGCGAGCGGTGTACAGCAAGAGAACTCTCGAATCGAGGTAACCTTACGGTAGATAATGTCCCGTCCCTGGGTGCAAGCGTCCCACTTAATTATGAAGCTTTAATTGTCCCCTCCTCGTGGACGGGTTCATCGCGGGCAGCCTCGTTTATCTTCGTGAATCTGGCCACGCGGAGGATTCCAGCCGTTCGCCGGCGCTCTGCGATCGTGTCGTCGATTTATTAACGGGAAATCGAGCCGAAGGGCGCTCGGGATGCGGCGAAACGCGGGCCGCGTCGTCTCCGGCATTCGTCTTCCGGTGACAAGGCAGCAAATTGCTTTCGAGGCCGTCAAATTAATGCCGCCTGGACACGGCGGGCTGTCACGGATCGATCCGTTAAGAAAATCTGCCCGACGAGTCTGCCTTCGGTGCATCGTCACCGGTCATTTTAAACGTCGGCGACATTAATAGACTTCCGTGCTAAAACGGATCCGACGAGAGTTTCGGCGACGAATGAATTAAGAATTCTATAATTGGATGGCGAAGTTTCTTCTAATGGAGTTCGGAAGTGAATGACTTATAAATGAATGGAGGAGCTATTTAAGTACCATTTTTGATCGTTTTACGTTGTCGTTCCGAATGATTTATTCAGTCGTTCCGTACACGGACGACAATGAGGGACCGTAACTTTTACACGGATGGAACACGAAGGGAGATAAAATTGCAAGGAACTGTGAAATTTCAGTTGCTTCATCCGAGAGATGCGCCTTCTTCGATTATAACAAAAGTATCGACACCGATCGCACGACACGCGAAGGGACAATGGAATGATCGAGCCGTGACTGACGTCAGCCGCGTGAACGATAAACGGCCGATTGATAGGCGTCGCGCGAACAGCGTCGGGTCTCTTAAATATCAACTTGAAAGGGTCATGATCGATACTCCCGCCAGTGAATCGTCGTAAAAGTATCGAAAGTATCCTCGACGGGGCAGAAGTGGTTGCTCGATATTTCGACGATTATTTACGAGAGCGGAGGAGGTGCACGAGTGCAGAAGATGAAGAGGGTGGACAGGAAATGGAAAGGACGAGAGGTTGGAGAGGGACGTGGGATAAAGGGGACCGAGGGAAACAAGGATAGAGACCTAGAGCTAGAAACAGAGAGGGTGAGAGGGTCAAAGAGCTGAGAACGAGGAAATAAGAAAATAAGGTAACAAGTTCAGAAGGAAGAACGAAGATGAAATGCTAGGAAGAGAGAGGAAGAAAGCTGAGGAAACGAGGAAAGACAGAGACAGTTGAGGAGTTGGAGAGAGAAAGAGAGTTGAGAAGTTGGGAACAGATGAAGAGAAAGCTAGGAATCTAGACAGAGAAAGAAAGAAATATTGAAACGAGAGGAATATGAGAAGCTAAATATCGAAGAAAAGAGCTAAGAAGCAAGAAGAGAGAAAGAAATTTAGAAAACTAGGGAAAATCTAAGGAGAAGCTAACGGACAGAAAAGAAGAGAAAGTTATAAAGAAAGTGCTAGACGAGAGACAGAAAGAAAGAAATATTGAAAAGAGGAAGATGAGAAGCTAAATATCGAAGGAATGAGCTAAGAAGCAAGAAGAGAAAAAAAATTTAGAAAGCTAGAGAAAGAGTGCTAGGGAGAAGCTAACGGGTAGGAAAGGAGAGAAAGTTATGAAGAAAGCGCTAGAAGAAAAGGATTGAGTAGTAGAATCTCAAGGGAACGAGGGTTAATTCGAGAAGCAAGTTACGCAACGGATTAATTGTTCTCCTCGACGAACAATCCGTTACGTTTACGCGAGATGGCGTCGATTTACCGTCGAGAATCACACGCGACGATAGTTCATTGTCGGCAGGTGAAAGCGGGCAACATCCTCGCGTGCCGTCTGCTCGCGGGGACGAACAATTAACTTCGCGACAAAGGGGGCGAGTGCACTTTTCGTTATTAACCGTCGTAAGCAGATCGCGCGCTGCCGTTGGGGAACGGAGCAACCCCGTTACCGTCGTCGTCGACTCGCACTTCCTTTCCTGGACGTTCTGCTGATCTATATTCGCAGTGTAATCAACTGCGAAGCTGTTATTTATACTATTCCCTTAACAATTGTCCATCAGTGTGAACTACATTAATCACTGGCCTCAGTTCCTTTGTTTCGCAATTATTGATGCCTTAACACTAGAACTACCAGTCAAAATGACTGGTTTCAACGTTTTTATTTCGTAATTATTGATATCTTAAAAGCATTGAACATTCGAAATGATCTTGAAAGTAAATAGTTCCACTTAAATACTATAATGAATGTCTGAAGAAATTGATAATAATCAATTCTTACAATTTTTATAGGGATTACATATTAGTCGTATTAAATGCTCAGTAGTTCTAGTGTTAAAAGCATGGAATATTCGAAACGATCTCGAATACTGTCATTAACCTCTGAAGAAACTGAAAGCAATCTATTATTACGATCATACGAATTACACGTCGATCCTACTACTCGGTAGTTCTATCGTTAATTTATCTGTCGTTAAATAAACCCCGCGGATTCGATCGAGAAACACGAAACAAGAAACTGAAAATAATCTATTATTACAATCGACGTACGAATTACACTTCGATCCCACTACTCGGTAGTTCTATCGTTAATTTATCTGTCGTTAAATAAACCCCACGGATTCGATCGAAAAACACGAAACAAGAAACTGAAAATAATCTATTATTACAATCGACGTACGAATTACACTTCGATCCTACTACTCCGTAGCTCTATCGTTAAATAAACCCCACGGATTCGATCGAGAAACACGAAACAAAGCGTCGGGCCTCGGGCGACTATAGTCGTTAGCAGCGAAGGGGTTAATTCCAAAGGAAACATTATTCTAAAAATCCGATCCACTCGCCAACTGGAATGTCCAGGGGCGACAGGGAGAATAATTAACCAGCGAGAACGAAGGTGACCAGGTAGAACGCGGCCCACCCGCCTGGGAGCGCAAAAAATGTCTGAGCTCCGCGGGGAACTTCTTGAATTGTCCGCGTTTCGGCCGGGACGCGAGGTGAAACACTCGTGGCTGAAACTGCTTAATTAACAGGGATAATACTCGGGTCTGGCTGGAAGAATGGGGGACTTAAAAAAATCCGCGATGAAACGGGGACGTTATTCCGTTGCACGGAGGCTTCCGTTTGTTCAGTTTTCCCGTGATTCGGCGCGGCCGAACGGGAAGCCCGCTTCGAAACGCAGTCACGCTCGACGATCAAAGGGCCCCTGGGTTTTAATTGCTGTCGCTGCCACCGCCGCCGCCGCTGATGCTCTGGATTCTGGAGAACCGGGGGAACTCTATTATACTAGAGAAAAAAGAGTGGTAACCGTCAAACGACTCGAGATACTCTCAGTGCGCCGGTCTGCCCGAGGTGAGAAATTTCGACAGCTTCATCCTGGTTTTCTCGATGTTTTTACACGTATTCGATGTAAAATGGGGGTTTCTTGGGTGCACCGGGTTTGAGGAAAGGGAATATGGGTAGATTATTCGAAGTTAATATTCTCGTTACATCTGGCTGAGTTTCGTGAAGTTTAATTAGACTTCTGAAGAAGGAATCATAAAGTATGCATTCGTGCTTCCTCGGTTGCTAAAAGAAGAGGTTAATTAGGTCATAGGAAAGTTTTATCTCTGGTTCGAACGTGGAAACGTAGGATACACAGTGAAATAATGAAGAACCTACCATCTTCGGACTGGAATTGAAAATCTAATAATCACGGGCAAGTAAATCTAATGTACTGCTCCGCAGATAGATAATTAATTCCAGAGGATCCCTTCCAGGCAAGAAAGCCAGCGATACATGAGGTAATAATTCATTTCACTGCGGTTAGCGGAAAATTGAGATCCCAAGGAGGCAACAATCGAATGGAACAATCTTCCGTCTGGTTGCGGGAACGTTGTCCACATTAGCAAACATGTATTCCCTCCGTTCTAGTAGCCGTATTACAATGAACGCGGATATATTCCGCGGGGAGATCGAAGGCCACGTTCCGATGCCTCGGCCGCAAACAGAGAATTGGTTACTTCGTCGAGACAAGAAAGTTCCGATGGCGATGTATACCCTCGAAAATATTCCGATCGTAGCCGAGTTTATCAAACTTCCTTCGAAATTACTTGGGGGAAGAAGTCCGCTGGCCCGTGCGACACCGCGGCGGCGCGAAATTCCGGGAAAACACAATTTACATGGGAATCGTCCACGAAAGTTTCGGCCAGCGCACGATTGTCGAACCCATCCGGCTTGGGACGGAGCCGGCCGCCATCAGAATGCGTGGCCATGCGGCCGGATATCCACGTCGCCGCGTTTTTATTCCCCCGTCCCGCGAAATCCATGGAATTCGTCGACGAAATTCGGTTTATTAACCCCTCGCTATGCGACGTCGTGTCAGACTTGTGGCGAATATTTTAAATTTCAAATAGAGTCGATAGGTTTTGATGATTTCGAAGTTCGGAGTTTCAAATAGATTCGATGGGTTTCAAAGATTTCAAATTTCAAATAGATACGATGGGTTTCAAAGATTTCAAATTTCAAATAGATTCAATAAATTTCAAAGATTTCAAATTTCAAATTTCAAATAGATTCGATGGGTTTCAAAGATTTCAAATTTCAAATAGATTCGGTGGATTTCAAAGATTTCAAATTTCAAATAGATTCGATAGGTTCCAAAGATTTCAAGTTTCAAATGCATTCGATAGATTTCAAAGCTTTCAAATTTCAAATAGATTCGACAAATTTCATAGATTTCAAGATTCAAATACATTCGACAGATTTCAAAGATTTCAAGTTTCAAATAGAATCAATAAAAATCTATGACACTTAAGTCTTTCAAGTTCAGATTAAATATTACTCTTCCATCATCAATTGCGATACTTCAGCGTAAACGTAGACAGAATGATTGTGAAATTTGATTCTTGTTCTCATGAATCACGAAATAGATTTCAATTCTACTAAGGAATGAAACACTTTTTCTTCCTCACAAAAACAAATCATAGTGCAAAGGGTTAAATCGCCTAATCCAGCGACACGAGCTCCGCTCCGCTAAAAGTTCGAATTAATTAAAACCGATTCCCAGCCGTGGCGAAAGTTTAAATAATTACGAATGGAGCGCGAGCACGCGCCGACTTTCCTCGACGGAATTTTTTTATCCTCGCCGCGGCGAAAAAAGCGGTAATTAACGGACTCGGTTGTCGGTATAAATAAGGATGACTCTACGTGTTGAGATGTTTTCAAGTGGGAACTGGAAGTAAGCTATTTTGCATCGAGTTTCTGTGTGTCGTCGATTGACTCGATCATTTGCATTAATGGATTCGGTTGACCTTTGTATGATACTTTGCCTGAAGAAAACTGAGAATTCCATGCAACACAAAATCCTCAAATTTCTCTGAAAACACACAAACTCGCTTAAACACCTTCGATGCGGTCACTAACATCGAATTACCGATCGAACTCGCTAATTCAAATTTAATTCAAATCGCAACCTTCTATACAAAATAGATATTGAACACCGCCTCTTTCTCCTAAAAAATTTAAACTTACTCAAAACTCCGCAATACGCTCGATAAAATCGAATCGGCGATCAAACTGAAATTTAACGCAAATAACACGATCGCTGGAAAGTGCCGGCACCAAAATCCTCCGATGCAGATATTCGCGATGCGCGGCGGGCATCGGAGCGAGGGCCGATCGCGTTTTTCCGCAGCGGAATATACCGCGATACGGGCGTGCCACGGTGACCGGAAGTTACGGTCTCCGCGTCGACGTCATAAATACAGGGTGGCGATACGAGAGTAGAATGAAAAGATGCCGGCCGGACCCGGCGACCCAGCCATCCGCGGATAAAACGGATATCTGCGGATACCCGAAGGAAACGTTTCGCGCAATAAAATCTCGCGATCCGCGTCCCGTAAATAAAGCACGCACGTGAACGCTCGGACCTTCATATTCCTTCGTATCAAACCTTATCACAGTCCCTCGGCAAAAGCATAGCATCGATGTAATCTTCGAGAAGATCGGAAATCAACCAGCAATCTGACTCTTCTCTGATCGCTCTTCATAAAAACTTGTGAAGTTTGATACTTTTTAACACTAAAACTACCGAACAGTGAAATTGGTTTTCAAAATTCCTTTATAGAAACTCCACGAGTGCATCTATTGAGACTTTAATTGATTCACAACTCAATTTTCGTATTTCTAAATCAATTTCTTTAATAGTTCCTCAGAGAAACGTCTGTCATTTTTCTAATAATTACGAAAAGATGACATCGGGAATGGTTTGTTTTGATCTATCCGATAGTGTCAGTGTTAATAAAATAGTTTTACTCCAATATAACTCAATTTCACTTTAGCGGAAATAATTTTCATTAGATGATCTCATTAGAAAGTGTTGAGTATCGCCAGTGAAACGCTTCCGGACAAACGATTAACACTACGGCGAAGAAATTGTTACTGAATTATATTTTGAATATTCAATGCTATTATCACGGCGAAAACTGTTGTCAAAGCTAACCATGGTGGCTCTAATTTTTTCATCGGGGACTGTACACGAATCGAGAACTCGCAGAGGAAGAATCAAGGCGCGTAAATCTGGTACGATCTTCCCAGCTGCGTTTTCCTCGAGTATATCGCGTTTTTATAGAGGGCCGCGGGCGGATCGGCGCGTAAACAGCCCGGCAGATTGTTACAGATGGAGTTCGGATTTTCATGGGAGTTTTACGCCGGCTCGCGACCCCCGGAAACGGCCGACCTCTGCTATTTCGCCGCGTCCGACGATTGGGAGTTCGGCTACGCTTCCCCGCGGAATCGGAAACCAATTTTTCCGATCGAATCGAATTTATATTATAATGGCGGAAATGGCCGTTCCATGCGCGGCTGATTTCTCCGCGATGAGAGTGTACCGGGAAGTAATGATTGGATGCTACGTACGTGAATTATTGTGTTCGTGGGACGCCTGTGAATGTAGTAATGGCCACTGGCAGATGTTTCCCTGAAAATCGAACGAAAATATCGGTGTAATTGTGGTTCGAACAGTTTCTTTGGTTTCAATGCTGCTGGCAATGAAGTGATATTTCGTTTTTATTTGTATAGGTACACGAATAATGTTTAATCATTTGCACTCCAGAAATTGTTCACTGGAAATAATATTTTCTAATGAGATGCAGATGAGATTTGCTGAAATTGAAAGAAGAGAATGAAAACTATTTTCTTTCAATACTTCGCATACTAGATATCAAGCTTTGCAATGTTAAATATCAAACTACAATTTTGCTGTGACAAAGCAGTTGTGAGAGGCGAATCTGGAGTGTAAAAGGTTAAATTGTATTTATTATCGTGGTAAGAGTAAATTGAAACTTATAATGTCAGTGCTGGTAGCGACGAAGCAATTGTTTATTCTGATTTATAAGTAACGAATAACAGTGATGATCAATGCTATTCATTGTTACAGAAGAAATAATTTGAAATTTGAAGTGTCAATATTGACAGTAACAAAATAATCCTTCGCTAGGATTTATACGCAACGAGCAACGGTGATATTTATTGAATCCACTTCGTTAATCCAAATAACGTAATCTCATAAATAGCAAAAACAATAACAAAAATACCGAACAACGGGGACTCCTTTCAAAATAATTCTTTCAACAGATTCGATATTTATTATTACCACGGTAAATCCAGCGTACAACGTTGGTTAGGTGCAAAGAACAGGAAACTGGAATAAAACGCGACCAACCGAGAACGCGAATAATAAAACGCGGACAGAAAATATAAATAAAATTCCCAGCTTTCGAACAGAGATTCACGCGAAGTGACGCCGCAATGCGGCTTAAATTTCGAATCAGCCGATTATAAATTAACCCCTTCTCCTATGATATCGAGTGATGAACATTTTCAGCCGAATTCGACGAATCTAAATATTATTCACTTCTCTATTTCGTATATTAAATATTACTATTATTGATCTTCAACCTTCCGATTAAACGTAGACACGAAGTAATGACATTTCTTTCTCCACTAAATTATTAACGATACAGCAGTTCCATCAAGCTATGAAAGAAATCATACAAGGGGTTAACGAGGAGCTTTCGTTTAACGACTGAAACATTCATTACGGTAACGATGAAATAGAAAAGATATTACACATTGATAATCTACATATTATCCTACGTTTCACAGACGTACCGTCCGTTGCATCGAACCTGGCACTCTCGTCTGAGTGGTCAGATCCGAAGGCGCACGCCTGACTGGCTGAAGCGCTCACGCCCATCAATCGGGTCACGCGGCAAAGAGCGCGAAGAGCCGCTTTCGGACTCGCAATTGGATTTCTCGGAGCGACTGTCTCCGCCCCTATGACGTCACAAGTGCCCGGTTCCCAGCAATCGACGGCACGTATACGATAAAAACGATAGAGCAGTTCTATCAAGCGCATTTCCGAAAGAAATAATACGTGTTAACGAAGGAGTTTCATTTATAAATTGAAATATTCTCTATGGAAAAGATAAAACAGATATTCCACCTCGATAGTCTGCATATTATCCTACATCTCGAACGCACATACGCGACGAAAACGATAGAGCAATTCCATCAAGCGCATTTCCGAAAGAAATAATACAAAGTGTTAAAGAAGTTTCATTTATAAATTGAAATATTCCGTATGGTAAAGATAAAACAGATATTCCACCTCGATAGTCTGCATATTATCCTACAACTCGAACGCAGATACGCGACGAAAACGATAGAGCAGTTCTATCAAGCGCATTTTCGAAAGAAATCATAAAACAAGGGATCAACCGCGTCGCGCGGAACCGTGGCCGGCGTTTCTCGTTTCTTTCCCGATCGAATACGAATACTCGAAAGATTACGATCAGATAGGAAAGCGGTGGAAGAGAGTGGCCGGTTACCGCAGCTCGCCTTCCATTCCCGGCCGCATTACCTCTAATAGGATCGCGGAAACACTATTTGCGCGGGCCGATAAAAATTTTCCAATTAAAACGTGTCGCAACGGCGCTACAGCTTCTCTAAGAGGATTAAACGCATCCCGTGGACCCGTGAACTCGCGGCTCGCGGCCGGAAGACTCATCAGAGTGTTCCGAAAGAAGGACACTCGGAGTTCCCTGTCGAGGAAATTGTTTGCCTGGGATTTTCCTTTTTATGGCTCTGCGAACCGATCCCCGGCGATTGGACACTCATTATTAGTTTTTTAATGAGAAAGTTGGACGGGACGGTCGGCTCGCTTTGTAAACGGACTCCTGTCCGTTTCAAACGCTGGAATATTCGTTGTTTGTCTACCTCCGAGTTTGATTTAGAATTCGTCGGTTCCGGACACGCGCGACACGCTCGCGAATTAAACGGAATTAATGGCTGCTTGCGAAGTTGATATTCATAGTAAAAATCGGTCGCAGGTGATACAGGGCACACGGAATAATAAAGTGGGAATTTATGACATCGGTAAATTCACCTCGCGATCCAACGGCGTACAATCTTCCATGCGGCCCTCCGCGAAGGCACACGCTCGCTACTAGTAATCCTCTTATCTGTAGAATGCAGACTTTTACGTAAACATAAACATTTACGAACCAGCGTACGGGAATCGGGATTAAATGGAAAGTACCGTCTTCATTACGCGGTTCGTTCGTTCGTCGCCACGATTGTAATGCACGAATTATTTCCTGTTCCGCGCGTTTCCGTTCGGGATAAAGACCTAACTAAAG
The DNA here is from genome assembly GCF_051020985.1 of Nomia melanderi. NCBI lineage: Eukaryota > Metazoa > Arthropoda > Insecta > Hymenoptera > Halictidae > Nomia > Nomia melanderi. The sequence continues at coordinate 30,161,095 of NC_135000.1, read as the reverse complement.
TTCACGAGGAACATACGTTCCAATGTTCTTCTAACAAGTGTCAAGCGTCGCTTAAATCGATACAGCCTCGTGTTATGCGGAATCATGCTAATACATCAATATGTAAAATATTCAAGCAGTATCTTTGTATTCTCGTTGATTAGTTTCAAGCATCGTCGATGTCTCACCAGAAAACGTTGAACATTTCCAGTGACAAACTTCCGATTGCAAAGTGTCTTCATTTCAGTACACTTTCTTAGAAACACGCTCAAGAATTCAAAGACAACAATTCTGTCGAAGTCCAAGGGTTAACGAGGCAATATGTAACATCGGTGGCTTACGGTAAGATATCATATTAGACAGTGTTGGCTCATTAGATGGTGTGTAGCATCAAATACGTGGCTCGTCAAGTGGTTTGGTAATTAGAAAACATTGCCATACAGTTGAGAATTAATTTACTTATTGATTATTTCAATATTTTTATCAATTTTCCGAATTCAGGAGCCAAATGGGAAAGAGTGAACGTGTTAAATCTACTTCAACCTTTCGAATCACGATTTGTCTCGCAACAGTCGCGCAGTCGTAACTTACTGATACCAAGTTCAATTCGGTGTTTTCATTTCAATAGACTTCCTTCCGAACCGGCGTTGACGCAAAATTCCGCCGAAGTCAAAGGGTTAACGAGTTAATATGTAACTTCGGTACCGACGTATTTATTTTACTTAAACGTACTTCGACCTTTCGCATCACGATTTGCCTCGCAACAGTTGCGCAGTCGTTACTTATTGATACCAAGTTCAATTCGGTGTTTTCAGTTCAATAGACTTCCTCCCGAACCCGCGTTGACGCAAAATTCTGGCGCAGCCAAAGGGTTAATCTCGGTGGCTGGCGGTGAGATCAAAGTTCCGGGGACCGAGACCGCGTAATTCCGTGACGGCGCGCGGCAAACAGCGCGCGTTTTCAGCTCGGGGACAGGCCCGCGCCCGAAAATCCCAAGTTCGCGAGCCCCGCCGAGCGGAAACGGCGTGGAAGTTCGGGGATGCATGCCGGCTGTTTGCTCGGCAACTATTGCCGAGGAGTTTACCTGTATTCGCAGCGCGCGTTTCAATTGTTGTTAATGGAAACCCCGCCGCGCCGCGCCTCGCCGCTCCAGCTATTCGCCGTTCTCCGCGAACGGCGCGCGCTGCGTTGTCTCGGGGTGTTGTTTTTCCGCAGGAACCACGCCGCGCCGTCCGAGGCCCGATTTGCATTAAACGCGGAGAACAAACACGCGCGGGCGAGCTTGTTTGCGCGGATACGCCGGGAACGTCGCGCCGAGCGCGTCTCGCCGCGCTGCGACATGTTCGGTTAAGTGAGCGCGAGCACTGATTTTATTAAGCGAGTGTACGCCCGCGATAATAGAAGTTAACCGGATGATTTGATGCTCTCGCGAGCTCAGGAATTGTAAGTTCTCGCGAACCGTGACGAAGTTCTTTAACTTATTGCGTTGGAATTTCGTTCGGAGATTTGACACAGTCGTCTGCGAGGACTTTGCTTTCGAATATTCTATACAAGTGTGTACGCTAATGTGATTGATTAGTGGTATTGTATAGAGTGATATGTTTCGGAAGAATCTAGCATGTGTACTACGACTAGACTATCGATGTTTACAAGATGTCTGGCAATTTTGGAACAAAAACATCTCGACGCGCCTGATACGTTATTCCAGCGCAGTAGGTTAATTACTTTGCTTTCGGCTGGTGACTTGCAGCTGGTTATGGTAATAGCGATGTAAAATTATAATAACAATGTTAACTAATACAGTAACTATACAAAATAATATAGTCCAAACTTATCGTTATCAGTTTCGTTCTTGTTCACGTCTACCACTTTTCTCTTTGAATTCAACGCCAGCTCTCCTAAAGACTAATCATTATACGTTGCTATTATCAGTTTCTCGATGTCTCTAAAATGATAATATTACAACCCCATTTCACTAGCTCTCTCGCCGACACACCGAGCAAAGCGAGAGCATCTCTGAGGAATGTAAACGACTCGCCAACAGGGCGTAACCGCAGTCGCGCAGCGGATCAACAAAGCAGCACTTAATTGTACAAAAGAGACGGCGGGACGCTCGAATCGATTTCCCTCCGCCGGCGCGCAGACAAGCCTCTTAATGGATCCGCATTAATTTTCGGGCTCCTTTCAGCTGTCCGTCATCCGGCCGCGTAAACCGGCGCATCGGCAGCGAAACATTCGAGCCGCGCGAACCGCGTCGCGCCTTATCTACGAAACATTCTCGTCGGATTGCTGCCGGATTCGTGTAATTCGTCTTCGGGCCGAAGCATCGGGGATTGCCTCGCGCAATCGCGGCGGGCCTGCGATTGGCACGGACGCGTATTTACGTTGGCGCCGTCGATTCGAGATCGATGATGCACTTTCGAGTCTGTGTTGAGTGCAGAACGATTGGCTTCAATCTTATCTCTGGTACCGTCGACGAAATTTAATGTTGATCGAGCTTCTGCATGGAACAATGGCTGTTGCAGGTGATACGGAGAAATCTTGCGAAATTTCGAGGAAAATCGGAGAAGTTCGACTTTTGCAGGACGCTTTAGAAGGTTGTAGTTTTCTGTAGACATTCCGTGTGTACTTCTTTTTAGTGTTATGAATAAAAAAGTGTAATAACTTTATTCTGAATGTCTGAATTTGGCTCGAACTCCCTAAGAACTGACTAATCGAAAGAAAGAATTGCCTTTGTTCTCCATTACTGATTTTAGAGTGAACGTCAACGCCCCGACTCATTATCTTGTTAATATCTCAATACTAAATGAACTTATTAATATTAATAACTGAATAATAAATTGATAAATAAATCGTATGCATAGCTCTACAAAAAAATTGCAGCAGTAGTGCATCGTGTCGGTAAAAACAGACATTAATTGTCGATTCAATTATTCAATCGCTAACTTACAAACACCGCTCCAGAGCCCAACAGAAGAAACTGCTCACAATTCATACTCCCCGCAAAAAGCTCGAAACCATCGGCAACAAATCACGTGGTAAAATTCCAATCGCCATCCCTTTCTCCCTGCAGCCGATCCGAAACCCGCGTTCGCCGGTATCGCGGCGTCATCCGCCGTCAAGTGAAACGCCGCGGAGGCGGATCCCGAAAAAATCCGCGAATCGAGCGCGCCGGTCGGCCGGCCGACAAATGAAAAATCCAGGGCATGCATCAAGCGGAGCGTGGTCTTAATCAATAACAGAAGACACACAAGCGGAACCGTTGAACCAAACCAGGCTCGTTTTAAGCTCGCCGCGGTTTCCTCTCCCTTTGTGACAGCCAAAGCTCAACGCCGACGGCACACCGCGAAACAAAAAAAAACAAAAAAACAAAAAAAGAAGAGAGAGAGAGAGAGAGAGAGAGAGAGAGAGAGAGAAGCGGAAGAAGAAAAAAAAGCAGAAAAAAGAACGAAAAAATGAGAAACTCGAGGAACAAACAAAAAGAGAAAGGGAGGCAGAAAAAAGATCGTTTCATCATCATTCGCGGATGATTTCCTCCGCTCCCTTTCCCCGCTTTTTTTCCCTCCCCCCGTGCAACTTGACCGATACCCGGCTAAGCGGTATCGATTTACGAGGTCCGCGCGCCGGATACGTATCCGCTCGGCCCATAAATACCAGTCGCCGCGCAATCTTTCGATATCAGCTATAAATACGTATTTTATCTGTCGCGGGATTTCAAATGAAAAACAGTCGTCAAGAGCTCATGGGATTACCCGTAAAAGGGCGGGCTGCTCTCTGTTCCGATGCGCGCGTCGCGGGCTCCGGGGACGCGGATGAACGGAGCTTTAGCCCCGCGCTCGCTCGCGCCCCGGCGACGATCCGCAGAATTCATAAGCGAGAGATGCCGGTGTCGACGAACGCCGCCGCCACGTTCCGCGTTCGATGGAATTAAATCTCTCCGGTACGAGCCTCGAATTTCCCCGCCTTTCTTCCCGCCGGAGAATGCGGGAAACGAATTTATGGCATACGGGCGCGATCGTTTTCCACCGTTCTTCTCTTTCGTCCCGCGGACCGATCGTTTCCTTTCGTTCCTCCGCGGCCGCGATCGTTCCTCGGTTTCCTCCGCGCGAACGTTCCCGCCGATTCGAGCGGACAGTGTGAAATTCGAGTTGGGCGATCCCCGCGTTCCGCGCATCGAGCAGTTGCTGGATTTTAGATTTTATGGGTTTCACTCCTTTCGTTCGGTAGGTTTATTCCGATTCCAGGATATTTCTCTTGTTTGGAATAACTGTGTTTCGATGGAAACGATTCTTATCGGTGGAACGAACGTTGAGGAATGTAATCGACTGTTACTAATTTGATAGCTTTCGCCATGAAAATGCGGTCTCCCGCGGATCAGATGCAAGAGCGAGATGATCGCGGAAGGAATTCCAGGCTCCGTTAATATCTCGAAGGACCGGTAAAAGGGAAACACATTTGCAAAATGAAAGTTTAATGCAATTTGACTTGCGCATTGAAAATGACTCCGCGATCGGCCGGTTCCTCCGCGCGGTATGACATTCCATTAGGAAATGAGTAGTCGCTAAAGAGAATACATTAAAGAGTGGAGTATGGAGGTCCTTTATGCGCGGCGGAACTTTTAGCGCTAATCTGCGGTATTAATCCCCGCGCGACGGGCCGCGGGTTCGCTGGATTTGAGTCGCCAACTAGTTCGTCAAATTCCTCGGTTCGCGCCCGTAGGATCCGAGTAAACACGAAATGTTTCGACGTCATCGCCGCGTGGCGGAATATATTTTCTGTGTACTAAATATCCGCCTCGAGTAAACAACCGTCGGGTAAACGACTCGCAAATAATATCGGTGTGCAGTGTTTGCCGATCGGAAAAAATCTTTCTTGCCAATCAATGCTCGATCTAATAGCTTGTGTAAATACACACAGGTTGGCAAACAAACGTCCTGCTTCGTAACCATTCCCCGCAAATATTGGCGTAAGGTAATTGAAGATTGCACATGATGCAGCTTGCGCCCGGAAAATAAAAATTTTCAGGTGTAATCGCGTTCCTTGGTGAATATTGTTTAACGAGGACGTGTGTTGGAAAGTATTTCTTTGTGTAATATCAGATCTTACTGTATATTTGTCTGAGTATCTCGGATTTGTTGCGGAATGACATAAGAATCTTTCTGCTTTCTGCTTTTAAATATTTTTAATCGTTTGAATATTTTTAATTACTTGAACAGCTAGAGAGCACGTAGTTCCTTTGTTACTTAAGCAATTGATATGTAATTTAACTTCATCTGTGGAAAGTTTTCTATATTTCAAAGAATCTTCGTCCGTATAGAGTTAATTCTTTGAGATTCGATGTTGAGAGTGGATCAACTTTTGAGTTTGAATAACTAGGTATGCATAGATGGACACTTTGAACTATTCAAACCTCTTTATATAATTTACTCTAATGTGTTGATATTCTTGTGTTGCGTCGATATTACTTCTCGTATTTATAATTTCCCGAAGATGCATTTTATCACATTGTGTACTGGTTAGAAATCTCATTCTTAATAAAGACACTTAGCTACGCCACTTTGCTAATTAACAGAGCATTTAAAGAAATATTCAATTTTATTCGAATATAACGATGTGAATTGATCGCACTGAAAATTGCCAGTCGCAACTCAGTTTCCCAAAAATTAACCGGCACGCAAAGTGTTGAAAGATATCCACCTCGAACGGGGAATACCCTGGACACAAAAAAACTCGATCAATCAGAGGGCAACGATTTAATCTGGAAATTCCAGAAAACGCGCCGCGCATCCGGGTGTGTCAGAACAAAGATGCACTTCCGTGGTATTCGGTTGATCCAGCGGCCGCGTCTCTCGCCGAGAAAATTAAGGTTTGCAGAGGAACCGCCGGTTTCCAGCTCGCAACACCTCCCTTGGGGTATTCGGGAACTTTGTGGGCGGGTAGATTATTATGAAGCGGAAGAGGACGGGACGCCCGGCGAGATGGCCGAAAGAGGAACGCGGAGAGTTCGAGGGCCAGGCTACTTTCATGCGGCGGTAAGTATCGACTGCAACAGCACAGGTAGCCGAAATAGCCGGGCCGAGGATCGAGGCGACTTCCGGCGAATCGGTTCGCGGAAAACGCGACTCCGCGAACTCTGCGTTGCATAAAAATTAATGAAGGACTGAGACACTTTAGTGGGCTTTAACTATTTGCATTGGACAATATTTTCATTACATTCATTGTTTTCCGATGAAATGTTAACAATATTATTTGCAGCTTACGTACATCATGCATAATATTTAATATTGAATGTTTCGTTTTGTAATATCAACTGTGTTTAAATGGTGACTGAGTCGCCTCTCGAGTGGGAAGGGTTAATATTAACACAGTTTGTTGAAGTAAATAATCAACAAATGAGACAAATATGCATCTGCTGTATGTACGCGAAGTCTCCTTTAACCCTTTGCACTCTAAAGGTGAGTCTCAGTCTCCATTCGATTGGATATATCAAAATTATAAAGCCTCGATATTAAGCTAATTTAACAAGAATCAATGTTGTTCATTGCCTACGGATCGAAACAAACAAATATTTTGCTATTATGAATGTATTATCTTCAAATGAAATTTCCACTTGAAGTAGAATGGAAAATTTTGTTGTATTTCTTCCAAATTGTCGACAGTAAAATATCACATGAGCTTAGTACGCCAAGGGGTTAAACTGTGTAATTCGTAAACATGTGAAACTCAGAACAATAACTTTGTTTCTTAATTTATATATCTTGTCATTCAGTTCGTCTCAAATGTCGTGAATTTTTTATGTAGAAGCACCTACGTCCGACTAGTGTTAAATAGATTGTATATATTAGCGAGTTATCATGAGAAATTGGAAACAGTGATAGTTCTTAATGCACTTCCTTGCCGTCGAACACGGTCGGAGGCAGATAAGCGGGAATAAAATGGCGGCGAAGAATTTTGAAATCATAGATCTCGGGGAAAGGTAAGATTAACCGTTTCCTCGGGCGGGTTTCCCTTAAAGAAATTTTAGAGGCGAGCCGAGTGAGCAGTCTGCCCGTAATGCGGCCGGATGAGGTGTATCAAGCGTGCAGGTAGCTGCCTGCCAGCCTGCCTACCGTCCGTGCTCCGCGGAGCGAAAGAATAATCTTATATCCGGAGTTCCGCTTTCATTCTTACGTGAGATTACGTTTGTGTGCCGCCATGAATTATATCGCCGCGTGTGTGAGTAAATAACGGAGGCTGGGTCGCTGCGAGTGCTATGTCGATTTTCTGGATGGTCTGCTGAATGAATTTATTATCTTGTTGTCGGGTTCCTTTCAATTCATTTTTGAACTTTTGCTTTGCTTTGTCGGTGTTTTCCTTGTACTTTGGTTTACGTTTGAATTTTTGTGTTTTTATTTATATTTGTATTAGTGGTTCTGTTCTTAGTTCAATTTCTGGTTTAATTTCTAGTTCAACTGCTACTTCAACTTCTACTTCAATTTCCAGTTCAACTTCTAGTTCACCTGCTACTTCAACTTCTACTTCAATTTCTAGTTCAATTTCTAGTTCAATTTCTACTTCAACTTGTATTTCAACTTCTACAACATTCCCTCAACAATATTCAATATTCAACACACCCCATCGCACCACGATCAAACGACAATAAACACTCGAAAGGCATTCGAATATTCCTCACACACACACAGCCAAACGAAAGCTGTCAGCAGTACAAGTAAGAGCCATACTCAAGAGCTGGCGGAATCGCAGAGAAAAAAGACGTCGCAAACTAGAAACGGTGTAACAATTTCAGTACGGTAATAAAAAGGTTTAACGTAGCACCGATAAATTAAGTCGGCGAAGCGAGCGGAGAGCGAGGTACGCAAGCCCGACCGAAAGTCGAAGGAGGAAAGGTATACGTTTCATAAGCCGGGGAGAGGGCCGGAGGTCCGGCGATCGTTTCCGGCCTGCAGCAACCGTCGATCCTTGTTGCGCACGCGATCGAGGAAAATTGAACGTCGCCGAACGAAACGGATTGTATATCCCAGCGACGTATACACCGCTTCCACGGTACAGTTACTGTTATGGGTGAACGTCTCGACCCCTAACTCTTTCGTGCCGCTTCAATTGCTGCCGGTTAGTCGTTCCGGGGCCGAGGCCCAATTCGGCACGCCAGTCAAAGCTTGATAGGATACGGTTCAACCTCTTCCTCGATTGCGTTGCGTGAACGCGACGCTATCGAAGATTGTTTCGCTGTAACCGACAGAGCATTTTGTTGTTCCCCTGGAAACGGTCTGTTTTTCAGACTCGTGCGTTGAGCTGCTGGTATTTAACCCTTTTTATTGCTACTTGATCGTGCATTGGATTATATAAGGTGAACACGAGTGGAAAGAACTCGAGAAGGTAGAATGCAATTTTTATAGTATCCCTAGCGAAAATGAAAAATGCTATAACATTTTTCAGATCTTTTATTTTCCTTAGTACAAAATTTGGGTGTCTAAAACCTAATAATTATAAGGTAGTTTCTTTAAGATTCATTAAAATATCTAATATTATTCCTCATTCAATATTGGAGCCTAGAGTTCAAAGGGTTGATGCTGTTGAGTTTTATGTATGAGATATTGTTGAGTTACTAATACTCGGTATCGCTCAATTATTAGTATACAATATTATTGAGTGAGTAATTACCGAACAGCTCGAACGACCTGATTTCCTCACGTTACAATTAAAGGTCACAACTGTTTCTCAGAGAAATTACTGAAAAGTTTGATTCAGCGCTACGCAGACGGAATGATAAATCAATTAAAATCCCGATAGACGTACTCTTAAAGTCTCTATAGAGTCTCTACACATCATTTCAAAAATTCAATTTACCGCTCGGTAGTTTTAGCATTAAGTTACGAATTGATAATCCAGTTACTGCTATATACGCGTTCTCTAGCGTTACCCAAAGTTCCGCGCAGTATTCGTAAATTCAATAACGACGCATTCATTTCGAACTAAATAAGCGTGCGTAGAGTGGCATATTGTCAAACACTGCATAGAACCAGCGAAGCAAAATAAGATCCCTCATGAAAACGAGAACGTCGCCGCGGGGAATGCGTAGCGAATTCGAATTTTCAATAGAATTTCATTATAATTCTCTGCAGCAGCTGTTAATCCCCGAAAATCCAGTTTATTAACTCGCAAACAAACGAAACTCGATTCCGGAGCCCGGCCGCCGCGCCGCGCCGCGCCGCGCTCGTAATTCTATCCGGCGATCATCGAAAATCGAGCGACAGCCGCACAAAGTAACCGAAGCAGCGCAATATTATTCGCGACAGCGAGATACGCGAACAAACTGGACCGCGCGGCGCAGTTTATTTCGAAGCGTCGCGCCGGAAGTGCGGGGGATCCCGGATCCTCGCGCGAGCGTCGCTCCATTATCGCTCGCGATCCGATGATTCCGATAAAATCAAATCCGCCGGACGGAATCCCGCGCGCCGCGTATCCGTTACCCTCTGCTGCACAATAGGCCGCGATCCGCGGGCATAAATTACGCCGCGTCGTTCTGTTTAACCGATCGCCGCGTTAAACGCGCCGCCCCCCGACAATCGATGAAAAGCTTTTAGCAGGATTGAAGCGTCTTTTCATTAAACTCGTTCGCCGGTCCGACCGACGGGGATCTTTAATCCATCTTCGCGGGAACGCGACGCGTCGATTCAGACTCGAATTGGGCGGAGTTACGACCGGCGGATACGCGCGCTGCGAGCGGATGATTGAAATTTTGGAAAGAACGCGCCGAGTTTAGGGGAAATTTTGCGAGTAATCCGCGGGGGATTGGGAGTCTGGCATGATTGGAGCGAGGCAAGCAGAGTGATTTAGTGGTACGCCTCGATTTTCGATTGATAGTTGTCTTGTTGATTGGTACGAATAGTTCGCAGTGAACCGGCCGAATTGAATTCTTTACGATAGCGGGGCTGCTGGCGTTTTTAATGAATGCTAGAGGAAACTTGATCAATGGATTCTATTTCAATTTTAATCGACAACTGACAGAACCTAGAATGTATAATGGATACAAGGAATGGTATTCTCCATGTGTTTCTGAATATAATTGATTTCCAATTTTTCGAAGCATCATCTCTCCGTAATTCATAGGATCCCCAATTAACACTAGAACTACCGAACATTTAATACGACTAATATGCAATTCCTATAAAAACTGTAAAAATAGATTATTTCCAGTTTCTTCAAACATTCATTATAGTACTCAAATGAATTTTCAAAATCATTTCGAATATTTAATGCTTCGAAGATATCGATAATTGCTAAACAACAAAATCGGAACCAGTCATTTTGACTGGTACGTAGTTCCAGTGTTAATGTTCCAAACTAACTCAAACGCATGTTCTCAAACGCACTTTAGTTAATCCTCCATTCAATCCCTAAACACGATCAAACTAATTCCCATTTTCAAAACATCTCGTAGCATTACGAAACTCTCGATCCTCTTATCAAATCCATCCAGCAGCGAACAAACGATAAAGCGCTCGAATCGAAATTTCCCGATCGCCCGAGACGAAGTCACGCAATGAAGATCAAGAGAAAGCAGGGAATCGAATAGAAAGAAGGCGCCTGGAGGGACGAGCCACGCGAAGACGCGTAAAATTCGCCGCGCGAAGCTGGGCAAGGCGAAATGCAATTTGATTCGCGCAATATCCAGCCGGCGCGCTCGCCGGCGGTCCGCGCAATCGTGTCCGGATAGCGGGTACATCGTTTTGGCGTGTTGGCCGGAGCCCGCGGAATATATTGCACTTTCGGGACGAGGTCAGCTGCGACTGTAATTTTGGTACAACATTTATCTCGCGGTAACACCGCGGCTGAGATCTTTATTGAGTCCGGTCCAAATATATCGAGTTTAAACGATCCCGCGTACAAAAGCGCCCCTCGCCGCCCCCGTCCGGCGCTGTGTACAACGTCCGGCTCGGGTTTGTCCGATCTTCTGCCCGCCCGTCGAATAATTGGGATCGTTTCGACACAATGCTCGATTGATCCGACACCCGGACTGCGAAACAAACCGGCCGCCGCGCGGAAAAAGAGCGACCGTTACGCCCGATCCGTGAAAAACGCGCGAGCCGACCGGCGGCGTTCGAATTTAAGGCGGCGCCGGCGCACCCCTCGACCGATAACAGCTTATTAATGTGCCGCGAGGGTTTACGGGACTTTTAAATTCCAACCGGGAAATTGATACTCCCCGGGAAGTCGAGTGTTGCGACGATGGAGGTGCTGCCGCGGATCAACTGACAGTTCGGTGATCGAATTTTGCGGTTCCGATGGGGAGCGTGTATTTTCTGAGTGCCGCCTGGCTCGCGGATCGAGAAGCTGCGTTCTGGTATTATATTTGAAATGCGTCGGCGAATGTTATTGGAAACGTGGGAAACTTCGCATTCTTAGATTCAGGGTTTAAACCTGGATTCTTCTAAATTGTATTCTAGGCTTCCGGATTTGGATTTAGGTTCCTCTTATCCCTCTAGGCCGAATTTTTGTCACGATTATAACAAAATCTATCCAGTACAAAATTAATAAGTACCCACATATGTATATGAATTAACAATGTATTCGATAGTTTCCATAATTTCATCAAACGAATACATTTCGCAACTTTCGAGTTACAGTGACGTTAAACTTTCACGCCTGAGCGTATAACAGTTGCAGTTAACCGATTGCTTCATTTTATTCGCCACTTTGAGTGCGAAATGAAATAAATCAACAAGATGCCAATATACTGATATGTGACTTGAAAGTTACATGGGCCCACATAGGGTTAATTCAGGTTTATAGATTCAAAATTTACACTTGGAACGTTCTCGATTCCGATTCCTAGATTAAACATTCAGACTGTCTCCCATCCTGGAAACTCGACTCAAACGTACCGATCTTAAAGTAAGACATGCTGAACGAAGAAAGATTGAACATAAGAATTTCCAGAGGAAGAGGGAAAGATTGAACGAATCGCGGAAGTCTCAAAGAGGATTAATCATTAAACGATCAGCTGCCGGAGGAAGACTTGAAAAGCGAGTTTCGAATTTCATGAAATATTAGTCCTCGGCGCGGAATTGGTTCGACGAGGCGCGGGTTCGAAAAAAGGGCGGAGCCACGGAGAGCGATCGATTCGGCAGATTTTCAGCCCGCGACAACAATGAGGGGAACGCGATCCCGCGGAAGTAGGACACTTTTAATCGGTACGTAGGGATCTAGGGAGCCGCTTCTTTCGTATTACGTCTGGTAAGCCCCATTGTCTATGAAAGACATTTTCGCTTGTCCCCGGGACGCAGCCCCCGTGCCCCGCCAAGATTACTTCCTCTTAAGCCTCCTTAACGCGCTATCGTCCATTGTCCCGATTTTGTTTGCGATTCTCTTGAGAAAACTCCCGGCAACGGCGCGGCGGCCTTTATTATGTTGCGTGATTTCCGTCGAGCTGCGTTTCTCGCGACGGGAGAGCCGAAGGCTTAACGCTTTATCGAACGTCGCGCGAGCCTGGAATCATCATCTCTACTTCGTTCGCGGAATATTCATCGGAATCGGGCATCGATGAACCCGATCGGACGTAAAAAAGAAAGCCTACTTTCCGTACGCTCGTAACATACATCGCGATGATAAACAACAAGACACGTAAAATTCAATTGACCCACTTTCCCCGAACGCAAACTCCCGGCTGTCGGCGCGCGACGTTACTGTCGAACGTGTCGATCATCGGCTGGAATATAATTTTCCATCGAGAACATTGAGTACATTAATACATCGAAAGAACTGCTCGACGTGTAACGTTCATTGTGATTTCGGGCTCAGCTGGAATGACGCCGCTGAAAGTTTCGCTCCATTTCAATCGTGTTAAGAAAATGAACGTTCGACGAAGAGAAATGTGTCGAAAAAATGTGTAATAGAGAACTATATAGAGCAGAAGGATATTACACGAGCACAATGACGAAAAGAACAGTCATTGAATAATGCTCGAGCCGAGATACCATTGTTCCATCGCGGTTCTCCCGGTAATTCTGATTTATCCTTTCTTGTGTTTCATAAGCGGAGAAACAGGATACATCAACTCCGGCGCAATTACTCGAGCACGCTCTCGTCGGCGGCGCGATTTAATGCTAAGCGTTCCCGTGCCGTGGAGGCAGCGTTACCATCACGTCCCTGATACAGGTGAGCAACGATGGGTTACGGGCCGCGTTTCACGGGCAAATGGATTTCGGTATATTGCGACTCGCAGGGCAAACATTCCCCCGGCCCCAAATACCAACGAGTCGATGCTCACCGAAGATACTCGCTCGAATATCTATCTCTATTTCGGGCACGGTAATCCCGACTTCATCTTTCGCGTCAGGATCCGCTGCGGATCGCATTAGTGCTCTTCGTATTTTCGGTTTGATAGACAATCATTAACACTTGGTTTACGGGTCTGTGATGATAATAGATTTCGCGGTGGATATTTCGGGAATAATACCTTACTAATCTTCCTAATATTAATAATTTTCCTAATAATGATTTGTAGTACTTGGTGCATTCTGTGGAATTCTTTAGAGATTGAAGCAGTACTAATTGTAAGTTGATTTTTATGTTGGTTAAGTGATTATAGAATCGAAATTAACAGAAGTTATAGGTACAGTTAGTATATTTTCGTCGTCACCTTTACCTTTATATTTCTAACGTTACCTTTACCCTATGTTCCTAATGTTTTCTTTATCCCATACTCTTATCGTCACCTTTAACATTACTCCATTTTCCTATCCTTTCACCTTATACCGTTAACATTATCTTTACCTTTACTCTATTCTTCTATCGTTCCTTTTATCTTATACCTTTATCGTCAATTTTGTATTCCATGTTTCTAACATCACTATCATCGTATAGTTTCATCCTCATTTTTACATTTCTCACCACACAACCTAATCATCTGTACTCCCAACACATATTTTCTTAAAACAATTCTATCATTCCATTATTCTATTATTGAAATTCATATTGAACAGAGTCAATCGAAAAGACCACACGTCAGACGAGCTAACCGTAAATCTCGTTGTGGTTGTAAACGTAACCGTAGCCATAAGAATGTTCAAATTCGACGACGAATCCTGTTCACCGGTACGTTCTCACAGCTTCTACCTTCCCTTTTGACCGTTTATCCGACGCTTAAGAAGCGCGCGAACGTCGACGAAACCGCGCGTGAAATGTCCACCTTTATCGTGAGAACGCGTCATTTCCACACGACGTTAGTTTCACCCCTCTACTTAGTAGTCACAGATAAGAGACCGTCCGACGGTTTTTTTCCGTGCACCCTCGTATCCTAGCTGAACACGTTTGCCTGGAAATTTATCGACGAGAATGGCCGCCATAAGCGTAACCGTTCTGACGTCGCGCCCACGGTAATGTTGTTAAAGGACAGAGTGGAACACTTGTCCGCATCGTTACGGATTTTCTGCCGGCTTATTTTTAAGCCGTGCCCGCCTGGAAATTAGTTACTTCGATGCGACGCGACGGTGGATCGCGTACAGGCCGTTACGGGGATTTAGTGAACCCGTTTTGGAAATCTCGGCGTGATAAGCGGCTATAGCTCGGACTGAGCTTTGTTTTCGGTATTCGTGGAATTGTGTTGTAACATTTTATGATTGCACTGCGAATCTGCTTTTTGTTGTCTGGTGATCAAACTTACGAACATTCGAACTTTCGAACTTTCGAACTTTCAAACTTCCAAACTTTCAAACTTTCAGATTTTCAAACTTTCAAACTTTCAAACTTTCAAATTTTCGAACTTTCAAAATTTCAAACTTTCAAACTTTCAAACTTTCAAATTTCCAAACTTTCAAACTTTCAAACCTCCGAACTTCCAAACCTTCAAGCTTTCAGATTTTCAAACTTTCAAACTTTCAAATCATCGATCTTTTCAGTTCTCGACTATTTCCCTATATTCCTCCATAATCAACAGTCCATCACCCCCTAAACCTTCAAGCTCCATCTCACCACCATCCGTCGCCCCACTCCAAAACGATCACACCTACAGTCCTCGACTATAACCTCAGCACCCCGACTAAACCTCTAAAACCTCTCAAACTCGAGAAAAAAAGATTCGATAAAAGCGGCAAGAAGCTGAATCCACACGGAATCCCGACCAGCAGCAAATGGTCCATGCATCAAGCATTCTATTACTAGACCGCCGCCAACGATGGCAAATGCAGGTCTCGGTTGGTCATCGCTGAACGCCGGGACTCCAAGGCAGACCAATGGGTTTCCTTTAGCCCGCGGCACGGTCCATTTGTAATCGCGGCGAGACGTTCGCAGAAAATCCTCAAATTTCTTCGCGGCCACCAGAAAACGACGGCCGGCGACGACTATGACACACGATTCGGCCCGCGTTCCCATTCGTCTTCATGATTCCGCAAAGCCAGTAGTTCATTGGCCCGTTTCTGCTTGCTCGGCTTTCTCCGATTTCCCCATTATTCTTCGTTTATGGAAATAACACGGCCGCGGCGGCGTCCTCCCTTTAATGACGACCGAGATCCCCCCACCGGAGGCTCGCGTGCTAGCCTAATAAACATTTCCATCGGGCGACGCCGGCCGATTCCCTGCTTCCATCCCTAATTGCATCCGAGTTTCGGCAACTGCTCGGCTATCGGCGAGTCTCCGGAATTTCCTGGGAAGATATAACTCCGGGGAGCCGGGATTACCGATAACTTGCTCTGGAACGATGTTCTAATGACGTAGTTGCTCGGAACGTTCGGTGAAACTGGGTTTATGATAGTAGGATTGGTTATTATCGAGATAAAAAAGACGGGGAATCTAGATAAGGAGAACTCCCGCGAATTCGTAGCCAAGATGAAAAGGTGTTTGATTTCTTGAGAACAAGTGGAAAAAATGGGATGGAATTTATGTTATATGAAGCTGTTCCTACGGAACCATTCTAGAAGACTGCAAGTAGAAATATCGAGCGATGGTCAGACCTGTAAATTAGATCTCAATGAATACTTCTCATCTACATAGACAAACTGCCCGAATTTCATGAAGAACACTGAAACTTCATCGTCTAAATTGCAAGAAACTAAAAATATATCCCCCAATAGCATAACAGCTAACACTAGAACTCCCGTACCAGTCATTTTGCTTTCGGTTTTCTCTTTTTCAACAATTGATACCTTAAAAACTCGACATGAGTTTGAAAATAAATAGTTTCACTTGAATTCTATAACAGATATCCAAGAAGACTGAAAATAATCTATTGTTACAATTTCATACGGATTCCACATGAAGCGTAATAAATGCTCGGTAGTTCCAGCGCTAAAATTGGAAAAGGATTCTGGGTAAACGTCGGCAAGTTTCAATTTGATTTTACATCGAGCCCGTTTCTTCCATGGCGAGGCATAAAGGACCCTTTCTAATTTCTCCGGAGCATAAAACCGAAGAGATCCCGGCGCAGTGCGCAATAGCGAGGCTAAACGTCCGTCTCGAGACTTCATCAAGGCATCGGCAGAGGGGACACACAGGCGGCACATCGCCGCCATTAAATCGCTGTTTATGGCGTCGTTCGCGTAATGACCGTCTCCGTACATTCTAAGAGCCAATTGCCGTGTCTACGAGGACGTATCGCGTTCCGGGGTCGCCGTGCTGCTCCCCTTAGAGATTAAGGCTGCTGCGAGCAGGAAAAAAGGCGCAGAAACCTGCCTTGGCGGGGCTGCTTTCGCGCCGACGAATGTGTCATAAATCCTCCGGCGAGCAATTGTATGCGCGACCATAACTCCGGCCGATAGGCCCGCCAACGCGAATCCTCTTTTTTTCTGATCCCATTCGAGGAAGAAATATACGCGGCCAGAATTCCGAACCTCTTTCGAGCCGCGAATAACAACGGGGCCCGGCGATCTGTCACGTCCCGTACAGAAAAATGCTCTTCTCTCTTCATTCGCGGTGAGCAATGGATCCTTCGGATGAATTTCTGCGACACGAGGACTGCTGGGGAATTTTGATAGAGGTTATAGCGCGTCCTGCTAGTGTATCTCCGCGGGGATGGAGATTGCGTGGATTCATTAAGAGGCGGGTATCCTAGTATAGCTAAGCAGTATAGCCAAGTAATATCCCCAAGTAGCATATTCGGCTGCTATAGCCGGGCAGTAAACGTTAATTGCTCTAATAAAGAATAATGTCTTTCGGGAATGATGTGTGACGTTGCTACAAGATTGTAGGTTAATTTAACGTACGAAGTTCTTATGGAATATGCAATTCGCCGATCTTAGTCACAACTGTGGCAACTTGCGTTTTGAGTTGTATAGATTGTTCTTTTCGTTTGTTTACTATTTATCGTTAGTCTGTAGTATCGCCAACTGGATGAGACGCTTTAACCCCTTGACCTATGATTCCTTTCTCAACTCTGATCGGTACGGGTACTTTGTCCTTAATAATTTCTTAGAAAAATAGAAAAATTCTAAGCATATGTTATGCCTATATTTCCTTTTAAGTATAATAATTGATTACAGGGGAATAATGTTTACTTTGAATTCGAATGCACCGAGTAATATATATATTTGTTGAATCATGTTGAAAATCTTCACCGCGAGTCTCACTCGTTGTAGGACAAGGGGTTAAGTAAAATATTCAAGTGTAGCACTGTGAGTAACTTCAAGTTTTCGAGGTGGATTCAAATGTACCACCATGTATATGAGCAAAGGGTGGGGCAGTGTTTAACCCACCTAACCTCAAAGAGATACACGCATTGCGAAACGATGTCAGAGTGTTTTTAAACCTCGATCGCGTTTCCGTATGGATAACGATCGTGTTCCAAGGGACGATTTTCCCGTTTGAATTCGTCGGAGGCTTATAATTACCGGGAGAAAAGGAATTCGACAAGACACACAGGGAGCGCGCCGCATAATTAGCGAAATTCCATCGATTTTCGGGGTTCGACGGGACAAACGTCGGCTCATGAAAGGAACAATGCGCTCGCACCGGGCGAGGCGTCGAGCGGATTTTCCGTTTAATTAAAACACGAAATCTTTCATTCCGCCCGGGGCCGATTACAGTGATTACGCGGCCGAATCGAGTCGGTCGCATTGAATAATTGCGATCGACGGAAAAAATGATTTCGCAAATTGGACACCGGCCGATCTAGCTCGATCTATGAGCGCTGTTAATCACAGAGGTCCTCGGCGCCGTGCCGCGCGATTGTTCCCCTTTTCGACTTCATTTCTGCGCCGCTGGCCGGCGCGTTTAACAGCGGAGCCGCCAAATGGGTCAAAATTACCCACTCGCAATTCCCTCTGTCGCGATTATTCGAGAAGCGCAGAAACTCTTCTCGGAAATTACTGAACAAGTTGTTTGCCTGGTACGAAAACTGAAATATAATGAAGAATATGAACGTAATTAAAATTACAATTGAAATCTAGATGAACATACCCTTACAATAAATAAACAGACACAGGGAAACGTTCATTCAACTGTTCGATAGTTCTAGTTCAAGTGTTAAATAATAAAATAAGAATTAAAGGCAGATAGAGATTAAAAGCTGCGTTGCTTTCAAGTGGAAACCTCAAGCCAGGTTTCCACGAGACAACGTACATTTCCCCCAAATTTCCAATGCTACCGAAACGAAGGACGACACCGTTCCCATTCGCTGACCGACTTTCCTTTTTTTATCGGCCTCGGAGTTAATGCAGTCGCGCCGGCGAGCGGAGCAAACGGTTCCGCGGCGCTCGAACGGCGAAGGGGGAAACACTTTTTCAGGTATTAAATCGTATATTGTTTCGCGCACTCGTGAGAGCTCCTGAAATATCGCGCCGGCACTTTCGATGCACCCAGCGACGAAAATACTCTCGAGCACTTCGAGTGCTTGCGCGAAAGTGAACGGAAAACCGTGAATTCGATTGATTCGCGTGTGATCGCTTTTCGGGATAAACGAGCGTAATGAGTTTCGTTCTTCAGCGAAGTAGGAGTAATTTCCATCGAACGGAAATTGAGACTTGAACATTTATGCGTTTAATTATCATCTGCGCGATGGACAATAGTGCCTATTGTTTCTTTTGTTTCCTATCGACTATGAGTGATTAAATATCTGCGATAAGCGGAGAGAAAATATTTCCTTCGAGTATTTCATTGAATTCTATGTACGATATTTATTAATACTCGTTGCTGATATTTGAATGCCACGGGTTTAAAATATTCCGACCGCGTCCGTGTCGATATGCTCCACACTCCAATAGCCCCCAAATCATTCACCGATATTCGAATCGAAAATTACCCCAATCCCGTCAGAATTAAACGTCCAGAACCATTGGCATACCCCTCAAAAGGCATCACCCAATTCTCAGGCCGGGATCGATTCACAATGTTTGCGGTTTGTCACTCGACCGAGATATACACGGCTGGCGAGGATTGCAAATCCAGCGATCGGGAATGCATTACCGTAAATAAATTCCAGAAGCCCGATAAAAAGCGGGAAAGCGAGGGAGCGCAGCCAGCTGTAGGCGTCCGCTGCGGCTCGCCGAGAAATCGATACCTTATCTTGCATTTTTCCTGTGCCCGTCGTCCGTTTATCTCGAAATTTTCGAGAAGCCTCGTAATCACCAACGTCTGCGCTGTGTGGCCTTGTCTTGGCTTTGCGAAGCTTCACACTTTGACTGGCGAGTAGGGGCTTGTCAAAATCTCTGTGCAGTTGAAAGAGTTTTCTTAATTGAGCAGAAATTAATAATAATTGCTCTATCTTTCTTATGTCTCGTGTATCCAACGAAATTCGTTGGATACGTCATCAAAGGAATTGATGTATAAGTTTCTGGAGAAAATGGAACGAATTTGGCTGACTTGGTAAAGTGTGAACACTTTATCTACTGCAAACCTGTCAATCGGATGTTCTATTTCTAATGTTGAATAATCGATGGTGAAAATTGCGCTGGTTTAAAACGGAAGCGATCAGAATAAATATGTTAGCGGAATCTAGTAATGAAACGATCATTCTCATGGATGATTTTGTTTATTATTGCTTCTACTTTTACTGGAGACTTTCGGTGAATGTGTTTGAAATGAAAAACGCCAATTGGAGTCCACCGTCAATAATGTTTGAGAATTGAAAGACGCCAATTAGCGTCTACCGTCGGCAATGTTTTAAAATTCCATTGTCCACGATTTAGCTTGAAAGGCAACCGGTCCAAGACCCAAATGCGAGCACGAGGGCAGCAAACGTCTTCGAGAGGCCGGCGAATTTCCAATTCCCGCGAGAAACGCGGCCTATTGTTCCGCTAATTATGTAAACCGAGCCTCGAGCCTCGGCTGAATGTTGCGAGGGATCCATCGCCGGAGGCGTTATCGTACACCAGTGGTTCTTAATATTTTTCACTGTTCTGTCACCCAAATTCGAGTGACACCATTCCTTTCACCTGTAAATCAACTTTTCCGGTAGTCTATCGAAACAGCAGAAGTTTCGTTCATCCGTGAGATTAAAGAACACCAAACGCAACGCCTACAAGAAATTTAAACATTCCATTCTATGTTCCACTCAGATAAAATCCATTAATTACATTTGCAAATTTTCTTTATAAGGGTCACGCAAAATCACAGAAGCTCAGTTCTATAACAAAAGTATATATAATATTACCGACAGAATCTTTCAAGCTCATTAACACTAGAACTACCGAGCATTTAATACGATTAATATGCAATTCCTATAAAAATTGCAACAGTAGATTATTTTCAGTTTCTTCGGATATTCATTATAGTACTCAAATATAACTATTCATTTTCAAAATCATTTCGAATAATCAATGCTTCGAAGATATCAATAATTGCTGAACAAAAAAATCGAAACCAGTCATTTCGACTGGTACGGTAGTTCTATTGTTGATCCCTCATCCAAATTCGACGCAAACATAGATAATTTCCAACGAATTATTCTACACCTATTCTCACCATGAAACAACCGATAATTCCAATTTCCGCCACATCCTTCAAAAGCATCTCGAACCTTCCAAAAGGTTAAGAACCACTGGCGTACACGTTAATTAAAGGGTCCGAGGCGGCTGGTTTCGGTGTAGGGGTGGAAACGTCGCGGGGATCGAGCGGGCATCGCGTTCGCACCCGTCCCCCTCTCGGCGTGTTGCACCCTCCCCCTGGCGCCGGTTGGTTTTCAACGACGCGTGTCACGGTTGTGTCGCCGCGTTTGTTGACAGTTCAAAGACCAACGCGCCGAGCTGATCCGATGCGCTCCGCGGCCTCGGTCTATTGATTGCGCGCGGGGCGTGAATTCGCTTTGAAATC
The DNA here is from genome assembly GCF_051020985.1 of Nomia melanderi. Lineage (NCBI taxonomy): Eukaryota > Metazoa > Arthropoda > Insecta > Hymenoptera > Halictidae > Nomia > Nomia melanderi. Next base: position 30,139,876 of record NC_135000.1, on the reverse strand, counting down.
GACAATGAAATCCATTCGTCGGCTGGGAAGGGCGTGCTCCGCGGGAATCGGCGCGCCGGTCCGCGCTCGCGGCACGTCTCCGGTGTTCGTGTTTGCTCGCCTTGTTTGTCCGTGCACGCCGTTATGATCCGAGGCTGTGTCTTTTGCAGCTCGCTCGCGCTCGATGGCACTCCTAGGACCGGGCTCCTCGTGGAACGATCGGTCAACCGTGACGACGATTGCTCCCCTCTTCCTCCTTTCTTCGTGCGGAGTTCAAGAGCACTGGGACGAGGATTCTACCGACGATTCATTGTTCACGGCTCGTTGTTCAAAGGTTATTGATCTTCGGCGCGGTGAGTACACGAGTACCTTCTCTTTCGCATCTTTCTTCCACAGTTTCGGTGTTTATGCTTTCACTGGGAGCGTGGGATTCATGCTGGGACTTGGAGTGTTCGCGTACGAGCGTTTAAGTACCGATGGAGGAGTGGTCGAGCAGCGACGAGTATTGGGAATATGAATAGATTGAGTCAGAGAGTAAGTACTCGCTGCTGTGTATGTGGATGAACGAGTTCGAATCGAGATAGCAGAGCGTTTCAATAGAAATAGAATATTGAGATAAGAACAGAAGTATATCTAACACTAGAACTACCGTACCAGTCCAAATGACTGATTTCGATTTGTTTGTTTCGCAGTTATCAATATCTTAAAAGCATTGAATACTTGAAATGATTTTGGAAATAAATAACTTCACTTGAGTATTATGATGAATATCTAAAAAAACTGAAAAGATTTTATTGTTATAATTTTTATAGAGATTACATATGAATCGTACTAAATGCTCGGTAGTTCGAGTGATAAACTCGAATATAGGAATATTTGATTAAAAAACAGATGAATATTTAAGTAAGATCAAGAGAGTAATTAAGGACAAAGCTATTTAACTGCACACACGATCAGAACAAGAATGCTAGCTAGATTAAAAAAGCTACGTAAAACAAAGGGCAAAGGCCGCTTCAGCGGAAGGAGAAAGAAACAATGAGCAACACGCAAGTAAACACATAACCAGTGCTTCCGTCCAAAACATAAGAGAACCGGCCCAGAACTTTTCGCGAAGCTGACGCAACGCGACTGAAAAAAAAATGGAAGACTTTCCAGCAACTGTCCTCGGTGGAACACTGTTAATTTTCTCGTGGGCAACGGCGGAGCAACTATTCCGGCACCGCCGGGTTTGTTTTCCGGCGGTGATCGCCGGTTCCATGCCGGACCTCTTGCTCCCCCGGGATGACTCGACGGAAGAGGAATCCAAAAAACGCGGGCCGCTGTGTGCGGCGAGCCGAGCATCGGGCTCCGCTACGATCCGGCGAGCTTGGACCCGGTCCAAGGCTGGCCGAACGTTAGCGGCGCATAACTTGCACGCTTTCGCAACAAGCAAACCTCGACGCCGACCGCACGGATCCGGGAACCGATTCATTGTTCGCCGCTGTCGGCTTAATCGCGCGGTCGCCCGCCGAAAATATGGGCCGCGGAACGAGATCGGCAAACTATAACGCTCGATCGTCCGATCGTTCCTATGGAGAACGCGGCACAACGATCGAGTCGAGCGGAAGCTGATGCGGTTCAGTTCGGGACGAAAATCGTGTAATTTCGGAAGCCAAAACATTAATTTCCTCGATTTTTGTGTTTTTGTTTGTGTTTTCCTTAAATATGTTGTATAATCTCAAAAGCCAAAAGACTAATTTCCTGAATTTTTGTGTTTCTTTGTGTTTTCCTCAAATATGTTGTATAATCTCAAAAGCCAGAAAATTAATTTCCTCAATTTTTGTGTTTTTGGTTGTGTTTTCCTCAAATATGTTGTATAATCTTAAAAGCTAAAAGATTAATTTTCTCAATTTTTGTGTTTTCCTCAAATATGCTATATAATAATTTCAGAAGCAAAAGATTTCCTTAACATATTCCGAAGCTATGAAAAGAAGAGCTTTCTGACTTAGAACAAGCGAAGGAACGAGGAAATTCATTAATGATTGAAGAGAATATTATTTTAGTTCCATTAAAATTTATGGTAAGGTAGAGGAGAATAATTTAAAGGAGATTTCATTCTAAATTTCCATCGAATTTGCGATTGGCGAAAAACTACAAATACTCGTTCCACAGTATGCCCGGAGCTTTCGTTCCACGAGGATTCTTTACGCGGCTGAGAATCGAGAAAAATGAGATAGGATCTGCTAGGCAACCATTTGTGTGGAGTCCAACTAGCTAGACTCGAGACGGAACGCTGCTCCCATTTTCTCCTCCACATTTCCTTTATTTCACGTCATTTAAACCTCCATGATGGAACTCCGGTTCACTGATGCATAATAATCTCGACGAACACCAGTGAAAAACACATTTTCTCATCGTCTAAACATAAACCTATTACTCGCCACATCAATACAATTCCCTCGAAACGTTTCTATGGAAACTCTGTCCACGAAAACGCAAAGATACATTCATGATCCAAATTTCATATCACATCAATATTCATTTCTCAACGCATCGTTACCTTCTCAACAATCCCAAAAGAAGAATCTCAGCTGATCCCAATTTACTTGATAATTCCATCGTTAAAACGCTCAAGGTAAATAATTTCGCTGAAACCTCGAGCAAAAAGGGCGTCTCCCAAAAAATATTTAACGTGGCAACACGAGACCCTTTGTCGCCGAGCCGAGCAACGAGGGAATTAAAAGAAGACGCGATACAAAGGGGATTTGTTTAAGGATCCCGCCACTTAAGGGATTAAAAGGAGCAGCTAACCCGCGAATCCCTTCGCAGCGTTGACGAGGGCCAGATCCAGTTTCGGCTCGCCGCGGAACGCAATTATAATTACAAGCAGCTGCGGCGCTGCGTGGGCGGGACGGGTTCGAAAGGGAAAAAAGCCGAGGGAGAGGAGAGGAGAGAGAGCAAGTAGATAAAACCCGTTTCGGGTCGGACGCTTCCGATGCCTCGATCAAAGGAGAAAGACGTTCGCTCTTTCATCAAACACCGGGCAACTTTCCAATTACGCCCTCTGTGTTCTCGAGTCGATGGCGAGGACGGGCGCGCAGCTTTCGATCTGCGGATACAGGAGGACGGGAAGACGACGGGCCTGTCGCGGTGCCAGCGTTATGAAGGCCCGTCAAAGCGGAAACCTGCTATCAAAGTGACGTTCAATCTCTTTAATGAAACGTTACCCGTGTCCTCGGCCGAGGGGAAAGTGTCGCAAAGGGATTTCTTCGCTCCCGACCCGGCGTCGAGGGTTTTCGGTCGTCGAGGGGTTTGTTTTCAGTAAATGTGCTTAATGTCGTCGATTCGAGTGGAGCGCGAAGGGTGAGTCACGGTTTGCGGGTAATGAATTGAACCTGTGTGTAGGGAAAGGGAAGTATTTCAATGAATTCTGATGATGGGGGTGAATCCTGAGTATTTCTTACTGCAATGGTGTAATCTTCTAGTTTTCGAACCGGGGACCTTGCGAACCTTGGAACTTTCACATTGTGAAATAATTCTGTACAATGTTCACTGTCGCTCAGGCCTTTAAGAATTAATGTTTTGGCTTCTGGAATTATACAAGATATTCGGACACTATGAAAGTAAGGGCTTTCTAGCATAGAGCAAACGAAGAAACGAGAGAATCCTGGAATAACTACAAAATTTACGAAAATCAAAATGTTCAATCTCCCTCGCAGCATTATCATCTTCAATCTGCGAAGAGTCGCCATATATCCATCTATGCTGCGTTACTGACATGATCCCAGCCAGCCTGTGGCTCAAAAGAGAAGAGGGACATGGGACAAGTACCAAAGACGAGCCGGAACTAATTCCGCCATTATCCAGCCGAGTACCGCGAGTGGACGCCTTCCCTTGCCACTCTTCACTTTTAAGCCGGTTTAATTTATTATAAAGTTATATTGCAAAGTACTATAAAATTATTGTAAACCCCGCAAAGATTCATTTCGCCACCGATCCACTTCATCGAGCAAACAGATATCTAATAACCAGGCCCGAATTAATATCGAATGCTAAATTCCCGTCTTGAGCCTCTATTTAATGAACACCGTGGTTCCGTAAACAGAACACGCGCTCCGTGTAAACGATGGCCGGCGAGTACACGGCCAACGGGGGCTGCCGGTGACCACGGGATCTATCGGGAACGTTCGTCCCTGCAAAGATTATTCAACGCCGGAATTAATATCTAATTATGGATATGACGGGCGGAAGCTGTCAGCAACAGTATTTGGACGTCCACTACGCGCGCTCCTCGTTGCTGGCAGGCTCGTCGGCGGGTGGGCGGCTTGGAACCGTCGTAAGCCAACTGTCAATGGTACGGGCCGGACACCCGGTATCCCATTTCCATGCGAAATGAATCCCGACGCGCGCGAGCGGCCGCGCCGATTCCTCGAGGCTTCCGATACGCCGCGGCGCCTGCTTGCCCGTGGCACTCCTGTAAACCCGCGAAACTCGCCTGCGCTCCCTGCGCGCGAAGCTTATTGTGCGCCCGACGCAGGTCCCGTTGCATCGACGTGATCCTGTCGTCGATTCGATTCACGGTATTATTGGGTGATCGGTATTCGTTTTTGTTTGGCGAAGTTTGGGACCATCAGAGTGTAATTGGAGTGTTACATTAAGCGCCGGTCCCACAATAATGCGGATTTCTGGATCCGTTAAATTGTATATGACGAATATGCAATTAAAATGTACTATTTTACGAAAATATATAATGTTTTGAATATTTTTTTTGACTATTCATTCATCAGATAGAAGTGAATGAGGCTGTTTGGGCTAAGTGACCGATATGCTGCCGGCGCTCAGGCTTTGAAAGTCTCTTAGGTCGCCGGCGCTCAATGTGTTAAAATGTACCTTTGATGTTGTTTACTTGCGATGAGCTGTGCGATTGTCTATTGATCGAATGCGTTTCAATTCTGATGCTTTGTGTGAATTAACACTAGGTTTACGGGCATTTATTGTACAGTTTATTCTATTGTTCCTGCGGATGTTGATATTCGTAGATGTAGAAATAGACAATCAGGATTTATATTCGTGTAATTGGATCAACGTAAACCGATTGAAACATTTACCAAATAATGTTTATAAAATTCAATCTGCCTCAAATTATAATAGTGTTAATAGTCTTATTGCATTGTCACGTGTTCTTGTTGATTTGATTGGTCTTACCGGGTGATTGATGCTTTTATTAGTTATTTTATTTTATATTTTATATTATTTATATTATATTACTTTAGAATATACTACATATTTTATTTTATTATATTATTTTTTATTTTATTAGTGACTGAAGATTTTGGAAGTAATTCTGGTTGACTCCGTTTCTTATGCAATTTACTGCATCGCCACATGTTTCTGTTATTAATTAGATTGGTGGTTTTTAGGGTGATTCGCACTGTTTCCGTGTAGGAAATGAGAAGCGAAGAGTTAAAGCGATTGGGAAAACGTGGCATTCTCAGGGAAGGTTAACTGGAAATGTTAGCGCAAGCTTTGTTCGTCAAATGGAACGGAAAAATGGGAGTAATTGAGAAGTTTGTTGGACGTTCGCCTAAGTCTGATTGTTACCGACTGTCTCTACTTACGGCGGGGTTGATACTGTTATGGCGAATCCAGTGAATCACTTTTCAACGATTCAATTCCGTAAAACGTTCCGAGGTAAATATCGAGCTCGTCACTATCGAAACTCGCGTGCAAGACGATTCGATGGAATATTCGGAACACACTATCTCCGAATATTCCATCGGAACGAATCGAATTTTCTTGCCGGCGAAGCAATACGCACACGCAGACGTAGCAACGGGCGCAGAATGCCGATCGAAGCTGACGAATCGCTTAATCGGGCAACAGCCGTTAACGAGACCACCGACTACGGAAGCAATTCGCTTATTAACGTGTCCATTCTCGTTGGCAAAATTTCGCTCACTGAATTCTAATTAGTACTCCCGGGGACACGACGTTTTATTCTGTTCCGCGGAAACAAATGCGACAGTGTAGGTCGCTTGACAGCTAATCAGTAGAAATTGGATGAGGAACGTTGCAAAGAGATTCGGGTTCCATTGTATAATTTCGAACAGCTCGTCGGCAATGTTTAAACTAGAATCGCGGAGAATAAATTAAACTGGAAGTTTAACACTTTCAGAGTGGTGGAAATTGTCATCCGAATTCGAGGAATACTAGTGTTTTCTTTTATTTTTCGTATAGTTTCATATCAGTTGCCTATTGTCATCTTTAATGTTTACAGTAAGCGTAGACAGAGAAAGAGCATGAAATTATTCTCATTTTCTACTAAATTATCGACGCTAGAACTACGTGCGGTCTAAATCACCAGTTTTAGTTTTCTTATATCGCAACTATTGATACCTTTGAAATATTCAGTACACGAAATGATTTTGGAAATAAGTAGTTCTAATGTTAAGGATAAAATTCTACCAAGCACAATTACGAAGAGAGTCAAAAGTTTCGAAGTGTCATTTGTCGATAGAAATCTTCTTTACGGTAAAGATATAATAGAAAAGGTATTACATTGTACCGGTCTACATGTTTTCTTACATCTTGCACGCGTGCGTGTGCCACGGAGATCAACAACTGATGACAAGCACTGCTCAGAATCCGTGAAACGAGCGTTGAACGGTGAATTTCGCTCGAATCCGCAGATACAAATTGAACTCGATCGCATTCCCGAGCAACCGAAGCGTTCGCGCAGTGTACACGCGATCCGAGGATGCATTCTCGGGAAACGCTTTGAAGAAGACGATGAAAATGATGCGTCTTTGTCGGGGCTGCACGAAGAAAACGCGCTTGCCGGTTCCCCGGTGCACGCGAATCGCTGCACAATGCGATGCACTTACATGGTTAAGTGCGCCGTGAGATGCCGACTGGCAGACTTGTCGAGCATGCGTTTCGTATGCTTGCCGGTAACGAGCTGGGACGTGTGTAGTCACCTGGAGAAGCGTGTTTCAGACGCGCCGACAAAAAACTACTTTCACCGGGAGATTCTGATCCCTGATTCAGAGACAACATTCGCTATTCTCTTTCGTAACGACTGTGCATCGTTGCTCGTAATAACTGAACTTTGAATGCATAATGGATTATCTGGAATACAATACTCTAGAACTATACAATACTATACATATAACATAATTCTTACTATTTTATGTTACACATCATGATTTATAATACTGAATTTCAGATAACGCATTATACACTCGTAATTGAATTATCAAGCTAAATTGTAGAAAAAATCTATCAAGCTAAAATTGTAGAAAAAATTGGAAGAGATTTTCTTTGAATCAGAGATTCGAACTGAATAATGAAAATACGTTTGTAATATTAATGTAGTATATTCAAAAAATAGTATCAACCAGAGAATTTTGATTTCCAGCGCGTTTAATTACTTGGCAATAAAATCATTCGAAATATTCCCGCGTCGACCGCGACAGACCGCCAATGAAAAATCACCGAGACGTCAAAATGACTCCTGTGCGGCCGACAAGCATAACGACGGTCAAATTTACCAGCAGTCTGCTATTTTCTCTTTTATTCGGACCCATTGTCTGCGCACCACCGCGAAGCTTCGCTTAACAGACTGTCAATCCTATGACACCGCAGCGGGAACAACGGCAACGCGTGCATCTGTAGTATAAATGTTATTAATAACCCAAACGCGATAGCCCGGGGTTCCGTTTCGATCCGGTGGTGCCCGCAATAGATATAAATGGGAACACGCGGGCGAGTGTTTTCGCTACGTATATCCAGATACATATATACATTTTTTTCAACAAGACCAACAACAGCAATTTGCGAACGTTACCGCGCGCAGCGTCCTAGATAGAGCGGAGCTCCTCGATACGTGTTGATTTTCGAAAAATTTCTGTTTGCTTCCGTTTTTCAAAGGAACAAAGTGCAGTTAGGTGTCGTTTAAGAGCGTCAGTTAATTTGGGTAAATTAGATCGTTTCATAGCTAATGTTACTTAATGTCGAGCTGTGGCATAACGAATTAATACTAATTTTATATATTAATTGACACTGGAACTACCAGAATGACTGGTTTTAATTCTCTTACGTCGCAGTTATTGATATTTTCAAAGTATTCGATATCTAAAATGATTTTGGAAATAGTTTCTCTTAAGTGTACAAAATACCTGAAGAAATTGGGAATTGTATTGTTACAATCTTTGCATTACATGTCGATCTTAATAAATGCACGGTAGTTCTAGTTTTAATGGTATTGTCGAAATGGTAGTATAAAAAATATTAAGTATAGTAAGGATGACTCAGCAAATTCCATGATACAGGCGAATGAGTAAGAAAAGATTGTTTTTCAAAAATTCAAGCGAGAATAGTTCGGGAGCAATTGAAACAGAGATACCCTTAGGATCGGCGATTTTCGAGTCCGGTTCCGGTTGAGAATGTTCAACCCGTAGGAACGATTTATCATCGGGACACAATGAGTCGCGGCAACACAGAAAATTGTTGCCACCGCCGCGGGATCATCATCAATCCACGCTCGTTCGGTTATTTCGTCCCCGTCGCGTCGAAATTAGTGATTTATGGGAAGACATTTCCGAGAGTGCAACGCTCCGTTTCGGAAAATCGTAGTTTCATCAAATTCACGGGGGAAACGGGCGGGATCGGAACTATTTAAACGATTCCCGGGGAATTGTTCTCGCGATGCGAGACGATGCAGCGTTCCGATGGAACTTTGAACGGATTCAAACGAATCCTGCTCGATCAGTCATTCGGAAACTTCTCGCGCTCGCTCGCCGGCTATCTTTCTTTGTTTCTGGCAAAATGGCCAAGTAATTTTCTGATAGTTCCGTCGACGTTTCGTTTCTCGCGGAAACGAACAACCTTGCTTCGGGATCGGCGGAAGAGGATCCGTGACCGAGGAGAACGGAGGAATCTTCAATTAGAAATGTTTCTTGGTAATGAGCACGCGAGTGTTGACGAGTGTTCGTGACTTCGGATTCTGAATACGAATTGTTTCTTGATCAATTGGGCGAGAAGATCATTCGAAGGCGGCGAATTGATTCACGGGATGCTTCGAGAGAATTGAATGTTAATATTCGTTCAGTACGCCCTACTTCGTTGAAATAGCTGTGATTGTGCATAAGAAAATGAAAAATCTCTTAAATGATCTTCATTATCGTTAAATAAGATCTCGTCTTATCTTTATATTTATTCTACGTAAAACCTTGAATTTCAGTTCAGTTTTAACTATAATATATCTACGCTAAGACAGTATTACAACTGTAGATAACAGAACAACATTCTACAGATCTACAGCGCGAATATTATCGGTACATTTCACGTTAATGCGTTTGATCGGAAAGTTTCCGGGTGCACGAGGCAAAGTTGGTAAGAAGACCGGCGTTACCGGTGGAATCTCTGTTGTATCTGTAACGAGACGGTTGACAGGAGGTATCGGCATCGACACGTACGCTACACGGTCGGCGAAGTTCGGATGGAGCACGATTATAGGGGGGAGTCGCGTCATCGAGATATCTCAATGTGTTGCGAGGGTACGTGACTCAACTCACATTAGTCTTATCTGGCCGAAGCTAGACACCGAAGTTCCCGGGACCTAAATCGTGTCGCGGCAACTAGAGGATCAGGAGTTGATGCGCACTCGAGTTTGAAATCGGCTTGCATTAATATAACGAAGATAATACGGTGCGCCCGGAGAACTACCGTTCCCGGCGAGACTTCGGCCGATGCAGAATCGTGCGTTCACGCTCGAACGGAGTTATCGAATCCATTGCGACGCTGCGGAAAGATATACGGCTGGACGGGTAGGCTGAATCTGGGCCCTACGGGGAGGAGGCAGGAAGGGTATGGGGTGGGGACGTGCTGTAATAATTCAAACGTTGGATCTTTTAATTGGCGACGGCGCGATGCAGTGTAATTTGTAAGTAATTTATAAGTAGTGATTTTTAGGTAGTAATTTCTGAGTGGTAGTTTCGGAATTATTAGTCATTTGAAATTAGGAATTTCTAATTCTTGGAGATTTCTAAGTGGTAGCTTCGAAATTATTAGTTATTTCAAATTAGGAATTTCTAATTTCTTGGATTCCAAGTGGTAGCTTCGAAATTATTAGTCATTTGAAATTAGGAATCTCTAAGTTCCTGGAGATTTCTAAGTAATAGTTTCGAAATTATTAGTCATTTGAAATTAGGGATCTCTAAGTTCCTGGAGATTTCTAAGTAATAGTTTCGAAATTATTAGTCATTTGAAATTAGGAATTTCTAAATTCTTGGAGATTTCTGAGTGGTAATTTCGAAATTATTAATGATTTTAAACTAGTAATTTCGGAATTTTTGGAGATTTCTAAGTGGTAACTTCGAAATTATTACTGATTTCTTAGTAGTTTCGAAATTATTGACTTCTAAGCAGTAATATCGAAGTAATCAGTGCTTCCCACTTCTGCTTCGCATTAACGCGATGTCCAACAGTTACAAATAAAAGTGTAGATCAAACGGAAAACATCGCGCAACGCCAAAAGAAAAAATAAAAGTAAACCAGCTAACACGGTCGTCATAATCACTAGAATCAACGCAGTCGAGCCGAAAAAGGATTAATCCCATCATCATCACTTCGCATTACCCCAACGCCGCGTAACAAACGATTACCTTTATCACTTCCATTAACATCCACAGTCAATTGCAACGCCAATGTAACTTTTCACGTCAACATCACACGCTCCGCGAACATTTGCCATCGATGTTATCACTTCAGAGGATTACACGCGCGAGCAGCTGAACCATTTTAAATTCTCTCGTGTAATTACTGTAAAACCTATAATTCCAGGATCAACAGGAAAGGACAATTCACCCTTTCCCTTGTAATATCACGTAAGACTCGCGAACATTTCAAACGAAATTTCCTAAACCCAAATGACATTCAGTCCTCACAACTTCATAATAAATATCATTTAATTCCATTTAATTCCATTTAATTCCTATTTTTACAAAACAATTCTAAAGAGTGTGAACGTTTCGTTTCCCCGTTTCCAAGCCGGTAATAACAGGAACGAAGATAAATGCTTACAAGGGAAACAAATAAACTTAATTTGATTCTGCGAACCGATAGGCTGGCACTTTTAGGCAGTCCAACGGAGGAGCTTGGCACTCGAACAGTTAATGCAACATCGTAATCACGGGGACCGGCTATTGAAACAAACGCCACCGGCGAGCGGGTTAAAATATTCAATGCGCCGCGGACGGGAGACGGCTCGACGAAGACAAATACAAGATAAATATTCAGCAAAGGAAAGATCCGCCGACGATGTTCACCTCGCGTTATTTATCTCCGGCTGGAACGTTAATGCCCGTCTCTTTAATCCCGCGCCGGGCACACGGTTCGATGAGATTTACCATCGTGCCCGATGAAAGCGACCGTGCCGGCGCTATTAGCATATCTGTGTTCGACGGTCGACGGCAAGACGACGGCGGAGGGGGGCTGCAGGAAAAACAGCAATTTCCTGGATAGAAGAATTTATGCGGAAAGTACAGCGGCCCGCTCATTCTTATGAGCGGCGCGGACTCGTATAATGTCACGGTAAACGAACGCAGCCTCGCCGCGGGATTGGACTATAAAAATAAAATCGATTCGTCCCCGCGGTTCCATTAAATTAAGCCACCGTTCAACCGATAGCAGACTGAATCGACGCGGCAATCTGTCGGCGATCGATCACGCGTCGACTTACCTTTAACCCTCTCCGTGCCGCGTCCGGGCTGATGACTGCTGCTTTTATTTACAATTTCTCGTTCTATTGGTTGGTTAACAGGAGATCCTTGGGGATGATGCAAGATATGGGCGCGAAATGTTTGTGGTAAATGGTCTGGGAAATGAGAATTGAATGAAGCGGAATTTGGAAATTTTTAATCTGTTCCATGATTTTAAATTATGACGTTTGAACGAAAGTTTCTGATGAAATGGGAAAATGAGAATCCTATTGACACTAGAACTAGATCTAATAATTCCTATGAAAATTGTGGCAATAGATCATTGTCGGTCTTTTCAGACATTCATTGTATTCGAGTGAAACTATTTGTTGTCAAGATCATTTCTAGTAGTCAATGCTTTTAGGTATTAATAACGAACAGTTCGAAAGCAGCCATTTTTATTGGTATTTCTAGTGTTAAACTTCTTTAACCCCTTGATCTATGATTTCTTTCTCAACTCTCATCGATACGGCTACTTTGTCATGAATAATTTATTGGAAACAGAGAAAAATTCTAGGCATATGTTATTTCTATATTTCCTTTCAAGTATAATAGTTGATAACAGAGGAATAATATTTATTTTGAATTCGAATTAACTAAGTAATATAGATATTTGTTGAATCATGTTGAAGATCTTCACCACGAGCCTCACTCGTTGTTGTAGGACAAGGGGTTAAATTTCAATTTTACCTTGAAAAACCGACTACCAAAAGACCAAGAAAGCTACAAGTTTCTACAGTCCGTACGAATGGTGTATAAGAAATGAATAATTAAGAGGGCGTACATCGAAATTGTTGGCGTTAAAGGGAACTTTAGCAGATAGCAGCGTCACGATCGAGAACAATAGTCGGCACGCTCGCGGAATTTACCTGCCGATGAAGTCACGCTAGACAAACCGAATTAAATTGAACGACAGAAGGAGGTGGAGGGTGTCTCGGAGCCGTAACTCGCTGCTCCCGGAAATGAAAGCCAAGTTTTCCGCGAGGCATTAACACGGAGGAGAGACTCTCCGACCGAGAGGGGGGACGAGAACCGAGTTTCTCCTTTTGTTAACAGCGAGGACCCCGATAACGCGAAAAGGTAAGCGACTTTCGTCATCCGCGAAGATGGGAGCCGGTTCTCGTAGCCGGGAACGGTCAATATTTGCGGCCAACTGTTCGCCGAGCGAGAATTCCACCGAATTATTATCGAAAGGCCGGAGGAAATGAGAATCCGAACGCGACAACCGTGATACCCTGTTCACTTCGACGCCGGCCCGCGAAAACGCCACCTTTCCTGTCCCATTCGAAGACGTAATGGAGTTTCGGCTTTAAATAACTATTGCGGGATCGGTGGATCTTGATTGAACTCGCGAAACTGCGGCGCGAGCTTCTTCGAGAGAACGAGAGCGGAACGTTCCTTCGTTACTGCTTATTAATTTGGAAATGGAAGCTGACGACACGTAAAGAATTCGTGTTCATTAGGGAAGCGTATTCGGTTACTTCATTTGAGATTTATTCGTTTTTAATGAGTTCTGGACTATGAGTTCGTCGCGTGATCCGGAGACGGATGGAATATGGAAATTTGATGTACAGAAATTTCAAACGCGGCAACTTGACGGTTAGAAACTTTGATTATAGAAGCTTAGAATTTGGAAACTTTGAGTATAGAGGTTTAAAACGTAGACGCTTTGACTGTAGAAGCTTAACACGCAGAAACTTCCACTATAGAAGCTTGAAGTTTAGACGCTGCGACTATAGAAATTTAACCTTTAAAAACTCCGACTATAGAAGCTTACAGTTTAGCAACTTTGACTATAGAAACTGAAAATCAAGAAACTTCGAAACCATTCTACAAAACCTCACGCAGTACAAAGCCCCTCGGTTACAAATACTTTAATTCGAATCTTGGAAATCCATAGTCAATGAGAAGAAACCGAGAAACGCGTTTACGCGAATACGAGAAAACGCTGCGCGCGGGGTCCGGATGATTTCTATTACGCTCGAAATTAATTACAACAGGAACGGAACGATATTCGAATCGGCGGGATACGGGCACCATCATCGCGCGCGTTAACGGGTGTCGCGTAAATCACCGAAGCGGTTACTTCGGCGATTAGAATGCATCGCGATGGGAACGAGCTCCGCATTCTCCGCAGCCGAGCCCGCGCGCGAGAGGGAGATTCTTTTCTCTTCATTTGCCCGGGAACCGAAACATCGCGGAATCACTCCCGCGGCGTACAAAACATTCCCCAAGATTATTTACGCGCGAGCCCACCGGGCATTTTTAATTTCTCACCGTCTGCCATTAGATTTCGCGACTGTCTCCCTAACCTGCCACCGCCCCGTTCAACCCTTTCTCATTCACTCCGGCCTGATACGACTCCTCCAATCCTCTTCTTCCCAATTTCTATGCATCCGCCGCGTTTCTTATTCGAGGTCTTGTTATTTTATCCGAATAAAATGCCCGTCGGCCAACAGTAATTAAATTGGTGCGTTACTAATGTACATTGGTAGTAAGTGGATCGAGTTCGATATAGTCGCGGAACTTGAAGAATTAATGTGAACGGGTGAAGCGTGAAATCTATTATCCGCTTCGACTTTTCTCGCGGCATTTTGTAGGTCAGGTCGTGCTATAAATGCATAAACTTGTATTTTATTGATTGATTAAAACGGAATAAAGGTGGGGGTTCTAGGGCTGTAGCGGTAGGAATGTTTTTTAAGAATCCATTGGAGAATTTATGCGGAACGTGTTGTCGGGGTGTCCGGCAGTTTCATGAATTTATCCCGGTCGATCGAGATACGTGATAAATATTATACGTTGTTGTAAAAGGCAGCCGTGGATCGCGCGCGCAGTGAGAAATTCTTCCATAAATCCGGCTTGAACGTCGACAGTCAATTGTTGAGAGGATCATCAAATTTTCCTGTACATCTTCATCTCATATTTCACGTCATTTCTCGCATAAATTCTCGTGCCACCGGTGGCTGTATAATATAAAGCGCCGACAAATACCTCCGCCCTCTGAAAAGTGCTCGCGCCGACGGAACGTCGAATGCAAACCTCGACGGGAGCCGGCGCGGATGTCAATGAAAGACGGAGGAGCACGCGTCGGTAGGATATCGTGGCTGCGTGCGCGAGTGTGCGCCGATGAAAGCGGGGATCCTCTCGATCGGTCCGAGTCTCGACCAAGAAGTTTGAAAAGGACTTCTCGGGGCGCGGTCTCGAGAGCCGCAATATCATCTCCGCCGGATGCGGTTACGGGCAAACACGTGCGCGCGGAATTAGAGTGGACTCGGTAGGGAAACAGAAATTAGAGGACCGGAGACGGAGAAGAAAGCGGCGGACGGTAGAATGCAGGGGGGTGAGAATGAGAAGTAAAAAGGGAACCAGGGACAGAAAATTAGAAGCACGCTAGGAGAAAAAAATAACTAGAGACGGAAAGAAGAACAGAGTATTAAAGTCGCAGAAACGAAGAAATTGAACTATCAGTAAAAATACGGAAGAACTTAGATACAGAAAGATGACAGTGAAGATTCAAAGAAAATAAATCAACCAGTTGAAGACAGAATCAGAAACGAGGAAATAATACAAAAACAAAGGAAAGATCGATGCAGAGGAAGAAAGCAGCTAAACCAGACTAAAGAAACCAGAGCAGCAAAGCATATAAAGAACTAGAAGCAGAAGAGAGGTAGCTACTCCTAGGAAGCTTAGTAGCAGTTAAATCCTAGGAACGAGCGACGAAGAGGAGAAAGATCGCCCAAAAGCAGGCCGCAGTCGGAAAGAGAAGCAGACAGCCAGCTAAACACGCGAGGACGAAGCGCATCCGCAGAGGCGGAATCAGTGAGACGAACAAGAGAATGCGAGCGAGGGTAAGCAGTTGAATAGAGGGTGGTATTCGTCGGACATAATCCCGAAGACGAGAGTCGCGGCGGTGGACGCGTGAAGAGGGCGCGGGCGGGAAGGAGGCCCGGAAGAAAAGTCTCGGTTAAGGAGCGAAGTTTCCTTGGGCCGGGCCGCGGTGCCTCACAGGGCACTCGAGGGTGCGCTGGCCGGGAGGAGCAAAGGCGGCGACGGGAAACTGTAAAATGAAGGTCTAAGTAGGCGGCTGGGAGCTTAAGCTCCGCCACATGTGCCTGTGTGCCGGCCGGGGAAGCATGTGGCCCGGTGCCCGGCCGGGCAGAAGTAATCCGGACTAGCGTTCGCAGCCACGAAAACCGACTACGTGGAGCGAATTATTATCAGACCGCGGAAACCGGGGACTCTAAGACGCTATCAGGGCTGAAGGCTTTGCCCGGAGGCCGCGGAACTGTTCGCGGACCGGTTCCCGTGAATTCAACTGGTACCCGCCAGCTTTCTCGACTCGATTCCCTTCGGAGAACCTCAACGCGAGCCCTGTTTCCCGCTCGCGTGGGGCTCCTTCAATTACATCGGCGACGAGCAACGTCCCCGACGATCGTGTAGGAAAAAATTGGGCGCCGCCTTTTCAGACCTCCTCCGCCGAGCTTAATTGCGACGAGTCGGCATGGCTCGCTGGTGTGGTCTAGTGTGGCTTCTCGCCGCGGCAAGGAGAATAATTATTTTTAATCAGTCCTTAATTGCTCCGGAGCAGTCGCCGAGCATGTTGCGAGCGGTTTCAAGGAGGTAATCCGCTCTGATTAATCGTAGTGTTTTCGGGGAGATTGAGCTAGATGTTACTGAATCGTTTCGTAGATTTATCTGTTTGTTCTTTATTTACTCGTACGATTGACGTTGGATTTTCTTCTTTCGCTTCTGTACGTACTGCGTAGTTCTCTACTTCTTCGTGGAGGATCGACTGAGGAAAGTCAGTCGATCATGAACCCGCTACTATCGACACCAAGCGTTCCTCTGGCCCGCACGCGAATCCACGAAACATTCTAGATAAACTCGCGTCGAGGTATGAGTCCACGCAGTTCCTGACACTACTTATATCCGACATTGCTTCCTCGGAAATTCTCCGTTATATCCGTATCATCTCCTGCTAATATCAATACCGGCGTAACAATCCTCAGAACTTTATAATCATTAGCGCGAGCAATATTCCCAGAGGCAAACTCCGGGATTAACCAACGAAGCAAAACGCCTCACTCTTAAACACAATTACGTTAACTCGATTTCGCATTATTATTCGCCACTTGGCCAGGCGCATTCCAGTACCGAGCAACTTCCCGAAACTAGAATCCTTTCCATGGCCAGCCCGAGTTCCAAAAGCGGAATTAGCCAGGAATTCCGGTTAAGACACCGATCCGCCGCGCCGGGGCTTAATTTTATTCCTCCTCGGGCTCCTATTCGCAGTCCCGTTTACGAGAATCTAACGAAATCGTTCGGCCCCTCTAATCCCGCCGATCGGCAACCGGAAGCGCCGATCCGCGGACTCGTCGTCCCGAAGGCGGCGCGACGGTTTCATAAGGGGCGACGCGCGAGCGTCGACTTCCGGGAACGTGTCGGTTATTTAGAACTTTATCAAAGACTTTATGCGCCGTACGTGCCGGAATCCTGTCGGCCAGATGAGCGTACAGCTTCGTCGAGAATTCCGCCGGTTCATGATAAATACCGACTACGACCCGGATTTTAAGGAGCCCCGACCCGCTTCGTGCGCCGCATGATACTGCCGCGACCGCTGCGAGCCGTAACAATGGCGGCCGTCCGAGGCAGCCATTTTTCCCTCGCGGCCGGCGCCCAGTGCGGCGCAGTGTTGTAAGAGTTTGAGGACCATAGACAATTAAATGAAATGGTATTTACGTGTTTTTATTGGTTGGTTTTTGATCTAGAATTATTGAGATTTGAGACAGCTAAATCAACGCTGAAACGCGTCAGTCAAGCATTAACGGAGCAATGCCGCCATATAAGCATGGCACTTTTACTTAGTAAGTCCAATATCGTGTATATGATGGAAAAAATCACTATTTCTATCACTGTTGTTGTTGTAATGTTTACAAGAGTAAGTCAACTTGAAATACTGCTGGTTCGTTAAGAGTTAACGTGAATTATTGGTATATTAAAAGCATTAAACGTCTGATGGGATGTTCTAAACGGTTGAATACTGTAGGAATATCTCTTTTATAATAATTCCATGTGAATGTTGATGAATGTTCGGTTCCAGTGTCAAGAAACTTTGTTCCCGTTTCTGAAATCTGGGAGCCAGACTCAACGCGAGTGCGGTTTGGTTTTCGTTTCGGTTTAGATCCAAGTTGGGTATGCTTGAATATACGACGGATGTAAATCAAAGTCTGAGTTAGGTCAGTAACCAATTACCGTAGTGTACTCTCTGAAAACTTAAATACAGAGATCCCGTCGCGCTGTCTGACGTGGCGCAGCGTCAAAGCTCGATTTACTGCGGGCCGCATTCAATAATTCCCGGGTTTTGTCGGTTAATTTCGTTGCGTGCGCCTAGCAATGTTGTTTTTATTCCGGAATCCGGGGGCCCATTAGAATCTGAATATTCCACGTGACGCATAAATGATGCAAGTCACTCAGCGACGATCGCTCGCGACGACGCCGCGATTAGTTTTGCATCAAGCGGCCGGTAAACTTGCATCACCGCGATTTAGTATTCCATAGGAAATTCGGTGGAAGTTTCGTGGCTAGCGGGGGCCCCGAACGCCGCCGCTGCAATATTTACGAACTTCTAAACTCGAGACGTAACGGTGCGTTCATTTTTAAAAGTTAACGGACGGAAGCACCGTAATCCGGCCAAAGCCGCGCCATTCCGCGGAAGTCTGCGACTTGGAGGTGTAATTAATGGGGCTGGCGGAGAGCCGTCTTAGAAAAATTTATAAATCTTCGTGCGGTTGGACTGACATATCATTAATGCAATTTCAGGGATCACCGTCGCGATAGTCGATCCGCGCTTCATAAACGTTTCCTTGAAATTTTTAACCGAGTACGAAGGAATCGCGGAAGAGATTAAAATGTGGGGGTTGTAAAATATAGAGAAACGAGTTGTGGTTCGCGAGAACATCAAATTAGAATAGAAAATAAAGTACAGCGTGTTACGAACTGCTTCGTATTACATAGTTACGCTCACGCGAAACGCCTAATCTGACAACGGGTTCCCATCGTAGGGGATGATTATGAAAGTTTTAACTACTGTTCAGCTCGCGAACCCTGGCAACAGATTGAATTTACTAAGCGAACTCTCTTGTTGGCGCCAGAATTAAAACGATCACAGACCGTCTCCGCTTTTAAACGCGGTCCGTCCGGCGATATCCTACTTCCTTATTACTTCCGCCGAATAATTCGGCTAAGTGATATTTCACAATATCCTCTCGAAGCCGCTTTAAAACATTCCTCCCATAGTTGCGAGTCACTTAGCTCAATCCTAATTAATGGACCTAAATTTTAGCAAATTCTTTTCTTGGATGATTCTGATAGACTAAAACTGAAATGCTTACGACATTCAGTTGAATTACCCTTTATACTTCATTATATTTTTCATATTGTTATTCGACACGAATATCTATTATTCTATCTATCTATAGATCTACACATCTACTTATCTATCAATCCATTGACCTACACATCTACTGATCTATCAATCTATCGATGAATGCATCCATTGATACATGCATATACTGATTCATAAATCCATTTATCTCTACATCCACAGCTCCGTGCATCTATTGATCCATCAATCCATTGATCCATCTATCCACAAACTCAGCCACCGACGTAATTAACATTCTCTCACGAAAAAACACATTCGTTCGAGCTGCTTTATCCCCGCAAACGACAGTCCGGACGCCATTGATGCAAAGCCCATTCAGATTTAATCTGTTCCATCGGATCGGACAAGCGGAACATCGTTCGCCGGGGGTGCGGCGCGTTCAAAAGGTTGAATAAGCTTGAATAACGTCCCCGGATCCCATAAAATTCCGCGACGGACCCATAGAACCGATTCCCTGGAACTGTCGCGTCGCGTCGCGCGTCTCCGCCCCGCGCGCTTCCGACAACGTATCCCCGAGCCCTTATAAATACCGGCCAAGAAGTTTCTGCCGGCTTTATAAGAACACGGGAAATGATAGCGCACACGCGCTCGAAATGTGCGGCTCGTTGGTAAGAAGTACGCGGCGATAAATCCCGAGCGTGACCCGAGCCACTGGCTTTCCCGCAGCGTTTTGGTCTGGTTGCGCTGCAGCTAGCCCCGGCCACAGCCGAGAAGCGAAATATTACCTTGTTTCCGCGAAGAAGGATAACCGCGAACAACCTTATGACGGATAAACTGCCTTCGACGGTACTGTGTCCGACGGTGCGTGCGCTTTCGCATCGGGTAATAGGGAAATGTCCCTGGACTCCTCCGATATTCGGGCAGATTTCAGTTTCTACCCGTTTCAGTAGCCACGAGCGGATATTTCTTTGCTACGTAGATTTTATAATAAAATAAGAAAATCTTAACACTAATGATAAGTAAGGGGTACAAATGGATGACAGTTGATATCTAATAGAGACTTATATTTGAAAAAAGTTTCTATTTATTCAGTGTAATCTCAATGTGAAATCTCGTTCCAAGTCACCTTTGAATAACGGTTCGTCTTTTTGGAAATATGATATAGAAAACTCATATTTCGTATTCATATCGAGACGACAGAAATTATAATAGGTTAGTAATCGTAGAACCACAAAACTTGTTAACAACCAACGTTCAACTTGATTATAGGATTATGTGGATCACCCGTAACCGATACCATATTTGATTGTGGGCTCATGAAATCTATCAGTAATTGGCGCATGACTTGATTACGCGGCGAGTGGATTCATCGGCATCATAGAGATCACCGTACAACCGCTGCGTCATTGCAACAGCGTCGACAACAATTACATTGTTAATTAATAATTATTATCCAAAAATTGCGTCAACTGTGTCGTAACGATAACGGAGAAGCAACGGTTCAAGCACTGTTGCATTCGAGAATCGCCCCTTAAAATAACGTTACTGCTATCATCGCTTCCGCTTTTCGCTTCGATATTTCAGAAAGCGCAAGATTATTGGGGCGCGCGCCGCCGTGCACGTTGGAAACGCGGGACTCAAGCAAAAGGGAAGAATTCCCAGCATATTCGAACCTGTGATATTCCAAGCATGCTTTGAGTATCAATTCCCCGGCAATCCTGTTACATCCCCGAATGGTAATCCCGAAATTAAATCGGAATAATCGTGAAACAGGGGTTCAACGAACAGAGGATCGATCGGAACTTCTAAAAAATTCCGGCGATTCGCTGGGGCGAGCTCGAAACGCGTTACGCGAGAACTTCGCGACCATCCGCTGCGCCCAGTAACGAGTTCTCATGACTATACTGCGCATTTTCGTGCAAATTTCGCGGTTCAAGGGTGTAACTAGAAAAATAAAATGACTAAAAATAGAACTAGATATTCTTAACAAACACCGTAAAACGTAGCACGCTTCGAGTATTCCGTATTAGGGTACATTTCGAGTTTCCAATGTTCCCATAAATACGGAAGGATCCGCAGTCTATTCGTGACGGTTACCTAAACTCCGGCGGGATAACGATACTTGATAAACTAATTACGACCCGTACGAGCTCTCCCCTCGTCGCGGTGAATCCGAAGTAAGTTAAGTCCCGTTTCAGGAGCTGCTTTATTCCCTTGCGAATTAACGCTTCTTCGGCGACGCGCTTTGTTTATGGCGACGGGGAAAGAAATCCCGCGTGGAAGCGGGATCCTGAAGCTTGTTAACGCCGCGGCAGATTGTCATCAATAATCCCCTCTCCGACTTCCAGGGAATGTAAAGAGCTTTCTGTGCTTCGCTCGGGATTCTATCGACATTCCCGTGGCGTTATATTTATTTCACATTTTATCAACGCTTCCGGCTCCGTCGGATTTAAATTACAATGGTATAGACAGACGTCTGCTCTGACAGAGATCCGTCTGCAGGTTCAGTAATTAATTCCGTGTAACGCGAAGTGGAATAATGTCGACGACACTGTAGAAACCGTTGGGAGAGTATACATTTCGGGATTTTTCAGAATAACGTGACCCAGTTAAAGAGAGATTTCATTGGAAATCAAGTGCCAACATTTTCCATTTGCAATTCAAAGTTTCATATTATAAAATTATCCTTCACCGGCGGCAACATCGAATACTGCTCGTTAATGGTATGCGTTCGCGGGCCACCCTGTGACAATATAAATTCCTATAACCGTTCAGAAATCGACCCTTACTTCTCAATTGATCGCGAGGCAATGAAACCCACGAGCACCAGGGATCCAAAGCTCAAGAAACCGCGAGCAAAGAAGATGGAGCTTCCATCACGGACGCATCAGGCGGCGATCAAGCTTTATCGCGCGGAAGGAAACGCGAGGAAGCATAGTGTCGCAGAAAAACTGTTCGCTTGAAAATTCCGCACGATAAGCGATCGTTATAAGAATTCCGGGGAGATGATCGCCGTCAGTGGCCATTAGGCCGCTTTCACGCAACGATAGTCGTGTAAAGAGGTCGGAAATTAATCCGGAAATTAATAAATCACATTCTATTTTTATGTAATTCCATAGAATCATTATCGTCGAAACATTGAGTTGATAAAACAATTAAGACACTGCAAGATGAACTCTTCAACAATGAAGGTAGTATTATAATTTCATTAACACTACAATTATATTCATTTTTAAACACTCTGCCTGAAAACCATCGAACATGCTGAATCATTTATTCCTAAGGAAATATGTATAAAGAACAGATGTTACTGATTTAAAATATCCTCTCACGCAATATGGCTTTCAAATGTCATATCAACAAAAAGTTCTTAAAGCCTTGATCGTGTAAAAAAGGCTGCAAGTTTCCCAGAAGCTTAACGCCACATGCAAACTGCCTTATGAAATTCCATCGCAGTGAAACTAGCGCGGCGACGCGCGGTAGCAGTTTACAAAACCGGAAGCCGATGGTCGCGACGCTAAATAATCCAAAGTATGCGCGTACGCGGGATTAAAATCGCCTATTGATTCCCGGCTTGTGTTGTGGCAGCCGCGGAACCGTTAATGGAACAATAATAGGCGGGACCAAGCGTTCGTTCGCGTGGCGATGTTACTCGGCCGGCGCGCGATAAAATTCCGGCGGCGGCAGGTAATTAATGCTCGATAATGGCCGAGGACACAGTCGGTAAAATTATATTCTCGCGAGTTTTACGCGGAACCCTGGCCGGCCCGCAACGTGTAATCTATACCGGGGGCGCGGAGAATCATGCATAATTCACGCCGTTACAAATTATCGCGGCTAATACGAATGCCCCTATCGTTTGTCCCTGTTTCCGCTTTGGCCTTGTTAGCCCCGCTGATACCGTACGGCGCTACCTTTGCTACTAGCACGAGTGTAATGGGCCACGAACCGCGATTGTTTTTCTTTCGAACGAGCTGCGGAACTATTTGCCGAGCGCACGA
Source organism: Nomia melanderi (assembly GCF_051020985.1). Taxonomy (NCBI): domain Eukaryota; kingdom Metazoa; phylum Arthropoda; class Insecta; order Hymenoptera; family Halictidae; genus Nomia; species Nomia melanderi. Next base: position 30,116,774 of record NC_135000.1, on the reverse strand, counting down.
TGCTGCGAGATACTCGAGTATGCCGTGCGATATATTCAGAAACGCGGTAGAAGATTCTGGTTTGATTCTGTTGAATTCTATCGTTGGTAATTGCTCGAGTTACTGGAATAATTTTATTTAGAGATCGTGGAATTTTTGTGTAGTTTGATGGCTGCTGCTTATTACCGAGATTCAAAGGGTTAAATGGATAATTTGAAGTTATGGAGCAGTTTTCTTCGTTATATCAGATTATAGTTTATCAGTGTTCTCTGGATAGTACTATAATATAGTAAATACACTAACTACCACCCTTGAATCATCTCGAACCATCCTCCGAAACATTTTCCCCGGCTCCGACCTCGAACTCGGAACTTACCGTTCGAACAAACGAACGTTCATCGGGGAAACTGAAGTCTCCACGATTCCCCGAATCGCGGTACAAAAAGCAAGATAACAGAGATATACCCGGAGAGACGTCCCCTTCGGATGGGAATGATTCAATTCCAAGTGAAATCAGTCAGCCGAATTCGCAGTTGCAATTGCATCGTCGCCGTTCCCCCGGAATACTTGACGGAACTCGCGAAAACTATCCGGCCCGACAATGCCGGAAAAGCGGCGCAAGTTTCCACAAGCGAGGCGCAACGCAACGATTACGTCGTCGCTCGGCTCGCGCGTTCGAGAGCACGTCGCGCGCGCGCTGGATCAATTTAAAGTGCTTCGGCGCCGGGGCGGGCGCATTATTCCCGACAAAGGCCCGTCAGAAACTTGCGAGTTCGGTTACCCTTAATTACGCCCGATGCCCGACGGGAAAGTTGAAAAATCACGGCCGGCCCCCCCGTCGAACCGTCGGCGCGCGGCGGAACGACGAAAAAAATCTATAGAAAAGGGAACGACCGAAGGGACGAAGGGGTCGCCGGGGCGGAGGGTCTTGGCCGATCGAACGCGAGACATTATCGGCGTGTCAAGAGTTTTCAATGGTTAACGAGCTTCTGATCAGATTATCGGCGAAACTTTCGGAAGAAGCGCGACAGTCTCGATTCAACCGCGCAGAACGATCAGCGACTAATTTCCACGGTTTCCGTTCCCTTCGATGCGGATTTAATGGTTTATCATTACGGCGGCCGCTGCTTCGCGTCGGCTCAGTTGTACGGGTTAGCTAATTAATTTCAACGTATGTGGAATTCGGGAATAGTTGGAATTTGAGAATATTTGGAATTCGGTGATGTTTGAAATTTACGAATATCTGAAATTTGAGGACATCAGGAATTTCACGATATTTGGAACTCGAAAATATTTGAAATCGTCGAAACTCTCCGGACATTTTACAATGCGACGAAGAAAGAAACGTAGCAAAGACATTTGCGAAACAAATGAAACATATTTAAAGTGAGAAGCAACGCAAGATCAATAGAAGCTTCGTGTTCGGTGTAGTCAAACAACGAGTCCGAAGCACAAGAAGCAATAAGCGTGACGCAATGTAAACGAAATTCCGCGAAATTTCTAATCTCCGCAGGATATCCCACAATTCCCCGAACGCAACGAATGACCTCGTATTTATAGAGTATTTACAGAGCATATGTTCGAGGGTAATCGAAACGCAGCGGGCTACTGCGCGGAGCGAAGCCCGCAAATACCGTCGATAATACAACAAATATTCCGGTTGCGAAATGCGAGCTACCACGTACGCGGCATTGTCCGCCGTATTTAGGACTCCGGCTGAAGTTTGCAGATTTTTGGCCAAACACGCGTCACGTACCGGGTCAAATATTTCGCGGGAACGTTTTTCCCGGGAATACGGCTCCGACGGGGGCCGGAAAACGGAGAGAAAGAAGAGAACAGGAAGGAAACGAGGGAAGAAGAGAGGAAAAAGAAAAGGGAAGAGAGCTTTTACGAGGCGAGCCAAGCAACTATGACAAACGTATCGCAGCCCTAGATTCCGTGGTTCCATTATTGTTTCGATATTTGTGGCGTGCACGAGAAACGTCGATTCTACCGGGGTTCGATCGTCAAAACGACGCAGGCTCGTCCTCCTCTCGATAGGGATTCTCAGTCTAAAACCTGTCCCGTGGAAAAATAAATAATTCGCGAGGGATGCCGCCGAGGGAGAGGGTGGAGATTGTCTCGAAGGAAATACTGGCTAGTCCGTGAGCTCGAGTGCCATCGAATGGGATCGTTCAAGCTGAGAGATCTTCGAACAAATAGTCCCTTTTATTTCTCCTCTATGTTCTCGGTGTTTCTCGATAACAATGGGTAATTAATCGTTGGAGAAAATAGAAACGAATCGCGAGGATACCCGTGATATTACGTGGCGATCGGATAATAGTAGACGGAGAAGATAGTCATTGAAATAATAAATGTCTGTATAATTACTAATATTAATACTGACAGGTAGACAAGCATCGATAGCTTAGTCATCGTATTGCAATAGTATTCGCAGAAAAATGGCAGACAGCTGCACATCAAGGCGAAATGGATTGTACTTCGAGGATTGAAATCGTTTTATGTTCTATTTGATATCTAAGAAAATTGAAATCGATATAATACAATTTACGAGTACTTCAGGTGTTTATGTTCTCCATTTACGAGGAGGTGCAATGCATGTTGAGCGATGTATCGGATGCAGATACACGGGAATATATTCCGATGGAGGGAGCATTCATAAAATGGACAATGCCGCGGGAAATGTATATTAAATAGCGGTGCTCTCTGTTGAATACGCGAAGGTGCGGATTAGAGGGAGTTTTACTTAAACTTTCCATTTTCCTAATTAAATGCGTAACTCTGCGTTTCTACGTAAGAAAGCTTTCGCCACATGCTTTCCGCGGTAATTGAAACACAGTCCATTATCGATAATTTCCGCACATTTCTACGTTCGTGCGGACTTCCGCTCGAATCTAATTAGTCAAGAAAAAGTCACCAAAGAAAACTTCCGGGAAACCTTGCTCTCCCGCAGCCCGAAGCAATAAGGCGAAAGAAAAACCTGCACGAAACCCACCGCAGGAGCGGGAGGGAAGTTTTCGCGCAATAACGAGGATCAACGGAACTTTCAGAAGCCGTTCTTCGCGATACAGCTTAATTCCTGCGCATGTGAAGACCGTTGCGTCTCTATTTGCTGCGAAATTAGGTGTGCCAGTGAATAATGGTCTCGGGAGGTTTCTATTGGCTCGCTATAGAAACTGCGCTCATCGATAGGAATTCAATAGACGGGAATTCGATTTTTCCAAGAAGAATTTAATCTCTGGATGCACGCAACACAAGCGATTTCTTTATTCAATGAAATATGGAACGACGGGAATGGAAGGTGCATTAGATTTACCACTAAAAATTTCCAAAGCTTCTCGAATTCGATATCTTTATTATACTTAGCTTAAATAATATCTATCTTCATTCCCCGCTATCTTCTATTATTCCCAAACAAGTTATTAGCAGGAAAATACTTCAAACTGTTTATTTATTATTAAAATGAAATGTAGATCACTGGATTGATCAAACGTTGCATTCAGTATTAATCTCTCCAGTATATTATTCAATATTTAATTATTCCGTTTGATTACGTTCAAAAAGCTCTTCAGGTAGAAATTATTTTACCAACTTTTGTTGAACGTATAATAGATCGTTCATTAAAATACTCGATGACTACGAGATGAATCGTTTCGTCGGGAATCAGTATATACCAGCTGCGTGGTCATCGACGAAAATTCAGCACTTTGAGACGCCTACCATGATTCATCGTTTGAGTACCGCGGACCGACGTATTAGGATCGCAATATACCATCCATATAGACACCTTGTTTGAACACAGAGTGTACGGTGCGTTAATCGGCATCCGTGTCTTTGTCTGCGTGAAATCCACGCATCACCGGATACCACGGGCAAACCGGTGGCGCAACGATGGCGGACGGTGCCGTGGGTACCGGTGACTGAGAAATTCTACGCGATCGATGGACGCGCGTTTCGTTCTACTGCAGCAGGAAAATCGGAATTGAGATGAATCGACCAATACCGGATTGGAAAACACGTATGGACCGGTTCGGCTGATCGTTCTTTCGCATCTGCAGGATTTGGAAAAACGCGAGGGACTTCGTCAATCGACGGGCGCGCAACATGTTAACCTCTTCAGCGACTCAATTTTTTGGGAACGGAGGCGGTTCCGGTTGTTGGTTAGTTTTACCTCGTACAATATAAATGGATAACAGTTAAAGTGGAAGGAATAGGAATAAATTGTATTATAGATATTATAGATATAGATATTATAGATATAGATATTATAGATATAAAAATGAAAATGAAGTTTATTACAGATTAAAAATTACTTTAATTCTGTTTGCAAGAAACAACTAAGAAAATAATGATAAGATCAACAGCACATAATTCGTAAATGCTTCTCGAATCTAAGCAAACTTTCTGCTTCACCGTTTCACTTCTTAAACCTCCCTTGTTCTCGTTGTTCACGAACTACAAAACTTATGCGCAAGAAATTTCGAAAGCAATATCATTCGCAAAGTATATTCTGTTATTCCTCAAACTTCGATACCGATATCAGCATGATCGAGTAAAAGATACTTCGAAATTGAAACCAATATTCTCATGAAATTGATCTACAAACTTTATTCGCTGCACATTGACATTTTATACTTCAATTTCCCGCGTCCTGTGTACCCTACACTTTCATTCTATTTCTGCAACAATCAATACTCGAAACTAGAGTACACAATCTTCTTCAGCGTGGAATTCGATAATACATCTTCCTAACCCTTCCAACATACTTCCCAGGCAATCTTTAGATAACCAGAATTCTCAAATATATCATCTTCATCTACGAAGGGTTAATCATTCACTATCTAATTCAGCAGAATCTGCAGAAAATTTCGAATATTCTAAACAATCTTCATCTACAAAGGGTTAACCATTATATCTAATTCAGCAGAATCTTCAGCTTTCGTACACTCTAAACAATCTCCATCTACAAAGGGTTAACCGTTCACCATCTAATTCAGCAGAATCTGCAGGTTCCGAATGCTCTAAACAATCTTGATCCGCAAACGGTTAAACAGTTCGCGTAACGAACCCGTTCGATCCGGTTTCCCACGTGCGCAGAAGTGGGAGGAAGCGTCGTGCGAATTTCACGGATCCATTGATTCGCGTTACATCCCTTAAATCGGACCGCAAAGCGTCAACACGGTGTTTGCGAGCGACGCCGTCGACCGCACGGCTCTCTGCGGTCGCGCACGATAACTCCCCGGCCAGCTGCGTGTGCTCCCGCGCCCGCCCCCGCACAGCACCGTCAGCGGGAACGCTGACATCCGAATCCGGAAAAAGCATTTACTTTCGGCCAAGTGTTTCTTCTCACCGGCGGAGTTTTCCACGGGACACCGGCGGCTGGGTTGTTTTGCCTCCCCCGCGTGCCGCCGGTGAAAAGGGTCGAGAGGCTTTTAGCCCGGTGGACTCGATTTATCGGCAACACGCGCGCAAACAGAAAAACCACTCGCCCCTTTGACGTACACTTTCGACCCGCTAATTAACCTTTCGGGAACCTCTGGCAACTTCGATGGATATCGTTCCCACCGATCGAGGCTATCTTTATTTCTGCTTTTCTTATTGTTTAACCCTTGGAACTCTGTAGGCTCCACTATTGCACCAGTTCTAATATTAAATATTTTAATGAATCCTAAGAAAACTACCTTAAGATTGTTAGATCTTCCAAATATACGAAGTTTGTACTGAGGAGGGAATTAAAGGTCTAAGAAGTGTTATAACATTGGTAATATTCAGTAGGACTACTATCAAAATTGGTAGGCGTTGCTGACGTACCACAAAAGTATGTGGAGTGCTAAGGGTTAACTCTTCGCTAACTTTCAAATGTATACGTGCTTCTCAATAACCAAGCAGTGTCTTCAATCTTTCGGAGGCTCGTTTATAATATTGTAAGCTGGTAGCTTATAGCAAAAGTAACTTAGAGTTGTTGGAAGATGATATTAAAAATTCTCGGAGTGCAAAGGCTTAACTGTTATTTTTGTTTACGGTGGTTTCTTTCTTTACGGTGTCAATTATTATAAATTACTATATCATTCGTAACACTACATGTCCAGTATAAGTATCTAGGAATTCAGTATCATTCCTATAGGGTCAAGCTCTTCGATAGTCGCTCCACGCTGCCGCAAGAATCGAGAACAAAAAGAAAGGAGAACAGATCATCGGCGAAAGGGAAACACGCGCGCAACGAACGAACGTATTCCGGTCTCCGGCATTCACTGCGAATGAAAAGCTCGCTCTCGCGATGCTCGAGCCTTGTTTTCTCTTCTACCCGTCCAGCTACCGATATTAATCTCTTCAAAGGGCAGCGAAGGGGTAAATAATAAATCGTTCTTTACGTGTAGTTTCGATACTGTTCAGCGAAACTGAGGAATTAGTTTTCATCCGATAAGAAACACGAACTCTGACCTGTAAAGATGTCTGTGGACCGGTGCCTTTGATCGAGGAGATCGCGATACGATTCAAGCGATTCGCGTCTTCGCCGCTGACTGATGAACGCAGCGAATCTTTTGCTCGGAATAAAGATCGCATCCGGCGAACGTACAGATTGTTTTCATTAATCGTTCGGTATTCGATTCATTTGTTACCGTGCTTGCCGCATTGACGGGAATAAATCGTGTGGATTATAAGGGGGAATGGAAATCGTTCAACTGAATTATTACCGGGACGATATGTATCGATAAAATTCCGACAAATAATCTGCGTTTATGCTAAACAATAACCGTGCGTTGATTTACAGGAATCGCTAACTACAAGTGGTCATTCGTAATCCGACGATTTTATAAATTATTACATTTTCCTTTTAAATTCCTCTTTCCGGTATACTATTTAATAAACAAAAATAGTCTCGCAATCCACAGCTGTCTGGCTCCGAGAAAGGAGCTAGCCGGCCGGAAATCGAGGCTCGAATCAGAATTTAAAAAATATTCGAACGAGTGAGCGCCGAGGAACGGCCGGCTCGCCGGAAACAAGGATAGTCCCGCGACCCGTTATCGTTTCCGTTGGCGTGTCTATCGGTAAAGATTTCAATTTTCCGTGGGCAGGCCTCGCTCGATATCGATCGAATCTGGACGCGCTAGTTGACCCGGATTGGAAAGCCCCAGGAACGATCTTAAAACACAAAGAAATGAATGCGACGGACTGTATCGCCGATTTGTGGATCCGACTTTCCATTAGCGGAATAACGTTCCTCTCGCTCGATCTTGTGTTTCTCGCGTTCCTTTATCCTTAATCTTCATCGCCGGCTTGACCTCTCGTTGACATGTCGACCGCCATAGAAATTTTCAGCGTTTTACTTACGAGTGTCTTGGAATAAGTGATCTCACTCATATCTCTGAATTCTCGAGGAATCTTTGGTGAAATGTTTTTAGGATAATTCAATACTAATATTACTAATAGTAACAAGTAATACTGGTACTAACATTATAATATTCCATTAATACAAGAACCTTAAGCTTTTTCTTAAGAGATAGATCATTATTATTCTAAGCCACTAATTATTGCACTTATTCTCTCGTAACAAAGATAAGTGGTTGTAGAAACAATTATCAACCATCTGATACCGTAGTTCTTACGTTAAAATAATCTACGTTATTTAGTTACTCGAGTTACGAAGCATTTTCATTCGATACAAATGTTCTTATTGCAATTGCTTCCGAGCAATTCGAAAACGCCGGTCACCGGTGGCAGTCGACGTGCTAAGAATTAAACATTGCCGGTAACGGGCCGTGAAAAAACATCCGACCGTTCTCGAGGAGGTCCCGTAAGATAACGACATGAGTATTCCGCTCAATAACCGATAATGGAACTCTTATAAAACGCTGTTTTATAAGAGTCGCTATTACGGAACAAAGGAGCGGCGCGTCGCTATTGCGGGCCGCATTAGGGGATGCATATGCCGGGCACGGTGCAATTGCGACGCTCGAGACCCATTACGGGCTATTTGTAAGCTATCCCGAATGGCGAATGTTTTGCCGCAAAAGGGGTAACGATGTAACTAGAGAATATCACGGGTGTTTCGCGGATGCGAAGAGGAGGAGGCACTCCAACTGTGTAGTACAAACGTTTACTCAATTATAATCGTGTCTGATGTAATGCGCGCACGATTTAGTATTCAATATTTTGCTAACGGCTAGCAGAATCGGAGGGTTGATTTTATGTGCATCGACCGGATTGTATGTAACTTCGAAGCGTTCGTGTGGAATGGATAAGCTGGTTAATTTATTCGGTTGCATTTTGCATTTGTAAACTAACTGGTATTGTAATCTTTCATCGAAAATAGATGCACTTGGTATTTAATATCTTCGTGAGTATGTAAAATGAACATAGAACTTTCTATTCATCGACTCGCTAACCCTCATTCATCCCTTATCTCGTGGAACTTAATTCTCAAAGACCTTTCAAACTGAACTACTTCTGCAGTGTGCTTCACAGTACTACCCTTTTACAATTGCTTCACTTCGTCGCAAACGAAATTACAAGGACCAGAAGAGACGGGGATGAAATACATCCCCGAAGTGGCAGTTCGAGACGCAGAAAATTATTAACGGCTCAAGAAAGCAACGAATCGAAGTTCAACCCGAAAGTTCACCGAGCATCCAATAACTCAGCGTAGCGCCGGTAAACGCGAAGGAAACATAAACTTGGCCGCTTTGTCAAGGGAACACCCAGCAGAACCAGCAATAACGCAGTCCTCCCCGCGGGCCAAATATCGGCCGAGCAACTTCCGCGGGCATTAGTTACCCCGGCCAGCGGTGTCCCTGTAATACAACTTCAAATTGGACTCACCTAAATCCGTTTAAGTAGCCCAGAGAACCGGAGCACCGATCTCCGCATCTCGTTCGGCGAAATCCTCGAAAGAAAACCGTGCCGGAAGTCCTCAACTTCCACCTTGGCCACCGACAGCGGGACACCTATCCCTCGCAGAAGGTCGCGTCGAACAAACGGCAACAGCGGTGCGTCCGCACAGTAACACTCTCCGATTTCCCACGCACAACTCGAAATCCCTATTCCCCGGAACGTCAGCCGAGTTTATCGATCCACATGATCACTCCAAGGAAAACATCCAACGTCTGCTACATAACCCGAGGAAACTAATCGAATCCCACACGAACACTTATCAACAATTTACATCAGCCTGATCCTTCACGAGTCAAAGATTGTGTTTGTGTTATATTCCCGCGCACAGAAACGTCCTCGTCGCACCCCTGAAGAACAGGTCCGAGCGTCCCGTGTCGAACGTCACGATCGTCGCACTTTTACCGAACTTCCCGCGACAAACATCCCCTAAACTCCGGACTCAGAGCCGAGTGTCCCAGTGGCCTTTCCAGTCCCGGAAGTCCGTCCAGCGGCCGAGCTCCCTGACCGATCGGTCGATCACCACCGAGTCCCGCTGCTCGAAAAAAAACCACCCCGTTAATCGGCGATTTCGTCGCCCCCCCGTCGAGGAGGACGAGAAGAACACCCGCTCGAAAACCGTGCGCGCCGAGGATCGGGCGGTGACTGAAACCGCTGTCCCGTCTCGCTCAACATCGCCCCCTCTCTCTCGCGCCGCCAACTCACCCCTTCCCGGACTCGCGATCAGTCTGTCCTGCTCTCGGCAACCGGCAGCGGGATCTTCTTTTTCCAACCTGGCTCCTCTGCCCTCCCTTTCCTCGCCGTCCTCTTCCACACAGCTCGCCCTCTTGCTTCATCTTAGATCCACACTCTCTTGCTCCCTTCAAAATTCACCGATATATCTATCCGCGTTCCCCTCTCTCTCTCTCTCTCGCCGCGTCCCTTATCAGCTAACCACCCTTGTTCCTCTTTCTGCTCCGTCTCTCTCGCTTCCGACACACATCCACTCCGCGTATTCCTCCCTGTCACTCTTCCTGTGTACGTCTAGCTGTCTTTGTCGCTCTGTACGCGATTCTGGGTTTGTCTCTGTCATTCCGTGTGTGATTCCGTCTTCCTCCCTCTTCCTTCGTCGTTCTCCGCACGCGTGACTCCGTCTTTCTCTCTCCTAGTCATTCGTGCGACTCCATCTTCCTCCTGGTCGCTCTACGCGTGATTCCGTCTTTCTCTCACCCTTCGTCATTCTCTACACGCGTGATTCCGTCTTTCTCTCTCCCCGTCATTCCGCTCATGTGTGATTCCATCTTCCTCCCTCCCCGGCGCTCTGTACGCGTGCGACTCCGTCTCCCTCCGGCCGACGCAGCTTGCTACCGCTCCCTGTCGCTCGGGCGGGCGTGCAAGTGCACAGGCACAGTACGTTCTCTTTCATCGCGGGCCTCTCCGTCCTCGTCGACGATACACCCCCGCTGCACCCCAGGTCGCCGTCTCACTTCCGTCCCAGCTAGGCGCCGCACGCGTGTGTTATCGCCGGTCTCCGTCGCTCCATGTGCACGCGCAACCAGCCGACGGGCCAGCGGCGAGTGCCACGCCTACCCCTTCTGTATATGTGCCACCGATGAGCGAGAGGACCGTCTAACCTCCGGCTTCCTGGAGACGCTCGAACTTGAGGATTCTTCCTCTTCCTCCTCCTCTTCCTGCTTTTCCTTCTTTTGCTTTAGTTTTGCTTCCACCCGCGACGACAACGACGACGCGGCCTGCATCCGAATCCCTCGCGCCCAGCTATTGCGCCCGACTACTACGCTACCCCCAACCAACCCCCAAATGACGAGCCTGATCCGGATCGAGAGGATACCTTGTGCTTGGATTTCCATCCTCGGACGGCGAATATTATCTATGATAATTAACCCTTTGCACTCGGTGCCTCTAACTCATCAATTGATTTCATAGAGTGAAACTATGAAATTTGATACTTAATATTAAACTTCGTGCAATGCATCAATTTGAGAAATATTCAAACAAAATATCCTCTCTATCTCATCAGGAGGCGTTAAAATATTTCTAATGAAAGCTTCCGAATGCAAAGGGATCGTGGGAATGGATGACTCTTTAACCGAGGATAAATACTACTGTGGGCGAGGAAAGTCCTGCACTCGTCTAGCGTTAAATATAGCTGTAATGGACACACTAAATAATATCTACAACGTATGAAACCTGCGCGAAAGCCGCATTTTGTGGTACGTTGTAAAAAAGTTAATCTCCATGCATAATGCACATGTAAACGAAGTAGAAACCATTAACGCGGTTCAAGTGTTTTTCGCATCAGTGTACGTAGAAAAGTATGTGTGGTGTTTGTAATTACTTTTATAGAAAGTTTAAGACCACTTTTCGAAGGAAAAAAAGCATTGTAATCGGAAGAGTTTTTCGCCGAACGTGATTTCAGTTACCAGCTGAAAACAGATGAAATGTTTTTATGCCCGTTAGCTACATTTTGCGTAATATTGAACTGGTCGAAACTTTCGACGAGATTTTCCCTTGGAAAAAGACGAACTATTTGAAAATTCAGTTCCCTTTTATACATCACGTAGGATAAAAACGTCAGTCATTCCAGCTCCCGTCAAGATACTTTACGACACCCCCGCCTCGGCCCGCCCTTTATTTCCCCCCCCCCCCCCGTTATCGCGCGAGAAATATAAGGTGAAAAACTGAAAATTCCGGAAAGTGTGCATCATAACTAAAACAGGTGGTGTTCTGCTACGCGGTGTAGCGCAGTTTAGCGCCGGGAATATGAAACCCCGCAGTAAAAGGGTTAGTCAGAGTTTATTACGCGTTCCACGGAATTTGATTACGTTTCACCGTATTTGTCCAGCGGACGCTACCAAGACAGCCAGCAGATTTCAATGATAACTTTCGAAACGAGTCTCTGACCTACGACATCGCGTCACATCCGCGACGAAAATTTGTAATTTCTCATTCAAAGACAACTCTAAATACACTTCCTTCTTCAAAACAGAAATTAAACGTTACCACCCCATTACCAACCATCAACCTTCGAACAACATATAAACAACACAAGTATCCAACTGATTTCCTCCCCTACTAAACAATTAACTACAAACCAGCTTCATCAAACACAAACTTAATACAGCATAACACAACCAAAAGCAACTTCCAAACACGCCCTCATTGAAATCCAAAGAGCACTCAAACTTTCCATTCAAAATCGAGCCTCGAAAACACCAAGATCCGAAATTTCCATCTCCCCTTACTTCCGCGGCGCGTTACATGTTTCCCATCCATCCGATTTCCATTAATTCAATATAATTCAATCTCCATCCGCATCGGAGGGATTTAAATTCAATCGAATATCGAATAAGTCGATCCAAGAGCGCTCGTTACAATCCGCAATCCGTCCTTCCGCTCGGAATCCCTTTTCAGTCTTATCTTTGGCAAGAGAAACGTCGCCGGCCGCGTCTCAATAAAACAGGCTGGCTGAGGTCGCGGTTAGGGGCGTGAAAGGGTCGCGGCGGAGGGGTCGCGAGGCCGGGACACCTTCCCGTGTCATCAAGGGAAGCGCTGCCAGCTTTCAATATGATAAGCAGCGGAATTCTCGGCGACTCCGCTTAAGAATTCATCAGAGGATCCCGCGGCCCTCTTATCGCCGCGTCGTCTAGCCTTCAATCCCGAACCCTCCGCTCTGCTTTCTGTTATTATTTGTCTTCTCGCCGCTCGCCACCCGGGGGAGAACGAAGACCTTCCGTCTTCGCCACTTTAGCGAAAATTGCACGGCTCTAATATCTTAAGAAAAATGCCGGCGCGCCGTTGAGTATTCACCGTGGCCGGCAATTCCGCTCGCGCGCACGAACTTCGGAAGAAATTGGCCCGACAATTTTCGCGAAACGATCCCGCGGCTTCGGGCCAACGAGCTGCGCCGTGTAATCGTTACCGCGCGCCACGCTTTTATAGGCTTTCATCGGGCGCAACGGCTTCCGACGAGGACGCGTTAAACGAACGTGGACGTGGTTAACGATTCTCTACGGTGCAGACTATTAATATGCTTACCGATGCTTATAGGCGCCCAATTTTCTGCGGAATAAACATTGATTGAGGGCTGTTGGCTTTTGATGGTTGCGTTGGGCTGTGGGTTGACAATTGCGGTGTTCTGGTGATGTCGACATTGGGGAAGTTGTTTGAGAGAAATCGTTAACATTTAGCTTTGAAACATTGTTCGGAAACTTTGATCCTTTAGCTGTGAAATATAGTTCGAAGAATTTGAACCTTTAGCTTTGGATTATCATTCGATCTTTAGAAAAAATATCAGTTTCAAACTCTAAACGTTATTTAACATATTACGCTTAGTATTTTGCAGCCACGCCCTTTACATTAATAACAGCGGCACCTCGATGCGGCACGGACTCAATTCCGCAAACGATCTGGCCGGGGACTATTGAACGCTGCTATATAGTCGGTCATTAAATTAACGCGGATGAAACGAAGATGATCCGCTCGCGGTTAATAACACGCAGATTATTCCTGGCTCCGCATTAATTCATCCGGTAATTCCTTATTTCGCCGTTGGAACGGGCGCCGTCCTGTAAAATCAAGAAAGGGGTGGAACGAAGGGAAAGGGAGGGTCTAACTCCTCAAGAAATCCCGTGTCCCCCAGGAAATATTCATTTTCCTTTTACCTCCCTTTCTCTCCGTAAACCGCCTCGCAACGTCGGACAAAAAATACTTTGAACGTCCTCCGACGCTGCCCACCCTCCCCTCAGCCCCGCGACGAAGAAATTTAATTTCGCGTTACGCGACTCCGCGGCCCAACAGTTTTACACAGCGGCGCGAACAATATTCATAGAAATTTCGGGAGCCGGAATTAGTCTTCTGACAGGGCCTCGGCCCGCCTCGCAGCTGTCGTGCCGTGCGAGGCTTAGTATCACCGCCGAAACATGCCACATTTCTGTTCCCCGTGTTTCACACCGCCCACCCCTTCCCGGCGACGTTCCCGGGCATTATGCATACGCGAGACAGTCCGCGATTCGCCGAGGGTTGCCGTCGTGAACCCGTATCTCCGAGGGACGAAGATCCTCGCCGATGGAACGCGCCGATTTCATCGTATCACGGTTATTTCTAAAGCTTTTACAAGCGCCGGGGAATACCGACGGCCGAAGCACGCGTCGAACCATATCGGGGAATGTTTTTTCGGGGTTGTTTCATCGCGAAGCTGAAATTAGTCACGTACTGGGAATTCGCGAGGCGTTTTTTTCGACAGCGTAAAAGAGCTTTTGTTGTGGAACGATTAAATTTACAGTCGATCGGGAAGGTATTGTAGTTAAAAAGTGATTCATTACTAGAAAAACTAACGTATAGTATAATTGAATGCAAACGACACGAACTTACGAGCGCGAACGTTACTCCGGGATACCTATTAGAGATAAAGTTCCCGCAAGCTCCGCTAAACGTTTCTCAAACTATTCATCCGAATGTTTCCCGATCCGCGGAATAACGGCCGCGCGAGATCGGTCGGTTAAACTTCGGTTGCGCGCCGCGGTTCTTACCAATTCCGCTCGGTACGCAGGCTAAATTGGTTCAGAGGAACGTGGCGCGGCGCGAATTGTTTTTCATTAACCGATAAAACTAATAATATCGACGCAGCCCGAAATCCCGAAATTCGCCGAGCGCCGCGGAAAACAAATATCCGCTGAAACCGCGGGTCGAAGCGTATCGGCGCGGCGGCAACTATGCAGAGCATTTCCAATTTCCACGTGTGCATACGTGTGGCTACCGATGCCGGACTTCCTTTATTCGCCGTCTTCCACTTCGGCCCGGGTCTATGGATGTTTTCCGGGCCAGTGGACTGTCCGCACCTCGCTCGCTTTATTACGCGATAGCGATCCGCGCGGAAAAGAACGGCCCGGCTTCTCGATATCGGCGGGTTATCTCGCGGAAACGCTGCTCCCGCAAACGGCGGGCGAGCCCGGAAAAATTGCGGGGATACGCGAGGCGCACGGGTCTGCTGGATCGAAACCTAATTCCGAGGAGCGGAGCCGATAATTCGTTGGTGTCTCGGGGATCGCTCATCCGCGCGGCCGCATTTCTAGTCGCGAGAGCGGAGTTTGTCTTTGGTAAAGTATTTATTGATGGGATGCGAACAATTGAGTTTCTATCGTAATCGTGGGTTTTTAGATTGAAACGCCAGTGCCGTGGCTGCGTTACTTGTATTATACTTTTGTAACTTTTATTGTGTAGGACGAAATTGAGTCAGACGATCTGAGGATTTTGTTTTCTTGGATAGAAGTTCGTATGAAATGAAAAAACGATCGGAGCGGACGAAGAAAATTGAATCGATGAGTTGGTCGAGTTCATTGATGTCTGGAATTTTCCTGCCCCGATTTTCTAAGGAAATAATCCGGCAGATGGGGATTTGGCAACAGTGGATCTAGATATCTGGGAAGATTCTAAGCTTGAAAATTTAGCTTTGATATTCCAAAGTTAAAAGCTTCGGTAACTGGAAATCTCAGTGGCACTTTCTTCCAGACTGTGAAAGTTTAATTTAAAAATCAGAAATTTCAACGCTAGGTGTGAAGCCGATACTCGACTCGAATACCGAGTATTCGAAATCAGAAGAAACCACGTTAGAATTCAGTGAAAAGCAACGCTGGTTCCCGAAGAACAGAAGATCCGTCGGACAAGATCCCTTGATCCCTGTCAAGCCCGGAATCGAGCATCCACGGTACATTTTCCCCTCCGCTCGAGGATTTTTCGAGTCCCGCGTATATTAATCAACGACCGCGCGGCAGAACCCGGTGTAAGACATTCTGGAGCGGCGGGAAAACAATGGACAATTAATGCACGCCATTCGTCGGGCGCATTCCGCGCGAACTGCCGCGGCAGCCCATTTGCTCCGGAGAAGTTGTACAAAGGATCGTCGAATGCCGCGCAGCCGGCGGAGACTCGGCGCGTCTCGATTCGTTTTTGGGAAATGAACCCCCGTTTGACTTCGCCCCCGCGTCTGTCATCCGGCCGCGCGCGCCGTTCGGAATGGGCCGCGATATAAGGGAATTCCGCGGCGTCGAATTAAAGAGGAGATCCGCAAGCCGGCTCATTGTTCCTCCGGGGGATTAAGACATTCTTCGGCGTCCGGAGTGGAATTCTTGCCGTGATTTTATCGTTTTCACCCGGAATAGACGGTAACGGCAATTAAAGTTCGCCCAAAGAAGCTCCCGGGGGATTATGCGAGAACCGCGGCGGCTTAATAACGAAAACATAAGAGTAAATTATGGCGAGATCCGATTTCATTCTCCGGTGAAATTGTCTTTCGGTTTGAAAAGGAACTTCGGCGAGGGAAGATTTTAGTGTTTCCCGGTTTCCAAGAGTTCGCGGAAACTGCTACGAGCGTTGGATAATTTTTTTAATTAACCATTAGAGCGGCAGGATTGATACGTCCCTTGAAACGATACGTTTCCCTCGTTCCCCGTGTGTCTCAAAGATTCTGGTAAGTACGCCAAGCAAAGATTTATTCAAACGATGCTTGAATAGGTCGGTGCGTTCGGATGTGGTTGTTAAAATCGTAACTGCAGAAGAAGTTCATCGTCAAAGGAGAAGGATGCGCTTTTAATAAGCTACCATTTCGATGAAGACAAAGTATCTTCCTTAAAACTCCCGTTTCCGGTGCGCGGAGAATCTCTTTAATATTCAGTAAAAAGCGGGCACGAGAGAATCGCGGGGAATCGTTTCGTGCGAGACTTCTTTTGACAGAAATCCAACGCGAGAATATATTGGGAACAGGACCGAACTTTTTAACGGCAGTATACCTTGTACGAGAAATAATGGAACCGTGAAGTGGTGTTTGTATCAAAGACTCGTGCCGCTCGAGGGTAATAGAAAGTCAAGCATCCGCAACTCCGTCATATTTAAAGGAAGAAGAAGAAGAAGAAGAAGAAGTAGTAGAAGTAGAAGAGACGAAAGCTGGTGGAAAAGAGAGGGGGGAAGAAGAAGAAGAGTGAAAGGGGGAAGCTTCCGCGTACCATCAGCGCTTGCTTTGTATCTGAAATTTAATAATACTTTTTAATAGGAGAGCCCGCACAAAGCCGTGTCATTTCTTTGGTCCGTCATCCTTCATTATTTAATATCCACCTAGTTTTTTCGCTTTACGGCCGCGTGCCTGGGAGGCCGAGCAGCATTCTGGGACACTGGCGGAGCAACGAATGGTAATTAATCCGCAGCGTTCGCGGGCTTCAAACTTACGCGAAGGAGCCGCGCGCTTGTTCAACGGATGAAAGAAACCCGTTGACCGTGCGAGTTTCCGTGGGATCGTCGTTTTCGAGTGACCCGTTAGGCCGACAGACCTTTCAGGCTGGTTTACGACAATCGATATTGTGGCTGAGCTCTCCTTGACACGAAAGTAACGAATCGATCGAATTAACCCCTTGTCCTGTGATTCCTTTCGCGACTCCGCCCTTGTTGGAATTATTTTATTGTTAACCGTTTACTGGGAGACGAGAGTTCTATGCTCGTTGTCGTGTCTCTATTTATTTCGATGATTGACGATTTATTAACTGGGAAGTAATAATTTCAAGTCTGTTAGAGATTTTCTGAAGTTTTAATGAAACTTTGTTTGCTTTTTTTAGGTTTTCTTACAACTAGTGACGTTTTTGTGTTCTTCATATTAGTAAGTTTCTTTAACTATTCTACATTTGATGGGATTATCATTTTCTTCCGAAATGATTTTAAATTTGAAGAGAACACAAGCCAGTTAGTAGGTGATTTAATTTTAGTAAAAGTTAAAACGGGAATATGACTGAATTCATCATATAAAACCTGGCTTCTATATTTTAATTAAATGTCCCGGTTTTTATTCATTCTGAGATTCTTACGCTTTCTTTTTTTACCAGCTGAATTCGACCCTTTGCTTAACGATCGTTCAAGTGGAATATCATCGAACGTAGAATAAGACATTTTTCTACAATAAATTGATCCTTTCTCTTTTCTTTGAGATAGTTAATCATTTAAAGTGGAACTTGAGTATACATTTAACTTGCAATACTTAGTACATCGCGTAAAGTAAAAGCAAAACGTTCATACAAAATTTTTAAAACTTCCAATCTATCGCAATCATGTCACATTATTCTAAGCCAATAACAAACAACTTATTCCCCAATCGTCTTACCACGAACATATCGATTGGAACTGTTCATCCAATTTCCTTCCTAATTATTCGTCTTATTCCCTCCTATTTTCCTGATTATTCCTTACTATCCTAATTACCGTTACTATTTAACCCTTTGACTACAGCGGACTTCGAGGCGCACTAGCCGTACCATACGGTAGAAATTCACTCGCCAGGAGAACGGCGAAATTTTTCGAGCAATACTTTTAAGCACCTACAGTGCCGTAAGAGCAATATTTTCAAGCGCTTTCAGGCGTCTACAGTATCACAAGCGCAAGTTTTCTAAGCGCCTTTAGGCGCCAACAGCAGTTCAAAGATTAATTGCTTTGATATATGTGCGGACCTTTTGTTAGCCAACTCACCAATCTCCGCAAAGCAGAAAGCGTGTCATCGGGACGTACGGTCGCATAATCCGCAATTCACGGGGAAGAGAAGAATTCCGAAAAGCACGGGAAAAAAGGGAAGAACATCGTCATCCATGGAAACTGCTACTCCCAGCTGTATCTACTTGAACAAATCGTCACGTCGCGATGGCGCACGCACAGATACCGCTCCACGTGTCGGTTGAAAATCATGTTTTTTGGATAGCAGACGCTATCGGGCAACGCCGCGTGTTCCCCGGGAGCCGCAAGTAACCGCTGAGCGGGCCAAAAACCTCCTCGGAAGTTCTGCTCTGTACGTACGTGTCCAATTCCGTGGTGAGGGCCGCGCGAGCGTGTTCCCGCAAGCTGAAACTTTGACCGGGGCGGCATCAAAAATTTACATAACCGTGTAAAACCTATGCATCCCGTATTTTCTGGTCGCGCGTCGGCCGCGGGCTCGCGACGAGTCGGGGCGGGCTCCTTGTTTCCGGATAGACACCTCTGTGCATGCACCGGATAATGCGGATCAAAAAGGGAACTGTTGCGGGAGTCTCAGCGCGTCGGGAATTTGTTCCATTATTAACGAACTGTTCTTCGCGGTGCATTATGTATGCGTAATATCCGGTATAAACGGAATTCGGGAGGCGGGAGTACATTCGGGGTATCGTTATTATTGAGAGGAGAACTTTGCTTAACGTTATGACGCGATAAGCGTTAGTAACGCACCGAATGATGTATGTGCCGGGAATTGAAACTTGCGGTAGAGAAGATGGTCGGTTGTTTAGTCGATAGATTTTTACGATAGAAGATGGAAGCACCAATAGTTGGCCGGTTAAGGAAAATGTTTTGGATAAAGACGCTTGTTGCATTGCTATAATTTTGCTTGCGTCAACATGCTTCACTTTGTGTAACAGAGGGAACTTTTTTGAAATAGGGATACTAATGTCAATTACTGGTATCTTCATCGTAGTAGACGAGAGAATTGTATCAAAGGGAATTTGAAGCTATGAATTTCAGTTAATTTCTGTTAACTTCGAATAACGTTCATTGTTACGTCAACCAGTGGACAAGCGACGTTAGCAGAAGTGTCGAATAGGCGCAGGAACACACGTAATCGTTTTCTCCACGAGCAACCGTTGTGCAATCTCTGTAATATCGCCCACGCAATCACCCGACAAAGTGATTCAACGAGCAAAGCACGGCCCCGGTGAAACTCGTGCCGCGTTTCATTTGCAACCGAGCCAAAAGTCGATTACTTTTCACCGGTGAATTATTTAGCGGGTTGCTAATTAACGTAACTCAGCCGGAGCCGTATCCGGCGCGTTAAGCGTAGCTCCTAACGGTTTATTGAAACAACGAATCTACTTAAACCCGCCCCGCCGCGATAATTACAATAATTACTTACAAAAAGTTCGGCCCACCCTCTCGCCGGGGAAACTTGATAAAACTTGATAAAACTTGATGAACAGGATTAACTATCGCGGAGCTCCGAAGCCAGACCCGCGCGGACTTTCGCAATTAACGTTTAAATACACACGCACGCCCGTCCGGCCGCCGGTTTTATTTTCCCCGGGAACGGTAACACGGTGTAAAACATATAACGACACGCCGAAAAACCGGATCGTTCGCGAAATTAGCGAGCGGCTCTGCGACGCATCGATTTCAATCGACGCGAATCGCCGATGATTCGTCCCGCCGATCGTATTTTTCCTCTTTCTCTTTTCCTGTATTTTTTTTTTTATTTTCGAACGCTTACCCAATTGTTGTCCGGCTGCGCGCTAATTGTACCGAATTCTACGCGTCCGTTCCGACCGCGTATCGCGCCCAATCAAATGCGGCGCAAGTGTAGAACGAAGAATCGATGGCGGAACATCGATATAAAACCGAACGGCTCGCCGCGATCCCGTACGAACGGAATTCCGAGCAGATATTTATTAATCTACCAAGTTTATCCGCGAGATTTGTCCGGCGATCCTTGCGTGAAAAATGTTAGCGACGGCTAATTTGCATATGTTCAATTTAAACGTGATATATTCGAGCGGACGGAGACAGTGCCGGGCTTATCGGCGCTGTTTCATTTTACTGCGAGCATGTTTCAGAATTAAATTCCACGCGGGTACGAAGTAATCAGTGCTCGCGACGCTGTGTGCGGCAACACTTTTCCTATGGAATCAGTTTGCCGCGAATCTTTATAAATTCAGAGTCGCGACAACTTCGTTAAGGAGACAGACATGAAATGGTTTTTTCTAGAAAACATTATAAACTACACTGTACCTTCAATGTGTCAGATATCTCTTCACGTGAAATTTCTTTACAATTTCAAACATCACGAGTCTGTGAAGTTTCTATCTTACATACTGTTAATTAACCCTTTGCACTCACAAATTATTTCCTCCGCTTATATTCATCATTTCCTAATGAAACATTATTAGTTTCCACAGCTAATATATATAAACGAAGGTATAAAATTCCTCTATCTGAACACTTCATTTACAATCACATCGCACGAACTTCATGGAATATCGAACGTCATAGTTCCGCTACATCGAACCAAACGCTGACTGTACACTGCCTCCCGACCGCAAAGAGTTAAACGAAGTTTATTTCACGAATGTTCACGGACGAACCCGTCCGAACCCGCAGTTCCGAGGATCGATACGCGGTGACATTCGAAATCGCGGTTTCTCACCTTCGGAAATCGCAAGCTCCGCAACAGGGAGGTTTTCCGTTAGCGGACGCGCGTCGGTGCGCTCGCGTGGCTGGATTTTCGCGTGGAAGTCCCGCCGCGCGGAAAGAGGACGCGCGTGTCCGGTTTATCAAGGAGTCTCTTTCGTTCTCTTCCGTTCCGCGGGGCGAGAAGAACCCGCAGAACATTTTCTAACCTTCTGTTACCGTTAGGACGTACTTTGCATTTATCGCGCGCGGAACGTGACCGGCGCCGCTGCGACGCCGGCATGCACGGAAATCGAAGTATGATTAAACGACTTGTTCCAATGGGAAGTCGAAGATAAACTCTAGACTGGTCTCTTGTTAAGACACTACCGGCAGCGGACTGCTAAACGAAAAAGTCTGACGTTTAGTCAATTTGTTTCAATAACAGCCTCCGCGCTCGCGATATTTCGTTAAATAAAATCGTGTCTGCGAAGTACAAACTGCGCATTGTATCGTACGTTATAATGTAGAGAAGTTATAGCAGAGAATAATTAGCAAAAGAGAGATGATACGTTGAAGTAAAAGACGAGAGAAGGTATTAGTTTATTCCTGCTGTGTGTGACGAACAGATGGAAGGAGACTACCGCATGAAAATCTAATAACAGCGTCTAACTTCAACGCAAACGATAACCTGATATTCCTGGGTGAAACTGCTGAAATTCCTGCGAGTACTTGCATCAAAACTTTTATAACAAAGTTTAATGAAATTCATTCGAAATACCTTCAAAAGCTGCTCCCTACGCAAGACATTTCGAGAACATTCAGTGATCGGCTAACGTAATCTTCAAAAAGCTAGAGAATACCTGACAATTAACACCAGAAACGGACAGATCTAAATGACTCGATTCCTTCTTTCTGCGATTATCGAAAGTATATCAGAAGCTTCTATAAGAAGTCGCTAAAGAAACTGATCTACCGACACGCAGAATTATGAGTCAACCTAAGTTGATGCACTCTCGTAGTTTCCATAAAATTTCGGAAAGTCACTTTCAACGCTCGGCAGTTCTAGTTAGTACCTTCGTCTCCAACATCCTTGCGTAAAGGATCCTCAGACAGTTCCAGAGCGACAAATCGAGTGGATGTAAAGAAGTCCGATTCCCATGGTCCATTCGCTCCGACTGTTCCCCGTTCCCGGGCCACTGACAGCGCTGATTAAACAGGACGCAACGAAATAACGTAGCTGAACTCGGCGAGTATCGCGCCGCTGAATTTTTAATCGTCCCCGGCTCCGGCTGGGAACCGTCTAAACTTTTCCCTATGGAAGTTCTAATTGAACGGAGGAAATTTTTGTTTTCGAACCGTGCCGCCATTATATTTCGAGCGAGCGCCCGGGGAGTCGCGATCCTCGTTGCGCATATAGGTCGCGGCTGGAATTCCTCTTCTTCCGGCGCGCCTTTTATCTTCCGCTGACCTCTTGACAACGATCGTCGAAAGTTTCCACGCTCGCCGGGAAACTCTTTCCCGTCGCCGCGTGAAACGGATACTCGCGCGATTAAGAAATCGTATAATTGAATGGCTGCCGGGGAGAAAGACGTATGTTGCGTTTCGAAGGAATTAAGGATCGCGAGGACGATTTGTCTCTTACTATCGCGACTAGAGGAATTGAAAGAGAAATAATTATTCGGTGATTATGTTTTACTCTTGTGGGAGTTTGATGAAGTTTCTGTGAATCTTTTTGAAGATTTTTGTACAGATTTTCGCCTGGAAAATAAAGAACTTGCGGGGAGATATTAAAATTTCGATGAATACAGACATTTCGGTTGCGAGGACGGGAGAGTTGCCAATTGCAAGCGCGAAAGTGAGTAGACCGACTGTTCCCGAGGATTTTTGAAAGCTCTTTTCAAAGAAAAATCTCTTGAATAATTTGTAACGCGAGTCTCTTCTTTTAGAAGCCTATTCAATTACGAACGACACGCGCGAACGCGCCAGCAGAGTGAACATTATTTCTTTCGCCGGCTCTCCATACGGTTTTAGATATTTTTTAGTGTACGCACGTTATTCGCAGTCCCGTACGTGCCACTCTTCGTAAAACATTTCCGTTCCCGTAGTTTCGCTTCGTGTTTGCCGGTTCTATTTTATTTTCTCTTGCGCTTTATGCTGTATTATTTTCTGCTTGCAGCGCTGAGTTTAATATTTAAAAACTGCAGCTGTGTTGCGCTCTTTGCGCGTCCTAACTGGTTTAAATGTACTCGATGTCCGTTTGAACCGTACTTTTCTTTCTTAATTCCATTGCTTACCTCCTATTTTGAATTTTGAACGTACAATATTGTTAATCCGGGTATTATCTGTCCGGAAAATCGCGAATAAACAGTGGAACGCAACAATTCACCGCGACTGCTTCAAAGTAACTGAAACCGAAACTGCAATCTCGTCTTTACAACCCCGTGTCATTTTAATGAAACAAACTTGGGGCAACGTATTTTAATGGAACACCTCGTAAACGAAAGTGGAACGAATATTTAACCGGCGTTAATACATGTTTAAACGGAACATTAAAGTTAAATTAAACGTGAAATTTATATGCATATTTGCATAACGGAGACCGAATAAGAGACAAAGGGCTCGTCACCGGATCGAATTGATAGCTGCTACCGGATTAACCCCTTGCCCTGTAATATAGAGTCAGACTCGTAATGAAAATTTTCAACTGAATTCGATAAATCGAAACATTGCTGTATTAGATGTATTAGATTATATTAGCATGCGTCAGATTGTAACATATTAAATGACCTATTTTTGGAATTAGCTTCAAATGAACAACTTCCTTAGTAATCAACGTTCCTAATCAAAATAACAATCGTTGGATTCTACAGATTCTTTCCAAGTTCCTAGTTTTTAATTTCATTTTTATAAAAATCCAGCGTTCTGGAATTAGAAAATCTAAAGGATTTTTCTTTGAAGAAGAGCATTGGCCCATTTCGAACAAAGGATTGTATGAATATTTTTCATCAAAACAGAACTTAATGTACTGATCAACCAAAATTGGACATTTCGTATGTTACAGCCTGACAATTACAATTATTAAATCGCACGAAGAATTCCGCGCAACGGAGTAATAACGGATACGGCCGGAAACATCGAGATATTCCGCGAGTCGTATCTCTCCGATACGTTTGACGCAGGTGTTCGGTTTTCGCGCGGCGAAATTTACGTACCCTCTTCAAGATTACGCGCTCGCCGCGCTGAATATTCATGGCGGGCCGGAATGGAGTATCTTCGGCGCGTTAATTCCGGCATAATAGGAGGACATCTCGGAAAATGATACATGCGCCGCAAAATGCAATGCTGTCTCGACACGCGTCGAGTACAGGGGTGTATTTCGGGAATTGCCGGCGATACGTCCTTCTTAATACTTTGACTGTCACGTCACCTAAATTCGGGTAACACCATTTTTTACATAAACTGAAACCTTAATTTCCTTGATAACGTATCGAACAAACCGAGTTCTGTTTCAATTTAATTAAGAAAATTGTTTCAACTGCATAGATGATTACTTGGCAAAGTGCTAATGAATTTACAATTTACGAATTACAAATATCTCGAAATATTTGAGCGACTTATGCTTTGATGATCCTGTTTAGAATCTTTTCATTTCGAATGATAAGTACAGTGTTGCATTACGAATCCATAAGAGGTTCAAATTTTGCATGAATACGTTCATATCAAGCAACGAGCGTCAATTACCGAGGCAAAAATGCATCCACTATCGAGAGACTGCCGTACCGCGAACTGTCGAGCGACGAGTGAAACAATCGCGAGCAGAAACCGATCACATCGGTCCCGAAATTAAGGAAAATCTCGGTCGCTGCCGGCAACAAATCAACGCGTACAATCGACGTCACGCTGCCTCTGTTTCGGATTAATGAACCGGCGAGCCCGGCACCGAAGTTTAATAACTGGCAGTGTGCATTCAAATCTCTCCCGTGCTCCCGTATAGACGTCACGGCGGCTTTTTAGTTTATGATGCGCTTTAAATACTACACGCGCGCGTTCCCACGAAAACGTTCGCTTACACGAGGGAGCCCGGCCGCACACATCTTTCACGCACGACCCGGATTTCCGTGTTGCAGCATGCTCGACTTCGTTCCCTTTTTATCTCCTTTTACCTCGTCAAGCGAGAAAGAGTAACTTTCTCGCCGGGAATCGGCCCGCTTTTCGAGGGTTGCTAATTTATTTGCGAAGTGCGAGCGAATCAACCGTGAAAATCGAAGTTACACTCAGAAGATTATCGTGCGTGTGCTTGTCCACTATTTCCTAGATGTAAAATATTGAAATGTTTCAAACATTCATCTTCTTTTTACCTTTCCGAGCAAAGAACAAATTTCCTCGCTGAAATTAGATCGATTCTCGAAACGTAATTGATCGACGGAATCCGACCGAACGAGGTATCAACATCAAAGTCCACAGAGATAAATTCGAAATGTTATTGTAAACGTTTTCCCACTGTTTTCCAATTATAAAATATAAAATACTCAACAGTAATTTTCTCGCTGGGAATTGGAGTGTTTCTCAAAATTTGTTAATTTATCCGGAGTCCGTTCGGATGAGGCGCGAAGATCGAAGTTCCGAGAGTTGGCAGGCTCGAAATATTATCGCGGACGTGCCTGTCCGCCGCTTTCCGTGCGGAAAATATTGAAATACGTTGACAAATATAATTTGCGAAGTTCGGCGAGCACACGGAACCTCAAACTGCCTCGAACGCGGCGCGACGGAGTGCGCGGGTATTTCGCGGACGCTTTTGAAAGCCGGAACATGACACAGTTTTCTCGTCCACGGAATTTCGAGAAACGCGCTGGCCGCCGCGCCGCGGCCAGGCTCGAGGCCTGCGAGCGTCGCGTTAATATTTCGCGGCGTGCATGTAATTACTGTGGCAGATACGTCGAGTAGAGAGATAGAGATCATGGAACATTTACACGTGTCCTTAACCCGGACGCGGGGACGCGTATTTTTACGAGCGAGTTTCCGCAATTTAAATAATCTTCAAAGGTTATTGAAAAGTTTTAATTACTGTATCCGCGGAATGCGGCCAGTTCCGCTTTGGAACGTCAGTTCCGGGAGAAATGCACTGCGAAATAGTCTGCGCCCAACTATTCGTTAACACTAGATTTACGGTCGTTATTTCTACACCTTGTTCTATCGTTGCCAGAATACGTCTCTTCATACAGATCGTGGAAATTAGTCGAGAACAGAGAATTATAATGTGAATTCGCGTAATTGCATCGATGAAAATCGACTTAAATTCTTATGAAATAATGTTTCAAGTATGTAATCACCGTCAAATTGACGGGTTCTAAATCTAGTGTTTCTTATAGTCACGCGAGATCGTATAATGTAATAGAAGAAACTCTGAACAGTCTACCTTAAGATTATCTATTACAATTGACAGTTACTCGAGAATACGATGGTTACGCGTGAATATACCAACCAATAATATCATCAATATTTCCAGTAACGAAAGAAGGAATACCCATCGCGTATCAGAAAGCTCGCGCATAATAGAGGAATCGTCAAGATGTCAGATAATTCCGAACTATCGTTCCAGCGGCAAACTATCGTTAACCTTCTTGGGCCGCTGATGGCTAATATCGAATAGCGATTAGAGCTAACTGAGTAGCAAGCAGTAGTGGCTAAGCTGTAATTAGCGTTTGACCGGTTACCGAGCAATCTTCATCAACTACCGAAGCACTGATTCCGGAACAACCGTATGACTTTCGGATCACCCTGTTCACGTTTGAATGATCATCGAACAGGCCCCCGACTGTATGATATCCGCGACAGCGGTACGGCGAAGCTTAATTCTTCGAGTGGTTCAGAGGACGCGGCGTCAGTCAAGGTTTTATTTGGCGGTGAACATCGGATGATAAATGCTCGCGGGGCTAGCTGGAGTTGACATAATGGGTGAGGCCACGGTATAATTAAAATTGAAAGCGCCCGGATGTCGGGCCGCGTTACTGTAAAATGCACTTTGCATACAGCCGACCCGGCCCTGCAATATGCATACAGAATGACTCGCGCCTCGTGTAATTCACTGGCCCGTCGCTTCTTCCACGGCGGACTTTTTATTGTTATGCACTTACGAGCATCGCGTTTTTCCTTCCATCCGTGCTCGGTAAACTTTGCACGGTCGCGGGATCCGCTGGCCCTCGGCCTTCTCTCTAGACACAACCTACCATCTGTGTACCGTTGCAGTCGATCCAGGCCGCCTCCTCGCCTCTCGCGAAAAAAAACATCCGACTATTTTTCATATTATTCCTCTCGGCTATAACACGGCATCATGCTACCATCAGTTCAACTCCCCGTGTTTCCTCTCTCTCTCTCTCTCTCTCTCGGAAGAAAAATACAACTAATCTCGGTATCATCTTTCACTGCTGGAACACAGGCGTTACGGTCGCGTCAGCTGTACTTTGCAACCGTACTCGATTTACGAGGATACGCTGTTCACGATTTCCTCGTTCTCCCGACGAACTCGAAAATATTGTTGACAATGGATGGCTGAACATTCGTGTAGTAATCTAGCGACTTCCGTCAGTTTCGCGGATGCAAAACTTAATTTTCTACGCTTCTCTATTTCCTAATTGAAATCTAATGATGTTCAGCTGTACCACCTTGTTTGAAATAAACGGACGAAGCATGGGAATATGTGTCCTTAATTCCTAGTCTATGAGTCGAATGTTTAGTTATATACTAATTTAAGTTCAATTATCTAGGATTAATGGAATTAGAACACGAAGAAGAGTGAATTAATGGTGATCAAAGATTGTGGATGAAACGGGGATAATAGAATTAATCCAGCAAAAGCTTAAAAGCTGGTATCAAGGAAAACCACGTTGCCATTACTGTCGCTTCTTAACGCTATCAGTCACGATTATTCAAATAAATTGTCAGAAAATTAGTATTAGCTGCATCCGTTAATCGCGTTAAAACACAAATCGCGAGGGGATAAATTTCACCCACGATACCCATTGAAAGCTGAAAAAATCGATATAAATATCATGTCTCTAACACGAGCGTGCACACAGGTTTACAGACTGCCGTTCGTATTTATCCCGCTTCGGATCCTACAGTAACAGGGTATTACGGTTTTTTATTGTTATTTTTGGTCCAATACGTACACAGGCCACGTGCTTTAACTAGAGCTGTTCCAGATTGATTCCCCTGTAAAACATTCGAAGCCGTTCCTTAAGCTCCTTACCCCATTATATATAGGTTTTCCTTTCCGGTTTACGCTTCCCCCGTCCCGATACGTTGCTTATTGTTATTATTATCGAGAGTACAGATCCCGTTCGCTGCGCAGTGAAAATAGAAGAATTCCGTGGTAACGAGCATCGGCGGCGCAAGAGAAACGACGGGATTTCCTTAAATTGTGCGAAGCGACGCTCATTACCGATATCTAACTCTTTCCCGGCGTGCCGTGCGCCACGGTGCCGTGGATACTCCACCGACTAAATTCAGGAACACGCACGGATCGGTCGAAACGAACGGGTATTCGGAAGAACGGTGTATTTCCCTCGGAAAGAGAATCGGAGAACGATTAAACTTCGCCTTCGGTACGCTACCTATCGCCGGTGTCGCGCAATCCGACAACCTCCTGCAAAACCACTGTCCAATCATTACACGCGTCCCGCAACAAAATCGCAAATCATCGATAACCGTATTCCCGGCGGGCCAATAACTAAAACGCGAATAAATCACCCGGCCATTATTGGATTTCCCCAATTCCTACACCGAGCACGAAACTGCTTCCCGCATTCCCCCGTAACTTCCGTGAAGTGTAACCCTTCTTCTACACCCCTATTCGAATAATTCCTCTATAAACAGCGTTCTATCGACGTTCC
Source organism: Nomia melanderi (assembly GCF_051020985.1). NCBI lineage: Eukaryota > Metazoa > Arthropoda > Insecta > Hymenoptera > Halictidae > Nomia > Nomia melanderi. Next base: position 30,087,858 of record NC_135000.1, on the reverse strand, counting down.
AGTGTAAGGCAGGTGCGCCGTTACCGAGTTACCGGGAGCGACGGTATTTAGACGACGAGAACCTCGGTGGGAGGGGAGGTCTATAAACGGCGCGATAAAAGGTGAAAATCTCCGTGCGGAGGTGCAAGGCCGACGGGGGTGGGTCTTAATTAAAATCTTAAACGCCTATCGCGATCCGGGTTCGAGCCGAAGTTTCCCTCTCCGCTGAATTATTTAATGGAGGATTTCCAAATTGTAATGCCAGCTGCTGCTGCCGCCGACGCTGCCGTCGACGCCGCCTAAGGAGCAATGGCGCCGGCGGTAGACTGCCGCGGGATTTCATACGCGGCAACTTAAATACGTCACACGGTAATGCTTTCGCGCTTGTCGTACACACATTCGCCTCTCCGGCCGCGCCCCGCATTCAATGAACTGCCGGATACCCGGCGAGCGAGCTTCTGACGGAAGTTTGTAATGGCGACCGGCAAGTTTCCGTGAAATTCTTCCCCTGGCCCGTCGCCACCCTCTCGCCCCGTGCTGCCGTCTACACTCCACGACTAATCTTTCGGCAAGAATGTCCCGAGTTAACGGACGGCTAAAGGGTCGACCCTGTTTTTCACTCGCGCGAGATAACCTCGTAAAGTCATCGTTGAAATTGTAGCTACACCGTCCTCTTTCTCTTCACCGCCCCCCCTCTCTCTCTCTCTCTCTCTCTCTGTCTGATCGAAGGAACTCCTATACAAAGTTCACCCCTCGGCTCGACTACGAGTTCGAGATTGGAGTGTATCCCGGCAGCTGATAACGTCCCCCGCCGAACCCGGCCGTCGACCGTTTAAGGACTTAAACTCGCGTTCATATAGTGGCTGCCTTTAAGGGATGAACGCGCCGATGCGCGAGAACGGATTATCTGGATTGTGATACATCGGTTCGCGCGATGCGGGGATCAGTTGGGATTGCGGGAATGGTCAATTCGTGTTTCGTTGATTTTCCTGTTGTGCCGCGCACAAGATTCTGAGTGTAATTGATAACAGCTTTGAATGAAGTATGCCATTGGCTAGGTGTGTTTCTATTGGTGTTGATGATATTGAAATGAGGGTTCTTGGAGTTTTCACCGCAGCGCTGATGGCACTTACGTGAGACATAATTCTCGAGGAAATATTTATCTTTCAATGTACTCTGTGAACGGTTGAGAACATCCCTCAATGATCAGGGTTGAAAGCGTGTTTTTCAAGCGGATATTCTCTGATAAGAAAAAATACGTATCGAATATTTTCTGAGGGACTATGTTTCAGGTAAGTTTCATTAATCGACGTGCGCAGGTTGAGTTCCCTTGTAAGTTTACTGTAATAAGCATATATTTGCTAGCAGGTTGCCAGCATGCATAAATGATGAATATTCTTCACATCCATGGCTTTCAACGACACTTTAATATCATATCCTCCCTTCGCAACGGAAGATACCCTATAGCCCACAAGTTTAAGATCCTAACGCAATGTAATCTAAAAGCTTCCTTTCACGAGTATCCGCCTAAAAGTCTAAAAACCGATAGAACTACTCCATTAGACAACAGAGTATCAATGACATCGATATATCCCGTTAAGATGATCCCCGTTGCATCTTCATCGCTGGTAAAAGCTGCGAACAGGCCAGACATCTTAAGTAGCGTGCAGTTAAACAGCCAGCGAATGCGATTAATCCAGAACAGCGTCGACAGGAGAATTGCATCGCGGCGTTAATGAATCGCGCGTCGAGTTGCCCGTGAAAGTTCATAAAATTTGGCCGCGCTGGAAAATTGTTTCGGTCACTCGATAAACCGCGCCGGCTGTACCGCGCCTTGGAGAGCCGGAAAATATTCCGAGCGGCGGGCAACAAGCTGCAACTTGAACAGGTTTATTTATGCGGTCGCGGCGACCCGGTATTTCGACGCGTTAATAAACGCGGACCGATCCATTTGCGAAGTGGCTGGATTTATTTCGACGGCGCTCGTGAACGCTGCAACTACGAAACAGTCGAACTGACTCGACCTAATATCCTCGTAGGAACTCCAGTAAATTATCTATCGAAATTTCGAGTGATCTGCAACTCGATTTGCGCATCGCCGAATCAATTTCTTAAGCAACTTAGAGATACCTTCGTTATCTTTCCACTGATCGTAAATAAACGCGCAATGATCCACCTTCGGAGTGGTTCAATTTATTAGAATGGTTCATTGACGATAAAGCTACAAAGCAGTCTAATCGGCTTTGTCTAATTGCCTCGTAAAATCTATAAAAGTGCATCTATCGGAACATCGAACGACTTACACCTCGGTTTGCGCGTTAGTGAATCATTTTATCGGGTAACTTCTCAGAGGAATCGTCACCTTTCCGATAATAGGCAAAAAAGGAGATCAGGAATCGGTGATTTTGACCCATCTGGCAGTTCCAGCGTTAATGCGAGCCACGCTGCGGACCTCGATGCTCCGTTCCCGGCGTTATGGCGAAGTAATTCGGCGAATTTATCGCCGCGACGCGGAGATAGAGGAGGAAAGCGTTTGAAAACGGTATCGCCGCGGTATCGCCGAACGGGTCGCGACGCCGCGTCGAAAGTACGGAGGCAGCTGCGGCAAATCGAGTTACGCGGTGACGGCGACATGCAAATCGACGGGACCCGTGCCCGTCTCTTTTTCCGGCCGTTCGCGGCCCGGTTGAAACGCGAACCGAAACGTCCCCGGCCATCTCCGAGCGGAATTTAATCGCTCGATCGATACCGTGCAATCGGCCGGCCGCCGCTCATAATTGCTGCATTAGAATAGATCAATTTCGGCCGCGTTACACGTGTAATTCGGGCCGAGCGGAATCGATTCGGCGCGGTAATTATTTGAGTGAAGTTTGAATATGCACGGGGACCTTGTACCGGGAGATATTAAATCAGAGAGATATCGTTTTTTAACATTCACTGCGGCGGACTCGATTGAAATTTGCATTAACGGCGAAGTGCAGCGTGCGAGCGCAGCGTTGCGTTTCATACCGGTTTCAAGTAGAATTCGCTGAATTTTTCAAACGAACCGATAACACAGCGAAACGGTCGCAACGATCGAATTGAAATTCATAGTTCCGAAGGCGAGTCGACTGAAGCAATATTATATTAAACTGAAATTATCGCTTAATTTTAGAAAAATAATATAGGAGAAGCTAGTACGTTGGAGCTTGAAAATCTGGTGCCGGTCGATCGAAAGTTTTAATTATGTAAATAGGAGAGGTAGTGCTTCGGAGAAGCTTATATATATATATAAGGTTGCCCAGTGTTGTGACCTACATATCAATGAGAATAATACAAATCACGGGAGGACGGAATATTTAAGGGAACTTCAATTGCCCCGACTTTTTTGAATTGCTAATTATTATGCAATCCTCGGCGCGGCTCAAGGCGGGATTTCCATTACGAACGGGCTGGACGTACCGCGGACGTCAATTAAGGATTAATTTGAATCCGAATAAACAAGTTTCGGTTCGTTATCCCGCGAAATAATCCGTCGGGGTCAGCAAGAAGCGGCGAAGTATCGGCTGGAAAATAAGGGGATACCTTCGGGCAGAGTTCGGAGATTTCCGAGTTTGCGGCTACTTATTGAGAATGCACGAACACCTCCGGGAAGTTTTAACCACAAATTTCGCCGGCTTCTGCCGATGCTTCCCCCCCTCCCCTCGGCTGCCCCGCCGCGAAATCTTATCGCGTGCTTTATTGCCTGGCAGCCTCGTCGCCTTGCATATTGTAATACGCTCACCTGCACCGGCTACGGAGCCCGCCGCGTTTAACGTTGATTTTCACCGGAAAATATGGCCATTTCCTCATTACCGGCTAAGTTACGACGCGAAGAACGCTAATGTTTATTATCCCCGTTGGATAGCTATTTCATGCAATTTCAAAATTACAACCGGCTGCAGGATAATCTAAAATAAGCGACGAACGATCTCCAGCTGGAGCCTCGTTAACTTTCACGAAGATAAGGGCGATTCGTATCAGCAAAAATTATGGATGTAATAAGTGACTTCAGTACCCACTTCCTCGCATCTCGAAATATACGAGGAACTATCGAGCAATCAAGTTGACTTCCCATAATTCGTCCATAGAAACCCGAAGAGTGCATCTATCGAGGCTTCGATCAGTCACAACTTAGTTCGCGTCTTACCAAAACAATTTCCTTGGAGATCTCTTACAGAAAAGTCTATTATCTTTTCAATAATTGCAGAAGAATTTCGGAATCGGTCGTTTCACCCATCTGATAGTTCTAATCTGCCGTTCCGTCGAAGCAAAGATTCCAGCGTCCGTTTCAAAAACTTCTCCGGAATTCCCGGATACAGTGCGCGAGTTCGCCGCTGCGATCTGATAAGACCGTGATTAACCGTATTCACGGGAAGTGGGACAAATACGAGCGATAAATTCTCGCCCCGTATTCCCGTGCATTCGGCGCGACGCCGCGGGGAGTGGCTAAAAAGAAAATGGCTTTCCTTGGTACGATATCAAACCGCATTAGGCGCGTAACGCGGCCGGTGACGGCCGGTGATATTGTTTGCTTAAGCTGCGTCCCCGGCGTTGAACTAAGACCGGCAGCTTATTAAGAAATTTTCAGATGCCGCGACTCGATACGGCTGATAGCGAATGCATGAAAGGCGCCGGGAAGTTTTCGCTCGCGTCCCGCCCTCCGACAACCCTTCCCGGAAATTTCATCCGCTCGGACCGATAACGTTTCCATACAGAAACCTCGTTCGGCTTTTACTGCGCGGCAACGTTTTCGCGGGGAGTGTTTCTAAGCGGGCCCTGTGCAGCGTAATCGCGAATTACCCGCGGCCGCCGAACGTTTTTATCATCTATAAAATGCATGCCGCCGCCCCGCTCTATCGGAACTTCGCTGAAAAGGGCGCCGTTCCCGCTTCAGATAAATGAAGTTCCGCTCGCCGCGTCCCTGCGACGCTTGTTTCGCGCCGTTTAGCACGCCCGTGGGGAACGGGCCTCGGAATTCTTCGAATCGCTTCGGAATCGAATGGTATTCCTTTTACACGTTGCATCGACGCCGTTCGATTTCGAGCATTTGATTGTGTCTAGCGAGAAGCTGAGCGTTGGCAAGACTGTATTTACTATTTCGGGAAATTGTGCTCCGATGCATCAAATGAGTCGCTCGGAAACTAATGCTGAAGCTAATGCCGTGCACAAAAGAAGAATTGAAAGAATTAATGTTTCGGATTCTGAAATGATTATAGAAAATCAAAGAATATTAATCGATTTAACCACAGTGGCTTCTGAGCGACTCAAATATACCCTGACGATCCTATTTCAAACCTTTTCATTTCTCTTCGAATGATGAGTATAGTATTACGAATCTATAATTTGAAGAAAGTATTGTATTCATAAGACGTCTCCTTTTTCTAGACTTACAGTACATTGCTAGTCCGAAGTGAGCAATCAATTCTACTATTCCAAACGTATCTAACACACTATCTCTCATTGTGACATAGAAATATCATGTTAGAGTTCTCCCCCGTAACCCCTCAGCTTACCTCCCGCGTCGAATCAACCCCCAACTGTCCTACGGGAGAAACATTGAAACCGCGAGCAGAAATTTTTACTTCCACCGGCGTCACAAATACCGTAGGAATAATAATTCCGCGGTGCCCGAGCGTTTCCCGCGTGAGATCGCGACGAGCCGCGTCCCGCCGGCCCTTTATTAAGAATGCAGGAACGCTCGCGGAAACTTTCGACCGCAAATTTCACGGTGTCTACGCCAGTGTCGGGTCCCCGGGGCGGAATCTTATCGTGATTTTAGCCCGCGCGACACCCGTGATCGCCGGACGCGCGTATATCTGCCTCCCCGCCTCTCCCCCGACGCGATAAATAAGGGTGACCCATTTAACGGGCGACGCCGGCGAAGGGTCAAAGTGCATTCCGTATTCCAACGCAGTGGCGGCGCAGTTTATAGAACCGGGTCGTGGTAGCGACATACCAATTAGTCGGTTTGCATGGCGGAGCCGGGCTGCGGGTGCAGTCGTCGACCCCGACGCGCCCAACGTTTCCGCGTCCCCGAAAAACGACCCGCAAAAACTACATCCCCGCGACACACCTTCTTCCGACCGTCCCCCCGCGACCTCTCCAGTCGACCGTGATGGATGCCGTGATTCATAATGCGGAATTACTGGCGACTGTCTGCGCCGCGACGATCCGATTTGCGGTTTCGAACGGAGTGGGATCTTCTTTTTGTCGGTCTGTTGCTGCGGAATGCGGAGGATCCTATGTATAATTTGCTGGTTCTTTTAGGTATGTGACACCGGGATTGTTTAGTAATTGCAGTGACATGTTCATGAATTTTTTTTAAGTGATTAAGTGGGAGTTTGAAAGAGAAACTCGATTGTTTATTGGAAGGTTTTGCGAGAATGTTTGTGTAGGACGCAGATTTAAAAGACAATTTATATTGTACAGAGATAGAAGCTACTCAAGTTTTAATGGAATATTGGCGTGGAATTAATTTCGGTAAGAATCTCTGAAGAAATCCGGCCTGATCCCATCTGCCTATAAAACCTCTCGAATCGAATTCGAAATCTCCTGATAAAAGTGTTTTCCGCTCGCATCGAATCGAATCCCATTCTACAAACTCCAATTTCATTTTCATGTTACGGCGATTCCAATAATTGGACAGATCGTTTACTTTCTACGGCGCGACCCGCCCACGCCTCTCGGGCACAAAAATCGGGGGTGTCTTCGGTGAGACAGTGTTTTTCGACCGTGCACCGCGGAATCTATGAACGGGATCGAGTTGCTCGAAAATAAACTGTTCCATTATTTTCACGACGGCGGTTGCTTTGGGAAGGATAGCTCTTCGAAATGTGTCATCGTTAAACGTTGTTCCATTTGTTACTGAAAACCTCGGACCGTTATTCCTGGAGGAAAATAATAAATTTCCAGTGACCGTCCTCCCTTGAATTCCAGCGAATTCATTTAAATTACATTAATGTTATACAACAGCCGAAGATATTTCATTCACGGCAACGCTAGAATGAAACTGTTGTAAAGTACCTCCGCGCAATGAATATTAAACAATCTACACAGGCGACGAGGTAACGTTTCTTTTTTCATAATTTGTAGACGCTAAAGTTTCCGGGGCGTCGCGACGGGGATCCTCGAAGTTGGTTGATCAAATTCCTGCCGGAACAAGTCATTAGAACATGGAATTCAAAGGTTGCCCAAAGCAGATCCAAAATTCAAGACGCCTGGCAAAGTTCCCGTAAATTATTTACAGAGACGGAGCGGAGTCCCGCGACTGCTATTCGCGGATAGGCTTTCTCAGCACGAGACTCGTCTCCACTAATTATGCAGGGTGAAAGTCTGCGTTATCCCCGCAGACCCTGTTAGGAGAGCTCCCTGTTTCAAACTAAGTACACCCTTCCCGCGAAATTGTTCGCATCAAAATGACAACAGCCATGAAACGAAACTAAAGTTTCTAAATAGGGAGAAGCACCCTTTCGTTCATTTAGAACGATTCCATCCCCCCTTTCTTCCTCGAGGTAACATGAAAAGAAGTTTAATAAACTGTCGTAATTGATAACTGGTGAATTTAAGTAGAAAATTCAACAGCAACATGGTATAAACGTTGAAAAATACCCTTTCGTCCGAAATGATTTCAACCTTCAAAAATAATAAACGCAGAAAAACATCCCTCGATTAATTTGAAGTGATTCCAGGCACCCGCCGCAACAACGCAACAACACACGAAAAAATCGACAAACCGTTGAAATTAATAAGAGCTGAATTTAACGATACGAATGACAAGCGGAGCGGCAGCCGCGCCATAAATAATTCATGCGCAGGGAAAATGTTTGCTTAAATACAGGCTCGATACGAGACAAATATTTTCTCACCGGATGGAATGGTCCGACACGTGCATCCTCGTCCTCTATAACCTGTCCGCTCCGCCGTCCCTCGCTCTTATTCGCTCTGTCCCGCGCGTTCGCGAATTCCCGGCCGTTGTTGTCGCAAGAATGCAGTTCAACGAGAGTGACAATCCTCGCCGAATGTTCTTACGAAGTCGGGGGATCGCCGACTTGAACTCCGCCGGGGATATTCGACGAAATAATTCGGTCGCGTACAGTATCGTCCACAAACGAACGGCTGCCCGGCTGTTTTCGGCAGACGGAAAAGCTAATTTCCGCGCGGACACAGCTGCCCGAGGAGTGGGGAAGCAACATCGAGCGGCGTGTTATGAAGTTATCGCTGCAGCTGACCGGTTTGAATAAAATTAACAAACAGTGACGTTACGGGACACGCCGTTTAATTTTTAGAGCACGCGTACACGGCGACCCGCTCGCGTCGCGGGGCCACGCGTTTCATCGTATCGCGCGGCCTGTAATAAATAAAACCGAAACGCGACGGGGAACGCGAAAAAAATATACTGGGAAATGATTAACAACAGAAATGAAAGGTTGGAACAGTGGATCGATAACTGACAGACGATCGACTCCCGGCGACAAGGACATTTCGCGCCACAGGCTGTTAATTCGTGGGAAAGGGAAAGGGAAAATTGAAAAGGGATAATCGATTGAAACGATTATCCGAGCGAATATTTGTTCGGGAACTGAAAGGAAATACTGATTCACCCGTCAATACCTATTGTCGTTGATTACTGATCCGATTATATTCTACTCCGTCACGTAAATATGTTTCTACGGTAAATTATCATTGTTAAGACGATAAAGGTGCTTTCGTGAGGAATTTCTAAATTCTGCATTTGTACAATAGGAAGCTCCATGAATCTCAAGAAAGCTTTCCTTATTCTTATAACAAATTATAGACAACTCAGCGTCATTGCTCGCTAGTTTTAGTATTAAGTACAAAATTTGATGGATAGTGAATATTGTATTTATCTTTCACGATAGAAAAACAGATTTCACTTCACGATTTATGCAGCTTACTCTCCGTCGGTATACGCGAATGCCTGTTATTTCTTGAACAAGACTGTACGCCTGACACCTCGGCGAAAACTACCGCGTGTACGCGGGATTGGCAAACCTGATACCCAGTCCTCCCGAGATACCTACACACCGTTCTTCGCCCGCCTTCTTTCCCAAGACAATTTTCACTCTTCCGGCGATGTGATTTAGTGGAGCATCGGGCCACGGGAAACAGTAATTTCCATGCATATTTCGCCGGGGAAGCAAACCGGTAAATGTATTTACTGCGATCCGACCGGCTACGGTAAGTCAAAGCTGCGAGCGTGAGGGAAATATGGCGGTTTTCGTTGGGGATGAACGCCGGCGAAACGGGGACGCGGCATTTACACGTGGACACACGCGGCCGCATTGTCCTGCACGTCGTTGTCACAATGTTTAGAATGTATTGTCTTGAATTATGAATTTATACCGGTCGCCTCGGCCAGAACAAAATTTACCCTAAGTGTACTTCAACCTTCGTTAATGCAACGGAATTGCGCCGCGGTAAAATTGTAACATTAACCCTAAAAAGACTGGGGGCAGTCTTTCTCGAGTCCGTAAATTACCGGATGTTCAAAAGGTGAATATTAATTGTTTCCGAATATTTTGGAAAATTCTATTCTTTTATTTATTTCCTTATTTCTTTAGGTTTCGAGAGCTGACTGTAATTGAAGGCTTGCTGCATATTTAGCAAAGAGCTTAGTTCTCAAAAAATCGCCGGGATTAAACGATTACATCGAGTGTGAAGCGGAGCCAAACATTACTCGCGTTCGCCAGGTTCATTTTTCATCCCCGTCCCGTTGTGTTACGATTCAGTTTATCGTAACGATAAAGCATCGCGCAGAACCGCCGAAAATCATGCGCGAAGTGAATAATTTTTAATACGGCCCGTTATTCCATTTGTCGCGGACGATATTTACGAGTAATCGGTTCGTGGCGTTACAACCACGAAGTTTTATTATTAATTCCACTTATTCCATCCGATTCAGGATTTTTTCAATTCCCAGAGGCAGTGAGTAGGAATAAAGACGACCCAGAAAAACGCGGCGAATGCGAATGAGGCGGTATGAAAAGTATTTCGTTAGCGGATAATGAAAAACGATTACTAGCCTCGTTCCTCTGGGAAACGCGAGATTGTTTCGCCGCGAGACGCAGAGGGAAATAATCGAACTGTGCCTGAAAACTGTGTATTCTTCGAATGGATAGCTTATTAAAAGTTCAGCGAACATTTAAAAATAATAGCCGCAACACGCGGCGAAAGAAAGGTTGAATTTATTCAGTTTATTGGTACGCGACGCGAATCCCGTCGCACATGTTCCACAGTGGGGATAATTCGATATTTTCCATTAGTCTCGCGTAATTTACGCGATAAATGCGGGCTGGCCTCTTTGAATCGGAGCTTGGCTAATGAAAAGAAGGGAAGTACTCATAATTTCAACGATCGTCTCGCGCCGCGGCCAATATTCGCGAAAATTACGGTCGGCGGTACGCGCGTAACGCAATAAAATCAGTGCCGTCCATTAAACCGTTTCGTAACGCCGATAAATAGAAGGAAACGGGCACAAATTACCAGCTTGTTTCACTTTGTCCCGCGAAACAAAGCGCTGATTTAAAGGCGCGCGAAGTTTCACCCCCGGGGCCGTTCTAATTTTTCCCGGGACGCGTGCTTGTCCCGTCCATTGTTATAAATGAATGTATAAATTCTCGAAACTTTCAAGCGGGGCCCGTTACATTGGCTGTTACCGGAATCGCGGCGCAACTGTAAAGGAGATGGAAATATACTGGACCAATATCGAGGATACTTGTTTCCCGATATTACCGAGGAACTCCAATATCATTTACTAATTTACCGAATCGTATTACCTTCTTCGTAGCATCCTCGACAGGAAACTATCATTTAATTACACGCCAGAAACTTTAGACTTAATTACACCTGCTTTACAAGAAACAGGGTAAAATTTCAGTTACGTTCCATTCAATTAACCCTTCACTCTCGATCCTCAATTACCATTAGATGCGATGCAATAAAATGATAAACTTTGGTATCAAAGATTCCTACGCGAGACATTGAAATAAAATATTTTTCTTCCTCAATTTACAAGTGAATCATCGTTCAAATAGTTTCAAGAGATCTCATCCGAAAATATTTCCAAGACACGTTTGTCAATTCAATGAAACAAAATTAAATATTGATCCAGCAACTGCATCTCAGTATCACTTCATCCTACACGACATTGTGTTCCCAAACAACGAGAATCGGCCACAGATTATTCATCGCTCTTCCAAACGAGACTGCAACGATATTTCGAACAAGAAAATCCCCCGCTTCCACTTGAAATAATCTTCTTGTCACTCCTGCGCGCGAGATGAGCGCAGATCTAAATGGTCCCGGCCGTAATTTCGTTTGAGGTAACAAATGAAATGTTGCCGCGGAAGAAAAACCCACGTGCCATCGCCGTTCCCCGAACATAATTTCAGCCTTTGTTGTACGCGGAACGCGGCGGCGTTCGTACGTTCCGTAACAACTTCCGGTGGGCCGGGGGCCGGCAGGAAATCGCGGAACGGGCCACGGAGTTTCGGAAAATTGCTGGTCACCGGGAGTCGTCTACAGGAAAATACTGGCAAGGATATACTCCCGGCGTCCTTCCTCCGAGTTATAACTCGGGGCCATTTTTGTAACAAATGGCCCGTCACGACGGGCACTGCGCCGGACGGCCACCGACAAATACCCAGACCTTTCGTCGCGAACTTTTCGTCAACGCGCGGCCAGGAAAAAGAATAACGAAGACGTCGAAGGAATGGCCGCGGCGGAAAAAAATGGAGGCAAACGGGACTCCTCATAAATATTTATCGCGCGCCGCAGCAGCTTCTACGGGGATTTTACCGGCTACTTCGCGCCGTTTCCGTGTACGCGAGAGAGAGAACCGCAGAGGCGGCCTCTAAGTCGCGTGAGAAAGAAATTAGAGCTTTCATGGGAGGAGTCCTCTGAGCCTTAAGCACTGGCTTCATCATTCCTAAATAAATGCGTCGCTGCGTGGGAAATGGAAATAGTTTCCCTCGGAAACAATTTATAGTGTGTAGAATTGCCTGGGAATTATCAATGAGCTAATGTTTACATGTTATTGCTAGAGATAAAGTAGTAATGATGCCAGAAAAATTGACTCAATAAGTGGCCTAAACATTGTGTTGTATGTCTTGGTTTCAAACATAAGTAAAATAGGTTAACCAAATCTGTTGTGGTCCTTTATATGCTGTTGGATTTTGAAGGAATTGTGAGTATTAGTGATCTTCCAAAAGAAATGAACAGTTTAAGAAAAAAGTAATTGTTGAAAATAAAGACTTACCAAATGTTGATTTGTACCGGACGCTTTGAAGTGTTGGTTACGGCAAGTTACAGATGCTTGTTATGTTCATTCTTCCTCTTACAGGGGAGTGGTTACTTCTTCCCTCAAACGGCACGAACACGCTCTGCTTATTCACCGGATTCACGTGCTCCTCCAAAACTTTCGACTTCACGCAAACAAATAAATTGTCTAGTTAGCTGATTGTTTCGGGAAGCATAGTTTGAAACTTTCACCGTGCAACAATAATAGAACACGTTTTGCTTAATTGGAGAACACTATAAACGTCTTTCACGCTGCGGACGCGGGGCAGACACGTTTGATTGCACCGGTCACGTGATATTCGAGCGCGAACGGGAGTTACGTAAAATGGCCGCTAGGTGGCTACACGGATCAAACGTAGTCGTTGACGCGGTAACAGTGTCTGGTGATTTGTTCGAATTATTCGCGTGTTATCGTGCGTGGAACGTGAAAAATTGTTCAATTATACTCGCCCGAGCGTTATAAACGAGCAATGTATATATTCCGAGTGAAATTCACCAAAAATCGGTAACTTTTTTTAACTAAAACCTATCGCGTTACCAATCAGTGGCCAGGCGGTACGTTGAATTTGAATTTCGCGTGTTTTCGTAATTCTCGCGTGTTGCGAACGAAGTAAAGTTAAAATAATGACGGGGAATGAAACGGGAGTTTCTTGGAACCATAATTCTTTAATTATATGTCTGTATAACGATATTACCTGTGCAATTAACTGGAGAGCGCGGAACACCTTCCACACTGGACGCGCAAAACGGCCATATTGGACCGCCAGTCACGTGACACGACGGTTGGAACAAGAATTCAAAATGGCCCATTCAAACCCGTTCAAGGTACGTCTTAATTTTACCAACAATTTCTCTTTAAAATGAAACATTGAAATGGCTGATTTCTTGTGTATAAACATCTACATATGATAGCATTGTGCTCTTTCCAATAACTTTAGTTAATTATCAATTAGTGAAAAATACTATTTACCGTTCACAAGAGTCCCTACGCAACTTCGATAGCCATGACACTAAACGCAATATATACATAATTCCCACTACCAAACCAAAATAACAAATTAATTATACACAAACAAAACGAACAAGAAATCCAGCTGGATAACCTCGCGTAACACGACACGAAGGTTATAGTCGGTTATATTTCGATGATCCCATTAAAAGCTCCGCAGCCAGGGCGAAATAGTAACGGAACACCTTAATAGGAAATCTGTGCGCGACGTCGCCATTACCGGGGTGGCCACCGCCATCTTATTTTTCTTGCTCGGCTCCAGGGAGGCTCGAGGGGTCAGGCCTAACTTAAGGAGTTAATATATTCCTCCCGCCACTTCGTTACGGCCCACTAAATTACGTAGTACTCTAACGGTAATTACCAAGTCAGCAACCCATTAAGGGAAGTGTGCTTCGACGAGGGCTCCGCGTCGCTGGAAATCTTTCTTTCGCGAATATAGAATTAAGCGGACGGTCACGATACTGCGCCCCGACCCGTCCCCCGGCTCTCAATTAGTTCAATTTACACGTCGGCGGTGCGGCGGTGAAAGCCGCCGGAAAAAAAGAGATCGAGGGGGACAAAGCTGGAGGGCAGGGGAATACGGTTAACGATCAAGCGCGCTTTGATAGTCGTTCTGCGCCCGCGAATGGACTGGCCCCCATTGTACGCGCGCGGCCGGTGTGTACGGCTGACAAAACATAATTTTCGGATTACGCCCGCCGGTATTCCCGGCCGGCGAATTCGGCACGCTTCGGTATTTTATTAAAACCTGTATCACGCGTCACGGGCCGGTTTTCATTGAATTTAACCCGTTCGATCATGCCGCTGGGAAAAATTGACGCGGAAGCACCGGCAAACATTGACTCCTCGTTGATCATTGAAAAGCGTAGCTTTCCGAACGCCCAGGAAGGGACGGCGAACTGTTCTTCCGGTTGTTTCATCCTGGAAATCCGACTAACCAGCAAATTCTGCTGACGTTGCGGTACAAGTGATTTTCAACACGCGAAAATTGTACATTAACCTGCTCTACAATTATCGAGGACAAAATCTTCGACAGATAAAGTTAAATTATACATCGGTTGCTTGAATAATTGAAGAACGGGAAACTACGTGCTGATCGCTTGCTGTTTGAGAAATGAAATCATTTGTCGCTTACCGATCCAAATATGAAAATTCCATCTTATCGAAATGTCGGGAAAGGGTTAAAGAAAGCACCTTCAACGAACTGGATCAGATTTCCGAAGGATTCAAAAGATAGCCCCGTACCTTTACAGAAGCGTGAACGCACGGCTGTAAGTCACAATGAGTAATGCTTCCTAGAAGCCATATCTCGGCGAAGCGAGCCGCGGGGACGAATGCAAAGCGAAACAAAAGGCTCGATTTCATCGCAGATACCCGATAAAAAATGTCCGCCGCGATGGCGTTCCATTATTTCCGCGGCGGATTTATTATTAGCATCGGCGGTGTCATTACGGCTGGCCACGTGTCGTTGCCCCGCACGCGCTTATTAGTAGCCTGATAACAAGTGCAGCCCTTGCCAGTCATTTTTCCCCTCGTTACTAACGGCCCTTTCGTTGAAATCCATTTTTACGTCCCTTTGATCTACGTCACGCCGCGCGCGCGGCGTCCACGGCGATACGCGAATGCGGTCGTCTCGCGCGCGCTCGCGTCGGCGCCGCGGTAAAACGAAGGAAAACGGGAAATGGAAGGTGCCGGAAACTAGAAAAGTACCTCTCCCACCCTCCGCGGTCGGAGAGACGTATTAATTCGCGCGAAACTCCTCCGGTCGTATCGCGTATGCATCGAAGTATCCGCGGCGCGTGCACGCGCGAGCGCGGCAGATTTGAAATTTAAATGACGCGCGCGGACGGGAGACACGTGCCGCGTGGAACCGCCCTTACTGTGTCGCTTTCACTATTGAAAATTCATTTCTCCCGTTTCGAAACGTGAATACATTCCGTGGAAAAAGATTTTTTCTTTTCAGCCCCGCCGCTGTGTGCATCGTTTCGCTTTTCCGTTCTTATTTTTTTTGCCGTTGAAACCGAAATCCTCGATGGACGCGGGAACGCGGCACACAACTGATTCGGGGGAATTGTGAAATATTGTCGGAGGTCTCATCACGGTCGGAAAAAAGGAAGAAATTTATGATATCGCGGGGAATCGAACGGTTTTTTTCAGGACATTTGTACGGGCGACTGTGTGCGCCAGTCGGTGTGCGCTGTTCGTACGTTTGCGCGCGATACCCGAAAGATTTATAGATCGCGCTGATTTATGATCATTCGCAGCGTGGGTGTGTACGCATTTAGTTTTATTCGCGTTACTTTAACACAGTATTTCCGCGGCATCAATCTACCGGTGTTTCAACGAGACGTCGTAACCTGCATTTTTGGTTTGTGCACACCGAAACGATATATCGCCGTATGACGATCGGAAGGGTTATTTCGGCGTGGTCTCGCCGCCCGCGACGGTTCCTAAAAATTTATTTTACGACGACGGGTACCGTCTCGTGCAACGTCCCTTATATATCTCGTGTATCCAACGGAACTCAGTTCATTCGATACGTCACTAAGAAAATGAATGTTTACGTTTATGTTACCATATAACACATTAACAGTTAGAAATGGTGTCACCCGACTTCATGAGACGTGCCAGTGAAAGTGTTATGAGTGCGAGGAACACCTCGGTTAATCTCGAATTCGCCGAGCTAATTCGCGCTTCGTTCCACGGGTTGTTTAACGGTAACGAGTAATCATAATTGCCGTCATAACGCAGTGGGAACGCCCGGCTAAGAGAGGCGCCGACAAGATGGATCCTATTAATCGCCAGCGCCGTTGCTGTCGCCGGCGCAGCGCGGCGCCGTTATTCGCGACATCGTCGCAACGACTGCTTATTTGGAAAGGAAACAAGCCCGCGGCGGGCTGCATTTCCACCAGCTATGCAAAGTCATTCCGGCGGGGGCTGTGTATGCGTATTTTGTGTTTTGCCGCGTGATGTGCAAGCACGGTAAGCTACGGTCACGTGTCCTCGTGCTGTTTACACGGGCTAATCCAGCAGTGGACTAGGGAAACAGGGCCCTTTGGAAAACGCGCGGCATAACGCGGTTATGATCCATCTTGGGCCCTCGTCGCTTTGACGACGAGGGACAATGTGAACTCGCGTTGGCCTAATATACACGGCGACCTCTTCAACGTTGATGAATTTTCAAGATACGCTTGGAATTCTGACCTGACGTGGAAGATGTCAGTGAACTGAACTGACCCCATTGGAAAAGGTCGACTTTTGAATTGATGAATAATTAAGAAATCGAAGGTTTTCGAACTTCCGTATACGAGATTGAAGTTCGAAGTATGCTTTTTAATATGCACGAGATCGGAAACGAAAATAATCGACCAATTAGAAACTTCTACTTCCGGTACATGAAATTGATGATCGAAGTGTACTTTTTCAAATGCAAGTTGTTCGAATGAACAGCGATCACGTTGAGAATGTACATAGAGGAAACTGTCACGAGTATATTAATATCATTCTGCAGTGCGTCTCCTAGTTTATAATTTCGTCATCGAGAAATTTGTCTCGAGTAGAAGGAAAATACCGTGGAGGAGAGTAATTAATTAATCGCGATACTTCTCAAGCAGCAATGTCCATTCCGTTCTCTTAAAAAATGTCGTATTTACCTTCGAGGAAGTTCAGTTCTTCCAGCGAAGTCGCGAAGCAAATTGACGCTCCCAATCTAAATTCGGAATATTCAGTAGTGAATTATTTAACGAGTTCGTTAAAAAACAAACCGGTCCGGAGTAAATACGACGCAGAGTATATTCAAAGGCAACGAGAACCTTAGTGTAAACCTTATCCGTCATCCTTCAACCGATGTCAAACACTTCTCATCGCGAACTAAACTTCAATAAACATTCAAACTCGCCGGTACTAAAGAACTCTAAAACATTTCATCTGCTCTCCGATCGATACGAAAACCGAAGGATCACGTTTCTCGCCAAACGCGTCGAATTCCCAGTGATCCTCGCGATTCTTCTCAAAATCTGTTTCCTCCGACTCGCGAATGGAAAGTGGAACAACGGGACATCGTCGAAAACGCGCGGCGTACGATTTATAGGCCGCTTACATCGTACGCCGGCCGCGTATATATTCATCGGCGTAGCTTTGTTACATCGAGGATCAACAGTGACGCGAAGAGTAAAACGAAACGACAAATCCTTCGCGATCGCAGCGTGCACGCAAACAGAGAGCACGCGCGTTATTAGTCCGCGTTCGTCGATCGCCATGGAAATCATCGAAAACAGACGAACGCGTCCCCGATGCCAGAGAATTCTATTCCCTTTCGCAGCGGACAGGATTCGCGTCTTCGATTGCGCGTCTCCGTCGAGCGTGGATAAAAGTGATCAGTGGAAAAGCTCGCTGGAAAGAACGAATCGCGCGACTAACGCGCGGAAACGTTGAGTTTCTCCGCCGCACCGGTCGTGTTCGTTTCAGACGCGACAGACGCGCGTACACCGACGATTTTCCGTTTCATTTTGCCCCTGGTGAGCCTCCGTGGCGGCGAACAGCTTCCGATCGCGAACAGAATCGAAGGAATCCGGGGAACGAGGATATCTCCGCGGTACGAAGCGTTTAACGCTAGATTTACGGAACGAGCCAATTCCACTCGTATCGACGTTTAGAAACACTGAAGTAAATGCATCGGTAATTGACCTGGTACCAATGGCTGACTATTCTTCAGGGAAACATGAAAAATAAGGTTTCCAATAGTAATAATCATTCGATAGAGGCACGATAGATGTGCTGCAGCATTTACCGACGCAACTCGGAAACACTTCTACCTGAATTAACGATTTCTTTCATTGACGTTGGTTGTATGCCTCCAATTTCCATCATGGAATTCTCTCATGGGAAGAGGTAATCAGGAATCTGTGATTTCAACCGATTCTCTAGTTTTAGCGTTAAACCTCTATTGTCCGAGATCTGAATGAAAGAACATCGATTTCTCTAGAAGCGATAGAATGAACTGTGTTAGAAGAATCGATGCTCGCGTCGAGACTGGCGAAGGGAAGCTTTGTCGGTGAAGAAATAGAGCTGCGAAACAGCATTTCCGTTTGTTTCGCCTCGTGCAAGCTTTCCGATCACCTGTCGCGAAAACACGAGACGAGTTAATAGACGGATCGAATATAATTGCCGTTATCTGCTGGTTCGTTCTTCCCTGTCGCCTGTTATTCACCGGTCGTGTCGCATGCAAATTGACAAAAGCTTAGACCCGCTTTGCGGGAAATCCGCGGCGATAACGCGCCGCTCGATGATTTAATTCCTATTACCGTAATAGCGAATAATTTTCTGGCCGGCCACTAATTATTAATTGGGACGCGCCACGCGTATCACGGGGATCAATCTTCGCCGATAATTCACTGCCGCGATCCGTCGATGTTATCGCTGTTTCGGCGAAATATTCTGCGTCTGGCAAAACGGAATCTAGTTCCGTGAGGCGTGCATTTAGATCGGCTAATCTAAGTCGTTTTCAATGTGTGTTTTATAGTATACTTTTGAATCAAGGGCATTTGATTTGATCCAATTGAATAGAGATGTTCTTGTGCAACTTGATTTTGTGGAATTAAATGCTTCATCTACGATGGAACTAGTAAATGACGTGTAATATTACAGCCATCGAAGTGTCTGTGCTTTAGAATTCATGTTAGAGAACTAATTAATTTGTCTTAGAAGCCTCTACAATCTTTATCGCGTTATAAATCATTTTCTTTGATGTAATCTGGGTATAGCTCAAAGTGTTTGACGTGCAAGAGACAGCATACGTATAGACGAATTGTGACCCATGTTTTGAGATTATTTAGAGATCATTTCGCTCTTGAGATTAATAGCGATTGTAAGTATCACGGACTTTCGACTAGAAACTCGGATCAAATCAGCTCCGACCGATATTACATTCGACTTCGTGCGGAATCACGGTTAATCACCATGGAAATCTTGTTCGGAGGGTCTGGCTAAGCTCGTAATTAACATGGAGGCCAAAGCGAGATCAATAGGAGGAATCGCGGGATACGTAGACAGACGTGCGCCTTAATTATTGCTGCGGGCCTGTACAGCGATGTAGGTTCAATAGCAAAAATTTCATTGCCGGAGAACACTGGCATAATTAGCTGCTCTTTAAAGCCAGCCGAGGCAGGTTCGTTCAAAAGCTCGCCGCAGAGGCTCGCTCGCGGAATTCCCGCGATCCCGATCCGGCGTACTCCGCCAGCAATAGAAACACGCTCAAAAAATAAATATCTCCTGGTGGTCTGTTCAAATTTCTCAACCCGAGTTCTGTTAAAAATCATTCCACAAAGGAACGTGCTACGGGAAAATGCAAATCGAACGTCGAGAAATATACGAAAAATTCGAATTCGCAGGGCAAAAGCTGCAGAAGGTACTTTGACGTGCAGTAAAGGACAAATAATTCGACGAGTAATTGATTTCCGTTGCTTTCATACTGATTATGTCGAGAATGCAAACCTTTTCGCAGCTTTTCCGACGCGAATTTTCGATGAAAAAAGGTATGCGTTAAATATTTCTCAGTGATCCGGATCTGTATAAAATTTCATTAAAATCCCCGATTCCCGCGCAACGACAAGTGAACGTTGTTGGGATTTTTTAACGTAAAAAGAGATTCCACTGATTCGTCGTTTTTCTCCGTGCCTGCGACTCGCGCCGAATGTTTCCGAATTTTCGTAATACCCGGTAAACGTTCACCGATTGGATTGTTGATGGTGCTTACGGTGTTTCGCCGGTTTTCTGCAACTAGCGTAACTTCTAATCGGATCTAATCTCAAGGAAACGCGGCTACGTATGTTCCCCGGCAGCCGGAAGTTGAAGCGGGACTTACAGTCGTAAGCGAGGCTTAAGCCCTAAGCTTATAACCAGGCCGCTATAATTATCTAAAACCAGCCCGGCCGAGCCGAAGTGATTACAAAGACACCGCCGAGTTTCTTAGTTAATTTCGAAATGAAATTAGGGACACACACGTTTGCATCGCTCGACCAAGATACATCGGCATCGTCTTCCAATCTTATAATTCCAATCCGTTGTATCAACTGTAACCTTTAACACTGCCAGCATTTTAGCTACCGATCATATCCTTTACGAAAGGAATATAGGTGATCGTTGATCTAATGCAGAAGCAGTGCACAAAACTTGTGGATAATGAAAAAAAGATTATATATTTCCATTTATTTTTAAGCACAGAAAACTATAGGTTAATTGTTCTATTTCGAAGGTGCATTTAGTGTTAAGTATGGACGCCAAGTTAGATCGACAATTGAATGAACCATGGTGAAACTTTTGTATCCGAGGATTAAGTTTAACGGTATTCCCCGTTAATCGGTGAATATTTCGAGGAACAAGTTACCTATTCGCAAGAACGTTTCCCGTAAACCCGGGGAATCGCGCGGCGAACTGGCTGTAACGCTAAGTTGACAGAGAAAGCAGTCTTATCGTTAAATTCGACGGCTGGAAGAACGATAAAATTGCCGGTGCTCGCGAGTGCATGCGTTCACCGCGCGGTAATGCTCCCTTAAGTAATCTTTACGGTGTTCCGCGACTACGTATTGGTCGAAGAATCGTAGCGGATTAAGCGTGATAATTAGTCGGTCGGGGAATGAATTCCGGCGCGTCGTAATTCACGAAATACCGTGTGTCCCCGGCGAAAAGTTCGGAATTCGCGACCGAGCCCGGAAACAACCCACCCCGCGATACCCGGCACTTCCTACAGTTTAATGCTCATAAAATATTTTCTCACGGTCTGGCGGCGATCGAAGAGCGGGAAATATATTTCACTGCGTTTTCGGATCTGGTCCCTCTCTCTTCCTCTGTCTCCCGCCGTGCTCCGCCCATAACAAAAATAATAAATACGGCGAATAGATGAAACCCAGCTTTATAGCGGGAAGACCGTAAATAAAAGTATAATAATTTCTCATTTGCATAAGTATCCGGACGACGGAAATTGAAAGATCGTCGCGATCATTTTAAAAAGTGCAATTAAGATTAAACGTTTCGTTAGAGTGTGGGAAGAATGATTCTCGTTAAAGTTTACATGTGAAGTTTAAGAGATGTTCGTTGAACCCTTTGCACTCGAAACGTGACTTTCATTCATCATATTTATAAAGTGTTTATAATATTAAGCTTTACACAACGCATCGAAATATTCAGATAAAATACCTTTGTTTCTTAATTTCCGTATGTTTCCTCATTGGTTTCGAGGAATATCGTCTATCTCATCGGAAGATGAACTTTTCTAGTAAGAAACTCTCGAGTGCAAAGGGTTGAAAGGTGTTCGGGGGTTGAACGTTCCGAATTGAGGAGGATCGGGCGTCCTCTCTCGCTAAACGGATCTACTGCGGCAAGCGTAGATATGGCTTTATCTTACTGTGGACACGAAAGCTGTGCAAAAATTGCATTTAATGCATCTAGTACAAAGTTCTTCCTAACAATTTACTTTCGATAAGATTAAAGCTTTAATGGAATTCAGTTTCCATCCACCTCTCAGAGTCTCGTTCGCAGCAACCACCATATATAGTTTAAAATAGGAGTCTCTTTTAAATTAGCCTTAAGTTTAATAAACAATACACCGATCAGCTGTAGGAAATTTCTTTTTTCATTTGAGTATAGTATACAATCTTTTCGCTATAATAATAATTCATGCCGTTCTGTGGATAGCATAAATGGTAAGAATTATCTGCTTCCAAACATCGCTTTTGACTGGTAGCACCATCCGTGGCAAAATTCTGAAACTGGTAGACAAATGTTGCTAATGTGGGTGTTCACGTAAAGTGACCGTGGCGCCATTCATAGTGAAATGGTTGAACTGTTAGACAGCAAAGTGTGAATCTTCTGGTTCGAAGATTCATTCATAGGTGGCTTCACCAATGAAAGGCTACGCGCGTATCAGTAACGTGTGTTCAATACGAATGGAAGACCATGCTTTCCTAACCTATAATAACCTTTCGGCACGAAAGAAAAGTGTGCTTGTGAATTTGGAATTATGACCGTGTATCACGACGAAGTGGAAATCGAAGATTTCGAATACGACGAGGACGAGGAAGTGTATTACTATCCATGTCCTTGCGGTGATCAGTTTCAAATATCGAAAGCAGAGCTGGCCGCTGGCGAGGAAGACGCCGCATGTCCGTCCTGTTCCTTGGTTATTAAAGTAATTTACGATAAGGAAGCATTCGCAGCTAAAGAAGAAGAGCTTATTAAAAACGAAGATAAAGAACTCGTGGCGCAGGAAGCCTGAGGTAAACCAATTTGTCCTAGAGCAATGACGGGTAATACTTGTCATGATTGTTGTTCATATGTTTGTAACATTAATAGTTGCATTAACAATTGATCAATCATTGTAAACAATATCATTTATTCATTCAGATTATAAGCATTCAAGTTGATTCATCTGCCTTTATTATCGGGAGATAAAATAAAGCACAATGGCTAGCCGTGGCAGAGGTAGGGGCAAGCCCACTATGTCCATTAGCGCAGACCAGCTGGGGTTTTCCAAAGGAGAAGCTCTTCCACCGCCAGTTCTACAGCCACCGCCAAAGTATCCACCATTGGAGCACAAAGCATGGCCTCTGACTATGACCAACGAGATGAGTTACTTATTGGAATTGAAGAGAGAGTATGCGGAGTACATGAAGGATTCCCCGAACAATGTTCTGCCATTGGTGGTTAAAAAAGATATAGAAAGGTACTCGGACAGGTATCAGGATCTAATAACAGACAAAAGGAGCTACGAAAGTTGGTACGACTGGAGTAGAATGCCCGCAGAATTAAAGCCTCAACCAAAGAAACGCAAGGGGCCGAGTCAGTCGAAGGGTAAAAAGAAATCGAAGAATGTAGACGTTGAAACCAAACTGCTGGAGCTGGAGAAGAAGGAGACGTCTCAGCGAAGCGATGCGGAGGAAGAGGAGAAAGAGGAGGAGGATGCCGAGGAGAAGGAGGAGGAGGAGCAAGTTGAGGAGGAAGAGGAGGAGCAGGACGAGGAGATGGACGAAGGAACGGATTACGTGAACAATTACTTCGACAACGGAGAGGGTTACGACGATGAAGACGATAACTTAGACGATGGACCTATTTATTAACATGTAATTTTTTATAAGAATCGGAAATCCCTTTCGGTTCTCGATCACCTGACTAGGATACTTAACAAGCTGCCTAGTTGAGCACTGCACAGCAATGTACATATACTCTCTCTACCTCTCTCACATTCTCTCCCTACGGTTTTCTGCGTGTTTTTTTGTTTTCTTCTTTTACCGAGCTCTTGATCGCGTGTACAGACAATAAATTATATATAAACGTTTTAAACAATGACGACTCCTTAACATCCATCCCCGTCTAGCGATCCACAGGTGAAACTGGCATCGAACGACGAAACGCGTCGACATCGATGAAGGATGATTCAACGAAATCAATTAAGAGCCCAGGGTCACAGGAAGCGTCGGCGTGTTCTTTATTACGAGTATTTCAATCTCTAATATATAATATATATATATATTTATATATATAATATATATAATATATATATAATAGCCATAATAATCTGCAATTATTTGTAATAAATGATCCTTCCTCTACGATGCAATCGGAGAGTAAAAACGCAACATCTGGACGAGAAAGGGGATGCGCAAAAGTACCGTAGTGCCACGTAATGCTTACGTGTACGCTCGCGATGATGGCGGTTGGTTCTCGAATGCAAACCCGTTGCTCTTCGTCTTCGTTCTTCTCGTGTCTCCTCTTCGCTCTTGGTCGTCCTCTTCGGTGATGCTCCCTTTTCTTCGGTCGTTTTCCACCCGTTTCACGTTCGCCATTCGAACCCGCGATCGGTTGTGCATCGTTCGCGGAGCGCGGCCGAGGGATTCACGGCAAAGAGAAAAGAAAAGCTCGTCTCGCGAAAGAAGAAGTCGGTTCCCCCTGAAATTTCCAGTCCCGGATCGATTCGCCTTTTCCTCGCCGTTCCCGGCTTTCCCGATCGAAACGCGCCGCGCGGAAACGAAAATTCGCGAATCGAGCGAGCGACCGATGATCTTTAATCTGTTTACTTTCAAGTTGACCACTCAGGCTCGATTTCTCGGACACCGTTAATCGAAGAATCGGTTCGGTCGCGAACGAAATGTCGAGTTCTCGGTTGAAATTTGAATCGCAGCTTCTGAACGTTGTACGGTTCTACAGCTTTGCCATTAAACGTATCATGACAGTTGCATTTGCAATCGACAAGAAAAAGAATAAAATACAGATATATCTTTTCTTTTCACGCGCATATCGTTTCTTTAAGTAGTATACCAATCTCCGTACGACTCTACACGCTTCTCCTTGCGATCGATGAATTTCATTATCCCAGATTCGTAACGATTTGCCTTGGAGTGAGAAATTTCGCGCGTAGCTTTTACGCTGATTTGCTTCATCGGGAGATTAAACGCACGTTTGAAGGAAGAATGATGGCGATAGAATCAGTTGGTGGTCAGGGAAATGGAGGAAGGATGCGTTGAAGTGTTCTATGCCAATTATGAATGTTCTCGTGTCCAACGATGGAAAATGATGAAATTACTATCGTCTATCGTTCGACAGGATTGGTTTCCATTCACTCACCAATATGGGTTGTTTTTCTGCTTTATTGTTTTTAATTTATTATATTACAAATCCAGGATAATGAAATCGGCGGATCGTCGGGTAAAAGTGTACAGAGCCACGTGGAAAAGTGATTTCGATCGAACGCACAACGTTTGGCGGCGAAAGCTACGTGCGGTTGAAGTTTCATTCGAGGGAACGACTCGTCTCGTCGCGCGATTCCTCTTCTCGATCGCCGGTCGCTCGACCCTCGTTCTCCACGAAACACGATAGAATACGCCTGTTTCCGGTCACGAGGACTCTCACCGACGAACCCGCGGATCGCTTCGAAAAAGAACGTTTCTACGAGACGATCGTTCCCCCACCGGCGTTTCGTTGTATCAAAGCTGGATAATAATCTGGTCACGCTGCCTCGTCGATAGTATCTCGATCCACGATCTGGATCCACCGAAATATATTAGGTTGAACGGAAAGTTAGTGTAAATAATTCGCGATGGTCGCGTAGCAATTTAATAATCGGACGTAACCGAAAAGTTCAGGGAAACATCGTTTCAACGAGTAACCGTGGAAAGACAATTTCCTATTGTAATCACTGTTCTCCGTTAATTATCGAAAATTATGATTAAACATCTGAAATTTGTATCATGAAAAATCTAAAGGTTTCCTTAGCAAAAATCTGGAAAAACTCGAATTTCTACGAAGACTCGCGGTCTACCGATTTCGAATGAATCACGAACTGTCCGTCCAACTCAATAACCTCTGCCCCCTTCGACACGTCCCACTCCCTAACCCCAACAACCCTCTTTTCGTCTCTTCATCCCTCTCTTCGTTCGTTTCGCCCCGTTTAATAACCGTCGTTGTTCGAACGAGTCAGTTTCACTCCGGCCGCCGTCGTTCCTTCAATAATATACCTTACGTATAATGTATATAGATATATTTGTGTATATATACTTTGTATATAATCGTCGCAATTTAATATAGCACGACCTATCTATGTATAAGTAGGCATTAAAGACTGAGGCGAGAATACAGGCGAAACCCCGAACAAATTAGTCCCACTCGGTGTGTGTCGGTCGATTTTCCGGTTTCGTCGCGAGAGACACGAGAAACGATCCCCTCCGACCTGTCCGGCAATTCAATCAAACTGAAAAGTCATTTTTACAAAATTCCGATTATTTCGAACCGTGTTGCCACTGTTTTTCGCGTAAGATTTCGTGTGCCGTTCGACCAGACCGCGAATTTTAAGCGTCGAACGTATTGGTACGTAATATAAATGCGTTCGGATATATTGAACATCCTTTCTTGTTACCAGTTTCGTCACACCGAACATCCGTTCGTGTCATTAGCAGCGCGGAACAGTGAAATAACAATGCTTTCAATTTTACGCTTGTTCTCCGTCAGCCAATTAAACCTTCGAAATCGGAGCTTGCTCGTACCTGCGACCGAACTTATCTACGTTACTGCCTAATAGGAACACACGCAATTTCATTGAAACACGGTACAAATACTGCATAAAGCGACAGTGGAATGTAGGATAAGAATAAACGTGTAAATGAACAGTTACAAAATCTCCTAAATCAATAGAAGTTTGTGCTCGCGTAAGAATGCGTGGTCTGATCGACGAAACGCGGCTCGACCGATCGTGTCCGAGGCTTGTGTGAATCGACGATCGATAAAACATATGCAAACAATGAAACAAACGACGCCGCGAGGGGAAAGAAACATCGAAATCGCGTAGCGATCGTTTCGCGTGTTCGGAAAGATCGAGTTATCGAGTTTGACCCGTTGCCCTGTGATCTCTTCCGTAAGTGCACTCGTTGGAACTATCTTTTAATTCATTAGAAAAGAACAGGAATTTTGATCTCGTCAAATGCCCACGTTTACTTTAAACCATAACGATCGACTTACACGAATAATATCGAATTTCGACTGAAAAGAACAGAGCGACACTCGAGTTTACTCAGTTCTGTTCGAAATCTCACGAGTGTCGCACGACATAAGGCGAGGGGTTAACTCAGCTCAAATCCGAATGAATGAACGAATGAATTTTATCAACTGAGTGTACAGTAATTAGTCAATTATACTTCAGCGAATTAATCGATTAATCGAGCTCGGGGGTTGCGATCTTTCCGCGTGGGACTCTCGAATCGACGAACAGAAAACGCCGCTCGTTGAACGTGTCCAGCACGTTCTCGGATCTGACACGCCCTTTCCTTCTTCGTTTTTTTTCCTTCGATTTTCTGTTAGTTTTCTTTTTATCTCGGCCGTTCGTGCTCCAAAACGATCGACTCCTCTCCTTCGACGTCTCGGGATTCCAGTTAATTTCATATTTGTCTACCTTCCATTCGGCGGAGTTGACCGATTTGGCGAACGAGCGGCTCGTTTAAGGCCCGTTGCTCTCTCGATGGTGTCTCCGCAACTTCACCCGGCGACTGGATCGACACTCTGCGATCGATCCGATTGATTGGACGAGAAAAAGGCTTGGAACGCGAACGGGTGGATAGACGACAGCGGTTTCGAGAAGGAAACGCTGGAAAACGCTGCGAGGAAATCGTGATCGGCTCGCTGCCGGGTGTCCGAAGGGTTCGGGGAAACGTTCGAAGCGCGGTTCCATCCTTTCCAAGCCTTTCCTCTCTGCGTCTCTGTCGATTGTTCCCCTCGAGGAACCTCGCTCGAACGCTACGCATCGATTTCGATCGAGTATTTCATCCTTTCTCGCGATCAAACCGTTCCAAAGTGCACTCGTCGTCGCCGAAACAACAAATTTCATCGAACGCGCTCCGTTCGAAGCTTTCATTTCATTCGGAGCATTGCGGTACAAGTTCGAGATTCAGTTTTAATTCTCCGAATGCAGATTCTGTTATT
Source organism: Nomia melanderi (assembly GCF_051020985.1). Lineage (NCBI taxonomy): Eukaryota > Metazoa > Arthropoda > Insecta > Hymenoptera > Halictidae > Nomia > Nomia melanderi. The sequence continues at coordinate 30,060,071 of NC_135000.1, read as the reverse complement.
TGATAATAGGAATAATAGAGTTTAAGGTGTAACGGGTGAAATCGTTGGCAGATCTCGTGAATATCTGTGTCCAAGGAGCGATTGTCTTCATTATCTCGAACGCGACTCAGTTTGGATGTATTTCGAGTGGAAAACCGATCGTATATTCTTGTAAATCGTTATTGAAGCGAATTCGTCCGAATTATTATAATGAGAGAAAGGGATGCGTTTATGATTATCGGCGAGGAACGCGTGAAAATTCCGACGAAACGCGTAGGATCTGAGGAACGCGTCGCAAAGTATCCGATCGTCGATGAATACCGTCGAAATCGATGCGACGCTCGCGACAGGTTCGTCGTCGGGTTCTCCGTTTCTTTGTTCGTTTCGTTTCTCTGTTTGTTTTCTGCTCTTTTCGGTTTCTCGGAAACAGGAACGCACGCGCGCGAGTCTAAGTCGTTCGCACAAAGAAAAAGGAAAACATTGTTCTCGCACGGTTTCGCGTTTCCCCGGTGACGACGTTCCTGGAAATCACAGCTGGAATCAGCTTCGAAATTCGGCTGGGCAGTGTAAGCTTCTGCGAGGTGCTTCCGTCGGACTCTCGGCTTCCGCTTCGTCGCTTACACCAAGCTGTTCCTACGCCGAACCTGCCTACTTACGTTCTCTTGAAACGTGTTTCCGTTGGGCGGAGATGGGCGCGATTCTTTTCAAAGGGAACGGAATCTCTGCGATAACATTCAGGAAAATTTAACAAGACGAATTAAAGCGAAGTGTCGTTTCATTCTTTTAAGTTGCGAGGAAACAATTGAATTACTCGAATGGCAAGAGATCAATGCTTAGCACGTTCGTGAATTTGTTTCAGTAGCAATCTTCATGGTTAAAATATTTTATTAAATCCAGTAGATCGTCTTTATAAAATGCGAATGAAATAGACATCGTGTGGCAAGGGATGAACAAGTTCTCGATCAGGAAGGGTAAAAATTTAAAATTGAACGGGTTAAGATCCTGAAGATTCGTTCTTCCCTCGGAATTCTTGATCCTCGCCGCCCATCTCCGGGCTATCCGTTCTCGGCCCCCTCCGTCGATCAACGATAAAACAAACAAATCATGGGAAATCGATTCGAACGATCGGCAAATACGTCGAATCAATGGCGCACGCAAGGCTCTCCCCTAACTAGTGTTGTAAAAATGAGTCCCGAGCCTCGTGTCTTGCAAACTGCAGCCCCGATTCGAGCCTTAAGCTGAAGCCTTCAATCTTCGAGTCTTTGTGCCCGAAGATTCGAGTCACCAATTGTTATAATAACACCGCAAATATATGAACTTCGGACGCGCCGAAGATTGAACTTTAACTTTGAAACTTTCAATGCAGTGATAGTATTGCATCAAGTGGCTCGAGTTTTCGTTAAGCATTGGAGACTCGAAACTTTGTAGAATTCTATGCCTTCGACGCTCAGTTTTGGATGTACAACGAGTTCGAAGCTGAATTTTGAGAGTTAAGCCTCGAGGTTCGAGGACTCGAGCGTTTTACAACACTACCCCTAACCGTGTCACGGCCAACAATCAAACATACGCCGGTCAACGATCGCCACGATCGCGCTCGCTGATCGTGGCTCGCAATAATCATCGTGGTTAACGTCGAGATTTAATAATCAGACTGCGGAATGTTCAGGTGAACACCGTTCGCGGCGTGCTCCTCTCGCACGTTGTCCGTGGAATGTATCACAGTCGCTGCGCGTGAAACTTTCGAACGCCGGTGCCGTTGCGCGCGATAAAACTCCAACGCCAAGAAAATATCGAACCGAACCTCGACCAACAACGATCTCTCGTGTTCTCTGATGTTCCGCGTTGCTCGTCCATGCGAATATCCGTTGACCCGTTAACCGGAAACAACGAATTAACGCGTCGTTCGAGTTTCATTCCGATCGCTCGGTACTTCGTTCCAGATTTCCCTCAATAAACGATTCCCGTACTTTTGCGCTCGCGAGTTTCCGCACTTGAACGTTCAACCAGTTAACAGACTAACGAATAATCCAAAGAATTCTTGTATTTCCACTTCCGCGAGTGTCCACGCTGCAAAATCAACCAGTTAAAAGGTGAACGATAATCGCTGGCGTCCGAGAGATCTAACGAGCGCGCTTCTCGCGAATATCTCAAATTCCCGTTCCGTTGAAGTTTCCTTGGTGTTGCGATTTTATTCGTGTATCCATACATCGAACGGGAATTCGAGCGATCGATCGGTCTAGCGTGCGCGATGCGATCAGAACAGAACAAGCCGTACAACGATCATCGAAACGAAGCGATCTTCAAAAATCCGTACATTCTTTTTAATAGTCTCTGTAGTTTCCGATTTCCAAATCCTCGTCGCGCGTGTTCGACCGATCGACCGCACCAGGAGTTCCCAAAACAGTTTCCTCGAAAATCCTGGTTCTCTTCGAGAACGTTTCTACCCCGGTGAATGGTTTCGAAGGTGCGCGGGACGTTTCCTCGAATGAAATTCCGAAAGGCGATCGATATTCCCTAAGGGCAGAGGTAAAAATCGTTTACAAAGCTGTTGGCGAAGTAAGCTGGGAACCGCTGGCCTATATTACAAACAATGCAAATGAATCCGCAGTCCGTTGATAACAATTCGCGCGACAACGTTGTAGACTCGCGGAACGGCCGGGCCGGCGAGCGCGGACCGGTCGGCTCGCCGATCGCCGAACCCGAGGCTGCCGTTCCGCGGATAATCTCTGAAACTCTCGCAACAATTTCGTTGCTCCTGTTTTGCGTGGAACGCAATAATAATTCAACACTTATCACAATAGGTCGCGTTTACCAGGGAGCGGAGGGCGCGGTAAACGCGTTGAAAACAGCCTTCGATACTCGTTACGCGCTCGCTAAAACGAAAATCGTGTTCCGTGTTCGCCCGGGAAAGTGTCGGCGGATTTATAATTCTCGGCCGATTTCACTGACCGCCTCGAGTACAGATCCACCGACTCTGTGTGTACATTGAAGCTAACGATCACGCGGTGAACTAATTTCCAAACCGAATCGTATTCGTTCCATCGATCCGTCATTCACCTTTCGTGTACCCTTCGTCGAAGCTCCGTGCTTCGTTAACCCCTTGCCGTACGATTTCCTTCGCGACCGAGCAAGACTAACTTTAGTACCCAATGATTTGCGGGAAATGCGAGGAAACGTTTCATTTGCTGTAAGCGCGTATTAACTTTGAAGGTGAAATATTGAAAATAGATAGTCTATCGATCCGTGTGCAACGAGGAACATCGATTTTTGTGAAATCAATATGGAAATCACGAGTCTCGCTCGTTACTATAGGGCAAGGGGTTAGTAAATAAATAATAAATAAATAAATAAATATCTACAGAAATAAGTAAATAAATAAATAAATAAATAAGCAGAAGCTCTTCTCCTCGCGCGATGAAATCATAGTAACTACCGAATTGCAACGCAAGCAAGCTGCATCGTTATCTTCAAATGCACCGAGGCTGCCAAAGCGGATCTTCGGTTTCTTCGAATCGATATCCGTTTTCGAAATCGATCGTGCAATGGTCGAACCGATATAGAAAACCGATCAATCTTCAGCGACCGTGTTTCTAACGGTAAAAACCGGAAATCGCTGTCCAGAGGCCACACGAAAATCCGCCCGGCAACGCGCAGTGTGTGTATGTGTGTGTGTATGCGTGTGTGTAAGTGACGATAAAACTACACATCGAATTAAAGCTAAACAGACTCCTCCGATCGCTTCTCTCTCACTGTCCCTCCATCCGGCGTTTTGCCTCCGACGCGAATCAAACAGATCGGTGTAAGCGGGACCTATCCGTTTTATTTTCGTCGCGTTTCTAGTCGGAAAAGGGGGAACACGGGGGTCGAATTAATGGGGGAGCGAGTGGGGTGGTACGAAACAGAAGTAGAAGGAAGAAGAAAGCTCGGGATATACAGCCAGTCCTGTCTCGTTCGTTTCACGAATCGAATCGCCCGACAGACCGATCGATGCTCAATTCAAGCGACGAACATTTTCGATCCCTTCGTGTTCGTTTTCTCGATTGTCGGGCTTGTGTTCACCGTTTCGAGAAAGGGAAAAGGAGATCGAACGTCCGGGAGACGTAGGAACGTAGGTTAACGAAGGAGTTTCGATCGAGACGCTCGAAGTCGCGTCGATTTCTCTGTTTCTTCCTTCTTTTTGTTGCTCGAGGAATGCGATTCGGATCGAAAAATCTAGGAAGAGAGCGTAAATATCAAGTTCTCAGGATCGCCGTTGTCATCGATCGGTCATCCTCGGGCCCAGCAGCACGATGCGTCTCGAAAATGAGTCACTATCTTTCGTTCAACCGAATCCCTGCGATTCTCCGCGATCCGGTGTACGCAATATCGTCGAGTCCCTCGTCAGTCGTTCCCATCTCGTGATTCACGTGTCCTTTCGTGATCTATTCTCCTTCGTATTCTTTTCTTTTCCTCGTTTTCTTCATCTTTTTTTTTCCCGGTATTTTCTTTTTTTTCGCCTTTTTCTTCGTATGTTTTGTTGCTTTTTTTTGTTACTCTTTACTCCCTCAGCGATGTTCCACTTTTTTTTTCGCTTTTAATTAGTAGAGTTTTATCGTTTTATCGTTTTATCGTTTTATCGTTAATCGTTATCGTTAATAACTGCTTCACTACGGTTGGTTGACTCTTGGACGTGGATCTGGATGGAGTGTGGTGTACCGGTGTGTACCAAAAATGCGCGCGTGAAAGAGAGAAAAAGCTCCGTCGGCCTCGGTTCTTTCGTCAACGTTCTCTTCTTTCCCGTCCTCTGCCAGGAACAACGGCCTCCTGTGTCCAAGGTCCTCGCCAAGGATCTCCATAACTCTTCTTCTTTATCTTCTTTTGTTCTTTCTTTTTTGTTTCGCGTCCGCCTCCTCCGCTGGCGCTACGATCGGGCCGGTGAGCGCCGCCATTTTGTCGGCCGGAGAGCAGCGACTCGGCGCTCCCGCCATCTTTTCGCATGCTCCTATCAACGACCATTATACGGAGTAGCGTGAATTATTAGACTTTCAAACTCGATAGTCACCGTACGTGTCGCAACGATTGAATGTTGACATTGCTTAGCCGGAATTTGGACAAATTCTAACGAAGAAACGCGAATTAATTTTACGTATATTAACGCGGATAGCGCGGACTGTTGCGACAAAGTAAATACATAAATAGTACTAGTAAAAACTTTGAACAAAATTAACAGATTTCACGGTCCAACAGTTGATAATTTGAAGATTTTAGAACATCAAAATTTAATACTTTCCACGGTTCAATAACTCGAGTCTAATAATTCACGCGGCCCCGCGATTCATTAAGGATCTAAGCACACGACGACTTTCGGGTCGCTTCGCCGCGTTTCCTTCTAACAATTTCAATCCCCACTTCCTCGACAGCACGCGAACGACTCTTTCGTCATCCTCTGTGCGAGACTTCCGTCGCAGACTAGCACCAGTTCCGGTCGTTGATCGCGTCGCGTTCGTTGTCGTACATTTCCGCTTTCCAGCTCGGCCGTAACAGCCGAAGGGAGGCGGACCGATCGTTATCCCGGTTTTTTCCGCTTCCGGTTCCCGTGTCGGTTCCTTCGCGGCCTACGATCGCGTCACGTTGTGAAAAAACCAAACACTACGCCTCACTACAGTAATTCGTTCCGCTTTGCTGCTGCCACGGCTGGTGTTCCGGTCCGCCGGTTTGTTCGAGGAAAGATACCGACGCCTCATGAACATTCCCGAGATACACGAATAATTAACGCGATCGCTGCGCATCGAGAATATTGTTTCTTTTGATCAGGCGTGGCTACTTTTGCTGAGAGTAGTGAAACTAACGCCGAATGATTGTTCATTGATTACTCATCGATGACGAAGTGGAGGAAGTGTTTGAGAATATTATTCAACATTGAATAAGCGAAATGTAAAAATTCAAATACCGATCGAGTTCATTCGAATTCAGAAGACACCGAGCTTTGAAAGATTCTAACAAGATTAAAAACTATTAAAAAATATAATGCATCCCTCTCACATGAAATACCCCAAGATAATAATTCAAACAATTCCCCTAAAAAGAAATCAGTTCTTCGTTACTTCGTAATCCAACTCATTTTAACGTTCTCGCGTAACAAAATGTAATGAAACGCGGCGATTCCTTCACTTTTCTCTCGCTCCCTCGAAACTAGGCGTCTTCGTGGTATCTTAACCCCTTATCCTAATATTTCCTTCGCAACTATCCTTAATAGAACTACTCTATCGTTAACAATTTCGTAGAAAAAGGAAAGAATTTGATGCTTGCTCTATCCACGTATACTCCAAAGGTTAAAGATCGATAACAGACAAGTAAACATTTCATTTACATAAAAACTATACAAATAACATTTAATCTTGTCGAGTTCAATTGAGAATTTTCATCAAGAGTCTAACTCGATACTACAGAAGAAGGGGTTAAGCATCCCTCGATCTCCGGGAATGTTCGAGGCCCGGAAAAGGAACGATTTTCAGTCCCTGTACCGGCGAACATCGAAAGAAACGAATCTCCTCGCGGTGCCGTCGACGATCCCGCGAAGCCGCCTCGTCTCTACGTCTTCCTTTCCATCGTATCCCCGCGATGTCCCTTTCTAATCTACATTTTTCACCCGGCGATTGTCCCGTCAGCACCGATCGCGGGACCGTCGACGGCGTCGCTCCGCGTAAACCCGCGAGTGCGATACCGATAACGTATTACGTACATACGGTGTACACAGTGTATAATTGTTTTCCGTAATATAGACTTATATAAAACGCACGAAGCGGCTGAAGGCTATTTTTCATCCTTCCCTATTTTATTTTACCTTTTCGTATTTATAGCATACAAGCCGTACCTTGTTTCCGCGCGATTCGACGCGCTCTGCTTCGCGGTGTCCTCTAATTCATCTCTGCCTCCTCCCTCGCACACACGCACACGCACACGCATACATGCGCACACTTACGCAGACTCTCGCTCTCTATCACGCTCTCCCTCTCTTTCTCACCGATCTTCCTCGACACTTGTTTTTCCCCTCGTTTCCCTCCTTCGTCTCGTTTTTCTTTTTTATTTTCTTTTTTTAATCAATGGAAAAAGAATTCGGGCTTAACTACGGCGGATCCCTCGAGATCATTTGAATATCCTAGAAACGTTACTGACTCGCGTGTGTTCGTCTAGGTGCGTGTCTCATTTTCCTCTCTATGTATTTATCGCATGGCGTCCCTCTTCTACGTGTCTCCCTTCTCCGTTTCTTTGCTTGCCTGCCTGTTTCTCCGTCTTCCCCTCCCTGCGTGGCAATTCCTCCGTGTACAGTGGACCGGTATCCTTGTTCTACCCACGCGTCGCAGCGACAAGACTTTCCTCGTGCCTCCTTCGCTCTCGCGAAAAACTTTCAGCTTCATCGGATTCGATAACTTTCTTCGTTTCATTATTCACGTGTGACCATCCGAGGAATGCGCTGAACGGGTGTTTTCAATTACTCTGACCAATTAGCCATTCCCGAAAGATACACGTCCAATCACGTTTACTCTACGAACGACGTTCCTCCAGCAACTTTCATCTAAATGCTCTGTTCAAAGCTGCACCTCTTCGAGAGGTGACCCTGCGTCGCCTGCCACGCACCACGTGTCTCCGTCCTCCTCCACCTACACGTCGATGGAATAATCTCAATCCTCTAGACCTTCATTCTCCTCTCTTTCGGCCGGAGGTGATAATCCATTGAAAAGCGCATCGAAGCGGCCCTAGAAGCTCTCTCTCTCTCTTTCTCCTTCCGTCTCCATTCCTTTCTCTTTCAACAACTTATCCGCGAGCGAAAGATGCTTCTTCATCGCTTCAACGATCCTCTTCGTCTTCCTCTTCGCGCGCTTTACTTTCTCCGGAACGCTGAAACCTCGTTGCTCCTGTTTGATCACACGTTGCCTCGAAGAACGACGGACGCGACGCAGGGCAAGGACGGGGAGGAGAGAAGCCAGCGAGAATCTCGTCCCCGACGGGAGAATACAGAAAATTCCACCGGATCAGGGACGAGCAGACGAACCACGAAAGGAGCTTGCACAGGAACCTCGGATTCTTCATCTTCCCTCGTATTATTCTTCACCCGTTCCTACGTTCGTCTCTTCCTTCCTCTATCGATCTACTTTCTCTCGCTTTCATCCTTTCCCTCTAATCTCCATTCCCGGCGCTACGGTCTCTCGAGGACGTCACTGCTAGTTTCCCCGCGCGAGCTGCCGCTCTAGTTCTCGGATCCGCTGCCTTTCCCCCAGAACTTGTCGAAGCGGTTTCGCGCCTTCTCCAGCACCTCGCTCGCCGCGGAACGCTGCGCCGAGCCCGGGACTACTGTGGGTGCTTCGAGAACGTGGTAGCCGCCGGTGCTCGCCATTGGGCCACCACCGCCGCCGCTGGTTCCGCTTGTTCCGGTGCCGGTCGCTGACTGAGGAGATTCCGCTTCTAGGATGCGGTAGCCGGCCGGTTGCGAGGGGGCCGTCGACGACGAGGGTGTCGTCATCGTCGCGGTCGTCGTCGCCTGGGTCGCGTCCTTCTTTCTCTCGTACTCGTAGCCAGGATCCTCCAAGCAACGCAGATTCGTACCCGCCACTGGCTTTATCGATGGATCCGCCCTTGACTCCGACTTCGAATCGTCTGCTCCGCCTGGCTCCTGAAATTATAGATTGTTTTACTCGAGGTTCCTTTGTTCGTGAATTGTTCAATATCTCATGGATAGATTAGGTCGTCCAGTAAGTTCGTGTCATATATTTCTCTGCCATTTATATCACACGATTTTATAAAATATCAAATTCTCAAATGTTATATCAGCCTCCTTTCTCAATGAAACGCGCATGGGTAGATCAAGTTTGTAAGAGACTGCGTTGAATTAACTTCAGCTACTTGTGCTTTGAACAATAGTCCTCTAATAAGCTATTGCTATCGAAGGCTCGATTAAGAATTCCGTAACCAGTGGTCGTTGATCTTAACGCGTTACGAAAGAAACACTCGAAGTACCTTTTCAGCCTGCGGAGGTGTGCTGGTGCCCCGCGCGCTCGTGGGGAACGGACTGTCCCGTTCCGAGTCCATGTCCTTGTGGCCGTTCAAACCGGTGAAGCTGCCGATGGAGATGCTCTCGCTTTCCGGCGACTTGTACCCGGAGTGCTGGGAGTGCAGCGACTTGTGCTGCGCCGCGAGCTCCGGCGGGGCTGACTGCGGCGCTGAGGGGAGGGAAGACGGTGCCCATGACTTTGCCTCGCTATGCGGACGCGTCAGGGGTTCTAGCGAATCGAATGGCACGACAGTTTCGTTAAACCACAGTCGAAACTTCTACTACCAGCTAGATATTTAATCACTACTCCTACCGAGCATTTAATAAGATTAAATTGTAGTTCTGAAAATTGTAGCAGCAGACTATTTTCAGTTTCTTCAAACGTCAAGATCATTTCAAATATTTCAATGCTTTAACATCAATAATTGCGAAACAAACCAATCATGCTGACTGGTACGGTACTTCTAATATCAATATCGATAATTCTAAATAACATATAGCTCTAATAGACAGCATCATCACACAGTTATCTAAAATTCCTCGGTGTTTAAGAAACTTACAAACCTTCCAATTCACATGAAATTTATCAAATTCCCAAGATCCTTCAAAGCTTCCATAAAGAACAACTATTCGCATCGACTACCCTCTAATACCACCCTCGAACATAGAAATTTCAAGAGCGAAGCTCGACTGGTGCTCACCTTCTCTGACGTTTTGCGTGACAGTGAACGTTTTCCCGGTGTCCAGCGGGACCGTCCAGTTTACGGGCTCTGGCGACCGCATGATCATTTGCTCGGGCGACTTTACCCTGGTCGGCTCCGGCGGGCTTTTCACCACCGGCTCGTCGTCGATCCACGGGCTTGCGGCGGTCGCGGACAGCGGCTGCGTCTGCGACGGCGGCGTCGAGGCGATGCTGGAGTCCCCGGCGGTCGCGTCCCCGTTCACCTGCGGCTCCGCGGTCACTGGAACGTTTAGCCGAGGCTTTAGCCTAGAGGTGCACCGCTGTTCCAGCCGGGCGCCCACCCCCCACAGAAGCATGCACTCGATGCATCGAGCCCCGTCCGCATCATTCTTGGCTTGCCCGAGCGTTACGCGCGGCGACGTCCACGGATCTTCGCAATCGTTCGCGGTACGCTCCGACGGATTCCAGACGACAGATTAACGCTTTGTCTACCGCTCGTCGTCGACCACTCCCGAACAACCGATAGTCTCCCTTGTCGCGTAGATGTGTGTGCTTCTACTTGTGAGACTCTAGAATATTAACCCTTTGCACTCCGTTGTCGCCACTGCGGCGACATTGTAAGATAAGTTTATAACTTCGTTTATAGTCAAACAACTTTAAAATGTACGCGCGTTTTTTTAATGGCAAAGCAGGGTCTTAAATCTTTTACAGAGGCACAACTGATTCGGAGTTGCTGAAAGGTTATATTAAAAATTGTTCGGAGTGCAAAGGGTTAAAGTACAAAGCCTGGAGGATCTACCGAAATAGATACTGAATGCTTAAATAATAGGGAATAAGGAAATTATGTACTACTTCTTGCTACTTGAGTAGTTAAATCATTCGTCTGCAGCTTAGTATTACAAACATGGAAGTTCGAACTTGGCAGAGTGTTCGTCTGCAAAGGGATAAAATCAAAGTACAACGGAATCTTATGTCGTTTTGATTTATTTTGGTTTAGAGTTTAAGCGACTTGCGGTAGATAAAGTGTCGCAGCGACAATTGTTTCGGAGCGATCGAGACACGAAGTTCTTCCATCCTTTTCGAAATGAGAGAACTTTCTTTATCCTCCCGAACGACTGAAGAATATCCGATCAATTTTTATAAGTTTCGTTTCGAGAGAAAATAGGAGTTGTTGAAACACTGTTGCGATGTTTCCTCAGATTCGGAGAAACGCGAACGTTTCGATGCGAAACGGGTCAGGAGGAGATTGTTCGGAGCCTTTCTCCTCGCAAGTGAAACACCGCGGTTCGATTGGGGAATAAAATGACTTGCAAAGATACAGATCACTTCTAATAGTAATAGGAGTATCGTAAACATTTGGAAACTTCGCGCGGCGCGTAACGCTTCTGCCTCGATTTTACACCGAAGATCGTGGCCGATCTCCGAATTCGTTAACGACGCACGACCCCCACCGCCCCCGCTCTCGTGAAACGAAAGAATTTCTTTCGACGTTCGATAACGATCGTCGGTAGTTAAGAATGATCGAGTCATCGAGCGCAGATCTTTACGTTTTACCGGAAAACCATCCAGCCGCGGTTGTCGGGAGATCTACACAGTGGACACAGAGAGCATTTCCCATAGAGAAGTACACTAGCGTACTCAGAATGCAGGAGGCACACGTACAGATAAATGTAATATAGACATTACACGTATATATAGATATACAGATATGTATACACACACAGAAAGACAGAGAGACAGAGACAGAAATAGAGAGAAAGATAGAGAGAAACACAAGTGAAGGCAGAAGACAGTAGACTAGATCTTGTGTGTGTACATGTGAGACGACAGGTATACAGGTGTACTTGTGTGTCGATGTTAGCCACGCAACAGGTTGACAAAGGGCTCTAGCGTAGTTCGCGGGGATTCCATCGTTCTCCCTTTACCGCGAATGGTAACGGTCGACTCGACCATGGACCAAGACACGCGAAATAATGTCTGGATCGTTTGAAAATCGAATCTCGCGAATCCGGTGGCAAATGGAAGGCCGTCGTTTGTTTCTCTTTCCTTGCGAGAACACTGGGAAGTTCTCGGCGAAATTAACGCGTTCGAAACATTACTCCTATAACAGCTGCATTACCATTACAATTCTGAATAGTAACTCGAATCTGCCACATCTGCCTCGTTCCAAAGAGGACGTCGAAAGAGTTTCAGCTAGATTTTCGTTTGCGTCGCGACTAGATCCAGCTCCCTATTTTCTTCTTCTCGTCGCGATAAGATTGTGTATTTCCTATCTGGGTTCAGTGGCACTGGAAGACATTAGAAGAAGAAGGAAAAGAAGAAGAAGAGAACGCGACGGTAGTCGGTTTACACGGGCGCAAGGAAACACGAATAAACGTGCACGCTGGGACCGTCTCGCTCGAGGCTGTCCCGGACGTTCCTCTGAAAGGCGCTGAGCTGTGCCGAGGAGAGACAGACGGACGGACAGAGAGGAAACGAGTGAGGAAGGCAAGGGAGAAAGGAGGAGGCAGCCAGAGGCGATGAACCGAGGCGAAAAGATCGAGGGAACCTGGAGACCGGACGACGCGAGACTTTCTAGGTCGTCCCAGAAGCAAGACAGCTTTTCTTTAAGCACTGTGCAGGATAAATTAATTAAGCGTTGTACCCCTCGCGTCGCGGATCTTTGCCTTATAGCGCACGATCCTTTGTGTCATAGAAATAGGCCATGAAGTTGTAAGTTCGAGATCTCGGAGGTCCGAGATTCAACCTTAAAGCCTGAGCCTTCGAAGGTACGCTTCGACCTTAACTCCTTCGAGACGAATCGCTCGCCAAGTGTACAGTGGAGTACCTGATTAAAGAGATTAGGAATTTTTATTATCAATTAATAGAGAAACTAGCTTGCGTCACTAGTTAGTAAAGATTAACGGTGTGCAGAGATTGAAGGTCGTATTGCTGTCAAGCTAACTGAAATTTGTATTAAGTAAAATTCATAAAAAGCCTTGGTCTCGAATGAGTTAAGGAAGATTCAATTCAAAGTAAAAAAATTCATCGTTGTCCGTCCGAGAACGCGATGCGCTATAAAATTCGATCGAAGGACACGAGTATCCGTGGTTTACGATCGATTGATAATATGATTGACAAGCGAGAGAGAGAACTCGCAGAAATGTCTTCGCTGGAAGAGCGGAAGCTTCCCTGTCTCTGGCTGTTTCTTTCGAAGCGACGATCGACAGATGAATTCGACAGATCGAGGGATCTGTTCACCTAGAATAACGCTTTCTGTTTTCTGTAACTAATCATTTTCTTATTCTCTGCGACGCGATCGTTCGATTTCGACCGTTCGCCTTTCGGTTACTCCGAAAATGAATCTATTCAGTGGGGAAAGGCACAGAAGAGAGGTTCAGCTTTGCATTGTTCGAAAATGGGGAATTAATCGGCGAACGATCGTCGGGGAGTCCCGGCGATTCTCGAGCCGGGATCGAAAAGCCGCGCTGCTGATGGGACAACCGTTAGAAGAGAGACAGAGAAACACTCGAGGAAGGTGCACAGAGAAACAGGGAAACGTAGAGACAGCGTAGAACAGACAGACGTATATAGAAACAGATATACACAGAAGACGGACACACAAAACACAACGAACACGACAAAAAGCGTCAACAACTGTGTGCACGTACGTGTACTTGTCTGCGTCTGTGTGTGTGTGTGTGCCGTGTATGTACGATTCGAACGATTAATCGGTTTATGTTAACAGTAACCGGCTAGCATTAACGATTATCAGAATGAAGTTCGAGCGAATAATTCCGAAGAACTCGTCACACGAATGGGCAATCATTGTATCACAACCGTCAACGTAATGATTCTCAGTACCGTTTGTTTAAAGCTCGCTAAGAGCAGAGAACAATTAAAAACCGTGTACTCGTTGAAAGCTAACCGAATTGAAAAGAGAAGTAAACAAATCAACGGTCGGAAAGCGCGAACGTTTATCAAAATTACGTTGACTTTAACGTGTTGTTCCAATAGCAAACAAATTCCACAGAACGTACTCCCATTTTATTTACCAAGTTCCACGATTAACCTCTTATACTGAAAACGAATCCAGAGATTCGGCGAGTAACTTTTATCTATTTCACGTGAATAAGTTAATTTCTAATAATTTTGTATACAGTGACAGCTTTCAACACAATCTAGTATGTATAACGCAAGACTATCGATGCCTTTTTTAAAGAAAAAACACCACCGTAACACATCTTCCCAGCAGAAGAGGTTAACAATATTCCCCAATAAACATACTAATCACGTACCACTAGAAACCGCAGCCGAACAGACGCGGCGATTGCCATGGATAATCGTTAACACCAGCCGGCGATCATTAATATGAACCGAACGGATCGCCCGAACGTGAACGCACAACGATTCCAGCGGAACGAAAAGACTGACAGTCGTCTAGCAAGAAAGGCCCAGAGATAGAGAGACAGAGAGATAGAGAGAAAGAACACGGGCAGACAAGCATGCTACTTACTAGGTTGTACGGCGGTAGTAGCGGCTTGGTTTGACGCGTATCGACTATCGGAGGATGATTTGGATGGATCGGCGGCGGCGGCTGCGGCCGCAGCCGCAGCTGGTTCGTCGCGGGCCGTTTTTGCCTGAGCTTCGTTCGGACCTTGGCACCGGCTTATATCTTTAACACGGTCCGGCCTGGCCGCAGCGGCAGCGCTCGACGCAGGTGGGTGATGGACACTCGTATGAACTGAATGCTTTACCGGGGGTTTTACAGTGGTACTAGCGGCGGCGGTGGTGGTGGTGGTGGTGGTGGTGGTAGTGGCGGTGGTGTTAGTGGTGTTAGTGGTGGTGGTTGTGGTGGTTGAGGTGGGTTTGGCGTGATGAAGAGGGCGATGGGGAGGAGCGGTGGTCGCGAGGAAGGCTAGAACATACCGGACAAGAAAGTACAATGATGAATAAAGGCCGACCCTCAATCGGGCTGGGAACTTACGCTGTCGTAGCCGGTTTGGCAGCCACGCTTAAAACGCGACCGGATACTGTTTCGCGAGGAGCCGGCGGCGCACGCCGGCCAGTCGACCGCCTGGTTTCCTCGGTGACCGTTCTTTCGCCCCTTCCGCCGACTGAAGCTGATCCCTTAACCCTTGCCCGGCGAATACACGGTCCGGACGGACCCCTGTCTGTGTGTACCGAATCGTGACGTGGCGTGAGCTGATCGGCCGGATCGGTTAACTCCACCCGTGCAATTTTCGACTTTACTGTTCAATTCGAGAGACTGTTTACAAGATTGTGTTCGGGATTGATGTCTTTGTTGGTGGGTTTGCTAGGGGATGTTCGTTTTTTCGGTAATATTGCGACGAGGAAGATCGGTTGGAGGATGGTTTGATTTTAGGGGTTGGTTGATTGAAGTTATAGGTGTAATTTTGAGCGAGGGTTGTTTGATTAGTTTATTTCGAGGGAGTCATGGCAAAGTCTCTTTTGGGATCTTTCTGTGTCCCGGTTCGTGGAGTTCACCGATCCGGCTGACGAACGGCTCACACGTAAGATTCTCCGACCGTCTTCTAAATTACACAACCAGATTATTCGGCAGATTACGAATAACAATTGCGTAGTGAGGAGAACAGAACGAGAAGAATTAATTGCAGAGTTCACACCTGATCGTTGGAACAATTACGAGACTCCAATGTCAAAGAATACTGGTCATGCGTGTATCAAGCTACTTTTACTATGTTCATCACTAATCTACGTTGCGAACATTCGATTCAACGTTACGATAGAGAGACAAGGCATATAAATACACGAGAGAAACATTTTACAAGTGAATCCGTATTAGACGTTCGACGCGTTCGCTACCAGCGTCGGGTGTGCCTGACAATCAACGTTTTTTGCTCGTATTTTTATTCCAATGTAAATTCCCTGGATAATTTCTCAGGGAAACATACAGCTGATCATCAAAGAAAGAAATTTAAACAGTTCAACAGGTTTCGTTGCTATCGAAAGGAATGCTGGTAGCGAACGCGTGAGCGTGGGACGATTACCGCGGCTCCGAATGAACCCTGTATTCGCCGTGCAAGTATTCACCCCTTTAAACCATTCGTCCGCGTTCCATTTACTTCGGAACACAACGGAATTCGACAATGAACCCACGAACACCGTGCAGAACCGTTTCAACGGACACCGAATCTCAATCGAGACACCTTTAGCGAAACAATTCCAAGAGCGTTCCCTTTCAAATCCCCGCGAAGAGCAATCGCTAACGCAACTTTCTTCGATCGTTGCAAAAACAAGCCTCTTTCATCCAGATTTTCATCTGCGTATTCCCTTCCACCCCATTCTACCTTCGAGAAAAATCACCGTTCGTCCGTTCGTTCGTCGGACGAGAAGAGAAGCCTGTTCGACGCCTGAGAATTCGGCCCCTCTCGTTTTCAGAAGGATCGAAAGCGGTCCGCGCGATCGTCGGGCGCTTTAAGCGAGGCTGCGCCGCTTCGCCGAGGTTCATTCTTTATTTGGAGAGGTAATCGAGGGCTGAAGGGTCTCCCGGAGCGATCGAAACCGCGCGCGAGCGAGCATCGAGGCTCCCTTCTTGGGAACGCGGTCCGTCGCGACGACGCCATTTTCGATACTCTCCGGCCGAACATCGATCCTCCGGAAACGTTCGGTTTTCGGGATCCTCCGCGACGCGTTCCGCCCGAGGACCTCTAACCCTTTCAAGGATCACGTTCACGTTGCATTTCGCTCGTACGATGGTAAGCTCCATTGATCGCCCGTATGGACGCTGGTTTTCTTCAATTAATCATTCGATTCTTCGTTTTACTCTTTAATTCGTCACTTCATCAATTTTTCATCTTACATTAGACTCGCGGTAAAGTCTCGTCTCATTTTCGAACGAGTTCAAAGGAAAGATCCATTCATTCATTCCTATTGCATTTCATTTGACATTCTTTGTACTCCTTCGATCGTTGTAATACAAATGATTGGAAAGTAGAACAAGACTTCTTGACCAACGTAATTACCCACATCTCAAACATCGCGACTGAATCAGAAAGAAATATAATATCTGACACTGGAAACTAAAATTCCCCTAACTAAACGATGAATCCTTGAAAAGGTTAATCGATCCGAGTTAATCCGAGGCTCGAATCTCCGTGCTCGTTCTCTATAGCGACACCTGATTCCTCTAGTTACTTAACAACATCAACGCTGGCCGATTTCCTGTGCACGGACTCTCCCGGGCCGACTATGCGCAGTCCGTCCAACGAAACGGACGACAGACGTAGCCAAAACATTCGTTCCTCGCTTTTCGTTCAATTAACTACTTTGCTCATAACTCATTTGATACCGCAAATTTTCGTTTGCGTCTATTATTTCATAGAAGGGAACCGATCGGCAGGTCATTCCCCTTTCGCTGCTTCGCTGAACCCTCTTCAAACCCTCTAAACCCGATACACACTGTCGGTCAGCTTTCCATCCACTCTCTGTTCGCTCTCAGTCCTATCAACTGCTCTTCAGTTCTCATACTGCACGTATTCACGCTATGCATGCCACACTATCTTCAACCAGCAAGAACCAAAGACGAGGAAAGAACTTCAAGAGGATCGACAGTGGACCGACAGTTCGTATCGGGCCTTACACAGCGAAGCATCGAAGGAGCCTCTTCCAAAGAGAACTGCTCGCGAGCTACCAGTCATCCGTGGCACCCCATACACCTTGACACTTGCAGTGATGCAGAAATCAACAGAAAACTATAAATTTAAAAGCCTCCTACACGTGGAAACCCGTGACGACGCATCGCTACAATGGGTTTGAGTCTCCCAAAGTAAGTCTCTTAATCAGAAAGCATGAAATTCTCAAGCCCATCGCTTGCTTCTGCATCGTCGCGTGTTCCGGCGTGTACGGTGACCTTTATCCTTGAAGACAAAAACTAATTTCATCCTACACAGAACACTCGAACGAAAAGTGAAGCGATTCCTGCATCACGAGTCTCGGCGCGTACGGGGACACCTTCGTTCCGTTGAACGGACCGTAGTCGTCGGGTCGAGTTGACAGGCGGTTGGCAGACAGGGTTTGCGGGACGCATGGGAGAGGGCGGGCGGTTGGCTTTAAGTAGAGAGAACCGAGAGAGATATACATGTGAGAGAGATAGAGAGAGAATTATTGGGCTAGCGGGCAGCTGGCACGTGGCACAGAGAACGTACATTTCCGATGGACCTGCGGGGGCCTCCTGTGGAACGGAGTAGGCCCTGGGCCCGAGGGTGGTGGCGGTAATGGCGGCACGCTGGTCGACGGACCCGTCGAGGAAATCGTCGAGGGTTCCCGTATGCTCCAACGCACGCGGCCGGGGCCCGTGACTGAAACACCCGCTGCCACTCTTGATCAATCCGATCTCGCACACCGGCGATCGACGATCGCGGTTGCTCTTTTCTTTTCTACTTTTCCGTCGACCGTTTCTCTTTTCTTTCGTGTTCTTTGTCTACTGGTCTGTTTCGCTTTCTTTTTTCGTCTCGACTGCGGGGAACAACTCAACGGAGCCCGACTCAAGGGGTCTTCCTGCGTTCGCTTCTCCTTTCAACCCTTTAGCTACTGCGCGCAACTATAGCGGCTGTCATCCGTTTGAACGATACGCTATAGCGGCGCAATTCTGTTATCGATAGCTGTGCACGTTATAGTCTAATCGAACGTATCAGTGGAGAATTGTATCAGTCTGAAGTCGCAGTGATGTTACATTTATGGTATCTAGATCAAGGCGAGCTTCGTTGTACAGGTATAGTTCCGAGGTTAGTAGCTAAAAGGTTAAGGATTTGTATGCTATGGCGTTAGATGACGGCTTTTTCGTTGTGGAAATCTTTGACTGACGCTTTGAACTTGGAAATGTTGAATTCGGTTTTGAGAAACTGATACTTCGATGGTGTTCTGAAGGGATCTCTATTTGGGATTTGCGATGGGATTGTCCGTCGGTTGTCGAAGGTTCAAAATTGAATTTGAATTTGAAACATCCCCCTCAATTTTCCGCCGTTGTCTCGTTCGAGGGAGTATGACGGAGGTTAGAGTGTTTCTACGAAGTTCAACCTTCGCTGTTCAGGCGAACGTCGCGTGGAGATTGTTAATGTAACTCTCCGAGACGTGTGCGAACAGTTTCCAACGTCTAACCGGAGCTCGGTTAAAAACGGCGATCCAGTTTCGATCAACGTTCACCTTAACACTGCACCAGGTTCACAGAAACACGGGGAACGAAAGGAGACTAGGTAGACCCCTTGATTGGCGAGAGAAACGGGGACAGGGAGATTTCAAGGGTGTCAGTATCTCGAAGGGTTCACCCAGTGATCGTTCTACGATGAGGATGATGTAACCGATCGATCGCGATCAAAGAGGCAATGAGAGAAACACAGAGGTGTACGGAAACGGCGGATGAGCAGATTGATATGACCATAACGTGGAGCGATGAAAGAACGTGAAAATCGGTTCGTCGGGAGATCAAGGAAATCAGAGAACGTGAGAATCGATTCATCGGAAGATTCACGATGGAAATGAGAGAATCGGAAGATCGAGGATGGAAAGAAGAAAACGTGACGATCCGTTGGATAAGAAATGAAAGATGGAAACGGGGAAAATCGGTGCACCAGGAGATTAACGATGCAAACGAGAGAATTGAAGAGAGAGAAAGAGAAGAGTATCGGGAGATCGAGGATGGAAAGAAGAGAACGTGAGAATCGGCGAAAGACAGATATGAAATCAAGGAGGGAGATGAGAAGACGTGAGAATCGGTTCGTTAAGAGATCGGTGATGCAGATGAGAAGAAAGTGACGATGAATGACGAATCGTAAGAGCCGACTGACAAAGTGTCCGAGACACGCGACGATGATGACGACGATGACGATGATGATCGGAAGGTCGATGGGCTCGGTCGAAGACACGAATCGGGTTCTCGTCGGGCATGGTTGGCGTTCGTAAAGGCACGGAGGTTAAACGGGGACCTCTCGAGTCTTGGGACTCGAGGGTTCGTCCGGCTTCGATCCTCGTCGAACGCGACGCGTCGATGTGTGTCGTCCATTGGCTACACACGCTACTCGCGGACATCCACACGGGGGCCGTTCGGGGATAGGGTTTCAGAACAACATGTCGCAAAGAACTTTCTGTTACGGCCAAACAATAGAGCTACTGGTTTACTAGACTGGCAGAGACAGAGAGATAGGTACGATCAATAAACATGAGTATCATGCATCTGCCTAAGAAAGAAACGATTCGAACAAAATTCAAAGAAAGATACTTGGGACTGCGCTCGCCCTGGAATCGAACGGGGGACTCGCCGAGTCCACGGGGAAATCGGATCGACTCGGAATTGACATTGGATTCTGAACGGCTGAATCGATTGAAGTTTCAAATCGTCGAAGGAATTATCTGCCGTGTTGTTAGTTGCATTTCATTTTCAAGTTATTTATTATCAAATGTAATTTAGTAATGATAGATTCTACGATATTCTGTAACACTTTAAATGTTGAGAATTATTAGAATTAATTAATCTAAGGTTAATCGAAGATCATTTATGAATGAAATTCAAAGATGTTACAAGGAGTGTTTGAAGCGAATTGAACCAGTGAATTCAGCGAATATCCTAAGAATCCCAGGGCAAACGAGTTTGGCGATCGATATGGACACACGCACCGCTCGAAGGATCGCGAACAATTCGATCCTTCGGCAGCGGTGAATGTCTCCGCGCGACAGTTAATACGGCGAAGTGGAATACGTTCGGCTTTCGAGGCCCACAAGAGCAAACAGAGCAGTCCAATGATAATAATCGCATAGATACATATTTACACGAGACTTTGATACCAAAAAAAGAAAAAAAACGAAAAAAGGAAGACGAAAAACTTGGAAAGAATATAAAAGAAAGTTCAGAACGTACGCAAAACGAAAGGGAAAAGAAAGGTGGAAAGAAAAACTATCAAAAAATCGACGATGCACGAAAATGCAATAGGGGAGTCATCTCGTGGCGAATTACGAGCGTCAATCGATCTTGGATCGGGTTTACGATCTCTTGGATATGCTAAGGTATATATGTATATATATATAGAATATAAATAATCGACTGTATCGAGACACAGGGACATGTCGAAACGGGGGATATGTTGTCGACGATGATCGCTCGGCGCTACTTACTCGGTCGTGGATGCCTTTCGGGCTCACCGCTCTTCTCCCTTTGATCCTTCTCTTTATCCTTCGGCTCTTTCTCTTTCTCCTGCAAAAAGGTTCATCCATTAATCGTCGAAGATCGGTATGATCGAAGTGAATTATATTCGATCGAACGATCGATTTGTAGGATCAGTATCGTGGAAGCGAACGAACCTTTCGCATTCGAATAATTAAAATATTAACATTAAAACTAACAGATTGGGCAGAATGACTCATTCCTGATTTCTTATTAATACAATTATTTAAAAGATAACAGATATTTCTCTGAGAAGATATCGAAGAAATTGATTCGACACGCGAACTGAATTGTAAATCAGTTAAAGTCCCAATAGATGCACTCTTGGAGTTTAATAGCATTTCTTCGAGTACTCGAGATTCAACTGATCCCACTGATCAATCTACACAATTATCACCGACGTGCAACCACAATGAACGATAGTAAAAGTTCCCACAAATCGTCAGAAGGAATCGAAATGCGAAGGTTAAGAATTAGTATCATTGAACCCTTTGCACTCCGTTGCAAGATAACTTGATGATTCCTGATAAAGCAACACTTTCACAGACTTGCTCGTGCCGTTGTGAACACTCCTGCGGTAGTTCACAACTCGCACTAAAAGCTGCTCAGATTTGCTGAAAGGTCACACTAAAAATTGCTCGGAGTGCAAAGGTTAAGATTCCCGTGAAATCGGTCAAAATTCAACAAAGTCTCGTTGCATTAATCTCGATCGAGTAATCGAGGCAACAGTTTAAATCGGTAAAAGTATCGAATGTTCACCTTCGCATCTTTAGTGACGGACGGAGCACGCGGAGGCTGACGTTTCGGCGATCTGCGCTCGGTCACGCTCGGGCCGAGGCTCTGCGAGCGGCCGGTCCTCGGGCTGTTCTTCGGGCTGGACTTCGTTTTAGGCTGGACCTCCTCTCGATGCTCCTTCGTGTCCTCGCGGCGCCGCGGTATCACGGGCTCCAGCTTCTCTCTCGTAGGAGAGGGAAGCAGTGCGCCGTCTCCTGTCGAGAATTCGTTGGACCCTTTTATTCCTTGATTTCGGAAAGGTTTAGTCATTATTTTATTCTCCTATACGATCGGTTTGGTTTATGACACGTAACATGAGAGTCGACTTTAGTGCAACGCGCTAGATTGGTTTCGAGTATGGGACGAGTCGCGTCAGTTTCGGATTGCTCGGACTTACCCACACCGGTGGTACGATCCAGATGATGGCGGATCAAGAAATCTTTTCTTGCGCGAGCGATGGCTCTTTCGGTGTCCTGCGAAAGATCGGTGACCTATAGATTCACGCAATGGTCTCTGTAATGTGGCCTCAAGTGTCCAGACTCCCGTATCGAACGTACCGATTAATAAGTCATGCATGACTCGGTAGACTTAGATTCACAGTCAATAACTACCAAGAAAACTTTAGAATTCTACTAATCGGTACGCCAGATGAATTCGGTTAGTCATTGTCAAATATAAATGCTACACAAGTCGTTTCATGCAGTTCATTTTTAACACTAGACCAACCAGCACATCGATCGATTATTAATAAATCGATGGAAAGTGAATTTCCATGTATACTCGTTTCATCGTGATCGAAGTTAACGGAAACCCCGATAGAATCGTGTCCGTAATGTTCGCGACACAATAGAAGAAATTTGAAATCCGTCGTCCCGACGGCCACGGTTGCTCCAGTGTTGGATCTAGGTCAAAGCGTTAACGAGAGAACCGTACCGCTTTCGAATCGTCCTGCAATATCCCGTGCATAGGCCTGGCCTGCACCGACGACGGCCGACCCGCTGGAGGCATGGTCATCGCCGTGGAAACCGGCGCGACCTTCCTCGTGTTCTCCTTTTCCTTCTCCTCCTTCGTCACCGACCTAAACACGCAATCACTCCGTCATCCGCGGTCGGCCGGCGAGACCCGCGGAACCGCGGATGGAAGAAACAAAACGCAGCTACGACAAAACCTGCGCGGCGCCTCGGAAAGCCTACTCTCTGCGTAGAATCGATCATCGATCTCCCCGGATTTCCCATTCGTTCGAATCAATATTCACGATCAACAAGATCGGTAGTCGATTGGACTGGTCGACCGAGTGGAATCGACGGAAACCGAGCGTGAAATTGGAAATTGATTCCGCCGATCAACGGAGCTCGATCGTTCGATTAGAGAATGAATTATCGGAAAGTCGGCAATTCATTCGGTTGGTTAAGGAAGTTTAATCAATCGTCGATGGAAGGAAATTTATCGAGAAATCGGCGATTCGCTTAATTGCCGATATTAATCTAACCGATCGTCGAACGCATCGCCGCGGAGCGAGCGTCTCGAGTAGAATGGAACGGTGTGTGGTCAGACACGGGTCGCTTCCGCTGCGAGCCGGCCCATGTAAATTCCGTCGACGCCGGGCGTTGCTAATTGACCGTGCGACGATTATAAATATGCATCGCGCTAATGTCGGGCACGCCGCGTTCCTCGAGTAGAACTAGACAGTGTATAGTCAGACCTCGCGCCAGTTCCCGCTACGGGTAAGCCTATGTTAATTTCGTAGACGCTCCGCGTCACCAGCTGCCGTATGCTAATTACTAATATGCATCGCGTCGGTGTTTACACGACGAACGTCTTAAGTAGAATTAAACCGTGCGCGGTCAGACGTCGCTCGCTGTAGCTTCCAGCGTACCTGCTGGTTGCATTGAATAACAATAGAAATTTTGCTAGATTATTTTCGATCGCATCTCGCTGTTGGGAAAGGTAGAATTAACTTCTACTGTTCGTGGACGATGTCTTTTGAAATCTGAAGGTGTGACAAAGGGGCATGGAGTTTTCTAGCATAGTTTGACAAAAAGAATCAGTAGAATGAGACGAATTGTTAAATGTAAACAGGCGATAAAGGAAATAACTTCATTAATTTCGATCTTACTTTCTTATAAGTGCTGGTGGATTGTTGAGATTGCTGCGATTGAAACGAGTCCAAGCACGATGTAAAACTAGTTTGATCGATTCCAAGCAAATGAACCTTTAACCCTTTGTCCGAAGTGCTCTTGGTTTCTCACTTTGAGGTTCACGTCGGCGTTAGTTCATTCGATTACAGCTTAATATGTAGCTCTATTTATTTATTCAAGAATATTCGGGAGTCATTGAAATGTTATCTTTAAATGGCACAACTGTGATACTACAAATAAATATAGAAAAAATTGTTAAAACAGGTAGAGGGTGCAATAAACTAGAATGTCGAAACTAGTCCGATTTACATCGTGTTTCGACTCATTCTAATCGCAGTAATCTCAACAACCCATCGGTACTACGTTTAAGAAACTAAAATCGAAATGAATGAAACTGATATTTCTATTACACGTTTACATTTCACACTCGCGGCATCGCTTTGAAGTCCCGCGCCTCTCGAGCCCTGTCTGTCTCGCTTCCCATTCTCCTGATTCTCCGACTCCATCAAATCATCCCCTTGCCGCACTCGCCCTTCAGTTCGTCGGAGAAGTGAAAAGACAGTCTGCGAACAGTACGTGGTCAGACACTGCATTCGAGGGGACGTAATCCGATTACGCACTGTCATTCGAATATAATAATCGATTCGATTCGCACTTTGATTTGCAATTAAAATCGAGTCGATCGCGCGGAGCGCTGATTAATAATTACAGCTGGTAACGCGAGACGCAACGGGAAGTTCGATTTTAATCGTACGCGTAATCGGACTACGGATCGTGTTGCAGCCAGGTGACTCGATTAACGGGAGAATATCGTGTTCCCCGTAACACTTTGGTAATCGACGGACGCGCCGAGGGTTACGCGTAGAGAGAAAAGAAAAGACGGTCTACTCTAAAGCACGGTAGAAAAGAATACGGGGGCGCGCTGCGAAACGTGGGAACCGGCGTTACGCGAGACGTCGACGAGCTTGAGAGTATAGTGTACTGGCCTGGCGAGGGACAGCGCGTTGAGAGCGTGGTTACTGGAGACCCGTTTCCACAGCGAAGCTTCGTCCTCGGCTGCCAGGCCGCAACCCCAGTCGCGATGCTAATGTACAAATCAGAACGAGTCATTTCGGCTTGCTCTTCAACTCCACTTTCAAACCAGAACTACTTCCACAGACGTCTCACGCGCGACGCGCTGCCTTTAGCAGCTCGAGTAAGAACCTTGTCTTTCGACGCTTTCTCTGCTCGAAACACGTACATCTGACCGTCCATTTACAAGACATGCCTTTTACGCTTCTTACCATTTACCGATTGCATTTGTTCATTGACGCTAGAACTGTCGAGCATTTAATAGGATTAATATGAAATCTATACAGATTGTAAGAGTCGATTGTTTCCAGTTGCTTCAGACGTTCGTTGTGGTATTCGAGTGAAAGTGTTTTTTTCTGGAGATCGTTTTGAATATTCTATGCTTTGAAGATATCAATCATCACGAAATTACGTTTATTCTCAAGATCACTTCGAATATTCCATGCTTTAAAGATATCGATCATTACGAAATTTCGTTTATTCTCAAGATCATTTCGAATATTCTATGCTTTAAAGATACCAATCATTACGAAATCACGTGTATTCTCAAGATCACTTCGAATATTCTATGCCTTAAAGATATCAATCATCACGAAATTACGTTTATTCTCAAGATCACTCCGAATATTCCATGCTTTAAAGATATCAATCATTACGAAAGAGAATGATCGGAACTAGTTAGTCTGAACTGGTAGTTTTACTTTGATTTAGTAGATCCGAATTTAGTGACAAATCTACTTGCGTTCTCTAAAACCTTATCGTCACTGTTTTGTTGAGTTACGTGAGGTAAATATGTATTTCTGGAACCTTTATCAGATTCGCTGTCTAGTATTTTTCTTTTGTACCGATTGAGATTTACGATTTTTATTTGTGTAGAATGAATGGTCAGGCGTAGTTCTTATTCGAGCGCGGACGCGCGAACGCGCGTGAAACAACTGCGCGGTCTGGCCTAAGGCTAAGACTCGCTAAGAAACTGCACACACTATGCGGGGGTCACAGAGGGAGCATGCTATGGAAGACACAAACCACACCATGGCACGTCTCAGGTCACCTCGGGGGAAGAGAGAATAATGGACTAGTCGCATGCATCGATCCGCTTCGGAAGAGATCCTCCTCCCTGCTGTCGGACCTTTCGTCCGGTAATCGTCACACGATGTTTCTGCGTGCGTGTTCGTGTGTCGCGTTTGCGATGAGTATGTACAATGATGTTCGATGTGGATGAGAACGCATGCAAACATCAAACGAGTAGTTTCTGGGTCCGGATCTTTCGAGAGAAGACGAAGCGGCGCTTCGATTTTTATTAGATTCGTTTGAACGGGGAATCGAGACATAAAATGAAGAAAAAAAATGAAACCTTGCCCTTCCAGTCGCGATTAACATTAATCTATACTGTAGAATCGAACACTGTTCGAATCTCTCGACGACGAACAATTGACAGCCGTTTCACGAATCGAACAATCTTTCGCCTGTTCGAAACTCTTCTCTTAACACTTCATCTGCCCGTCACTCTTTCCCTCAATTTCGACTGCTAACGATCGGTAATTTATTAAAATCACGCTAGTTTCACATCAAGTCCCCTTGCTTTCAAAATTACAAAGCTTTGAGAGTGAAGACCGTGTCGGCAATCGCTAGTTGCCTCGATCAGAAACGATGGCCGAATCGCTAAAAACTCTACATTCCAAAACCGAAGGATCCCCGTTACGATCGTTAGCGAGCCCAAGGAGCTCAGACGTCGAGAAGCAAGAACGGATGAAAAGGCAAGGTTCGTCTCTTTTTGTTTCCACGAGAACAGTCCAATTGGTTGAGAACCGAGCCGAGAACGCGCAGCGTCTTTCACCCGCGCGTTCGTCGGGAGCTACGCATCGTGATCGTCGGAGTTCCCCGGAACAAGGGGCGACGGACGACGTCACGAGTACATACTTACTTACACAGGTATCTACACACAGACAGAGAAGAAACGTACATATGCGTGTATGTGTAGGTGGTAAGGGGAGGTACGGATATATCCAGCGAGCCGGAAGAATCGAGACGAATCGCGTCGCGCGTCTCTCGATCCCGTGATCGGATTTACCTTGTACTCGTCAGCGAGTCGCCTAAGCTCGATCACCTCTGCGGTGGGGAACGGTTTTTCTTGCGGTTTGCCCGGCCCGGCTTTATCGTCCGCTATCCTTACGGTTCTACCCGATTTTTTACCCCTGCAAACAATCAATCACGGTTTGCGGAGTGCTTGGCAAAGAGACATTCTTCGACACGGATCATTTTTATCGTTTCGTTCTCTAGTTCTCTAGTTCTAGTCTTTTTTCTTTTTTTTATTCTCCGTCGCTCGCCGATCGTGTTCGCGTAGGATCGTGTCGTAGGTGCTTTTTCGTTGCTTCTCCCACCCGCGTACGTTTTAGAAACTAGGCTAGGCTGTACTATATATCACGTGTATACGTATACTGTACGCGGCCGGTCTTGAATATCTCTCTGACCTGAAAGCTATTTTCAAGTCCGACATGTCCTCCTCGCGCTCGTCGCCCTCGGGCACCACGCCGTCGATTATGTCCATCCCGGTGCCGCCGACCAGGGGCTCCAGCTCCGACGCCTGCACCCCTGAAAGATCATTTACTCGGTTTTAACCTATTCACGCGCCGGTCATTGTTTTCCGGGCAAAATGTAGCTTAGCGACGCAGTGTGGGAATAATCCGTAGAATGAGGTGGAAGATGAATAGATCGTACGATGGTACGTTATTACAGAGACAGGGACATTATGACGTATCAAACTTGAAACTTGGTAGTTCCTTAACACTAGAACTACCGTCAAAATGACTGGTTTCGATTTTTTTGTTTAGCAATTATTGATATCTTCGAAGCATTGAATATTCGAAATGATTTTGAGAATAAATAGTTTAAGTACTATAGATTGAGTACTATAAAATAATCTGTTGCTACAGTTTTTATAGGCATTGCATATTAATCGTATTAAATGCTCGGTAGTTCTAGTGTTAGAGTAACAGGTTCTTCAAATTCGAATACTTCACTATTGCCTAATCGTTCGATGTAGAATGGGGTAGAAAATGAATAGATCGTACGATGGTACGTTATTACATAGAGAAAGGGACAATATGACGTATCAAACTTGAAACTTGACAGTTCCTTAAAGTAACAACTTCTTAAAATTCGTACACCATTGCAGATTGCACAGCTGCGTTCACTTCACTATTGCCTAATTATTCGATGTAGAATTTAGCTTCGTACGCTACAAGCTTCGTACTT
Organism: Nomia melanderi; assembly: GCF_051020985.1. Lineage (NCBI taxonomy): Eukaryota > Metazoa > Arthropoda > Insecta > Hymenoptera > Halictidae > Nomia > Nomia melanderi. The sequence continues at coordinate 30,031,968 of NC_135000.1, read as the reverse complement.
TAACGAGTTTTCCTGCAAAGGGTGAGTACCTAAGATATTATTTATTCCATTAAAATTTCGAAAATAACCGCATTGTCTTCCGAGCGACTCGAACATCGTTCCGATTTTGCCCGAATAATTTTCGCCGAAACTCGCTCACCATCGCGCTTGTGATCGACGTCGCCCGGTCGCTTCTTGTGAACCGGCGCAGGCCCCGTGGGCGCGATTCCCTGTTTCAACGCCCCCATGCTGAGCGACTTCCTGGGCGGTCCTGTCGTTCCAGCGGGCACCCCCGCGGCAGTGACTCCCGGTGCAACGATCTCCCCGTTCGTCAGCTGGGGTCGTCTAGGCCAGGCGAACTGCAACCGATACTCGGTGCTGATCCGTGATATCGCTTTGCTCAGCTGACTAGGCGGCAAGCTCGACTGCGCTGTAACTTCCTGCAAGAACCATTACCGATCATTCGCGTCGATCGCGAAGATGTCTAACTTTCTAAAATGTAATTCAACAGAACCAGAGTTCCTCCGTTTCGCGGAGAGTAGCGTGGAAATCCCACGTTAGCGAAGCCGACTTCTGGTTTAAAAATGAAAAGCAAGACTGTTCCACTTACAACGCTCGTGCCTTTTGGTGCGCCGATAATGACCGTGCGTCCGAAAGCCGAGCGTTTTGAGTGGAAGAGTCCACTTGCCCCTCTTCAGTTTTGAACCAAAGGTCGGCTTGGCTTACGTAGAACCTCCACGGTAGGATAAGAAAACTTTTAGTATTCTCTCAGAACAATCGCTATATATGTAGAATATAGATCATTCCTGAATAACGCGATATTCCGAAGAGGACGTTTTAAACGATTCGCGGAACGATAACTCGTAAATTAAAGGTTGAAGATCGAGAAAGATCAAATTGGTTGAAATTCGCGCGATGGTAAATCAAGCGTGATTTCATTAAATTTTGTAATTATATTATCTAGCTTTCGAATTGCTGGCAGTGCTAATTAAGATAGAAATAGGCAATGAACGTAATTATCGAAGACGGAGTTCTCCAAACATCATTTTCTTGCATTGAGACGTCTCTTCGTATATAGAAGTTCATTAGGTTGATCTCATTCGTTCGTTAGAGTCATAGACAATTATTCGTTAGAGTGGATTCGATAGAATCGTAGGAAATCATTCGTTAGAACAAGTTGAATGGTTCATTCCTTCGTCGTTCGCTGAAAAGTGTAAGATGTTTCTGTGGCGCGATTCGAAACCGTTTGCGAACTCGCTGAGTTTCTCGCGCAGCCGGCCACGTACCCGAACTTTGTCAGCTACGACGTTCGAATCGACGACGTCGATGCCGCCCCCGTCGGCCGCCGTGATGAACTCGTGCGTCTTGTACGCGAGCTCCGGGCATTTCTTCCGTCTGGGCAACGGCGGTTCCAAAGTTGGCCCTGAAACGACCAGCACACACCGTTCAAAACATCCTCGTCGCCTTTTGCATTCGACAAACGTCCCGAACCCGCTTCCTCCCGACCGCTTTCGTCGATGAATACTTTATGCGAGTAGATTTTAAGGTGTATTCGTATTTGTATTTAAAGGACATGCTCCTTTTCTTTGACTACTAGGAAAACTTACGGAAAATAGCGTAATTCTCAGCAAGATGGCTCTATGGGGGAGATGGTCCGATTCATTTAGATCGTCAAATGTCAGAATTACACTAGAACTACCAGGCATCTGACACGATTGGTATGTAATCTATATTAAAATCTGTAGCAATAGATTATAATCAAAGTGAAACTATTCGTTTTTCATGAATCACTCAGAAGCCAACGCAGTTATTCGATTTCCTGATGTTTCTCAACTTTTATGGAACAAATAATATTCTCTTCAGTTATTCAATAACTCGTTTCTTCGTTTGTTCTAAATTAGAAAGTCTCCTCTTATATCCTCCGAATATATCGTACAATCATTTCAGAAGCCAAAACGTTCATTTCCCCAATTTTCCTTTCCTAATCTCAACATTGGCTTCTGAGCGACTCATGTATCTCGAATATTCGATATCTTCGATCAGAAGAAGTCAGAAACAGTCTGGTAGTTTCAGCGTACGTTCACTATGCAATAGTCCCGAAAAGGAAATTCAAAGGAAACAGACCACCTCCCGCAGGAAAAATTTCGACACCTCGAACTTTCGACATTCGATCACTGCTCCCCTCTCGACGGATCGTCGAGGGTGGTTCGTGACGACGGCTCGTCCGTTCTCGCGAATCGATCTCCCTTAATGGGGCCTAATTAACAGCGGTCGGGGGCAGCGGGCGGGCGCACGCGCGTGTGTCGTGTGTCGTCGCGGGCCAAACAACTCGAAACAAAGACAAAGACAAGAAAAAGGAAAGTTTAGGCAACGCGGCGGTGTGAGCGTTTTCTTTTCTCGGGGTGCGAAGAAGCACGTGGAACAAGCGAAAGCTGCTGCTGCTGCTGTTGCTGCTGCTGCTACTTAATCCGTTCGCATAGCAAAGAAAACGGCCCTCTCTAGAAGAGGGACGGGCAAAGAAGGTAAGAAGTAGCAGTAAAAAGCGAAAGAAAGAATGTACAGGCAGAAAAACGTCCTTCTCTACAAACCGTGCTCAGCTTTTCCCTCTCTCACTCGCTTGCACACGCGTACACACGCTCTCGTGCTCGCCGGTTCGCTTTGTTACGCCGGCCTCTGGCTCGTACCTGGCGCACCTGGCTGAACCGGCGGCGGTTCTCTCTTTCGCCTCGCTGAAAGACGATTAACGCGGCCGCGACCAGCGCGTTCGTGTCTCGCGTGAAGGAAATCAAATTACTCTCGCGAGGACTCGCGTCTATAATTGTAACGCGTGCCGTGAAGCGTGGGTGACGCGTACTTTCCTTCGTTTCCATCTGTGCTTTACGAACATTCGTTGCGTGTAATAAAACTACCGAGACTTATTTCCGATTCTGTGAAAACTGGGACGATAAGATTCTTGAGACTCGAATGCTTGCATCTGAGAAATTTCCTTTAACTTTCGTGAACTTTCTTAACTCGAATGCTTGCGGAATAAACATTCCGAAGTGAGTCGATTGCACCAGTTCGGTAGTTTTAGTGCTAAGATATCGTGACTGTGAGAATTGCTGGAACGAACGCTGGTCGCGAACGCGTTTGACCCATTCGAGACTGATTAAACGTCGGGTAGCGCAATTGGCAGGTGGAAAGACTGATGATAGACAGAATAAAAATTCAGAGTGAACTAAGATCGAAGTTATAGACTTCGAGGTGAGCTCCGACGAGGCGACGAGGGCATTGTCTAAGTTTTTACGCGCACCGTAAGAAAGTTTTGGCCTTTGGAGAGCGGCTTTTAGAAAAGAATCCTGGTCTCGAATGGGCTAAGCGGCGAAAGCGAAAAGCATCTCGAGGAAACGGCCCTCCTTTGTAGCGAGAGCATAATGGGGACTCGACTCGAGTCGCCCGGAGAACTTCTTCCCGCCAACGCCAACGCGTTTACGCTTACGCCGCTGACAATCGCTCCGCGGACGTGTTTAGACGATTCACTGGATTCCAGCGTTGCTTCGTTTACGGGAGATTGGCCGAGAAAAGGCTGGAACGTTTAAGTACCCGGGATTCCTCGCGGTTGCATTCACTCGCGCGTGTGGCGGATTTTCGTACAATGGAACGTCGATAACCCGAAAACCTGTGCAACTCGTCGAGTTTCTTTCTCTAAAGTTGTTCCTTCCGAGACACGGACACTTTGTAACTCGAATTACTCGCGTTCGATGTATACTGCACTTCTACAATTGAAATTCCGAGTGACGTTAACGTCTACAAACCGAAATCTACGTCTACATACGGGTCGGAACCTCCGTGGAACCTCTATGAGTCGAATATTCGTTCGTGAAACCTCTTTCATTCGAAACCTAGATTAGAAAGAAGCTTCCATAATTCAGAGATCTTATTCCCTTCCATTGTGATTCGACTTATCGAGGTTGTATCGTATAAATATCTCGATATTTCCAAATTCGAACAACGCTACGATAAGAAAGGAATTACAGGCGACATTTGCAAACGAAATAATCGTATCTTTCGAATGATCTCTCGCTGATTTCGAAGTATCGCGTGTCACTCTATAAGTCGAATATTCGTTCGTCAAATCTTTTTCAATCGAAAGCTAGATTAGAAAGAAGCTTCCATAATTCAGAGATCTTATTCCCTTCCATTGCGATTCGACTTATCGAGGTTGTATCGTACAAATATCTCGATATTTCCAAATTCGAACAACGCTACGATAAGAAAGGAATTACAGGCGACATTTGCAAACGAAATAATCGTATCTTTCGAATGATCTCTCGGTGATTTCGAAAGTATCTTGCGTCACTCGTTCGCCCTACGTCACGATCGTTCCATGGACCCTTTGACAACGTTCATTCATGCGTCGGTGTATCGTCGTCAATCCACAAACACGTGCTGAAACATTCCATGCATCGTACCTCGCATCGGTTTCGTTTGATGTCATGCATGGTTACTCTGTTGTTGTCATTCCTCTCGCGTCTGGTACCTTACTACTGTTACCCTTAACGTAACGACACTGCTACCACTACCGACGGCGAACTGGGATTAACACAACGTTCGAATACGATAGAGCGGCGGACGTGTGTATCTCGACTGATCCCAGCCTCCGCGGTTCGGTTAATAAAACTCGGGACATTCCAGCGAGAAGGATAACCGAGTGGTTCGCAGATCAAAGTAACTTCGAACGCTTCCAAGCTTTCGTGTGCCAACCTGTGCATCGCCGCTGTCTGATTGTGTTTTTGTGCAACGCGAAGATTGAATCGTTCATTGTCTCGTCCGCGAGATAACTACTTTTATATGGATTAACGTTATCCTCGACTCTTTCGTTCCAGACGAATGCAACGACGTAAATCGTGGCATTCAATGGAATCGAACAACGGTTCGGAAACCAGGACAATGGCAAGATTAATTACTTCGTTCGAGATATATTCACTTTTACAATAATTAACGTTACGGACTTTTCCTTTCGCGTGAATGCAACGACATAAATCATGGCGGTCATCGGAATCGATCAATCTTCTAAAACCAGGACGACGTACAAGCTGATTATTCGATCTACAAGATACCTTCTTCTACGCGAATTAACGTTAGCTTTAACTTTTCAACGATATAAATCATGGTAGTCGCCAAAATCGATCAATCTTTCTTCTAAAACCAGGATAAAGTACAGGCTGATTATTCGATCTACAAGATACCTTCTTCTACGCGAATTAACGTTAGCTTTAACTTTTCAACGATATAAATCATGGCAGTCACAAAAATCGAACAATCTTTCACATTTAAAATTAGGACAACGTACAAGCTAATTATTCGATCTACAATATACCTTCTTCTACATGAATTAACGTTATCCTTAACTTTTCAACGATATAAATCACGACAGTCATCGAAATCGAACAATCTTTCACGTCTAAAACCAGGACAACGTAAAGCTAATTATTCGAACTACAAAATATCTCCCACACGAATTAACGTTATCTTTCACTTTCCATCCAACGACATAAATCATGGCAGTCATCGAAATCGAACAATCTTTCACATTTAAAATCAAGATAACATACAAGCTAATTATTCGATCTACAAAATATCTCCTACACGAATTAACGTTATCTTTCACTTTCCATCCAACGATATAAATCACTACATTTACTGAAATCCAACAATTTTCCATTCGAAAGTCAGGACCTCCATCCGATACGATCCTTCGGCGACCGTCAGACGCGACCGTCGCGTCGCGGCGACGCGTTCGCGGCTCGTCTCGCCTGGGAGAGCCCTTATTGCACCGTGAATTAAGGTCAGCGGAAATCGGATTCCGAGAAGAGTATATCGCCGCGAAGTTGAACGGCGAGGACCCCCTCGTCGTTGTGCGCAAACTAGTCGTTGTACACTGGTTGTGTGCAAAGTTCGTGTCCGTTGCTGTGGCTTCCTGTCCGGGTCGCGTCTCGCCCGCCGACGACGCTCCTTTCCGCCGCGTACCGTTCGCTTCCGGTCCGCGAGACAGTTTCCACCTTTCGAGAACGCGCCGGCGGCGGCCTATTCTCGTCGATATGCACGAACGGTGCTGCCTTTTCACCGAATGCCAGCCAAGATACAATTATCGATGTATGCGGCAGCTTCTTTTTTTAACCCTTCGCCGGCGAACGTCGACGTTTCGATGAGATAGAGTCTCGTGTTTCGAAGGCGACATGCAGAAGTTTACGATGCAGTGCAGAAATAATTAGGTGACTAGACGGTACGATAGTGTATTACGTCGTATTCATCCTTTGCGGACGAATATCGACATTTCGGCGAGATGCAATTCTCATGTTTCGAAGCCCAAGTCGCAAACAGATGATTTAATTACTCGAACAGTAAGAGATTAGCATGTATTTTCCGTTTGTTCTATTATTTAAGCAATTGATGTTTAATTTATCTCTTAGTTTCTTTAGTCCAGTAATGTCCATTACTGCGAATGCAGTAATCACAGGGTAGTTTTCTTAACACAAGGAACTTCATGTAAAAGCCTGATTGTCATAAGTATGCCAATTTGTAGGAGAATCCTCTGAACTCATGAATTTCGGCCAGTTCCTCGTCAAAAGGCACCACTGTGCGACGATGCGCGCACGCGGCGACGATCGATACGCGACGTCGACGTCGCATGGTGGTCTGGAGCTGTGCTCAGCGACCTTTTGTCGACGTCTCGTTGCGGGGCGGAATCGAAAAGTTATTGATCTTCGCGGCGGAGTCGGGAAACTCGTGTTTCCCGCGGACTGGAGTTGCAGGTTCAATATTCTTTAGAGTTCAGGGTTGAAAATCTAATCTTCCTCGCGGAATAGAATAGCCAATTTCGTATTATTTATTTTCAGTATCTTCAGAGGTTCATTATAGTACTCGAATGAAGTTATTCATTTTCAAAATCATTTCGAATGTCCAATGCTTGGAAGATATCAATAATTTCTAAACAAAAAAATTTAAACCAGTCATTTTTACTAATACGTAGTTCTAATGTTAAGGGAAAGCGTCCTCGAGTCTGGACAATAAAGCGAGCGCCACGCTAAGAGTGCATTCCTTCTGCAGCTATAGAGCAACACTGCAGTACAAAGAGTATTCCAAGTATTCCAAAGTTCCAAGTTATTCCAAAGTTTCGTCGCTTTATTCAGCCCATAAAATCCTGTGTTACACTAATATTCTTTGCAAACTGGAACAAACGCAATCTTAGAAACTCGAGACCATTAGTCGATAACTATCTACCAAAACCAACCCGAGTCGAGAAGAATAAAATAATAAGTTTCCATCGCAACGGATATATATTAACCCTTCGCACTCCAGAAGTTTCTCATTAGAAATACTCAAGATTTTTTAATGAAATACCAACGACGTCCTTTCAAACTAACTTAACGAGAAATCGTACGTAAATTAAAGGAAGAGGCTGTTTTATTTTAATATTTCACATGTCGATGCGTTGTAGAAAGTTTACTATTAATTATCAAACTCTATAAAAGTTATAATAATAATAAATAAAAGTTATAATAATAACTTAATCAAGGTTTAATATTAATTATCCTAACTCTATAATTTTGCTGTATCAAATCAATTGGCGACTGAGGGTTAAGATTCTTCGCGATTCAACGCATCATTTCAGCTAAATATACGTCGAATCGTTCACGTGCTCGCTTCGTCATCCACGAACGTCCCAGTTATGAACGTCAGTGGAGCACGTGGCCGTGCGTGTGCGCCGGCTGCGGCCGTATCGGTGACCGGCGGCTGACGGTGCGTGTAATATTGACTCGGTTACGTAAGCTTCTTTGCAATTTCCCCGAGATTCCCGCGGAAGAAAGGCCGTCTTCCTTCATGCCGGCTTAGAGCGTCTCGAGAGATCGATCACCGATACTTCTTGCCCCTGATACGTTTTTATTATTCCCCCGCCGCGAGAGAGACTGTTCGAATGTCCAATTAATCAGGGAACAGCCAGCGGTTTCCTTTTCATTGGAATATTCTCTATAATATTTCTTACTCGAAGAAAGCTTCCCGGAATCAGGCCACGTTCCGGTGAACTTTGCCGCAGAATGTGCCGTGCTCCGAACGAATGACCATTTCGGTGAACCAATCGAAGTAGAACGCAATCAGCATAATCTCGATAAATTCCGTCGGAAGAGCGTAGAAGCGGGAACAATCTACCGTCCGCCAATTGCGGGAAGGAAGTTCTGCTGGGGTTCTACTGGCAACGTTCCACGCATCGTCGATGAAACGACGCAATAACCGTTCCATCTCGATCCAGTGAATTCGACGTTGTTCGTTCGGCGAATTCCAGGATGCACCGGATTTTTAGGAAATTTTCGGTGTACTACAACGAAGCTTACGACTGAGTAAATGAACCGGAGCTTGTAAGGATTCCTCCGATAATTATACATGCGAGACATGTTTATGGTAAACCGATTCATTTGAACGAGTGTATTTACTCGATGAAATTGAAAATGTCGGATACAGGTTGTCTTTGGATTTCGCGATCTAGACCTATACGAAGTCGTGTTAGTCTCGTTGAAATTGTGTGTACATGAAGTTGAAACTGTATTAATGTAACTAATTATGGAACAGTTTGATAATTAGTGAGGATCAGCGTATGAGAATTATGAATACTAAGTTGTCAACTTGAAATCAATGGAGATATGTGGAAACTTATGAGACGCTCGATCTGTAATAACGTTTTCCGCTTTTAGTAAATTGTCGAAAAACGGATAAACTCCCATTGGAAATGCCCATAACACTTAGGTAATTGCTGGCGCGTAGAGCGGAGAATAAAAGGTGAAAAAGGCGACGGATACCGACGACTCTAGCGGCGCATCGCGTTCAAAGGTAATCGCATCGGATGGAACCCGGCTTTGTGCTCCAGTTGCGTAGCTGAATGGCGATCACTCTTCCCCTCTGCCTCGCTCTTTCTGTTCAACCGTTCGTGAGGGAACGCTTCCTTTTACGCGGCTGAATCATTAGATCGTGCGTCTAGAGAGAGGAGCCGACGCAATGATGGACAAATGCATTCATTTCTTCTTTGAATATTTTATTCGATATACTATAAAGCTTGGAGTTGTCGCGATCAGAGCGGAGGGAATATCGTGGTTGTGCGTGGGTTTAGTTGTGAGTTATGTTCGAATGTTCAAATGTTTGAACTTTCGAATTTTGAAATGTTCCAATCTTCGAAGGTACTAATCTTCCAACGTTCAAAGGTTTTAATTTTCAAGCGTTCCAACGTTCGAGAGTGCCAAGTTTCAAACGTTCCTATTTTCTAATTTTCCAATTTTCAAATGTTCCAATTTTCAAACGTTCCAACGTTCGATAATTCCAAGTTTCAAACGTTCCAACTTTCAAAGGTTCCAATTTTCAAACGTTCCAACTTTCAAACGTTCCAATTTTCAAACGTTCCAACTTTCTAATGTTCCAACTTCCAAGGTTCGAATTTTCAAACATTTCAACGTTCGAGAGTTTCAATTCTCAAACGTTCCAACTTTCAAAGGTTCCAACTTTCTAATGTTCCAACTTTCAATCGTTCCAACGTTCAAGAGTCCCAAGTTTCAAACGTTCCATCTTCCAAAGGCTCCAATTTTCACACATTCCAACATCCCAGAATTCCAATTTTCAAATGTTCTAACGTTCGACGATTCCAATATACAAACGTTCAAACGTTTATATCCTACTCGCGCTTTCATTTTTCTTAAAAAAGAAAGCATTACCTAAACATTAACGGACATTCCATTACGCAACGTCTATTCTCATATTTGTATTCCACGAGGCAGACTTCCAAAGATCGGTATCGAGTACCCCGTTAAGTAACGTTCCGAAGCATTCCAGTTATAGCATTAATAAAAGCATAAGAATACAATATAAATATCACGTAAGAATAAATCGAAGTGCCATAAGAGTTCCTCGGAACTTTATTACGTCCCGTAGAGTGGACGCCACGCCGTAAACGCGTATTATAGTTTTAATGATGGCGTGCGTCATAAAATGCTAGGTATTATTGTTATTGCCACGAAAGAAATCATGCAGAAAGGTTTCCGTCCGCGTCAGATCGTATATCTCCCCCTCCCCCTGTTCTCGTCGATCCCATCTAATGAATAAATTACACTGGATTCAGGGGGATCCCCTGTAGCACTCGATCCGAGTCACGCTAGGCCTGCATTAATGCATCGGGAATCTTTTCAATTTATCGAACTATAAAAACACGCCGCCGCTCAGTTCGCACGAAAGATCGTTAAACACGGTCACAGGCCCGTGACCCGTTCGAAAATTTATTCCCCGCGCCATTGCATCCCCCGCGGTTGCTGCGGTTCGACGATAAATATCTTCCTTGACGAAGAGAAATTGCATCTTGCTTCGCTGTTTATTCTGTTTATCTGTCATTATGGAATTAATCGTGGTAACAATAGTAGGTCAATAATAGAATTAGATTTTCTTTTGTAATTGCTATCAGAGAATTTCGTTTGTCATTGTAGAATTAATCAACGATAAATATCTTCCTTGGACGAAGAGAAATTGCATCTTGCTTCGCTGTTCATTCTGTTTCTCTGTCATTATAGAATTAACCCTTTGCACTCGAAAGTTTTTCACTGGAAATATTTAACATTCTTCGACGAGACATAGACGACACTGTTTGAAACTAATTTAACGAAAATTCACAGATGAATTAAGCGACGAAGCTATTTTATTTAAATACTTCGGTGGCGACTGAGAGTCACCTCTCGAGTGCAAAGGGTCAATACTGTCGTTAATCACTATTATTACCGTCGAAGAGAACAACAGCAAAGATAGCTCTAGATCAATGGACGTAGCCGCCAGCGGACTATGTTCATTCAACCGATCACGAATCATCCCGAGTAAACGTCACGTTATTGACGAAATAAGTTAGTCAGCCAAATGTACACCAATACCATCTACACACGACTCGCAGACAGAACCAATCTAGCATCATCAATTCCCCACTCCTTTCCTCCGCATACTCGTTACACCGAGAATTGATGCGCGAGTATACATAAACCAACGATATAAAGAAACAGCCTTATCTAAATCCGTTATCAATTCTTCCATTACAAGTCCAGAAAGTTCCATCCAATAATGTCACCTAAATCATCGAGAGACGAGCGATTCCACAGAAAGGGAGTCCACGAATTCCCATCGCGCCGGGAAGAGGTCATTAGTAACGATAGAAACGACACTGTTCATCAGCTATTAATAAACGCGTCGATAATATATATTCCTTTAATTAAAAAACGGCCGGAAGTTTCCGGCAGAGCTAATAACTCACCGGACGGGAAGAGATGGCGTCGCTGTTTCGCGGCAAGAAGATAAATTCTCCTGCGTTTCCCTTTAATTGGAATTCCATTCCGAATCCGCCGGCCGGAGCGTATAATATAATTATCGGCCGGCTTTTCTCGGTCATCCGCGTCCCGGATTCGGCCCAGAAAACCGTCCGCAGGATTTCCGCGCGCTCTCGTATCAATAGACCGGCTTGAATGGAACCGATAAGCTTCCCTCTCTCTCTCTCTCTCTCTCTCTCTCTCTCTTTTGCTCTCTCGATCTCTCGCCCTCTTTGTCTGTTCGCCGCTCGATTTTCAAACCGTCACTCGACCGGCTGGCTATGAATCAATTATCTTCGGCCTCCCGACGTGTTTTCATTTCTGCCAATGGAAACGACCACTTCGCTCCCGGTTTACGATGAACAATCAGCTTGGAACCAGGGAAAGTAAAAGTTTCGCTGGAACGCCGGTAGAAAGGAGGAAAGGAAACTACCGTTTTACTTTTATCGTCTTTTCCTTTACTCTCGATCCGACTTGGTTGTCTCCGTCTCTCTTTCTTCCTGCCGTAGTGATCCGGATGTTTGTGTCTTTATCGTACGAGAGTCGTACGTAACGAACCCTTTGCTGGCGAAGAGTCTTTGAAATATAGGGAACTTAGACGAAGCTAAATAATTTACCAATTGCTTAACCCTTAGCAGTCCTATGTCGAGTCAGACTCGTCATTCTATTTTATTGCAACCACTACTTGTTTTAACAATTTTTTCTATATTTATTTGTAGTATCACAATTGTACCATTTAAAGGTAACGTTTCAGTGACTCCCAAATATTCTTGAATAAATAAATAGAGCGTTAGAACCACAAAGTGAGAAATCAAGAGCACTTCGGACCGCAAAGGGTTAAACAGTAGAAGAGGAGACTGCGCGAAATCTCTTGCTGTTCGAGTAATCGAATCATTTGCGACTTAGGCTTGCAAATATGAACGTTTCATCTCGACGAAAGGGTTAATCGTCATTAGAACTGTTACTGTGGTCGAAATGAACAATTCTAATTTTTCGAGGTGTTCGATAGTTTTGAGTACAGTGGTATTTGAATATAATTTTGAGTATAGTTGAATATAGTATATTCAATTCCGAAGTAAGTAATGTAATTAATTACATTTATTTATACTTCGCAAAGAGAATATATTGCGTGTAAGAGAGCATAGTAATCACGAAGACTGAAAGAGATGATTCGGATGGCAGCTAGATATTCCTGTTTTCTTCTTCCTCTCACCCTTTCGTTCGCTCTCACGCTTTTCCAGCTTGACTTCCTGGCTCGAGCCGCAAATAAATTAGTAACAGAAGACCGGTCATGTCGGGCCGACAAGTGCAACGGGTAATTCGATTCCGATGTTCACGCGGAGAGACTCTTAACCCTGATGTCTCGCCCGATTACGCGCGATTACTGCCGGTCCTCGATCTCCGCGAGAGCTCTGATGCAAGGGCAAAGGGTGCCGCGAACCGGAAGCGTGCTGATAACGGGATCATTCTTCTCCGAAATCATTATTTCAAAGAAACGCATCGATTTTCTCTCGGTTCGCAAGCAACGCGTGGGCCATTTATTTCGAAAGCGGCTCGAGTCCATTCTTCGAGAAGACCGAATTAATGGTTGCGATAACAATTCTTTGTAAACTTATAATGGACGTCTAACGCTTTCGAAGTTAACTCTTAGCACTCCAGATAGCTTTGTAATTTATCAGCAACTGCAACTAATTTTCATGGTATCTCTAGTGAAAATGAAAAATGCAACATTCCTTCGATCTTTTTATCTTTTCAGTGTGAAATTTGGATGCGTGGAAAATTTAATAATTTTAGAGTAGTTTCTTTGATTCGTTAAAATATTTGATATAACTGGTGCAATATTGGAGCCTATGGAGTTCAAAGGGTTAATAAATCTATCGATGTTTTCAGGAACGTAGATGTTCTACTCGATTCAATTGTAATTCTATCAGATTAGCCAAACAGTATCCTATTTTCAAATGGAATTCAAACGAGAATTTCTTGTTGCCTCTTAGCTTATCTATTAGCGATATTCGTTGGCACATTGTAATTATTATGACTACTTAGCCAACCTAACAGCTGAATTAATTATAATTAAAATCGACTAGAGTTTTCAAACAATTAGCGAGACTTCAACAGAGATTAAGACACAAGCAAACATTATTCTCGATCGTGCAGATGTCGATTTCGATATCTGTTGCTTCATCATTCGAGTAATTCGAATAAAACATCAGTAGAAAGGCAAGACTTCTCTTATCCAGAATTATCTCGAGTTTCGCTCGAGCAGGAATTTTCAAGTTAATTAGAATCCTGCTGCCGCTGATAGCGAACAGCTCCTGTCGATCGATTCGAAGGATCCACGGCGAAAGTAATTCCTCGTTCGATACCGATTAAATTTAAGACGCTCGAGCCGGTAATTGAAACTTAAATGATCGAAAGCAACCTGCGAGCGTTAATTAACGCCGGCGTTGAGCCGTCGCGACCCGCCGTCCTCCAGTTCGCTCGTCGAATTACAATTACAATCGAGCCGTGCGGAACAGTGAACGCGGCGGACGAGAAAAATCGCGCGCCAGAGATAAAGCTAAAACGCAGCGGATTGTGATCGAGATCGCGTCTTAAAAATCAAGAACTAAAAAGCTTCCGGAAATAATTTTAAACTGTTACATGAGTCAGATATTTTCACATTTTTCCAAATTCCAATGAAATAAATAATATTCCTCGTAATTATTCAAGAACTTCCTCGTTTGTTCTAAATCAGAAAGCTCTTTTTTAGTTTTCGAATAGCTGTATAATCATTTCAGAAGCCAAACCGCTAATTTCATCAGTATTCCTGTCCTAAACTTAGTTTCCGAGCGACTCGTATGTCGGTTCCGAACGAAACATTACGAAAAACCGAAATAAATTCATCACTGTTTTCCATCTCTGCTAAAAACACATCAGTGACACTCCTAAATGGATTATCCGCCCCGAAATTCATTGTTCCAGTCGCCTCATGCGAAATTCAAAGAAATTTGATTTTTTTGAAAGGAAGATGTAACTTCTGATGATTTTCGACGATTGCCTGGTGCGAAATTCAAAGAAATTTGATTTTTTGCATAAGGAAGATGTCGCTTCTGATGGTTTTCGACGATTGCCTGGTGCGAAATTCAAAGAAATTTGATTTTTCACGAAAGGAAGATGTTTCCGATGGTTTTCGACGATTGCCTCGTGCGAAATTCCAAGAAATTTGATTTTTCGCGAAAGGAAGATCTCGCTTCTAATGGTTTTGATGATTGCCTAGTGCGAAATTCAAAGAAATTTGATTTTTCGCGAAAGGAAGATGTCGCTTCTGATTGTTTTCGACGATTGCCTCGCTCGCCGATTAAGCCTCGCAATTTGGATCGCGCCGATTGGAAACGGGCAGCGCAAACACGGGGAATCGCGTGATTACACGCGGCGCGGCGTGTTTGAACAACGGGGACAACGATTCGACGGCGGCGCGAATCGAGTGAACGTCGATCGGGGACGTCGCGTCGCGTTGTTTCGCGGAACGATCGGCCGAACCGGCCGTCGAATGCCGTGACACCCGAATTTCCGGGTTGACGGCCGGCTATTGCATTATATTATATCCGTGGTCGTTCGTCGTTGCCGGCTTCCGTGTCGCGAACGATAGCGTTCGAGCCGTGCCCGTAATTAACCGGCCGTGGCTTATCTTGCTCGGCAATTCGGCAATTTCGAAAGTTCACGGATGTCTTCCGGCAAAGGTCTCCCGGCGATCGATGCAGCAATTTTAAAATAGTCCGCCGCTACGGTGAATTCTTTTGCTGGCACGTAAAACTTGCTTTTCAGTCGATGGAACTACCTTCGTTGGGAGTTTCGAGAATATCTTTGTTCTGACAGTTAGTTTTCTCTGTGGTGTAATTGGATTTTATTGTATTGCGTTATCTGTTGTTTTTTACTGCGATGTTGCAGAATGTTGTACTGGATTATGGTCATTGTAGAATATTCATTTTATTGTGATATGGAATATTGTACCACATTGCGTTGCATGTTATAATATTCGTTATTTTATCGTGATAGTGTAGAGTATTATATTATGTTGCATTGTATTTTGTAATATTTGTTACCGTATTTTGATACTATAGAATATTACACTATATTGCATTTTACTGTTACTTCATTGTGAAAATGAATATTATACTACACAGCGTTATATTTTACAATAGCCATTACTGTATCACGATACCATAGAATATTACACCAAATCACATTCTACAAAATCCAGCATATAATATTCCATTAGAACTTTCCAACGTACACAATATTCCTCTGCGCGAGAGGAGCCAATAGGTCGATCCGGAATTTTCACGCGTCACATTCGCATCGTCACGATGAAAATTCCGTCGAATCGACGCCTGTCTCCCATCCAGTGTGCGGGCAGCCTTAATTCCGGCAGAGCCTCGCGTTTCCCGCGACGCGACGCGACGTTAATTAAATTCGTTGCTCATTAGCCGGCGTGCCGGCCGCGCACGCGCGCCGCCGACGCGGGATTAATTGTCCCGGCCGTTGCGTTCGCTGGGACGCGATTAATCGTCGCGATTACGTGATCGGGAGTTTTCGCTGCGACCTGTCCACGCTGCCGGGACTCACCGCTGCGGACTAATTGCAACGATTAATCGCTACAATCGGCCTGAAGTCCAAGGGGAGGCGTCTTTGCGGCTGTTCCACGCGGAGACGCCGTTCACGGAGGACGAGATCGACTCGCGCGGGGATCCGCCTCGCGATGGACACCGTGCACGCGATAACGCTCGTGATTATTCGATCGACAGCGACGCTGAATCCTCTTCGCGACGGAGAGCTCGATGTATTCCCTTTCAAGCTGTGTTACGCTTAACCCTTTGCACTCCGAGCAGTTTTTAACCCTTTGCACTCGAGAGGCGCCTTACAGTCGCCACCTGATTCGACGCAGCGAACTTATCAAATTTTCAATTCAATATTAACCCTTAGCAGTCCTGTGTCCAGTCAGAGTCGACATTCTATTTTATTGCAACCACTACTTGTTTTAACAATTTTTTCTATATTCATTTGTAGTATCGCAATTATACCATTTAAAGGTAACACTTCAATGAGGTGTTGAAGATTGAAGATTCTGCTTTGACATTAGAGAAATGTATGTGCATTTTTAAGTTGTTTGATTGGAAATGGAGTTATAAATATATTTTCTGATGTCAGAGTGGTGACGATGGAGTGCAGAGGATTGATACTTGATTGAGAGAGAAGGAAAACTGTTGACAGGTTGACTGCCACTCGCTTCGATTGGAGTGTACTCTTTTAGTATGAGAAAGATAGTGAATTACTCTTAAAATGAAATAGAGGTATCATGTACTACACTGTTGTATTATTTTGAACAGGAATCATGAAGGAGCAACGTCGGCACCTCAGTTAGCAAATGGAAATATCATTGGCACAGTCAACCCGCTGAGGAACATTCTATTAACCGAAAGGCAAGTAAGAGAATTCTAAGAGAGCTCCAGGTTAGTTGGAAGTTTACGTTTTCTATAAGAATTCAATGATCCTGAGAAAAAGATATCTAATTTCAAGTTGAAAGGAAAAGATCTATACGTTCAAAATTCAGTTTCGAGGCTGCATTACTCTATACCATAAAGCAAGAGGTTAACTGCATTCTATTTCCATGAAAAAGGTGGAATTTTCCTACTCCTTGCATCCTCTTGTTTCTAAATATCCATGGGACCTTACCATCGACACCAGTTAAGATTGCATAATTCCCGGTTGACGCTCAAAGAGACAGGAAAAGCGAGCATATAATATCAAAGCGACCAACTTTTCATCTCGCAGACACCGTATCGCTACCGGTGTAACCTATAATCCTCCGATGCAAACGCACGCGGAATCCTGGGAATAATTACGAGCGTACCGTGCAACTCCGACTCGACAGCTTTTGCTTTCAGCCGGCGGTGTATAAATTGCATCTAGAAATTGACCGGATCCGCGAGCAAAAGTCACGTCGATCGAAGCCGGAATCCAACGCGAGCGGCCTCGGACGCGTCGATTCGTTTCCGATCCGTTCTCGCTCGAAGGAACCCGCGCGCAAAGAGAGATGCAGAGAGAGAAAGAGGAAGAGAAAGAGAGAGAGAGAGAGAAGGATAGAGAAAGAGAGAAAGAGAGAAAGAGAGAAAGACAGCCAAGCACCGTGAATAACTTTATGTCGTGCAGGCGGCGGGATGCGGCAGCAAAGAGTCTAGAACAGACTAGATCGTGTCTCGCGCGACACGACGAGAGGCTTTCGGCGCGGATGCGCAGCAGATATGCGGCTCTACATGCTCTATCGACGAGAATGCCGGAAGAACGATTTCTTCCTTCCGCGAAGTCGCTCCTTCCATCGCGAGATCGTGAGTTTTTCGAGAAAGCTACTTTCTCGATGATCGCTAATCTACGATCGGAATTAGGCTAGTTACAGCGTGTTTCGTTTAACACTGGAACTAATTCGAAAACTCGTTAAGATTCCTCTCTGCTCGCGTGCAACCGGAACGTTATCGGTGAATTTATTAGAATCGTATCACAGGAACAGAGATCGTTTCGATGAACGAATTCGGTTTTCAGGGATGAAAAGACGCGTGCTTCGAATGTTATCGACAGCGAGTCGGAATTGTATCGGTCCACCTGGCAGTTCCAGTGTTAACGATTCAGTAACTTGCAGTCGAATAAGTTGCGTTTCACAGGCGAGTACAACCGCGAGCGGCTGCTGTCAGCGCGGTGATCTCGCGCCGAGAGTTCGTCGGGGGTTAAACGACGCGTGCTCTATCCATTCGGCCGGAGACGAAGGCGTATGACCGATCGAGAAACGGGGACTCGATCGAGTATTCTTCTCGGAGAGTTCGACAATCGACGCACAAAAACACATTCCACAACTTCTCTACCAGGTAGAACAGTCGATGCAACCTACGCATAGCCTGCATGAGGGGATGCATTCCGATGAGAAGTCGGCGGGCGCGGACCTCGGACGAGTTTATGGCGGGGCAGGGTGTGGATCGAAGTCGATGGGGAAAGACAATCGAATGGTGTCGGACTCGTTTCTCTTTCTCCTCGCGGTCGCTTGAAATTTCGAATGTTTCCGAGGAATTTTTTGGAATATTTGAAGCATCTGAAATGTTTCTGATAAATATCCGCCATTTTCTTTCACTTTTCATTGGATATTGATCTTCCTGGTGTTCTTAGGGTCTACCGTATACTGTCGTAAATTTGTTAGCATCGATCTAGCTTTATTTTCCCCTTTCTTTCGTCTTCGACTTGTTCGTAATAGAATTTCCGATTTTCATGCGATCGGTTGGCGAGAGGGAATCGAGTGCGACGCAAACTATGAACCGTGGGCAAGCAGGCATGCGTTGTTCCCGATCCCTCGAGCCACGTGGCGCGCCGGGATCTCGAGATCGTCAGGCGAGGGCGCAGGCGTGCGTCAACTAGCGGTCCCTTGAAAGCGAAAGTAACGCGGAGGGTTAATTGGTTCGTGGGGAGGTTCCTCGCGAGGGAAGGGCGAGAGAGTGGGACCTGGGAACGGGAGAGGGAACGGAGACAGATGTGAAATGTAGGAGGAGAGAAACGTAAGGGGATGTAGAGTAGACGTCGGAAGGAGAAGAAAAGAACAGGGAGAGCGGAAGTAAAGACAAAGAACGGGAGAGCAAACCTGCGGAGAATTGAGAGAAAAGAGAACAGAAATATAGGAAGAAGGGAAAATGGAGAAGAAATGTAAAGGTAATAGAACGGAAAACAGAGAACAGAAATAGAGGAAGAAGGGAAAATGGAGAACAGATGTAGATGTAATAGAACAGAAAAGAAGAGAAAATGAAGATCAGAAATAGAGAAAGAAGAGGAAATGGAGAACAAATGTAGAGGTAATAGAAAATAAAAGGAGAAAAGATGAACAGAAATAGAGAAAGAAGAGGAGCGAAATACAAATAGAACAGGAAAAGTAGAGCGAAAGGAAAGGAAAATGGGGGAGAAACGAGGGAAAACTGGAAAAGGGAGACGGGGCAAGGCCACCGGGAGCTGGCCGACAAACCGTGGGAAAGGGGGCGAATATGGCTGCAAAGAATATAACCAGCGAAACAAAAACCGTAACAATCTATAGATGTTTGCGTAGTAGCTCCGATCGTTCGTCTTACCTTCGGTGTTCTCATCCTCGGTCGACTTGGCCGATTGTAGCTTCGCGCTCGCTTGCGTCGCTGCAATCAAAATTCGCAGCTGGCTGACACCGTGTGTCTCTTTTCTTTCACCCTTTCACTCGTTTCTCTCCCCTATTCCCCCCTGTTGCCTCGTGTCCCGTCTAATCTCCCTCTCTCATGCGGTTCCACCCACACATGCTTCTCCTCTATTTCTCACGTGAGTCAACGAGCATATCCACAGACGCATACGCACGGTACACACGCTCCGATTCGCCGTGTACGTATCTGTACATCCGGTGTTTCCGGTTCGCTTCACTGGGATCCTCGATTTCGGTGACACTTCGACTGCCGAATCATCCGAATGCAATTCTCGCGTGGATTCCGAAGTGAATTTTGAGTCTATCGGCTGTTAATCCGTCCATTGAAGATTAATACGCCACGTATAAGGATTTTTCAATGAAACTTTTGATGAGAATAGTGTTACGATCATCAACCAGGAGGTTATATTGAATAACACGATTTAACTACTGTTTAACCCTTCCAAACGACGCACATCGTCAGGTTTGAAGGGGTTAAAGACTATTCTCCAAAGAAAATCATTAGACCGCTCTACGATACAAGATTACAGGCCACTGGAAAGCCTATTAACCCCTTGACCTATGACTCCTTTCATAACTACTCCCAGTTCACTTGATACTTCGGAATTAATCATTCATCGGAAACAAAGGAGGCTATTTTTAGAAAGGAAATCATACTTTAATTGCGAAAAGAAGAAATCAGAAGTGATTTTAACCCGTTCGGTAGTTTGAGTGTTAACCCTTTGCACTCGGAAGTTTTTCACTGGAAATATTTGAACATTTTGATGAGATAAAGACGATATTTCGTGAAACTAACTTGAATCACGCGTACATTGAGGAACAAAGTTATTTTATTTCAATATTCCTCGAATTGATCATAGAAAGTAAAATATTAAATATCAAATTTCTTACTATTTATTATACTATATTACACTATATTACACTATATTACACTATATCATTATACTAATATTACTATATTAAATATCAAATAGTTTCACTGTACGAAATCGAATGGCGAGCGAGAGTCGCCTCCGAGTGCAAAGGGTTAAAGGAGCCGTTTGTTTCAGCAGCCGACGTGTCAAACCGAGCCGGAAATCGCAGAGCCAGATCCACGTTGATCGCGTCGGTCCGGCCGACTCGTTGCCAAATCGAGCGCGCGATCGTTCGGAACGCTTCCCTCCGTGTTGTGTTCGTTCTTTTCTCTTCCCGTTTCGCCCGCCGGCTATCCGATACCCGATAACTGGTGTCCGCAGTCGGTAATTATCATCGCGCCGTTCCGCGCTCGTTACTCCCGAAGCTGACCGCGCGCCGCCGAGGCTATAGGGGATTTAATTTAGGCTTCGGCCGGACGCCGGTCGATCCCGATTGCTCCGTTCGCGAAACTATGCGCTTCGAATTGCTCGCTGCGACAGAGAATCCTCCGAGAGACCGGCGAATCCGTCGCTACCCGATACTCCACGCGGCGATCGGATAGCTCTGTGACGAAGAATATTCCGTCGCGGGGCGGAACGACGCGGAGTTCCCACTCCACGGGTCGATAGAGAGTTTATCTAGAGATTTCGACTTTCAAGATGAAGGGAGGCGTGTCGGGAAGTGGTAACTCTGTAGTTCGAAGCAGAGTGGTTTCGTGAATCAAGGGTGAACTGTACAGATATGATAATGGAACTTGCGTGTTATGCTGGGAACGTCAGTAACGATGGATATTATATTATCGAGAAATATTAAGTATTTTTAAATATTCATTCGGAGATTAACAGAATTTTCCAGTAGACCCAACAGTAGCTTTATCGATGTCGAAGGATCTCAACGTTTGAACAAGAAGTTGTTTTCTAAGCTTACAGACAAATTAAACGAATGAATTAGGTAAAGATAAATCTGAGATGAAGATAATTATCGATAAATATTGAGTATTTTTAAATATTCATTCGGAAATTAACAGAATTTTCCAGTAGACCCAACAGTAGCTTTATCGATGTCGAAGGATCTCAACGTTTGAACTTGAAGTTGTTTTCTAAGTTTACAGACAAATTAAACGAATGAACTATCTTTATCTCCGATTTATCTTTAGCTAATTTATCTTCATCTCAGATTTATCTTTAGCTATGTATATTGGATCATCCCACGAAAAGTGCAGCTGTTAATACTGCTTCAATTTTCCAACATTAACACGAATAAAGTCGTTTTCGATTCGAAATATGTTCTTTTAGTATCTACAAAGAATATACTTCAGATTCGAACAGTTTGCTATTTATTCGACCACTGTGCTTCGTTATAGGAAACGATCGGATGTCAATGGCGGGAGCTTTGAACCGTGGTGTCCCGATTGCACGCGACTCGTAGCGTTTTCTCTTGCAGCATCGGGGATAAGATGAACACTTGCGCCTCGCTACGCTGGGTCGTCTAGGCGAGAGGTGTCTACTACTCGATTAAGCGTAGGACGTTCATACAGACATCGGTATTAAGAAAGAAACAGGAAAAATTCAGAAACCAGAGAAAGAAAAGTGAAGTTTCACAACATCGACGCTGAGTGGACGTGTTGGTATACGTGTGCTCGTGTAGCTGTGTGTGCGCAGGGGTGCGAACTCGGTTCGGAGGTCAACTATCCTTTTCGCGACGTTGATCGTCGACAAGGATGACGTCGAGTCGAAATTAACGAACTACGAAGGAGACTTGTAAAAATGTACTCGGGAAACATAGTATCCGTTGAATTTAGAAATTTTCATGGAATAATTCGTTTTCTCTGTCTTTTTTTAGCAAATCCTCTTAACTGGGGTAGCATAATTCCATTTTATCCCCGTTTCCCAGCGAGGCGAATGTAAATCCCTAGTCTGGATCCGAAATTCTAGAACTGGAGGCGTAACGTTGTATTCATCTCAAATATTAGTGACGTTGGATCATATAAATTTGAATTGTTAGTCTAGCTAACGTTGAAAATTACTGCGCGACGGTTAAACCAGTTGACTGTGAAATTTAGTTGGAAAAACCTCTCGTTCCGCGCGCAATAAAATAAAAAAATGGAGCGCGTATTCATCTAACGCAGGACGAATGCGCGTAGAGTATATTTTAATGAAAGATCAAAGCGAAACAGAGAAGAATTACGTGTTATGTGAAAAAATAAAGAATTCATTGAAAGAATTAGTATCAAGCTTTACGATGACGTGTATACTCGTCGAACACAGTTAACTGGTTAGCAAAATCGTAAGAGTTGAAAGCTTCGTTAACAATGTTACGAATGAATGATTAGAAACAAAGATCGAATATTTTATTACGCATAGACAATTTCTAGCTTTCATTAGACATTATTCATTTCACGTTTGATGTAGTTTAAATTGAATCGACCTTGACGAAGCACGAATAATTTTAGTCTCGAGAATGTTCCACCCTTAAATTGAAGAACCTCGCCGCACCCCTGTGGTGTGAATTCGTGTTGGGTTTCGAGTACAACGAGTGGACACGTAGCGAAAGAAAATATTATACATACTTATGGGAGGTATGAGAGTTCACTTTTGGTGAGACGTGGCGTGGTTGTGAACCGGGGGTGAAACGTGACGACAGAGCGTGTGCGATATATCGAGACCACGCACAGGGTGTCTCGGGAATTGTCGCGCGACCGCAAACACGCCGATTTCTCGCGCAAAATGGAAAACATCGAGTTTTCTTTTATTAAAGCTTCTGGTAAGTAGAACAAGCAAGCGATGTGTCGGACGTGGAAGTAGTATATACTGTATTTGGTTTACTGGGAGATAAAACGTCCCAAAATTCCTTCTCTACTGAAATCATTATGGTGAAATTGAAATAATCATGGTAGCTATCCTAATAAAAGATTAATAGTAAATCAATACAAACAGATAATCTATAGATGATCATAGTAAATATTACAAGATTGTTGTAATAAAGTAATAAATTATTACAGTACAATAGATTAATGATAAATAGAAAAATAGACAATGCGAAAAACAATTTTGAATTTATCCTTCAAATTTTGAGAGTCTATGAAGTTTTCGAACAGTTTTCAAGACTTTTAACATTTTTGCCCGAGAAATCACCGTCTTCCGGTTTGCGCCGCGACTCCGGAAACACCCCGTGTACACGTACGAATGGTAGCACGATCAGAGTAACAGTCGCTAAACACCTTTAAGACACTACAAAGGAAACGGAAGAGCATGAGAAACATGAGAAAAAACAGGTACAATGTTCGACGACGATGAAGAATCGGTGGGAAGACGAGCGTGAATACGTTCCCCCAGTTTTCCGCGTCGCTCGGGGAAGCACGCGCCGCGGAAAATCATCCGACGCGTCTTGCTCCCTCGATTCACGCGCGCGTTTCGCGAATTCAGCGAATTCTCTCCTTTCCTTTCCGATTCTCGCGTTTCACGGTTCACCCGGCATCCGTGTAGAATGCAAACGAGGCTGGTAATTAACACTGGACCTACTGGACGTCTCGAAATGACCTGATTCTTTCTTCCACTACGGCCAAACGGCAATTAAACTATATTATCATGAACCGCAAAATTTATTCTTTAAATGTATTACAACATTTGCGCCTGTAGCCAATAAAAGGGAACGATAGAGTACATCAATGGCTTCTTTTTACACTATATCATTTATCTGTATAAATTTCTTGCATTTCAATTTCACTAAGTTGCATCGAATATCAGAGAATCTTCCAGTACAGAGTTGAAGAGGTTAACACTAGGTTTACGGAACGCGTCAGTTCGACGCAGATTGAATTTTATAAACATTATTTGGTAAATGTTTCAATCGGTTTTCGTTGATCCAATTACACTGTCTATTTCTACATCTACAATTTCCAAAATCTAAATGAACGAGTATCAACTTCTCCAGGAACAATAGAATAGACTGTACAATAAATGCCCGTGAACCTAGAGTTAAACAATGCACAGAGTAAAATACAAGTCGAGCGAAGCCCGGACAAATTCAACGTTACAATTTTGAGAAAACTGGGAAAAATCTCGACGTAACAACCCGGTAGTTCCAGTGTTAATCAAAACCACGGTGAAACCGTCCTCGCGCGAGGAACCGAGCGAGCCTCGGATTCCTCCTTGCGAAACGCGCGCGTTGCTTCCCTTTTGTTCCGTTCTTTCCACTTTTTCCCTTGATTCCTTTAATCACGCTCGCGGCACGGTAATGCGACGCTAACGAATTTCGCCGGAGACGATTAACCTCTCCGGCCAGCGCGGCATGAATGCCTGAGCAAAGCAAGTCGGGCCGCGTCCGCCCGGGAAAATCCGATTTTCCCGGTTCCAATTAAACTTCCTTCGCGACCTTTTGCTCAGACAACACACCTGGCCCGACTACGCCACCGTGTAGCTACCAGGCTATCGTACCGATTCAAAACACTGATGAGGCTAGATCCGTGAGGAGGAGAACGCTCCCGCGAGCTGTTCAGCGCTGAGCGGGGCAAGCCTTCGAAAAGCGGAACAGCGCCGAATGTAAAGCGAATCGAACGGATTCTCGACTAATCGATTAAAACAGTATAGGATGAAACAGGATCCACCGTAACGCGATTGAAAAATTCACGAAAATGATGAATAAAATGATATTCTTCGTAAATAACGTAGATTGAACTAGTGTCGAGGAACAGATGTCGATGAAATTCAAGCGAAATTTAACGAATGTGACGTCTCTGCAACGTCGAATTTTTTAATCGCGTTATCTATAGAACTAGTGTGTTATAGTGTACCTTGTTTAGAAGCGTACTTTCCTTCAGGCTCTCAATTTATCCAACATTTCGCCCGACCAAGTCGAAAATCGCCCTCGGGACTCGTAATCGACAGTCCGCGGTTTCTTCTTTTACTCGCCGTGCACTCGCATTTTCGCGGTTCCGACTGTTTTATATTCATACCGAGTCCCCCGGAAGATGAACAATTCGCGTGCCGTGGTTTAATTGCGACGTTGATTGGGTATTATGGTAGCAATTGGCAATTTATCGGGACTCTTATCAAAATGGAACGCCGCGTTCGTCGTATAATAAAGAAGCGTCGCATGTCGCGATGAAATAAAACATGAACAGTGGACGAACAAAGGGTTAAGTAGAGGGTTCCGAGTTTGAAAAATGGTACGCCGAGGTAATTCGTGTACAATTCGGTCGGCGGAGAGCGAAATTCCGAAAGGAGCGCGGCGGACGGGCAAAATGGAAAATTAGAGAGCCGAAAGCTGTTTGCCCTCCGTTCGTTTCCGCTGTCGCGGGTTCGAGACCCGACTCGCGCGGAACAGCTCGCGTATAATAGATGAAGAAACGTTAACAAGAGTCGGGGGCTAACTTACTCGAGGTCGGCGGCGGTTGCGGCGCTCGGCGAACAACCGTATGCTCCTGGTGCGGCCCAGTGTACTCGTGCCATGTGTACGTGCTCCTATACTCTGAATGGAGCTGCTGTAACACAGAATGTCGGGATAACGAGTTAGCTCGGAACGTGTCAGACGTGTGGCATTCATTATTATTTATGCGATTACACGCTTTGATAAGGGCGCACGGGGAGACGTGAATAGGGGCGCAAATTTATGGGGTTCGTGCGGAAGTTTCGAGGTTCTTTCATCAAAAAGTAAAAGGCGACAGTGTTATATTAGTGTTATTAGATGAGAAGTAATACTGTTATATATAAAGTAAGGTAAAATTATGTTAAAGTAATAGTATATATAAAGTAAAGGTGTTTAACAGTAGAACTACCGAGCATTTGATACGATTGAAACGTAATCGCTATGAATATTGTAGTAATAGATTATTTTCAATTTCTTTAGACATTCATTATAGTACTCAAATGAAACTATTTTCAAAATCATTTCGAAGATTCAATGCTTCGAAGGTATCAATAATTGCTAAACAAAAAAATCGAAACCAGTCATTTTGACTGGTAGTTCTAGTGTTAAAATAGTTTTCGACTGTTCGCTGGCTAAACCAACGGTAAACAAAAACGAGGAAAGTAGTGTCCTTGATACGGATTATAATAGTTCAATTAATATTTTAATTTGCGCGTTGACGTAACGTTCTGACGCAGCCAAAGGGTTAATCTCTAGTACAGAATTTCGTGAGCCTTTCACAAAGTTCCGGAGAACTCTCGTGGAAAAGTGACACGCGAACAAACTCTCGAACAGCAGAAGAGCAGAGAGACGTCGATCTCGTTATTCGAGCAATCAAACTGCTCGCCGGCAGTTCTCGATTTTAGACATAGACTTTTCATCCTCATTAATCACCTGCACCGAATAGCCTGGCGCCGCTCCAGCGACATGAAATACGACACCGTTACGATCGTCGCCCGAACGGACGCAAGAAACTGAAGCATATCGATAAAAATCCGGCCCGATTAGATCGAACCGCGTCTGCGGGTGACAGGAACGTTCATCCGAACACTTCGAATAAAAACCAGAGGCATCGTCGCCGTTGTCGGGCCGGCCGCGATCGAGCACAATGGCGACGCGCGTCCGTTCGCGGGACCCGGACGATTCATTTTCCTTTATTCTAGAAAAAAAAAACACGGACAAGCCGGAGGAAAAAAGGAAAACAGTTTCTATGGTCGCCGGTCGATCGCTCCGGTGAATGCGCGTCGTCGACGGAAAAGGGACACGTAAGATCTGCTCCGGACTGAACGGAACTGTTCGCGAACAGATACTCCGTGTATTTGTGACGCAGATTCTATATGTTTTCTGAAGAAAATGAAATTACATGCATATACCTCGCTAGACGCCCGTTCTTTATACTGAAAAGCCCTGCTTCTTCATTTATATGTCTATCTCTTGAATTTCTCTTTATTATATTGCTTTGTACTTTTATTTTCATATGAGAATTTTTATAGGAAATAAGAATAAAATGCTTTATGAACTAGAAGCTATATTATTTTCTACAAAACTGGAACAGATCCAATTGAACTTGTATGGTTTGTATTAACCCTTTGTGGAGGAAGGTTCTTAGAAACAGGAAACCTTCAGATAAAGTTCAATTATACGTCAATTGCTTAAACAGTAGAAAAACAGGAAAGTATGTGCTCTTGCTGTTCAAATAATGAAATCGTCTGATATTCCGTCTTCTAAATACGGAAACTTCGTCTCGCCGAAATGTCACATTCGTCCGCAAAGGGTTGAAATAATTGAATCGTTATACGTAATTTAATTAATCGATTCGTTATTCGTTTTCGCATCATCGTATTACTTTAAATCGTGCTGCTTGCCACTTTTCGACCGGCTGTTCGCAAACACCGTGATGCTAAATCGGTTGATGAATATTGTTCGCTATTAGCTGACGAATTCTCTGCCCCCTGTTCTTGAACAACGGTGTGAACTCAGCCTAAAGCAGCCACGCGAAGGAACCAGTCGCGATAAACAGGGCTAAACGGCGCGCCCCGGTGTGCCCCATCGGTCTTCCTGGCCTGCCGGAGAACGTTCTCCAACGGGAGTGGTCGACGAATCGATACGCGCAACCCCTTTCCGCAGGGAATCCGCCGGAACCGAATTCAACCGGCAACGATTGCTCGCTGACGGTAAAATTTGATCGGCGTGAATCCAGTGGAAATGCCTGGTCAAGAAAGAAATTCAGCGGACGCGAGTTCCGGGGGTTGAAAAGAATTCGGTGGGACGGAGAATTGCTCGGACAATTCGAGAGATGTCGCCAATAACAAAAAGAAATTTGTGAATCTTGAATGTTGGAAAGAATTCGGAACTGATATGTAATCCCTATAAAAATTCTAACAATAGATTATTTTCGGTTTCTTCAAAAATTCATTATAGTATTCCAGTGAAAGCTATTTTCAAGATCATTTCGAATATTCAATGCTTTTAAGATAAAAGAAATCGCGAAAGAAAACAATCGAAACCAGTCATTCTGACTGGTACATAGTTCTAGTGTTAAATTTGGAAGTTGAATTTCTTCGATGAGAATGTATCGAAGAATCAATGTAAAGTTTGATCGTTGAATTCAGTGAACGCGAAGATCGAATAGGATTCGATGAAAATTAGGAGAATTATTCGTTGAAATTAAACCTTCTGGACAAAGAGTCGATGTCTAGACAAGAGGGAACACCGACAGAGGCAAATTAGATGGTGAAAAATAATTCGGCGAGGCGCGGTTCGATTAACAGAGGCCATTCTCCGGGGTTCAATTCAAGGGACGACTGCACGATCGATCGGTGTATAGAGAAACGCCGGCTACAGCCCGACTTCGATCGGCGATAACTTCGTCCGCGCGCAACGCTCGACTTTTATTCATCCCCCAACAATGTCCAAGGATACGAAGTACAGAAATACATTGACGTGTTCACGTGATGACAATGGTAACGCGGAGAGGGTGAGTCACGCGCGATCGTGACAGGCTCATCCTTTACGCGGTTAAAAATAGTCGGAAGGGTGGCAGTACAAGTTACTAAACACCGCGTCTCTGGGTCGCGAATTTCCCATTAATCTCGCCGCCATACAGGGGGTGGCGCGTCGGATCCGCCTGTGGACGACGCGCAGCGCGGCACTCTGTGGACGAAACCCGAAAAATTTCACTCGCATAACGAACACAGAAGATTAACGTGTTAAGTAGTTCCCATAGAAAATGATTTTCATTTAAAAAATGCAAATTTTGTGCGAATAAATTCGGTTTCGAATTTTAGAAACGCAACATGTTTTTATTGGAGAAACTTCGTAATGTCGCTGTTATGTAAACAAAATATGTTTAGCTTCAAAGTTTACAACTTCTGTCTGAAAACATTACTCTATTTTTAGCTTTGAATTTCGATGCACATCTGTAAAGATAATTTTCCTGTTCACTTTTATTCGGCAGTAATAAGAAGGTGGAAGATTGAAAGATATTAACTATTTATACAAGAAAATGATGAATCGGGAGATATTATTTATTAATAATATTAAGAGGTTTCGATATTTTTGATAAAAGTAGTGTTAATCCTTCAAAATCGACTGCCGCCGTAATGGCCACTCCGAGCTTCGATACCTAACGTACCTAACCCTGCAGCTGCGAATGAATAATTTAATTACCCGACTGGATATCGACATATATTTCTTTTCTGTCTTAATATCGAGCACTTCGATGTATAAATCAGTGTCTTATCGATGGAATTTCTAGGGATTGAAGAAACTCTCGTTCGCGAAGGGTCAAGAGACGATCTCCGCGGCGGCGAGCGCCTCTTTCCCTGCTGGATTTTTCTAAAACCTGACAGATTCGTAGCGGCGCGTCGCTAATTGCGTTGTCCCGCTTCCTCGGAGTCGATTGATTTAGTTACTTAACCCAGATACACCTGCACCGGTCGCTCGGACGAGAACGCAGCCGGAGACGACGCGATTTCGCCCTCTCGGGGCTGGAACAATCGCGACACGTGCACTCGTTCTAAACCGTTGTCTCTTCTCTTTTTTCTTTCTTTCTTTCTTTCTTTCTTTCTGCTTTTTTCTCTCTTTCTTTCTTATCCGGGAGACAGCGAGAGAACGAGAGACCGCGGACAATAGGGGAAAATGTCGGGCGCAGGCTTCCTCTTTGGAATTTAGCGCTCGCGATACACTAGTGCCATTTTAGTATTCGTTTCTCACTTCTTCCTCCTCTTCCACCTCCGCTTCTTCTTCCTCTTCTTCTTCTTCGTCTTCTCTTTTCCCTGTTTTGTATTACACGGTATCGCGCAGCCGGCTACCATGCGAGCTTCGCGGCGTTGTGCACGAATGAATACGATTGTTTTAGCCTTTTCCGATTCGCGCTGGGAGAACCGTGATCGCAATCTGGGTTACGCGTGGTAATATCAATTTTTGTTTTCGTTGGACCTTTTGGAATCGGGAGCACGGCTCGTTAAGTCGCAATGGGAAGTGCGATAGGAAATTAATTTACACGCGTACTCCGACTGGCGGAAACGATTCTCAACTTATTTTAGTCGGTCGATAGTAAAGCTTGATAAAGAATTCTTGTTCCTTTAAATACTTTCTGAAATTTTACAAAGATTTTAATCTTTGGCAGTTTCTCTTAGATTCACCAGCGATCAATTTTGACTGGGACTCGACTGGAGTTAATTATTCCGGCGCAACCGATCGCTGTCCATCCGTTTCCCCGCATTAACGCAATAAACGCGGTCGCGGTCGCGAGCTCGGTTATAAAAGCGAAAGTATGTCGACCGCAGAAGTTTCGACCGTTAGCGTCCGACGATGTACACGGTGACATCGAGAAATCCGATCCCGATACGGTACGCATTCTAGAATTCCAATTTCTAGATTGAAACTGCCGTTTCTGGATCATTCCTCGGGTTTCACTGAAATATTCGAGCGCTCCTCGTTCGAATTCATCGATACCTCAATGTTGTACTTTATTATTACCACCTTACTCGATACAATAAACGCTTCGATGCTCGTCGATCTGTTACTAAATAACTTCCTCGGTAAAAGGAGAAACTAATTATCATCGTCGACGTCGCGATCCATTATCAACGCGACGCGGAACTTCTATCGGCGACGGAGGACGCTCGATTAATCCCGCTTAAAACCCCTCGTTAAAGATAATTTAATGGAAAAACGTGTTTCGGCCGGTGCGCCGGGAATTGAGCTTCATAAAGGGTTAAAAGGGAAACAGTTTCACGCGTTAAGAGTTCCTCCGGGCGAAGGAAATTAATAAATCGGGTGACGCGTCGGGGGAAAAAGTTTTCGTTCGCCGGGACGGGTTTAATGATTCCTTTCTTTCTCTCTTCTTCTTCTTCCTCTTCTTTTTTTTTCTTTTTTCGCTCCGCCGCCGGAGAACGGGGCTCGCATCGCTGAAAGCGTTCCCAGCGCTTCGTCCCGGCGTTCATTGTACCAATTAAAACATGCTGCAAGGTTTCGATAGAGAGACAGACAGACAGGTCGATGCATGGGGCTTCCATAATCCATTTGCAAAAGCTTTAGGCTTATGTGTCTTTCGAGCCGCGAATAATTATCGTAATTTGGGCCGCGGCTGTAAATCGCGCAAATGAAATTAATTGAAAATAAACAGACGAAGCGGAGATTTATATTGTACGGATACAATGACTCGAATCGAGGCGAGAATCGTGTTACGCGAATCGTGCCGATGATTTCTCGTGATTAGATTTAGAGCTTCGATTGCGTTTATCTTCGCTGGAACGTAATTTAATCGTTTTTAACCTTTTGCCGTCGAATGCCGACATAATGGAGACGAGCTTCGATATTTAAATTCGAAAAATACAAATGAATCATTTAGTTATTCAAATGACGAGAGTTTTTATTTATTTATTTAAGACTTTGATGCGGGTTTATTCTGTGAAAGATTCTCAAAGGTTTAACACTAGAACTACCGAGCATTTAATACGATTAACATGCAATTCCTATAAAAATTGTAACAATAGATTATTTTCAGTTTCTTCAGACATTCATTATAGTACTCTAGTGAAACTATTTATGTTCAAAATCATTTTGAATATTCAACGCTTCTGCATTTTGAATGGTACGGTAGTTCTAGTGTTAAACAATTCTCGTGCCAAGGTTCCAGTGGTTGGATTTTAAGTGCGAATCAATGCGACATTCTTCTCTTTCCCCGTTCAACTATTCGCTTACGGTAGTTTCACGTTGGCTACTTTAATATTAATATTATAACGTTTACTCTCGCGTGCAACGAAGTTACTCGATGAATAAACCATACGACTGTTTCATCACGAACGCTTCACGTATGTAAACTTAACCGCGAAACACGAAGCAATCGGAAACTACGATCATACTTTGACAAATAGAAACATTTGACCGACGCAAACATTCCGACGCGTTTTTGGAGCAAGTGTAAACATCGCTGGATTCATTTTCCCTTGGACATCACGTTTTTTTACAATGATGGAACAAACAAACTTGCAGTAACATAGACGAGGGCAACAGCAATGGAAATTACACAACAGATAACTCGATAAAAGTACTTTAAAAACTCTTCTCTATTTCTCACAAAACGACATCAAAACTTCTCCATCCACCCAGTACAATAAAATCAAACACTTTCTAAACAAAAGAACATCGACTCCGTGCTCCGCGGTTAATTAAACGACTAAACAAAATTCAACGTTCGCGATAACACGAAAACGTGTGTCTGACACGTCGAATGCCATCAACCAAATCCAATCACAGTTCACTCAATGAAACGATTATTCGAAAACATTACAAATACCATCTAACGTGACATTTAACCGGATGAACGTGCAATAATAATAATAATAATACAATCGAATGATTTAATATTACGTCTTTCCCATTTTCTGTATTTCGCTCCGTGAAATCGTGCGGCATTCAACGTGTTAATCGAGATCGATAGGTGCGAGCGACGGAAAAAAAATTGAAAGAAAAGAACGTCACCGTGTTCGCAGCATCGAGAATGTATACGGAGAATCGGTTCTCGAGTATCACTGTTCGGATGTCCATAGGGAGGCACGATTGGCCGGCCATGTCGGCCGCAGAAACTCCGAATCGGCGAGCCCGTGTGAAAATACGTGGAGGCTCGCGAAAGTAAGCGGCCGCGACTCCGGCCGCGAACTACTCCGGTATCTCACGGCGGCGGTTGGTCTATCGATTTTCATACGTTCATTTATTAATGGCGATGTGGGGCACCGTTAACCTTTTCATGTGTCGCCGCGCCCACAACCGATATTTCAGTTGAATCGACAGAGGCTCGTCGCGCAATGCGGCCGACTGTGAACGAAACCCGAAAGATTTCACTATTCGCACGAGAATTGAGGATTACCAATGTGTTGGTAAGTGGTCTTTGCTATAGGAAACGATTTTTAGTTGAAAAATGCAAAGTTTGTGTAAATTCGGTTTCTCCGTTTATATGACGGAATTGAAACGCGATATATCCATTGTTGAAGAAACTTCGGTAAATTCTTGGAAAATTCTGAAATTCCTGTAGTCTAAGGAAAATTGAACATCTTTAGGTTTATTGCAACTTTTGTTCGCAGCATTGTTCTGCGTGATTCGTATTGTTTAAGTTATAGAGGTTTGTTCGGAAAACGCGTTTACGATGTACGTTCTCTTAAGACAGTACTAATTGGAGCGTTTGGTTGCTTGGATAATTAGCTAACTGGTTAATTGGGTGTTTGGTTGTTCGCTTATCTCTTTGAAATTAACGGTTAATAGCTAAGAATAGCCTTAACGCGAAGATTACGGAGCGGTCGTATTGGTTAGTTCGAATTCTTTAATGAAACTGCGTTTACTGTCGATCGATTTATATTTAGAATTGATTTAGGATGTATATAGATCGGTTTATATGTAGAGTGTATATACTATGATCACTGCATCGCACAGAATAAGTATCGAAATAGATTCTCCGCGGATAAATAATCGAGTCGAGTACCGAAGGAAACTTCCTACGAGGAAACACGAAATGCATCCGTTTTTTTATATCCGGATCAGATGTGTCCTTCGTAAGACCACTGTATAAATGGAAATCGGTATCCTTCCTTTAAGAGAGACATACAGAAATAGAACGATCCCGAAAGAATCTACCAAGAAGCACCAATACCGAACGTTTCGAATATAACTGCAACGTGCAATAAAACAGAGGATTCCTTAGAAAAAATTGGCTAACCCTTTGCACTCGAGAATACTTTTCTCAAGAAATATTCATTATTTTCTGATGAAATATCAATGATATATTTCACAACTGACATAAAGAAATACCTTGCATAAATTAAGTAACAGAACTATTTTATTTCGATGTTCCATGTGTCGATGCATTACATAAAAATCTGATATTGAATTCTAAATTTTATTTTCATGGGTCAAATCAAATGGCGAGTGCAAAGGGTTAACCCTCTATAGGCCCATGTAACTTTGAAGTCACGTGTCAGTATATTGGAATCTTGTCGATTTATTTCATTTTGCACTGAAAGTGGTGAGTAAAATTAAGTAATCAGTTAACTTCAACTTTTATACGCTCAGGCGTGAGAGTTTAACGTCATTGTAACTTAAAAGTTACAAAATATATCTATTAATTTAGTACTGCATAGATTTTGTTATAATCGCAAACAAAAATTCGGCCCATAGAGGGTTAAATTTGTAAATAACGGTGTCAACTGACGAACAGATTGTTAATTTCCCTAACTGCGGTAAGCAATTCGAAGGAACATCGACGAGTGGGTTCGGACTTTCCAATAGCCTGGATAGAATGGTAAAACTGGGTTACTCGATTACGTGTAATAAAGATAGCCTTAACGGAATCGTATCGCCGGAGAGATCGAGTATTCTCGATACGGCCGTTACGTTGCTACACGAAACGCATCCGGTGAAGGAGAAAGGCTGCGTCCGTCGATAAATAAGTAACATCGCGGTTCGGTATCGATACCGCTCGGTAGGCTAAGTAATCGCGGAACTTCCGCGATGTTTTCTCGAGCATCGAGGAAGAAACGAGCTCGTCCGATCCCACTGGAGACCGAAACGTACTATCTACGTGCACGAAGATGGTCTGCCAGTGATGGGAAATGATACTTTTCAAGTCGTATCGATGTTTAGCGATGTATCGTAGTGCGATGGGAACGAGGGTGTAAGTATTGGGGCAGTTATAGCGATCTTATTAGAACGTTCATGGAATTGGTACGATATAGCGTTATTACGTGCAATTAATAATTTAATGTAGTATGTACGTTACATTTGATAGCTATATTTAATTTTCATATGTAATTAATAATCTGTTAATAACGAATATCAGCAAAACTGTGCACACGAAAAATTAATGTATCGTAGATTAATTTAGCAAAGCCAAATTAGTAAATATGAAACTTCACAATTTGGCTTTGTCAAATCAATCGACGACGATACTTCGTATAATGCATCAATATGTGAAATATTTTAAAAAATAGTTCTGTTCCTCGATTTACGTGTGATTCCTCGTTAAGTTAGCTTCTAACCTGATTTAAGAATCGCCTTTCGATACAATTTTCGATCAGCAGAGAGTGGAAGTTGCTTGAAATTTGAATGTTTTCGTTGAAACTTCGGAGGGGTTGAACGA
The DNA here is from genome assembly GCF_051020985.1 of Nomia melanderi. Classification (NCBI taxonomy): domain Eukaryota; kingdom Metazoa; phylum Arthropoda; class Insecta; order Hymenoptera; family Halictidae; genus Nomia; species Nomia melanderi. The sequence continues at coordinate 29,996,456 of NC_135000.1, read as the reverse complement.
AAAGTGAAAAATCACGGTCAAGGTATTGAAACTCACGAGACGCGCTGGTACCAAGCACATTAGCGGCGTCTACGCTGCATTTCGAAAGGCTAACAAGATCAGAAGTTGCTGGAAACACGGCTTGTTAGTAATGGCAGCCCGTGCAAAGCGAAAGGACAGGAAGGCAGTCCGTCGCGAGGAGGACTCGGGGATCGGAACCGCAAGTTTCGAGCAATTATCGAGAGGAAAGTAGATAATGGGAGGACGAGCGACTAATTATTCGCGATTTTGAACGAACTTCCCTAAAATACTCGCGATCGATTCACGCTGATATGGGCGCGCACGCCATGCAATTGGATGAATTTATGCAGAAAAGGAATTCGTGGTTTCCAAATACGTAATGTGAACAATTGAAATATTCTAAACTCAATTCGGAATTGAATCGAAGTACTGTTGCAACCTCTGTCGAGTGTTCTTATTTGAAAAGTAGATTAGTAAGCCAATTCATAAATAGACTAGTAAGTACATCGATAAGAAGATTAATAAGTGGATTAATTGGTAGATTCTTAAGCAGATTAGTAAACGGGTTGATCGACAGATTAATTAGTAGATTATTCGATAGATTAAACCGATTAATTATCGACTTAATTATTACAGGGCTTAGTACATCAATAAGAAGATTAAGAAGTAGATTAATTAGTAGATTCTTAAGCAGATTAGTAAACGGGTTGATCGATAGATTAATTAGTAAATTGTTCAATAGATTAAACCGATTATCGACTTAATTATTAGAAGGATTAGTAGGTTAACGAATAGATTAATGAGTAGCTCAATAAGACTACCTCAATAAATAATCGAGTACCCCGAACACGTTGCATTCGCAACACAAAAAATCATCGAGGAAACACGCGACTTTACGAAAACTTTCCGCGTCGATAAAACCGCGGACATTAGCACGAAGTTCTGCATTCTACATACTATACACAGCGGTACAGTAATAACAGAAATAAAAGTTCATCGCGGAGAACGTGACCGCAGAGTCCTAGAAAAAGGAAACGCGTGACGAGTCCGACGCCGATTCGTGATTCTGAGTTTTACGAGGCGTGAACCGACGCGTCGCGTCGCAGGAATAAAATTCCGGCGGAAACGTGGCTTTTAATACGTTACGGGGATTCCCGCGACGAAAACAACGTCGTTTCGAGACTTTTATTCGAACGCCGACCTTGCAATTTTCATCCGAGTCGCTCAGAAGCTAGCGCAGTTCAGTTCAGAGCAGAGAAATCGATGAAAATTCATGTTTCGCGTTTGAAATGATTATACGATATATTTAGAAGCTATAAAAAGAAGGCTTTCTGAGCTAACAAACGGAGAAACGAGCGAATCCTCGAATAACTAGAATGTTAATTATTTCATTAAAACTGACGAAAATCAGGAGATATCAAAAATCGAGCGATTCGTTTATATCTCTTACCCGTCGTTGACAACAGAATTTATACTGCTGTCTTCGTTCCAGTCACTCGTACCCCCTTCGATTAATTTCGGCCTCGAAATCGACATCAGCGAATTCTACTCGGTCAAATTAGATTCCCGTCGATGGAAACTGTCTCGGTGAAACCAGCCCCGGTGATTTCCCCTCTCCCAGCTTCTCACTCTGCGCCCACGCCAGTGGTTCTCAGATTTTTATCAGCTGACAGACATTTTTCGAGAATATTACGCTGCAGTCGGAGTGCATTCAACCCCTCGGTTACTGTTGGCGCTTAAAAGCGCTTATATCAAATATAAGTGAATTCTAATTCAACAATTGCATCTCATAATCATATATTATATAAATATGAGTATTTCACATTAATTTAACTTAGTTCAATTACAAGGTTAACCCTTTGCACTCCGAAGTTTTTCACTAGATATATTTAACATATTCTGCTGAGACAATGACGATATTTTTTCAAACTAACTCGAAGAGAAATCACACGTGCATTAAGGAACAAAGCTATTGTACTTCAACATTTCTCAAATTAATGCATTATACAAGGTATAATATTAAGTATCAAATTTTATAGTTTCACTGTATGAAATCAAGTGGTGAGAGTCACATCTCGATTGCAAAGGGTTAATAGCTGTTTTCGTTAATCACCTACGAAGCTTGCACCTTTCGACTCATTCGAACGGTCGCGTTTCCAAATTCTCCGTGACCTGGCAAAGGTGAAGTCGCACGGTTTGAGAACCCCTGCTAGTGCACTGGGGGACTAGGCTAGGAGTGGGGCGCGTTCGCGTGCAATTACACGAGGCGGTTCCGCGCCGGCCTCCCGATTAATTGCGCACGCGATGCATCGAGGTCCCCGCCCCTCTGCCGGAAAGGTTCCGATGCAGTTTTCTCCGGGCCGCCGCGTAATTATCAATTAACTCGCTGCCTCGTTAAGTGGAGCCTTTAACGACATTATTCCGCGGACCTTCGCGTGCGCCGCGGCGCATCGCGAAGACCGGTCGTCGGCTTCGCCGACCTTCGATCGTTCCCCAGGGAATCCCGCGGAATTTCGCTGGGATCACCGATGCTCCAATCACCGAATCGAACGGTTTTTATTCCTGCGATTCGACTGGGAATAGCTGGACGTTTTTGCGTTGCGGTAGGGCCCGTGTAACGCGATTTAACACTGTATTCACGAAACGAGCTAGTTTGACTCGTATTGAATTAGTAATACAAAAAAAATTTGGAATTTGTACTGATCTATATTGTAATTCAATAAAATTTAAGGGGGATTTATTTTATCGAAGAATAAGAACCGTGTTTGATAAATTATAAATAATCTCACTTCAACACTGGCTAAATAACAAAAGAAAAGGTAAACAGAATAAAAGGCAATACGTTGCTAAGTGAAAAGTGAAAAATTCGAATAAAATAGCTTTGTTCCTCGATATACTGGCGATTTCTCTTCGAGTTAATCTCAAAGAATATCGTCTTCGCCTCGTCAAAAAATGTTAAATATTTCTAGCAAGAAACTTCCGAGTGCAAAATAGAGTAGAAACTGTTGTCGAATAGGGCAGCACGTTGAAACTCGGTTGGAAAGCGAGGAAGGGTCGCGTCTTCGGTCGCGAATAATTCGAATAATTTGTCGGGGGAGCACGAGCCGGCGATTGGACGGAAAATTGGCCGAGCACGAGAGAGTCGTAGGCTCGTTTCCAGGTACCGCGGAATTGTTTAACGAGGGGGCGATATCGATTCCGCGCCGGCTCGCCGAATATAGAACCACGAACTTTCCACGCGGGGAACGGGCCACGTGTCCCCGCGCCGCTGGATTCATTAACGGAACCGGCGTGAATGAAACTTTCCTTAATTTAAACCGCCGACTCCAACCCTCGGGCCTCGACCGTCGCGGAAAGTCTGCCTTGACGCACAAATTTCAGCGCGTGCCGTTCATGAACTTCGAATTGAACCTCCTATTCATTACTGTTTCACTGTCGAACGGGAATCAATTAATCCGAATCGTCGTTCGATTCTCGAATTCTATTCTTGAGTTGATCTTGAATTCGACGACCCCGAGTTCGCGACGATGCGACGTGTAACAAGTATTTTATCACTGCAATTGTTGAATTAACCCTTTGCACTCGAAAGTTTTTCATTTGGAAAATTCTATACTTTCTAATTAGATGTAGAGAAGATTCTTTAAAATGAATCTAACGAGAAATCACACATAAATTGGGGAACAAAGGTGTTCTAATTTTCCTGTATCAAATCGTCTGGCGACTGGGAGCCGCCTCTCGAGTGCAAAGGGTTAAAAGGTTCGAAATTTTAAAGATTCCAATTTCTGGGGATTTATACCTCTTATCTGAATCTTCGCAGGTTTGAAGTTCCAAGGGTTCATAATTTTGAGGACTCCAATGTTCGATATTCTACAAGTTTCAAGACTCGAATTTACGATTCGAAAGTTTGGAAATTTCATTCCAAGTGTTCCGCAACTCGAGTGATAACAGTACGGCAGGAGTCATTTGCGGTGAACAATAATTATAATTGTACCTTTCTAATAGTCCCTCGCATCGATCATTTCGTGGATCATTTAATAAAGTAGGAGATATAACTGTGGGTATAACCATGGGTTAATAGTCAGCTAAAGGTTCAACTAATGGCTATAATTGCACAACCTGTAATAACCTAGTCATCGAGTAATAATTACACGCCGCGAAGTATTCTTGGAATATTCCATCTATTGTATTTCGGTTGTCGCGTTACCAGCGACCGGAAGCACGAACTATCACGCGCAACGAGTAAAAAAAAAACTTTCATTCCGGCGGAAAATAATGGCCGAGAAACGCGGCCGGGGATAAAGCATTTTTCGAGTTTCTCCCTCGAAGTTCATTCTTTCCGCGAGCCCGCAGCGCACTCGGACGAAACAACTTTCGAGACGCGCGATTCAAACTTTTAATTGCTTGTCCGTTTTAAATATTAAAGGCGCCCGACGGCCGAGGACCTTACTCGAATCTGTCGCGATTACGAATGCCTGGAAACGCCACGTCGCGGACAACGACGGCGGAAGTTCAACCCTTCGCGCCCTTAACACTAGAACTACCAGTGAAAATGACTTATTTCGATTTTTTTGTTTAGCAATTATTGATTGAAGCATTGAATATTCGAAATGATATTGAAAATAAATAGTTACATTTGAGTACTATAACGAATGTCTAGAGAAATTGAAAATAATCTATTGTTACAATTTTTATAGGAATCGCATATTAACCCTTTGCACTCGAGAATATTTTACGCAACAAATATTCCCTATTTTCTGGTGAAATATCAATGATATTTTTTACAATTAATATGATGAAATACCTTGCATGAATTCAGTGACGAAACTATTTTGTTTCGATGTTCCATGTGTTGGTAGATTATAGAAGATTTAATATTGAATTTTAAATTTTATAATTTCGTTGGGTTAAATCAAATGGCGAGTGAAAGGCGTGTTTCGAGTGCAAAGGGTTAATCGTATTAAATGCTCGGTAGTTCTAGTGTTAAAACGCCTGGAAACGCCACTTTCCTCGGAGTGCCACTGCGAGTCGAATAATCACAGATTCTTCATCGAATTCGATTGAATTCTACTAATCATTGACCACACTCTATATCTAATAACACTAAGAAACATATTTAAAATTTATCGTGAAGAAAAAGGTTGCTTTCTTTCTCTTCCAAGGAGAAATCCAAAGACGAACTCATTTTGCTCGGTCGACTAGAGCTACGCGTCGGCCATTTTGTTTGGCAACTTTCCACTACAGCCGTCCTCGCTCTGAATTTCATATTCTACAATTATCAAATAATCCAATTCAAGTATTCCCAACCTAAAAACAAGTCGCTCGGAATCTTGGGCCAATTAACCCCTTGCCGTACCATTTACTTTCGCCACTAAGCTCATGTACACTTTTACTATATTTGGAAGAAATGCAACAAAATTGTCCATTCTACAAGTGGAAATTTTATTTCAAGATAATACATTGATAATAGCAAAATAATTTGCTTTGATCCGTGGGTAATAACATCGATTGTTATTAAATTAGTCTAGAAATCTTCATCACGAGTCTCACTCGTCATCGTACGGCAAGGGGTTAAAAGTCAGTCGCGTGCACAGTCTAGTCTCACAGTTGTAGCATTAAAATTCCGCGATCGATTATAGCGTAAAATTGTACTAGTAGACCGACAGCCGCGCTAAATAGTCCGAGCGGTAAGGGTTGAGAGCGTGAAAGGGACGAACGCTCGAAAAGGGTGATAGGTCGCGCAGCTGGATTGATCCCGAATGAAAGGCGGCCGCGAGATTCGCGAGGGCGTCGCGGCCGCGACACGCTCCAATCTCGCGCTCGCCTCCGCTTCATTCTTCGCCTCTTCATCCGTCTCTGCGCGAGGTAATTCCCGTGCGATCCAAGCTTTTCCCCGTCGAGAGGAATCCGCTTTTTTCCAGCCGGCTGCGCGCCGATGAGGCGTCGAAATGAGATCGGCCGCAACGATCCTATATATTCCCGTCCCACCGTTCCACCTCGCATCTTGAAAACGATTATCGCGACTGAATCCGGGAATTCTCGTAAAAATCTGCACGATAATAATCAGTGGACTCGTATCATCCTCGTAAATTAATTTCCCATAGAAATTTACGCGATAGCTTCCCTAAAGTTCAAGGAAGTCGCGTCAATCACAGGTCGATCTGCGCTTCCGAATTTCCAACGAACCGAGAACTATTATACAGTAATAATAATTATTAATAATATCAGTAATATTAATTAGTAATATTAATAATAAGATTACTCGGTATCAACGTTCAAAGCAGCTCGAGGTAATTTAATTCCAAAATCGCCAATGGCATCCATAAACCTCGTCTCGTTACATTCCATATACTGAATTCCCTCGAAACATCCCACAGCAAACAAAATAATTAACAAACCAAATTAATATACACATCAGCGTGAAACAGGTAAAAACTCAATGCTTCCGAGACTTCGCCAAGCCCTTAAATTCATTTCCAGCACATTCATTTCGAACATCAATCTCCATCGAGAATCTGAAAATTTCGAACTCGCGCGAATAATTCGAACGTAGTCAAATCGCACGCTTTTCCCTGCCGTGTGCATCCTGCGCACTCGCGAATGTCCTGCGTTCGTCGAACCCAGGGCTCCCAGCGTGCTGGATCCGATCCAGCGAGCAGCGAGCGTTTAGCAAGAACTCTTCTCGCGGGAGGAGTTCGTTTCTCCTCCATTGAAAAACGCGAGGCGAGCCGCGCGCCGCGGCTGTAACGCAACCGCGTCACAGATGGGGATTATCGGTGTCGTTATCGTCATTATTAACGGCTGCGGCCGTCATCGGCGTCGGTGGAGTGGAACTCGAGGATTTACGAGCCACTCGGCGCCGTATCCGACTGCTCGGAACGCGTCACACGGCCGCGAGGAGTGGTTCAACACCGCGATTTCCTCGTCCCGCGACGTCTGTTCGCCCTTTTAGCTTCAAAAGCTTCCCTCTCTCTCTATCTAGCTCTTTGTCTCTCTCCCTGTTCCCCTCTCTCTTTCTGTCTCTCTCTTTCGTCTAGATGCTAGAAGTTCCAGCGACGAGCGCGATACCGCGACCGCTCCATATCGGTTCGCGAGACGGCTGGTTCAAAGAGCCGGAGTCGAGGGAGCAGTTGAAAGTTGAAGCGGCGAGAGATAATTAATAGTGTCGCGCGCAGTTCAACCTTCCGCACCACTACGACCATTTTCAGCGGCTTTTTAACCCTTCGCGACGCGATCATCGGAACGTTCTTTCTTTTTAGGAACTTTCCAAGTTTCCACTGGCTTACGCTTCGATGCGATATGTAATGACGCGCGAATTGTACGGGAATATGTTCAACTGGTTTGGTAATAGGAAAGATTGACGTGAAGTAAAAGGGAGTAGTTTTTGAAATGGTTGTAGATTCAAATTCCATAGACGTTTTTAAGAATTTAGTTTACTTGACAGAGGGTTGATTTGATAGGAATTCAATGAACCTTGTTGTTCAATTGAAAATTAATTCAGTTACTGACGGTTTCAAGGTTTCCGATAATTTTAAGAATATCATTAGTGAATCATCTCATCAAAAAGTGAATTGCAACAACGTGAGCGTGTTAATACGTGAATAACGATACTACTATTTACTGTAGGAAGTAAGTAACCTATTTTCCATGGCAGCTTCCACTGACAAAAATCAATAATCCATTTTCGATTAGTTCTTATTGCCATTCCTTGAACAAACTCGTAAAAAGCGACAGAACTGCGCGAGCTAATACGTTCCCATTCGTTCTCGACACTTCACCGGTGGGTGTCGAGTGTACAAATGAACGAACGACGAGATAAATAAATATAAACAGGACGAAGGTGGCAGCCCGTGAAACCGCGTATCCGTTTCGAGCTCGCGAGCGACGGGAGGAACGGCAGAAAAAAGGGGAACTGTTGATCGGACCGTGACGCGACATGCGTGCGCGAGATTTAGGGAATTCTGGGCCGGCGCTCGAGCAAATTGCCAATCTCGCATGTGACCTCTATTCCCCGCGATTCAACGCTTCCGTCGTTCGCGGAAAATTCGACGAAAAACGCAGCGGGTAGGACTGACGCGACGGGAAGCCCGCGGCGAACGGAATCGTTTGACGGGGTCGAAAGTTCGATTCGAATCCGTGAGTAAATGGAACGCTGAGGATCACGGTGGAGTAAGTCACGTGACGTGTGTTCCGTGGGCAGTTTACCCTTTGCTGACGAGAACTTTTCGAACCTTTAACAACTCTTCCTGTTAAAGATTGAAGTATATATCGGAATTTTAACACTAAAACCGCCGAGCACTTCAATTGACTTTTGAAAATTTCACTGTAGAAACTCGAAGAGTGCATCTGTTCAGACTTTAATTGATTTACAGTTCAATTTTCGTAGCGATAAATGAATTTCTTTAATGATTTCTCAGTGAAACATTTTTTACCTTTCTAATAATTGCAAAAAGAAGATATCAGGCATGGTTCATTTGACCACTTTGGTAGTTTTAGTGTTAAATATCAGATAAAAGGAACACCGCGTATTGATCTTCTATTATTTAAATAATTAAATTATTCATTCGCAGCTTTCAAGATAAGAAAGCTAGATGTCGTCATTGCGACGACATTCGACTGCAGAAGGTTATAGGTTTATGGAACCTGTCAATTTCACGGAGACTGTTTAATATTTTAAATATTATTGCGTAGCAATTTAAGTCGATTTTGTTTGATGTAGTTATGCGAATTTACATTGTGATTCTCTACTCTTGACACTAGTTTGCGCTATGGGTATGAAGAGATATATAGTTCTAGGAACGAAAGGATAAAGTGTAGCATAAATAATTCTTTAATAAGTGTTAATTTCATTTTAATATTTGTTCGACAATATAGTGACGTCACGAAATGGAAAAATTGAAATAGAATATCGATAGTAGAATTGTTCTGACTGAAGTCTGACGCGATTGTAAAGCACCGTGTTCGTTGAAAATTGGGTGAATCAGAAAACGAGGATTACGAGTGTCTAAAAGGGGAGAATATTATGTAATTCGTGACAATCGTTGAGTTATGCCCGTACGGCTCTCGGCACGCGAAATGTCGTCGACGTGTCGCGCAGCGGAAACGTCTTCATCTAGGACGGAAATGACGCCGCGCGAAACTGCGCTGGGAACGATAATTAGAATCGCGTTCGAGGCAGGAGTCTTGATTGCGGATGGAACGGGGGAAATCTACGGGGCGCTCGTTCAACGGCGAATATACGGTGCTGTAAAAATTTTATTATAATTGCTTGCAGCTTACTGCGGCGAGCAGTGGCCAATGGGAAAATTACTCCGGCGTTTCGCCATCACTAGGAAATTGTGTAACAATGGGGCGCCTTTCACGAGTCTGAAGACAAGACGAATCATGGGGCAAGAGGTTAAGTGCTGTGGATGTCAATTATCCTCTTCGAGGAACCGGGGAAACGAGTTAGAACTGATATTCAACCTTTGCACTCGAAAGTCATTTTACTAGAAACATTCAAGTTTTCTAATTGACCCTTTGCACTCGGGAGGCGACTCTCAGTCACCACTTGAAACTATACAGTTTGATATTTAATATTATACCTTATATAAATCATCAATTTAAAAAATGTTGAAAAAAAACAGCTTTGTTCCTCAATGTACGTATAATTTCTCTTCGAGTTAGTTTCACAAAATATTGTCTTCGTCTCGTCAGAAAACGTTGAAATATTTCTAGTGAAAAACTTCGGAGTGCAAAAGGTTAAATATAGACATTCTATGAAACTAATTAACGAGAAAGCACATATGAACGCTTTGAACTCTGTAGGCTCCAATATTGCACCGGTTACAATATTAAATATTTTAATGAATCTTAAAGAAACTACCCTAAAATTATTCGATTCTCCACGCATCGAAATTTTGTACTAACAAGGAAAATAAAAGATCGAATGATGATTGCTGATAGATAACAAAACAACCTGGAGTGCTAAGAGTTAAGGAACGAAGCTATATTATTTCGATATTTTAGACAGCGATGCATTATACACAGTTTAATATCAAATATTCCGATCCGACCGTATCGAATCGAGTGACTGAGAGTTACGTCTCGAGTGCAAAGGGTTAATGATCCTTCTCTGCGCGAGGAAATAAGAGGAAGATGAACTTCCTGTTTCATGGAGTGTGCTCGTTCCGAGTGAAGCGATCGCGGAATATGAAACAGGATAAAAACGATTCGAGAGAAGAAAAGGGGATTCCCCGGGTGACAGAGGATCCGAGTCGGGGCCAATAAGCGGGAAGCGACGATAGGTCTTGGAAGAGGCAGTCGTTCCGCACCGCTTGCCAACCGGCGAGACGAGAAAAACGAAGGAGTCCGTGAAATTGCAGTCGCGGAGATAGTGACGTAACAGACACGGCCCGTTGACTCTCAATGATAGCTGTAGATCATGCTTCCCGACGTGCGGTAATTCGAATAGTTGGGGAGGCAATTGAAAAATCATTGAATCGTTGATACTGCAACCGTCATGTTGTGAAAGACGGATGTCGAAGCTGTGGTTCTGTGTATTCACGTTGAACCTTTCCAAATCTCAATGTATTATTGTCTATTATTTAATATTATTTACTAGAGGAATCATTAAAACATTTGAAACGTTAAAAAGGGACCACCAATTAAGAAATATTGGCAAACACTGTCATAAACCCTAAGAACACTCTATGCCATGCAGTATTATCAACACGTTTCAATAAAGTAGTCGCATATGTTAGCGTTAAATCTTTCCGAATCTCAATATACCATTGTTTATTATTTAATATTATTTACCAGAGGAACCATCGAAATATTTGAAGCGTTAAAAAGGGACCACCAATTAAGAAATATTGGCAAACACTGTCATAAACTTTAAGAACACTTTATGCCATGCAATATTATTAACACGATTCAATACAATAGTCGCATATGTTAACGTTAAACATTCTCAAATCTCAATGTACTATTGTTTATTATTTAATATTATTTACTGGAAGACTTATCGAAACATTTGAAGCATTAAAAAACACCCCCAAACAAGAAAAAGTGATAAACACTATCATAGACTCTTAAGGAACGGTACACCCTATGTCATGCAGTATTATTAACACGATTCAATACAATAGTCACATATGTTAATGTTAAACCTTCTCAAATCTCAATGCACCATTGCTTATCATTCAATACTATTTACTAGAGGACTCATCGAGACATTTGAAGCGTTGGGTAGGTATCATCAATCAAGAAGGCTTGGCAAACACTGCCATAAATCTCAAGAACACTCTATGCCATGCAGTATTATCGACACGATTCAATACAATAGTCGCATATTTTAACGTTAAACATTCTCAAATCTCAATGCACCACTGCTTATTATTCAATACTATTTACTAGAGGACTCATCAGGACATTCGAAGCGTTGGGTAGGCATCATCAATCAAGGAGGCTTGGCAAACACTGCCGTAGACCCTAAGAACACCCTACACCCTATGCCATGCGGTACTATCAACACGATTGCGCGTTGTGAGCCACGTTGCCGGCCAGAAGTCAATGTACTGCGCTCCACCGACCGGGTGCACCGGGAATATCGACGAAGCCGGCGGAACGGGTGGCGCAGTGCCGGTTGTACTTCTCCTACTACCATCGACTTCGTGCCAGCCGCATGCAGACGTTGAAATACTGCGTGTCAAAGTCGAATCCACGAGCCGGGGACAACCGGCGCGCGTTCTCCACCTAGAACCGTTCGTCTTTTACCCCTTCAACCCTTTGCAGTCGAGGATTCTTTGAAGGATTCGAAATATTCACCAGAGAACGCTGAATTGTGTATCTAACTTTTCAATATCAACAAAGAAACTGCACGTTCGCCTCTCATCCTTCGAATAATGAATCCAATTTACCTGTCTTTAACCCTTTGAACTCTGTAGGCTCCAATATTGCACCAGTTATGATATCAAATATTTTGATCAAAGAAACTATCCTAAAATTATTCGATTTTCCACACGTCCAAATTTTCTATTAAGGAAAATAATTTACTAGAGATACCATAAAAGTCGCAGTTGCTGATAAATTACAAAACCATCTGGTGTGCTAAGGGTTAACACTAAATTCACGGAACCCGTAAATTCGACTGAATGGTTTAAACATTATTTAGTAACAATTCAAGTAATACTCTAGTTTCGAAGCTACAATTCCTGTGATTTATAGAAACGATCGTAGTTTTCTAGAACAAGTGGAAGAACCGTCCGTAAATCTCACTAAAATAATCATTCAAAATTGCAAAATGATATATTCTTCGAACAAATGAATGATCGTAGCCTGAATTAAATATTCAGTTCGATGTATCTGAGAATTGATAATTATAAACAAATCGAACGAATCCGAAGTTTCGATTTTAGCTTCATCTTCTTCATAGCTTTTTCTCTTCGACATCATCGGTACCTTCGAATTCTTAATTGCCCGGCTTTGTATTTGTAAATGAACATTCTCAGACGCACGCCAGTTGTCACGGCTAAAAATAGAATCAGCCGGAAAGGGGCCGTAGATCTGCAGATCCTTTCCCCAGGAACGTGTTCGATTACACGTCAAGCGTGTAATGCAGTGCCTGGCGAAAAAGACGAATCGCAACGCCGCGACAAGCACCGCCGTTCTTAGAAGGCGTGCCGATAAACTCCCGCAGTTTTTCGTGATTAATTTCACCCACGAAAATAATCGCGTCCGCGCGGGAGACCTAGTTTCGCGGTTACATGCAATTTTCGAGGCGCAGGTTGAACGCCTGCAGCAAGGTAACCCGATTTGCGTCACCTGCTACATATTGAAATATTCCCCGCACCGCGCTGCGGGATATAAATTAGAACGATGTGGATTTACGAGACGTTCGGGACGTGAATTTAACGGCGGCTACGAAAAAACTTGGCGTCTCGTCGCGTACTCGTAAACATACGTGCTTTTGTTTATTCCCTTTTCGAGAAAGGGATATGGCGGAATAAAATGGAATATGGTTTTGGCAAGGATCTTGACGAGAGCATAAAGATCGGAGGTGTTACGATTCTCTCGATGCCGTTTCGAATTTATCGCGGCTGATCTGTATACGAGAGTGCTTGAAAATGTGGGATAGATTCGGAATTCGCCTTTCGAACTAGTTTTATTATTCGAGCGTATTCATTGGTGGATGAAAGAATTTTGTATTTCTAATTGCTGGAATGGGAAAAGATTGATTGTGTTGTAGGCTATCAAACAAGTTAAACAACTTCGGAGCTAAATAAGTTCCAACGTTAATGATATTACTAATTATAATTCGAAACTGACGTAACCATACACGATGTTTCTACAAAACTGAGAGTAAACTCGGTAACTTCTATAAAATCGTAACTCAGAAAGTTACTGCTATTAATGCGTTGACTGCTCGGTGGTCAGCGATGACCGGAGCTTCGTAATTACTGGAAAACGATTATAACTTGAGAGACAGCTGACGTCGAAACTGTTCAGTACCCTATATATCTATACAAATCATCGAATGATCAACCCTTCGCTCTCGAGAGGTGACTCCCAATCATTCGATTTGATACAGTAAAATTAGAAGCTCATATATAATATTAAACTTCGTACAATGCATCGATATGTGAAATACATCTATTTTATAGATAATATAAATTATCTATAAATTAGAAATATTTTATTCATATACATTCTATAAATAGTTTCTTGATTTACGTACGTTTCCTCATCGGTTGGTTTCAAAAACCTCTACATCGTCAACATCTTATCAGAAACCGTTGAATATTTCTAATAAAAAATGTTCGAGGGGTCGATACTCCTAGCTTTTCATCTTCGCTACAAAGAAATCGTCAGTACACAAAAGTTTCTCGCAACCGCCCCGTCACCCCATCAACTGCCCTTATCAACGATCACTAATGAAAACTGCAATAACCGAGGAGAAGCGAATAGCAGCGCAAGATCTTTCAAGAAAAATGGCGAGCAGATCGTAAAGCGGGTAATTTCCATAAAACCGTAACCCAAAGCGAGACGGCCAGGTCTGACCCCGGCCACCCCTAATCGGATTCCATTCCGGCGAACCCCGTCGCCGTTGGCGGAGGGCGCGTTGCGCATTGCAGCGGGCCGCGAGTGGTGAAAGTCAACGTACGTCGCGGCGCGAGGAGAACGGCCGGTGCACGTGACAGTGCATATCGACGGAACGGACGAGTGGCGCAGTGCCGGTTCCTCCTACCAGCTTTCCGTGACGGCCGCGCCGCGCACGCCACGCCGATTGTGCAAACGGTGACGCGGCGGAATCCCCTGCGCGCTGCGCCCCCGAGTCGATACCGCGCCGCCGGCCGCCCCGAAAACTGCACGCTTATCGCCGGATCGGCCTTAAAAAACGAAGGAAAGGCCCGGCGAGAGAACGCCGATAACGCGGCCCGACAAATCGCCGATAAATCACGGCCGAACGGTCGCGTGGAGGCTCGAGACGGCGATAAGGGAATCATCGTTGGACACTGGACTTCGTGCATCTGCGACGGACGCTACGAAAATTAGCGCATGACACGTGATAGGGAGGAATGTTCGCGGTGATTTAACCCTTTGCGGATCGAGGATTTTCGGGGTGTAGGAAATCTTTGGTAGATGAAGCTGAATTATGTGTTCATTGTTTAAAGAATGCGGGAAATAGAACTATTGTTGAGTAAAGGACTTCGTGCGTCTATGAACACTATGAAACTACATGACACTAAATTAGTGCATTACACGTGATAGGGAGGAATGTTCCGGGGGATTTAACCCTTTGCGGATCGAGGTTTTTTTGGGTGTAGGAAACCTTTGGTAGATGAAGCTGAATGTGTGTTGATTTTTTTAAATTAGGAGGAATTGGAATTATCGTTGAATAGAGGACTTCTACGAAACTATATGACGCTAGGAAAATTAGCGCATAACACGTGATAGGGAGGAATGTTCGCGGTGATTTAACCCTTTGCGGATGGAGGTTTTTTGGGGTATAGGAAACCTATGGTAGGTGAAGCTAAATATGTGTTGATTTTTTAAAATTAGAAGGAATTGGAATTATTGTTGGATAGAGAACTTTGTGCATTTACACTATGAACACTATGAAACTATATGACACTAAGCAAATTAGCGCATAACACGTAATAGGGAGGAACGTTTATGGGATTTAACCCTTGCCGGATGGAGATTCTTTGAAATATACAATAGAATAAACTACAATAAATGCCAGTAAACCTAGCGTTAAATAGCTGAACATTCGATCTGCAGAAAGAAGAAATATCAAGTTTCCCACTGAATCGATCGAAGTTTGCAATCACAAAGACGGATTGCAAGAATGCAATGTCGATCTCTTAGCTATAGCCAAGAAGAATTACAAAAGTGAGAAGTTGTAGAAGTTAAGAGTACAAATTAGCTTCTACCTGGCCCTCGTTCCTTTCTATCGCTCCAGGGAACTTCGATTTTACGTTAGAATCCACTCGTTAATCATCAGCGAACGATTCTCGAACGATTCTCCGGGAACTGCGTCTTCGGGTAACAAAACACTCGTTTTTCCTTCACAAGCATCATAGACCCGGAAGGTTCTCGGACAAACCGACGAACCTCCCAACGAAAGAAACAAGAGGATTCAATTCCCGAAGAATCTCCACTGGTTTACTTACAAGTTCTTCTTTCTCGAGGTCGCCTCTACTTTCTAATTTAACGAGCGGAACGTTTCGTTCCCCGGGAGCTCGGTAGCGGAGGAATCACCATAAGAATCGATCCGCTCTACCCGCGCACCGCGGCCGGGTCGTGGCAGAGAAAAATAGGAGAAAGAACGGAAGGGCGGTTCTCGTTAAGCCAATCAACATCGCCCTACGACGAATCCTCCCTACGGAAAACAGCTATAACGCGTCCTAGTTACTCTAACGATCGGCGTTCCCAGAAAGGACGTAACTTTTTGGTCGGTCCTCCAGCTGGAAAATCAATGGCCGAGGGAAACGACTTTTCGCCGGCCCAGGAGGAGTTTCCTGCAGGGATTCACCCAGCCGGAATTTCTCGACGGTGAAGGATAAAGGGTGGAATGCGACGCTGTCTCCCGTTGTCGCGTGAAAACTTGTCCTCCCGTGCAACGGAAGATCGATGCGCCCAAAAAACTCCTCCGAAAGACGTCTTATCCGGGGAACGATCCGGTTTTGTTCGCTTTTCGAGAGGACGCCGCCATATTGGCGCGTCGAACTTTTCCTGTAGATTCAATCTCGAGTGGGAAGTTGTAGAGCAACTCGGTTAATCGAATAATGGAAGATCGGAACGTAGTTTGGTGCAATTGTTGTCTAGGGTGCAAGAGTTTCATGGGAAATTTAGGTTATTACACTGGTGTTCGATTTTTTAGTTTCTATAATTTGAGGTGCGAATGGTGAGTTAAGGTTTGCTGATCGATGATTGTATATATGTAGCCTTTCGCTACTATTATTTATCATAATTCTCTATAGAATCGGATTTTAATGCTCTGACAGTTCAATGTTCTATGATAGAACATTATCAACCGCAAAATCAAGATCCATGATTGATCGAATGATTGAACGTTCTTGGCATTATCGCTGCCGATGTTTCTCATTTGATTTTTTACAAAATTAGATTTTATTGCTCCGAAATTTCACTATTCCATAATAGAACATTATCAACCGCAAAATCAAGATCCATGATTGATCGAATGATTGAACGTTCTTGGCATTATCGCTGCCGATGTTTTTCACTTGATTTTCTACAGAATTGGATTTTATTGCTCCGAAATTTCATCCATAACAGAACGTTATCAACCACAGAATCAAGATCTATGATTGAACGCTCTCAGCATTATCACTGTCGATGTTTCTCATTTAATTTTCTACAGAATTGGATTGTATTTCTCCGAAATTTCATCCATGATAGAACATTATCAACCGCAGAATCAAGACCTATGGTTAGCCGAATGATTGAACGCTCTTAGCATTTCGCTACCCACCTATTTCTTGCTTAATCCCCCACAGGATCGGAAACACTCTTTGTCCCGGCGATTGAAACATTGTTGCGCCGGCCTCGCGCGATCAACTTTCGGATAAGGGACAGATAAAAAGCGCGGCCGGCGCTGTTCATGCGAGCCATTATCCCCTAACGAGAGACGCGGTAATTGCGGAACGCGCCGGACGTTAATCTCCCCCCCTCTTGTTCCTGTTTTAAAGAAGTACACCGCGGGAACGCCGGGAATTAGCATACCGCTGGGACGCGGTTTGAACAGATTTCATCGTTGAAAGGCAGAATTAAGATTCTCGAGGCCGCGACGATTCTTCTGGCATCCGAACGAGTTTCGAAGCTCTCGCGAACGTTTTCGAGGGTCTTCGACGTTTTGCGTGCGCGAACAACAGTGTTGACCCTTTGCAGTCGTAAGAACTGTTTTAAGATGAAACTAATTAAAATATGAAATAAGCTATGTATTCAAATGGAAGAATTGAAATATTTTATGTAAGGATAGTTTATTAAGGATTAAATACGATAACGATTCTATTGATTACAAGAGCAGAATACAGAAAAAAGGGAAAAAGAAAAGCAGAACGTGAGATATTGAAGATAATTAGGATAATTAAGATAATTTAGAGGTCGAACGAGTCAGAATTCCATGTAGTTCAATCATTAATTTCGAAACGACTCATTATTAATTTTTCTTGTTGCAATTATCAAAATGACAACACACGTCTCTCTGGGAAATTATTAACCCTTAGCACTCCAGGTAGTTTTGTAATCTATCAGCAACTGCAACTAATTTTTATAGTACTGCAACTAATATTAGTACAAAATTTGGATGTGAAAATCGAATGATTTTAGGGTAGTTTCTTTATGATTCGCTAAAATGTTTAATATTATAACTGGTGCAATATTGGAGCCTACAGAGTTCAAAGGGTTGAAGAAATTACTTCAGCAGTACGGTGCTCCCTTGGAGTTCCTACAGAGGAATTTCAAAAAGTCAATTTAACTGCTGGGTAGTTCCAGTGTTGAATATCTCGTTACAGCTACTTCTGTACGAGTGTATCGCCGAGGAGAGATTCCGGGCGACACGAATTAAACTGTTTTCTAGGACGGAGCTGTCGCGAGAAATCCTGCTGCGCTACTTCGTTCGATGAGTTCGAAGTTACACTGAGGAATTATACCGAAAGTTAGTCCGCTGATCAAATTCAGAGACGCGGCAGCGTCGGGAAATTTATTCATTGGATTCCCTGGAACCGACAATGCCGAGTCGGAAGGCTGACTCACGTGACCGTGAAACGTATTCGCGCAACGTTTATTAATACGTATCCGGCCTTACATATTTCTCCGCGCCGAGCGTAATTATTATGTACACTCGACGTGTCTTTCGCCAGAAAAATACTTCCGTCCAATGCAAATCTTATTTGAATATATTTCCATCGGGAAAGAGTAAGAATCGCTGATTCACCGCTAGAACAGTTCCACTTTTCGAATGATATTGAAGTTAAACCAAGAGACACTCGATGATTTCTTTAGGTACACATTTAAATGAGATTTTTCTACTTTCCCTTTGACACTGATTTACCGCAAGAACAATTCCACTTTTCGAATGATATTGAATTTGAACCTTGAGACACTAGATGATTTCTTTAGATACACATTTAACCAGTTAACTGTGTTTGACGAGTATACACGTCATAAAGCTTGACACGATACTAATTCCTACAGCGATGAATTCTTTTTTCCACATAAACATGTAATTCTTTGTTTCGCTTTGATCTTTAAAATATGCTCTACGCGCATTCGTCCAGCGTTCGACGAGTACACGCTCCATTTTTTTATTTCATTGCACGCAAAACGAGAGGTTTTTCCAGCCAAATTCCACAGTTAACTGGTTAAATGAGATTTTTCTGCTTTCCCTTTGACGGACATATCAATTCTGGTGAACGAATGACTCATTTTAGTCAGCTGGTACTTGTAGAATGACGAATTTTCATCGACCAGTTGAATATCCGTCGATTCTCTCCGAATCTTCCCTCTTTGACAAGGAGAGACGGCCGGCGAAATAAGACTCGGAAAGACGACCTCGAAATCCGTGCAATTACGAGCACTAGACCGGAGTCTGAATAATGCAACGGCTTCTCGGAACTATGCAGTATTCATCGGAACCAATTTTCACCGGGATCGATATTTACCGCGTTCGTATGGGGTGGCGAGAAACGATCGGCGTCGAAACGATTAACGAAAACCGAGCAACAAACGTGCCACGCACGGCACTCGAAGGATTTCTGTTAAATAACAACGGATCGATGACAGGATTAACGAGCAAGGATAATTAATCGTTCGAAGTATCTGTGTCATTAATTTCACGCTGAGCGCATGGTAATTAATCGACTGCGGACCGTGCAAATTGAAATTTTTAAGAGCGCGACCAGAAAACTGAAATCGCGATGGAAAACCTTTTCTCTCCGGGAATCGCTATAGAAAACCATTACATTTTGGATATTTTATGCATTTTCCCATACTGCGTGCGTTTCGTTGCACCCTTAAATTTCCCATAGATGGGAAAGGTCCGTTGTACAGTAATTTTTAATGTAATTCTGCACTGAGTCCGGCGATATTTCACTTTTACGTGAGAATTGTTGTTCTTGTTTTATTGTTTTATAGCCCTGTGGAAATTGTTCGCGAATCATTCTTTGTATTCTCGCATCATACGTCGGTTAACGAATCAGTGATAATCGAATTATCTTGCGGAGAACGATCGGCGGGTTACATCAAAGCGGATGCTCCATCAGACTTGTTTGCGTTGTCGTCCCGACAAATTAATCGAGTAAACAATGACGAATTATCGGGACGAACGAGCGTGATAATGTATTGCGAATAATTATTATGCGATCGATCGACGGGAATTCATTTCGGTGATTAGTTTAGACGAATATCCTTGTTCGAGTGATTCGGATGATATGGCGACGAATTTGGCACTTTGAAACTCGCCCTTGAGATTCTATGAAGGACAGACTTGGCGAACGTTGTAAGTATGTTTACGAAAAAGAGAAGAAACTTTGGAAACGATTTAGAAGACTCTGCTGAAGAATATGAAATAATATTAGATATTAGTTTCAGACTTCCAGATTTATATTCAATGTTTAATATGAGATTTAACCCTTTAACCCTTTGCACTCCAGAGGTGACTCTCAGTCAAACTATAAAGTTGAACATTTGGTATTTTAAATTAAACTTCGTATTGTTATAGGGAATATTTAAATAAAATAGCTTTGTCGCTTAATTTATCTGTGAATTATCATTAAATTAGTTTCAGACAATGTCGTCTGTATCTCGTCGAAAAATGTGAAATGTTTCCAGTGAAAAACTTTCTAGTGCAAAGGGTTAAAATATAGTAGTATAAATTTTGTGTTAAATATATTAACTATTATATATTATAAATATTAATATATTATAAAGATAAACTTCGCTAGAGATCTCCTTGAACAATATTAAGCGTCGCGAAAGAATCACCGGCCGAGCCGCCAGCTGCGGAATAATTTCGGATGATCTTTTTACACGTTCACCCTATATATCGTCGAACATGGCAGACGAAAAACTTGGCTGCGTCGGGCACAACACGACCGGACAGTAAAAATAGGTGACATTTTGGCAGAAGACGAAATTGTTTTCTCGCAATTTTTATTCCTGGCACCGGAAACCCGTTACATGTCCAATCTTTGATCTTCCGGATCGTTAATTCCGTATATGCTGTCTCAGTGGAATCGGTCTTGCAATTTGTCGAGGCTTGAACCTTCTGTTAGCAACCGAGAACCCAGTTACTTCTTTCCCTATCTTCCTCCACGACGTTTCTTATATTCCTGTGAAAATTCGACACAATTTGCTCGATCAGCAGTTAGAGGCGAACAGCTTGAAATTCTTGTTTGAACTGCTTCCGAACTAATCGACTCGTTGCTCTACAGACCTCCCATTTTACTTGACAAAGTATTGTTTCAACTAATTTCCTTTCTTGGTTTTCTAACTCTCTCGATATAGTTTTATTATAAATTATTCGACTTATACTAACTTTACACGTAAAGCCTTTCTACATTGAAGCTATAAAACAAAAATTCGTTCCTATTAGAATTATCAAAAGTTCCGAGAGAATTATATTCTTAGATAATTCTCTAATAGATCTCTCTATACTAGGAATTATTTACAAAACTTCGCAAGACACTTTCCATACAATAAATTACTACGTGAACGCCACAGGAAGATATTCAGCAAGAAAAAATCAAGACCGTCGATGGACAGTGTTCCACGTTCACGCGATCAGTCAATTCTTACTTCAATAGACGCGTGAAATCGTGGTGTACGCGTTCGGAAAGTAAATTCGCGATATAATTTCCAGCCGGCACGGTGCTTCCCGTCGATCAATGTCCAACTTGGCATTGTTCGGCTCCGACAATGTGCACGCGGATGATTGGTTCCTCCGCCATCTCCGATCAAGGACAGAGAGCTATGAGGAAGTCAGAGAGAGAGAGAGAGATAGATTGGCCGATAATCCGTAATATGGAATTACTTATCGAGCGTACGTCCGATTCGCGGAGCGAAACTCTACCCGAAGAAGCGAAACAGCCTGGAGATATCCTAGTCCCGACTTCGGTGAAAGAGAACCTCGGTCCCGAGTCAGCGCCGAGAGCAAAGAACTGCGCGTTTTCTTCGGCCGGAAAATCGAACCAGCTGTAAGCTGCATGTCGAATTCCCAGGTTCCGTGCACCTATCGCACACCGTTTTGTACTGTTTCGTACAGTCGGGAAATGATTTGACTTCTGGCGGAACCGCACAGGGAAAGATGATCTTTCTGGTTTATAGTTTTATAGTTTAGATTGATAACTTATGGACGAATAGTAAATTAATCGAAGACATTAGGAATTAGGAAAAAGAGACAGCAGAAAATTCTTTTCGACAGTTAATGTTAATTGAACGAAGCGAATCTTAGAAACGAAAGATTCGCAGGACGAACTACGTTAGGATCGTGAAATATTCCCAAGATGTAACGAAATTACGAATGTAATCGTTTGATTGAACTGTAACTTCCCTTTCTCCGTTTTAATGCAGTAAGTAATTTCAATTTCGACCAAGTACTTTCAATTCTCCGGGTAACACTAGACTACCAGTCAAAATGACTGGCTTCGATTTCTTTGTTTAGCAATTATTGATATCTTCGAAGCATCGAATATTCGAGATGATTTTGAAAATGAATAGTTTCACTAGAGTACTATAACGAATGTCTGAAGAAACTGAGAATAATCTATTGTTACAATTTTTATAGGAATTGGACGTTAATCGTATTAAATGCTCGGTAGTTCTGTTAAGTCGGCTGAATGTAGCTTGTGACTCATTTTGGAATCTCAACTTGAAATCTCTTTGGAAAAGATTCTCGAGGCGACGAGTCAGAGCTTCGAAGTGGAACTGGAATCGATAGTTTCTGTCGTGGAGATGAAAGATTCGAGGAACACGCTGCACCGGACACCCGGTAGCTGCGGCGACGATCAGCCAATAACGTCGGTACTATCGGCCGACGATAACGGCGCGGAAACACGTGTTGTCCCGGCGACGGGGGCGGATAAAAGGCGTTCGTTTCGTTTTCGAGGAAACGATCGATGAAGCTGTAAAGCCCTCCGTCTCTTTCCCTCGATAAACTCGCGTTCGACAAAGGCGAGGCGCGGCGAAGGGAGCCTAAAACGGAAGTGCTCGAGAACGATTTTCCCGAAGGTGTATTTCCCGGGTTAACCTTGAACGATTCGGAACCGACGCCGGCGCGTCGATTGTTCCGATCGCGAGCTCTTTTATCGGATTCGCACGAGGGCCCTTAACGCGTTGGCTGTCGAATCACCGCTCGTCGAAACGCCATGCGGTGGAAACAATGTCTCTTTGCATTGAAGCTACCGCACCGATCCAAATGAGCCGTTTTAGAACTGTTGCGGTAACCAGGATGCTTTTGAGAAAATCAGAAATAATGCGCTGATAAGTCGCTTTGAACAGACATTTTGGGAGACATTCTAAGTTAGTGATGATTGAGTAATCCTGGTGTGGAAACAGTCAACGAGCAAAAGGTCAATCGCCGTGTTATAAATGATAAATCAAACTGGCAGAACGGAGATATTCGTTATTACTGTTTTATGTAAACGAAACACGTACCATATTTTTGTCTAGCATTTCAGAAGCAAACTTCGTTCGTATGGAAAATCAATACGAACCGGAAGGGTCAATCTTTCGTCATATCAGTAATCCAAGGAAATTCGCTGAAGCCGGAACAGAGAGAATTCGTCCGGAAATCAACGCGAAGCGACGTCTCTGGCAATCCCAGAGAAATCGTTAACCAAATGAAAACTTTTATATCTTGACTATCGACAAAATATCTGGCAGTTGCTATATGAGTCGCTCAGAAGCCCAAAAAGTTAGGTCGATTTTTCGAAATAATATTCTTTTCAATTATTAAACGATTTACTCGTTTCTTCGTTTGTTCCATAAAGCCCTTCTTTTTACAGCTTCCGAATTATATAATCATTTCAGAAGCCGAAACATGAATTTCCTCAATTCTTCTCTTCTGAATCTACCCGCATTGGCTTTTAAACGACTCGTACCGAACTTATACTCGA
The DNA here is from genome assembly GCF_051020985.1 of Nomia melanderi. Taxonomy (NCBI): domain Eukaryota; kingdom Metazoa; phylum Arthropoda; class Insecta; order Hymenoptera; family Halictidae; genus Nomia; species Nomia melanderi. The sequence continues at coordinate 29,972,838 of NC_135000.1, read as the reverse complement.
AGTATGTGGTTTCAAGGCGAACCCAGCGGACTAAATGAATTAACCCTTTACTCGGAAGTTTTTCGCTAGAAATATTTGAACATTTTCTGATGAGATAAAGACAATACTTTGTGAAATTAACTCGAAGAGAAATATGTACATCGAGGAACAAGGCTATTTTATTTCAATATTTTTTAAATCGATGATTTGTATAAGGTATAATATTAAATATCAGATTTCATAGTTTTACTGTGTCAAACCAAGTGGTGACTGAGAGTCACCTCCCGAGTGCAAAGGGTTAACACTAGGTTTACGGACGTCCATTGTCCGGTTTATTCTATTGTTCCTAGAAAAATTATTCGACCATTTAGATCTTGGAAACTAGGGATTTAAAATCAGGTTATTACGATACATATTCTTGTAACTGCATCAACTAAAACCGACATAAACGTTTGCCAAGTAATGTTTATAAATTCGGTATGCGTCACATTGACGCACTCCGTGAACCTAGTGTTAACTAAGGAGTTAGACAGCGTTGTTTCGACGACGGTAGGCAGAGCAGACGGCTGATCGCGTCTTCAGCCGGTCCCGATTAGGCCGACAATGGGTCTCGTCGACGGCTCCGAGCGGCAGCCAAACTTTTCCCTCCTCTCATCGAATAAAGCCGCGGATCTCTCTCGGATAGATATCTCCGTCACTCGGCGAGGCCTCTGATATGCGACATCGGCGCCAGGAGACAAAGTATACACCGGCTGGGAATCTGAATAGCAAACGCCGGCACACTCGACCACGAAAAAGCTCAGACGCGGCTTAGTTTCCTCGCGGCGCAAAGCTATTGTGCGCTTCTGTCCTGTCCTTCTCTTCCCCGCCGCGACTGCGGATCCTGAGGATCGCGGGATCGCCGAAAATCGATCGATAAACAACACATCTCGAATATCCGTCGAGGAGAATCCCACTTCAGCGGCGGAAAAGCTCAGAGTTTGCTACTCGAGGACACAGGAAACTTTTGTCACTGGCTCGAAGATACGTTTCCTTGGACTTTTTCGTTTGTGACGTGGCGTTTTGTTGTAATGAACTCTTCTGTCGGCGATTAGAGTGTTCGAATTGAATGGAGAAAAGTGAAAATGTTGGCTTATTTCGTTTCCGATAGCTTATTTCAGAGTTTCTTCCGTGAGCTCGTTGGAGCTGTTGTATTCGCTGATGTACAAACGAAGAATTCTGTTTCTATATTTATTTCTACATCTAGATTAACAATTGACAGTAGACGAGTAACGTTTAATTCTGCATTAAGAAGACGAAATAACATTTGCATTCTTGACTTCTATTGGAAGTCTTCGTACGAGTCGATGTAGAGGCGTGAAAATGGAGGTATCTGGAGGAATTTTGACGAATTCTGGCAAACTACTGTAGTATACGGTATTCTGGTGGAATACATAGTTTCCGTATATTAAAAGACACCAAAAGATACGGTTAATATCAATATATCGGTTCACAGTGCGAAGACACTTGAGAAAAACAGGGTGCGCCGATACTTCGCCGATCTAACGTGGATGCTGACTTTCGCGAGTACTCGAGAGTGCTCGAGCGATATCGATGGAACATTGGCGACATCGTTGAAGGTACTGGCCGGGAAATATGCCGGTATAAGGCGTTTATCGAGACGATAGCGATAAGCGTTCGTTCCTATCGCCGATCTTCCGGGAAGATTGATCCCGTCGATCGCGGAGCACGTCTCTTCCGAGGTTTTCAGAGAAAACTCAGCCACCGGACGGGTCACGGCGAGCAACCGCGTTCCACGATGACGTATATAAGAGAAAGACAAATTAATCTAGCCGCTCCCTGAACCCTATTGTCGGCGCTGATGAAAAACGTACGTCACGCGCGACCCCCGAAGACAATGGACCGGTTCGAGGCACGGACTTTATTTAGGAAAAGAGGATTTGACCGTTCATTTCATTTTCTACGGACTTCGTCGACGGGAACACTGTTTCTTAAGCTACGTGAATAATTGTTGTAATTATCAGCTCTAGGATCACTGAGTTACCCTGACGTGCTATTTCGAGCGATGGCATTTCTAGTGGAGCGAAGATGAATCTTTAATACCGATATCGGAGATAGAAGTGGTCTGCTGAGTGATATAGATAGTAATATTCTCAGGTTATTTCCTAGAATAATATTCTGTGATAATATTCAAAATTCTATAATACTGTACAATAGTATCTTAGAGTTATATAATATTTTATAATGACATTCCAGAATTCTATAATATTTTATGAAAATATTCTAGAATTGTAGAGTATTCTGTAACAATATTCAAAATTCTATAATACTCCACAATAGTACTTCAGAATTCTATAATACTCTACAACAGTATCTTAGAATTCTATAATATTCTACAATGACACTCCAGAATTCTATAACATTTTATGAAAATATTCTAGGATTCTACAATATTCTATAAGAATATTCCAAAATTCTATAATACTCCACAACAGTACTTCAGAATTCTATAATACTCTGCAACAGTATCTTAGAATTCTGTAATATTCTACAATGACACTCCAGAACTCCGCAATATTTTATGAAAATATTCTAGGGTCCTATAGTATCCTATAACAGAATTCGAAAATGTTATTCTAGAGAATAAAGGTGGCTCGTTCATCCGCATTTCATAACTAGCGGCGACAGGGTTAACGTTCCCAGTCACGATTCCCGGCGCAACGAATCCGGACTGATCCCTCTCGGGCCTTAGCGATCGGATTTAGGGCTTTCGACTAGCGGGCGATACAAGCAGGAGACAATGCCGATGTGATCAGAGATTTCAGACTTCTCGTCGCGGCTTTCGGGCGTAAACCGCGACCTTTTCGGAAACGCTTGTCCCGCCGTTCCGCTAAGCGTCTAAACGTTTCAATTGCAATCTTCTCGGAGGAAACACAGGAAACACGATTATCGACGCGAATTTTCCGTAAAAACAGGTCGTTACTTTCGTATTTCAAGTTCCTTCGAGCTGAGAAATTTGACCGGTAAAAATTAACCGTCAGACATTGAAAACCTGCACGACGCTTTTGGTAAACTAACACTCATCCCCTCTTTAACATTAGATTTACGGCACCCGTCAATTTGACGGATACTGACTGGTTTAACCCGTTAACTGTGGACTTTAGTTTGAAAAACCTCTCGTTCTGCGTGCAATAAAATCAAAAAATGGAGCGTGTACTCGTCGGACGCAGGACAAATGCACCTATAGTATAGTTTAATGAAAGACCAAAGCAAAACAAAGAAGAATTATATGTTTACCTGAAAAAATAAAGAATTCATCGTTGAAAGAATTGGTATCATTTCAAGCTTTAAGATGACGTGTATACTCGTCAAACACAGTTAACTGGTTAAACGTTATTTAGTGACAATTCAAGTCGAGTTCGATTCGTGCAGTCACGCGAATACGCATTGCAACACTCTGGTTTCGAATTTATACAGACGAACACGTAGTTTTATAGGAAAAATAGAATAAAATGTAGAATAAACGTCGGTAAATCTATTGTTAAAAGAAGTCACAGCAAAAATGAACTTCTATTTAGGTCGTAAAATACCCTGGGGACTGATTAAAGTTAAATAGGAACGCGCCATGTCCATCATTCCGACGATCCATTTCTTTAGAGGACATTGCTACCTGGGAAGCTCTGGTAGAGCCTATCGTGCTAATACCGAGCCAGACATGCTAATTGCAGCCTGTTAGGCGGCAGACGAGTCTCCAATAGCAAAACATTCACCGGTTCCACGGAGCAAGTGTATCGCTCACCGCATCGCTTTAGAGTACCCAGGAGACCATGCTCGCTCCACCGAGAATAGATAATTACAAACCGTCTGAAAGGAGCAATCTAAACACGGCGCAGCAAACGACGATTCCGATTCCTCGACTGCCGAGGCGTTAATCGCTCGCGGAGATTCAATCGTGGCCAATCAGAGTTTGATACGCGCGCTGCTGGGCGGATCGTAATCCCGGCTGTTGCCATTGGAAAATTGATTATCGAGTCTTAATGGACTGTGACGGAAAAATTCATTCTCCGATGCGTTACTGGAACGATACCTTGCCAACAAAAATTCCAATCTTTCACGCTGGAACCACCGAACAGTTGAACCGACTGTTTTTCAATCAGTTTCAATAAGACTCGACTTCTTTAACCCTTCGAACTCCGTAGGCTCCAATATTGCGCCAGTTATAATATCAAATATTTCAACGAATCAAAGAAGCTACCCCAAAATTATTAGATTCTCCACGCATCCGAATTTCGTACTAAGGAAAATGAAAGATCGAAGGAATGTTGCATTTTTCATTTTCACTGGAGATACTGTAAAAATTAGTTGCAGTTGCTGATCAATTACAAAACCAACTGGAGTGCTAAGGGTTAATGATTGCTCAAAGAAGTGTTAGTACGTTGTCGATAATTCTACAAGAAGAAATCAGGGACTGATTTTGACTCGATCCGTAGTTCTAGTAATTCCGACCGCGTCGAGGGAATTTTCTTGGCCAGCTCGATTCACAGCGTAGTCCCGACAGTCGAGCTTAATCGAATCTATAAATGAAACCACAGCCAAGTTGCTAACAACCCACACAGCCCGACGGACTTCAAAAACTTCAATATCCGCGCGAAGTTAAACAAACGAGCTACAACAGTGATCGTTTAACTTCCTGCCTTCGAACTGCTGCGCTGTGTTCGGTCGTTTTCGGAATCTCTTCGATTGCGGTTCAAAAACCTCTGCTAAAGTAAACAAACCACTAGCAGCAGCAGCAGCAGCAGCAGGGAGGTACGTCGTTTCTAGCAGCCTGCCAACTCCGAGCTGCTGCGATTCGTCGAATCGAATAGAACACGGTTGAAGACGGTCTCGTGCTCACCTTGTCAATCGGCATTGAAGGGCACGCACGGCAGAGGTTCCAGAATGAACCAATCATGAGGCCGCGGTGTGTGGGGCAGTGGAACAGTAGTGACACACAGCCGCTGCGTTAGCGACGGGGCCGTTTCGACGACGGGCACGGTCGTCAGGCCAGGTTGATCCTCCTCCCGAGGACGCGGCTCCTCGGCGTCGTTGACGCGCTACACTCGCTTCACTTCCTTTCCTCCTGCTCTCTCTCCACCAACTTCACTAACAACCACCTCTTCCTCTCCTTCGCCACCACCTTCTTCCTTCCCCTTCCTTCTTTCCGCGTCCTATCCTTCCTCCTCTTCTCTCGCTACCTTCTCGAGGCTGTGTCGGCGGAACGGCGCTCGCTTTAGCTTAGCTACCTCTAGTGTGGGCGTGCGAGAGACCGGTGGTAGCGCGACGATGGCGGTGATAAGGGGGAACGGAAAAAGAAAGAGAGAAAAAGAAGTAACGTGAGTACCGGCCGGCTCGCGGGTCTAGATGGGAGTGAGTATCGTCGAACTTTTATCTGTCTGTTTCGTAGCTTTTAGCCGCGACCACGGAATAGTCGAGTTTCCGTAAGGTAACGAAGGAGTAGTTCTGTAGAATCGAACTTGGTAGCTCCAGAAATTGCAACGAGGCAATTGCCAGCTTATCTATAGTTGTTTAATATGTAGACAATTAATATATTAGTTACTAAATGCGACGAGCTGAATTCACGTCTCAGAGCCTCTTCTTTACCTTATGGAAACGCGATCGACAGTCCGCAACTGCAGTGGAAGTATGATCGAACGAATAGTCAAGAACGGAAGGTTCGACGATGTTACTCATCTCCACCTAGCCTGTCGTTCCGGCCCACTGTGGCGGCGGTTAGGGGATGCAGACTCGGCGGTTAGGGGATGCAACCTTAGCGGCGCTCCGGCCCTTCCCACTGGAGTCGCGGCCGGCCACGAAGCGGGAGCGAGCGTGTGCATGCCCCAGCCTCGCTTCGGGTTGCATTCGCCAGTCGAAAGCAGCCGCTAGTCCGCTTGTTTAGGGGGAACGGCGCAAAGGGAACAAACGAGAGGAAGGATTCACCGACGCGTGCACTGCGCCGCGTCTGATTCTTACTGTCAGGCTGCGGTTACGCTGGATGTGTACTCGGGCGCACTGTTCCGGCGAACGTAATCCTCTGCGGGGGGTTCGTTCAACTTTGACGAACTCTTTACGTGGGAAATTATATTCTCCGAGGCTTTAAGTATGAGACGACTCGAGATTTTAGGTGTACCTCGAAGTCGCCATTAGTGGCGTCCGATCGCGAGAGATCAACACTTTGCACTCGAGCAGAGGTTCACTGTCGCTATTCGGTTTCACATGGCAAAACGGCGTTTGACATTCGATACCGATGTTCGTATACTGTAATTACACGTGAAACATTGAAATAGAGTAGTTCTGTCTATAGAATGTATCATTGATGTCTCGTTACGGACAGACGAGAGTGTCTAGCTCGGAAACTTCCGAGTGCAAGGGATTAAAACATTGAAGCGAACACGCAGCAACTTTGAAATATTTATTCGTCGGAACCCGCATCGAATTTAACCGCAGCCTAGACCGTACTTGCTTGGTAGCTTCCCGATGACACGCGACGAAGAAATTCGAGCTCGGCCGCTAAACCCCGGCTAGAGCACGGAGGCAGCGGAGAAGAGCGGACGCAGTGACGCGACGGTGAACGCGTTAAACGCGACTCGGAGGGTCCGAAAGCATAGGGGTTGGTCTCTCTCGTCGAAGGTCAGAGGACACGAGGGGGTGAGTCACCAACGATAGATTCCTGGAAGAATAGCCGGGGCTGCGCGAACCGAGGAACAAGCGTTCGGCACCGATGCTACGAGTACCGCCGCACGGCACACGACTGTACCCGAGAAAGTCGAGGAAGAAGCCTCGCGAGAAAGAGAGCCAAGGACGTGGCGCGAGGGTGGACGGGAGGACGGGGTTAGCTGCGTTTCACGTTGCACGGAACGTAGACACTTTCGATCGGAATTTCGTCACGAGTGCCCGGATTCGATCGCGACGATGGAAACCGAGGAGCAAATACCAATGAGCAAGGAGCAAAGAGAAAATCAAAGGGTACACGAACGTCGCACAGAACCCGGACACTTCTGCTCAGAGTTTCGTCATGCCCGATCGCTCGCCGTGCAGCAACGGTGAACGAGGGGACGATCGCGACGACGTCGGTAGACGCAACGCGAAGACGAAGAAAGCACTAGGCAGCGAAAGAGAAGAGGCTCGCGAGAAAGAGGAGCGAGCACGTCGCTTGGCCGAAGGACGAAAGGGTAGAGAGCCGCGTTGCACAGGACCTGGACGCCTCCGATCAAAATCCCGTCGTATCGATTTCCTCTATTTCGTGGCAACGAAGGCGGGCAAGTTAGAAATCGCGGTGCCGGACGGAACGGACAGACGAAGACACTGGGTGATAGGTAGAGCCGGAAGGAAACTAAGAACGTCGCACGGAGGAAGAACAGGGTAGGCTGCGTTTCACGTTGCACAGAAGCCAGACACCTCGTACCGGAACTCCGTCTCCAACTTGCCCGCGTCTAGCAATAAACGAACAGCTCGGGAACGATCGCGGCGGTACCAGCAGGAGGACGCATAGGCGAAGGGGAAGGCGGACGAGAGACACCGGGTAGCGAAAGGAAGGGGTGGGCCGTCGAGGCCTACCACTCCATCCTCCTGTCTCGTTCCTCAGGATCTTCCTTCCGGTTCGTTTCCTCGGGCACTCCGGCTCTCGGAACTCTCTTGGTATCCTCTTCGGTTGCTGGTCTCGTTCGCACTCTTTCCCCGTCCGCGGCCGATCGGTTCGCAATAGGATCGAGAACGACGGTACGTGTTGTCGGTGGTCGATCGTGGATCAACACGGGCGACGGAAGTGGCCCCGGCGTCGCGGCACGTTCACCGGCTAAAATTCACCGCATCCGGAGACGATCTTTCTCTTTCTCTTTTTTCTCTCTCTTTCTCTCTCTCTCTCTTTTTCTCTCTCTCTCTCTCTTTCTCTCCCCTTGTCTACCTGTCCCACCCTTACTATTTCTCTCTCTCTCACACTCTCTCACTCTTCCTCTCTCTCTCTCTTTCAAAAAGGAGACGCGCGAGTACGTGTGTGCGTGCCCGTACGCGCGTGTTCGTCCCGAGCGGAACGGAGCTGGCTTCTCTCGACGCACGCGACGTGGAACACGGCGAACGCGTACCCGGCTTTGCCTTTCGCTGCTCGTGCACGCTCTCTCTTATACAAATCGGCCGATAGACGGCGTCTATCCTCTTTTACTACCAGTGCACGCGTTTCACGGGAAGGGTGAGCTCCAGAGAGAGAGAGAGAGAGATATATAGATAGAGAGAGAGAGAGAGATATATAGATAGAGAGAGAGAGAGAGAAAGAGACAGAGAGTGAGAGATATACAGCGAGAAAGAGTGAGAGGCAGACGGAGATAGAGACAGAGGGAAAGAGACAGAGAGCAGATAGGGTAATAGACAGGTGGAAAGGGAGTGAACGACAGAGAGCACAAGAGAAAGAGAAAGAAAACCAAGAGATATAGACGTGTGTATATGCGAGCTGGTTTTGCAAGAAAGCGACACTCGGACGCGTTTAATACGGAAATACGAACGGAATGTCGAGACGGAGGGCAGAGCGAGAACGGAATCGTGAGAGGCACTGGTCCCACCGTCGCACCGATCGCACCGACGACGTTGCGTAGAGCGCCGCGTCGCCGGCAAGACGCCTCGACGGGTAGAAGGGGTTGCCAGAGCGCAGGCGCCAAACGGGTGCCCGGTCGATAGTCCGCAACGTTACTCCCTGCTGCTCCTCTCACACTCTCGCTCGCTCTGTCTCCCTTCCCATCACTCTCTCTCTCTCTCTCTCTCGCTTTTCGCGTAACGCGAATCCCCTTTCCTTCACCCTGTACCCTCTCTCTTTCGCTCGCCGTCCTCTCTGCACACCGTCTTCGCACACTGAATTCCATCTTTCCTATATCCCTCTCGCTCCCACCCTTGGAATCGAACTTCGACACTCCGCCTCTTTTTCACGATCGCGAGAGCATCCTCTCTCCTCCGCCCTCTCGCTGTCCGTCTTTCTCGCTCCCTCGCTTTCTCTCGCTCTCACCCTCTTTCCCTCTTCGTCCGACTTGGTAACCTTCGTTCCTCCCGTCTTCGTCGATCCACGTAGCAAACCCTCTGCCGAGAATTTATCGGGGAAGGTATCTGCACCCTTCTGTCTCAGGCCAGCCCTCGAACCTTCGCTAAACCACCCTCTGTCTTCCGACGCGCTCTCCCTTTTCCCGACCTTTTCCCTCCTTTTCCCGATCGCTTTTCGTGCGACCACCACCACCGCCCCCTCTACGACTCGCCCGCTCTCGGTGTCTCTTCGATTCCCCGACACCAACCCCCTCCGACTCTCTACTCTCCGTCTTCTTCGTAATCGGCCGTGTGTACTCCAAGGCTGTTCGTCCCGCTCGTTGCTGTTTCTACCTCTCTCTCTCTCTTATTCGCTCTCTGTTAGTGTCCATCTTTCTCGGTGTACTCGCGGGTTCCTTCGGGTAAACCTTCTTCGCCCCCTTCCCCTTCAGCCGCTGCACTGTAACTTACAGTCTCGCCCGGCCGGCGTTCGCTTCCCCTTACGTTCTCCCGCGGGTACGCTGGCTGCATTTTTCGGGGTACTTCCGGGTGACGGGCATTTGAATCCCGGTTCCGAAGGAATTCGACGGTTCCGGGAGTGTCGGGGTTCGAACCGAATGAGAGCCGGGTTCCAGATGGTGCTCGGCTTTTCTCTATGCTTAATGGATTCTCGAGGAAGTTGAAATGACGGTCTAGTCACGATTTTCTGCCGCTGTTCTCGAGTTCGAGAATATCTTTACGGGACCAGGAAACGGATGTACTAGGAAGCTCGAACGAGTAGATGCAGGGAAAATGAAAAAGCGATTGCGCCAAATAGACCAGGAGAACGTAGCAAGGTTAAATGCACTGAAAGTCCGGGAGTCTTGGAAATCTCGAATTCGAACGGAATCTTGGTCCCGGTTGCAACGGTGCGCGGGTTTCAGATATGAACGACCCGTCGCTGCACCGACACCTTGTACTTTTTATTACAAATATTTCATAACAAACTAAGCCGTCGACTATTCGACTCATAACAGTCATTTGAGGATTCCGTAGTAAGTCACGTCCAATACAAAAACTACCCCAAGACCCCATCACCGCAGCTCAAATCAGAAGTCAAATATAAACCACGTGCTCATCGCAATCAGAGATCAAAAACCCATCAATACCAACTACAACGGTGAAGTCAACTACAGTAATAACAAAACATTGAACTTCCCTATTGGACAAGTACCCACAAAAGTCCGAAACAACCGCCCAAGAACAGTTACAGTAAATCATAGTGAATTAAGACTTTCGCCTGTAACCCATCATTGCAGTCGCCTCCGCCATAGCTGGAAGACGCATCGATACTCGCATCTAGACAACTACAACATCTTTACACCCTCAACACAACCTCCGCTGAATCTTCCAGAGCAGCGATCGCCAATAGTTGCCAACTGTCCAGGTCGACGATTAAAAACTCAAATCTCCCAGACGCATCCTCGAGCCACGATCGACAGCTCCCCGATCCCTTTTCGATCTCGTTCCCTTCAGTTCAAATAAAATTTCCACTCCGCCCATCAACCCTCCGTCCCTAGCCCTTGTTCCCGTTGGAAAATCGCGCGGCGTCTCTGTTTGCCGATGCATTTTCCCCGGAGCGCGCGAGACGCGATTTCCTTCGCCAGCCCACCTCCGGACGCGATTTTTCCCGTCCCCCGCCGCCCCTTTTTCTTTCTCTCTCCTCGGCAGCCCCCGCTGCACCCCCGACCGTCCTCTCCCCGTAGTTTCCTTCCCCCAGACCGTGGCAGCGTTACGCGACGCCCGATCGTCCGTCCTTCTCTCGCGCTCGGCCGTTAGTCGTCCCGTTCGCGTAGCAGGCGCCACGATGTCGGGCCAGCGTCGCGACGCCGCTAACCTTCCTGCAGGGGCCGACGATATAGGCGCGTTTTGCGGCGTTCCCGAAAGGACTCCGGGAAAATTTCGACGGCGCTCCTCCGATTTTTCGAATTTCGCCGGTTCGTCGGTGACCCGGAGGGTCTTCGGGGGTGGTCGTGGCGACCCACCCGCCGCGCGTACGGCACCGGGCAAAGAGGATTCCGCGGGACAGCACAGTTGGGGGATGACTCGATGTCTAGCGTAACCGCACAGTGGCGAGAGGTGTCTTTCTAGTCCGCAGTTTTATGGTTCCGATTGATCGCGTGCGACCGTACCGACGAGTAGCGAATTGGTGATCGGGAATGTCTGGAGTCGCGACGTCGAAACCGGGAGAAAATCGAGTGAGAGGAAGTGGCGACCGACCGATCGATCGGCCGAATCCTATCGAGTGATCTCCTAGAGGTACGGCACCGTTCGCTTTCGAATCGTATCGACTTTCGTTCGCAGCCGCGATTCGATTTTCGACCGGTTGCCCCGCGGATTCTGCGCGCTCGCCACGCGGGAGTGAAACGCGAAACGGTACGAGTTCTTTGGAGTCCGCCCGCTTTCCGCTGGATTGAATCGTTGATCGAGATCCCCTGAGTCCGATGGACGCAGTGTTCCTTTGTTTATCGCCGGTTGCTCTTCCGTTGGTAGCGTCTTCGCGTACCTCTCGCGTTATCTGGTTTTCTCGCGTTTTTCCCCCGTGCCTTTGTCGCGTTGATTACGGCGTTAATTATGCACGACCTTGGGTCTAGACGTAATAACGCACGTTGTCCCTGCGGTAGAAACCGGCGAATCGAATTTCAAGGAACACGAGAGTTGGAAAGGTTGGTAGAGCTATTGAGCCTTCGTTTTTCTATTGATATTCCATTGAGCGAATCGATTCTTCTTTGTAGAACTCCAGTGAACGCTGGCTCGCCAGCGAACGCGTTAATGACAGCGCTTGCCCGCACCACCCCGCCCCTGCACGCACGCCACCCTTGCCCCGCGGAATCCCATTAATCCGGTTCGCCTGCTAATTAATTCACGCTTCCCGTTCGCTTCTGCTGCGCCACGCGCGTTCAGCCGAGTTTTATTTCACTGTTTCCGCGAAGAAGTCTCTATATTCTTCGGACGGAGACATCCTTATTACCCGGTTCAGGGAGTCCTGCTTTGTCCCGAGCGCAGACGGTCTCGCGATGACATGATAAACGCGGGGAGTAGATAGTCGGGTTAGCATTATGAATACCGTATTCCCGGGGATACGCTTTCCCGTGAAACGAACGGGATTCGAACGGACGTAGCCGAGTGTACCGAGAGATTCTGCGTTCTCGTACGAAGCACGGATATTCTTACGCTTGAAGCTGCGGGAAGGATAAGATATAATCCTCGAAATATTCTGTCCTTTTAGAAATACCATGTTCCATTCTTCTGCAAAATATTCTGCGATTCTGGTGTTCTACATGTTCTGTTCTGTACTTTATCTTTTTCTATGTTCCATAGACTTGTCTTAGTACTATTGTTCATTGTTTGATCTTTTTCTATCTATTTCTTTCTATAGCCTACTTAGTATTTGTTCCATCTACCTTCTCCTATATCCCACCTATGCTTTATTCTTCGTCTCGATTCATTTATCTTTCTCTATGTTCTACCTATTCTTTAGTCGTTACTGCGTCTATCTTTTTCTATATTCCTATTCTTCATTCTTTGATCTTTTCCTATCTATCTCCTTCTATAGCCTACTTACTATTTGTTCCATCTACCTTCCCCTATATCCCACCTACGCTTTATTCCTCGTCTCAGCTATTCTCTACACGCCATCTATTATAAGATGACCCCCTTTACATCGAAAGAAAAGCCGCAAAAATGTCCAGACCCTTTCACATGGACTCCGGTAACAAAGTTACCAAAAGATTAGCAATTCCGCAGAGTCAGCATCGAAAAGCCACCGGGAACGAGGCAACGTGTAATAATAGAGATTATGCCATAGAATAATCCAGCGAACGTGTTTGTCCGAGCGCGATTCCGTGCTCGAAATCGATCGGAAGTTTCCGGTGGGCTTGAAACGCCATGGCCCGGCAGTCAAAACATTTTTAGGGTTTTTTTAACTCTCTAGCGTTTCATCCCCTGCTCGCAAACTATCGGGTTTCCGAGAAGGAATTATGGGGAACACGAGTGTAGTTGAACGACACCGGTTCTAACGCCTCGCTCGCTTTCAGATGGAATCGGCGTTCGAAGAACGGTCGGCCATTAGCCGGCCGAGAAGGAAACGGACGATCGAAACGGACCGAACCAGATACGCATCTCGAAGCCCATTACGCTGATGATAGTCCTAGATGATAGGCTAGACGTTTCGAGGATATTTCGTAGACAACGTTTTTTCAAACCTCTAATAAACTGCACTCACGTCGCCGCATTTGCTACCACCGTTACGTATTCCTGATGCATGGTCGCAATTATACCGTTCATAGAGAAAATGAAATTAATGCTACAGACGTTATTACTAAAGGTTATTTCAGCACTTAAGGTTATTTCAGAACTCATTGACACTTGTGAATGTTACCTTTTCCAGTGTGTTATTTAGAGGATTCAATTGAACTCAATAGAATAGTGCAACTCAGGACAATTTTATTTCTCTCGCGCAGATTTAACAAAACTTGCTTCGAATCTCTATTTTTCAACCCTTTGCACTCGGATGTTTCTTACTAGAAATATTTACCATTTCTTTACGAGGCGAAGTCGATGTTCTTTGAGGCTGATTCGAAGAGAAATCAGTACATTGAGGAACAAACCTGTTTTATTCCAATGTGTCACGTATCGAGGCATTATACAAAGGTTAACATTAAATATCACATTCTATAGTTGTACCGTATCAAATCAAGTGGTGACTGTCACCTCTCGAGTGCAAAGGGTTAACATTTCCACGTCGATGTTTCTTCGCTTTGCTTTGCCTGAGAACGCAGCATCTACGCAGAGCTATACCAAAATTTGTATAAGTGCAGACATTCTGGTCGCCAGCATGAGAGTTGACACCGTATAACCACGTTGGTCACTTGAAAATTCGCTCGGCCTCGAGTTGAAGAGATAAGTTTTTAAACGCTTTCCCTTCTCGCTCGCTCGTGGAAAATAAAATAAACCTCGCAGTCATTCCGCGGTTCGATTTCCAGCTTAATCCCGAGAGTGGCCGCGCGCGGCGGCAAAGGCGAAGGTCAATCCGGCGTCGGCCATTTTGGGCAAACAGCGCGCGACAGCCCCCCGGCCCGGCCTCGCGTAATATCGAAACGGTCCGCGATGAATTCGCCGAGCGTGTACCGGGCGCCTTTCAATTCGCGCATCGGCCGAATATTCGTCTATTTGAAAAATCATCGTTCCGCGTAACGCCGCGCCGCGTTTCGAAAACCGAGCAGAACCTCGTTTCGGTCGCTCGTTCGCCGGCTCCCGTCCTCCCCATTGTTCGCCCCGGGAAAAACGATACGGACGTGTAACACGGTAAACCTTGGATAATTGCAATATCAGGGAGCTGCTCTCGTGATTGCAACGTTTGCCTTCTGATTTCTGTTTAACCCATTGCGGATGTAGATTCTCTAATGTATACGAAACCTTCCGCGGACCCTGAATTACACGTCGAATGCTCGAATAACGGAGAATAAGGGAACCGTGTACTTATTGCTCGCTGTTTGAGTAGTTCGATCATTTGTTTGCAACTTAGTATCGCGAACATGAAAGCTTGATCTCGAAGTGTCGACATTCGCAGAGGGTTGAATTGTTCAACGTTAAAATTGATTCGATATTGAAACGATTCAACCTTCGAATTACTCAATGTTCACAATTCTTGCATTACACTATCATCCAATTTCCTGATAAAATATGTTGATTTGACATCGATCAAATATTGCAATTATTTCCAAGCCATTTGAAATCGGAAGTAATCGACCACTCGACGTATATCAACGAAATCCTATAAAAGAATATATTTCTTCTCCTAATTCTACGAGAGTCCTCGTCGTTTCTTAATGAACGATACAATTAATTAAGCGCCACCCCGTACATCCAGTATCAATAATCCTGAGAACGGCGTAAGCCGACGTCTCCTATGTTCAATAATTCCGCGTGATTCAGTTATTCGAATTAAAACGACGTGTCCATTACCATTCATTTCAATTCTGGCGGAATCCTTTATCGCTTCATCCTTCGCTCGCGGCTGCTCGGGCACGTATCAGACAACCATTCGTTTCCCGCCGGGCTAATATCGCCCGCGGCGAAACATATTTACTACGCCCGATAGTTTTTCCATCCTCGTAAAGACCGGACGCCGCGGAATTGACGGTAATTGTAATCTAAATCCCGGTGTTGTTCGGGAGAGGAGCTTCGGAACGACACGAACGTAAAGTATGTATTCTGTTCATCATTTTGATTGGCTACGTGTAACCGTGTTGACTGCTGCGAGAATTTCCAGCGTTTAGTACGGTCATAAGAATAGTAACGGCATAAGAGATAATTATTAACACGTTCACTGCCATGAGAATTTTAGGCGTTCTATACAATACTCCTTATTCTTTTATAACAATGACAAATGTGTGCTTTCATTTGTACCTTCAATTTATTTCGCTTTATATCACGATTTCAAATACAACCAAGATTGTACCAAACTGGCAATCTCTGGCTAGTACATTCGTGACTGGCAGCGAACGGGTTAATGATTTCCTGTCGCAGTATTCACTCGCGTTACACAATTACCTGCTTCTGTTACCAACTATGTTGATTAATTTCCTTATCGTAAATATTCTCAATTTGGAAGCTCTGGTTATCGGTGACGGTCAGTCAATATGTCAACAAATAAAAGATAAAAGCTGACCAATTAGACACATATTCCTTTCAAGACTGCCCGAGCAACACGAAGCAGAAGAGAGTAAAACGGAACACCAATGTTTTTCGCAGATAATACTTGCGCACTGATCTGTCGATCACAAATTACATCGAGGACTTATTAGCTCCATGCAACGCCAGCTCGATGCGAGTGCGTTATCTGCGAGAAACACCGATGTCCCGTGTCACGATACGGCATTTTCCCCGACTAATTCCCTCTAAGCGCGTTTTCCTGCGCGAATGTGGATTTCTATCAACGAACGCGAACCGCGGCCGAGCGAAAGTTCGTCTTCCGCGCGAACAGTTTTTCCCCGAGCAACGAGCAAAATGAAAATCTCATTTAAACTTCGCCGGGACCACTCGGCGCGGTGACTTTTAAACGCGGCAACGTTCACGGTCCCCCCGAAGCGGCGCCCTTCGCGGCTGTCGCGGCGATTTCCGACGCGCACGCGACCGATCGAAGCCGTTTCCCTTTTTAACACCTGTTCCCATTCACTTCCGCCGCGAAACAGCTGCCGGGAGCCTGCCAACCGAATTTCACCGGAATTCCTACTTAACCCCCTACTTCGTGACAACGCGTCGGACGCCGCGTTAGCCGAGGACTCGCGAATACTCGCGGTTTAATCACCGATCGATCTAATTAATATCGATCCTCGCGGACGTCGTCGTCCACTCGCCTCGAGTTACTCGAGCCGACGGTTAATTAACCGGTCAACAGTGATCGACGAGTATACTCGTCACGGAGTCGCGATATTTCGCGTTGTAATGCGTACTCGTTGAACCAGTGGTTGGCATTTAAATTGAAATCGCAGTGAAAACTAGAGTATAATAAACTTTAACCCTTTGCATTCGAGAATATTTTTCTCAACAAATATTCATTGTTTTCTGATGAAACATCAATGATATGTTTTACAACTAACATAAAGAAATACCTTGCATAAATTAAGTGACAGGAACTATTTTATTTCGATGTTCCATGTGTAGACGCATTATATAAAAATTTAATATTGAATTCGAAATTTTATCATTTCCATGGGTCAAATCAAGTGGCGACTGAAAGGCGCCTCTCGAACGCAAAGGGTTAGTATGTTTCAAATATTTAGATACCGAAACAGAACGAATGAATCGTGAATCATTACAAAACGACTGAAATACAGATGAATATAAATAACCGAGTGACTGGGAAAATAGAAATAATTACCATGGAAAACAGTGTACGAGTCGGACTCGAAAAGATTCTCAAACGGAAGATGCAATAATTGCACGTCATTCGATTATTCCGCATTCAAATTGAATATTATTTTTCTATTACCAATTGTTCTGTTCTGAAGCGAAAGTGGATGTAGATGAATGGAGAATTTTCTTCGGTTTTTAGTCAATTATCAATGACAAAGTTCTCCCAGTGCGCGCAGGTATGGAAGAAATCATACGACGAGGAGTTAACAGGTTAAAACGACAGCTTCCAGTGCGAACCAGTCGCGGAAAGTCTTGAATTGACAGTTCCTTGGATTCCGTGCGCGGCTCCGGTCTCACGAGAGGACGTCGCCGGCGCGCGCGACGAAACGGCGAAGCGAGCAAACATTGTTAACCAATTTGCGAAGTTCGTCATCGTTAGAGGGCCGGTATCTCGTGTTGATCGTGCAAACATTCCCCGCTCGCTCTATCAACTATCCGCAGTCACCGATATTCAAATACTCCGATTCAACAGCGGAGCAACGAAATTCGCGCGCTGTCGCCCCGCCGTCGCGCATAGAAGAATCGCATCGTCGGCCCGCCACTCGAATATACTCGACTCTATCAAATTCCTGTCTCGCGGGTACCGTGGCTTGAAACATTGACACGCTTTTTCTATTAATCACCCCGAAAAAAACGCGAATTTCTTTCTTCGCGCCTGTCAACTCGCCGAGTGAACTGTAGTATCGCTACGAATGAAAGCGCGTTGGTGCTTGAATACTTTATTTCCTACTGCTGTTTCAATTCTGCTTCCAATAACAATTCCTATTGCAATAGTAATAATTTCACAGGAATATGCATCGCTCGATATCAAACCACCATAGACGCGAATGTTTACCTACTCTAGTTCATTCTCTCCTTAGAAAAATGGAATCACGTTCAATTCGATTCCAGGAGCTGGTTTCGAAGTAAACGATTAGAATACATATTTGCATAACTGCATTAACTTGTACTATTTACTTTCATTACTAAGCTCGTAATATTTTACTATCGACAATTTGTAAGAGTTACAACAAAATTTTTCATTCTACTTCAGGTGGAAATTTCATTTGAATATAATGCATTGATAACAGTAAAATAGTTGTTTGCTTTGAACCGAATTGATTCGGTGTGTAACGAATTGTCGAGTCGTTTCGTAAGTCCAGCGTCGAAGGATCCCGAAACAGGATCGGAACAAAGGGAAGGTGGAGGCTGCCGGTCGAACGTAGGAGCGGCGGTGCATTGTTTTCGGTAGGGTTGATCGGTGGCCGGTTACGTAAAGCCGCGTAACACGTCCCGTTCAGCCCCGGCACGCTTATTTTCGTCGGTGGCCAGGACACGCCCGGCGGCCGCGCGCGTTCTCCCCCATCGACCCGGACGACTCCGTTTTCCGGGCGAAGTTTCGCTCGAGGCACGTAGACGTTCCACGGCGTGCGTTAAATAACATATCCGTGACCCAAATAATCCGTCGCGCATTCTACGCCTTCGATTCGCCGCGAACGGACCTCGGAGAACCCTACCAGAGGCCGAGGGCGCAGTGAATCCGGACACCGGGTATGTACCGTCCGTTGCGCGAGAGTTGGCAGTCGGCCTGGCACACGGTGCGGCCGCCTGTCGACGAAACCCCGAAATTCGACTACTCGCGCAACGAAAACTGAAGATTACCGATGTGTCATTAAGCAGTTCCTGCTGTACGAAATGATTCTCATTGGAAAAATCAACATTTTCTGTAAATAAATTGCGATTCTCTGTTTATACGACGTTGGGGTCGAGACGCAAAGTATCCATTGTCACAGAAAACTTCGTGATATCGTAATGTAAACAAAGATACAACTAGCATACGTTTAGCTGTATACCTTGCAACTTTTATGCGAGGCATTTGCGCTCATGTTTATCGCTCGTATTTTTTAAGTTACTGAGTTTTGTTCGGAACACGGACGTTTGGCCGTACTGGAGTAGGAGGTTGCACGCTACGTATTTTATAGTCTTCTTTCATGTTTAACCGCATTGAAGAATAGCGAATTAGAAGAAATGAGATGAGATAAGATGCAAACTGACCAATCAGGCCACAGTGCCAAGTCTCGTGCAACGGACGGTACAGTGCAGCTCTCGCGTCTTGAGGGACGTCCAGCAAGCTAGAATTGCGGATCGGAGATCACCGCGGAGAAATACGGATACGTTTGTTGGTATCTATCTGCTCGTATCTGTCTGCCTGTGTGCGTGTGTGTGTGTGTGTGTATGCGCGCGAGTGGTCGACATGCGAAATTAATACTTACCCAGGCGGCATAAATATTCATAGGTCCACGCGGACGTGGCGTGCAAGCTAAAGGATAAAGCGTTGAATTTTATGTACCATCCAACCAACTATTTGCGACTAGTAGGGTACAGAGGACGTTCTATCGAGTATGCAGGCACGAATTTCTGGGATCTCGACATGCTTCTAACGAACACTGTGTAGAGTATCTCTACATCCACGCGAAGAATAGGAGCGTTCCCATGGAATATTCAGTCGCGCGAATTCCTTACCTTCCTCGATTTTGCTTTCGGCCCCGGTCTCTTTCTCTTTTTTCGCGAACGGATCGATCTTGCGTCGGCGTTGCAACATTTCGAAAGGTCACGCGTGACGGACCTCTCGTTCGATCGTTTCAAAATTACTGGACGCACGCGTCGCTATTAACACTGGAACTACCGAGCGTTTAATACGATTAATATGTACTGCCCATAAAAATTGTAATAATCGATTATTATCAGTTTCTTCGGACATTCGTACAGTATTCAAGTGAAACTGCTTACTTCGAAGATCATTTCGAATATTCAATGCTTCTAAGATATCAATAATTACGGTAGTTCTAGTGTTAAGAAATCTAACTACGATTCGCAATCTTCTATAAACTTCAGTTCCTTCGTGGGAAGGGACGCATTTAACGTTGTTGATCCTCGGAAAATTCACTTTCCTACTATATCCGTGGCATCTACATCTAATCTAATATACGTACACCATATCTATATCTCCTCTCCCATGAAAATTGCAAGAGCACGCTTAAAATTCAGAATAGAAGCCAAAGGACTTCATCTTTCCCTCTAATCAAAAATCGCGCGTTCGAACAGCGAGAGGAACAATCCTGGCTTAGCCATTTTTATCCAGATACACCTACCCATTGTGATCGAATTAATAGGTTAAAGCTTCGATGTAGAACTGGATCGGTAGAGACCCGGCCACCGCGGGGGAAAGAGACCTCCGTAACCGACAATTTCGCAGGACAGACGGAATCTTTCTCGACGGGGCAATTTTCCTGCTCGACGCCGGGGTCGAAAATAATTCTAACGCCGGTATCTGCTCCACATCTTCGCGCCAAGAGTCAACTAACTGCAGTTAGTAATTTCCGGCTGGGTAAATACCGGTTACACGCGAGGAGCTATCATTATTTAACACGGCGGGCGGACACCAGACGCTAGTCGAGAGAAGCCACGAGGCGAGCCGAATGGAAATCGAATTATAAAAATTCTCGGCGGGACTCCTGGATCTCGAATCGATTTCCGATTGACTTAACACATAAGCGTGCCACAAGTCAGTCACGTGACTGGTTTTCAAATTCGATTGAAAATTCCGTGTTCCCTTTCGCTAGTTTAACTTTATATCAATCGCTGTATTGTTCGATCAATCAGTGTTCCAATTCTTGTCTTTCCTTTTTTTCCTGTTTTCACTGAAAGGAATTTGTCGTTTAACTTGTTTATCTTCACCTCGTTAACAGTTATTTGACTGGTTACGATAGGAATAGGTATCGCGTCGGATGCCATGTCACTGGTGACCCGCAATCAAATCGAATTACTATGATTCACTCGGTTAAATGATTATTTGAAGGCATTTCTATAACAGTGTATTTGTACACCAATATCAAAGATACTTGATGGCATTCGATTAACCCTTTGCCCTATGATTCATTCCTCAGGTATGATAGGTAAAACTATTTTATTAATAATACATGGAAATCAGAGGAAAGTTCTTTCTCTGAAGTGTTATCGTTATTAACAGAAGATTAATTAATTCGAATTCAGGAGAATTGAATTCTCGAAATAAGAGGAAAGTTCTTTCTCTGAAGTGTAATCGTTATTAACAGAAGATTAATTAATTCGAATTCAGGAGAATCAAATTCTCATCAAAATAAGAGGAAAGTTCTTTTTCTGAAGTGTAATCGTTATTAACAGAAGATTAATTAATTCGAATTCAGGACAATCAAATTCTCATCGAAATCAGAGGAAAGTTCTTTCGTGTAATCGTTAATGAGGGAAAATTAATTAATACGAGTTCACAAGAATAGAATTCTGCTCAAAATCTCTCACGAGTCTGTCAGGTTGTTGTAAAACAAGGCGTTGAATATATAATTTGATGTAAATTGTTCGTTTCCTGCATCTCGCGGAGTGAAATCGTGTAACCTTCAACGTGTCAAACCGACGCGGCGCCGAGACATCGGAAAACGCGATCCATAAATCGCGCCGCGAATTAATTCGAGCTCCCGCATCTTTCTTTAATAAGCGATGCCATTAAAGATTCCGCGGCGGGAGCTTAAAATACAATCTCGCTTAAAATACGACCGCCCCTATACAATATAAATCGTTGTTTGTCACTCGGAGAACTTCCGAATGACAATGCTCGCTGCTCGATTCCTGCGCGGCCGAAACGAGCCTCGCCGTGCCTCCGGTGGGAAGTGGGAATTTTCGTTTTTCAGTTATCAGTTGAACGTTTCCGCAAATAAATGACTAATAAATCAGTAACTTAATTGTACGAGTTCCAAAGTTCGGGAACAAACGCGACCGAAATCTCGTTGCCCTGAGCTCCCGCGCCGGCTCGCTGTTCGGACGATTCTAACTTCTCGTTTCGCGCTATTCCGCTTTATCAACGACGAGGCATGGAAATTTCACCGTGGGAAAACCGAGAGAAAAAGTGGAAACGTGGCAAACTAAACGGAGCGAAGCCAGGTATCGTTTACAATGGCGTTAACCTCGGTATTCTCAAATGATTCACCAACAAATAGATTCGACGTCGGTAAATAAACGATACTGTAAAGAAAGAATCGTCGTACAAAGAAATTAACGATTGATTCACCTTTGCTGTCTCGCAGAATTAACCCTTAGCCATCGTAAGACGAGCTCGACAGAACACTTCCACCCTTCTACTCGTATAAAATGAAAGTAATGAAAACCTAATTCACAAACTCCTAAAAACTGAACATTGAAGTATTACGAAAACAATCCCAGTAGATCGAAGATCTACTGTCGCATCCATTAAATTCCTCCAAGATTTCGATCCAAGTAACCTTCACTGACACGTAAAATTAATCTTCACCCCTTACAAAAATCCCAGCAAAAATGAGTTTCGATCGAAAATTGATTTGAGTCGACCGTAGCTCCTAATCAAGGTTGATACGATCGTAAATGGTTAAGTATCACTGTTTGCAGCTCGAATTTCACGCGCCGAT
Source organism: Nomia melanderi (assembly GCF_051020985.1). Taxonomy (NCBI): domain Eukaryota; kingdom Metazoa; phylum Arthropoda; class Insecta; order Hymenoptera; family Halictidae; genus Nomia; species Nomia melanderi. The sequence continues at coordinate 29,950,411 of NC_135000.1, read as the reverse complement.
CGCGGGATCGGGCTCCGCGGCGACGAGTCGGCTGCGATATCAACCGGGAACGGAAAAAATAATGGAATTATAGGAGATCGCGGTGTCTAACAAAGGAGCAGACGTCGCCGGGATTTAATTCCGTCGCCGGGCGGGAATTCACCCGCGCCTCGTTAAAAATGAACCCGCCGGCGACGACGGCGTCCATGGAGGCGCGAAGTGGGTTAATTAAAATCTTTAGCCGGCCGCGCGTCGCGCCTATCCGCGGACTTATCGCCGATCGTCAGAAATTAGTGGAATCGAACGGACAATGGCTGCGCCTGAACTTCCGGCTGGGGCGGCGGGGGTGAGTTTATCTCGCGGCGAGCCGCCCGGTACACCGGGCCGAACAATACGGGCTCGCGGAAAACACGCCGAGTTTCCTCTTCCCTTCGTTTTTTTCCTTGTTTTTCGTTTTTGTTGTTTTATTTTCTTGCGCCGCTTGTTCAGCCAGACCGCAGCGTTTTGAAAACCGTTTTTTCTGAAAGTTATTCCGGGCGGCCCCCGCGTTCCGACGGATTCGGCTTTCACATCGCTCGCTCGTGCGCCTTTTATTGCGAAATATTAACCCTGGAAAGACAAACATCGATAGCGATGTTTGTTCGCCTGATAAGGGACATCTGTTGTCCTCAAAACATATGGGGCGATCGTTTTTTAGGTCCTACGCGGGGGAAGTCGATGGTTCTTACTCGTCGAAGCGAATTTCAACGCGTGTAGATTACGTTGTTTTTGAATTATATTGTGCGATTGTTGTGTCTTTCTGTAACTGCTCGGGGAAATGTGTGTGTTGAATTATATGTCGATAAGGTTTGATCTCTATTGAGTGTAACGGTATTATCGATTAACCCAGCCGAGGCCAGAATTTTTAGATGATCCCCGTGAGTTAACCCTTAGCACTCCAGGTTGTTTTGTAATATATCAGCAACTGCAACTAATTTTGATAGTATTCCTAGCGAAAATTAGAAATGCTATAACATTTCTTCGATCTTTTATTTTCCTTCTTAGCACAAAATTTGGATGTTCGGAAAATTGAATAATTTTAGGGTAGTTTCTTTAAGATTCATTAAAATATTTAATATTACAACTGGTGCAATATTGGAGCCTGTAAAGTTCAAAGGGTTAAAGCTCTTCTGCGATTGAATATGGAAAATTTGGAAAGAATTTTTCAGATTTTATCAGACCACGTTTTAAGGTTTTCAGCTCGGTTAAGGGTTCACGCTCTGACTACCTTCCAAGGTTAACATTAAAGCTTCATGGCGAGTTAAATCGATCACGTGCTCGTTTATCAGTGTACAATCAGTGTACAGCGAATGTTATTGCAAACTCCTGTTTTCACGATCACGCTTCAGCAAAGGGGACTTGCAAATGATTCGATTCGAACTATACAAACGTTCTATTTCACCGCTTTCCACAGATGCGCACGGATTACGAATTCACGGGATATTTTTGTATAAACGACGGAGACAATTGGATGACACGCGATGGAAGGGCGATAGCTGCGAGAAATAGCTGAACGGACGCACTAATCGCCGGAATAAAATATGAAATGCGATTCGAGTGAACCATCGTATCCGATGATATCGAAATTGTAAATACATCTGACACGCGCGCGCTCGAGTGCCGTTCGGCTAATGCGTCTGTCCATTACTGGACAGTTTCTACTTCCGTTGGCGTTCGTAAACAACGGCTGCGATGTTCCAGCGCAAATTACTGCAAATTAATAGTTCGTAAATACACCGATTGACAGGTGACAGATAAAACACGGTCCCACGGCGCGCGAACTAATCGATGGCTTCGGAGACTGCCGAATCGTCATGTATACAGAGACAGATTAGTCGAAAAACATCGTCGCGACTTTTAACTCTTCAGAACCTTCAGAAGATGAAGAAAAATTTTCTATCGATTTCTTAAGCAATAGAAGAAATGGAAACTGCCGATCTCTCGGTGTCCGAGTAACTAAATCATTCGTTTGCGATTTAGTACTGCAAGCATGGAAATTTGCAAGGGGTCGAGCGACAGAAACAGTCGGGAAGCGTGCATTGTTTATAAAAAGAACAACGTATCCTTCTACAGATTCACTTTTGCACGAACAAACTCCACATGGTCAGGGTCACGCGGAAGTTAATCGAATTTCGCTGGAAATTATTCGTTTACCGTGCACCGCGAGCCAGAATGAGTTGTAATTGCGCGAAACCCATGCTCCGCTTATCTAATTTAACATCTTCACGGGCCGCCTCGTCGGCGGTGCTCAAAAGCGAGACCGCCCGCGTCGTATTTTCGTTCTTACGGGCTCTAATTACGGCTCTAACTCGTTTAATACTCTTTTCCATCGGGGGAACTGTGTTAAATTCGAAATCGATAGGGCACGTGACGCGCGGACGCGTTTCATTCCGCGGGTAACGGGCCGGGCCAATCCGGGAGAGGAACGACACGTCGACACGCGACCCTTTAGCGCGGCTCCGGCGCGACTTCAACCCCTAGGATTCACGGAAACTCCCGATTTGTCGGATGTTAATTTTCGCGTGCGTTGCTTGGTAAAGACTTACGTTCATCCCGATCGTCGCAGTTCACCGATTGCGTGTCTTAATTCTCCCGACGATGGAACAGCGGTGTGTCTTTTCAATGATAATAAAAAGAACGGGACTGGAACGAGCTGTTTCGAGCCGTTCGGTAGTTCTAGTGTTAAACGGACCCGCATAGATTCACGCACCCACGCACGCACGACGTTAAGTTACGCTCGACTTCCGCTTCCGTTCGTTGCAACGGCGCCTGCTCGAATTGCATGAATTACATCTCCGCCCGATGCTCGTCGACGTCGGTCGTAACGAAATAAAAAAAATGTACATGCATACACATATATATATATATATATATATATATGTATATATATACATAGATGTATATATAGAAACACGAAACAATCGATCGCATTCGTCCCGACATGTCCTCGGTTTCCCAATTTCCCGTTGTCCGCGGTTCTTCTTTTAATCAATCGAAACGCTGCGTGTGCAATTGTTTAATAACCGACCAACTGCCGACGCGTCGGTCACGCATTCTATTATTAAATGAAATCCAATATTCCTGCACCGATCCCGAATTCCGCGGCCTCGGTTTAATTGAGAAGAAACGGTGTCCCCGGCATAATGAGAGTCGCGAAAAATTCCTGTTCATTCGAAGTACCCGTTGCGTGTACACTGATAATTCAGTGATTTCGAAAATTCATTTGCGTCAGATGCAATTATCGATTCGGTTTATTCTCAAACTGCGTTTATATGAATTTGCGTGGAAAATATTCTTAAAATCCTTATCGAATTCTCTAATTTCTGAGATGTGTACATCGAAAAATTCCTGTTAATTCGAAGTACCCGTTGCGTGTACACTGATAATTCAGTGATTTCGAAAATTCATTTGCGTCAGATGCAATTATCGATTCGGTTTATTCTCAAACTGCGTTTATATGAATTTGCGTGGAAAATATTCTTAAAATCCATATCGAATTCTCGAATTTCTGCGATGTGTACATCGAACGGCGACCGTGAACTGCTTCCCGAGTGCAAAGTTAATTTTTCGGGAAGCGTACAGCGGACGTCGCATTGCCGCGCCGTAATTGACACGCCTCCCGGGTGAAATTAGAAAAATACGTGGGGGCGTCCCCGGATTCTTTTCGCACAGGTAAGCCAATACGGCTCTGCCAACTTCGGAGCCTACACGGGACATAATAGCAAGTGGCTCAAGTGGACTGCAGAAGTGGAATCGGTGTCGTCTTTTGTTCTCGCCGAATCAGCATCAACCTCTTTTTCTTGGCGTTCTTGGAAATCAATATGCGCATCCTAAGTCGCTAATACGTCGCCAGGGCCCTGTGTCTGTTCGTCGCAACAATTTCTCGTTTCACCCTAGATCTCGCCGCGATTCCAGCGGATCCGAGCCGGCGAATCGCTTTACCGCTCGAAATCATCGAATTTACGCGGCCTCCGTGCTCGCCTCGGGCGAATTCGGATCGTCCCGCGTGAAAATTGCGCAGCCGGAAAATCGAATCGTTCTTTTTCGGTACGTAGGCTGTTGGCAAATCACCGATTCCCTAGGGGCTAGGGGAATAACTCGTTGCGTCGAAATATATGAGAAATTTGATGTATAGCTTATGTAAGAGCTACAAAACAGCGTATCATTATGGAAACGTTCTCGTTTCATGGTTTTATTTAATAACTATCTCGACATTTTGTTAAAACTAGAACTACCGAGCATTTGATACGATTAATATGCAATTCCTATAAAAATAACAGTAAATTATTTTCAGTTTCTTCAGGGATTCGTTATAGTACTGAAATGAAACTATTCAGTTTCAAAATCATTGCGAATATTCAATGCTTCAATCAATAACTGCTAAACAAAAAATTCGAAACCAGTCATTTTGACTGGTACGGTAGTTCTAGTGTTAACGCGATGAAAATTGATTTAAAGCAGAAAGATAATGCTCTTTTCCTTCCTGTTTGGTTTGTGCCTTGTTTGTAGCTCAATTATCACGCGGAACGTTCCTGGTAACTCTTCCTTTTCATTGCCGCTTAAATGAAAAGTGCATTTAACGTTGCATATTCCATTTATTTAACATTGGCTATAGTTCTTCGTCGGTGTAGTAACTACGACACGGAACGCTTATGCGCTTGTCCATTAACGTACATCTACGTACAGTACGAGAAAGAAGTATTCGCGCATCGCTACCTGTGCAGTTCTTAATACTTTCTGTATAGTATCTAGTAAACAATTATCTTTACTAGCTTAACTTGCAAAAATTTAATTTTTTTATTACAGGCTAATATTTGGTCGTTACCTTAACACGTCGAACGTGGTCACCGGTGACCAACCAAATCGAATCACTACAGTTCATTCAATTAAACGTTGACTATTCGAAAACATTTCTATATTATAAATAATACTACACAATGCAGTGACATTCAGCTAGATGAACATGTCTAACAATAACGCAATTCAATGAAATGATTTGATACTATATTTTCTCCATTTTGCGTACTTTGCTCTATGAAATCGTGCGGCGTTCAACGTGTTAACACTTAGCCAACCGAATGGGGAGATCTCCCACTTTTCACTTAGCAACGTATTGCATTTTATTCTGTATATCTTTTCTTTCCTTATTTACTAAGTCTTGAAGTGGGATTATTTGCAATTGATGAAATACTTCTTGTTTTTACAAAACATAGTTTCTAACCGAATTGAATGAGTTCAATTGAAGATAATGAAGGAGATTATAATTCTTTTTAGGCGGTCTAAGTGTTAAGAAAGTTAATTATCAGTGGAATACTTCAGGGAACGGTGTACGAAATACTTTTCCCTCGCACTGTACACGTGCCGCGTCCCCTGTACTTAGCAATGGAGGCACGCGAACCTCGAACTCGACTGTTACGTGTAAAGGAACAATTTGAACAGGTGCTACAGAGATATACATACACTAATGTGTTGTCAAGGATGGGGTATTCGAATGCAGGTCCCGTAAAAAAATAAACCATTCCAATGATGTATTTAAGAAACAGTTGTTTATACATTGTCACATTATACAGTAGGATATTGCAGGATCAGAGTCACCGATGTGCACGCGGATTAACTTGCCAATCGAAAATCAGATTTTCACCGATGAAAATTAATCGTGAAGGCTGATACGTTTAACCGCGTGTTTAAATTCGATCGAATCTATATCGTTACAAATATTACAAAGATAGAATAAGAATGGAAAATTTGTTTATAAGTAAACAAGAATGGAATGCGGTAAAAAGATGCGGTTGGGTGCAAACACCGATAGAACACGGTCCTCTTCGGTTGGCAGGTTAATAGAAACCGTCGCATGAAGTCCCTCGTGATTCGAAGTCCGCAGAAACTTTCCAATCCAGGGAATTTTATCTCGTATCGATTCGCGCTTTACAGGGGATAATGGACTATTTTAACCGTAGAGTTCAACGCACCCGGCAGCGAAGGAAAAAGAAAACGAAAAATCGATAGGAACGTCGGAAAAGAAATTCGACGTATACGTCATCGCGAACAGGAAGGCGAAGAAAAATAAGAAACAGGAAAAAAGAGAGAACAAGAGAAATATTAATGAAAACAGTGATTCGGTGGATAAGGTAAATCGTGTACGTCGGTAAAAGACCGATCGTTTCCCGGAAACGCGAATCGGTACGAGATAGGCGGTACGCGGCAAAAGTAATACCGTCGAATGAATAATTAATCGCGTTGAAAGAGAAAAATCGAGCTGTCCGCGCGGAAATGGCCGAATCATGCCAGAATGTTATGGAAATGACTCTGGCGGTTTCGACGCGGCGCCTTAAATCACGAGAGGAACTTCGAAATGCAAAACTGCATCGTAACCGGCACCGAGGCATGCTTGCACCGGATCGATCGTTGCAACCCGTAACACTTCGACCATGCATCGGTAAAGGTGAACAAACCCTATCGTGTCTCGACTCGAGGCGTTCTGCGACACATAACCTACAACACCGCGTCTATCGCACAACTGATCGAATCGCGCTAGCTTTCCCGACCGTCGAACACCCGAGCAAACCGAATGTAAACAGGATGGAAAACGTTGCTCGATCAAGTCGTAGGTTTCATCCGTTTCGTCGGCGATTTATTCGCGGCTACCCGGATTTCTATTCGTACGTGTGCACGCGAGGAACGCAAACGACGCTTCTCTGTATCGCGCTCGACTGGACTCGACTCGATCGCAACATGGCCGTTCGCTTGCAAGGAATTAACGTTTCGTTTCGGCTCACTCACCAGATATTGCTTGCAATGTTTTTTATGCTTTACGGTGCAGCGTTTCTTCTTCTTGGAGGCAGCGTTCGTCAAACCGTTTCCAGGCTTTTCTTTGTGAGGCGACGACAGGTTCCCTTTGTTCGCGGGCATCGCCGTGATCCCTCGATCCACGGAGAGACTGGCTTGTTCTACCTGTCGACGACACGCCGAGACTCGGATGCACCTTTCGGTCCAGCGACGAGAGTGATTGATAACGCTCGAAACTTCTTCTCTTCTACGTATATACGATACACACGTGAGCTGCCGTACATGTGTAACGTATAGCCACTGGATATGCGCAAGGACACTGGACTACCCTGAGCTGATTATTCGAGGCCACGCCTCCCGTCTTTCGACCTTTCTCATAGTCACTGCCGCCGCTTTCGAATTTTCCGAGCGCACCTCTTCCGCTCGTTTTTTTTTCTCACCCTTGTTCAACGATTGTTCCATTTTTTCAGGCACAATTCCCGTGGATCTAATGTACAGTTGTTCTTTTTTGCGAACAATATCTGTACAGTATATCACATTCTTTGGCATTACATTTTTATTAAACGATAAATTTAAAATTGCATTGGTTCTGTCTCTTGAAAATGTCTTCGATATTGCATTTGTAGTCTCCTTAAATACGGATTCATACTACTTCGTTTGAATGAGTGTTACGCGAAATGATACAAAAAAAGTAGGGGATGTTTCTGAAACACTGTGTAAAAAAAACTGCATCTCGGCCCTGAGTTCCTAGTAGCGCCGCTGTCCGAATGTGGTAAATCGCTTAACTATGCTGCAACGGCGAACGTGCATTAATCAAAAGTGGAAAGGTTATCTGTTTAGCAATGTGAGCATAGGATGCAGTTCCGGTCGCGGTACCGAATGCGAACGATCGGTTCTGAGCAGGTCAAGTGTTTGACTGGTTGCGTAATGTGTTAGCGCAAACTGCATACTGTAACATTAATGTGAAGATGTAAATGACGCAAGGAACGAATAGTGAGAAGAATAGATTTTATTATCGTATAATTATCACGAGAATTCCTGCAATGCACCTTCTGGTTTCAATCCAAAAAAGCAGTCTGAAATGTCGTAACATAAAAAGAAATGGGAATAGACTGTACACTTTATAGACTGTCGTAAAAGGTCAAGGCACTGTTTTACCGATCTGGATCCGAGGACCTTATCGACCTGAAAATCTGTCATTGACTTTGTCGATAAGAAGAAGAGGTCGCTACAATCAGTCGTGATTCCTGAATCGGTAACAAAGTCTAATTAAGATTGCAAAATATTTGTAAGTAAATATTAATCATGTACCTCTAGTTCTTTTCAAATATGATTTAATAATTACGTATAGAATATGTATATGATAATAAAAATGTCAACAACATACAACTTGATTTTAAATAATATTAACCCTTTGATATTCTATTAATAATTAGATCTAGAGTAGTCTGGAAAATAAAGAAGCATTCGGTAATCGTAATTAATCTAGAAATGTGGAAATAAAAACAGGAGGAAGAAAATAATAAGCATTGCAATGCGAAATTTAAATCGAACGCGACGCGCGCGCCTCTGCTTGTTGGATAAGGTAGTTACATACGTGAAAAGAGAGGAGGAAGAGAAAACTGCGAACGACGGAGATAGTTGAAATAAGTTGACCCCTGTCTCCGCGGTCGAGCGCGCTCGTTCTGCTCGGAACGTCCAAGCACGAAAACGTTACGTTGGTGGGTCCGTCGTAAATTGAGTTACGTCTCGTCGTACGGTTCGAACGGTTGCGTCGTGTATAGTACCGTGTGTGTGCATCTATCTATATATATATATATAAATATATATATATGTGTGTGTCAATGGTTCGTTATTAACGGTGCAGTGCGGCCTGATACACCAGAAGATAAATTATGATGGTCTGATCGCGGTTCCAACATGACTGTGGATTTCGCCGACTACTTTTGGGTGAGTGTCTCGATCAGCTAGTATCCTAGAATGTCATCCTCGTCCGATTTAGGTTATGTACGGGTACGAACATCCTTTCCTTTTCGTCCCTCCTCGAGCGTACCCGACACCTGAACAATCTCTCGTCAATGTCCCTACACGTCACGCCGCGGCAACATTCTCTTTCTCGCGTAAAATAGACGCATTCCCTTTAATGAAAGCCTTTTTCTTTTCTCTATATATCTATCTCCCTCTCTTTCCTGCGCCTTATCATGGTCGTTTTCTGGTCGTCTCTTTTTCTCCGAGTTACGCGGCATGCTTGCCTCCTCTTCGTTCCTCTTGCGAATGCAAGGTTACGCGTTCACCTCTCCCTGTCATCTCGTTCCTGTGTCGTCTCTTCACGAGCCACCGTAGAAAAGCAATGAGGAACGCGTTCTTGATCGCACGTTGACATGTATGCGTTTAGAGCCCAAGCGTAGAAGGGAGTGGAACTGTTGACTCTGTGAACGATGTCTGGGAACATCTTTATTAATCAATTACTCCACCGTCGATTTATTTGTATTTTTTCCAATTGAATTGAGGTTGAAATTTAAATTGAATTTTGAATATCGCCGTTGAATGTTATCACTGAAATAATAATTATTATTGTTTTGTCTGTAACTAATTGAAACAATATTTTTTGATGTAGAAGTTTCACGTTTATTCTGGTCATGATGATTTCAGTTGATTTCAGAACTTTTTAAAAGTCTGACATTGGTCCCTCCGGCAAATGCTCCATGTAGATAAGATATGTTACTTCCTTCTGGATCCCTTGGTTTTCCTAATTATTGCAGATTACTAAACACAGGATGTAGTGTTGATATTTTAAAAAATATGGAATCATATTTCAGACAGTAGTTTTTGAAATATTAAATACTGTTATTCTTTTTGTATTTCTTTGTTGAAAGATTGTTGTTATTCAAAATATATTTAATGTTGTTTATTTGCAATGTTCATGGTAAAAATTAAGCAATAGGTCATCCGTTGCAAGTAATATATACAATAGGATGACAAGAGTGATAAAAGAGTATAATGACAGCTTATTGCGACAATGACACTCAAGAGTTCTGTTCTACATGAGTTTATAGCATGATCAGAGTTCAAGTGTTAAGTGGCTAAGTGGTCTTAAGTATACTTTTAGTATATCTCTTTCAGTTGGTATATATTAATTGCTAATGGAATTTCTTTCTTTCTAGCATACGTATTTCTCTTCTGACAATTAAATCAAATTGCTTGTCTAAATCTTCATATTTTTTTTTATGATTCAAGGGCGAAAAGAATAATGGATTTGACGTGTTATATCATAACATGAAGCATGGTGTAGTTGCAAGTAAGGAGTTGGCTGATTTTTTAAAAGAACGATCAGCCATAGAAGAAAACAATTATAAACTTCTGAGTAAAGTGGCCAAGCAAGTTGGCAATACCAGTAGTACTCAAGGAACATTTGCACCTGTATGGGCTGCTCTGAGGGGTGCAGCTGAGAAACTTGCAAGCTTGCACTTGCAGATGGCCCAGAAGGTCACTGAATTGATAAAAGATGTATCAAAATATGCAGATGAACTGCACAAAAAACACAAGGCAGTATGTAACAGAATCTTTGTTATTCTTAAAAATTAAAACATTATTGATACAAATGGAATTTTTGTGCTTCATATAGCATCCGAAGATATAAATGTTATTTTTATTTATCACAGTTTTTCCTAATGTTTATCGTATTGTATTATGAATCACATTGTATATTTCATACCTTATCAGTATCCGCCCACAGTTGGGTTACTAGTTCTCTCAGACAGTAGTGTCTGTTAAGATATAAAGATAATGAGTTATCAAATCAGTCCAATAAGAAATTATTTAAAACATGTATTTACTTAATTAGCATGTCATTTTATAACATTTTCCAATTTTCAACTAATAATTGGTATTAAAAAATTGAATAATATCTAGGTAAAGGAGGAAGAGTCATCCACTTTGGAAGTTGTGCAAAGTATACAAAGTATTACAGTGACCTTACAAAAGGCAAAAGACATGCGTATGCAAAAGGGTCTTGAATTGGAGAAGTTGAAGAAAGATAATGCCAGTCAGAAAGAGTTAGAAAAAGCAGAGATGAAATTCAAAAAAGCACAGGATGATTATAAAACTTTGGTGGACAAATACATGGTTATAAGGAACGATTTTCAGACCAAAATGACTCAAGCTTGCAGGGTATCAACTTAATTATTGCTTTGCCCAATGTTTTAAGAAATCACCTGAATGTAATACTAATGAAACATTTTATTTTCGTTCATAAGAGATTCCAGGATGTAGAAGAAACACACCTAAAACATATGAAGGAGTTTTTAAATATCTATGCGGATGTCTTACAAACGAATCACGAACAAGTTGGCCAAGTCCACATTGACTTTAAGCGTCAGTGTCTAGATATGACAGTGGATAAGTTACTAGAACAATTTGTTCAAAGCAAATACACAGGTTTCGAGAAGCCAGGTAACACATTTTGTAACACGGAAATAGAAGTGTACCATTATTTACATAATCTCTTTGTAAATTAGATATAATCGAATATGAAGAAGTCATGACAAATTTAGGAGATATGACCACTCATTCTCAATCAGATGGCAATGTTGAGACACCTAAGGAAACATCGAAAGGAGCTAATGGAGAAACAGGAGTCGCTGGTAACACTCACAGTTCAAAAAAAGATCAGGGATTAAAAGGGGGGGGTAATCAGGTGGATGAGGAAAAGGGGAGGGTACAAGAAAAAGAAAATGAAAGACTGAATGAAAGGGATAGAGAACTGTCACATGCACAAGCCACCAAGGCTTCCCGCCGTACTACCTCGCTACTCAACCTGTTCATGTCCAACTCCCAGGGTAGGTTTTCTTTTTAAAATTGAACAGAATTTACAAGATTTTATTCTCTTTTAATTGCAATAGTCTTTATCCACCTTAACATAATGCATAGATGACTGGTATTATCGACACGAAAGTTTCGTATATTCGTAATCGATTTAAAATTGGAATAACTCAGAATATAATAATGAAAGTGTGAACCTCAGACTGAATACATTATGTTCTGGTGGATACGTTTTGCAATGTTTATTTATCACAGCAGTATCATTTACTCTTCACACGTGTACACTCCTTTAACTTGTTTTTTTGTCACTCGATCACAGATTTATTAATCTACGCAAATGCGGAACAATTTTATTGACTTATTGCTTATGTGGTTGTGTTACAATGCTTGCGCATTATAATCTAACAATAGGTGGAGGATGACATTATAAATTGAAATGTATTCCAAGAGACTCCTTAATCTAAAGGACAAACGTTAAAGTCATGGCTATAGACGGATATGTTACGTCCGTCTGTGGCTTGCTTAAACATTTTAAACTTTCTATCGTACAGAAATCAATATTTCAAAAAAACAATCGTCCTCTGGAATACATTTATGCCACTGAAAGTGCGAACTGTAATTAAAATGCAATAGATATAAGTAATGATTTAAAATAGCAAGATGAAGAAAAAAGGGCCATTTGAAGGCACAGATTATTCAAAGATATGAGCAATGAGTGTTGTTTCAGACAAACAGAAGCAAGCAGGGTCTGGTTCGGCACCTGCAACTCCTCAGGGGAACAACCTGCCTCCTGCTGTTCCACCTCCCAGCATCTCCAGGAACCCTCTCAGAGGATCTAAATGTAACTGCTTACATTGTGATTACCTGTACCCTTGCCATATCCATTACTTGTATTTTGAAGTATTCATTTAGATAATCGGTTACATGGTACTCTTATACACACGATACAAAGAGTCTTTCAAAATGTTGCTTTCCTTAGTAGTTAGTTGAAATTGATCGAGGTGAGGGTATGTTATTAGAAAATTGCTACAGCTTTTTGTAACATTTTTTTTTATTTTTCAAATTTTTTCCATACGTTAGTGCAAATTGTGTCAGAGTCTATTACAGCGAATAGATCTCAGTTCAGAGTCTATAAAGTATTCAAAATTTATATTGTTCGCGATAGTATCTAATCGGTGGTCTTCTTAGTACACGAATTAAAATATTAGAATGATTCCTGATACTTAACCGAAACTGATTAGTACAAACTTCTCGTAGCTAATTAATTAATCCCTTAAGGATCCAGACGAAACATTAAAAAGAACATGATATTCGAAACCGAGCCTTAAGGGGTTGAAGTTTGAAAGAGAATCTACTGTCCGTTAATTAAGAATCAATTTCCGTGCGATTTCAAATGACCAATCTATTGCTCGGCACTCCTTTTACACACCTTTATCTTTGTCTTGCTCTGTTGGTTGTTCTCTGCCTGTGGTATTTGGTGACAATTACATTACCATTACTTCTGTTGATACAATATTTTTTATGGCCATACAGGATTCATATATGTGGTTTAAATGAAATATCTGGTGACTTACAGTGGTAACGCGTATTATGGTTCCTCCACTCTGCACTCTTTTAGATCAGCAGTGTACGTATTACTAACATTGTTTAAAGCACACCGAATTAATGTTACATGCGTAGAATCACGTCGCGAGACGTTTTAATCGATTTGATGCTAATTCACGTTACAACTGTCGAATATTACTTGTGTAACATTGATTTATCCTTAGTCCTTGAGGCACGGTTAAAATATTTCTTCGCTTTAACGTACAGTACTCTCTCCGCATTGAGACGTTCACAATTGAAGGTACGTTAGTCTTTGTCAGTTTGATGCTGATTTCCTTTTCCCCTAGCGGCATTTAGAGGGAAGAAATATTTTGTCTTTCCCGACACAACGACTAACACAGAGAACGGGCTTGCTTAGGCGGTAGGCTGTAGCTTTAGGACCACACGGCAAATCTAATGGGCGATATTCTTAACACTTCTCACAAATTGTCACTTATAAATTGTTTTTCTAACAATCTGTTGTATAAACATAGACCAAGGGGATTTTGTTTTTTTTTCTTTCTGTCAACACGACTCATTGTACAAAATTTTATATATATATATACATCTATATATATATATATTTATATATATATGTATGTATGTATGTGTGTGTTCCTTTTTATTATTGCATTGTGCTCGCTCCTGTTGGAGGATACAACTCTAGATGACAATTCACAGTGTCCCGTTATAGCCTTAAGAGACTCGATATGTGTCTTTGGAAAGTTTCTGAAATTCAAGCTATCATTGTCACACAGCGCCTCGCTATTGAGATCAATCCTTGTGTCCATTCCACGAGAAACGGAATCAGTTTTCGAAAATTGGTGGTTGGTGCGATATATATCATTGTTGTCAGCGTTTGATATAAAGATTTTCGAAACTTTCTGCCGCCGCCTCTTTCTCTCTAATAAACACGTGTTCACATAGAGTTAATTGAACGAAGGGAGTTGGACTTGAATTACGTTGATATACGAATGCGGGGTTCGGCTACTGACGGGGGCCCAAGGTGAGCCATTTTTAATGAGAACCTCTTAAACTGCATGGCTCACTCGTACTCGTATTTATTTTCCAAGTGCAGATTTATCATTGTGTCCTTCGTGATAGCGTAATGTGATTCTGCAAGCAACCCCCTTCCTTTTTGTTCTGTGTTCTCTGTTTGTTTTTTTTTTTTCGTTTCATGTTGTTCACTCTCCTTTTCGTTTTAATTCGTTCATTCGACCGTGTCATCGTAACGAGTAAGTCTCATCATCCCCGAGAATCTCTCTCTCCCGTCGTGGTATCGCGACGCCTCTCGTTCCTCAAAAATTCATTTCGGATGTTCGTGTTCCGGACGATGATCTGATAATCCCTTATCAGAGCTCGCCGAACAACGAATTATCTTCCGTGGTAATTATTTTCTCTCGTCTCCCGAAATCGTCGTTGTTATCACTTTGTTCGTTATTCCTTTTTTTTGTTCTTTTTTTTTTATCATTTTCAATTTTTCAGTGTCCTCCCATTTCAACGATATATTATTATTTTCTCTCTTTCATCGTGCGTACCCTGCATGTCGATAGTGCGTATCCTTGCTTGCAGAACATGCGGTACACCGTATGCTCCACGATTTTGTCTAGAGGTATATATATTATATACATATATATTTACAGATATTTGCACACGATAAACATATACGTGGAGATTGCGCAACCTCGTATCGTTCTTATTGTCTTGAGAAACGTATCTAACGGTAAAACAAAGTAGTAGGACCGTATAATTGTTAGAAAAACAATTTAAGTCGAGACCCTCCTCGACGTTTATTTTTTCGCAGATCCTTAGAGGACATTTTGTAACCCACCCACCCCCTCTCTCGCCCCCTTCAACCCTAAATATTTTTTACTCCCGTACATGGTGATGGTGTATTATGGGTTTGTTCTCACACCTCTGCTAATGTAACGCGCTATACCAAGCTACTACTTCTTTGTACTCCTTTACCTATCGTTATTGTCTGATCTGACGCAGGCGTGACAGCGTAATTAGGCGTTGTGTTCTCGCTACTTTAAAAGAATGTTGACACGCGTTTCGAGCCTGGTGAATTCGACGTCGTGCACCGGAAATCGGTGTTATACAAATTTTTATCGAAAACATTAACCGACACACGTCTATCATTGAAATCCTTTGTCAATCGCGGAAGAGAAATTTTTTAAAAAAATTCTACACTCTCAACGATAATTTTTGTTTATAATAATTACTCGTTCTCATTTCGTTGATAAAATTCGTGGTCCCCGATGAGAATTCACAAAGACTTCACCCCGTAGACACTCCACCACGGATTAGCGACTACCGTCGCGTGCAATAATCCGGGGCGAAGTCGTTTCACGATTCGAACGTGTTCTAATTTATAATTCCATTAAGAACGCGTGAAGATTCCCGATCGGATAAGCGATAGAGAGCGGAGAGCGTCGATGATGTTGTCCGGCCTCGAAATTCGTGTTAGCATCGTTAGAGAATGTAACAGTGATTAGAAAGCATCCCAAAGAATTGCATCCGCTGACTGTTTAATCCGGTGACGATTATATTTTCCACTTTTATTTTTCCTCTGTCTGTCTCTTTTCATTTGTATGTTGTTTTTCCTTCGATCGTAGACGACTTCTCTCTGTTTTTTTTTCTCCTTTTTTTTTCTCTCTTTTTCTTTTTTCGTTTGATCACGTTGCGCTACGCCTGATACACTTGGAAAGTAAATTAATTTCCATTCCGCCATTAGATTACAAGTTTCTAGTTTGATTTCTAATACGAGATATATCGTTGCCGTTTCTTGACTTTCAGTACGAGTATGTTGACACCGCAAACGTTAGTAGTTTACGCTTCTTAGTCACCTTAGTTCGTAGATGTTTCCTTTTAAGAACTTATTTTACATGATAAGACACGCCCGTCGATCGTTTACCGTACACGATTCCCCCTGTATGGTAGTCTATTCGATGTTTGAGCTTGCCAGTAAGTATAGCCGCGACTTAACGAACCTATACATTAGCCTTTTTCTTTTTTACACGGCGATTATTCGTAGAACTTCGGTTATTTTTGTGTTTTTTTTTTTTTTGTTTGTTTTTTGTTCTCTTGCACTGTTCGCGTACGCGTGAGCGAAGAATATTCGGTTCTCCGAGTTTCCGTGGGAATTCAGTCTCTGTATCTCGTCGAATAAATCGAATCTATTCTGGGCATTAAAGTAAAGAAAGAAAGAAAAAAAGTCAAAGAAAACGCCGTACATATATATGCATATACCGTCCGGTTCTTCGTGGACCGTGAAAAATTAAGTGCCACTTTGTTTTCTATATATCGTGCGTCCACGACCAACAGGGTTTCTTCGCAGCAGGAGAGAAAAGCGAAAGGAAAAGAAAGCGAAGAAGAAGAAGGATATCGTGGAGACGAGCAGCAACAAAGAAGAAAAGTCTGACCTGTCAGTATACGCACTTTCAGCAGATCTAGTGCACTCGCGGTCGATCCCTTGACCAAGGCCTTGATCGATCCTTAGCGAATTCTGTAGAAATTCTCAATGTACGAAATGATCTTGAAAATTCGATTACTTTCCAATCGGAAAGAAAGAGATTCTACCGATGTTAGAGGCTTGGTCGCGGGATCGATCCAAAGATCGTTTAATGGTTCCCTTTTGTTGCTTCCGTCAGCACCTAATAGTCACTAGAGCACATCGGTACCGAACTTATTGAAAATAACGAAAACGACGTTCCTTAAAAATTATCACTGTTTGTTAGAGTACGAATATTAAACAGTCAATACCGTCGTGCGTATATAAAAATGCACTGGGCCTGCTGGAACCTGTGATAGTATGTTGTACTGAACCGCAACGATTTGATGGTAGGGAGGACAAGGAGGACAGCAGAAAGTCGGAGACACCGACACCGGAAGTGGACGAGGATGGTTTCTGTATCAGACCAAAATCAGACCCGTGGGAGAACGAGAAGGGATTCTACTCCAGCTCGGACACCGACTCCGAGGACGAGAGGGAGAGAAAGATCAGGGTGGAAATCAAACCTCTTAGCAATGGCGGGGCACCTATGAGCGCCAGCGTGGACGAGCTGAGGGCGACTGTCGAGAATTTGTCGCTGTCTCCTGCGCCGACGGTACTTTCCATTTAATAATAATAATAATAATAATAATAATAGTAGTAGTAGTAGTAGTAGTAGTAGTAGTAATAGTAATAGTAACAGTAATAATAATAATAATAGTAATAGTAATAATAGTAGTAGTAGTAGTAGTAATAGTAATAGTAATAGTAACAGTAATAATAATAATAATAATAGTAGTAGTAATAGTAGTAGTAATAGTAATAGTAATAGTAATAGTAATAATACTTTAGTGATCTCTTACGATTGCAAAGAAAACATCATACTCGAGATATAGATTCATAATTGAACAACAACAACAGAAATAGAAGATTTTGTCATTTCGTTTGTTTAGAAGTCAAGAGTAGAGACAATTATATTATCGGTCCCCAATTCCCGACACGATTCTAAGAAACAGAACTGTTACTATTTAAGTACTGTGTACAGAATTATTCTTGGAACCGTTTCAACCCCCGTGTTACAAGTGCGCGAATGTTTCTTTAATTAGTTTCCGTTTGTTTTTGATTCGAAACAGGGACGTAGAGGATCGAACACCGACTCAGATCACCATATGAAAAGGTCTCAGTCAGTGTCACAACAATTAGGAGGTAAGCCAAGCTCAGATTTACTTGGCCTAAACTTGTTCAATCCCAGCAGTACGCCATCGAGCGCCTCAACGCCGACCGGTAGCCATCCGTACGCGCCACTGCAAAGCCCCCCGCCACTGTCTTCGTCGCCGACGCCTCAGCCACAGCCGCCACAATCTGCACCACCTACACATCCCCATTCACGATTCCCCGGTGAGTCGAATGAGTCGCGTCTCATTACGCTCTCAGCTCATCGGGACGCTTTTCCTCCCTCGCCGGAGAGGGATTATCCGTGGGATTTCGGCCTGGTTTAATTCCGTGGCCGATCAACGTTCGCTTCTTTGTGTCCGTTGAAACGATCCCCCGTGAGATTGTCTTCTTGTTCGCAGTGTTACCGAATTGTTTGCTTCGCCGTGAATTTTACATGCCGCCTTACTCTTTCACATGTTCAACGTTACGAACGTATGCGTAGCAGTTCTCGCTTTAATTGTTTTGTACGTCCTTCGATGCAACAAGCGCGTAGAAATTCTTGGTTCGTCGATCAACAAATTCCCTCGCCTACGATCGTCGTGGAAAACTGAACTCCCTTTGCTTTGTACAGATGGCGACTTGTTCTCGGAAGTGGGGGACATCACTCCGGCCTTACCCCCCAAGCAATCCGCATCTTCCACCCCGACAGGATCAATTATCATTCCCAGACCACCGTCCCGAAGAGGAGAAGGTCCCTCGCCGAGGGGTAGAATGTCGCCGGCCACGATATCCAGAGCGGACAGCGTGGCCAGTTTAGAGTTTCGCACCGCCGGCGTCGGAGTCGGCTCCTCGAGGGGTCCTTCTCCTTTGACGATTGGGTTGGCGGACACTATTCCGTTGGCGGTTGCATTCCATGAAATAGTACATTCTTATTTTCGCGGCACCGACGAGACGCGATGCCAGGTGAAGCTTAGCGGTGACATGATGCTGTCGTTCCCCGCCGGTATCGTCACCGTGCTGGCGAACAACCCGAGTCCTGCGAAGCTCACCTTTCGCGTGAGAAACAGTAACAGATTGGAAAAATTGTTCCCTAATAATCAGCTCGTCAGCATGTGAGTAAGACGCGCGTGCGTCTGGTCGTCCCGCGAGGAACGGGGCTTTTCTAAATGAATTGTTCGCGATCTGTATAGTTTAAACGAAGAGGGAGCCACGTTGCTCGAGGACTGATCTAATAACGATCTAATAACTTAGCTCGCGCTAAGCGTGTTTTTAATTTCCTGTTAATCTTGTACAGGGATGCCACACAGACGACCGTCGACAGTACAATTTTCGAATTCAATATGAGTGCCTTAACTACATTGTTGCGCAAGCAGGCTGAACAAAATCCCTCGGCTTCCTATTTTAACGTTGACATACTCAAGTATCAAATCAAATGCAAGGAAGGCGCGGGCTCCTGTCCCTTCCAGTTGGTAGCGTACTGGAAGTGCGAGTCGACTCACACGGATCTCAAGGTATACACCGCTGACACTTGCGGAGGGTCGCGTGATCGACAAATGAGCAATCGTACGTGTGTTCCAGATCGATTATAAATACAACAGCCGCGCTATGGCTTCGCCGAGTCCCCTGCTGAACCTCCACGTGGCAGCGCCTATAGACGGCGGCTTCAAGTCCTTGAACAGCAAACCCCAAGCTCAATGGCTGTCAGAGACGAATCGAGTATTGTGGAAGTTCACGGAACTGTCCCAGCACAGCGAGGGTAACGGCGTAGGCTCTCTGAAGGCGCGGGTTGAGCTTGCACACGGGCCTGGGAACCAGGGAACGATATTCACTCAGTTCAATTGCGAAGGGACCACATTATCCGGCGTTGAATTCGAACTGCTGGGTCCGGGCTACAGATTAAGTTTAGTCAAGCGCAGATTCGTCTCTGGTAAGTGGCACAAGCGTGTCAATTTCCTCCTTGAGTCTGACCGGAGTTCGTTTCCTGGTTCGAATGGATCGTCACGCCTGCTTGTAAAAACTTGTTATTCTGGTTGCGTCACTTTCAAACGTTCGTGTACATTTAAGAAGGCTTATAAAGGCGAATAAGTTTCTTGCGAGTTGTGTGAATAAATAGGTGAGATCGTGTGTCTGTCTAGTGTGAAATGTACGCCTAAACGGGTACGCAACGTCGCTTGTAACGCTGGTCTGTAAGTATATACTTCAGTGGTTTTTGCTGCTTGGTCTATCCGGTATTCATCTATGGCAAGAATCATTGAAGGCGTCTTTGATGCATGTATGAATGGTAGTGTGGTCGAAGAACGGTCGAGTACCGTAGAATGTATGAATCGATGTCACAAAGATTCCCTTGTAGTTTACCGATCTATCGGATCTACGATACATGTACGGATGATTTTTTCAGGGAAATACATATGCGACGGAGATTCCGACTCGAGAAGCAGATATGCCGCACCACCATCGAACGTAGATTGACGACTTCCAGAATGGGCGCCTCAATGGGAGAGTCAGCCCATTTAATATTGGTATTTGCTTGTTCATTCACTGCCCATACCACGACTAATGTCCGTCGGAACACGAACTCGGCGTGGGAAAGCCTGTTGGATACCAAAGAATGGCGTGCGATACGATTCCGGTTGTCTAGTAGGGCAAATTATTTGTACAGAAGCCGCGGTTACGCGATATCGAAGTTAGCGGAATGTTAATTCGTTTGAACGCGATTCAAAAGGGCCTCGCGTGCCGGGAAATGGACGGGCGAAGGATCGTCCGGACCCTTTGGCCGGCGACGACGATGAAATGTGTACGTATAGGGATACGATCCGGGCGCGGGAAACTTGAACGGAGATATTCGAAAACAAAGTCGGACATCGGAAGTCACTCGCTACCTGATGAGAACGGCGTTCTGATATGTGTTTTATATCTTGTATATTTTTCAATTTTCTATATGATATGTCCTCGATTAGATTGTACTATTTTTAGTAAACGTTTGTATGACGCGAAACGAGATTCGAACGACGAAAGACGACGACGGGTGGATTAATCGAAAGCGAAACACCGTCGGGGAGCTAACGGAAGAAGTGGTTTGTTCGCATAAAGCCTTTGGTGTCCAGCATATTTTTCGCCACGATATTCTCGCCATATTATTGTGTCTATAATAATCAAAATACGTTATGACTTTTTTTACGTAAAACAAAAAGAAGAAAAAAAAAGTATGCGATTAAAAGAAAGGAAAGATAAAGATGGATGAACACGCTCTTTCTCTCTCTATCTCTCTCTCTCACACACACTCTCTAAAGGAAATCATCAAACAGTACAACGTCTTTAATCTATTGTTATACCTTGTGTTATTTTAATATAGTTACTGTATTAGTATCGTTAAGTGGTTTTCTGGAGAAGTGTAAAGGATCTGTACACGCCAATTTTAATTACTTCTGTAAATTTAGCATTTATGTTTTACACGAACGGGGCTCCACTGATATCCAGTCGTCGTTCGTCGACGACGTATTAACGGTGTCGTGTCGTGTAACCCCGATCTGTACATGTATAGATACACACGTACGCAAAAAGGGTATTGCAAAATTTACTGTTCACGGCTAAAGAGAAGAAAAGAATGAAAGAAAACCCATAGAATTGTTTATTTGTCGTGTTGCGATTGATTTGTAGAGTTTCCTACGCAGCAGTTCATGCGTACACGTTGTAACATAACGGCGATAGCAAAATTGTTCATTCGAACGACGAGAAAGAAGAAACGGGAAAATCGTTGTACGCGGCGGGATATTTTAGCATTGTATAAAGCTCCAAGCTACTAGTTTGCAATCCGTAGTCTCGCGAAGTCTTCTAATCGTCACGCAATAACGATGATCGTCGGTTCATCTACTTCATGATCGCGAATTAATCCAGTATTCTTTTCTCTTTTTGTTACGTTTAACGTAGAGTAACTTGTCGAGCCGACGTTCGCTCGGTCAGACTTTTAAGAACCGTACTAATTTTCAGGGACGTTGATTCAAGTCTTCTCAAGTTCATTTTCGGAACAGGAATCGAGATCATCTTGCCCGTTGATTTTTCGTTCCCCGGCTATATATCATTTCTTTCATCTCTGGTAAATACGTTTACGAATCAAACGCTAGAAACAGGCCATTTCGTTCAAATTACATGTGCATACATGCCAACTTGTGTGTGTATATGTATATGTGTATATAAGGAGAAGTAATAACTCTATAAGAATAAGTCTGAAAACGAAACTCGATTATTATTATTATTATTAATATTATTATTATTAATATTATTATTATTATATTATTATTATTACTGTTATTATTATATTATTATACAATAGTTCAGCACACACGATGCTTCCTTCTGTGCATATATAGTGTAACGGGCAACAAGTTGACGAACGCACCGTACATATTCGTGCATAGTTCGATCTGTGATTCATTTCTTTTTTTACAATTCTCATTCGGAAGAAGGGAAACGAGTCTCCAAAGTACGCCGACACTTTAAATTATATCCAAGATCGTGCCTCAGATTATTCATCAGTATTTTAATAAAAACGAAGGAAAAAAAGGAGGAAGTCGAAGAAGAAAAGAAAGACAGAAAATTTGAACACCTTTTTACTGATAATCTCGCGAACAATTTCCTATCGTCGTATTCAATTTATTTTATCGCGAAAGCGACTTTGCAACGAACGCGCGACGCTTCAGTTCTGGTCCTCGATCTGTACACGAGTACTTGCGGTACTTGTTGCGGGGGTATTCGTTACCTGGCTCTAAAAGTGCATTATGCTTCTTAATTCTAACGAATATACGTATAGCTGGTATAAAAGGAACCGCCGGGCTGCTAACGATCTTTCGTTTACAGCGAGTAAACGTCGATAATTGTCCGCGCGGCGAATCGTGTCCCCTTCGCGAGAAGAAGGACGCGTGTACCATAAATCATTTTACATCTCGCGGACGGCGAGCGAGCCGTTGTCATTGCCGTTCCTGCGATGCTACGCGCCCGCAATGTATATTTTACGAACTTTACACGTTCTCCCGTCTGATCATTGTACTCTTTCTCTCTCTCTCTCTGTCTCTGTCTATCTATCTCTCTTTTTCATCGAAGAGAAGAACAAACGAATGAATCGAAGGTCTACGAAGAGCAATACGAACGAAGAAAACGCGATCCGAACTTGTCGGTCACTCCATTCGACGTTGCCGGTCCGTCGGCGCGGTCAACGGACATCATTCTAGTTGTTAGGGTACGTTTCTTTCGGTAGCGACGCTAGTTCGATTGAATTTCTAATTGCAATATCGTCGGTCGATTCATCTCGGAGCTAGGACGAGATCCGTCGTTGACAAACGTGCGCGGGGTAACGGAGTTGTAACAAAAAGAAGCAAATATACGTATATATTTGTGTATATATATATTATATATATTATATATAAGTATATTATGTATGTATATAATATATATATACGTAAGAATATACACACATATATATATATATACATAACGATACGATTAACAATGGAGTGGTTCCTGAAAGAAAAAAAAAAATCGACTGAGCTCTCCTGTGATACGCAGATGTCACTATAATTTCGTAATAAATGTTTGTAACGAAACATAATAATGTTAATGATCGCGTTCACTTTCTTCCCGACTGATCTCGCGGTGATCACGACACGAGAGAAATGGCACCTCGATACCACCCGTGGTTTTTAATTCACCGGAGAAACCCGTTTGTCCCGAGAGCGTGCGTACCGCGAGCGCTGGCCAGCGAGCGCGGGGACCGATTTACGTGATCCGATTCGATTCGATCCGCTTTTCGCGTGTACAATTGCAATAACAACGTGAAACCCGACATTACAGGAGAACACGCGCGCAGGGACTCGCGTGTTCGTTCACTGTATTCGTTGAATAACTGTTCGACGCGAACATCGTTAGGTAACATTTGTACCAGCTGTTTCTCAGTTCTCAATATGCTTTCCCGCTTTAACGCGAAATTTCGAGTTGAATGTGTAATTAGGCTTTCCATGAACGAACGCGCGAATCTTTGTACACACCAGCGCATATTCATTCGAAATGGATACCCGAGGTACCTTAGTTTTACAAGAGTACTCGCCGGATACCTGGGAAAATGTAACAATTACCTGAAACGCTCGAGTACTCGTTGGCTATTAGATTAGAGAAATTCGTCTACAGGTGCGACGCGAGACTTAAGTCTGCGAGGTCGGTCGTTTCTATATTGTATCGAATGATTCGAAAATAGTTAGTCGAAATTGTAAATCAATTGGCCTGTACCTCGGCGCCTGTAGCCTCCGTGCAATTCGTTCGATTCGTGTTCGGTATCCAAAACGCAATAAGTAGAAGAAGAGTAGAGGTGTTCCTTTGTATATTAATATTTTATTTATGCATGACGACAGTGATCATTGTAATTCGTATTTATCGACGACGGGAACGTTCTCAACGAACCACGTCCGATAGAATATTTTCTGCCTGGGATAGTATTCGAGTACTTGTGTAATTTTAATTTTCCTCGGGTACTTGATCATCTACATTGAAACATCATGCGTTCGCGGATGCCAGATCGCTCTCTGGCGCGATCGTATTCGAGCAGCAGCCTAATCGTTCGGGTACTCGAGTACCGAGAGAAATGCACTCCGTATAATCGAAATGATCCGAGCAATTTTTATATTGTATTTCCATTGTAACATTGAAACTTTCATTCGAGAATTCGCGTCTTGGACCGTCTGTCCGAGTACTCGAGTACCTGCGTAAATAATGTCCACTTCGGTACCTCCGGGTGCCAGTAACGCCGAGACACACTGACACGCACACACGATACGAGAATAGAAGCATAAACGACCGTGTGTACGGTATTGAAACATTCAAACGCGACGCGGCTTGCGGCCGCGCGTGTATATATATATATCGGTATGTATGTATACATGTACATATACATACACACGCGCATATATACATATATACATATATATTATATATGTATATACGACTCTTATACATAGTATAAATACGCCGAGGAGAATAAATTAATTACAGTATACATGTTACACGATACATAGGATGGTTATGTAAACCTGTTGACATGTAATGTCTATGTTCTAATAAAGATTAGGATATTTTATATAAATAAGAGTTGTTCGAAGCTCTATCAGATCTCCATGGAGGACAGTTCGACCGGGAATGCTCGCTGGGGAGCTTCCGTCGAGTTAAATGCAATGGGAATTGTACATACGTGGAAAAACAAGTGAAAATTGTACTGCGCGAAGGAAACGATATGGTTTCTCATGTTTGTGAATTGTCTTCTCAGGTACCTAGTTTGCAGTGAGCCCGGTCAGCGACCGGGGAGAATGTAGTGTTACAGTTTTATCAGATCGTTCCGTAAGTAACCCCTTTACATTAAATAACAAACGCAAGTATTCATATTCTCCACCGAAATCTAGCGTCGAGGAATGGCATCGCTTATGGAACGACCTGATAGCAAGTCCTCTGGGACTGTCAACGGAATACTGAAGATGTTCTGCAACGATTCCTCTTCAAGAATCCTGTAGGAAGCGTCTCAGGAAGTCGTCGCTGCTCGCGTACTGCAGAAGAAGCTCCTCGTACCTAGCCGTTGTACGTGCGTTGAAATCAGACCAGCTTGTTTTTAGAGGATCGAATCCTCGGAGACTAATCTAACAATTTACCTCAAAGGTACCTGAACCTCCTCTTCCTTGACAGGTCCGATCGAACGAATTCGTTCCAGGATCGCCTCGGCCAAGGTCCTCTCGTACTCCGTGTACATCTGGTCCTGCGTGAACCACAGAGCCAGCGCGCAACGCCTGCCTCGGAGGACAGCCCGTACACCATGGAGGTTCTCTCCTCCCGCGGAGAACGCTACCATGCGTCCGCAACGAGGGGAAACCAGGCTGTCGGTGTCGCGGATGGCGCGTTCCTTCGCGAAGAAGAACTCGCCGCCCTGGAAGTCCTCGTTCAGGTAAAGGATCGCTGAGTAGTCTCTCCAGACGTAGGCTGGACTCTCGCGGATACAGTTATCCTCGCCAGTCAGTATACAGTTATCCGCGTGCACCTGATGACTGAGATCGTCGCGGTCCATCGGTGAATCTAGAGATAGAATTTACCCTGAGAAAGATGTACTAAACCGTTGCGCTTTCAGGTCGAAGAAGAAGAAAGACGAAGACACGAGAAGGCGGTGTTAACGTTCAGCCGCTCCACGAATAATGCGAATTTCGTTAGACACACCTTAACACTAGAATCACCCATTCTTTGCTTCTTTTGCGATTACTGAAGAGGTACGAATATTTCTTTAAGAAATCACTAAAGAAGCTGATTAAGTAACGCCTAAGTTGAAATCTGAACCAATTCAAGTCTTAATGAATCCACGTTTGTAGTTTTTGTAATGAAATCGTCGAAAGTCTACCACTTCTAGTGTTAATCAAGTAATCCACTAGTTTCACGCTGTCGAAGATCATTTTCTTATTCCCATTTAATCTCTAAGATACCGTGATCTCTGTATACGTAATTGTGTGTCAGACAGCGGATTACTTGTCAGCAGATCTAACGTTAATTGCCCCATTAGAATTCACATTATTAATGGCGCGGCTCGCAAGAGTATTCGACTGGTCACCGATTGTTACCCACGTGCCATACCAAGTGAGTCGGTGCGACGCGGTTTCAGCTGCGAAAGGGACCAGAAGCACGCTGATGCATCAGGTGAAAATTACCGGGTAGAGCCGTGCGGCAGACCAGGTGGGTGTAGGTGATATAGAGCGGTCGATCTAGCCCGAAATACCTTTCCACGTGGCCGCGGGCGTCCTCTGTTTTCGCGAGGAGCTGCCGCAATCGCTCCGCCTCCACTCGACCGAAGTACACCATCTACGGTCATCGTTATCGTCATCGATTTTTCCAGAATCGCATAAACGATACATGTGTACTGAACTTTAGAAAATATGCGATACGAATGAAAGAAAAGAAAGGATGCTAGAATGTAAACGTCTCACCAAGGCGACTCTACCGACGGTGATTCCCTCGAACTTCTCGTGCCTCGAATGTGGGCTCTTGTACTCGTTGTAGCCATCGCCTTCCACCGCGGTCATCTACATTTAAGAGAACATCCTTACAACTGCAGCCCAACGTAAACGAACAACTGGGCTACAACAACGTACCGTCGCCAGCCGCATGAGAGATTCACACTCCGTCGAATTGAGGAACCCGTCAGCAACGTAGCGATTCTTTCCGCCAAGTTCTTTCTGTTCCGCGATCAGATAGACATCGTCCCTGACCCTTTGCCGTTTCCTATCGCTCGCTACAGGTCTCTCGTCTCTAATCGCGGAACGATTGTTGAACAACTGCGTGTTGGAGAGAGACGAATATCCGGGCGGTGGATGCGGGGCTTCGACTTCCTTTATACTCTGTAAAAGATTGAACGTTTTTTAAAACCTCGTACACTTTGCGAATGAAATCTTGGAATATTGTAGTACATCTAATTAATTCAAGGTATCGATTTTCGTAGAGGCAGACGTCACGCCTGAATTACCGAGCCGGAAGTGCAGCGATGCTTTCTCGGTTGCATTTAATAGGCGTTCCGTCTAGAAACCGAGCAGCGTGACGCTTAGAAGCATAGAAGCGTTCCAATGGAAAGACAGAATAGAATAATGGGATAGCGGTCGTGTTTGAGTATTTTATTCGTATGGCACAAAAGATACAGAGAGCATGGGAAATGAGATTCTCCTGGAACACGAGCGTCGTGAATCCGCGCGTACAGTAACGAGTCGAAATAAAATAGTAGACGTCAGTCCATGGAATGCTTAGAGTCCTATTTACGTTACGTTCATTTTACCTTTTCCGATTCTTTCTCTTTGCTATCGTCGCTCGGCTTCTCTTGAGACTTGTTCCAATTCGCTAGCTTCCTGTCTATTATTGAGAACTCGTGGGATATGTAACGCAGCAGGCCCAGCTCGTATTCTTGTCTCTTAACATACCTTAGGACCTCCTGAAGAGAGTACATTTCAGATAATTAAATAAGTGAGATTCCCATTTGGTAATTATTAACCTGACACGTCCTACTCAACGCAGAGGCAAAAGAAATCACTGTATAATATTAACACGTCGAATTCCCCAAGATTTCACATAGCAAAATGCATAAAATGAAAATGTAACATCAAAGTTAGATAGCATTATTTGTAATATAAAAATATTTGCAAATAATGATCGTTCAATTGACTGAATTATAATAATTCCCCCACGGCATTCAACGTGTCAATAAAATCCAGAATACAGGAAACCAATGAAATCATTGAAGCGGACGCGATTTAGGTTTTAGGTCCTGACAATGTCTGCAAAGGCATCACCTCTCTAGGTACGAAGTAGCTTTCTTCTACCATCGGTTGGCTGCTGTAGTACTTCTTGTTCTGCAGCATGGTCCCGTCGACAGGATCGAACACCAAGTAGCTCGCCACTGCGGCGCAGGCTGCCTTCAAGTTCCCCACTGCGCGGAAAAACGGTTACAGTTTTATTCTTTGCTCTGACGCAACGCGGCTAATTAGAATTTGCTGTGTTTTCGCGCGGTTCTAATTCGAAACGATATTTCGCAGGTCCTATTTGCCCCGAGACTAACCGGCTGAACAAGATTAGATCAGCGGAGATGACATTCAACGGACAGCTGGGAAACGAGCACGGGGTCTGGGACAATTTCACGGGTAACGAGGCTGCCTGGCTAATCAGACCGACCACCAGTTGGCCAAGATTAATCCAATTAAACTTCCTTCGAGGCATGAGTAACAGCTTCCTGAGGAGCTCCGAACGATTGTCGCCGCAACGATTCGCTCGCAGCTGGGAATGCGCGCGGCAGCGCGCGCAATTTCGTACGATAGCTACCGGGTACGTTGCGGACCCCATTATCAGCTCGCTGTGCCATTCCGACGCGCGTGTATATTCGGTTTATCGTCGTGAATGGACCAGCGAGCCGATAACGGGATTTTCACAAACAGATAGTCAAAGGGCAGGATACGCCTCGTAGATAAAAATTGAGCAACGCCGTTCCCATGGTTGCGTCGCGCTTACGTTTGTAATAGGAGAACTGCAGATAGTTGTAGTGGCTCTTGAGCATGTCGCTCCGGTAGTCGCCGTTCACGTTGTTTAATTGATGGCTGCAGGACCGTTTGCACTTCAGGCAGTATGTGAAGTGGTCTGGAACATGGGGAACGATTTTCAAATTAAACAGCAATAGGACTTCCCTCTAGTTCGTTCTGTCATGATTACCGGATTCTTCTGCGTTTACAAAATAACACGTCGAATGCCATAGGAGTCACCGGTGGTTTCCAACCAAATCGAATTACCGTAGCTCACTCAGTGAAACGATTGTTTGGAGACATTTCTATATTATAAATAATAACGCAGTGACATTCAGATGAACGTGCAGTAATAATGCAATTCAATCGAATGACTTAATATTATACATTTTGTGTATTTCGCTGTATGAAATCGTGTGGCATTCGACGTGTTAATTAAACAAACACGTATCGACAGAATTTCGTAGACTAATCACGATTGGAACGAACTATTCGCTACAAGCGTTCGAATGGAATCTGTCGAATGGGTCAATCACCGGTAACTCGAGTTTACGATCGGTAACAATCAGTGGTAATGCTTCCAATCGATGTTCGAGCTCAGCGGAAAGGAAAATTGTTCTCTGCGAATATTTGACTCACTGGCGATCGAGGACGTGAACTCCGGGTGCCAGCCCTGATTGAAAGGCCCCTCGCAGTAGAACCTGCACTCCTCCTCGGACTGCAAGTACGATGCCAATGAACTCTCGAAAAAGCTGGCCGCCTCCGCGTAGTTCTCGTCCTCGTAAGCCAACACGGCCTTGAAGTACGTGCTGACATAGGGCCATGCTTCTAGGTTTACCACGTTCTTCTCCGTCACGCCGGGAAGCGTTAGATAGTATTTCAATGATTTCATGCTCGCTTCGTGATCCGGCTGTCGGACCAGAAACGTGAACACGGCGTTCGCCGCGTCTTGGTAGCGATCCTTCTGTAACATTAATCGTGCACAGTATTAGGGTACATCTTTGCGTTTATTTTAGGCGATGGGCTGTGACGAAGGCGAACGGACTATGAAACGGATAGGATCAGAAGCCTTTTTGTTATTTATTACGGAGGAAGAGATTGCAAACGATGGCAGACAAATAGAAACATAGAATCGAGTATTCTAATAGTTAGTATTGATATTAACCCTTTGCACTCGAGAGGTGACACTCAGTCACTTGATTTGATACAGCGAAACTATGAAGTTGAATATTTAGTATTTTAAATGAAACTTTGTATTGCTGTGTGAAATATTTAAATGAAATAATTTTGTTGCTTAATTTATGAATTATTAAATTAGTTTCAAACAATGTCGTCTATATCTCGTCGGAAAATGTTGAATATTTCCAGGGAAGAACTTTCGGGTGCAAAGGGTTAACCGATCTCTGGATAACACGTTCGCTACCAGCACTATGTCAGTCTCAATTATATTTTCTTCGGTCCAATGAATCTTCCAAAGAAAAGAAAAATGAAACTGAAATAAATCATCGAGTTTCTAAATGTAACGTCGTAGTTTATAATTTCTAATAACAGTATCTACAGCGTTCATTTCATTCTCTTTATGTAAAATATACATCAATGAATCGCTTCCAATGATTTCAAGGAAAGTTGTTTGATCGGGAAGATACTTTTTCATTCATATTATTATCGCATAATGGAAATCTACTTCCAACGGTGGCAACCTTCGAATGATAAGGACATATCGAGAGCATATTTCTATTGTTCCGCCGCTAATGCGAGACCTCATTCCCGCGAGGGAGACCTCGCCGACTAGACGCGTGTGTTTAACTTGTCCCAGCATCGATTCGCCGGCACACCAATGATATTAAGTCGCGTACACGGCTGAGCCGCACGTTCGGAACGTTAAACTCATTATTTACTAAAAAGTTACGGGCGTGGAATCAGCGGAGCCGCGATTGCGTAAGCTCCACAGTTAGGATTCGTCGGACATTCTCGCGCTATGACAAACTGATGACCGTCCGGCCAATTCGCGGTCTCAAAAAACGATTTCGCTGCGGAAATCGTTAAACGAACGGTTCAGGTTTAAACGCTGTCGAATCGTTCAAATTTCTTCGAGGTTTCTCTTCCGAGTCTTGCTGAATAATTTCTAGTATTATCTAATTTTGATAAAACGAATATTGCCGAATAGATGTATACTTTATCTTATAAGAAAAATTTGTATTATATTCTGTGAATGATGTCTCGCAATTATTAATTGTTCAAATTTCTTCAAGTTTTCTCTTCCGGGCCTTGCTGAATAACTCTAATTTTGATAAAACAAAGATTGCTGAACAAATGTAGAGTAGTATAATTTTGATAAAACAAAGATTGCCGAATAGATGCAGAATAGTATAATTTTGATAAAACAAAGATTGCTGAATAGATGTAGAGTAGTATAATTTTGATAAAACAAATATTGCCGAATAGATGTATACTTTATCTTAAGAAAAATTTGTATTATATCTTGTGAATAACGTCTCGCAATTATTAATTTCTCTACACTATTTATATTTAACATTAATTTGCACGATAGAAGTGTCGGTTACCTTGAAATAGCAAATATGCAGGTACTCGTACACGCGATAGTCGATCAGCTTGTGCTCGGTCTCACGTGGCAGTGTTTTCAGAGTCAGCGTGCCGGCGATCTCGCGGTACTCCTGGTTGCAAGTCAGGAGGCACAACGTTTCCACCAGCTTCTTCTCGTAGAAGTGCAGGTCCTCGATGTTCTCAGGGAAAATCGGAGCGTCCCCGGCAGCTCTCATCCTGCACTTCTGTCTGCAGTTCGTCACCATGCGCTTGTACATTTTGTACCTGAAAAGACACACTGCTGTACACTCGGAAACCACACGGTCCATTCAAAAATATCAATCAAATTTAGATGAACAAGTTACAATGTAAAACACAAGTTACTAAATTTTAATTTCTTTTTAGACACGCTACGTCAGGAAGTTAAACATTCCAGGATATTTACTATAGACACCGAATTCAAAGGATGTTGTCCAATACTGAAAGGTATCCTGCCCATCTTAACCCTTTGCACTCGAGGCGCCTTTCAGTCACCTGATTCGACGCAGCAGGCTTATAAAATTTTCAATTCAATATTAAACCGTGTGCAACGTATCTATGGGCCGAATTTTTGTTCACGATTATAACAAAATCTATGCAGTACAAAATTAATAAGTATCCACATATGAATACGAATTAATGTATCCAATAATTTCAATAATTTCATCAAACGAATACATTTTGTAACTTTCAAGTTCCAATGACGTTAAACTTTCACGCCTGAGCGTATAAAAGTTTAACTGATTACTTAATTTTATTCGCCACTTCGAGTGCAAAATGAGATAAATCAACAAGATGCCAATATACTGATACGTGACTTCAAAGTTACACGGGCCTACAGAGGGTTAATTCATATAAGGTAAGCAATCGCGTTAGTTGCGAAAAATATCGTTAACATTTACTCAGAAACTAATGAATATTCGCAATGGAAAATGTCGAGTGCAAAGGGTTAAATATGCAACAGCCTCAAAGCCCCTTTTGCAAGTTATCGTTCCTATGGAAAAATATACGTGGGAGGTGAACGGTTCTCCAGGAAGGTCACCGTGACTCGGTTTCTAATTTTAATTTCGATTCCAGGCGTACCCGTGGCTGACTTCGTTGAAGTCCTCGATGCAGCCGTCCCAGTCCTCCTCGAGGTAAGCCTGGACAGCGTCACGGAAGATCTCGTGAAGAGTCCTGTTCGTCATTGGCGTCTCCGGCTCCGCATGTCGCGTTGCGTCCGCCGGCTCGTCGATGGGGATCTCGTTGATCACGGTGTCGTTGCTGCCGGCGGTCGCGTCGCGGAGGAACGTGCACAACGCGAATAACAAGAAGAAGGAGAAGCCGAGGAGCCCCATCGTTCTCGTCGTTCGGCCGCCGCGTTTCTTACTGAGAAACTCTCCGTGGGATGTTGATCCGCACACGAGGCATACGTAATCGCTCCTCCCCACCAGTGGGACTCGCGGTCTCCAAATGCGGCTTCGTTGATCTACGGTAGCGATGGCTTTTCAACCGTGCCCTTGGACCCGGCGCAAACAAGCAGCCGATCCGAACAAGCGACGGACGTTTCATATCCACCCCTAGAAGTTCAAGCGAATGAAACTTTAATATTCTACAGTGAAACGCGTGGGATAGATTCTCGTTTCGACTTAACACATTGAACGCCGGCTGAATTTTAGCTACTAGAAAGGGGAGCGTTGGTCATTATATCGATACATTTTTAAACGATTAAACCAAAATTTCTGACTTACGGAAGAGTAAGGAATTTGATTTTGTAAATTTTACTTTGGATTTGTGTTATAAGTATCTAAAATGTTATGAACGTAGGATTAGCAATTAATAGACTAAAAATCCCGCATTATCGCGGGGCCGGCGCTCAATGTGTTAACGCTTCACCTACCATTTGTTCAATAATATAGTTAAACATTCCAAAATTAACGCTAGAACTACCGAGCATTTAAACTGTACCTTTCAAATTTATAAATGCTGAAATTCATTCAGATTTCAATTAGTTTATACTTTAGTTTAGGTGTTACTAAATCAAATTCTTTGATCATTTTTTAAAGTGTGTCTTTGTAATAATTGTAGAAGAGATTAGGACATTTTGAGCCACCTGGTAGTTCTAGTGTTAAGGATTAACACTAGGTTTACGTGCATTTATTGTACAGTTTATTCTATTGTTCCTGGGGAAGTTGATATTCGTTGATTTAGATTTTGGAAATTGTAGATGTAGAAATAGACAATCAGGATTCATATTCGTGTAATTGGATCAACGAAAACCGATTGAAATATTTACCAAATAATGTTTATAAAATTCAATCTGCGTCAAATTGACGCGTTCCGTAAACCTAGTGTTAAGGATGCATTCATTGATTGTTGGCATCAGACATGACAAAATGAAATTATTTGATTTTCTATGTAACATAGACATTGAATCTATCGATAGGTGGGTAAAGCGTTAATAGGTAAAAGTTTGACCAGCAGTTCAGCAAGTTCATCTCGTTCGGCGTCTCCGGAATATTTCAGAGCGTGCGCCGCTTTACCTTGAAATTGAGAATGCTTTTTCTGATTTTCATTTTTCGTTCCCTTCGATGGGGAACAGGTTCTGATCGAAGCCACTGTGTTGCGATATGCAAATGAAGATTTCCAAGATTCACGAGTGCGTGCACTCGGGGGATGAGACGCGACGGGGAGAGACGAGCTTCGCCATTCCGTTACCGTTACTCGATGTGTCGTTAAACATTCCATTATTCCCCTGACGGGGAATCGGTCGAAGGTAAAACGATCCCCGAGTTCCTGGCGAATCCTCGGACGAAGAGAAACAATTTCCGCTCGCGTCTCGTCCGCGGCCGAGTCATTAAACTTTTTACCCTACGAAAGAAAGAGTACAAA
The DNA here is from genome assembly GCF_051020985.1 of Nomia melanderi. Taxonomy (NCBI): domain Eukaryota; kingdom Metazoa; phylum Arthropoda; class Insecta; order Hymenoptera; family Halictidae; genus Nomia; species Nomia melanderi. The sequence continues at coordinate 29,916,034 of NC_135000.1, read as the reverse complement.
AAGGAGACACGCTCGCAGCGGTACCATGTAGTCCGTCCGCGAGAGGTGTTCTGGGTGGCCGAATAACAAGACAAAGCGTGCCGTATAATAAAGAAACGAAACTGTATTTCACGTGGAGAGCGTGTGTGTAATATAATTATCAAACGTTCGTCGAGTTCGCTGATAAACATTCTCACGGAGAACATCCAGTTCGCTTATCACAAAAAAAGAAAAGAAAAGAAGAACAGAGCCCGTCGGAGGTGTTCTCTCCTTTTTTCTTCCTTTACAAAAAAAAAAGAAAAAGAAAAAGAGAAAAAAGAACAGGCGAAGAAAAACGAACAAAGGAAAAAGAAAAGGAGCGCCGCTTCCTACGATCTATCGCTAGTGAATTCGGTCGGTCATCCTCGCTTCCGGTTAACGAGAGAACCGGGGCCCGGGAGAGGATGGCTGGCGAGGAACGAGCGTGTTCCGGGCGGTTCGTAAGCGTGTCGCGATCGCCCGCGGCCGAAGGAAACTCTGTTCGACCGCGATTCGTTCGTTGCGTCGCCGAAAACGAGAGACGCGACAACGCTCGGCGCCAGCGATCGAATTCGGCAACTCGTTAACCTTCCTCCGCGTTCCCCGGTTATAGAAACAAACACCACGCACACGTGTCTCAACGATAATAAATAGACTGCGAATGTCGCGCGCGCGTTCACGGGGAAAACTCGCGTATCTCTTGGAGATGGCTCGACAAACGAGGACCGTGGCCGCCGTGAACGCGCCGAGTTCGCAGCCCGGTAATAAGTCGCCAACGAATACATTTACTCCCATATATGTATATAGAATCACAACCCACGAAAACGTAACGAAACAATGCTCAACAAAGCGTCGATCCCTCGTCTGTGTCGCCTCGCAGAGTGCACTGCGCGCACGACCATACGCACGCTGGTCCGAGCTAATTCTAAGACGACGATGGACGTCCACGCGCTTCGAACCAAAACAGAAACAATCACCTAACCGAGCGGACGTGCGCGAGGTGTTCTGAAATTTACGGTGCGATTGGGTAGACAAGGTCATTTTATTCGGTTTCCTTTCGACTTGTAGCCAGGATATAGAATTAAGGTTTCAACCCCCTTGGCAGTCCTGTGTCGAGTCAGACTCGACGTTCTATTTTATCGCAACCTCTGCCTGTTTTAACAATTTTTTCTATATTTATTTGCATCACAATTGTACCATTTAACGCGTTAAGCGCCATGTCAGCCACTGGTGACTGACGCTTCTGAATGACCAAAAAACAATCGTAACATACAAGACAACCGATGTGAAAAATGTTTAATAAGACAACTAAGTTGATAATAGTGTAACGCAAACGTTGCAACGCCAAACAATTCTTAAGTATTCCTACTTTTCTTTGCTACAGAAGACAAACTCTATGGGAAAACGATTAGGATTTTCGTGGCGCTTAACGTGTTAAGGGTAGCATTTCAATGCCTCCCGGATATTCTTGAATAAATAGAGCGTCGTATTAAGTAATTGAATGAACTAACGTTGACGTGAACCTCAAAGTGAGAAACCAAGATTCGGACCGCAAAGGGTTAAGGCAGAACACTATTGAGAATTGCTAGCGATTGACATTGCTAGAGCTATGACAAGTACCAATCATTATATCATATGTCTGTTAATTGGAATAGTTTATATCCGACTTTGGTATCTAGACCTTGGCAACGACTATGTGGAGTCACCTGTTCCCAATCGCACCGTAGTTTCAGAGACACCCTGTGCATTGCCCGCTCGAGGGAAGCTTCACCCCAGACCAATGATCATCGACGATCCACATCGACTGTCCATCATACAATTGATGAACACGACACAGAGAACTCGTACAATTTCCCTTTTCCTTATACGACTGTCTTTTACAGTTCCTAACGATACATTCGCTCAATCCTGAGACGCGAAAAGTCTTTGAGCTATAGTCCAGGACCGTGGAAACCGTTTTCTTTCGTTTCTGTCGCCTGGAGAGAGTCCGGTTTCCGTTGGTTCTCGCTGTAAGGATCGGTGCCCTTAAAATCGGACACCGGTGTCGGTTCAAAGGTGCGCTAATGCTACGAGGTACCTGGATCTTCTCCATCGACTATACTTAAGCAGAGCTAAACCTTAACGACGGCTGTTAAACGACGAGCGATCCCGCGGCTGCTTACAGCGTTTAAGTCGACGGGTCCGTTTAACGCGTTCACTGTCCCGCGTGTTGCGGCGAGCAACGAGCGATCCTCCTCGACCTACGGAGCTGTGAAACGTATTGGCAATGCCGGAACGTTGAATTTCTAGTTGCAGTTCGATCGTAGCTTTAGATCGTGAATTTAGAGACTTTCCAGTCGAATGACGCGTCATTAATTATATTGTTTAGAGCGGTAGAAAATTGTCGAAGTCGGACATGTTTCGAACGTTACGAATTACTTGAAATTTCACGCGTTTTCGTTGTATCTGAGCCGCTCGATTCGTCGATGAAAAATCGCGAAGCGCGCGTGTAACGCTAAACCGGCGCGTATTGTCTTCACATCTCCGTGGGCGAAAGATTATTTCTAGCGGGCGACGTCCCCCATCGAAGATCGGTTGCGCGTCTAGACGTCTCGTGATTCTGACAGTGAACGTGGTAAGATTACACTCGAGGCGGTCGTTTCGTGATAAAACGTGGCTCGGCAGAGGCCATATTCGAAAACCGAACGATGCGTAAAACAAGCCGAACCTCCACGCGCGACTCGAATCTCCGCGAAAACAAGAGATTCCCGTCTCGTCGGCGGAGAACTTAAAAACGAGAGAGAGAAAAAAAAGGAAAAAACGATGATGGAATCTTCAAATCGTGCCTTACTTTGCTAAAGCCAGTTTTTCTCTAAGCATTCCTTATCGTCTACCCTTACTGTTAAAACACACAGCGAACGCGCGGCGGGCCGGGAAAGTGTTCGAGCCGTTCGTTGCAATCGGAAATTACACGAATCGTTAAATATAAACTAAAGTCGCGTCGCGATTTCATCTCGCTCCCCTCTATCGCACCATGGAAACGATTCCAAAGACCCTTTCGAAAGTTATGTTACAATGATTAAAATTACTAATGTAAACCGAGTCGCTCAGGAACCAATACAGTTATCTATTCTTTAATATTCTGCGATTGTTGTCAATTTTAATAATATTCTGTTTAGTTATTCAAGGACTTTACATTCTAGTTCGCGTTCCGGATCACTGATCACCGGCAGTTTGTAATTAGTCAGTTGGTCATCTGAACAATTACAAACTACAGGCGATTACTGATCCGGAACACGAACTAGATACCTATATAAAGACAGCTCTCACCCGAAAGCCACTTTTCAATATAATATTCCAAGCCGTGAAAGCATTAGTTACTATTCAAGAATTTACTCTCCTTCGTTTATTCTAAGTCAGAAAGCCCTCTGTATAGCTTCTGAATATATCATAGTCTTATCATCAGCCAAAACCTGAATGTTCTCAATTGTTTCTAGACTCAACCGCATTAACCTCTGAGCGACTCGATGATCGGTCAACAACGACCGCTACTAAAACCGGTATACAAATTGCAAAGCCAAACGCACGGCCGACTGACGTCGCCGCGAACACTTTCGCGAGCCGCCGCGACAACGTTATAGGAGAAGAAACGTTCCCCCTTTCTTCTTCCTTTCCCGGGAACAGCAAAACAGATTCGTCTGGTCGCTACATACGATACAATTTCGCTTTGAAACGTAAAAAGCATATCGGCGCCGGCGTACGGAGCCCGCCACGATCATCGCAAGTCCCGTTCTCGAAGGCCGTTCCTCGAACGAGACGGTAGCCTATGGCAGAGACACAGTTCGCGGTCTCTTTATGGCAAAGAATCCGTTTTTTTTGTCTTCTTCTTTTCGTTAGCTTCCCTTTTTATCCCGTCCACGAGCGAGCACTCGCGTGAACCCTACCGTCGGTGCGGTATTGGTGCCACGACCGTTTTCACGATTAAAGCATACTTTGCCCTTAACTAATATACACTTTTTTCTGTTTTCATGGTTTTTCCCCCGGTTTTCTCGGTGTACGCGTGTCACTTGTACGTGTGTGTATGTCGTGTGTCCGTGTATGTACGTGTGTATATACAGAATAAATTAACGAGTACCTAATACTAAAAAGATTACAACGTGTCGGAGGCCAACGGGCCTTCGAAGACGCTCGCAACTCTCACACGACTCGGAGAACCTCAAGATGCTTCCAATGCGATATGTTCGTACCAGCTGTGTTATATTATATATATCGTATCATATAAATATATATATATATATATATATATATATATATATATATATATATACTATAACGTTTCGGATTTCTCATTCGTTTCTTTCTCTCTTCTCTTCCTTGCCTCTTTCGTTCGCTTCCTTCAGCTATCTTTTTTGATCCCTCGCTTTCCTTCTTCTCGTCTGAACTACGGTTTCCACAGGGGAGATGGGAGCACCAGTTCTCGCGTTGGGTGTCCCCAAGGCGACGAATCGTAGCACCAATTTCTAACGTCACAATTAAATGCATCACAGCGTGTTGGAATCACTATAAAGAGACAGAGATAATATCATTGTGCATACGGGAGCATCTTGTACGCTAGCCATTGCGGCGAAGTCGGTTTTATCGTGTACACTCGCGCGTGTGTAGGCCGATTTCGTGGCGTTATCAGAGCGAAGATTGGTTCTTTTTCGTTTTTGCTTTTTTGCTTTTTTTTTTTAAGAGAAAAATATCCTTACGAATTCTTTGCCTGAAGCTCTTCGATTCACGAGATTGTAGAACAATTACCTTGGAACGTCGAGTTCGCCTCGAGTACCTCGAATTCTGGGATATCAGTTTGAAGAACGCGACAAAAATTGTAAAATCGAGGCGTGTCGCGTGTCGCAAGCCTCGGACGCGGGTTGGTCCTTCCGGCGTCTGGATTTCCGACTTCGAGTCCAGCCTCTTCGCTTCGCTACGACGAACGACCGTTGGAAGTGTCTCGGAGCTGAATAACGCTCTCGCCGCTGTATCCGGATCACGAGTGTATACGATATAGTTGTTGCCTTCTTCCATTGTTTCCACGGGATATTACACGCGCTGAGAAACAAAAGAGCGAACCACCTGCACGCGATTCGCGAACTGCTTATGCTGATCCATACAGTGATGTGCTAAATATTAGACGTAAACGTAAATGAGATCGTGTAAATACTGTAGCCCGAAGTATATAAATTACTCCAATTATTACATCTTCTTGGATTCCTCTCTTCCTCCGTCCGTCACTCCCACTTCCGCGAAGAATTAGAAGAGCAACACCAATGAATTGCACAGTTGAGACTGTTTAAATTGTATAATACGTCGCAGTTTCTCTACTTTCATCTTGGCTTCCCTTGTGCCCGGTTAACCGTGCGACGAGGGTTCTAATTACAGGATGGCTTGGACGCGCCTCGAGAGATACGTATACACGCGTACGCGGGATCGTGAGCCCCTGTATTGTACATCAAGAAACACCAGCCGAAGCTGCTTCACCGAGGCGTGTCGATGCGATGGAAGCCTACAAACGCGTGACTCGAGTATACAAACTTTCGTGTTCGTGTTTCTCCCTGTTTTATAGCTGCGAGTATGAAACTGTCCCTTTTGATTTGCCTTCTCTTCGCTCTTACTCAAGTACTAGATTATATTAGACGCGTAACTGTATTCGTTTCGTGGTTAAACAAATATTAAAAAAAAAAAAGAAAAAACAAGGATCAATGCACGGACCATAGTCTTTGAACACCGAGACTCGACAAGTTCGTTCGTTCCGACGACGATTAGAACGCTTAAGTGTTCTTCTTATCCTTCCCAGGTCCGCCGGCATCGAAAGAGCTTGACGTGCCCTCGGTCGCGTCGGCTTTATGCTTCTTTAAAATCTTTCTACCCTCCGGATTAGCCTCTGAACTTTTGCCGCTTGTCTTCTGCTCGCTCGCTACCCTGTGCCCAGCACCTTTCTCGCTGCTCTGCGCCTTCTGCGCCGACCCTTGCGAGCCTTTCTCGCTGGCCTGAGACTTCTGCGACGCAACCTGCGGGATCCTCTCGTTGGTCTGCGCCGAAGGCTTTTGAGCGGGCGACTGCGAACCTTTGTCGCTGCTCGACGACGAGGACTTTGAAGCCGAGGCTTGGGAACACTTATCGCTACCCTGCGACGGTGTCTTCTGCGTCGCAGCCTGAGTGCTCTTCTCGCTAGTCTGCGACGCTACTTTCGGCGAAGAACCCTGTGTAACCTTTTCAGTGCTTTGCGACGGAGTCTTCTGGGACGACGCGTGTGAACTTTTCTCGTTGCTCTGCGATTGCTTATGAGATACAGTGGCGCGGGGTTGCGAGTTGGCGAGATTATCCACGAGCTTGAAACTCTCTTCGACTTTTCCGGCGGACTGCTCCGTGGCTTTTGAAACCGGATTCACCTTAGAGTCCTGAGCCTTCTCCGTCTCCGTCGACTTTCCAACAGAAGCACTAGCCTTCTCGATCTTATCCGAGGGCAAAGCGTCTTTCGACGAGTAATCGTCGCCTTTCGAACCGGTCGGCGAGTCCTTCTCCTCAGCTATTCTGGGCAGCTGCGTGCTACCGCACGAATTCGACATGCTCACGTTCCCCAGATTGATCGATATCGCGTGGGACAGTTTCGAGTAATCGGACTTCTGCTCGTTCGATGCTTTCTTCTCGGTCTTCGAGTCGTTCGTGTCCTTAAAGTTATTCCCGCTCTCCTCGGCGGTCTCCGAGTGTGAGGTTTGAGCTATGGTCACGCGAGGCGTTACTTTCACCACTGAGTTCGCGAGCGGCGATATCGAGGTCTTGCTCTCCGCGGAGCGTGGGTGGAGCCGGTCAGGACTCAGAGCCCTTCTCAGAAGAGGAGACCCAGGCTCCGCCGACTTTGGACGACCGTAGCTTTTCTTCTGGTTGTTCGGCGTTGACAGACAGACACCTGGAACGTGGAATGTCTAGTTAATCCCTTGCTCCACGATTTAATTCCGTAGTTACACTTGTTAGAACTATTTATCTTAAACAATGCATTGGTAAAAATGAAATTCCATGCTCTTCCCATGTCTAGAATTACTCTGAACCATACAAATTGTTAATAAGAAAAATAATGTTTCACTTGAACTCAGAAGAATTGGATGACATTTATGTGGATATGATTTTTGACAGTATTATGCGTTTAATGTCGCCTGACTGTCCTCGTCATTTGCTTTATTAAAAAAAAATGTATAGAGAGATGATAGTTTATTCAGTTAGAACTCTACTCCCATGTTATGTCATAGTGGAAATCGTCACGGTTTTTGTGCTATAAATATTTGTGCTTAAACGATATTGGAAATCTTTACCAGTCTGACACGACATTGTAAGGCAAGAGGTTAACAGTCAAATAGAATGTATGTGTTCATTGATACGAATCCTGATTTACAGTTTATCGCACCTGGACTGTAGGACTGCGTAGTATTGGAACTACCAGGCTGATGCCCAGTTGGGAAGGCCAGCGGGCTGGGACTTCTGGTCGGGCTAGCCGGAAGCGGCGACGGACTAGGAGTTCTGGCCAACGGAGACAACGGTATGTGACCCACGGATTTCCTGCGATTCGGTGAATGAATATTTTTTGCCGCCGTGTGCAACTTGTGCTTCAAACCGTGAAGCGTGCTGGGTCTCTGGTAGTGGGATTGGTTCGAAATGGTTGCCAGGTTCGCAGCGGACGTATTCGAGCCCGGGGACGAGGAATTTGGGCTTGAACAAGAACTCGAGTTAGCCGTCGAGTGGTAGGAATCGGAGCTGACGCGATTCGTCGGCGGAGAAGGGCTACAGACGGACTTCGCGCAAGCTGCAAAATACGGCGAGGTCTCCTGAGAACGTGTGAACGACTGGAAGGACCGGCTGGGGGTCACCATGGACGGCGAACAGATTCCTGCGGCCATCTGGAAAGAGATCGGTTGAAATGATTTTTATCTGGAATCTATTTGGAATCCTAGTTACATGATTATTTCACTTCTAACGCTCTATACGGGTATGCGTTATGAAACTGAGAATCTTCAGTGATCAGTGTGGTGTTTAGGGGTTGAAACGGTTCATAGACTAAACGAGTCGGCGCTCGACTTGTTTACAATGAGAATAAAAACAGTGGAAAATATGAAGAGAAAGGCTCCGATTGAAACAGTTATGAGAAAACAGTTATAAGATCGTTGTCGTTCTTGTAACCGTTTCGAACATTGACATATTAATGCTATTACTGTTTTCAACCCCCAGTTGTGTAAGACTTTGAACGCGGTCAATAAGTGACAATACAAAGGAACATTTATAAGCTGCCGCATGAGCATATTGAGCAACCGAGAGTTCTGACTTAAACAGAAATGGCGAACTGAATCTGATTATCAGGCAAAATGACGATCAGGAAACGTTACGAAAAATCATACCATAAGTGGAGGTTTGCTGTCGCTGGATAGAATGGGTGCTGACAATGGACAACTGATAGTTAATGGCTGCAATAAGAAACAAAAGTAAACGCTTAACATAATCGGTGTATAAGTCGCTTGTAAATAGCCGCCGGTGCATCAGCGTATTATGCCGCGTAATAGTACTAGTAGCAGTAGTAGTGGAAGTAGTAGTAGTAGTAGTACTTGTGTGAAAAAAATAACAGCATGTACGTGTATATGTATATATGCCCTGTATGTGTGTATATATATAATATATACACATATATACACACATTAGTTTATATTAGCCACAAACTCGTGTACGTTTTCACATCAAAACGTTTCTGCGACTACAGTTCACAAAAATTAAGACAACTTATTCTGTACCTGTTGCATTTCTACGCTAGCTCGTTTTGAACTAATTCGCTTAAATAGGGACGTTTTCCGTTTCTTATCGGAATGATCACGCTTTTGTTTCCGCTGTTTATGCAGTGTTCTACGCGCCATTTTGCTTTGGGCAAGGTCCCTTTTCCGTCCGCCAGTTTTAATGCTGGTGTTCTCCAGCGGCGTGCTGCGAAGCGTCACGTGATCGCCGCCACTCAGCATCAATTGGAGAACTTGAATGTGATATAAACCCTGTACCGGTTCACCGTTTATGTGAGTGATGAGGTCACCTGGTCTCAAGCCAGCTTCGAACGCCGGACTAGACTGATCCACGGCCTGAAAAATGATGAAACGAAAAATGAAAAACAGCTGTATTGGAAGATGGAACTATTTGACTTGCTGAACTCAGATAATAAAATTAATTTTGCTTTGTTACAACCATTGGACTGTCAGAACTTACCATGACTAAATGATGCATAGTGTAAAAATCACTGTCCCCGTAGTAGACTCTGATAGTGTGCACAGTAAACCCAAAGCCGCACGGTCCTCTTCGAATAATAGTAGGAGGTTTCAAGCTGGTGACAAGAGGACTCAGTTCACGACAGGGTGACGTGTCTCTCGAAGAAGCAGTGGACGATCCGCCAGGAGATTCGATTGGTTGAGTATTTAAAGATGCATCATCTGAAACGTAGAGGATGTGTCATTCTTGTTATCATAAGTTGCAGGACACGAAGAAACTTGAATTTATTCGAAGCGATACGTACAAGAAAAGTCACTGGTGGGTATTACCAGTGACAGTCCACTGGTAGAAGCAGATTTGATCACAGACCGTGACTTTTGTTTCATCGATGGTATGATTGGCATCGCGCTGAACGATTCAAAAGAATCCGTGCTGGAATTGTGCTTACTTTCCTCGGTGGTATCTCTGTTTGCAGCAACTAAGTCCAACCTGTAACCAAAATCAACTGTTACGTTGTATGTCTATCCTCTTTCGTATAATAGTGTGCTAAAGATGAATGAATCGGAGCTAGGTAAAATATTATTTCAATTTAATATTCCTTAAAAGACTTTCTCCTCTACATTTTACTGAACTCCGGATAGAATTAAGTGACTGTTAGAAAAACAAAATAAGTATGATTGTGATGTTTGATGTTTGAACGACTCACATGTGGTCATCATCAACGGATATACTGAACCTGGGCAGCTTGTCGCGGGAGTGCACATGTCTCTTTCTCTGGATCTGCGGACTGATATCCTCCGACTCCGTTTGGGACGAATCAGGAGTGCTCAAGTTGATCGATGCTCCTTCTATCTGACTGTTCTTGATAACAGTTAATTGAGATTCACCGCTGGTCACCGTAGCGGGACTAGTGAACGACGTATTTGATCTGTCTGCCTTTGGCGGTGTCTCCATGCTTGCGCCACCCTTAACGAATGAAGACGGCCTGTTCTTCTCTAAAGAGACCAAGTCGGTTAACTTGGATGGCGGTGTGACGACAGTCCCAGATGCTAGTGACAATTGAGCAACTGTGCGTTCGAGCTCGGTACGGAATAATTGTTTCTTCGAGACGTCTGACTCTGTCTCCGAATTGATTTGAGGCGGACGGGTTTGAGAAATCTTTCGTGATTGAGGAGAATACGAGGAGAACGATCCGAAGAGGGGAGAATCATCGGTGTCATCGGTGTCGTCGCCGATGTCATGATTGTATCTGTCCATACGAGCTGCGATATCGTTCTTACGTTACACTTGCATTTTAAAGAAGGTCTACAGGTAGAAAGTTTTTATACCGAACTTACTATCAAAGTAACTTGTGTCTTCGTCGTTGACCAACTGCGGTACAAATTCAGCCTTCTGTCTGAGCAAACTGTTCCAGTTTACCCCAAAGAAATACGGATGCTCTTTGACTTCGTGTGATCCACCGGTTCCTAATCTATCTCTAGGACTTTGTTGTAGCAACGCTGTTATAATATCTTTAGCTTCCACTTGGACGGGCCAATCATCGTCGTCGGGCCACTCGATATCGTCTGTAAGATCGCCGAGTTGTACGCAACTCATTGATTTTCATTTGTACATTAATGTTACATGATAAATACGAATGCTCACCATTAACTGTATGAGCAAACAATTCTTCAGGTGTATCACCGAAGAACGGAACACAGCCAATCAGAAATTCGTATAAGATAATGCCCATAGACCACCAGTCAACGGGTTTGCCGTACCCCTGACGCAAAATAACCTCAGGTGCAATATATTCAGGGGTACCAAATACTTGCTTATCTGAAAACTGTCTCGTATCCCTATCAATGTACCCTTCATAAAGATTCGTTGCCACTAAAAAGAGAAACAGAATTCACATACTTTTCTATAATGAGTAGTTTAATTTAATAATTGATGTATTTTATAAAATGCTTACAGGACATAAGACCCATTTTACTTAGACCGAAGTCTGTTAGCTTGATGTGACCAAGCGCAGTAATGAGTAAACTGAAAAAAAGGGAAATGTAAGAGATTTGAAAAATTGATAAATCATTGATCTACATACTTGTCTGGCTTCAAATCTCTATGAACGATGCCGTAGCTGTGCAAGTATTCAACAGCTAACACAGTCTCCGCAAAATAAAACCGTGCCATATCCGGCGGTAGTGGACCGATATTTTTCAGTAGATTCGCGCAGTCTCCACCCTCCACATACTCCATCACCAAGCATAAATGTTTCTGTAATTGAATAATTAATTACTTCAATTGAATGTTCGAATGTTCTACTTTTACAACGGTTACACACCTTAGTTTCGAAACTGCAATACATAGATACTACAAAAGGATTGTCTGTAAAGCTCATTATGTCTCTCTCGGCGAACACTTGTTCCACTTGATTGCGCAGCATTAAATTGTTCTTATTTATCTTTTTCATGGCGAACCTTTGCCGCGTGGTTTTCTCTTTTACCAAATAAACAGCGCCATATGCACCGTTACTAATTAATTTCAATACTTCGTAATCGCTTTCGCACGGTATCCGTTGAGATTTCTCGTCGTCCTTGTTCGGACTCGAAGTAATCTGCAAGTTACTGTCGCTCGAACTTGCCGAATCCTCTAATTTATTTAAATCTTCCTGAAGCTCGGATATCGGATCTCTGTTTAGAGAAAGCTTAGTAATAATATACTGAGGTATATCTGTTTTAATCCCAGCATTAATTTTCGCTTGACCTTCGGCCTGCTCTAATAAATGATAAAACTCTTCCGGATCAAACTCTAAACATTCCAGTAGACGAGCCGGACGCGATATTACCAGCAGCAGTTTTTTAATAAGTCCGGTCAGTCTGGTCGCAGCTTCAAGTGACTTTTCTTTAGTCTCCATTAACAAATGTTCAAGATTCTCGCTCATTTCATAAAAATATCTAGTTGTGATTAACTTCTCCTGAGACTTTAACAAACAATCCCTCGCCATTTCGATTACTTGATGATGAACGAACCGTAGAATTGGCAACGAGTCTTGTGTCATGTTTGCCATTACTTCATACTCATCCAGATCCTTATTCTCATTGATAAAGTTAGTCAGACGTTCTTCCATTTGTTGTGTTGCCTAATAGAGTAATTTTTATTGTTAAGCATAATCATTATACATCACAGTGTTAATAGTATTTTCTGTTTAAAATATACCTTTGGAAACCGTTCTTTGTAGAGGGTGTTCATCATTACGATTTCACTATCCAACACGGGAGACCGACTAGGACTACTATAATTAGCAAAACAAACACCCGTTCCAATGAGAGTACTTTTTACAGTAAAGATAATTATAGTTTGTTCAATGCTCACCTTAAACTTCGAGAACGTGGTCTGTGTAAAGGTGATCTACGACCTTCCTCGTCAAGACTGAGAGACACGGTCCCCGGTATGCTGGAAATACTGGAACCTGGAAATCCCGGGTGGATCGAAATAGGTGTTCCAGGTTTAGAGAAATGACAGGAAAGCATACGTAATTCGTCCTTGGTTGGAACATTTGGAAGTTGATGCAGGCGTTCTTGACTCGAGTATCGTGACTAATTAAGTACATAATAATAATTTGTAGAGAACTGTCAGTGCCTTCAGGCTTTAGTGTTTTAATAAATCACTAACCGAAACATTACTGGAGCCGGGTGTCGTTCCATATCCACTCGATGGTAAACTAGCAACCGACCATCTTCTTCCATCTCCAGTACCCGTACCACCTCCGCCAATCCTTAATCATTATATGTATCTTAATGTAAGTTTAACAGTGCACAAACAAATAATTCTATTCAATACATCTAACACACGGAGACAGTAACTTTGTTATAATACAAGAAAAAATCTTACAGCCACATCCTTCGTTTCTTTTGAAAGATTATACAGCTTAGTGCCTGCATTGGCATTTTGTGTTTTTCTTTACTATTAATAATGTATTAAAAATATAATGCTCACAATGGCGACACCTACTTACATAGGCAATCAGACCAGATATAAACAGACTAAAAGTAGGCACGAAGTAGATACCTTTTAATTGGAGCAAAAGCAAAATGTGGACTGGATGACATCCTAGGACTCTCTAGGGGACTGCCTACAACAATCGGGACGAATGCTATATTGGGAAACAAGCAGTAAAAGAAATTAATCATCTATTGTAGTTGAAAGACGTAAACAATGTAAATAAACACGCTTCTAAGTGGATGAAAATGAATTTTTTAGGATGCTGTTTCAGGACAGAGTTGTTTATATGTTCTAGTTCTAACACGCTTGCAAATAAACTTATTGCGTGTAATACTTGCAAACTGTAACAGCTGTATTACTATAGTGTAAACATAGACATATATATAAGTATATATGTGTATATATCCATATATATCTCCATTAAAATCTTGAATAAAGTTGTGCCAGAACACTTATATAATGTGATTACTAAATACATAGTACTCGTAGTCACTCATAACCGAGCATTATGTATTTACACCTCTTTAGTCGCTGTTACTAGACATACTTTCATAGCATGATATATTTGCTAATGAAATATATAATGTCAAACGGATGAAATATGATTTAACATTTAAAGAAGAAGAATCAGCACCATTAATGTTTACATACCTGACAGTGGTGAATGACAACGTGGTAAAGTAGGAGATGTTGTTGCAATGAAAGATTTACGATGAGCTGCTTTGGCAGCCCGCCTAGGAATGTTAAAATCACGCTGTAAAAAAAGGTATATACATATAAATACATATATATCAATTGTAACATAAGTTATGATATCATTAACTAATATAAAATTCCTAACCACATGAACAGACAAAGAAGGCGCAGACTTCCCAATAGCAGAGTTCCTCATTCGAACCAAATTCGACAGCTCTCCGCTTACTAAAACCATTAAACAGTGAAAAACCATGAAAAGTAGAATGACGCTTGCTTACAACAATGCACAAACCAGGTCGGACTGGAGCCTCTTTGCTTTCCATTTTGAACGGTATTGGACGCTTTTGTACATCAGCTTCGGCACTACCAACGGATTCCTCGCTTTCGGTTTGATCGAATACAAGGGCCCTGGCAGAATTGCCATGATTCCGAAGACGGGGTCTACTGGGTCTGTTCCTGTTTTGATCCATGATTCTCCCACAATAGTTTCACCCAAAGATTTAAGTTACCTAAAAGTGACAGGTACACCTCAAGTACATAACAACAACAACAACAACAACAACAACAACAACAACAATAACAACAAATAAAACAACGTAGAATTCTCGAAATATTCCAAAGAAAATGGGTACAAGGTGTGTACCTGACTCGAGCCGTTTTATTCGCAGAATAAAACAGCAAATAAAAGGCGAGTCCGATCAGCAAGACCGCCGATGCATTCGCAGTCCATTCTTTCCCGTGAAGGTTCGATCGTCACCGTGGAAAGACCGATATCGGAGTATCCACGAAGGGCATTCGTGACCGTGGTCCACGGAAGCTGAAAAACGCTGCCACGAACCGCACCACCTTTCCTTCCCGTGCTATTCTATGAAAATTCGTAGCATACATATAAGAAGAGAATGCAGGATAGGAGAGGAAGGCGGGATCGGTCGATCGCGAGAAAGGACCGAGGTACTAGGTGGTGTGTCCTCAAAGTACCTGCTCCAACGGAGGAAAGACAGACGAGAGCCCCGGGATAGAAGAGAACCGGGTTACGGGAGAGACGTCGTCTATCGTGAGAAACAAGAGAAGCGAAACACACGCGAAAACACTCGGACGCACCGCACACGGTAGATACAAGAGCAAAGCAGAGCCGTGAGCGGGAGGTGAAGAATGATGAAAGATGCGCGATTTACCGGGCACAACGAGCATGTCCTCTGCGGACAAGCGCGGCCCGGGAACGTGCAGGTATCGTGCTCCCGGGGGCTAGACTCGCATTTTTCTCGTCAACGAAGAGAATTAATTACGAAACACAGACCGACCATGGCTGCTCTGACTCATGATGGACATACACACGCACACACCTGCGCACGGATCTCTGACACTAGCAAACGTACCCGTAGCCGGACCGCGTGCACACACGCGTGAACACGCACGCGCAAACCCGACGTTCCTATGCATGGAAACTCGCACAAATACATACATGCATCCTTGGACCGCGAGCTGCAACCGACAGAGAATACAACGCACACCGAACGAACCCCTGTTTTACAGGATGCTCCTAACAAGGGGACCCCCTCGATACGTTACGCACCGATTTCGACGAGACTGTGTGAACCTAGTGGACACTTAGATGTTCGGCCAGGTAGACTTGTAAATGTCCATGGTATGTGGTTTATGTGGTATTTAATAATCAAATTTGTATCCGATAGAATACAAAAGACTCCTTTCAACGTCTCAGAAGGAAACGTTGCAAAAGGGTCAAGCAGATTTCACGCGGGACTGGGTTTTGAATTCGTATGCTCGAGCGATCTGTAAAATATTAATTGTATTTGTCCAGTCATTTTTAGAAAAAAAATTACTTTAAATACTGCAATTTCACTATTACCGATGAAGTTGGTTTTGCGCAGAAATAAAAGAGCTTGAGATACTATATTGCGAACGAAGGATGTCAGTTTTTACTTTGGGAACAATGGGTTTACAATAAAGGTTGATCATTTATCACGGATGAAGAATCAAAGTTTCATCGCGAATCATTATTCGTGGCCAGCCCTGTGCTTGCCGTATTGGTGCAGTTCCTAGAAATTTCACCATTGTTACATCCAATGTTCGATGAAACCGATTTGAGCGCCGATGCATTTCCTGTCAGGCTCGATAAATACGTTTCGATTATTTATAAAACAATGAATACATGAAATATTAAACAACGTTCAATCGTAGCGCCCTTGTTTCGATACGATACCGTTCCTTGATGTCAATCACGCAATGATTTCCAAATCGTCCGTAGATCAGTACATTAAAAGGACGACAGAATTTATTGAAAATAAAACGTATTGTACCTATCTTCTGAACTCCCGTCGTCAATTTGAGGTTAATTAAAAAAATTATTAAATATCTTTCTCGCCCGATTTACCGATCGACCTGAAACTAATATTGTTCGTAACCTTGTGACGTACCTCGGTGGTCTTTACAAATATGGATTCGTGACAATACTACGTAGTCTCTTTAACTTTGGACTGGAATAATATATTTAAATAAGATTTACGTTTGCAGAATACATATATATATATATATATATATATATATATATATATATATATATATATATATATATATATATATATAAAAGAAATGTGAGAAGAATTCTTTCTATATCGAAGGAGAAATAACTGGAAATTCAAATAACAATCATTTCGAAAGAAATGATTAATCGTAACTTGACGCGATACAGCTTTTTGTATTACTAAGGATTGTCAACAACGTTCATAGCTAATTGAGATTTGGATTGTGAGAACTTGTTCAAGTACGTCAACGGTTTTTTCATTAATATAGAAATAAATTTTTTCATATTCCGTGCGCAACGTCGAATAAGCTGTAGGCGTGCGGTTATTCTTAAGGAAGCGCCTAAAAATACTGACTGTCGAACAACTATAGAAGGAAGAGCAATGCGGCTGCCTTTGACACATGTCAGCTGATACATCAACGCGTACTAATACCTTTGCGAAAAACATTCGACGCTGAATTATATTCACAATTTATTCTTTTTCGTTTCATAAAGATATCGCTACAATTTTATGCTTTCATACGTTGTACGCAACGTACTTACATTTTTAAGAACGTGTGCACCGAGGTGAGTAAAAATGTAAAAAAAAAGAATTTTATTTCATAACCTTAATGAAAACTATTAACCGTGCTTCTTTTCGTTTCAAGTGTTATATTTACATTGTCATCGAACAATGAGAGATTTGTATACAGTTGAATGAAATTATTGTGAGATAAGTGTAAGTAATAATTTAACAGCAAATAACGATTGAATGCTTCAATAATAATACATTATTAACAGACTGTTTTATGACTTCAGTATTCTTCAACTTTATATGGAACGAATGGACACAGTTTCAAACTTGAACAATGAAAAGTACCAACATACATCAGTAACACCTGTGGGAAACCAAAGGATACGAACACGACCTGTTTGGTTACATCTTATAACAATATTTTTCACAAAGCGAATGTTCCATACCGCACTTAAATATGGTGTAGCAGGAAGCATAATGTTTCAATATACAAGACTGGGATTTTGCTTGTTAATATTGTCAGCCTTTGTAAATCATCTCTAAGCAAGTTAGAATTGTAATTGTATGAACGTTTACTAAAATGTGATGATATTTTAACTGTTATGCTTAATTATAGAGTTGGATATACTATATATTCTTTGAACCGTTATAATAATTATCTGATGTAAAGAAAATTACTTATACGAAAGAGATATATATACAGAAACATGTTTT
Organism: Nomia melanderi; assembly: GCF_051020985.1. Taxonomy (NCBI): domain Eukaryota; kingdom Metazoa; phylum Arthropoda; class Insecta; order Hymenoptera; family Halictidae; genus Nomia; species Nomia melanderi. The sequence goes on along the minus strand of NC_135000.1, from coordinate 29,898,338 downwards.
ATTTTGTAAAGAAAATATACCTCAAACACCTTCAACATACAACCATTAGAACAATGATCTGTAGCACGAGAAGTCTCTCGTATGGAAGAAATCTTCCTGAAATATCTTTTCTTCGATCAAAAGAGTCTGAGAAAAGGTGGCAACATTTAAAATATCAAAGAGCAAATTTCCATAATACACAGAAATTACAGTTGTCAATTTATGGCGTGGAAGGGATATGTTTTGCTATGAAACTTTGTAGTATATTTAGTGGGCATCATACAAGACGTTGGTGGTTATCTTTGAATCCAATACAACAGCAAGAAATCAAAGCATGGTATTGGAAAAGAAGAAATGTGTTCTATGGTAGATAATTTATGATCCACTAAGTTATTCTTTCTTTTCGTTTTTAAGTTTGTATCAAGTACATGTATCTTTTTTTTTATATCATCCCTTCCCTTGTTTGTTTTACATGGATTACTGCATTGTCAATTTTTTTGCTAATTATCAATAGAAATAAACCATAATTATAATGTAAAAAATGTTTGATATTTATTTTTTCAGGTTCTCTGAGCATTTTCTTTTTAGTTTTATTAATGTATTACTTAACACATTTAGAAAGAGATCCGATAGAAAAACGTCGACGTTTCATAATATTTAATAAAAGTCAGCAGGCTGACTTTGAAGATAGATATTTAACATTAGTGCGTAATCAGACACATCATAAATATGTAATAAAACACTTTTATATAATAACATATTCACAAATTATGCAATTATTAAAGGTGTTCAAGAATGAAATAATACCACCGCACGATCCTGTATATAGGAAGATTGAAAGGGTACTATGGAAATTGACAAATTCTAATAAAAAAATTTTTGAAGATAGAGCATGGTCCATCACCGTAGTGGATCTTCCATTTCCTACTGCAATGGTTACACCAGTATGAAATATTATTTTATTTTTATAACAAAAAATAACTTTTTATTCGAAATTGAAATGATGCATTATTTTTTAATGTTTCAGCGTGGACAGATCATTGTTTGTTCTGGTATTTTTAAAGTAGTACAAAATGAAGATCAATTGACATTTATTTTAGCCCACGAAATGTCACATGTATTACTGTTACACATGGTAAGTTATGTTTGATAAAAGAAGATACTACTGTAATTTAAGCTATTCAAAGAATATGATTGGTTCATTGTATAATTCTTTCTAGATTGAACGGTATTCCTATAAAGTACTGATGACTGCTGTATTTGTTATACCACTATTTCTTATGTGGGCATGCCATTCCTCTTGGAAAGCAATTTTACTTTATCTAGAAACTAACTTTCTGTATAATGTGTTCCTTTCTTTACCATACATGAGGCGAAAAGAAATGGAAGCTGATATTGTTGGACTTCAGTTATCTGCTAGAGTATGTGATCTGTTCTATACATCCATCAAAACCATTGTTTATTTGTCACTTCAATAGTTTACACATTTCCAGAGTTGTATTAACTTAAAAGAGGTTTTAACTTTTTGGAAGAATATGAAAAAGTATTTAGACCTTACTGGACAAAGTAAATATGAGATGCCGACGTTTTTAATGACTCATCCTAATATCAAGAGTAGAATGGAAGAACTTGTTCGTCAAATGCCAAAAGCCGTGGATTTGCAAAATCAAGTTGGGGTATTGTTTTTTGTTCTTCAACAATTCTGTTCATTACATGAAAAGTACATAGAAATTTAATAAATTTCAGTGTCCGAACTCGTCGATAATTAGAGCTGCTGAAAAATTCGCTTTAAACTGAAAAAATGTATCTGAGAAAACCTATACACGTCGACAGAAGAATAAAATTTCGATCTCACAATCAGTCGCCTGTAATTCCAGGATATATCTAACAAGATGAATAACTTGTTAGTCATCATTCAACTATGTCATGCTGATAATTATAATAGCGGCTGCTTTATCTCCTGCCTTCCTGTATTCTTTAAATTTCACGGCATTGTAATTCTTTGCGTAGAGGAACATAAACACAAAATGAAGCTGATATTTCTTTTATTCATCTCGCTAACGTGCGGATACAATGTAGATAGAAAGTTTGTTCGTATGTATTACAGTACGGATAAGTTTAGAAATAGTTATGTCGGTTATACAGTGTATTTGTACCATGATCCGGTTAACAATACATCTTGGTAACTCTTGTTTTGTTGCTTTCATAAAACTGTTTTTAAATGGTTAATTTAAACCTGTTTTTAATGGTTTAATTTTGTGTAATAATGGAATCATGAAAGGTTGCTAATGGGGGCTCCAAAAGGAAATTTTTCATCATCCACCAAGCAACCATATGAACCTGGTGTTGTTTTCCGCTGTACAATTAACGACAACTCGTCATGTACGCAAGTAAAACCAAAGGAACTTAAGTATAAAGTGGGATATATATCTCGGCTTAAGATGCACATGATTATTGAACAGCAAAAGGGCTGGTTTGGCAGTTCTATGTCCATAGATAAATCAAGTGGAATATTGACAGTAAGTGTATCATATATACTACAGCATGACTTCAATGAAAAAAACGAGTAAATAATTTCAGGTATGCGCACCACGAACTATAGTAAGATTAATTAATCCATTTAGTAAAGCCCATTTTGACACCATGCAGGGAATGTGTTATACTGGAGGGATTACTTCAACTGCACTCTCCGTTGAATACGATGATCTTGAATTTCATGGTTGAGTTTTCAAGAGTATTAATATCAGGAGTACTACCATGATTGTAATACACTTAATAATTGACTAATTAGATTTCAGATCAGACATATGGTATAATCCAATGTATGGATTCTCCATTCATTATGCTTCAGTAGTGGTATGTATGTAAGATGTAATTTACAATAACGTTTAATTTGATATTCCAAAGGCAATTTTGAATTACTTTTAGCAAGATGAAGATAAAAGAGAAAATGGAACGCATCGTATTATAGGAAAGCCCATGCATGAAAGTTATGGAAGTGTAGAAATAGTAGAAAAAGATAAAAGACAATCAGTTAAATTACCATTAGGTGATGACGTATCTCATTTTGGTAAGTTTTTTAAGTTTTTGAGTACACTTTTAAGTCCTTTTGTAAATAAACAGCTGCATAACGGCATACTGTAGGCTATAGCGTTGAATCTGGTTATTTCTTTGGAAAAAGTCAATTACTATATGCCAGTAGTGCACCAGGCTGGCAGTACGTAGGCCAGGTAAGTTAAGGTATATTCGATTTCTCCTACAAAATATAGAACCCCTTGTATATGAAGTATCTTCTCAGGTTACTGTAATTGATGTAACGATAAATTTATCAATTGCCAAGTTACAAGGTACCAGTGTTGGTGAATTTTTTGGAGGAAGTTTAACAGTGGGAGATATAAACAATGATGGTTTGGATGACCTTATTGTTGGAGCACCCCATTGGGGACAAGATAATGGCAAAGTGTATATTTACTTGGGTAGTAGTAAGGTGAGATTTGTGTGAAGTAACATGAAATATTATATTTTCACTATTGACTTATCTACTTTTATTGTTAATCTCGCATAGGGCTATTTTAAGGAGGGAATATTTCTCCATGGAACCGTGGAAGAGAGTTATTTCGGATACACGGTAGCTAGCGGTGATTTAGATGCTGATGGATTTGATGGTAATTTTCTACAGGTCATTATAAATAATGTAGACTTCACAATAATTTTTAACTCTTATCATAGATATCATTGTCGGAGCACCTTGGGAAGAATCTGGAGTGATTTACATTTACAATGGTGGTTCAGACTTGAAAAATAAGCAGCAAGCATCGGAACGGATTCAATCCACAGATATCCCGAATAATTTTTACAAAATAGAACGATTTGGATTTTCAATATCAAAACCAGTTGACATTGATGGAAACGGGTTAATATCACTTATTTCCCGTTAATATTTCATTGTTTGCAAAGACTCAATACATATATTTATATTTTCCATTCACTTAGGTATTTAGACTTTGCAGTAGGGGCATATAAATCTGGTCACGTTATGGTGTTCCGTAGTAAACCAGTCGTAAGAACAAGACTTACAATTCGCGCTGAGCCTAATGTTTTGAAAAGAGATGCTAAAGAATTTTTGATTGAAGTATGTTCACAACATGACGGATATAACATAGAGAGTATAAGAGGCAGGTATACAATTTGTTGTGGAATTAATATCATTTAGTTACAGTTTAATGAAATATGATCGATTTTTAGACGTAGAATTCAAGATCACGATCATCGTAGATGAACGGTATCACCGGACTAAAGAAACATTCTTAGAATTCAAATCGAGCAACTTAACATCAACCGTCTGTTTCAAAACGCAAATCAATATCTCGGTAATAACTTATGTGTATATTATTGTTGCTTACAAATTTGATTCCTGCTTTAATCAGGATATTTTACAGAGCAATATAAGAGATTTCATTGAACCAATTAGTGTTGTTGCAAAGCATCATTTCGTGAATGATACATCTAATCTCTTCTGCAAATACTGTCCTGTCGAAAGAAAAAATAACATGTTAAATGTTACTCAAATTTTTCTCCCCTTTAACATTGATTGTGGGGCAGATAATATCTGTAACTCTAATATATCTGTCACAGCAAAATTTCTTGGTATTCGGTAAGAAAGAAAGAATTTATTGCTATGTTTCCAACTTGATTAAACATTAAAATCCATTTTTAGCGACGATAACGAATGGGTGATTGGTTCAACTTATGCAATGTTAAATATCACTCTAAAGAATTATGGAGAACCAGCTTATCTTACCACGATCCAGTTCACGACTTCCAAGAGAGTGATGCTACATACCATTTTACCTTCTTGCCAAGAAGATACATCTAAAGAAAATTTATTAGTATTCTGTGAAGTTGGTAATCCTTTGTGGAAAGGCGAAGAAAAAAATATTATCTTAGATCTTGACATGAAAAATTTAATTGACGATTCAATGCATGATTATAAATTAAATTTTTACATAACGATTAAAACGCGTAGTACAAATGAAGGGATGACAAATATAACGAAGACTCTTAAATTAGTAAGCGAAGTTTCTTTATCTTTGAATGGGTTCGTAATTTTTTTCATTAAATACAATTAATTAGTAATATTTCATTAAATACTAAAAAAAAGCATTTCCTGTTAAATACTTTATCCTTTAGAAAATCAAATGAGGAAATATATTATTTAAACACTCTTAAGGATACTGCTAAGAATATTAGTTTTCAGCAGATGTATCAAGTGTATAAGCTTGGCGCAACACCCATAGGAAGCGCAGAACTCATCATTAAAATACCAACAATGATTAATTTGGAAACTCTGATTGATATATACGAACCACAGGTATGATATACTCGATTCTCTTTACATAAACGCAAACTTTGAAAAATTACATTTTCAGCTATACGTGTCAGGACAACAATTTGAATGTTTTTCGAGCGGTCTTTTTCTCGACACTAAACAGATAGATTTAAAAGGAGAATCGTCAATACATGATGCAACTCACAATATGCAACAGATTAATAAGTTAATAGTTAAGAGACATATAAACGAATCAGATTTGGACTTTGATGATACAAAGAAAAATGTGGGAACCCAACATATTAGCGAGAACATTGTAAATAATGTTGTGTACATGAATTGTTCGAATCCTGACGTATATTGCACAACTATTATATGCGGCTTAAATACATTGAAAACGCTGCAAGATGTCGGAAAAGTGTTGATTAAACTTGTCTTAAATGTTGAAAAACTTAAAGGTAGTACATTTGTATTGTATATATATATATATTTCTTAAAATAAAGAAAAATATTTGATTCTTCTTTCTAAATATATTTAGATATTTTTGAAACCAACAAGGTTGCTTTAAAGTTTAGTACTGAAGCCACTGTAAATATACTAAAACCAACTGTAAGACTTTCCAACAATGAAACTAGGTATATTTGTACATCTTATGGAATGTTGAATACATAAATTAAATTCTTATAAATAATAAAATATTTGTAGATCCACAGTAGAACTTGTAACAATGTTTTATAATGGCCAGAGAAGAGAAGAGTTGCATTTATGGATCATTATAACTTCTGTGTCAGTGGGTTTATTGTTGCTAATTATTTTGGCTGCAGTTTTATTCATGGTATAACATTTTATTATTTTCCGAATATTATCACAATATATTGTAATTATTACTAATATTACTTCCTAAATAACAGTTGGGCTTTTTTAAGAGGCAAACGAACTGTTGTATGAAATAATAAAGTAAGTACATTATAAATGTTTCAATACGAGTATAGGTCAGTTTATGTATCGTTATGTTGTTTTTAGGTACCAGAAGAAGAACTTAAATCTGACGACAAATCACGTCCAAAGAATATAGAGTAGAAAAAGTGTTAAGATTGTGTTAAACCGTTTTAACGTTCGTCTAATACAAAACACGTTTAATAAAATTCTAGTTTTTATATACATTATATTTATATTCAGTTTTCTCTATGAAAAACTCAAGCTTAAGTATATAAATATTTATTCTCATTAATCATTTGTCATGTATTTACATTTTGTATTACGCCCAAATTTTTTTTTTTTTAACTGACAAAAGTAGGCAAAAACTGCAAATACGTATCTTAACATGTGTCCACGGAGTGATCCGAATGCCTACGATTATCTTAAAAAGAACGAAAATATCTTTAGTACCCGCGATCGACTCTTTTACAATACACACAGAAATGTATATCTAGAATGTTTCACAATTGTTCGAGTAAATTAGTAAAAAAGTATTTTCTTTTTTTATAGTGGTAATGGGTGTGTGATTTATATGTCGCAAAATCTGCAGTGTAGTTTCGCCATACTGCCATAAAATACTTTCCGTCATTGGAGGTCGTTACGAATTGGTACAGTGTGTGAGCATAAACTATTCTTTCGGATGATCATGTACATGCCATTAATCTTTTTCGCATTTAAATGCTTCCTACGAATTAAGAATAATTATTGATCGCAATCGTCTTTGTCACAATCGCATGGATTTTGTTACGCAGTCTTTGTGTTCTATCATTCTGTCTGTATCAAATCCGTTAAGTCTGTCAGTATCATCCAACATGTGTCTGAAACAGAGACACAAAGAAATTGTGGCCACTGCTTCTGTTCGACCAACGAATGCTTCTGTGCAGAACTTGGTTTCTGGATTTAGAAGCAGCTGATATACGAAGCTCGAGCCAGATTTCACTCTGTTCGATGCTAATCGTTGGTTCATTTATTCGTATCCTGATGAAGATTAGATTAGTATCTTATTTGTCGTGGCGCATTAGCTGCGTCCCGACAGGTTACAACAGGAGGGGAAATAACAGGCTTTGCCTTCGATATGTATCTTTTTTTTTCCTGCGAGGGTCCTAAATATTTCATTAGGACATACTCTGCTCTTCGTTGTTTGTCGTGTCCTCCATCACAGTAAAACTATGACCAGCGAGGCATTTCCAAAGCAGTTTGTGAGCAGTTTCGGTGACCGTTTTATCAAGCGATAATTGTCTTCATCTTGGATATGACGAAAGTCCATTTTCTTTCCATTAGATGTGTATTATTACATCCCAGCGATACCGATAAATAATTTGTGCTCACACGCTATACGTACATGGACTTCAGATATTTTGAAAGTATAACACATATGGACAGAACGATCGCGAATAACAGTACATTCATATATACAACTTGCGATGTAGTATTCACCATAGAAATGCAACGCAATGCGTCAATCTCTATTTTTCTTTTTTTCTTCCAAACATGTTCGAAGCTGGTTGACATGTTTCATTATTTTATGCGTACAAGAGTAATTTTAGTTTCAATTGATCGAATTAAAGGAATGGCCTACACCTTATAGAAAATACATTTTAATCAAAATTGAATTGTAATGATGAAGGTCAATCAGCGTCGTACAAATTTCAGCCAACTATGGTCTCTATATAAACTTTAGTCTTACATTGCGTTGCAACCCTGATAATGCTTAATGTAAACTAGTTTCCATTGTGCACATAATGATGCTTATTTTATGTAGGATATCACATTCAAAATTTCTGTTCATCAAATGAGGACACAATCGTACTATTTTCCTATATTAATCGATAATACTTAACAGCTACTTTGAGACCCCCTTAGGACATGATTTTAATGCATATTCTGAAATGGAGCGAGTGCATTGGTATGCAAAGTGCATATGTTATTTTGAAAAATAAACATCATTATGTTTGTAAAACATAATTAAATCGGCAGTAAACAGACTCTAAGTATTACTTGCATATTCTCATATTTTCGACAATCAGCAAGTATTCAAAGGTATACGTGCTGAGAAAAATTATTCACGCATGAGACGATCGAGGAGATTCAACTTAATGGCTTTGAATAACATTTCGCCTAATCTGGAAGGTTCAACGTACAAAAATTAAAATAGAAAAAAAAGAAAAAAACTATAGTGCTGAATCACACTAATATTATTTTCCCTTTAAATCATTTTTAAATCTATACATCCATCAAATCCCATCTTCGTTTGTATACGTATCATGATTCGAATGAAGGACAATTGCTCTCGCGAAACATAAACATTACGGATTCATATCTTTTACAATAAGTAACACATTCAAATGTTTTACCGGGTTAAGGTAAAAAGAAGCTTGTTGTTGCACGCGTTTACCCTACGACAAAAAAACATTCTTCTCGTTCTACGTTTCTTTTTGAATACGCAACAAGCTTATTTTTACTTTATTGCGAAAAGGTACACTGTCAGTAGCAAATAAAGGTTTTGGGTGACCAAAATCGATGGAAAAACGTTGCGTAACTTCATAGAATGTGACGAATAGAACATGGCAAGATACCCAATACCTTTACGTCTTCATTGAAATCATGATAAAGAAGCACCACGTACCACATGTATAGACGCATGCATCGATAAAATAATAAGTAGAATGAGAAAATGTTTGATGTGAATCTTACTTTCTTCGATCTCTATCGAATACTTATTTGTTAAATGCTTCCAATGGGATCTGTCCTCGCTTGAAGAACTGTTGAAACACCGAAAGCGCGTTGTCGTAATTCCACTGCACCTCCTCCAGACATTTTAGACTCCATTCTAGGTTCATGTTCGTTTGTTGACTGAGCGTTGCGGTCATCTGTTGTTTTACGTCTTCAGATATCTGCGGTGGTACTGGTTTCACAGCGGTGCTGCTCGATGCTACTGCTACTGCTGCCGCTGCCGCTGCCGCTGCCTGCGGCGATGGACTTGCAATTTCTGATTCCAACTGAGTGTTCAAGTGTTTTATCTGAGCGTCTGTTGGATTACTAATGTGTAACTGTTCGTTCCGAATACAGTAACCAGTTCCTTCAGGTACTATTGTGAATGTTCTGTTAAAGTAACGTATAGACTCATCTTTTTTGTCTACCTCTTTAAAGAGACCAGTGACCGTGATTAACATCATCACTTCCTGTAACCATTGTAATATGATTATACAGATGAAGATGGGAAATTAATTATTTTTCTTATCAAACAAGAAGGAAGTCTCTTACCGTCACTAGGCTGATATCCATAGTAAACGTATTTAGATAATGGGAGGTTTGTGGCATTTCAGAGATAAATGAAACTACGGGTAACCTCCCGTGCTTCAATAGTTTGTGCCTTTTGTTTGTATCGTTAATTCTATACAAATTCCTGTTCTTCATAAGATATCCGTTTAATCTAGAATTGGTTAAATTATTAGCGTCGAATACTTTTTAATCGTGGATATGAGATCCATTTAAAATAAACTTACTTATTACTATTGTGAGTGTAAGACACTGTCATGCTGAAATACGCGTGTTCGTCATACGCGTCTAATAACGGCTGACGATTTTCGCTATCGAATATAAGAAAATATTGTTGCAGAAATTGGCTAGCAATTTCTTGCGCTTTCGTGTTTGCAACAAATATTCTTCGAGAAGGTGGCAATTTGTTTCCGTCGTCCGCTACGTCGAACAGAATTGGTTTAGGAAGCTCCATACCATCCTATTAAAGATGTAAAAATAATTATGGATACTTAATTTCATTAGTTTACGAGTAATAATAACTTACCAGCCGTAGGAGTTTGGGAAACCGTTTCCGCACGTCGCTAATGTCAGGAAAGAAAAGCCAGAAGCCCGGAAGCTCCAAGTTAGTCGGAATAACAGAAACATTTGCCTTATTATTGGAGTATAATACAGAAGAAGATACACAGACCGTTTAGAACAATCCAGGGACAATTGTTCTCTACTAATTAATTCCCACTACTAAATTTTAAGTATTCCAGGTGACAAATCAAAACAAAATTATTTTAAATGTATGAGGAAGTTCTGTTAAGCTGCCCATAGTTTTGTTCAGTATATGAACATTTTATCTGAACGTAGTGAACATTTATGATGCATTAGCAGCTTCAGGAAATTATCCACCTGGAGAATTCTTTTATCAAGAGTAGAGAGATTGTATGAGACAATACATTACCTTATATATTCGTCTTGTCGAGTTTTATACTTGTTGCATAGGGGATTTCCAGATAGCTTCAGTTCCTCCAGTTTCAAGTCCTTGAAATGATCTATTTGCTTAATTTCTTTTATCTGAAAATATTAAGTACACCATATCTCATGTACATTTACATAAAATTAAAAGAAAAAGGGGTACCAATTAGTTGATACACAATTATTGACCTTATTGTCCCCGATGTACAGAATCTTCAATTTGGAAAATTTTTTGTTCAAAACATTTAACTTCTCCAGTACGTGTAATCTATTTCCATCTAAATTCAGTGCCTCCAGATTTGGTATGTGTTCTGATGCAATGTCTAATACAGTTTTTAACAGTATATTTCGAGACAGAGCACAGAAATAATCAGCAACAAGATCTATAATGGAAAATCGCATCTAGTTAATACATTTAATATAACAGGGAACATATTTAAAACTTAGAAGGATTCTTACCAGGATCATGATGAAACTTTGATAAATCTAAGGCATTAGTTTCATTTACGTAACGTTTAGCCATGGCTTGTTTCAGTTTTTCTTTTAATTTATTATCAATTCCACAATGTGGAAATGCTGGTTGAAAAACCTTCACTTGTAATTTAAATCCATCTGTAGTTGTAATTTTTTGATGACAATTAATTAGCGCCATTGCTGCTTTTTGATCATCCACATAAAAACTGGCTTCGTTTCCAGATACCTTGTACTATTAAAAAATGTCGAAACATCATTATTAAATTGCATCATTAATCTGATCACATGTAATGAAAAACAGTTCTTATTTACCATTATTGGAACAAAAGTTTCTGGTGCCATATAACTAAGAAGATTGTTTAATATATATTCCTTCTCATATTTATGTCCATATGGTATCTGGAATGAAAGGAAAATAAATTCTGTACTGTACATTGGATTAAATTAAATGTCAACAGTTACAATTTCACTTACAACAATTTTATAACAATTGGGTTCTCTAGCAAACATATGTCTAACACTTGGAATACACTTTCCTCCTCTGAATGTGAAGTGAATTGAAGGTAAAGGACTGATTCTTCCACGTTGCATGCCTTTGTCTCTTCCTCTCATAACAACCTGCCTATTATTGTTATTGGAACTTGTGGCCATTTGAACATCATCGTCTAAGCATGCTAAAGCCAAGTTCCTAGTTAATTCATTGGAGGGTCTGGTCTGAGTCTTGAAAGATACCCTCGGTCTACTCCCAAGATGTAGACCTCCATTATTTCGTGGTATACGATCATCGTGTCCTATGTAACATGCAAAATTATAGAAATTAATTTCTTCGAAAAACTGATTAATTCAATTTATTCGATCACCATGATGCATGTATGGTGTAATCGTAAATTTTCAAACAATGCTGCCAATAATATTTGGAACTTTCACCAATGATGTGCTTATATCACTTTTTTTTTTAAATAATCTAATTGTAAAGTGTGATTATGAAGAATAATAAAATACTGAAGTGAAAGTATTACCAAAATAGGATAATCAGGGTAAGTAGATTGATAAAACAACAATATGATGCCAATGGATCGAACGTGTAGCTACAGTATAATGTCCATAAAAAAATAGGCCATAAAGACGCAGAATGTAACAGCAGAAACATTTACCAAAATAGTGTTTGTCATCCGAATTGCCAGTTCTTCTGTTCCGACCACCCCATGAACTTTTATGGAATCTTGACATCTTTTAAGTCGTGCTAGATACGATCATAAGTGAAACATAAAGATCGTCGCAAATATTCTTTAAGGTTAGAAACCAACGAGCTTTTACGCACTTCGCTGACGTTTGCCCGTTTGTGTTTAAATGAACGTTGACAATAATACTGTTAACTACCTGGATTCAGCGATACAACTTTTCCACTTATATTACCACGCGTTCCAATGAAATAGAGAAAGTTTCACCTCAAAAAACACGATTATTATGTTCCGTCCGATAAATCGGAAGAAGATGGCGGGGTATGGAATCCGATGGGTGGGTTAAAAGACGCTTGGCTTTGTTGGATCCACCAATGTTAATAAAAAGCGCGCTTAAAGAAGAATTTTAAAAGCGTGGATATCACGTATCTTTTTGAAATTTGTAATTTTATCCGATAAGAGTCATTGGAGTAGAGCAAATGTACTATAGTATGTACTTTAGGATAACTTTTTCTACCTGCCAGAGGAAAATAATATTCATTGACTTTATTTTGTTGTTATTAAATTGTTAATAAAATAAGATTTTCTTCGTAGATTACGGTATTTAATGTTACTGGATTGTTTATGAAACTCCTTTGAATTATCGCTGGACATTAATAATTGTTTTAAAAGCGTTTAGTCATAATCGATGAAATCTTTCTGTAACCTTTTTTTTACAGTAAAAAATACATACAATTAAATTTTCGTTTCAGCTGATAACTCTCAGATTGTCGAGGATGAAAAAAATTAGAATATGCGATTGGCGGCACTGGTAATGTCATATGGTCTGAAATGTTTTGAGTTGTTAAACGAGTTGTTAATGTTGTTACGTTTCTGTGAATAAATATAAAAGTTTTTTAAATACTAAGCAACAATGGTACGTATTTTCAGAACTCTGCAAACTCAGTAGCATAAAATGATCAAATTTCCATGTCTGTTTTCAAAAATTTAAGAATATAACCTAGAAAAAAACATTTATACTTTAAGATTACGAATGGTAACATAATTGTTAACTGTGGAAGATGATTTGCACTAACTTTTTGTAAATTCGTTTCGTACAGGGGAAAAACAAGAAAACGCGGAAAGTTGTTATGCAGAAGTTTGCACAAATGAAGAAGATGATAAATCTGAATGACCCAAGGATGTAAGTGGTTTTCCTAGTGATAATAAAATACATTTTCTTAACAAAATCGCTTATAAATATATTACATGATGTTATTTTACCGTTTCTAGAAAACCAGAAAAGAGAATAGTATCTCAGAAACATAAGAAGGCAGACCCAACTAAGATGAAAATAACAGAAGCGTAAATATCATTGATTACATATCAATATTTCATTGATAATTCTAAAGTAATTGTGGTATGTTGTTACAGGCCCCAGCAATCTTCTGCATTGTTCTTCCAATATAATACACAGCTAGGTCCTCCCTACCATATATTAATAGACACCAACTTCATTAATTTTTCAATTAAAAACAAACTAGATATCATAGAAAGTATGATGCAGTGTCTTTATGCAAAATGCATACCGTATATAACAGACTGTGTGATGGGAGAGTTAGAAAAACTCGGACAAAAGTACAAGATAGCATTGAAGATCATAAAGGATCCTAGATTCGAAAGGCTAAACTGCATGCACAGAGGTACTTACGCGGACGACTGTATCGTTAACAGAGTGACTCAAGTAAGTGTGAACTTTAGAGGTAAAGAGGTTGGTCCCGGCAGCCCTTAACCGCAATATCATACTATTTCAGCACAAATGTTACATAGTGGCAACGAATGATAAAGACTTGAAAAGGCGGATACGTAAGATACCCGGTGTGCCTATAATGTACGTCGCACAGCACAGATACACCATAGAGAGAATGCCAGACGCGTATGGAGCGCCTAAAATCTAACCGTTCGGCGTTATAATATTTTCCACTGTCTCAGATATTAATAAAGCCCTATATTTTATTCGTAAAGGTGATCTCACGTGGTTAACTCAATTGCAAAATCCGTTGGAACGAAACTGTACCATACGTATAACAAAACTATTGCCCGATTCCAGGACCAGCACGCGTCTCCTACCAGCTGCGTGAACCAAAAGTAATTTACTTCTTCGGTCACTCGCCGTAGACTATTAACCAGACTCTAACTACCGGAAACTCAGCGTCGTTCTTACGAAAAGATGTCAGGTCACTTATCATTCCCGCAAATAACACGGCCTGCGATCGTCCCTCGCAGCCCCAGAAGTTCAGCTGGCAGAGTTTAAGCCCTGTCAGGCGCGTTTTATCAGCCCCCTTGAAAGGCGGTAAACGATCTCGGCGACGTTACCAAGTAGTTTCTTTCGAGGGCGATTCAGAAGCGCGGATCGATACGTCTTCCGTGCAGGCGGAGCGGCCGAAGATAAACTGGGCGAGCGTGTTACAGTTATTGTTCGGTGAAACAATGAAGCTGCTGCGTGTAAACGCCCACGTGGCGGCCAGGCACCCAGATAGAATTTTACTGTTTCGTGGCCGATGCTGGCCCCTATATGGGCCGCCGCACGAAATATAAAGTTAGACAAGTGGGCGCAAAACGGCGTTCCCGAGTGAAGAACGGTCCCGCCACGAATTTATCACGGGTGCGCCCGCGAAATCAGTCGTTAGGAGGTCTCCTCCTTCGCTCGTCGGGCAGGCCGGCGAGATAAACGCCGCGTTGGCGATCGTTACGCTTACCTACGCGGAAAACGATCAGATTTCCGGAGCCGGACGGGCCGGGCCGGCCCGGGCCCGCCACGGATCGCGATACCAGGCCGGATGAGATTTATGAGCCGCGATGCACCGGCGCGCGTCGCGTCGCGTCGCGTCGATTGCAGTTCGTTCCTTCCGCGCGACGGAGCTGCTACCCCTCGCAGAAGGTACATTGAACAATTTTCGGATTCCTTCGAATCTCTCATGGTTCACGATAACAGCTTTCAGATCGAAATAAATGATTTTCCCTTGCAGCGATGTCAACGACTGCGTACGACGAAAGTTAGAAACCGTGACTCAATAAACTAAAAGGTAACGGATACACGATTTTATCAACCTCTATCTTTCTCCTTTGTTCAACGGTAGGTTTACGGATTACGATCTGACGCGTATCGAATTTCTCGAACATTATTCGATAAACATCGCTTTCGATCGATGCTGTTAAATATATATTCCGATTGTTTTCTAAATAATACGTTAAACCACGATAAACGTCTATGAACCTAGCGTTAATTCGTACGGTATGAATGATTCAACTAATCGCGGGATCAGCCCGTTCGAAATCATTCGATCGCACCGGTCGAGGACTCGACGAGGAGCAAGGACATAAAACAATCTAAGGCGATAACGTCGAACGGGAGGGGTGGATTTTTCAGTGAACGGGACAGGGGCCGAGTGAATTGAGCGTATCTCGGCCTACTACTGTAAAACGCGTCGTCGGCTGACTCTTCACGGTCATTACTACTTGTTTTTCGCGGCTCGAACGCCGGCTGGTGCTCGCCTCCTGTATAATTAATTAGCTGCGCCGCGGCGCGTAGTGATAAACGATAAGCGGGGCCGATCGGCGCGCGCGTTAAGGGAAGAGTACAGAATAGAAATTCTATTCCGGCCTCGTGCCGTTCGGATAAATGTCAGGATCCTCTCCCCTTCGCGTTTCGGGCCCCGCGACCTTTCTAATAACGCGGGGGACCGACAAATGGCGCATGCACGCGCGTTCCTGTACCGCCGAACGACGAATATTAATCACGCGCGTACCGGCCGCGCATCCTGCCGCGCCCTCCCTCGCGACAAATACCTCGAATTAACCCTCGCCGACCGGGAAGCGACGCCGTCGAACACGGCACTCGACTTTAACGATTACGAATAATTTAACCCTCCGCGGACGAACGCTCCCAGACGCTTTAAGACCATCTAAACCTTTTTGTCCGTGGAATATCACGTTGGACATCGAACCCTTAAGCGCTCAATGGCGTTCGGCGAGCACGCTCGTCGCGAGGGAATGACCAACTTTCGCGTAACGAGTGGACTCGGTGAAACTCAATTATCTTCCGCCCGTAAACATTGAAATTTGCGTAAACCCTTCACGGTGGAATTACTCGTACCGCGGTCCAATATATCGTGCGGTTAGCATTGGGCCCAAGTTCACGACGTATTATTGAATAGACCACTCGACGATCGGAAACATTTCATTAGGAAATGGAATTACGCGTGTTCGCCGAGCTCTGGCTTTGCATTAGGAAATAAATGGAGCGAATTCGCTGGCAAAGTTGAAAGGCTGAAGGAAATTACACGTTCGCTTTGGAATGATCAGTTTAGCCGGCTACTCGGAGCTCGTTCAATTCCGAATCGGACGCATACTCCCGAGCCCTTCCCGGCTAAACGAACCATTCGACACTGTATAGTTATTCGAATCGGTCGGTAGCTCCCGGTGTCAGGCCCATCTGCGGATCGTTCCTCCGAACCAGCCTCCCGATCCCTCGAATACGAGAAACCCGTTATCGACACTTCGCCAGTGGTTGATCCGATAAGAGAACGGCCTAGAAAGAATCCAGGGGCGTCGCTGAGGTCGGCCGCCTTATGAAGTCCTCAAAAACGCCCACCTCCGTGGGTTAACGACTTCCCTCCAGAAGTCGTAGGGGGTTCCGGTAACGTAAGGGTCGATCCACACTATCGGCCCGCTCTCGATCCACTCTCGTCCCGATCGGACAAGGTTCGATCGTGTAACATCGATGCGCTCCCATTACGAATCCCGATCTAATCTTTATGTTCGTTCATCGGAACGGAAATACTGCAAGAACGTTAACCGATCGTCCGGGTGATCGGCTTACGTTACGAATTCTAGAGTGGCCACATTGGCGTACACATATAAGTGCATCTTAATTAAAAAAAAGAAAATCGATGCATCAACGATATAGAACAGATTGATCACCCCTGATACGGATCCATCGGATGAAGCGGGGGTCCGTTCGCGTGATCCGCGCGAACGAGGTCCGTCCCATCGCTGGCCGGCCGTGGTCGCCCATACGGATCGCGGCTACCCAGTAAACTAGATTAAAGGAAAACAGCGAGGCGAATATCTAGTCGGCCGTGGCAGCGCGGCTCCGCTCTCCGGCAGGCGAAAACGCGGCACGGGGAAGGCGGGAGAGCCGGGAGGGCACGGAGCGTTCGAAGCGTTCGATCGTGGTAACGGATTAGTTATAAAAGTGGCTATAGGGCCTATACGCGGATATATATCTACGGCGTCGTGGTCTCCTGGACCTCTTCGCTCGAACGTCTCCGGTCCCACTCTTCCTCATTCGTCCCACACCCCTGTCATCCCACCTCTCACGCCACCCCTCGCCCCACCCTCTTCAGCCGATACCACCCCTCCCCCGCGCATTATTCATCTCGGTCCCCTCGTCTCCGTCCCTCCGGTTCTAAACGCTTCGGCTCGTTCGATCTTTCTCCATTTCTCCGTCTTTCTCTTTCGCTCTCTCTTTCTCTCTCTCTCTCTGTCTCCGTCTTTCTCTCTCTTTCTCCGTCGCGCTCGCCCGTAAGCGGTCCAACGCCGGTCGTCGCGAGAGCGCGCCTCGACGGCGGCCATCTTGCATACCTGAGCCTCCGCATTGCTCGTTCCTCGAGGGCAAAAGGGAGAATATCTCAGCGCGAGACGACGCGCCGCGCCGCGCCGCGCCGGGCCGGGCCGGGCCGGGCCGGGATGCGCGAGGATAGAGGGCCCGGAGGTGGGAGGATAACGGCAGAGTGGCGGGGCGCGAGGCGGTCGGCGAGTGGGAGGGCAGGAAGGTGAAGGGGTGCGGTGGACGGGGACCGGGAACGAGGGCGCGTTGCCGCGGAGGTAGGGGCGCCGGGGGACCGCGCGAGGACCCACGGAGGGGTTACAGGGGCCTCGGCCGGACCAGCGTGCCCCGAGGCGCGGAGGGAGAGGCCAGCATCGGGCCGTGTACCGGGGGGACCGAGAGAGACGGATGGCCAGTGGAACGGACGGGGATCGAACGAGCCGCGGCTCCGCGTCCGAGAAGGACGCTCGTGTCCGACCGTCGAGAAAAAGAGGGCCCGCGAATGCTTCGCTGGAGAGAGAGGGGGGACCGCGCGCCGATCGTCGGAGAGAGGCGGCATGCTTGGAAACGGAGAGATTAGAAGGAGGGAGGAGGCAGCGCGATCGCGCCGAGAAGAAAGAGAAAGAGACGGCCGGCTTGGCGACGAAGAGGTTCAACGGAGGAACGAGGAGGGAATCAGGAGCGAGAGAGGACGATACAAGATGGAAAGACTACCGAAACGGACAAGGAGAGAGACGGACGGCTGGAAGGAAAGAGGGGTCCGCGAATGTTTCGCTGAAGGAGGAGGGCAAACGCCGATCGCCGGTCGGACGGAGCGAGAGTACGTTATCGGAGAGGGACGTCGAAGCGGAGACGAATAGAGTATAGACGGATAGCGAGAAGCAAGAGTCGAGGGGAGGGGGGGGAGAACGGGCCCAGAAGAGGTTCCTCTAAATGCCTGATCCGAGGGAGAGGAGAGGTATCGATGCTCGCGGTGGGAAGGAATAGGACGGATGCTAGAAAAAAGTAGACAGAGAAGCGGGCCCAACGGCGAGCGAGCGAGAGAGAGACTAGGGATGCGACTCGGTGGGAGAAGGAGCGAGGAGATATCGATAAAGGGTTGCAAAAGCGAGAGGCGAGAAGAGGGAGAAGGACGAAGGGGCCCGCGCCGTGAGCGCGAGAGAGCGGGCCCGGAGTCTCTTTCGTGGAGGGAGAGGGGACGATATCGATGGAAGGGTCGAGCGGTCGCGCGGCGGGGGGACAGTCCTTGCGAGCAGCCGTGGGGGGGAGGGTCGGGAAAGAGCGAGAGAAAGGGAAGCACACGGCGGGCCCGATGGATCGGAGAGGGACGGCGTGTCGGCCTGGCCGAAGAATGCTTCTCCCGGCAGCGGCAAGGTTCCTGGGACCGTCTCGGTTCAGTCGAGTCAGGTCAGTCCTCGGGAAGGTGAATTTCTTCGTGGTACGTTCTCGGGGCCTTACGTCGTCGCGCTCGCGGCCCACGTTACACGTAACTCCCTCTTCTCGCGACTTTTCGCCTGTCCCGTTCGCGTTCTCCGTCGCACTGGTGTTTACACCCCAAAACGTGACCCTGCTGGTTTCAGGCCCATTTGATTTTTCATAACCTCACCATCCCCCTGGCCCTCTCTTTTTCACTCTTTCGCTCCTTCTCCGTCTCCCCGGTCCGCAACCCCGCTTCGTCTTTCTCTTTCCCCGGCACGTTCCACCCGCTCCTTAAAGCGAAACGCGAAGGAGACACGAGAGCCGCGAGAAAGCAGCGGCCGTGTGTGTGCGTGCGTGGTGTACGTGGTGTGCGCGCGCGAGAAAGAGCGAACCAACGAACGAGCGAGCGAGCGAGCGAGCGAGCGAGCGCGAGTGAGATTCCATCGTGGGTGAACTACGACTCCGATGGCTCCGGATCGATGGATCCCGATTCTAGCGGTCGATCGGAACGCAACGGCCGCGTAACGCTCGAGCATAGGGCCCCGGGCCTGTCCCCGTTGCACCGCGGGTACACGCTCGCCGCGCACCGCCGCGATCGGAGCCAGTAAGGATCGAGATCGGCGCGGCGCCGTGTCGTTTCGGGTCACGAGCTCGGGTCCGTCCGCGTGAACGTGGTTTTTTGTGCGCGAGAGGGGACCGTGTGCCCTCTTCAGTGGTGTGCCGTCTCGTCGGCGAACGGTCGACCGATCCTCCGCGTGATCGCCGATCGGTTCGACTCGGTCCGGTTTCGTTCGACCGCCGCGGAGATCGGCCGGTGCGCGTTGGTACGGCGAGTGTTGTTTACTCTCCGCTCGCTGCCGCGGGTCGTCGACGTCGCAGTGTCTCCGGAGCAAGTGACACGCACCGGATAAGACCGGAGAGGAGAGGAGGCCGGAGGCTGCCGCGAGGGAAACAGAGGGAATCACCTGGAATTCCGAGCAAACCTTCCGGGGCCGGGCGGTGTCCGTTACCGGGATCGATCGCGGACCGGGCCGGGACGGGCCGGGCCGGAAAAGTTTCGGCGGATCGGGCCCAGCATCAGCGAGCAGAGCGTTTCGCGAGGAGGCGCGGCCGGGCGCGCGCGCGCGGGTCACTGCCCCCTCTGTCGGCTCGAGTACCTCGCGTACCCGACTTTCTTGCCTCGCGAGGGAGACGAAAAACGCTGGAAAAGAGAGAGAGAAGGAGGAACGGCTGACGGACCGGCGGCGAGGGGCAGAGGGAACGGCACGGAGGGAGGAAGAGAGCGAGAGTGAGAGATAAAGAGAAGAAAGAAACGAGCGGCGAACACCTTCCTCCGAAAGATCGCGCTTAATCCGATTTCGAGTCGCCTGCGAAGGAGTCCATTCGTTGGGAACAGGGGATCGAGGGGAGGACAGAGGGAAACGGATAGAGAAAGAGAGACAGACGGACGGAGAGAAGAGAACCGCGTATACACAGACCGACAGAGAAAGAGAGAGAAAGAGAGAGACAGAGAGAAAGAGAGAGAGAGAGAGAGAGAGAGAGAAAGAGGAAAGCATGGAATCCGCGAGGCATTCGCGCGACCGGTTGGAACGCTGATCCGATCCGCGGTACCATGTCCCGTGCCCGACCGGTCACGTGAACCCGTAGGAGAATGAAATTGCCGTGGACGATGAGGAAGAAGAACGAGAGGTAGTGCAGCTCGCGCACGCAACGCACCGTGCCCGGTTTACCTTTATATGTCGTCGCGCCGCGAGAGGAATTTGGCAAAGGAAGGGGGCCCGTCCGAGGGACAGAAGAGATGATCATTAGGAGATCGATGGTCCTAGCCCTGGTCCTGGGACTGTTGTCGGTGGACCAAAATGGCGTCGGCCAGGCGTACGGCGAGCGGACACGCGGGGACGGTGCCGACTACCGGTTCACCCGCAAGCTGCCCGCGAGGGTGACGCGGCTGGTGCCGCGCAGGTCGCCGATGCTGCCGCAGGACAGCGCGACGATGGGCCTGGCGATGCAGAGCAGGGCGGTGGACACGAGGGTGCAGATGAAGGTGTGGGAAGGCGAGCCGGAGGGCACTCTAGTCGGCGAGATACCGGTCAAGCAGGGGTTCACCTACCGCTTCAACGAGCCGCCGCAGGAGTTCGCGCTCGACCCGGAGACCGGCGAGATCCGCACGGCGAAGGTGCTGGACAGGGAAGCGTTGAGCAGCGACAGGCTCGACCTGGTCGTCTTCTCCAGCTACCCGAGCTACCCGATCGAGGTGAGAATCCTCGTGCTGGACATCAACGACAACGACCCCGAGTTCCCGGAGTCCAGCATAGCGGTCAGCTTCTCGGAGTCAGCGGTGGTGGGCACCAAACTGCTCCTGGACGCCGCGACGGACAGGGACACGCCCGACAACGGCGTGGCCGACGACTACTTCATCGTGGACGGCAACACCGACGGGAAGTTCCGGCTGGAGGTGACCGGCAATCCCACCGGGGAAACCTCTTATCTCCATCTAGAGACCACCGGGAAGCTAGATCGAGAGCAGGTCGAGTACTACTCGCTGAACGTCTGCGCGAGGGACAGAGGCAAGCCGGCCAGGTTAGGCTACCTCCTGGTGAACGTGACCGTGCTGGACGTGAACGACAACCCGCCGATCTTCCAGCAGAGCGACTACGTGATCGCGCTCAACGAGAGCGCGCCGGTCGGCACCAGGGTGCTGACGGTGCACGCGACCGACAAGGACTCCGAGGACAACTCGAAGCTGACGTACTACCTGCCGGACACCGAGCGGCAGTTCACGATCGACCCGGAGACCGGCACGATCACCACCGTCGAGCCGCTGGACTGTCCTCAGCAGAGCTGCACGATGGCCGCGCATCCCGGCGGCGGCTGCCCGAAGAGCTGCGTGATAACGGTGTTCGCTCGGGACCACGGCTCGCCGCGGCAGGACGGTCGTACCTACGTAACGGTGAACCTATTAGACGCGAACGATCACGATCCCGAGATCAAGTTTAGTTATTTCCCGTCGACGCCCGGCTACGCGACCGTCGACGAGAACGCCGCTAGGGACTCCATCGTCGCGGCCGTCGCGGTGATCGACAACGACGAGGGACTGAACGGGGAAACCTCCGTCGAGATACGGGCCGGCAACGAGCTGGGCCACTTCCGGCTGGACAACACGCAGAGCTTCGACATCGTGCGCGTGAACGGCCGACTGGACCGCGAGGAGATCCCCAAGTACAATCTCACCGTGGTGGCGACCGACAAGGGCACGCCGCCCAGGTCCGCCACCGCCTACCTCGTGATCCACGTCAACGACGTCAACGACCACGAACCGGTCTTCCAGCAGAGCGAGTACTCCGCCGTGCTCTCCGAGCTCTCGCCGACCGGCAGCTTCGTCGCCAGCATATCCGCGACGGACGCCGACTCCGGCCTGAACGCCCGGATCTACTACGACTTCGACTCGGGCAACGAGCAGGGCTGGTTCTCCATCGACCAGGACACGGGGCTGGTCACCACGGTCGCCACGCTGGACAGGGAGGTGCAAGGCAGCATCGAGCTGCACGTGTCCGCCAGGGACGGTGGTCCCAATCCCAAGTACGTCTCGACCAATCTGAAAGTGACGATCCTGGACGAGAACGACGAGGCGCCGCGATTCTCGCAGAGCGTCGTCGAGGTCACCTTGTCGGAGAACACGCCGCCCCAGAGCCTGGTGGCTACTCTGACGGCCGTGGACAACGACCAAGGCACCAACGGCAGCGTCGCTTACAGCTTCCACTCGAGCGTCTCCAGGGATTACCCTAAGACGTTCGCGTTGGACGGGTTGACTGGACAATTGACGACGAAAATCCCACTGGATCGAGAGACCACGGCCGAGTACAGGATCTTGGTGATCGCCAGGGACCAAGGCTCGCCGCCGCAGTCGTCCACCGCGACGGTGGTCCTGACGCTGGAGGACGTCAACGACAACGCGCCGGTGTTCTACCCCTGGCGCTATCTGCTGCATATCCCCGAGGACGCGCCGCCCGGAACCACCGTAGGCAAGGTGACCGCTACCGACGCCGACGCCAGGGAGAACGCGCAGGTGAGGTACTCGCTGGAGTCCGGCGGCGAGGGTCTCTTCGTCGTCGACGAGAGGACCGGCGAGATCGCGCTGCAAGGCTCCTTGAGAGCCGCCCACAAGACCCTCTACGAGCTGAAGATCTCCGCCAAGGATACGGGTGACAAGGTTGCGTCTAGGAACGCTCTAGTCGAGATCATCAGGGAGGAGGACCTGGAGCCGCTCGAGTTCGACACGTACAACGGCTACAAGTTCCATATACCGGAAGACAGGGGCGAATGCGGCTCCGTCGCGAACCTGTTCAGCAGGGAAGTGGGGACCGTCCAGGTGGCGCAGTACGGCGCGGCGAAGGTCTCGTACGCGATCGTGTACGGCGATCCCAAAGGGAACTTCAAGATCGACGAGAGCACCGGCACGATCACCACTTCGGGATGCCTGGACCGGGAGCAGATCGCTTATTACAGCCTCCAGCTGTCAGCCAGGGCTGGCCTCGCTTATGGCCAGACCTCCGTGAACGTCGCCGTGCTCGACGTCAACGACAATCCCCCGAGATTCCCCAAAGGAGAGATAGGGGACGAGGTGTTCCTCAGGGAGAACGCGGCCGTGGGTCAAGAGGTGTGTCTCGCGAGAGCCAGGGACAGGGACGCGGGTGCTAACGCTAGGATCGTTTATTCCCTGATGCACAATCCCGCCGGGCAATTCCGAGTCGCCGAGAACTCGGGGATCATCTACCTGGACAGACCGATCAGAGCCGCGCCTGGCACGGTGCTGCACTTGGAGGTGACCGCTACCGATTCCGGCAATCAACCGCTGTCCGCGCAGCATCAGGTCCGAGTGACGATCGAAGACGTCAACGACCACACGCCGGTCTTCAAGCTGACCAGCTACGAGACTTCTCTGCCGGAGTCGACGCCGGTCAACGACCGATTCTTCTCCTTAACGGCGACCGACGCTGACCTCGGCGCGAACGGGCGCGTTCTCTACAGCGTGACCGACGGCAACGCCGAGGCGCGGTTCGGTATATTCCCCGATGGACAGTTGTACGTGAAGAATGTCCTGGACAGAGAGGAGCAGGATTACTACGCGCTGGAGGTGACCGCTACCGATCAAGGCAGCCCCGCGAGGAGCTCCGTGGTGCCGGTGGTGGTCCACATCATAGACGAGAACGACAACGCGCCCGAGTTCACCAATTCCAGCTTCATCTTCCATCTCAGGGAGAACGAGCCGCCGGACACGTTCGTCGGGAAACTGTTAGCCACCGATCGCGACGTCGGCCGCAACGCGGACCTGATGTTCTCGCTGCCCGCTAGTCAACAGGACTTCGTCGTGGACCCTAGGAACGGCTTCATCAAGTCCCTCAGGGTGTTCGACAGGGAGCTACTGGTCAGCAACACCGGCAGCAGCTACGTCACGCTGGAAGCCACCGTCACGGACAACGGCGTCAACAGGCTGAGGGACAGGGTGAAGGTGGTCATCTATATTACCGATGTGAACGACAACGTGCCGCAGTTCCAGAGGCTGCCGTACAGGGTGCAAGTGAACGAGGGTGCGGCGACCGGCACGCAGCTGCTCAGGGTGTACACGACGGACGCCGACGAAGGGCTGAACGGTGACGTCTTCTATTCGCTGGAGGATGGGAACCAGCACGGTCACTTCGCCATCGACGAAGCCACCGGGCAGATTTCGTTGGTCAAGGAGCTGGACAGAGAGACCTCGGATCAGTACGTGCTCACCGTGGTAGCCCACGACGCTGGCCTGGAGACGCGTCTGTCCTCCAACACCACGGTCCACATCGAGGTGCTAGACGAGAACGACAACGTGCCCCAGTTCGTAGACAACAAGTCCAGGATCTCCGTCCTGGAGACCACCGCCACCAACACCGAGCTGCTCAGGTTCAAGGCGACCGACGACGACCTGGGACCCAACAGCGAATTGGCGTTCGCCATATCAGCCGGCAACAGGAGAGACACCTTCTACATAGACCCCCTATCCGGCACGCTGTACCTCCGCAAGCCGCTGGACTACGAAGAACTGGAGAGGTACACGTTGAACGTGAGCTGCAGCGACGGAGGCCATCCAAGGCTGAGTTCAGTGACGACGTTGCTCGTCGAGGTGATCGACGCGAACGACAATCCGCCGGTGTTCCCGAACACGGCGATCGCCAGGCAGATCAGAGAAGGGATCCACGTGCACACGCCGATAGTGACCATCACGGCGGAGGACCCGGACTCGAACGAGAACGGCGTGGTCACCTATTCCATCGCCAGCCAGGACCCGGAGGACCAGGTGCGGAGGTTCGGGATAAACCCGAGTACAGCTGTGATACACACCTTGCTGCCGATCGATCGCGAGGAAGTGGACACCTACAAGCTGGTGGTCGTCGCCACGGACAGCGCGCAGCCTCCCAGCGCCAGGCTGTCCGCGGAGAAGCTGGTGATCGTGATCGTCGAGGACATCAACGACAACGCGCCGATCTTCGTCAGCATGTCCGCCGTGGTGGTCCCGCTGAAGGGCACCTTCGAGCACCAGGAGGAGATCACCGTGTGCCAGCTGCTCGCCAGGGACCTGGACTCCAGCACGAACGGGCTGGTCACGTACGAGCTGCTGCGCTCGAACGTCAACTACTCGGACATGTTCAGGATACACCGGAACACGGGGCAGCTGACGATGAGGCTGCCCAGGTCGATCAGGAACAGCTTGGAGAGGATGTCCAAGTATCAGGTCGGCGTCCGCGCGACCGACGAGGCCGTACAGGCCGAACGGAGGTCCACCGAGACGTACTTGACGCTGATCGTGCCCGGCGACGACACGGCCGAGGACCAGCCCGTTTGGGAGCACCCCGGACAGATCGAGGGCAGCGTCTGCGAGAACGAGCCCATCGGCACCAGCATACTGAAAGTGACCGCTCGCAGCCGCAGGTCTGGGATCGATCTTGAATATTATGTGACGAACGTGACCGCCGGTAGCGGCGGGCCGCAGGTCGACAGATTGTTCGACGTCGACACGAAGACGGGCATACTGTCGACGGCAGCCGCGCTCGATAGGGAAACCGGAATCCAATGGTACGAGGTGGAGCTGTACGCGATCAGTGTCGGCAGCACCAGGCCGGCCACCACGTCCACCAAGGTAAGTGCGATAAGTCCGTTTTGATTGATGGATATTGATGATTGCGTCCCGTGAAAGTCGTTCATGGGCTTTTTCTTGGCGCCCGGCCTACTAGACAAATCGACTGTTTGCGGTCTTTTTTCTGGCCGCTGCGAGAGTGTGTCTATTGAGAGTTCAAGTGACTCGTAATCGTTCGGTTTATCGCTGTTTGTTTAGTGACTTCTTAGGGAATCACTGGTAGCTTCTCGGCGATCGCGGAGGAAACGGGAGTCGTTTCAACCGCTTCGGTGGAGATTTAAGTAATTTTGCAGTACCGAACAAACGATAGTTGATCTAATAATTGTTTTTGCAGTGGTGTAACAGTAATGTTAGATCTGCGTTTATTTAAATATTTACGCGAATAACATTGTTATACTGGTATGCTGTACTGTATCGGTGTTTGTTAACGTTTATTATTATTGTAATACGTTCGATAGTCAACGTGAGATTGCAATCATGAGATACGTGATCCCAAGTTAATACCTCCGCTACCAGCGTTTGTTTCAGCGACGATCCTCTCAATTGTAATATCTTATTCGAGCTAACAAATCTTCTAAAGAAAATATTGAAGATATTAAACTAAAACAAGTCATTGAGTTCCTAAATATAAAACCGTGTCTTATAACTTTCAATGATAATATCTATGGGATTTATTTCAGTTTCTTTATGTAAAATGTGAGATTGCACCGTCACTAATATATGACGCTGGCGGCGAACGTGTTAACGCATTGCATACTGGTAACTTTGTTAATTAGAGCATTTAAAAAAATATTAGAGTTGAATGGATTACCTATCTAAAATATATTACACGACAATATGATACTTGAGTTTTCCTGTAGATAGTGATATGAGTTGATCTCACAGCTATTCGTTCTCCAGACAGAAAATTACAACAATCTCGTGGTTAGCTTTTGTCTCGACGAGTACGCTAACGGGTTGCATACGATCGGGATTCAGGACCGTCGACACAGGAACCGGAGATCGTACACGATAATTCGATTTTTATGAATGAACTGAAACTCGGCGAGAGTCTCCTTCTCGCAGCCTTATTTCACTCGTCAATTAATATAAACCCGGTTGCTCTGGTTATTATTTATTCAAGAGTAAAATTAGTTCGAGCCGGTAAAGTTCGATACGGATTTTTACTTTATGAACCGATTCGACGCGTAACCCTTCGGTCCCCCGATACTCTACGAGAATCGGGCCCTGATTTTACGATCAGCGCGCGTATCGTACGGTGCTCGGCGAAATTAAATTTATAAAGATCGTCGGAAGGGGGGATCAGGTACTCGCGATATTTTCTACCGTTCGGAGCGGCCAACAACTAGGGCAAACAGCGACGCACCTCGAATCGCTTCGAACGTACGAGACTCCAATCCGATCTCGACTCGATCTTAGAGAACTCTTGAAAGTTTGGGAGAGATACGTCCATTGGTCTCGAGGACCTTGACTTCAACTGACGAAACGCTCTATTTAGGGGTAGGCTCGAACTTCAATTTGGATAAAAATTCTGACACTTTGAAAATTCTTGACACTCCGAATTCTCGAAATACTCTTGAGCTTCTAGCAGTCCAACTATCGGCCAGTCGAATCGACTTCTAATTCCTTCATAGAAACTTGGAAATACTATCGAGATATCTACCGATTTCCTTGCGTGTCGCTGAATCGACGTCTTCGATGAGCAGCATATTTCGAATAATTGTAAAAGAGGGAATCTAAACCGAGTAATCTTGATCTGGTAGTTGCAGTGTCGAGACTCATCGAATCGTTCGAAATATTGTAGACGCCGATACCGTCGAAGACTGTCAAGGGGTTTCGTAGAGTCGAGTCACGCTCGGATTCGAATTTCCCGAGTGTCGAGGGACTCGGTGCCGTTTCGAGGTTCGACTGGCCATAGCTAGGGGTGAACGGGCAAAGATCGGCGAAGATTGTTAGAAGGATCGCATCGATTACACCGTATTTACCCGTCTGTGCGCCTCGAAACTTTCCGAGGCCGGGCTGTATTTTACGAACCACTCGCGATACTCGATCGTTGCGAAAGCAAACGTTCCCCGAGTGGAAATTCCATCGCCATAAATAATACCGGTCGTTTAACGTTCCGGGCCGAAAGTACCCCGCTGGAATCTCCTCCATTTCCAGTCGCTTTCGAGAAAGATCAGCCGAGCGAGGGCCGTGGTGCGCGACGAGAGCGAGCGCCGAGCGGAACGCCGATCCGCGGGGCTCGTTTGTCACGAGCGTAACGCGTCCGAATGGATTTATTAATCCTCTCCGGCCGGGGGGTCACGTGATGCGCGCGCCTCGCACAGGCTTCCCGTCTTACGGCATTGGCGTATACATACCGCGATCATTCGCGAGCCGATGGGAACTTCGGTTGTTTCGCAACAATCCGACCGTTGATTAATTAGTGATAGAGAGTTGGGAATCGGGATGAACGGTGCGAAGGTAGCGAGAACGGTTACGTCAATGGCTCAACGGAAGAAGGGTTTGTGGATCATGGGATGCTGTGTCTTGCGTGATACTGCAATTTCTTCGCTATTGTTGATGATGCAGTGGGAAGTGATGGGAAAATCGTCGCGAAAGTGACCGAGTTTCTGTGTTTCTTGAGTTTTAGGTTTTTAGAGGTAGCAGTTAAAGTTTCAAAGTTTCAAAGTTTCGAGGTTTCAAAGTTTCAAAGTTTCAAAGTTTCAAAGGTTCAAAGTTTCAAAGGTCCAAAGTTTCAAAGTTTCAAAGTTTCAAAGGTTTCAATGGTTCAAAGTTTCAAAGGTCCAAAGTTCCAAAGTTTCAAAGTTTCAAAGGTTTCAATGGTTCAAAGTTTCAAAGGTTCAAAGTTTCAAAGGTCCAAAGTTCCAAAGTTTCAAAGGTTCAAAGTTTCAAAGTTTCAAACTTCTAAAGTTCCAAAGTTCCAAACATCCGAAGTCCCAGTGTTTCAAAATTTAAAAGTTCGAAGGTTCCAAAGTTCCAAAGTTCCAAACTACCAACGCTCTAAAGTCCTAAAGATCCAAAGATCTCAGTATTTCAGAGTCCCAAAGTTTCAAACCTCGAAGGTTCCAAAGTTCCAAAGTTCCAAACTACCAAAGTCCAAGTCCTAAAGATCCAAAGATCTTAATATTTCAGATTCCCAAAGCTTCAAACCTCAAAGGTGCCAAACCCGAAATTCCCGACTCGCCAAGTTTCCAAGCTTCCGACTGTCGAAGTGGCCGGACACTTTGAAACAGGACTACAGATCACGCGAGCCACAGTCCGGACGAGCGAGGAACAGCCGTTTCCTAAACGTTAGCGGTTCTAAACTCTCGCAGATGCGAAGCGACCGGGCGACGATCTCGGAAGACCGTCCCGACGGATTTATCATTCCACCGGGATATTTGGTCGAATCGGCGATCGTCGGGACGATTCCCCGGGCCCCGGCGGGAACATCGGGCCAGACGATAAACACGCGGTCGATCGGCCGTTGAACACGGCCGAAACGAACAAAGAAACGCGAACGATAGGGACGGTGGAAAGCAAGGTGGTCGCGTCTCGGGACCACTTTCCTCGGTCCATTAAGATATCTCCGAGGCATCGAGGAATCGGCCGCTCCTAACTCCTCCCTGCCGGTTCCCCTCGTCAGCCCACCCCCTTCTCTCATTCGATACGACATTTCTCACTGAAAATTAGCCGAGTAGCCGCCGGCTTCCTCCCGGAACACCGTGCGCGATCTCCAGTCTTCTCGAACATTTACGCGGGTACCCAGATTCTCATAGGCCGCTTCGCGGGAACTGGAATTAAAGAGAAATTTCTACGTCCTGTTGCGATCTCGATCTCTATTTTTCGATTTTTAGGCCGGCCGAGGAGAGTGAAGCGATAAGAACACGTGTTTCTCAGATGTAGGAAACTTTATCGAGTGATGCCTTCGATATTCTTAACTACTGTTCTTACTTAACCACTTTGATCCACTTTCCGAAATATCCAAGGCAGCTGCGAGTCTGCTCCAGAATGATCCTTCACGAAAAGTCTGGAATCCACGGAATTTCTCACAGAAATTCTTACGAATTCGTGAAAGTTAGAACCGGGTCGACTTCCAACTTTACTCATGGAATCCCTAGAAATTCATCTATCGAAATTTGTATTAACGATCCAACCTATTGCTAACTCAATTTCGTTATCACTTCCTCGGAGAATCGTCCTCGCTCTCGAACAATCGAAAGAGAATTCAAAACAACTCGGACGAATCTCTCAACAACTCGCTTCTCCCTTCTTAACTGCGAAAGCCCGAAGAAAAAGTACACGAAACGTCGAGGAGCGAATCCCGGAAACCCGTGCACACGCCGCGAATTCATGAAGCCCGCGGTTTAACGATCGTCCAATCGAACGACGCGCGAGCCCCGGGTACGTCGGGGACTTCCTTTTCGGAAAGGCACGTGTTCCTATCCCTCGATCATCATCCTCCGAGCCGATGCTCGGCGACGAGCCTCCGCTCCGCGGGCCGCGGCGCGCACGATCGAGAGCAAAAGCGAAAGGGAGAAAGAGACGAGGAAAAGGGGTGGCGATCACGCTCGCCGGGGGGAGGGGAGGCTAGAGGAGAGCGAGAGCGCGAGAGAGGAGACGAGGGGAGCGGAGTGGGAGAGAATAAACGACAAGATGAACCGCGTGCCAGGAAATCAAGTTGGATTCGAGTCCTGGGCTGCCGTGGCTCGCTCGCTCGCTCGCTCGCTGGCTGGCTGGATGGCTGGTTGACTGCCGCTGCCGGAGATTCAGAACTCGAGAAAAACTTGATCTCGGACGAACGCATACAAACAGCCCGGACGTAGGTAAAAGTCGGTCCATCTCTACCCCCGGCGCGACTGCCGCTGGCCGCTGCTCCTGCCTCTGCTCCTGCCGCTGATGCCGCTTCATTTCTGAACATTCTCCGCGCGCATACTTTTCTACCATTGTACATCTAACGTTTGATTTTCCTGTTGGTTGCTCTTTGCTCCTAGGCTTGTTCCGGGGTACTCGAACCGTAGGTTTCTAGGGATTCGGTGTCTTCGGGGTTACTGGCAGGTTGCTTCGCGTGGGATTCCGTGTCCTTTCGGATGATGTTTCGATGGAGTCCGGGGCTTGAGAATTTTGAAGGTTTTGGAAGTTTTGAGTGTCGGATGTCTTAGGAGTCTTGAGAGTCTTGATTCTCTAGGGAATCTTGAAGGTTTTAGAAGTCTTGAATGTCTTGGATGTCTTAGGAGTCTCGAAAGTCTTGATTGTCTTAGAAATCTTGAAGGTCTCAAAGTCTCGAGTGTCTTGGATGTCTTAGAAGTCTGAAAAGTCTTGATCGTCTTAGAAATCTTGAAGGTTTCAAAGTCTCGAGTGTCTCGGATGCCTTAGAAGTCTCGAAAGTCTTAATCGTCTTAGAAATCTTAGTTCTTAAAGTTCCGAATGCCTCGAACATCTTAATCCTCAAAGTTATAAAATTCTCCAAACTCCCGAATACCTTCGAAATCTCAACACTCCGAAAACTCCCGAGAGTTTCGAAGCGAAGTATACGGAAATCCCTGAAAACCCAGAAACTCCTCGAAGTCTCCCACATTCCGTCGTCCAGCGCGTCGGCGAGAGAGCTAATTTCCATATCCATACGAAACCGTCCGTCTCGCGAGTTCACCGGACAACGGTAGCCAGTGTCAACCGATCAGCGGCTGGTTACAGCCGGCAACGGCCACTATTTGCCTTCGGTTCGATCCTAGCCGCGTGTTCGCCGGGTTACCCAAGTTACGCTTTCACATTCGTAAAGCCAGAATTCTCGAACATCCTCCTCCTTCTCCGGTCCTCGAGGCCTTTATCGTTTCGCTGTGGGATCCGCGGGTCCGCTCGGGAACCGACTCTCTTTCTCCTCGGTCCGGACGTTTTTGTCCGGATATCCCTCTCTCCCTCTTTCTCCTCCGTCGTTCCCCTTTCGTACCACGGATCTCTGTTCGGGACTGCCGTCCCCCTTCCACCCCCTTCGACCCCTCCGTCCCCCCTTCACCCCTCCGGCGTTCGTTCTCCCCCGTCTTTTTCTAC
The DNA here is from genome assembly GCF_051020985.1 of Nomia melanderi. NCBI lineage: Eukaryota > Metazoa > Arthropoda > Insecta > Hymenoptera > Halictidae > Nomia > Nomia melanderi. The sequence goes on along the minus strand of NC_135000.1, from coordinate 29,865,968 downwards.
GTTCGGCCATCGACTTCGTATCATCGACTTTTTGCCGGGCCACGGGGATGAAAGCCGGGGGATATATTCGTACCGATGTCGTCTCGGATCGCCCGGCATTTTTGTCGAGCCCTCCTCCTCCTCCTCCTCCTCCCTGGCCGCGCTCCGCTCGTCCTCCCTGTTCGACGTCCGTCCCTCGCCCACCTTAAACGGGCCCCGGCTCAATTAGAACGTTCCTTTCGAACGGTGTAATCGCATTCGCGTCGGAACCGATTCTTATTCGGGGAAATCCGATCGAACCAATACGACCGCTTCCGCGTTGTAGGCTTAGGCGTTTCGTTGAACAGTCGAAGGGATAATGAGGAATTACTGGGATGCTTCGAGGCGACTTTCGATGCGATTCCTGACTCGAATTTTAGAGAGATTAAATATTGACCTGTTGACTGTGGAATTTACTTGGAAAAATCGATAAAATCGAAAAATGCAGCGTGTACTCGTCGAACGCAAGACGAATGCGCGTAGAGTATATTTTAATGAAAGATCAAAGCGAAAGAAGAAGAATTACATGTTTATGTGAAAAAATAAAGAATTCATCGCCGAAAGAATTAGTATCGTGTCAAGCTTTACGATGACGCGTATGCTCGTCAAACACAGTTAACTGGTTAAAGACTTTTCGTTTGATTTGAGGATTCATTTGCTTTCGGGGAAATTAGTTCTAATGTCGAACGCTCTTTGAATCGTTGATAATTTATGGTTACGGAGGTGTAGGAATCTTCGCGATGAATTTTTTTAAGTCTGAAATTCGTTCCATTGAGTAGAGTAACGATTGCTGTATTATAATATTGAAAGTGGAGTATTAGAATATATAAATATTAGGACAATATTAATTTCGATACCGTTGTAATTACAGAAACTCACGAAAAGAACTTTACGCGCGACAGATTCAGCTGTCCCGCGGTTTAATTGAAAGATGTGCTGCATAGTTATTACGGAGATCCATTCCCGTCGATCAAGGGTCATCACCGAACGTCGCAGTTTAATCACACCGGATTTCCATGTATCCAATACGTCACGTCCGAAGAATCTCCTCCGTCTCTCGCACACGTTCCACGCAGGTCACTCGCGTATTCCAAACCCTTCGATTAACAAGTCAACATTCCGGAAACCGTGGCTCCCGCAGCCGTCAATTAGACCACTTCTCAGCCCGCGTAATTGTATTTGCATCGTTTCCTCGGCGTAGAAAGAATCAACAGACGCGTCCCCGTCGACGCGACGTTGCAGCTTGTCGATTCAGCTTCCCGGTCGCCTCGCGATCCGTTGACGAATCCCATTAGTACGAGCACCGTGCGAAGCGACCGCTTCTTGGAAACGGAAAATTAGGATTCGGCGTTCAGCTTTCGATCGAAGTTCCTCTTCAAACCCTGCATCTCCCTAGAGATGCACAGTTCTGTTTGCTTGGTATTTGTTCAATAAAACTACGAGCTGACAGACTAATTGACTGATGATCGCCGCTCGGGATGATAGAACTAGTGTCTTCGAATTCGTGGAATGTATTGAATTAATTAGATAGAGAAGACCGAGACGAATCTGATCAGTTCAGATTTAACAGCGAGAAACTAATGATTAAAACTGAGAATGAATTTAAAGTTCTAATGAACAGAGATTCAGCTTCGATACCGGTAAAATCAAATTTTTGAGAAAGTTAAGAACCTTCGTTTTCTAAGCAAAAGACTAAAAATCGAGAAACATCCGACTCACCTCGGTGAAACCTACTACACAACATTACAACTACCGTGATTAATCATTAACGATAATCAACATTATCTTAAACATTCAATTAACCCGAGAACATTTCGCAGAAGTTCGTCTAAAACTCGGGAACCCTAGTTAGACTATCATTCCGAGGCACTCAACAGGTTCCCGATAATCAATCATTTCCTCCGTCCTCCGCAGCACACCCTTCCCGTTGATCGCTAGCTCGTTTCCAGCATCCAGCAATAGGCACGTTAACCATCTCGAATCCACGCCGGTGGAACATCTCGAAACAGATCTCCGCGGCGCAGGTCCATACATCAAGGAAGCTCCCTTCGGGATGTGTAATTCTTCCGCAGTCTTATTTCAATTTCGTCGGTCCGGCGCTGACGCGCTCGCGCGCGACTTTAACGCGCTTAATTACCGGCATTAAACTCCCGTTCGCAACTTGTATACGTAACACGGTGTTATTAACGCGATGCTGTAATAATTACGGCGGCTCGGCTCGGCGCGGCGCGGCGCGGCGCGGAGCGGCGTCCGTGGCCAGGGCCGGCTAATGATACGAGAACAATTAATGGTGAATAATACGCGGCAAATTGGCCCCGGGCGAGAGATCGACGCCGCGTCCCTCTCTCGACGGGGCCCCGTGTTTCCCCCTCGTCTCTCACGGTCCCTTTCCGCCTCGATGAAATCGCGATTCGTTCCATGGTTCCGCGTGTTTCCGCGCCGGACGGACGGTGCCCGAATCCATAATTTAAATGAAACACGCCGAATCGGCGCGCATCGAACGGGACGGGGGCCGCCGCTGCGAAGGCCGTCCCGTTCGCCGTATAATCTCCGGAATTTCTCAGTTTGATACAAATTAATGCCTGCGCCTCGGCCCCGCTGGAATTCGTCCCCGGCGCGGGGCGGAATTAAAACTTCAATCGACGGTGGCGCGTCACCGTGCACGGTGAAATCCGGTGTAACGCGGTTAAATATGTTACGTGTCGCGGGAATTCGCGTTATAGGAAGTCGTGCCGGCCGAGATTTGTCTCGTTTAACAGGAATAATAAAAAGGAACGTGTTTCGAATGATTATTGCCCCGCCGACTCTTATTTTCTGCGTTATGAGAAATAAAAGAATTAGGGACAGGAGAAATCGGTTACAGCCGAGGAAACGATGTAACGCTCAACTTAACCTTGTTTTTGCATATCTCGTTGTATTTACGAGGAGTCGCGTTGTATGAAAATAGCGGTCGACAGGATCTTTAGGAAAGATTCGTTTTTTCCTTGGAATTTTAAGGAAAGACGATTCCTGGAGTGAACGCGGGGATTGAAGTTAGTTGACGGTTGGACGTCGAACCCTTTGCGGACGAAAATCTGTCGAGCTTTTGAAAGTCTTTCCGTGGAAAACTGAATTATGCATCGGAATGTTAAATACTGTGACACTGTGAACCGTGTTTCGATAGCCGTTATTTGAATAATTAAATGATTCGGTTGCGGCTTTCTATTTTGTAGCTAACGGAGCTTGAAGTCGCCATTATTACGGCGTTCGGCCGCGAAGGGTTAATTGCAGATTGATCTTTGGAAGTTTAATAGCAGACTTATGGATGTTTATTGCGTACTTTATTGTCTCTAGAAATGTAGGTGTAAATGTATACAGATCTCGGAAATTAGGGCCTTAGACACAGGGAATTGGAACATAAAGTTTCACTGAATAATATTTAGAAAACATAACATTCGTCGATTCGATGGGTTCCGTTGATCCAGCGTCGAAAGAAATCAATACATTCGTAATAAAACGTTTTACTAGCAGTACTTTCTTCGACACTGACGTATTCTCACAGCACTCCCATAAGCGTATGCATCTATCGAACAAATATTCAGCGACACTTCCAAAAAACGAAGGATACAACTTTCCGAACCCGTTTCCAACAAGAGAAAATCGATTTCTTCGACGGTTTCGAACTAAATCGCAAAATAGATTGAACATCCCGATTTCCGTAATTCTCGACAGCTCTCCGCTAACCGGCGAACCGACGTTGCCGTAGAAAACTGCTTGCCCGTTGTTATTATTATTAATAGATTGCACGGGACCTACTCATTAGAGGCGCGTGATAGAAAAATGCGCAGCGAATAATTTAGCGACTCGTTAAGATGGAAAACCCGTTTCTCGCCCCTCGCCGCTGGGCACGTCTCGTAAAACCGTGGGGCAGCGCGATAAAACAAAATGGGGGCCCCCGTTAATGAAATGTAATCTCGGAAACCTATGAAAGCGCGAGTCGACTTCCGGCCGAGTATCTGCAGAGATCCGCGCGAGCTGGCATCGCGTCCTCGCGTACGGAAAATGCCGGGGCGATCACTCGCCACGCGATTCCAGTTTCGCCCGGCGTTATGGATCGTAATTAGCTCGTCGATACGCGGTTAGGCGCATAGATCGCGACTCGGGAACGACCGGGCCGCGTGAGAAATCGGTAGCCGGCTGCTGCCTCCTCCTTCTCCTCCTCCTCGTCGAGCCGCTCGTAAGCGTATCTCGTATTAAACGGATACTTACAGTCGGAAGCAAGCAGCGAGCCTTGGAATTCCGTTTCCCAGTTAATTATTCCGATACGATCTCCCGTAATTTCTCCGTTTACAAGAGAGCCCGGTCCACCGAGGGATCGGAAGTCGGGGAACCGCACGGCCCGCGCGGCGAACGTTCAACACGTCACACGAATTCGAGTGACGCCATTTCTCTAACGTTTTTTACGTCAACTCGAACGTTCACCTCCTGCTCTACGATTCCTTTGGCAACTGTGCTCGATAGAATTTATTTACGGTTAATATCGGGTCTACCGGGAAGTCTGTTTTTTAATTAGAAAGGAATAATATATGTATATAGGAATAAAGGAATAATAATATGTATTTGTTAATATTTAGTGAACAATATTTTGGACTTGTAGATTTCATTTCTGTAAGTCGTTTTTGAACGCTTGGAATAACGTTTGGTAGAAGAGGAAAAGAGAATTTGATTAATCAAATCGATTGGAGATTGATAATAGAGAAGTTTTCGTTTGTATGGAAAATAAATAATATTTAGACTTTGTTGAATTAGAGGAAATCGTTGGGACTCTGAGTCGGTGTTGCAGGAGGAGGGGTTATGTTCCTTGGTAACAAATTGCGCGATTAAGATCTTGCATATCATAACCTCAATTAGATGCATTTGTGAGTATTAATAGTATGTAAATGTGCGAGAGATGGTAATGATTTACGACGATGAATGGTCGCAGTGAATTCAGGGGGCGGAATTGTTGACGCTAATACGTTCGTTCGACGGAACATGGCGGCAGTCCGGTCGACTGGCCGCCATTGTTACGCCGAGTACTGCGGACGAAACTAGAGCTGTCCGAAAGCTATCCAACTTTTGCTTAGAATTCGCTGAACGCCACGATCGGCGACAATGAAATTCACAGGGAACGATGAAAGACGGGAGAGTAACACTGCAAAAGTGTTGCTAACGTAACAAGTTCAAATTCAAGCTTGAATAATAACGAATGTACATTCTACTTGACGCGATAGCAATATCTGTCGCAATAAGTCGCGTACCCGGTATAATCGTTCGATAAGACTAACATTGAAATTTCTGAATAAGCAATCGAGCATTGAATTACTTAACCCCTTGCACTCCGAAATTCATGCGCTACAAACAGTGAACACTCCTTTCAGCTACAGACAACATCACGCATGCCTAACTCGCCAAGAATTCGTGCACAAACGAAAGAACAAAGCTCTTTCGTTCGAACATTTCTTATCCAACATTCTTCCAACTTCCAACATAAAATTCTCGACTCTCGCCGCATCGAATCGACCGACAGACGCCTTCGAAATACAAAAGTTTAAAATTCCCGGAAAACCTTGCCACGGCTGCTATAAAAAGACTCGCGACGCGAGAGCCGGCCGCACGAAAACCACGAAGAGAAGGAAGAAGTGGCCGGGAATGAAAGAGCGAGAAGGATCGGTGAAAGCAGAGTGCGTGGCGCAGTTAATTGACCGTTTATCGCGGTTAAACGAGGCCCATTAATCGGCCACCGACACAATTATCATCGACTATTATTAAATTCCCGTGGCGAGGCGCGCGTGCTGCCCCGGCTCTGCGCCGCCGCTCGGCTCTGCTCCAAATATATTTATCTAAGCCCCCGAGGAGAAAGAGAAAAGAAAGCTGCCGGGGCGGAAGAGAAGAGGGAGAAACGCGGCACGAAGGAAACATTACGCCTACATTTCGCGCGGGCCCCGGGTCCCACCCATCGCACGCCGCGGACGTGTGGGTTCTCGGAGCCGGCTCGCGCGCGCCGCCATACATCAAGATCACGTTAAAGCCGCTTTCCTGAATCAAACCGGCGTGCCACTTACTTCGTTTATCCGCGTTTCCCCCCGCGCGCGCGCCATTTTTTTCGCCTCGTTCCCCGCTCGACCGTGATTATCCTATTCCACGGCGTTCGATTGAAATCGAAACCGTTCGGTCGGGTCGCCTTTGTTCGGCTCACTTGCCGTTTCAACGGCGAGCCGAAGCGGATGGGAATTTTGCAACGTCGTTCGAACCTTTGGCATCGTTCATCCCTCGTGTTCGCGACCTGACCCTTTGAACTTCCTTGTTCCGTGTCGCTACAGCGGCAGCTAGGAACAATTTCCTTTTCTACGAACGGTTTCTCGTATTGTTATATTCGTTATATTGCAATTCTATTAATCGAACATGACATTTAAGTGTATACGTTATAGTTATATGTATGATACTTGTAGCAAACTCGTATCTTAGAAATTGCTCGGAGTGTAAAGGGTTAACCTTATCTGTATGGGGGTGTGAACGCACCACTGATTGATGAAGGCGGAATTAGGTTGACTAATGGAGAATTTCCAAAGTTTTCTGTGAAATTTCGAATTCAAATAGCTGAAATTGAACGCGATTTGTTTGGTATCAACCGTTAATCTTTGCAGTGACCGCAGATATGAGATGGATACAGAATTTTACTTTCCTTAATGATCTGTTAACCGGAATGTCAGGTAGATAGATTACGAAACTGGATATACAATGTTTCTGCCGATCCCAACTGCAACAAGGGCAGAGCGAGGGGTTAGAAAAAGAGGAGAGGATATTTTTACGCCATCGACGTCCGCGAAAAAACCGACCACGGCGAAGGTGTTGTGATACCGATCCCGCTCATCGTTACCAGCCGGGTTTTTTCGTTCGGACACCGGGCCGACCGTGTTGCAGCAACAACAAAGTCTAGTTCGACCTCGTAAAAAGCCCGGTACATGAAAACCGGCGATCAAACGGCGCGCAACGGCTCGCATTCTGCGGTCGGGAACGGTACCCGCGAGGCGTTCCACGTATTTCCCATACAGTTTCCATCAAATAATCGGGTTCAATGAATCATTTATGTAACGCTGGCACGCGAGAAATTTTAAACGAGACGCGGGCCAAGGGGGAGGGGGTAAACCATCAACGCGCGGTGTACATTACACGTAGGGTTCGGCGTGCTCGCCGGGATCGGTTCGTTTCTTTGTAAGAAAATTGGCGAACTGGAGTTTCTTTCGAAAGAACATCGGCAAATTGAAGTTCCCTTGCAAGGGAATCGACACACCGAAGTGTCTTCGCAAGACAATTAGGAAACTGACGTTTCTTTGCAACATTGGCAAATTGGAGTTCTTTCGAGAGAAAATCAAACCGACCTGTTGGAACAGAATAAAACCTTCAAGAATCCGCTGCGATGCAAGAATCACCTAACAAAAATACAATCCCATCTCGCTAAACCGTCTCGCGTTCCTCAGCAAAATCTCAAGCCGACCAGATCTTTGAATCAAACTCCCCGAACGAATCCTACCCACTCGATTAAAATCAAGCATCGACTTAAGCTAAATCGAAGGAAATGTCAATTTCGTTTGAGACGCCGTAAACATCTAAAGTTCGCGCGTCGCGTCGAGGACTGCAACCTGAAACAGCCTCCCAACGGAGGTGGCATCTCTGGAAACCCGGCAGAATATTCCCAAGAAGACATTTTCACTTTTGCTCCCTCGGCAGCGTCCGGGCGCAGCGCGCTCGGCGGAATGGGATTCGCGATTCCCCGTGATATTGCTGTCGTCGCGCGTTACCTGTCCACGGGTGGTGGTTGCTCGCTCGCCGCTCTCTTTCCCAGAAGGGAGGTAAAGTCGCTCGCCGCCCGAAATGATTTACAGGAGCGCATTTGTAAAGTTCGTCGCGTACGCCGGTCGGCCGATCCTTCAACGGCGGAGCACGAAATAAAGGAAGGCCTGGGATGGCACCTTTAATGCCACGCTAATCTTCTACTCGCTCATCATCATCATCATCATCATCTTCCCCGAGCACCCCTTCCCTCGCCACCGTCCGCCGCCGCCGCCGCCGCCGCTCCGTCCGCCTCCTCCGCCCCTCGTCGCCCCTTTGGTTATTCCGTTGTTCGTCCCCTCGGTAATCACAATCGTCATCCCGTTCATTTTTCAACGTCTTCTTTAGGGGAACGCGCCGCGTTAAGAATCGCGAAACGAATACGACTCGCGAGCGGAGATCGAATCCGCTCGGTGTTCGCGGGATCGAAGCCGATCTCGGCGGCCTCGGGTTCGCCGGAAGGTCTCGTCTCTTGTCTCGCGCGTCGGGATTAACCCCTTTGCCGCGGCAATGCCGCGTCAGGCACGTGGCGTTGATTAGAAACAGAATCGACCGTCATTACTCGATTCTTTCGTATGCAAATTAGATATTGTTCTTCTGTCGTCGATTAGTATACTTTCGAGCAGAGGCTGATGTAGAGGATGCTTGTAATTTTATTCTTCTTCCTGATAAATTAACGTACCGATCTATTATTAGTACTTGCAACGATCATGCCGGAGAAAGGAACGGGATGGGTTAACGCTGAGAATTTCAAATGTTTTATGTATATGCTACTCATCTTTTCGTAGCAAATGAATAATTAAGCAGTCGGTGTTACAGCGATTGCGTTACTGTTGCCTGCTTACCGAGTACTTTTATTCGACATCGATCCTGTTGCGATTGCTTTTCGAATAATAGACGCTTCGTCGTGGAAATTACGATTACAATGACATCCCCTAATCTCGAACCCTGAACCAGCCTTTCTAATCTAGAATTAGCCTCGTACTCAGGGATGAGCCGGAAGCCACGGACGTTTCTCGTTCCGGTAGCGAGTCAGTCGAACACCTTCTCAGCTTCCGAGTAGCCGGGTCCCTGGACACTGGGCGGAGACTTTCCCTCTGGGTCAGTGGTTCTCAACTATCCTCAGCCGTTGTCGTTTCTTCATCTTCATCGCAAACACTGTCATGTATTTAGAAATCGTGCAAGTGGGGAAAATAGGAAGTAATCAACACTGGCATACAAAGAACGTGTTACACATCACTTTCGTCTATAAGTGTCTGACAAATGTTCCATTCGAATATCGTTGTTAAAAATCAACACCAGGCTTCTCCAACGTCTCGCGACAATAAGATTCACCTCGTGAATACTAAGACTATGGAACATGACATAGAAGACAAAAAGGAATCATAAATTATTTGGTACCAGAATTCTTACATTACACTATTGTCTAGTCATTTCCGCTACCGAACATGATCATTCGACATCGGTTACCTCACAAGTTATAATTATTTCCTCGTTATTCGGAAGTTCCACCGGTGACCACCATGGCAACCAACGTGTTAACCGCTTGCGTTGAAAATCAACTCACCTGGCAAAGTGTTGCGCGTAGAATTTCATTTCTACCTGTTTCACATAGATCACATTAATTTCTTTTATTACTCATTTCGAGTCCCATTTTACATTTCAAAAGAATCTAGTATGTGTAACCCAACAGGAACATCAATCTACATAATCCATCATTGCCGATTTTGCAAGAAAAACGTCCGTTACGTGTTTCCAACGCAAGAGATTGAAATCCGCGCGTAATCCACGAAACGAACACGCCATCGGCGCGCTACATTCTCTATCCGGACTCACCAATAAGAGATCCCATACGTCCGGCGCGATAATATTCGCCGCGCGTCGAGATGGCCCCTCGCCGACCGATCAACCGAACGAAGCGGACTCGACGACGAAGCGGCAGACCGGCCGTCCGACGAATCCAACGCGAACGATAGAACGAACGAACGAACGAACGAACGAACGAACGAACGCTTATAAGGGCCCAATGAAATATTACTCTTGTTAGTCCTCTGGAAATGTCACCGTAGAATACGCGCAGCGGGGACCAATGCCGACCTCGAGATTCGTCTATTGAAATCAGCCGGTCGCACAAAAAGGACGAAATTCCAGAACCGCATACCGTTTCTCCTTAGGATAATCGTCCCGTGCCCCGTGGGGATGGATATCACTTCTCGATCTCTTCTTTCTGTTGCCTCTCCCCTTTTCCCTTTCTCTCTCTCCCCTGTCCCGCGCCGTCTCGCTCCCCCTTTCAGGTGGCCGTTCCACCGATCTTTTTCTCCGGCGTCTCTTTTTCTCCCTCCCTCTCTCTATCCTGGCTCGTTTCTACGCGGCGTCTCGCCCCTCGCCGCGCCTCATTCTCTCTTCCTCCCGTTGGATGGGATCCTTTAAAGGACTTACGCTTCTGCTGCCACTCGTCCGCTTTGAAAACGCACGGGAGTACCGGCCGCGCCGCGCCGAGCGACACTCCGCCGCGCGCAGCGCGACTCCCATTGTGTTCACCGTAATCTCTACCTGCTTTTCCGATGTCCCCGTGGACATCCGACACGAGCACTCTTTCTTGGCGGTGAGGGTGACGCAGAGAGAGAGAGAGAGAAAAGGGCAGGGAGACCAACCTGTTCTCACTGTATAATTTTTCCGGGCTGGCACCGACCGCCTGCCACGACCCTAGCACCGACGGGCTCACCGAATGATCCTCGATTTATCTGCGATCCTAATGAACCCTCTTTTGTCCTGCAACCCCTATCGCGATCCGACGATTGTGATGCTCGGATTTCATGTCGAAAGCGTCTTCCCTCTTTTGTCTCTCGATTATTTTCGACCGAGGTAAACGTCGAGAGGAAGAGTCGGCGCCGGTTTTTTGCTCCTTTATCGTAGCTTTCGGTGGTTGATTCGCTTTGTTTGGTGCGGGATCATCGAGTGGGAAATTGTTTAGCGATGATTGGGAACTGGGGGGAATCGTTGGATGGTAATTGGGAATTATGGAGGATTGATGGATGGTTACTGGATGGTGTGGAGAATCGTTAGACGATCGGGAACTGGGAGAAATTGTTGGATGGTAATTAGGAACTATGGAAACTTGGTAGATGGTCGCTAGATAGCGTGGAGAATTGTTACACGATAATTGGGAACTATGGAAAATTCTTATAACCGAACACTGGAGAAAATAATTAGACAATTAAAAACTAGAGGAAACTACTACGCGCGAACAATGGACAAACACAATCGCCGTCGAACCAAAAAATCCCAGCCGGTAAACATCTACACCATTCTTCTGCGTTTCTCGCGATCCGCCTTTCAAACTCCCTTCAAACGCAATCTATTCATCGAAACGTTCGCACAACCATAAACATCGCGAGTACCGAGTGCCATTCGAAACACAGCACCCACACGTCCCATTCGAAAGCCTCCGCATTCACCATCCGCATCGGACGTATCCAACACAAGCGAATTTCGACGCGTCTCGCCCCAACGATCCCCCAACCAGCAGAAACGTCCATCGACGAACGGACAAGCGCGTGCCGAACGAGCCGCGGAAGGAAGCGGAAAGTAAAGAAGCGAGAGAGAGAGAGAGAGAGAGAGAGAGAGAGAGAGAGAACGGGCACGGGATGGAGGCTTAACGATTCTGGAAACGGGAACAGAGGCGCGCGGAAACAATCAATTTGCGGGGTACGGGACGCAAATTAACCCTCGTTAATATCATCGACGTTTTTACGGGGCGTCACGATCCTTTTTATCCGGCCGTATTCGCGTGTAACTGCTTCGAATTAAAGCGATCGGGGGCCCCGGCCGTCCGGGCGACGTAAGAAACGGCAAAAAGGCCAGAATACGCGGAAGATTATGGGCATTATTCAATTATGACATCATTAAGGGTTTGTTGCGCTTTCGGCGGACGCTCTGCCGTCTCTCCTCTATCCTTTCTCTCTTTCCCTTTTTCTCTCTCTCTCTCCCTCCCCTCCTCTCTTTCCCTCCCCTCGGGTTTCTCCATCGACGAGTCCCTTTCTGGATCCGTGAAACGCGCTCCGCAGCGAGGCAAACGCGCGGCGTTCGCGGCGCATCCACTCGGAACCGCAAAACGTTTCTTTCCGCCGAGCGAAATTAACGATACCCCGTAGCCGGCTGAACGCAAAAATGCGTAGAAACGTGAAGGCCGAGGACAGGGAGGGACGGAGATCATCTCCGCGAGAGGCCGAACTGCGAAATGAAGTTATCTCGATCCCGGGAACGGTATAAACACTTTTATGCGCCCGCTCTAACCCTGCACTCCGGCCATCCCCCTCCTCGGACACCTGTTTCTGTTCCCGAGAAAACGAAATTAACCCCGTCCCACGGCCGATTCGCCATTTATCGCGGGTTCTAGATAAGCAAATCATTTCCCGGCAACCTTCTGAGCGGCTGCTTGCATTTCTGCTGGGATTTCTGGGCTTGGATGGTTCCCGGTATCGCTCGGATAGAGTGGATTGACGGGGCTGCGGTATTAGGATTCGTTGTTCGATGGACTCGGCCGGAGTTTGAAGAGCGAACGATGAAACGGTTGTGGTAGGATTCGGCAGAGAGCTGCGAGTATTTGTGAGCTGTGCTTGTTGCAGTGGAGTGCTCAGTTTTGAGGAATTTTGTTGGGAACGAGTCGTGTTTTTATTTTTGCGTGGAGGTCGAGGTAATATTAGTATTGATGGTATTAGTGATACTCGGTATTGATAGATGTTAACATTAGTATTAATAACATCGCTACTACTTAATATCAATATTAATATTAGTATTAACACTACCTACTCAACATTAACACTAGAACTACCAAACCCAACGCCCCAAAATAAATTCGTCAGAAATTCCAAAACAAGTTCCAGGAGTGCAGCAATAGCAACCTCGATCTCGAAGAATCTACTCTCCTAACGTCTATAAAAACCATAAACAGTCTTACTACTTCACTGTCGATATCAACGTACCAGCACCAACAATACGACTAAAACTCATCATTAACATCAACATCAATAATACAACCTCAATACCTTATTACCATTCAAACGCCAACAAATTCTCGAACACTCTCCTCTATCCACCGTTCGTCATCAGCCGTTCACAAAGCCTCAATTTCACTCCCAAAAACGCGCAGCCAGCCCGACAAGAGGGAAAACGCGCGAAAGATTTCGTGGCCGAAGGGCGGAGCGGAGGGAGCCGGTGCAGGCGGACGATTCCTCGAAGGCTGCGTCGTATCCTTTCATAATCGTCCGACCTTCGCATAGTGATCATTCCTGGGAACTATGTCCCCGGTAAAATACTACTTGGTTGGTCCTCCGGTTTTTATCTCGCGGCTCGGAAGCGCGCGCTCCGCTAATGACCGTCCGATACGAGCCGGAGCGTTTTCGGGGCCGTTTCGGGGCCCGCTCTTTGCCCACGAGGGGACGAGGACGGGAGGACCATCGGCCGAGCGCGCGTATCTCCGCGCTCGCGTTCCTCCGATCCGCGGGAACCCTCCTCCCCCCGCTCCGCCCTCCCCGTCGCCCTCCGCCGTCCTCTCGTAGATCCTTTCCGCTAATTCGTGAGTTTCCATTTCGCGTTAAAATATTACCCGGCCGAACGCCTCCGACTATCGTTCGCATCGGATGTCCATTAACCTGGTAGAGTCTCCTCTTCTTGTGTTTCTTGTTCGGCTCGTCTTTTTTAGCGGTCGCTTTTTTCCCCACGCTCTCGTCTCTGTATATTATCCTCTTATTCCGGTAATTTTATACACGGCCATTCAAGTGTGTATCGTCGACGATATTCGTTATTCCCGACGTTTATTCCTTTTCGTTCTCAGCCTGGTTTTTCATCATTCGCGAGAACCACTCTTCCACCACGCTTCATCCTCCTGCATCCTTTCGCGGATCTTTTCGGCTAATTCGTGAGTTTCCATTTCGCGTTTATATATTACGCCGGACGCCTGCCACTATCGTCCGGATCGAATGTCCATTAAGCCGGTAGAGTCTCGCCTTTATGCGCCGGTTCTTTCGATTTCTTTGGGGCGTTCGGTTTTTTGCAGCTTTGTCTCGTCGCGTTGTTCTCTTATTTCGATATCTGTGCGTTTCGATAGGTTTGTTATTCCCGTTCGTTCTCCTTTTTGCTTTCGCCTGTTTGCAGCTGCGCGCCTCGTCTCGCCTTCGTCGTCGATCGCGCGTCGTTCCGCGAGCGAGCAACGCGCTCTTTTGAGCAGCGGCTCCGACGGTTCCCGATCGTCATCGTGACTCATAAATCGGGCTCGGACGCGAGGCGTCGCACGCGACAGAGTCGGCCATTATACGTTCGGACGGATTTCTCCGGTCGAATGGCGAGTAACCGCGACCGAACGTCGACGGAGAGAAGTATTATCGTCTCGTTGAAACGGGAAATACATGAATTATATGAAAATTATGCGTAAAAACTTAGTCTCCCTTCTCGCTGATCTCCGAAGAAACTCGTATTTCGTTATAAATTCCGAGCACGCGGCAAAATGAAATCCAAACTCATCGAGCGAATTAAGAATCGCGGCCGACACCGTAGGATCTTAGAAGAACCGGCCTCCATTCGATCGTTCGCGAGAAAAATGCCTGTTCCTCCTTCCCTTCCCATTTCTGTCGCAAGATCGCGCGAATCTTCTCCTCCTCGTCCTCTTCTTCTTCTTCTTTCCGCGTAATTACGGCCGCGAAAAAAAGTAGGCGAGGCCCGAGCCGACTCGCCTGTAAATCAAACGCGATCGCGAGCGGCCGTGTGCGCAGGGTGTTCCATTCACGTCGAATGCGCGGCCGGGGATGAATGGAAAAGAAACGACGCGGACAATTATCAACCCCTTTTTTCCGAGCAATCACGGTATCGAGAGGAATCCGAGTAATTAACTTTCGCCGAAAACATTCATCAAGATAACGGAGACCTGTCCGCTTCTTTCCCCGTTCGAAAATCAACGTTCTGGCGCGCGGATTCGCAGAAAATTGGCCTAACGCTAGTTTAACAGCCGTCGGCCCCCTTCTCGGGCATGAAGCATCGTTTCGATCGTCCGTCCGGACCCGAGGAAAAATCCCGCACCTGATGTTCGGAGAATGTTTGTCCTAGAAGACAGATATTCCCCCGAGTCTCCCCTAGGCACTCCGAGAAGCGGTTCAACGTAAATATTATCCTACTCGTTCGCGATCCATCGGTAGCTTGACCAAACACCCGGAGCATCTACCTAAAACCCTACATTTCTGTCCATTATGTATCATTTCCAGCGGTGCCGTTAAATAAATCATTAATATTATCCCTCGCCGTGGAAGCAGGGAAGGGAGCGACGATTTTCTCGGACGCCTAGAAGGGTGACTGCGGCGAGGAACGATGAAGGGGAGCCGGTGTATCGCGATGATGTCGCGTTTCTATTATTGGAGAGGATAAACAGTGTTGCCAGGAGGGAAAACACGATCGTATTATTCTTATCGACGGTTATTGGACGGCTGCGGATGAATCGGTCGGGAATGCTCGGAATAATATCCGTGCCCAGGGAGAGCAGGTAGCGGTCGGGCAGGTCGGCCGGGCAGGGCCTATAACGTGAAATAGAATGATGCATGGCCATCGGGAACCGGCGGACCCCGGGCACGCCGTCAACCTCCGGCGAGATTGCCGCGGTTGATTTACATTTATTTAGGCCCTAGACAAACACTCGAACAAGGAACACGAGTCCCTACACGTCTACCGGGGCTCCCAAGCAATTCCATCTGTCAACCTCCCCCACCCACGGCTCGAGTCGCCGTGCCCTGCGCCGGCGTTCACCCCCTTCTCGCCTCTCGAAATTCTACAAATCGTCTATTAACCCCTCGCCGACCGGTCGTTTCGCTGGAAAATTGTTCGTTTTACGGTGGGACTACCGAGTGATAGGACTGAGCTGTTTAGCGTTTGGTTGAAGAATTGGGAAAGTATTTCTTGGGATTCGAAGAGCTGATCGTTGTATAGATGCAGGGATTTATTTTGAGATTTCTGTGGGAGGTTTTGTCTTAATAATGGAATGAGAGTCTTGGAATTGGCATTTTGATCTGTTTGGTAGTTTTAGAGATATTGGATTTACGGAACGAGTTAATTTGATATTGAGTGTTATTATTTGGTAAATATTGACGTCGATTTCGGTTGATGCTGTTAGAGATATCTATTGTCACAATTTTTATAAGGATCAAGCGTTGATCAGATTACCGTAGTCCCAGTGTCAATACGATTGAACCAATTCGATCATCAGTCCAAATAAAATAAACTAATACAGACAACATTATCCAATCAACTCGAGCGAATTGCTAGACAAAGCAAAGCATAAACAGACTAAAACTCCAAAACACACCGGACAACCCTAGGAAACGCAGTTTTCCCCTAGCCCCTGCCACCGAGGCGATCCCTCGGTCGCAGAGAGAAAGCTGAACAAGGAACCCCGAGGCAGAAGCGAGAGAAAGGAAGAAGCAGGAATGTCCGGCGTAGAAAGATGACGAAGGACGAGGACCGAAGGGGTAGGAAGGAGCCGGTAAAGCCGTCGTACAAAAAGCGCACGATGAACGAAGGAATAACAGAGGAGTCGTTCGGTACGGAGAGAATGAGGGAAGAGTAACAAAGACAGCCAACAACGAGAAGCAAAGAGTAACGAAGCAGAAGACGAAGACGAAGAAGACGAAGAGGAAGAGAAAGAAGAAAGAGAAGGACCTACGGAGCAACAGAGAGAGCGAAGAAAAATAGAAAGACAGGCGGAGAGACGCGTTAACCCCGAGAGTTTAGATTCTCCGGAGGAGTCTCGTTTGTCTCCCTCGTTGGGCCCTCTTCTTCTCCATCGTTGGGCCTCCTCTTCTCTTTTTCCCTCTCTTCCTAAGTCACCGTTCCGCGTCATCCTCTTCCCATTCCTCTCTGCCGGTCTCTCTTCCTCGTTCGTTGGCATCCCTCCCTCTCTCTCCCTCTCTTTCTCTACTCCAGCTCAAAGAGGTCCTTCCCTCTCGCCCTTCAGCTGGGACTCTCGGTATTAGTCTACCTTACACGCAGGATACCCTGGTCGCGCTCGTCCTCCGCCTCTCGCTCCTTCCTACACGCTTACTCACTGTTATTCTCCATCTTACACGGCCCCCGCCCTCCCCCCCGACGTCCTTTTCGTCCTCCGTCGCGCAACACGCGCCACCCCTCTCTCCCCCTCGCCCTGCGCCGCCTCGCTCGCGTCCTCCTCCTCTCGCCCGTTACTCTTTCTTCATTTTACACGCTGCGAGGCAGCGCGTACACACACCGAGGGCGCGTATTGTCGGTACGCGGGTATTCGTATACGTGTGCACCAGCACGCGCGGGCGCACAGGTATCCTCGCGGGGGCCGTTCGTTCGGTACACACTCTCGCTCGTATGCTTCTTACATTCTTCCTCGCGCATTCTTAGCGTCCACTTCGAGAGCTTCCCTCACACTTTTCCTCTCTCCGCGCGCTGCGTGCCTCCTCGGTGTCCTCCCGCTCCGCGGCGGGGCTCCGCTTTCGTCGTTTCCTTCGGTGGTCCGTTTTCTCTCGTCTCTTTTCTCACTTCGGCGTCCGAGGGTCTATTTCTGCTTCTATCTCGCGGCGTCTATGATATTTCGATGGATTTTATGTGCCAGCTTTTCTTCTCCCGCCGGTTCCAGCTTGTTCTTGCTCGTCATCGTTTCCTGTGTTCCTCTTTCCGCCTTGCGTTTCCTGTTCGCTCGGATTTTCTTCTTTGCGCGGCTCTTTATCTCTCATCTCTCATCTCTCTCTCCCTCGTGCCTGCTATCCGCGCTTTTTCTCATTCCTCCGCATTCCTCGTTCCCTCCACTCGCTTTTCGCTCGCCCCGGCATTCCACGGGAAGGGAGACACTTCCTCGAGCGGTTCGAATCGCTTCGAACTTATGACGGAGGATCCGAACCACTTCGAGCGTGGTTCGATTCGATAAAGGCCTCGGAAGGATTCGAAACATCCAGAGACTCGAATAAACTAATAATTCTAGCGAAGTTTCAAACCTTCATCACTCTTGAAGCAATCGACTATCGCGTCAAGTGATAGACTCCTATATCCAGTAGCTCCAATAAATTCCAAAACCACCATCGCCAACCCATCGAAACCCTCAAAATTTCGAATCTCATCGAACCTTCCTCGATCGACGAGACTTCTCTCGTCCATTCCCAGTCACAGACGCCGCCGAACTCCCCTGAGCATCGAGAAACATCGAATCCTAACGAAGCCGGGATTCAAATACCCATAGAGAGAGAGTTTCTACGCGCGAGTCCGTCTCTTCCCGGGGCCCGTGCACTCCGGGGCCCTCTTTCACTCCATAGACATATATCCATCCCCACTTAAGAGCGGCGCGCGGGCCCCGGCTCTCTCGCAGCGTGCTCACGTTGCCCCCCGGCCCCCCTCCGGCCCCCCGTCCGACCGCGTTGCCCTCGGTCCCCGAGACTCTCGCACCGAGAGGCCGCTCTTTCTCTCGCGCGGTGGCCAACGGGGTCCTTATCTTATGCAGGAAGGTGGTGCGGAACCCACCGGACCCCTTTGGAAGGCCCCGCATGACATTAATTTTGAAATATTATTTGGCCCTCCCCCCCTCCGCCCCTCCCTGCCCCCGGCCGGCGTCGCTCTTCCCTCTTTTCTCGCTCTTCGTCTGTCCCCTGGCGTTCCCCGCCGAGCCACACCGACCACGGCGACCGTCGCCGTCTCTTTTCTTCCCGCCGGTCCTCGCGAACCTTCTTCGCTCCACTCGCCGGACACAACGGGCTCCCTTCGAGTTTTCTCTTGCCACGGAGCTTTCTTCTCGCGACGAACGCCCGGCTGCTTTTGGTATCTTCTTCGTGGATATCGGGACAGCTGCGAGCGACCCGGAGTGGCGTGGATTTGGGGCGGTTTCTTTCGAGACGCGTCGGGTGGCGATCGTGCGGAATCATTGGAGAGAGTCTGGTAATGAGCACTGTGATGATTCGGATGTTTCCTGCGGTTTCGTGTGGGCTTTGGCGTTGTTTAGTGGGAGGGTAGTTGGATGAGTGGATTGGGAGATGGTTGGAGGTAGAGGGAATGTAAAGGAAATGCAGATAAATTTTGAGCGGTAGAGAGAGACTGTAGTGTTAAGGGTTCCTTCAATGTTCACTGGTTGTACTTGTAATACAGAATTTTCAGCCGAAATTCGGTTGAAGCTTCAATCGTAGTTACCTGCAATCTTCAGTTACGGTATTTCGTTAAATACAATCGTCTTTATGAAATTCAAATAAAATTCGAGGAAAGAATCGTGTCAACGGACCATGCCTTGCAGTATACGTTGCGATTTTAGATACCAGCACCCGTGAAATTAATTTAATCTCCTTTGAGCTAGATACAGAACATTGAGAATTGCGGATATGTAACGCTTGTCGAGACATTTGTGTTCCAAAATTGCCAATGACGTCACATCGATAATCTTGTTGCATTATTCATACTAGATTGTTTCCAAATGCGTCACTCTACGCAACTTATTAATAAACCAAATTATTGTACATTCACAATTCACTTCCAATGCAAACGGTTAACACATTGCGCTCCGGCCCCGCGATAATGCGGGATATTTAGTCAATCGTTTAATTGCTAATCCTACGGTAATGTAACATTTTAGATACGTATGACACAAATCCAAAGTAAAATTTACAACACCGAATTCCTTATTCTTTACCGTAAGTTAGAAATTTCGGTTTGATTGATGTTTAAAAATGTATCAATATAACCGACGCTCGCGTTTTTAGTAGCTGAAATTTAGCCTGCGTTCAATGTGTTAAGCACCTCTTCAACCTCTTGCGTTCACGGTTGGGGTAGGAAAATAGGGGTAGAATCTGCTTCGCTTTGCACGTCGACTGCCACGAGAATTTCTAGCGTTTCGAATAGTAACACTTATTCTTTAATAACAAAAGCAAATGATATTGAAAATAATGATTAATGATTCAGTATTAGAGTAGTCATATTATGCTATGATGTAGTTACTTAATGTAATTGTTCTTCAGAGAGAGAGAGAGAGAAAAGTATGGCTAAACCGCGAGTAGGCGAAGAAGGAGGCAGACAGACATGTTTGCGCACGCGTCGCAGCGGCTCGACGCGAGGCGACACCGCTTCCCGAATTCGGTGGCATCGATGTCACCGGGTCCGCGGGCTAGAAAAGGGGACACGGAATTTCGCGGCTGGAAGACCGCGCGAAGATGGATACTCGAGCCGCATTGTATTCAAATGAGGCTGGCTCGAGTCCGCGAGACGCGCTCGCCACGTCAGAATCCGACGATTTCGGGCAGAGCCTATGAAAATTTATCGATTACCACCCAGGATGCACCGTTCGCGGCGCGCGGCGTTACGGCGGCCATAATCGATGGTGCCCGTCGTGAGCTGGGACGGTCCACGCGAATCGTTTTCTCCATTAGTCTCTATTATTCGCGCCGATTATTATTTATCGCCTGCGCAGCCCCGTATGAAAATCGAACAACGATATCGCTTCTCTCCATGGAATTTTCGAAGAGAATTTTAACCTTGCCGATGATTTACAGGGTAGATCACGCGCCTGAAATATCGCGCGACCCGGCACGATTGAAATGTAGCTGTTCGATGTTTATTTATTGTAGTCATGTGGCTTTTGTTGCGGGAAGTTCGATGCCAAGCTTAGGAACTCGGGAACTTGGGGGTATAGGAGTTTGGAAACTTGGGAAGTTTGATGCTTTGGAGGTTTGGGTGTTTGAAGGTTCGAAACTTGGAAACTTGGAAACTTGGACATTTGATAACTTGAAAATTTGGAAATTTGGAAACTTGGAAACATGGAAACTTGGAAACTTGGAGATTTGATAACTTGAACATTTGGAAACTTGGAAATTTGGAAACCTGGGAACTTGGAAACTTCGAAACTTGGAGATTTGGAAACTTAGGAACTTAGAAGCTAAGGAAGTTAGGAACTTGGAAACTTAGGAACATAGAAACTTAGAAACTTCCAAGCTTAGAGACATAGAAACTTAGAAACTTCCAAGCTTAGAAACCTAGAAACTTAGAAACTTCCAGACTTCCAAACATCGAAACTAAACATTGAACGTCAGAACCTTCAAAATTCCAAAGTACAAAAACATCCAAATTCGAAATCTAGAAACGTAAAAGCACACGCTCGCGCACATTAAAGCGACGAAAGCCAAGTAACTCAGAATAGTCGTGAACGTGCTCGGCAATTCAGATTCAAAAGCAGTATCTCAGACGGTCGGCGTCCACGGAATGCGCGTCGTGTTCGACTGTTCCGCGAGAACATGACGGACTCGCGCGTACACGCGTGGAACAATCGTCGCGAGGCGTTTTTTTTCGACCGTGGACAGGGAGGGAACCGAGTGAGAAAGGGAGATAGTCGGACAGCGGAGAGAGCAGAAGGATCCATGCGTCCTCTCCTATCCGCGCGTAAAGATAACAAGGGTCGGGGGGATCGGCCGCGGGCACAGAGACGGTGCCGCAACATTTTAAATCTCCGGGACACCCGAATGCTCTTCCAGAAATCCGTTGAAAGTCGAGATAAGCGGCCGGCCGAGGGGGTGGCGTGTAATCTAAAGCACGTTTGTATACTTTACGGCGGCTTGGACGCGTGTAATAACGCCGGAGCCCCGTCCGCCCTTAATTCGCGATAAACCGGCTCCGTTTAACCCTTCGGAGCTACCTTCCGAGGAATCCGCGTTGACGTTGTCATTGTTACGTTCGGAAAGCGCGATTGAACTCTTGCACCGGAAATCGCTAACCCTTTGCATTCGGTCGACTGTTAGTCGCCATTTGCGAACTTTAACTCTGAATTTATTATAAAATCTGATTGTGAATTATACAGTAGTTCAGTGTTAGATTTTGTGTATTGTGTTATGAATGACATATGAAATATTGAAATGAGATTATTCCGTGCCTTGGTATATGTAAGATTATTTTTGATGGTAGTTTCGGAGATAGTTTTGTTATGAAATTGTTACGAAATTGTTACGAAATTGTTACGAAATTGTTACGAAGAGCGGAAAGTTTGTAAAAAGCGAGCGAATCATCAATTCGACTAGAGAATTAAGCGCTCCTTCGGGGACAGGTCTCGCGCGCGGCGCGTTTAATTCCAAGCAAATGGAGCATTGTATTGAAATATTCGTGGAAGGTCCCTTGCGGAACCTTCCCTCTCTCCGCGTACCCTATCCGCGCCGCTTCCTGAACGTATAATTCTTCGGGTAGAAGGGAACACCCAAATGTTCCACGTTTTCTTGCGCTCGCCTCGCGTCGGGCCCGCGAGGAAAATCTGAAATGGAGATCTACGGGATGCCTGCTATCTCGAGTGCCTGGAAACGGTTCAAACGAGGCGGCCGACGTCTACCACACTGTGATATCTTATTAGTCGTATGCCTTGCTCGAGTAACTCGAGACCCGTTAAACATCTTGAGGTATTTCATTAAAGTTTTTCATTTTATTCTCCGATCGTTTAATAACTCAAATAACTAGGTCTTTAAGTATTTAATAAATCAAGCATCTAGGTCTTCAATCGCGTAATAACTCAAGCACCCAGATCTCCAATTATCTAATAACTCAAGCAACTAGGTCTTCAATTATGTAACAACTCAAGGATCTCCAATTATCCGACAACCCGAGCACCCAGGTCTCCAACCATTCAGTAACTCAAACAACTAGATCTTTAATTATTTAACTACTAAAGCTCCCATACCTCAAATTATTTGCGGAAGTGGAGTGTAGGTTAATGAAGAGACAATAAAACACAATTCACACGTGTCGTGTTCGCGGAAGAATCGAAATCTGGTATTTATTAGTATTTTTTATACAGCGCGGTTGTACGGTGTACTTTTCGGAGTAACATCGACTGTTCGCTGCTCCAGTTAATAGTGGAGTCTCGAGATGCCGTTTTTCTGCTGTTCCAATTGAAAGTCGGATGTCGCTCGTCTGTACGCCGCGCGCCGAATGCTCCAAAAATGCTTAACACTAAAACTACCGAGCACTTCAATTGACTTTTGAAAATTTCGCTACAGAAACTCCAAGAGTGCGTCAGTTCAAACTTTAATCGATTTACAATTCAATTTGCGTAGTGCTAAATGAATTTCTTTAACAATTTCTCAGAGAAACATTTGTTACCTTTCTAATAATTGCAAAAAGAAGACATCAGACATGGGTCATTTGACCCCTCTCGTTATTTTAGTGTTAAACGCCGTCAGTCGCGTTCCTCTGTTCAACCGGGGTAATCCACTCCAAGCCAGAGAACCACAGACGGACAAATCAATCCAAACCGTGGTGACTAGGTCGCTACGTATTCGCCTCAACCCCAAAATCGTCAAACATTCGACTCAAGCAACAGTTGCACAAAACCGCGTCATTAGAAACAATATCGAATTACCTCGCGCCGCAGTCCTCGGCGCGCGTTATTATCCAGTTACTCCACTCGTCGAGGTTATTAAAGATCGAGCGGTTCACGGTTTCGGGAAAGAACTTAGGACAAGGGGTTAATACGAGACAACGCGCAGTGCCGAACCACGACGGACCCTAACCGTAACGTGAAACGCGTTATATGCACGCACTCCGGCACGCACTCGCTCGCTCGCTCGCACGGTCGGACACACGCGCACACCAGCCGCACGGTAATGTACACGTATGTGAGATCGAGGGCGTGGGGCCCCTGGGCTTCACCGCTGCCAGAAGGGGACTTATATACCCGAGCCCACAGCCGGCTTATCGGGCATACATCCTCGCTCGCAGATTAGCATAATGTCTGCTGCAATGCGTAGGTACTCTCTCTCTCCCTCTCCCTCTCTCTTCTCTCTCTCTCTTTCTCTCTCTTCCTTCCTCCCTTCACCCCTTTCCCTTCCTCGCCCCGTGTATCTCTTCCAGCAACTACCACCACCAGCACCGTCGCCTTCGCTTCGTTCTCTTTCTTCTTCGCCCTCGCCCTTCTTCGGTTCACCGTCGACCTGCTACCTTGCTCTTCCTCTTCTTCGCTGCTCCGTCCAGTGCCTTTAACGTTCTTCTCCCTTCTTCCTCTGATACCTCTGTTCTTCTGCTCCCATCTCTTCTCTTGTCGTTTTCCTGCGAGCTCTCTCTTCTTCCTAGCCCGCGAGTCTCTTTGGCTATCTCTGTTCCCTTTCCACTTTGTCGCTGTTTTCCTTTAGTCTCCGTTTTCTGTCCAGCGAATCTCTGCTTTTTCTCTTTACCTCTCCTCTTCTTTATGAGCTGCTATTTTTCCCGGCCATCTCTTTGCCTTCTAGTCTGCGATACTCGGATATCTCTGTTCCTTTCAACTTTGTCGCTGTTTTCCTTTAGTCTCTGTTTTCTGTCTACTTCCAGCGAGTCTCTGCTTTTTCTCTTTACCTCTCCTCTTCTTTACGAGCTGTTATTTTTCCTTACCCTCCCTTCGCCTTCTAGTCTCGGATCTTCTTATCGACTGTCTGTTTTTGCTCGCTTCTTCCCTTTTCTTCTAGTCTGCGAGTCTCTTTGACTATCTCTGTTCCCTTACCACTTTGTCCCTGTTTTCCTTTAGCCTCCATTTTCTATCCACCTCCAGCGAATCTCTGGTTGCTCTCTTTACCTCTTCGCGAGTTGTTCTCCATACGCTCTTCCCCTTCCCCTCTAGTTTCCTTCGTCCTCAATTTTTCCCAATTTCTCTATCCTTATAAATCTCCGCTTCGTCTCTCCTCGCTCTCTTCTATTCCGCAAATCTCTCGGCCAGCAGTCCGACTCGTAAATCGAGCCTCGTCGTAATCGTCGCGACGATCTCCCTCCCCCTTCCGCCCCCTTCCGCCGAAGAGGCCGCAGTCGCGCTCGCGCTCGCGCTTCCGATAGATAGAATCATAACAATAATAAGCGTAATAGCGGTGATCGGGGCAATAATAATCGGATGTAACCGTAATTATTTTATACGCGTAATTATCGTTTTATTCGGAGAAGATAATCGCACGTTGCGGAGTGTATCATGGCCGGGGATGCCGGCGACGCCGTCGCGCGCGGTAACCACTGGATCCGCGATGCGTCGGGGAACGCGTCGCGGAGCGGGGCGCGGCGCGGGGATTGATTAGGGTGATTGACTGGGGAGGATATAGGAGATTTCGAGAATAAAATCGCCGTTTAGCGATCGAACCTGTTCACCGGATGCTGCGAGACCCGTCGGTGCATCGTTCTTCCGACGTTTTTCAGCGTCCCCGGTGCCGCGCCGCTCGGAATCCGTCGTAACACTCGTAATAGAGTAATTCAGAGCCTCCCTCCTCCCCGTCGCGGAGCGGGCTCGCGCGTCGCTCGCATTATTCTCCCGTCGTCTTGCGTAACAGTTCTCTAAATACGCATATCCCCTCGCTCCATCGTCCTCTCCTTTATAGTTTTAATAATCGGCACCGCGATGCGGACGGATTATTGCTGTACCGTTGCTTTTTGCGCTCGTCCGTGCTCTCCTCTCCGTCGCTTCTTCGTCGCCCTCTCCCTCTTCCTCTTCCTCCTCCTCTGCTTTATCGTTCTCGAAAGAAATCGGACGCGTCGTTAAAACTTTCGGTTAATAATGTTGTGAGATTACGTTACCGGCTTCGCGCTTGAAATTTCATTCTCGCGGTGCTTCGATTGCTTTATCGAGTGGAAGGTCCGACTGTTCGGCTCGAGGTAAAAAACGTTTGAGGGATCGACGATGGCTCGGAGTGATTCGTTCCCGATCTCTCCCTTCGCGCGCCGCTTCTTCGAGAAATTCGAATTGTTCTCCGGGGAACGGCTGCGATTACCGTTCCGTCTAATGAGGTGCGACGTTGGCGGAGAGATTGTGTGGAGTACCAAAATTACTTGTATACACAGCTGCATAGTGTGTCGAAGGTTTGATTGGTAGTAAACAGGGAACTATGTGCCGATCTCTCGTTTAACCGTTGGGATTATTCGTCCGAGTTTCGATCGTTGGCTCTCGAAGAGCCGAAGCGGAGGACCGAGGACACTCGGGATTATAAAGGGTGGAATTGTTCGTTGTTCTCGTGTCTGTAATGAAGGCGAGCGAAACGGTTCCAGTTCTACATATCCCGAGCGGCAGAAAAACGCGGCGCGGACCGATCAATTTCAGCCGCTCCCCGCGGTTTTTGCCGGTGTCGTCGGATTTCTCGCGAGAAATCGCGCGAGCCCGCTTTGTCCTACATGCGATAGACTCGCTCGCTCGGCGAGGGCGGAGTGGGACGCGCGCGACGGCCGGCCGAGATAATCGAGGCTCGTTTCCCGTCTCGGAATTCTGGCTTGATTGCGGAATTCCACGGTTAACGTACAATGGAGTCTGGCCTACTGCGCGCGCGCCCGCGGATATACGCGCGCAGAGGGCGAAGAGGGAGAAAGGGAACGGCGGAGAAACGCCGAGGGAAAAAGGGAAAGGTGGAGAGAGCGGGAGAGGGAAACGGAGGCAACAGGAGGGAACGAGAAGGAATGCCGGGGAAAGGGAACGAGAGAGGAGCACCGGGGGACGAGGAGGAGGAAACCGCGGTACTCAGGGGCAGAGGAGAAATATTTAGAGAAGAGAGAGAGGGAGGGACGCCGAGAGACAAGGACGAAGGGAACTGAGGGAACGGATGAAGGGAGGAGAGATGCCGAGGAAAATAGAGTAGTGAAATACTGAGGGAAAGATGAGAGAAATATTGAGAATAGAAACCGAGAGAAATAATACTGAGAGAAAGAGAAAGCGAAATACTGATAGAAAAAGAGAGAGGACTATTGAGGGAAAAAGACAAGGCTAGAGGGAGTTATTGAAGAAAATAGGAAATGGAAGAGGGAAATATCGAGAGAAAAAGACAAATGGAGAGAAATATTGAGGAGAATAGAAAAAGAAAGGAATAATATTGAGAGAAAAAGAGAAAGAAATCGAAATACTCAGAGAAAAAGACAAAGAGCGGACTATTGAGGGAAAAAGACAAAGCTAGAAGGATGTACTAAGAAAAATAGGAAATGGAAGAGGGAAATACCAAGAGAAAAAGGCAGGCGGAGAGAAATATCGAGAGAAAAAGACAAGCAGAGAGAAATATTGAGAAGAATAAAAAAAGAGAAGACTATTCAGGGGAAAAGGCAAGGGGAGAGGGAGGTACCGAGGAAAATAAGAAATCGAAGAGGGAAATGCCGAGAGAAAAAGACAAGGTGAGTGAAATATTGAGAAAAATCGGAAAAGAGTGAAAGATACCAAGAGAAAAAGGGAAATACTGAGAGGAAGAGAGAAAGGATGAGAGCGAAAGAAAGAGACAACGCGTGTGCGCGCACAGCAACAATACGTATCGTCTGGTGGTAGAACGCCAACGGGTTACGGGGCCCGGGTACAACGAGTCGTGGGCCCGAGACGCGAGAGAATGAGAGAGAGCGAACGAGAGAAAGAGAGGAAGAGAGAAAAAGACAGACACAGAAGGAGAGAGAGAGAGAGAGAGAGAGAGAGAGAATGGGGCCCAACCTCGGCTGCCACTGCTATTATGGCCAATAATTCATTGAGTGACTGTCAGGCCCTCCGCCGACCAGCCCAGAACACCGCCGCCGCACCCCTCGACCCGCGCGTGCATTGCGCGCATACGGGGTGCCGCGAAAATACGGATTCGAGACGACGATAAATACGGATATCGCTGGGCCGGACGTTTTCCCGATGTCTCATGGGCGGCGGGCGTCTGTCTCGGCTGGTTTTATCGGTCGCTTTCGATTCCGCGCGGGGAGTTTTCGGTGTTCGCGTGTACGATTGACGACCGATAACGACGCGATACGGTAGATCGTCGGGAAAGCGAGCTTTAAGGGTGGGAAGCTCGCGGAAAGGGACGACACGCGGCCGGCGGAACTCGGTAGCGCTGGGGAGAGTTACAATATGTCGTAAAAAGATTAGAGTCGCGAAGATAAAGAGTTGTAATGAGTCGTAAAAGCGACGTTCGCGTCCGGCGAATGATATATTAATTATTATTCGTCGCTTGATTATTATTTCAGCAACTTGTACCGGACACTCAACGCGGACTGCAGCGATAGATATAATAGACGATATAAAGTAACGCGATAGAGCGATTCTCCGGACATTCGTTGAAATGTTTCTTTATTCAGATCCGTCGTTGACTTAACGACACTTTAAAGCGAACTCGAAAACACTTTCCATAATAATTCTAGTTTTCCAGCAGTCGTTCTCTATTACTCTTCCATTACTTTCCCTCGAACCTCTATTTACGTCTGATTTAGAAATAATTAACGACTGTATTAACTTCGCTTGTAACACGCCAGACTGGAGGTGAAAATTTTAAATTCAACGGACGTGTTACTCGACTCTTTGGAATTCGAATGAAATACTATTCTTGTCAGCGGTAATTATAGTTTAGAGAAAACGTGGGAATGGCGGACGCCTAGAGCCTTCCTCTCTTTTCAATAAATTATTCAAAGTAGCAGCGGTCTCGAGGGGCAATCTGATCGCGTTTTCGGGTGCCGCGCTATTTGCATGTTTCTGCGGCGCGCGTGCAACCGGTTGTCAACCGATATTCCATAATATCGATAAACGCAGGCCTCTATCGATTAATCGGGAACGGGCTTCGACGTGGCGGGCGTCGCTCCCGGTTCATAATCCCGGAATGAGCCGGCGAGATACGTGGTTATTAAGGGGACTTTTAGACGCTCGACAACGACGCGCGCTCGTTTCAAAGAGAGCAAGTAGAACGGGATAGTCGCTGGTCGGACTGTATTTAATGTTAGCCTTCGCTCGTTCCGCGAGACGAAGATCGATTTATAATTTCGTAATCGGTTAGAGGAAAGACGTACTTGTAATGCGGTGGGAGTTTTTTAGAGCCCCTCGCGGAGCGATGGAGATTTATAGAAGTTTTCGAGTTATTCAGGTTCGAGAGTTGCTGAGCTTAAGCGAATATTTTAGTTAGGAGGCTTTGAGTTATAGGAGTTGTCGAGTTACGAAGCTAGGAATTCTGCGAGTTTTTGAGTAATGCAGCTTCGAATTCCTCAAGTTTTCGAGTAATAAAGCTTCGAAGTATGAACCTTTAAATTACAAATGTTTTCAAGTTACAAAGCTTCGAACAATAAAGCTTCAAATTACAAATGTTTCCAAGTTACAAAGCTTCGAACTATAAAGCTTCAAATTACAAACGCTTTCAAGTTACAAAGCTTTGAACTATAAAGCTTTAAATCACAAATGTTTTCAAGTTACAAAGCTTCGAACTGTAAAGCTTTAAATTACAAATATTTTCAAGTTACAAAGCTTCGAACTATAAACCTTTGAATCACCAAAACTTTCGACTCACAAAGCTTCGAATAACAGAACTTTTCGATCCACAAACCTTCGAATCACAGAATTCTCCGTTTCTCGAAGCTCCGAACAACAAACCATATCGAGTTCCAAAGCGTCAAAGCATAAAACTTGAAAACACAGACCCCCTGAACTCTGAAATCTCGAAATCGCAGCAGCATCCACCTTGCAAACCAGTTCCAATTCCAAAAAGCATCGGCTCGCAAAGCTTCCCAATTAACGATCCTGCTCGCAGACACTCCCGTCCCACAAACTCCGACTCGCAGAACTTCCCAACTTACGAATCTCGAACTTATCGGCGTCGGGCCGCATACCCGCGAGAAGGCCGAAGGAAAAATCGAATTCTCGGATCGCGAGGGATGTGCCCGTGTTCGCGGTATCGAGCGGTTACAGGCAGAAAACGAAAGAGAACGGAACGGACAGAGAGAGAGAGAGAGAGAGAGAGGAGAATACAGTGCAAAAGCGTTGTTCGGAGCGGAACAGCCTGGAAAAGAGAAGCGACGGCTAGGGACGGGAAGGGAGGAGAAGAAGCGTTCGTCCGTGGAGCGGCGGAGAGCGACGAGGGGGCAGGGGGATAATTGCAGAAGGGCCCCGGTTCGCGTTGCTCTTGCAAAGAAGTCTTAAGACGAGATAAGGCCCCGGCGATAACGATTGAGCCCCGCGGGAACTCTCTTGCCTACGTGTTACACGCACACGTACGGCCGGGCGCGGGAACACGCTCGATGCTCGCACACGACGTCGGATTTAGAGCCCGTCCTCACACGTGGCATACGTAAACGCTCCGCGAGCTTGCTATCTCCTCTCTTTTTCTCTCCTCTTCTCTCCCCGGGTACGCAAAAATGCGTGCTCGAGTACTTACACGCGCGTTCTCCTCGCTATCGTTGCGATGTGTGTTGCCGCAGCGCGTGTGTGTCGAAAAAACGAGAAAGAAACCGAGAGAGCGAGAGAGAGTGAGAGAGGGGGGAGTAAGTAAAAAGGATGAAAAATCGTGAAAGATGCATGATCAGAGAGAAAGAGAGAGAGAGAGAGAGTAAGAGAGAGAGAGAGAGAGGGGGGCAGCCTCGAGGAGGAAGAATTTCGCCGAGGGAAAAATTGCCCGGTTGAATTAATTAATAGTGCTATCGAGCGGAGCGTAGAGAGCCGAGGCGGAGCGGGGCGCCAGAAAAATTCCTGGAACGAGTCAACCGCGATTAAATCGATTCCTACTTGCGCCGATAATAACTCGGAACCCGGAGCCCGCGAATCCTCGAATATCTTCAGGGTTTATCGAGGACGATCGGCCGCCGCGCGCTCGGATCGGCCGGGAATTCTGTTCGGAACGCGCTTCCGTCGCGATGGAGCGCGCCGGATCGGCCGAGCGAGTCGCGGCCTGGCGGAACTGCGAGCTGGATCGATCGAGGATAAATTGCAGATCTTTCCGAGTCACCGGGATCCTGGCGATCTCTCGTTTCCGATGTTTCACGGGAATCTGGTCCGATTTCTTCGAGCGGATCGCTTCTGGGGGAATGTTTTCGAGAGAAATGGAGCGGCCTTGTGGAAATGAAGTTTTCCGAGGGGTTGGTGTAATTTTGTGTAATTTTGTGTCATTTTTGTGTCAAGGGTTTGTATCTTTCGGTGATTCTGAAGATATTCTTAGAGAAATGGGGTTCGTGGATATAGAAAATTAGAGCTACAATAGAGATAATTGCGTCAATGGTAATCGACAGAAATCTACAGCAAATGATACAGACTTTCTACTTGAGGAATCTAGTGTTCAAACTGGAACTACAGAGGACTGAAACTTAGTACTTTTACACGTACGATAATAAATTAATCATTCTTCGCATTCCAAACTGTCGAAAGTCTCGATCAAAATGCAACGGATAATTCAAATTCTTATAAACCGTACGTTCGAGGAGTTTCTTTCCTCCTCTTGAACGATAGCTGCTTCGCTCGATCAAATAATCGAGGCTCCGCGCAGAAAAGGAGCAAACGCTTCTCCGAGGAGTTACCAGCTGTAAATAACACGGACAAACCGTAAATGATAAAGAAATAAATAAATAGAAGCGCGCAGAGGTGGATATTCCTATGAAATCCAGCCGAGAAGCCGCGCGACTCGCGAAAAATCCCGGGGAAGAAACTCCGAGGAAACCTCCGGAGCCTCCTCGTTTGTTCGAACGCTCCTCGGATCACGATCAATATCATCCCGTCCTGTTGCGAGTGCCAGAACGAAACTTTGTTACGGGACTCATTAATATAAACCGCGAAACGTACGATCTTGGCGTTGATACTCGGCGCCCGGAGATCGGTAGATCGCCTAGCGAGCGAAACGCGAGCCGATACCCCGTCGATCGGCCGATCGACAATGTATCCGAGTGCCGCGCGTAATCACGGCTGAAAATAAATTCTAATTTCTGTCCGGTCTTAACTGGCATCTCCCGCAGCCAGCGTCCAGGACGCGTTCGTCCGCGCGATGCGTTATACCCTTGCGCTCGGGACTTTTTCACCGGGGACGCTCAATATTCTCCGATGAGATATAGATGACGTTTTATGGAGCTGACTAATGAGGAAGCACATGTAAATTAAGATACAAAGGTGTATCGTTTCAGTGCTCGGGTCGATTCAGTAAGTACGCTGGGCTCGATGTCGTAGACTTTCGGATATCGGTGTATCGAGTACGGCGACTGAGTTACCAGTGCGGAGGGTTATAATTTCCTTGGAAATTGTGCATTGGAAATTGGAAACTCGGATGGAAAGTCGTTTGGAAAGTTATAAATATTCATCTAATTTCTGTTCGATGAGAAGGCGCAAGGAATTGGAGGATACTCGAGTATACAGACAGCGACAAGATGGCGCGTGCCTGATTAGTAATTCGAAGATAAATTATATGTCAGTTTGCTTAACAATAGGAGAAAGGAAACAGGTTCTCTTGCTGTTCAAGTAACTAAATCATTCATTCGCGACTTCTTCCAAATGAAACTCTGAAATAACATCTGCAAAGGGTTAACACTAGAATTACCAAATGAGTCGCATTGATTAAATTCCTCTTTTCCAATTACCAACAGGATAGCTTCTCTGAGAAGTTACTGAAGAAATAATTTAGTAACACGTAAACTAGATCATACGTCAGTTGAAGTCTCCATAGCTGCACCCTTAATACTTTATTTACACATAATGAATTGAAATATAATTTTGAATATTTTGCTGTTGCAATATTCTATATTACCCTGCGTTTCAAAACTTGAAATAGTTAAAAACACGAGTTAACTCGTAACTAGTCAACAGTGTGTTAACCCCTTGGCGTATCATTTACTTTCGCTACTAAGCTCGTGTAGCATTTTACTATCGACAATTTGGAGGAAATGTAACAAAGTTTTCTGTTCTACTTTAAGTGGAAATTTCATTTGAAACTAATAGCAAAATAGTTTTTTGCTTTGATCCGTGAGAAATGAGCAATATTCAGTTTAGTTCAATTAATCTAGAAATCTTCATCACGAGTGTCCCTCGTTACAGTATAGCAATGGGTTTAAGATCCTCCAGTAAAATTCGAAAAAGTCAGTTCCACTGCTCTCTGGTCTCAGCGTCGTAGAGAAGCTCACACGCTCGTAATATTCTTCCGAAGCAACACGAACGGCCTTTTCACCGGAGCTGATACAATATTCCGCTCGAAAATTCCATCGGCCGATCGAGCGCCGCTTCCTGCATCGTCGCGGGGCGCGCTGTAATTCCTCTCGCGCGCGGAAGCGGATAATTTTCCGCAAATAATCATCGATCATTGGGCGGGCACCAGTTACAAAGTGAAACGCGAGACTCGGCCGCGTGTATATACGCGCTCGCCGCCGCGTATATATATAATTGCCGCTCCACGTTGCCGTTCCGCGAGCCGACGCGTTAAACGCCCCACGACTTTTCATCGTTTTCCCACTTTCGATCGCGTTCCGTCCGCCGCGATTTCCCGTGGAATTCAACATGGTCGGCGGTGCTCGGTGTTCCAGCCCGCGCGTTCCTCGCGGGACTGGTACCTTGTTTTTGATCCGGAGAAAATCGGGTGTATCGGATTTCAGGCGAATCGACCGAGCGAGAAGTGTCTCTTGTTAGATCGTTAACCCCTCGCGCCGCGACTTCTTTCGCAACTCGATAGAAATCTCTCATTCCTTCTGATTCGTTAGAAAACAATTACTCATTTCGTGTTACGTTTACTCTCAAGCATAATAATTCATGATAGAGGAGTGATATTTCATTCGAACTTGGCAGAACTAACCCTTCGCGCATCAGGATCTTTGGAACTTTTGAAAAACTTTCTTTTAGAAAGCTATTGTGCATCGAAGTCTTAGATATAGAAGGAAACTGCATATGAATCTCTCGTTACTTCAACGATTAAACGATTCATTAGCTTTCGAATTTAGATATCAAGCTTCGAAATCTCTATTATAGACGTGTTCGATCAAAGGGTGAAGCGATGCCTATTTCCTGAATTCTCAGTCCTTAGTCCACGTTCGTAGAATGCTCGTTATTTATTTACATCACTTTCTCATACCGAAGGATTCAATTCATTTCAGATACTCCGACGTCGTTTTCGTATTCGCCGCGATTTCAAGAACATTCACGCGATCTCGAGTACAGAAAACGACAAGAGGCAGCCATGTGTATCTCGCTCGGTGCTTATTTTCATGAGAAATCTAGTGTCCCGCCATATGTTATTCAAATTAGATGTGATTACCAGTGGCGCGTTGATCGCAATCTTCCGTTGTTAGATAACCGCGCGTAATCTCGGACGAAAATCAGGCCCGCGGGGGTTAAATCAGTGAGTTTATGAAATAGCAACTTCGCGTCGCGGCGCAGTGAATTCGAGGATCGACCGTTCGAGCCGAGCTCGATCGCCGGCCCCGGTAGTTCCCTTCAACATTGTAGCTCGCGGAATTCCACGGGGCTGAGATCGTAAAAGCGCCGCCAGCTGCGACGAAGAGTCGGAGGCGCGCGCGCGCATCATTTCTCGGCGGTTTCGTACGTCGGACAAACGAAAAATCGTTTGCTGCCCTCTCCCCCCCCCCCCGCGCTTCGTTCGGTTTCCTGTTACGTAATCGGCGATTCGGTCGCAATGAATGTTTATCAATTTTACGAGATGGATACACGCGCGAGGCATCGGGAAAACGTTCGGGAAACGGTTTGCGGGAAATATTTACGACGGTTCCCGGGGACAATGTATTGCCCGCGCGGATGAGTTTCTGGGAAATATCTGCACGCCCCGAGTGTAAAAACGTCGAACAGAGGTTTTTGTGAAAATACGCCTGTAGCCAGCGTCGTTAACGTTCCGCCGCTGAATCGTTACTTTTACCGTGCCCGGGGACGGTTTAAATAACGCGCGAGTATTACGAGCATAAATATCGTTGACCGGATCGGATCGGATATAAAAATGAAAATTTAATTAATCTGTTACGTGGCTCTCGGGAGATGCCACTGGGAGGTGGAAATTAGAAGTGAACCCTTTGCGCGAGGACTCTTTGAAATGTAAAACCTTCGGCAGAAGATACATTATATATAGATTGATTAAACAATGCAAGGAATGAAACTACGTTCCGATCTCTTGTTTGAGTAATTAAATCATTCGTTTACGACTTGCCTTAGATATGATAATTTCATCTCTACAAGGCGTCGACGTTCGTTTGCAAAAGGTTAACTTGTATTCAAATTAAAATATGAAGAAGAAATATTTATCGACCCATTCTAGCGATATATACCTTCAGAATCTAAAATCGGTAATGATCAGCAGACAATTAACTATTCGAACAATCGAAAATCAGTGTATACTTCTCTTCTTCCCAATATTCATCTCGATCAATTCATCTCTCTACCCTTCAACTCTGCCAAAAACCCTCCCCATTTGTCTCAGAGCTACAAACTTAGGGGATGCAAAGAAGACGCGAAGGGTTGATACACCGTCCGTTGCCTCAGATTGGAAACCAGCAGCAGAGGACAGGTTTCTCTTGCAGATCGCGATCTAGGGGCACCGATTCCGCGTACAGGAAAGAAAACTGCACCGGCGCTGATGATTTAAACGGTGCCGTGAAAGTTTCCCGATCGGCGCGACGCGAGTGCGTCATTCCGCGATATTTCTGCGAACCGAGGTGAAATTCCGTGTTGCTAAGGGCCGCAACCCCCTCCCCCAACCCCTGTGCCGCTGTGTCAATCCCTCTCTCATTGACACTCGACGTCGGATCGCGAGAGATTTTAATTGCATCGTCGGCTGGCTTAACTATCCTCTAAGGAGCAACAAGCATTAGCGTCACGCGGATTGGTTTACGAGTTCCGTGGCTCGTTGACCGCGAGAATTAACATATCGTCGCGTTCCACGCGCTCGCGCGCGCCATTGCCGGCGGAAAATGGCGGCTCGCTCGACCGCGACAATCGTTCGGCGATTGCGTTATTCCGCGATCGATCGTTGTTCTCCTTTTTTTTTCCGTTCCGGCGAAAATCGATGTAACGAGAGCAATAAAATGCGAATGAGACGGACGATAATTAATGCGGAGTATGCGGGAAAATACTTGGTTTTTTAATGTTCATGCGTGGATAACGATGCGTGAGACAGTTGAGTTGCTGGGGCAGTCGGCGGAATTCGATGTTGCTCCGTGTGTGCGGTTGGAATCGAACGATTACTTCGCTGGTATTTGTTTCATTAGTGTATTCGTTAGTGTATTCGTTAGTGTACTCCGTGGAACTATTTTGTTGTTGTCGGTTTGTACTGGAACGAGAGAATTCTTGTCTCAGAGAGCTACGTTTGCTTTAATTAGTTGATAATAAGTCTGAGAACATTTTTCAAAGCTGGGGGTTGAAAGTATATTTTTAACCCTTTGCGTTAGTTCATTCGATTACAGCTTAATATGTAGCTCTATTTATTTATTCAAGAATATTTGGGAGTCATTGGTGTGTTACCTTTAAATGGTACAATTGTGATACTACAAATAAATATAGAAAAAATTGTTAAAACAGGTAGAGGGTGCAATAAAATAGAATGTCGAGTCTGACTCGACATAGGACTGCTAAGGGTTAAAATATCTCTGAAACTGGGGCGTGTGGAAAAGAACAATTTAGATTTCTTTTGCACACCCTTAGTTTCAGAGATAAAAATATATTTGCAATTATCAACATTGAGAGGCGTTCATTCGTTCAAAATGGATGTTGTCCGATAAGGAAAAAATACTTGTCAAATATTTTCTTGAGAACTATTATTTTCTTGACATAAATTGAATATTAGCTTCTTATTATCGATCGTTAATCTTCGGAGTAAATGCAAATGTAAAATAATCACCAACATTTCACCAATAAATTCAGAATATAAAGGATCAAATTAGTTGTATCGATTACTGTTAAGAAACAAATAATAAGGCAAGCGTTTAACCGGTTGACACGTTCAGTGCCACGTGTGCCATATATGGTCCACATCAATTTCTGTAAGAAAATATTTTTAAGTGATTCATGGTCACCAATGGTGCCGTGCGATACGAAGCAGCGAGAACATAAAGGAACAATATCGAAATATATAAAGGTTATCAAAAGTTTAAATATAAGTTAATATTTTATTTAAAAAATCAATACAGTTCACAAGCAAAATAAAGGAGCAATATCAAAATATATAAAAGTTACCAAAAAATTAAATATATGTTAACATTTTATTTTAAAAATCAGTACAGTTCACAAGCAAAATAACGGAGCAATATCAAAATATGTAAAAGTTACCAAAAACTTGAATATAAGTTAACATTTTACTTAAAAAATCAATACAGTTCACAAGCAAAATAAAGGAGCAATATCAAAATATATAAAAGTTACCAAAAACATTTTGGTTATTTTATTTAAAAATCAATACAGTTCACAAGCAAAATACACCCGATATTTCCATGGCGCGGGACGCGTTAACGAGAAAGCAGATCTGACAGGCGTCGCATAAAATCGTTCGGCGAAGGGTTGAAACGCGGCCAGCGTCGGCGGGCGACAATTCCGGCGGACAGCTCGAAATCTCTGAATGAAGGCGTTCGTCGAACTGGGCCGCAGCTCGCTCACGAGGGCCACGAGGTCCGAGAGGACCGAAGAGGGCGGAGCCCGCGCGCTCGCCCGACTCCTCTCGCCTTTTTTCTCTGCCTCCCACTTCTTTTAATTGTATCTCTGAAACGTAGCTATTCGATCGTGCCAAACACCGTGTAAACACGTGTAAATTTTTCTCTCGTCGCCTTCCACCGGCCCTACCGTTCCTCCTCCCCCTCCCCTCCTATTCCTCTCCATCCCTTTCTAGCCTCGACTCGCTCTCCTCCAAGGCGACGTACTCTCGTGATCAGCTCCTCCGACATATTCGTCTTTTGACTATCGAAAGGGTCCTGAACCCTTAACGGGTCCGAAGCATCTCACGTTAACTTGCCGCGGGAAGATAACAGATAAGTGGAGAGAAATTGACAGAAGCGGCCTGGCGCAATACTTAACGTGTTCATTGTGAATGTTTCCGTAATAACAGGGGTAAATATAATAATGACTTGCATTGGAGCCAGTAGGTAAAACCGCCGTGCTCGTACGGCGTTGCTCCGTTAAGGGTTAATATCCCCATTATCATCTTTCAACCTCCAGCAGCCCAATTTCAGATAATACACGACTCGCAGTAATTATTACGTATTCTACCCACTCGTATACATTATCCGTCCTCTATTCAATAAATTCTAGTAATAAACTACGATCTCGATGATCCTCAAAATTTCAGCTTCCCTCGCTACCTCTCTTACTCCCTCGCAGACGGACATTCCCAACGACCACAGAACCAAAAGAAACCCCTAAACTCACCTTCCAACTTTCCCACAGAAACACACCCCATAGAAACTTCTGTACACCGATAACCAGCGATACCATCGATCTTCAAGCCACAAATTCCTTCTCGATTCGAATCCCAATCATCCCCTATCGCTAGCCAAGCACACGTTGGTCATTGAACGAATCAGAATCCTCTGCTGGAACAAAGCTGGCGAGAAGGCTGTCCAGGAGGGGTGGGATGGGGTTGCTCGAGAGGATCGGGGGAGCGACACTCGATACACCGGGGCACTCGTTCTCCCGCGAATTAGTCCGTTTTGTAAGTGGCTGTGCCCGGGCCGGAGGATTTTTTTCTTCGCGTGGCCACCACCGCCGCCGCCGCCGCCTAGCAGTCCTCTTTTTGCTCACGAAAGTCTCTCGCGGGCCCACAATGGGCCGGCGGGCCCGGCATTGTGCCGATTGCACATTTCACCGGGTCGAGGAGGGCTTTTTGTCTCGCGGCGCTCTAATTCATGCCTGCACAAAAGTTCCTGGCCCGCGTTCTGCCCGCTGCGAACGACCTTCAAAACGGAGCCTTTATTAATGAGGGTATTCTACGCCCCGTCCCCCTCCCACGCTATTTTTTCCGTCCCCTTAACCGTCTTTCGCTCCGCTGACACTCTCTCTTCGCTCGTCCGATTCGGACTCCCTTTTCTCTTTTCCATGGGATCTTGTTCTCTGCTCCGACGACTCGCGAGCTTCTCGAATTTGTTTATTAAGCCTTTGCACTCGGAGGATTTTCATTAGAAATATTCGACAGTTTTTGACAAGACGTAAACGACACTATTTGAAACACTCTCTGTTCCCTGGTCCGATTCGGACTTCTTTTTGTCATTTCCCTGGGATCTTCTCTGCTCCGACGATTCGCGAGCTTCTCGAATTTGTTTATTAACACATTAAACGTCGCATTTCATAGAGTACAATTCACAGGATAGAAAAAATATAATGTTAGATCATTTGATTGAATCGTATTATTATTGCACATTGATCTAGCTGAATGTCACCGCATTAAGTAGGATTATCTATAATATAGAAATCTTTTTGAATAATCCTCGTTTAATTAAGTGAACTATAGTAATTCTATTTGGTTGGTAACATGTTAAGCCTTTGCACTCGGAAGATTTTCATTAGAAATATTCGACAGTTTCCGATGAGATAGACGACACTGTTTGAAACGAACTAATGAGAAAATATACGTGAATTAAGGAACAAAGCTATTTTATACATATATTTTATATTTTGATGCATTGTACGAAACTTAATATTATGTACGACACTTTGTAATTTTCTTATGTCGAATCAAATGAATTATTATAGAAAAACGGGGTTTAAAAGAAAAGATTTTGATTCCATCGCGAATAGCAATTTGTGTCTGTTTCCATAGGAAACGCTTTAATCGCCGCACGGCAATTAATATTGAAACATCTGCCAATCGAAACGATTAGAAACCGAAGATAAAATAACATAAACATTTAAACTACTAATTAATAATCATTCCTAACGCTGTTATCTTCGCTAAGGAAGAGTGAGCGATAAGGAAACGTTCAAGATTCCCATAGCATTGAATACATTAACACGTCGACAGCGACGTAGGTCCCTAGACCGGTCTAGGAAGTTCAAAACACAAGCAACAATATTTTCAACCGTATCGTACATTAGTACTTCAATATTACACAGACTACCTTTATCTTTAATTAATAAAATATCCATTCTAATAGTAATAACAATCGCAATAATAAACCATTAATCCGTTACGATATTAAATAATAAATCTTCATCAGTCTCACTCGCCATTACAGCAAGGGGTTAAAAGGGTTAACCCTTCGCGGTCTATTGATTTTAATAGAGTGCTAGTAGGCAGGTCCAAGTTAATTCATAGAACAAAATAAGTCAATTTAACACTAGGTTTACGGGCATTTATTGTACAGTTTATTCTATCGTTCCTGGGGAAGTTGATATTCGTTCATTTAGATTTCGGAAATTGTAGATGTAGAAATAGACATATAATAGATTGAAACGTTTACCAAATAATGTTTATAAAATTCAATCTGCGTCAAACTGACGCGTTCCGTAAACCTAGTATTAAATAAACGAAAAAGATACAAACGTAACGAATTCATTGATTTGCTTATGGAAACAAATTATAATTTAAAATTAGCTAACACATGGTATCTTTTAAAACAATTTCCTACGCGAGTTGCAATTGCAAGAACCGTTATGTCAATGAAATATTTCCATTGGTACCAAAATGCGATGTGGACCGCAAAGGGTTTAACGCGTTCGCGACGGGGCTCGAATTTAGTGTACCCGCGGGGCGGTGTTATTTTTCGTACTTTCTCCCATCTGGCTGGGCTAATTCAAAATTATATATGTATTCATTTTCTCCTTGGTGTCACACTTCAGACCTCAGAGAACAGTTCTCTCACGTACAGAAAAGATGTAATTCAATTCGTTAATTACAGTAACCAGTTATTTAAACGCTATGACGCGACAATAGTTCATGTACCACGAGCATCAATATTTTTAGGAATAATAGAATGAAGTGTACAATAAATGCCCGTAAACCTAGTGTTAATGTTAAATTTTGTATAATGCCCCGATACGCGAAACATTGGAATAAAACAGCTTTCTAGTCTCAAAGAACACCGTCTTCGCCTCGTAAAGGAATGGTAAATATTTCTAGTAAGAAACATCCGAGTGCAAAGAGTTAATCATTCTGATACATTTCGAAGTAATCCGATAGACGTAACGCAACAAGGTTAACGTGTAGACATCATTGAGAATTTTGGGATAGAAACGTCTCTCCATTGCGAGTGGTTGAAGCAAGGAAATGGTAAATATTTCTAGTAAGGAACATCCGAGTGCAAAGGGTTAATCATTCTGATACATTTCGAAGTAATCCGATAGGCGTAACGCAACAAGGTTAACGTGTAGACATCATTGAGAATTTTGGGATAGAAACGTCTCTCCATTGCGAGTGGTTGAAGCAAGGAAATGGTAAATATTTCTAGTAAGGAACATCCGAGTGCAAAGGGTTAATCATTCTGATACATTTCGAAGTAATCCAATAGGCGTAATGCAACAAGGTTAACGCATGAAAGACATCATTGAGAATTTTGCGATAACGTCTCGACGTGTGGCGTTTTCCAGCGCAAGTGGTTGAAGTCGTCGCTCGCTGGACCACCTCGTGGTTTCCGAAACGCGAGTTGCCCGCGATGGTAGCAGCGCGATCGGATCGAAGCCGATAGAGGCGTGTGCCTAAGCGATGATCTCCGGCGAAACGGCACGGCGCGGCGCGGCGCGCCGCGGCCGGGGAACGGTCGGTCGCGCCTCTCCCGGGAACGGTTTCCGTGGGCACGAAGGCCACGGAGGCCGAGCGACGACCCTGGTCTTCCTGGGACACGCTCGTTTTGCTTTCAGCCCGCGTCCGCCCGTGCCCGCGTAATTGTTATATACGAAGAGTTCTTACGTCCACCGGCAATCACGTTCATTACTATTCCTGTTTTTAGCCCGGACACCGTGGCCCGAGCATTGTTCCGCGGCGCGGCGGCGTGCCGCGATAATAGTCCTGCCCGCGTAGGTGGGAAGAAGGATCCTCTCCGGCCGCGGGGACGCTCGTACCGTGTGGACGATGATTAAAGGAGCTCGGCTTTCCGAATGCCTCGCGCGTTTTTAACTTGCGCTCGCGCGCTCTTTCGCTATCGTTCTTTCGACACGTGGAACTTCATTTTTCTAGGGGTTTTGGTGCACAGGTGTGCTTTCTTGATGGATTTTTGAATATTTGGAATGTCTTTTTATTTGTGTTTTGTGGTAGATTTGGATGTTGTTCTTTGAACACGTGGAACTTGATTTTTCTGGGGGTTTAGGTGGAGAAGTGTGCTTTATTGATGGATTTCTAAATATTTGAAGTGTTTTTTTATTCGGTATTTGTAGTGGATTTTGTTATCGTTCTTTGAACACGTGGGACTTGATTTTTGTATGGGTTTAGGTGCATAAGTGTGTTTTATTGATGGATTTCTGAATATTTGAAGTGTTTTCTTATTCGTATTTTTGTGGTTGATTTGGATATTGTTCTTTGACCACGTGGAATTTGATTTTTGTAGGGGTTTAGATAGACAAGTGTGCTTTGTTGATGTATTCCTGAATATTTGGAGTGCTTTTTTATTCGTGTTTTCTAGTAGATTGCGGTGTCGTTCTTTAACCACGTGGAAGTTGATTTTTTTTAAAAATTTGGATGGATGAGCGTTCTGTGTTGGTAGCTTTTCGAATACCTTGTTCGTTTTTTAGTACATTGCAAGGTATTTGGGTACGTTCTTCAACCACTAATCTTCTTCACTAATAATATTTACGACGTATCATTTCCAAAAAACTGTCCCGATTCTCCCGGTTCCCCCCGCTCCGAGTTCCACATACTCAGCGATATTCGACAGCAGAAAGACGCGGCGGCCAGCTCGGCCTGTGTTCCTCCGCGTCAAGCTTGTTGCGTTCGGTTTAAGGACACGCGGCAGAGTTTACTGGCCGCCACCGCCGCCGCCGCCGTAAACCGAAGTTTATACCGGAGTTCAAACTGTAAATCACCGTTTCTCCGTTTCTCGTTTTATATGAATCCCCGTTTCGCGAAACGACCGATTATTCCCCTCCCCCGTCCCCACCCCGCCGTCGTGTCACTAAAAAATTGATTTATCGCAATCGTCCCGGCGCTGATACGCGCGCCTCGACGTCGGTTACGCTTCGCGCGGAAGTTTTATTGTACGATCGTGTCGGGATCGTTATCGGGACTTCTCGGGAAGACAACGTTGCCACCGTGCGTCCCGTGATCCCTCACGACGCGTGTCTTCGATCATCGCCGATTTCCATCGCATACGAAATTTTCCTCGAACGCGACGCGACCGGGGAAATGAACACTCTAGGAACGTGAATTTCGATCGGGAATATCGTTACGAAATCCGCAACGTCGTCGTGAAAATAATCTCGCGTTTTTCGATTTCGATGAGTGTTTTAGTTTTCCAATTTTTATTGGAAAAGGATTATATTACCTTGCTGTACTAATTTAATTATCACGATGTTTAATAACGGTTATATGATAACAGAAAACACAGTACAAGAGTTCAATGAAGGTTCAGTCGATTTTTGGATATTCTCAGATATCAGTTCTAATGGAGTAAATATTCTTCCGAGTTATTACAGGATTTACTCGTTTCTTCGTTCGTTCTTTCAGCTTCTGCATCTGTCATATAATCATTTCAGGAGCCGAACCATTAATTCCCTCAATTCTTCCCAGGACTTAACCGCACTGTCTTCCTCGCTTATTACTCCATTTCGGTGCTCCGGTTCAGTCGGTGTATACAATAATGAATATACAACAGTTTCGAACAATTATATCCCAAACAATTTCAAAACTAGACCTTAACCAGTGTGGGATTTAGTTTGAAAAATTGTGCGCGCAGTAAAATCAAATAATGAAGCGTATACTCGTTAAACGTAGGCGAAATGCACTTGAAATATACCCTAACGAAAAACTAAAGCGAAGAAGAATTACACGTTCGTCTCAAAAAATAAATAATCCATCGTTGAAAAAGCACCATTAAGAGTTTCAAGACGCGTATACTCGTCAAACACAGTTAACCCCTTGCCCTATGATTTGTTTCTCCACTGAGACCGATCTGACTACTTTGTTATTAATAATTCATCGGAAACAAGAGAAAACTCCAGTCTTATTCCACGTCGACGTGTGCTTGAAGACGTAATCATCGATCATAGAGGAATAACATGTAATTTGCATTAAATAAATTGAATAATATTCATGTTTCTTGAATTCTATTTGAAATCTTCGCCGCGAGTCTGACACGATATTGTAGGGCAAGGGGTTAACTGGTTAAACAAGACTGAGCATAAACAATATAATTCTTCGATATAATCCCCACCGTCCCACTCGTCGATGAAACAGCCGAAAATCACCGTCCCGATGACTCCATCCTCGCAGAACGGCTTCCTCGTCGTTATCGAATCACTCTAACCAGAGTCCGCTCGGCGAACGGTCTCGTGCCGCTCCTAAAACGGATGAAATACCGGCTCGCCGTGCGCGCACGATCTAATAAACGCGTATCGGCGGTCGCGATTCGGTACGAGCATCGGCCGCGGCCGCAAAAACTCCCTCTATCCGCTGCCGATCGGATAATGGAACGGCTTCCGGCGGTCGCGGGTGAACAAGAAGAAGAAGAAAACCCGTCTCCGATTCTAATTAGCGCGGAGAGACAATTATTTCTCGCGGACGCGAAGAAACGTAGACGGATCAAAGAAAAAGGGTCGGGCGGAGCTGCCGCGCGGCGTGGCTCGTCCCGGAGTCGCCGCTTCGACGCGGCGCGGCGTGGCCGGGGCAAAAACCAACTTTTACACCCGGTATACCAGGGAACGAGGATCCCGCGGCCCGGGGAACGGGGAGGGGAACGAAAGAAACGCAGATATAGGAGG
This sequence comes from Nomia melanderi, assembly GCF_051020985.1. Classification (NCBI taxonomy): domain Eukaryota; kingdom Metazoa; phylum Arthropoda; class Insecta; order Hymenoptera; family Halictidae; genus Nomia; species Nomia melanderi. The sequence goes on along the minus strand of NC_135000.1, from coordinate 29,821,588 downwards.
CGACTCTCGACGATACCGGCGAGTTCTTGCTGAACGGAGGCTGCACGGCCCGGCTGGGACGCGCGCGCGCGCGCTCCGGCATTGTTGCGAACCTCTTTTCAGGCCTGAAAGAGCCACGGAGCCCAACGAGGAGAGCTGACCTCGCGGACGAGGCCTTGGAAAACGGTCCGCGCGGGAAGACGACGACTCTACGCGCTGCCTCCGAGCTTGACGCGTCTTCGGCTTCGGTGCCGGGACTGTGTCGGTGGTCTTTCCCTACTTTGCATTGGGAGCTTCTTCGTTCTCTACCGCACTGTGCTTTTCCGGAGACGCTGCGTGGATGGGTGTAACGTCGGCGCGTTGTCGTTCGTGTCCGCCACCTGCAAACAGCATTCGTCTTCGTTAAGTAGTCGGTTCATCGATCGGGATGCATTAACCCTTTGCACTTGAAAGCGTTTCGCTTGAAATATTCGACACTACCGAGTTAGATGTAGACAGGATTTTCTTCAGATTAATTTATCAGGAAATCACACGGAAATTAGAGAGCAAATTGTATTTATTGTCTTTCGATATTTCATGTATCGATGCAGTGTACAAAGGTTAACCCTTTGCGGTCCGGAGTGCTCTGGGTTTCTTCGAGGTTCACGTCGACGATGGCTCATTCGATTATAGCTTAATATGACGCTCTATTTATTCAAGAATATTTGGGAGTCGTTGAAATGTTACTTTTATATGGTACAATTGTGATACAGATAAATATAGAAGAAATTGTTAAAACAGGTAGAGGCAATAAAATAGAATGTCGAGTCTGACATAGGACTGCTAAGGGTTGACACTGACGATCGCTTCGAAACCGGTGACGGCGAAAGCAATCTTCATTAACACGAAGGAAATATTTCGGTTTCTAAAGTGAAGCTTAACCTTTATTAGCTTCTACTGTGGTAGTTTGTATAGTTACTTTCGATGATTAGGTGATTATTGGAACTATTCTACACTAAATCCTAATATTCTCGTTACTAATACATAGTCGCTAGTTCACCAGCAAGACACTTACTCCTATAACACAGAAAACTCACGGATCACCCCAGAAACCGAGCATTCCCGCGATCCGTCAAGAGAATCCAAAGCGGAAGACATCGGTCGAAGACCCTCGGCTTTTCGAAAAAAATCACTCTCCGAGTGGACGCGTCGAAAAGCGTACGCGCATCCTCAATTACACGAAGGTACCACCGAGTTCCCCGTATTTATGCTAAAACCCCGTCGAATTCGCAGAAACGTTTCAGGAGCAGCCTCGGATCGCGAGCGAATGCGAAAAGGACGATCGCGCGGCCGGCCGGACACGCTCGGTCGGTTTCCCCGTTGATTATTCGAGAATGTCCCGCTCGATCTTGATCGAGCCGCGTCTCGCCGCGCCGGGGCCATTTATAATAAGGAATTCCCGTGTACGGCGCTAAATGCACGCTTTAGAGTTCACGCGAGGTGAAATATATTCCGTGGACAGCTGCCCCGGAACGTCCTTAACTCGCGGAAGAGAAGCGCGGCGCGGCTGTCCGCGCGGACCGACGATTAATATTCCGCCGGTCTCTTTCCGGGACCGGCGTTCCGCGTACAACTGTATCGCGGGACGTCGCGTCGCGTCGCTTCGGGGACGCGGACGAATCTCTTCTCGCGATCGCGTCACGGAATAACGGGCCCCGCTTTGATAAGCGTTTCCGCGCCGCTCCCGTTTTTCCCTTTTTCTCTGCTCCTCGGTTCGCCGAGCGAGACCCATTTTTCGCTTCGGATTTTCTGTTGCCGGTGAAGTCGACGGGCTTCGGAAATTGAAAGTGTTTTCTCTGGTACTGATAATGAAATCAGTGTTTTGCGAGTAATGTATGGAGATCTAGATAGAATTAGGGAAGAGGACTGGTTTATTTCGATGCTGGGTTGTGTTGAGTTTCATTTTGTACTGAATCGGATGGTGAGTTGGCTCCTCGGTGCAAGGGTTACTCATAATTCAATTGAATATTGATTATTTCAAGACAATTACATGGAGACCGATGTCGAGGCGAAGTATTCAGTAACACGAGTACCTGAATAACAAGCCAATTCGAGAACTGCAGTACTAAACTAATTCTTTGCACTCGGAATGTTGCGCTTTTCCCTCGATAACTATTATTATATTATTATATTTGATCTGCAGTGCATTTGGAACACTAATTAGTTTGTAGAAAGAAGCGCAAACGATTCTTCTTAACATTGAAAATAACATAATAATATAATCTATTAGACAACTATCTTGACGAAGGATCACAGCTGTGAATGGTTAATAACTAATTCCAATACCATTTGCCATCGTGACGAAACAACGAGCGAACATTATATTAATCAGTATTTGACTTTTGAAGCTTGAAAGCTTAACAGTGCAATTTGCAATGTGGAGTTTGGAAATGTTAAGTTTGATGTTTGGAAGCGTAACAAGTGGAATTTGAAATTTAAAATATGAAATCTGAAATTTGAAATTTAAAAGCTTAAAGAGTGGAGTTTGGAAATTTTAAGTTTGACGTTTGGAAGCTTAGAAAGTGGAATTTGAAATTTGAAATCTAAAATTTAAAATTTGAAAGCTTAAAGAGTGGAGTTTGGAAATTTTAAGTTTGCTAAAAATTCTCGTAGCGAACGCGTCGATCTATTCTCATTGGGAACGGTTTCCAAAAGAGCAGGATCCTCGAACGTCTTCTAATACGTCGGCTGAATGGATAATTCGCAAAATTTCCATGCCGCGTACGAGGTGTACAAGCTAACAGTCCCTAGGCTCGTAACCGAAGAGCCAGAAATTTTTCTGTCGCTTAACGTTCAGCCGGGATCGGGGTCCCGGGTCGTGAACCACGCGAAGAATCCGGATGGTTTCAGTAACAAGCGAAGCGATTAGCTGTCGATAAGTTGTCGAGTATAAAACGCTAATTGTTCCCATGCGAAAGAAAAAGGGGAAAAAGTCGATTTACAGTCCCCCCAGAGGGTTGCAACGGTGTCCAGCCGTGACCCCCGGGTCCGTGACATCGAATTATTACAACGTACGGGACAGTTAGCCGGAGAGTACCGCGGAACATTCTTTTATAGTCGTGGAAGCCAGGTACAAGACGGGGAAAGCTTTCGTTAATGCTTCCGACCGTTTTCGCGTGCGTTAAGCGGTTTATATTGTATGCACACGTACGCAAGTTGTGCGCCTGTACGCGAGGCTGAAGCCAAAAATCGATTTTTTTCTCCGCCCGGTGAGAACGTAATAGAAGAAAATAATAGCGGAATAACGAGCGTAATAAAACGAGCATGTAATAGCCGCGGAGCGGCCTTCCTATATGTTCTATTGAACAATTTGTTGGAACGGGATTCCGTTCGAGCGTGGTTTACATGGGACTTGCAATTGATTGTTTTGGGTACGATTGACGATCGTCGGATGAGTTCTTTCTGGATGTCTGTTACTTTAAGTGGTTTACTTGGAATGTAGTTCGGAGATAATTGGTTAATGGCGAATAGCGTGGACAATTCTTTTTACTAATACTATTGAAAATAGTATGTTAAATGTGATAGAATGAAGAAATGTCTTCGTAGAGGATGCTTTCGAATAAATCTACTGTCGAGTCGTATTCGACATAGGAGCGCGAAGGGTTGGAAATTCGACAATTCTTTTTACCAACACTATTAAAAATAATATATTAAACACAATACAATTAAAAAAATATCTTGACAGAATAGGATACTATCGAATAAATCTACTGTCAATCCATATTCTACACAGAATCGCGAAGGGTTAAAAATCCAATAATTTTTTGTACCAACACTATTAACCCTTAGCACTCCAGGTTGTTTTGTAATCTATCAGAACTGCTACTAATTTGTATAGTATTCCTAGCGAAAACGAGAAATGCTATAACATTTCTTCGATCTTTTATTTTCCATCTTAGTAAAAAATTTAGATGTACGGAAAATCTAATAATTTTAGGGTAGTTTCTTTAAGATTTATTCAAATATTTAATATTATATCTGGTGCGATATTGGAGCCTACATAGTTCAAAGCGTTAAAAATAATATATTAAACATAATACAATTAATATACTGTCTTCACAAAGAAGAATACTATCGAATAAACCTACTATCGATCCATATTCGACAGAATCGCAAAGGGTAGAAGATCTAATTCTTTTTACCAACACTATTAAAAATAATATATTAAACATAATACAATCAATAAACTGTCTTCACAAAGAATACTATCGAATAAATCTCCTATCGATCCATATTCTACAGAATCGCGAAGGGTTAAAAACCCGACAAAATTCCGTATCGCGATCGCGCTAACAGTAGCCTGTCACCGACGAAAGTCTCAGCGACATCCTCGAAGCTTCTCCGGCGGCGTTCGAATGCGAACCCCTTCGTCCACGGTAGAAAGTGTCTACGGAAAGTGGTTTCCGGGCTACCGTACGGCACGGGTTAGACGCACGCGTGAGCGCGGGCGCGCGCGCGCGCGCGCGTGTAAGCTGGCTCGCGCGTCGGATATTTACGAGTTCGTTTTATGACGTTCAAACGACGCCTAGAATTCAATTTAGCTCGCACGTAATTACGGCCAGGATTTACGGAGGACTCGCGCCGATTAACCCTCGTCCGGCGATTGTCGGGTCATTTTGATCCGACCCGCTCTCGAACCGCGGTCACCTTCCTCCGTTCCCCGGTCCGAAACGGTTTCCCATCGGCCCGTAACTCAAACCTCATCGACCGTACACCGGTAGACACGCGTTTCTGTACACGGTGCCTCGAAATATTTCGACGTTTCTTCGGAACTGGATTTTAGAAAGCCTTAACCCTTTGAAGAATTATTATGAATGATTTAACCAGTTAACTGTGACGAGTATACACGTCATCTTAGTGGCGATCACTTTTTCGATGGATTATTTATTTTTTCAGACGAACGTGTAATTCTTCTTCGCTTTAGTTTTTGGTTAGGATATATTTCAAGTGCATTTCGCCTGCATTTAACGAGTATACGCTTCATTATTTGATTTTATTGCGCGCACAATGACAGATTTTTCAAACTAAATGCCATACTTAGCTGGTTAATTAATGGAACAGCGAGAGAGCGCGTAGTTTCTATTTTTCCTATCATTTGAGCTACTGATATATAATTTAGCTTCGTATGCTGATTTTAATATTTCAAAGAATCATCAAGCAGAGGGTTAATCCTTTGACTGACGACAGAATGTTCGCGTATTTCGAAGAAAGTGTATTGAAACCGTGGGACACTCAGTTGAAATGAATGAACCGTTCGAGTGCCAAGCGACAAGATGGCGGTTCTCCGTTACACTGTCTAACTGTAGACGAAGCTTATTTATTTGCCTTCCTTCTAATTATTCATTCTTATTGTCCTTATTGCACGCTTCGAACTGGAAAAACGCAACGATCACGCTATTAACCCTTTGCACTCGGCAGTTTTTCACTGGAAACATTCGATATTTTCCAATGAGACATAGACGACGTTTGAAACGAACTAATGAGAAATACGTCAATTAGGAAACAAAGCTGTTTTATAGAAATATTTCACATATTGATGCGTTATACAAAACTTAATACTATGTACAACACTTTGCAACTTTGTTACATCGAATCAAACGGTGAGTCACCTCTCGAGTACGGGTTAAAATTTCTTTTTGTAGAAATAGAAGAGCGTCATTCAGTTTTTGAATTTCCAGTCGCGCTTCTTTCAAGGTTAAGCTGATTTAAATATTCATATTTATATGACACGGTAGTCCTAGTGTTAGTAGTTTCAATAATTTCATATTCGATCTTAGTAATTTAGCATTCAATCGTTCCAATCATCTCCGTGCGCAATCTGTCGTCGACGTGAATTGTTACTCTAATATGCTTACGAAATGCGAATGATCTTTTTCTTTTAGTTTCCTTTTATTATATCCATCCCTGAAACGATGCCCACGCGTTTCGAAACACCCTGTACATTCGGGTTTTAATTTGACATTCAAGCCCGGTTATCGGACGCGTATCTAGCTGGCGGCGGAAACGCTGGACCAATTCCGATTTACATTTTATTGGACGACCGGTGTGTCTCGATTCATAGATTCATGGAACCTGCCTTCGCCGTCGTGTAAAACAATCCAGCGATGAATTTTCTATGCGGATCGGGTCGAACCGGATGGAAACTTCAACGATCGAACCTCCGAATTGACGTTTCACTTCGAGGGATCCTTTTGTCGTCGAATACACTTATTTCGTCGGTACGTTATCGAATGTCGTTGAATGATTCACAGTGCAGCGTGTAAATCATTGTTTTCCCATAAACGTGCAGCTTTACTGCGAGGAGCCGATTGGCAATCGGTTGTCTTGATTACCAATTGAAAATAAGTGTCGGTAGTATTCACTCAAGTCGAAATAAGTTCCGTTGAATGTAAAGAATTGTAGAATATAGAATTGCAAGTCTAAAATTATAATCTATTTGAAGAATATTTTAACGAAGGAGCACACCCTGAAGAAAATTGGTGTCGAGTCACCCATAGGAAAGGGTTGAATCACCGCAAGCAATGATTTCCTATAGAGATCCGTCGTCTAGCTACAATTTTCGAATCCTGCCTCATCAGTCATTGATTACCGTGTTAATGAACGCAGCGGAGAACGCGAATCGCTCTCGATCAGCCCCTCCCGCCTCGGCCCCACCCTTTCTCGTGGCCAGTGCACCATCTTTTTGTTTTCTCTCGCGCGAGCCGTGTCTACCAGCTCCTTCCTCCCTTATCCCTCGGATTAATCGACACGGTTACGTGTTTGTTCGTCCGTGTCGAAATGATTCGCGGTCGTTCCCCGCGGTCGACGGGTTTCGCTCTCCTCCGGGCCAATATTTAACCTTTACTTTCGACCGATCGGGCCTCCCCGCTACGATGATTAACACGTATCCAACGCGGACCACGGAAATTCCCTGCTCCGCGAGCTGATTTTTATTGTGCTCGTCGAATGTGCTCGTATATGTATCTTTAGACTCGTTAATTATGTTAATCAGTATTTGACATTTGAAATTTGAAAGCTTAACAGTGCAGTTGGAATGTGGAGTTTGGAAATGTTAAGTTTGACGTTTGGAAGCTTAGGAAGTGGAATTTGAAATTTGAATTTGAAACTTGAAATTTGAAATTTGAAATTTGAAATTTGAAATTTGAAATTTGAAATTTGAAAGCTTAAAGAGTGGAGTTTGGAAATTTTAAGTTTGATGTTTAGAAGCTTAGGAAGTGGAATTTGAAATTTGGAAGCTTAAACAGTGGAGTTTGGAATGGAGAATTTAGAAGTGTTTAATTTGACGTTTGAAAGCTTAGAAAGTGGAATTTGAAATTTGAAATTTGAAATCTAAAATTTGAAATTTGAAAACTGAAATTTAAAATTTGAAAGCTTAAAGAGTGGAGCTAGGAAATTTTAAGTTTGACGTTTGTAAGCTTAGAAAGTGGAATTTGAGATTTGAAAGCTTAAACAGTGGAGCTTAAACAATGGAGAATTTAGAAATATTTAATTTGACATTTGAAAGCTAAGAAAGTGGAATTCGAAACGCGTTTGAAATTCGATGATCACACTTTTAATTTAGAAGTATCAATTCCTCAATTCATTTCCAACTTCTAGCTTTTAATTTTAAATTTTCCATTTTCACTTTCTAATATGAAACTTCCTGTTTCCAATATCGAATTTCCCATGCACTCAATTCTCCTCTCGTCATCTGTTGAACGATATATCGACAGATGGAATCTAATACTCGAATAATTCGCTCGACGTCGTTAATGGATAATAGAAATCCGTTCGTTACGTCTGGTAACGCGAATGTAATCGTTGCCATGGAACAGACTCGATGATTAATTAACGGCGATTCGACTTTATGGACCCGTATCGATCCAAGCTTTCTCCCCTCAGGAATTTTACCGATATTTCCCCGGTCGAGGTTTCTGCGTACACGTATTATTATCTTTCGTTGCTCGAAGTATGTTCAGAGGTTTTCTGTTTTCTCGGGACGTATTTTATCGGACCTTTAAACCTTCCTAACAATCACCAAGCGACCCGGTCATTATTCTTGAATTATGTCCGCACTTTTAATACATTATACTGTTATGCGCAATGCTATTAAATGATATTACTTTGTTCGTTTAAATACGAATTCTTTAGCTCCGAAGGGACACGGGGACAGACGTTCAACGTTTTTTTTTCTCCTTATTAAAACGATTCCCCGATCGATTTTCAATTGATTTATCATCGAGCGGCGTTTATTAAACATCTACATCACGTTTAAACGTTCATATAGAAAATATTGTTAAGGAGATGCATTAAGTTTTTATAGAAACGAGAAGGTAATGATGTAATTTACGTTAAATATGCCAGAATCATCGTTCTTTGGCGTTGTACAGGATGACTTACGAACGAAATATTCGTTTTAAATTATGTGGTCGGTCATATTTCAAAAAGAAAGCCTCACTTTTTAGCACTATCGACAACTAATAACAAACAAAAGGCCACTGTTAAATTCTATGGGCGTTCATTTCCAAAAATATCTCGGTTTAAGCGTCACCGATCACCACTTACCGCGAGGAAATCGCGCTGAAATTACACAGACATTTATTTTCCAAAAGATCCGATCTTTTGACGCCATCGACGACCACTTAACAGAAAATCGCATTCAAATTATACCCCGTGGAATTTCAATCAGCATATAAAACACATTTCAATGGAAATAAGAACAATATCGGGCTTTTCCAGCGGTTTTCAATGCGTCGCTGACAAGAAATCATCGACTAAAGAGTATGTAGGTTAACATTACACGGAACTCTTAAGCCCTAGAAAAAAAGGAAATTAATTATCGAGCTTCGGTTATTTGAATAATTAAATGACCCGTTGGTAATGTTATATTTCACTAAATTCACGAGACAAGCCAATTTAACTGGCGTTAAATTTTATCCATTCATTCCATTTTATTCTCAATTATTCTATTTTATTACCAATTTTGTAAACATTCTTTGGTAAATATTTGCACCAATTACCTACTGAATTAATTTCCAAGACCTATCGGAGATCTAACGGATCGTCGAATGTCTATAAATCTATCATTAACGTCATCAACACGATGATACGAATCTTCACTGGATTCACGAGACAAGTTAATTCGACTCACATTGAATTCTATCCAATCATTCAATGTTATTCTCGATTCTTCTATGTTATAACTCATCATTTGGTAAATATTTGCACCAATTACCTATTTAACTAATTTCCAAGATCTAACCAATCGAATATCAATGTTTCCAATATCAAACCTCGTTTAATGTATCAACACATAAAACATCGAAGTAAAATAGTTCTGTCTCTTAACACGTTAAACGCCACGAAAATCTTGGCCGTTCTTTCGTAGAATTATTCTTCTTCAACAAAGACAAGCAGGGACAACTATAAATTATTTGACATTGCAATCCTCGCAGTGCACTATTATTACCGTTGTTACGTTATCAAACATCTTCAATCGACACCGGTTACCTTGCACGTTACGATTGTTTCCAAGTAACTCAGTGTCAGTCATCGGTGATTGACACGGCGCTTAACGTGTCAATTCCTAGAAGATAATCAATTGCGTTAGTTGCGAAAAATATCGTTAACACGTTAAGCGCCGTGTCAGCCACTGGTGACTGACGCGTCCGAATGACTAGAAAACAATCGTAACATACAAGATAACCGATGTGAAATGAAAATGTTTAATAACGTAATAATGTTGATAATAGCGTTGTGCAAACATTGTAACGTCAAATAATTAATAATTCCTGCTTCTCTTTGCTACAAAGGAAAAACTCTACGGGAAAACGCTTAAGATTTCCGTGGCGCTTAACGTGTTAATATTCAGTCGGAAAGTAACGAATATTTTTAATAAAAAATACCGTCGAGGGCAAAGAGTGAAAACGTCGCGCCAGCCCTTGTCACAGGGACGTCGCCGCTTTCCCCGGATTACCGTCACCGTTTCCCGGTTCTGTTCCGCGCGTAACGGTACACGGGTTGGCTTTCGTTGGACCGGCAACCACGGCGGCCGGAGAGAAAGAGCGCATTCGATACTTGACCTTCGATTATCATTCCGTCCTTTCTAATATCCCCACCCCTTCCCGCGGCGCGGCGCTCCGAATAAATCATCGTAACGATATCGCCGCGGTTCCGAAACCAGCGCGGCGCCACGGAAAAGCGACATTTCTCGCGTCTCTGCCTACCGTTTCCCCACCCTTCCCAGCGCCGATCGAAACACGATCGAACACTTTCGCGTCCGCGGATCGATCGTTGGGAAGTTCTTACGCTGGCTGGCTAGGATACTCATTACTATGGATACAGCGTTATAGATTTCCTTCTCGTGAAAGTCGGGGAAAATTAATGCGGATATTTTGTCGGATGCTTTGCGTTGGTCGTTTTGCTTTGAAAGTGGAGCAGTTTTTACTTGGACATTATAATTATAGAGGGTTTCATTCGGATTGTGGTATTTTGTTAAATTATAATGTTGTGTGAAAGAGGTAGTAAGGGTTGCAAGACTAAGAGTTGTAATAGTAGGACTTGTAACGGTAAAAAGTGGGATATTAGAGGTTGCAATATTAAAAATTGTAACAGTGAAAGATGCAATACTAGAGCTTTATCAGTAAAACTTGTAACAGTAAAATATGTGATATTAAAAATTGTAACAGTAAAAGGTGTGATATTAGAGGTTGCAATATTAAAAATTGTAACAGTGAAAGATGCAATACTAAAGCTTTAACAGTAAAAAGTGTAACGGTCAAAGGTATGATACTAAAGGTTGCAATATTAAAAATTGTAACAGTAAAAGGTGCAATACTCAGGCTTTAACAGTAAAACTTGTAACAGTAAAAGATGCGATACTAGAGCTTTAACAGTAAAACTTGTAACAGTAAAAGATGTGATACTAAAGTTTGCAATACTAAAAGTGATAGTTGCAGTTGCAACAACTACGATCGAAACATCAAAGTTTACAATAGAACGCAATAAAGAAGATTGCAACGGACCAAGTCGAAAGTTAGCACACATAACCACACAATCCTGAAACACTACTAACAATCGCAAAGGTCTCAGTCGGCGTCGCACCGGTCACCGATTCCCGTATGTTAATTAAACCGAGAGCACATCGATAAGATTCCCAGCGGCCGCGACGTCAGGGAGAATTCCATATTCCCATAGATCACGATTACAGCGACGATCGTCGCCGAACAACCCATTAAAATCAATCGTTACAAAATGTCGAGCTCCCGCATCGGCCGCTCTCGGCAAAACATAAAACACGTGGCTATCGCGAGCACCGCTTCTAACCCGAAAGCTTCCTATCGAGGTGCTCGATCCAGGGTTAAATGCGATCGACGAAAAAACAAAAGGCTCGACGATCGTTAACGCAGGGTCGCGCGTTCTCGTGCGAACGGACGTCCGAGGGACGGTTCGTGCTCGCCGGTCTGTTCCGATCGGTTCGCGGAACGGAAGAAGAAGGAAGAGGATCAGAAAGAGAGACCAGAAGAGAAAGAAAGTAAGAGAGAGAGAGATCGGAGGCAGCTCCTCCGCCGAAAGCTGCCACGGGCGAAACGAGACGAACAGAAACATCAAAATCTGCCCCCGTGGTTAAAGAAAGAAACAAGATCCGACGGGGGAATTAAACGCGTCCGTGGCGATCGGACACGAGGCAGATACGTCGTCGATATCGACGGACGGGGCGGGGGGACGGGGACACGGGGGAACGACGGAGAAAGAGAAATAAACGGAGAGGAGGATAGAAAAAACGGAGTACCGTAAAAAGACACTGAAGAAAACCAGCTGGAGGATGAACGAGAGGAAGGAATCGGTAACCGGCGATAGGACGGAGACGAAAACCGCCGGGGCAACGGCGAAAGAAAGAGAAATCAACGCGAGAAAAAGCCAGATAACCGGGCGGAACAGAGAGAGAGAGGAAGGAATCGTTGGAATTCTTTGAAGGATCGCGGTGCGCGAGACATTCCATCGTAATCTATTCGTCCACTTTAAATCTCGATATTTTCGACGATACGGCCGGGTCGTCGATCAATTTAAAACGAACCACCGCGCATCCCCAGCGTCCGTAGGGTATCCCCTGTCCATGGACTTCTCTCTCACTCTTACACACTCTTTCACTCTCTCTCTCTTTCTCGCGAGTCCGTGGACCAGAGGAGAAACGGGGTTCCGCCGCACCGGGGCGAGAGAAAACGCGGGAGAGAGGGACGGAGAGGAAGATATGTGGACAGAGGGAACGAGGAAGAGAGGAGAGAGAGAGAAGCTAACGTCGGCCGAGCTCACGAAGCCTACGGCTAGCATGACGGGAACCAGAATGCTTCGTTCCACCATCAACCGAACGAGACTCCGGCTGTCTCTCTTCCTCTGACGTGTTCCTCTTCCATCGGCGGCGCGAGATGGACAGAGAGGGCCGGAGGAATCGAGTCTCGAAGAAGCGAGTCAAGCCCGGACCCCGGGTCTCAAGCTGAGAGAGCCTGAATTCCACACTCTATAGCTTTTATATTGCCTTTGACTATGCGAGACGTTGGCTACGAGCGACACGCGAGTTCGTGCAACATCATTCCCTCGCCGCGGACCGTGCGCTACACCTTCGCCCCGCCGGATCGAGGGAAACGCCGGAACCGGAGGAGGAGGGTGCCGCATCTGTGGAGCAGGGGTGGTCAATCTTCGCTAGCCGCCGCGTTCGTTCGTTCGTTCGTTCGTTCGTTCGCTGCTTCTCTTGATTATCTTTCTATGAAGATTACCTGTACCGGTTTTTGCAACGTGTATCGCTGCGATGTTTGCTGCAGACATTTTGTAGAAGCGTTGCGAATTTCTTCTGTTTCTGCGGGATGGGTTAATTGTGGAACGATTGTGTGTCACTGGAATGCGGTGATAAGTTGATAATTATATATATAATATGATAATAAGTATATAATTATTATATGTATTCAATATTTCATATTAGACATCGACAAACTATGCAAAAATCCAATCACTTACGTATTGAAGAAATATGACTAACAAAAACAAGATGTAAAGATATCTATAGAGTATTAAATATATCACATACAAATATTAACTGCCTATACAAAAATCAAATCACTTATTACAGAAACTATAACAAAACAAGATATCAGCATCACATAATATTCCATATATTGCATACAAATATTACCAACCTATACAAAAATCCAATCACTTATTACAGAAGCTATAACAAAACAAGATACAAGCATCATACAATATTCCACATACCCCATACAAATATTACCAACCAATAAAAAAATCCAATCACGTCCATCCCGCAATGTACAAACATTAACAACGAACCACTACACGTAAACCTCCAATGACTCCATTAAAAGTATACACATATTCCTAACTGCAATCAGTTATACGCACGTGACTGTCTAATAGGTGATTTTTCAAATTGACTCTCACGATTACACAACCTAGACACTTCTGATCACGCAACGCATAGGTTGACCATCTTCGCCGGCGAAAGAAAAGGGGCGAGAGGGGAGCGGAGGAACAGGGGAGGCGCAACCGCGGCGTCCCCCCGGCCCCCCTTTCCCGGCAACATTTAATTATGCATCTCGCAACCTGACAGCCTGAATTTCGTGCGAGCCGCGTTTCGTACGCGAAAGGATCCAGGGATCCGCGAGGGATCCCTCCTCGCTCACCCCAGCTGCCGGTGATTATAACTTTGTGAAGCTTTCCTCGTACGGCTCCTCCACTGCTGCGTACACACGCTCGCCCTTTTTGTTCCACGTTCTTTGATTTTTTCGCCGCCGCTGCCTGCGCGCGCGCGCCTTTTTCTTCCTCGCTTTTTTTCGGTGTTCCCTTCGCAACCACCCTGCGAGATACGTCCGCGGCGCATCGCCGGATTTCACGCGAGCGCAACATACTTGCGCCGGCATCTTCCCTCTTACCGTTCCCCGCCGGTCCTCGGCTCGCGCCTTTTGTTTCTCGCTTTTTCGGCCGGGTGCGTATATACACGGTTTACCCCCTCGATTACGTGACGCTAGTTTCGCGTGCGATATCTTCGTACGCCTCGCTCGACCCGAGAGCCGGCGTACCGGTGGATTTTGATCGAATAAGCTTTGGAATCTGACTGGATGTGGCTTCTATGGTTTTCACGTTTATGTTGAAGCTTTCGAGTTTTTGCGAAACTTCGCGTGCGATATCTTTGTACGCCTCGCTCGATCTGAGAGCCGGCGTACCGGTGAATTCGGCTATGGAAATTTAATCGGATGAATTTTAGAATCTGAGTGGATGTGGCTTCTATGGTTTTCACGTTTATGTTGAAGCTTCGAGTTGTGGGAAGATTCGTCTGTGGAAGTTTGACCGAATGAATTTTAGAAGCTAACTGACTGACGTGGCTTCTATGGTTTTCACTTTTATGTTGAAGCTTCGAGTTGTGGGAAGATTCGGCTATGGAAATTTGATCGAATGAATTTTAGGATCTGACTGACTGGATGTGGCTTCTATGGTTTTCACGTTTATATTGAAGCTTTCGAGTTTATGGAAAGTTTCGCGGACTTAGCTTCGAATGGCCTAACTGAGGGCTAAGGAAAACCTATTGATTTGGTGGTGTAACGGTTGTAAATATTGTTTGGAGGTAAAAGAATCGTTGGAATATTGTTAGGTTGAAACTATAGCTGCGATAGTAGTGTCAGATGCTTTCCATAATATTTATTTAACTTAGGTTTAACTAGCTTATCAATCATTAACGATCGAAAAGCTGATTAACAGGACATAAGGCGAACTTTCTTCAATCTAATCCATATAACCAAGCACATGACGAAAGAGAACAAGTTTAACACATAGACAACCGTCTAAAAACAACTGTAACTACCTCTTCCATAATCTTCAATGGAACTCGTTCAATGAATTCGGTGAAAAGCTTTGTTTTGCAGAAAAAGAACCATATTCGATGAATTGCAAGTAATCCCACATCAAAACTTAAACAACGACAGCAGAGATAAAGAGAATAAAATACAATACATTGCTAAGCGATAAGCTGGAGATCTTCGGTTACCTAAGTGTCATCATTGCCAATTCATCGAAACAACGATCGTCAGTTGGAAATCAGGAAACCAACGCGCGAATTCGTTAGAACAAATGATCATCGAGGCGATTCTGTTGTCGTTACTCATCCGGGCAACCAACATTCGTTTCCTCTCGCTCGTTTTCTTCCTGTTTCCATCGTTCCCCTTCCTTCTTGATCATTTTCGCCGAGACCCTCCACTGTAATTTCTTTATCGCGATGCCCCGGCTACCGAAAGAGGAAACGCGCGCGGATCCGAGAAGAAAGAGAAAGCGAGAGACAGAGAGAGCGAGCGAGGGCGACAGAGAACGAGAGCGGATCGTTTAATTAATATTTACTCGATCATATTTTTGGCTCGTCCGAGCCGATTTTTAACGTAAGATATCCGCCGCGCCTCGTTCCTTCGACGTTTTTATAGAAGAGGGCTGGATGCGGCGTCCGCCGGGGGCGAGCGCCCCTCTCCCCCGCCGGATCGGCCCGGCAAAGGGCTGCGCCGCGCGATCGTTTCCGATCCGCGATCAAATTTTATCGTCTATGCGTTACGGGCTAATTTATTCCGACAATGTTGTACCTCTCGCGTCCCGGGCCGCGCTCTTTAACGACCGTTCTTAACGAATATCGGCCGAGCTTCGGGGAATTCCCGGGGATCGCACCGGTCACTCTGAATCCTCGGTTCCGAACAGTCCGGCGAGACGTTAACACGTTAAACGGCGTGTCAGTCGTTGGTGACTGACGCCTCCGGATTACTGGGAAACAATCGTGACACGCGAGAAACGGATGTCCAACGGAAATGTTTAATAACGTGGGGAGTAATTCATCGTTGCGCCCGCTTTCTCCCGCTAAACCGGAATAACTACGATAAAACGGTCAAGGTTTTCGTGCTGTTCAGCTTCTCCGAATCATAGAATGCGAAATCATCGTTATCGATTCTCCTCGCTGTGGAATTACTCGCCGCATGATCGATTCGAAATGGAACGGAACTTCATTGGTCTACGCTCACCTTGCACCGCGACGAATGACGATAAAACAATAATATTTCATTTACATTCATCCTCGTATTCGTATTCGTATTTATATATTTTCTATTCGCATTCCCATTCGAAATCCTCGCGGTTCGATGTTGCGAGTGAAAGGGTCGAATCGCACGGCGTCGCCGCGCATCAGCCTCGGAAGATACGCGCGCGGATCGACGACGAACCGCGGAGATAAGACGAGCGTCGATATTAGATTGTAAACTATGTCTTTACGTTTACGACTCGCGGAAAAGCTCGCCAGGTGTGCACGGCCGTGATTTCCTTCGGCCGAGTGTCGCACCGATTCGCCCGTGGCCGGCACGCGCGCGCGGGCTCGGCGGCGTAACTCACGCGGAAACGTCATATTTACACCCGGTATATCTGAATTCACCGGAATCCATTAAAGCGGACATTCGAGAAACCCGGGAACATGCTTTACGAGCCGATACCTCGGCTCCCAGGCGACAAAAGCGCAGTCGCCGGGGAACATTATCGAAAGCTGCTCGTTTAGTGCCGCGGAGATCGAACCTGATTTCCGTGGATTCCTATCGATCGACGCGGAGTTTCAGCTGTTCGTCGAAACCGTCTTGCCTCGGGGATCTTCCATTGATAATTCTGTCAGCTGTTCGCGTCCACGGCAAAATTCGCGTTCGTAGAGAAGCTCCGAAGGAACTTTTGCTCGCGTTTTCCTTGAAACAGGCGATTTTAATCTCTTTAGACTCGCGATGAAGATTTTTAACACGATTTGTTCAACATAAATATTAAACTCATTTGAATTCGAAGTAGATATTCTTCTGTAATCAATTATATTTAAATGGGAACACAAGCATGTGCCTATAATTTTTCTTTCTCCAAGTTATCAATGACGAAGTACTCGTATCGATCAGTTGAGAAACCATAGGGCAACGATTTAAAGATATCTCTACCATCCAAATGCTAAATCACGAAGCAATCCCCAAATTTCCCAAAATTGAGCAATCTTTAAAATCTCTGCTAAAGGAACCTAACAGATTCGAAATATTTCAGCTCTAACGATAAAATACTTTAATGTCCAATGAAACGCAGGGTACAACGAAGTAAAACGTCTATTAAACAACAAGCTAATCCAATAAATTGCATCGGACAGCCAGGTTATTTTCCCAGCGCGAAAACTGTATCGGCGACACGTCGGCCCCGAAGAAATGGTAAAACAATAACTCAGTGGACACGTTTCTAATTCCTGGGTCGGGAGTGGATGCCACCCACACGCGTGACACGTGACGGCCGCGCGTTTCGCGCGAGAAAGAGAGATACGCTGTCAGTACTCGCTGTCTTTAGGCTTCGCGTGTCTCTCTCCTTCTCTCTTGGCTGTCTTTGCAGCTTCTCTCCGTCTTCTGCTCGGTGTTCGTTGTCTGTTGTCCTCTTTCCTTTGAACGCTGTCTTTGCGTGCTTCTCACTCTCGACTCGCTGTTTTTACCTGTATTAGTTTCTTACAGTTTTTCGTTTCTCTCGACGTCCTCGCATTTCTCTCAGTTTTCTTCTTTACTTAACACGATCCGTGCCACGTGTACCACATGTGGGAATATTTGTACGAAAATATTTTTAATGGGTATGTGGTCACAGTCGGCGGTATACGTTGCAAAACAGTGAAAACATAAAGAAACAATATCAAAATATATAAAAATTACAAAAAACTTTGGAGGAGCAATATGAAAATACATAAAAGTTACCAAAAATTTGAACATAAGTTAATATTTTACTTAAAAAATCAATACAGTTCACAAGCAAAATAAAGGAGCAATATCAAAGTACATAAAAGTAACCAAAAACTTGAATATAAGTTAATATTTTATTGAAAAAATCAGTACAGTTCATAAGCAAAATATAACGGGAAGTTTCCGTGACACGAAACGTGTTAACGACTGTCCAACTTTCTGTCGTTTATGTCTTTCTTACGCTGTCTTCGAGCGCTGCTCACTCTCTTCGCTGTTTTTACCTGTCTTATCGGTCTTTCGCGTTTTTCTCAGTTTTCTGCTCTACTCGTCGACTGTCTGATTTTCCGTCTAACTGTCCGTCTCTCTCGTACGCTGTCTTTGAGCGTTTGTATTTCGCCGGAGACGCGTCGACGCGGCAGCAAACGGTGGAGTTTCTTTCGCGCGACGTCGAATGAACGGACGAACGGGCCGGAGAGAGGCCACTGCAATTTTTCACGTTCGCCGGAATTGAATTCCATATTCCACGGTGTCCTTGGCCGGGCCGGGGCGTTGGCTGCGAGCCACGTACGAGTCCGTACAAGTTTCCCTGACGGGAAGCCCCGCGACGACGGAAAGCGGAGGCGCGACCGATCGACCCTTGCTTCGTCGATCGAAGTACTCGCGTATGAGTCGCTCGGAAGATAATGTGGCTAATGTGGGAAATTAATGTCTTCGCTGTGTTGAATATATGGAGAAAGTGGGAAGAGTCTTTTGTTTCGATTTTTAGGAAAATGAGTCAATTGGGAGCTAATGTGGTTTATGGTAGGAAAGAATGATTGGGGGAATGATGTTTCGGCGTCTGAAATGATTTTACAATGATTAATCTTTGGTTTAAGCACTCCAGGTTGTTTTGCAATCTATCGGCAACTGCAACTAATTTTTATAGTATTCCTAGCGAAAATTAGAAATGTTATAACATTTCGATCTTTTATTTTCCTTGTTAGCTGGTGGAATTGAAACAATTGTTCGGAGCATTCAAGTCGGAAATTTCAAATTTCAGATTTGAAACATTTAAAGTTCAACTTTTGAATTCTAAACTTATAAGCTTTGAAATTTCAAGCTTTAAAATTCTAGATTTCAAACTTCGAAGCTTTCAAGCTGTCAAGCTTCGAAGTATCCAAATTTTCAAATTCAAAGCTTTCAGATTTCAAATTCTAAGTTCCAAGCTTCCAAGTGTCCAAGATTTCAAATTCAAAGCTTCCAAATTTGGATGTGTGGAAAATCGAATAATTTTAGGGTAGTTTCTTTAAAATCCATTGAAATATTCAATATTATAACTGGTGCAATATTGGAGCCTACAGAGTTCAAAGGGTTAACAGTTTGACTGCCGAGTAGACACTCGTCGAAGCTCCTATGCAGGCGAAACAGATTTCTCAACCCTTTACACTCGGAAGTTTTTCAGTAGAAATATCGTGACATTTTCTAATGAGATAGACAATATTTTTTGGAGCTAACAAAGCTATTTTATTTTAATATTTCTCAAGTTGATTATACGGAGTATAATATTAAATATGAAATTTTATAGGTTTACCAAATGAAATGAAATGGCGAGTGTGAGTCAGCTCTCGATCGTAGAGGGTTAATAAAGCAGAAACTAAGAAGTGAAGATTTTTCATTAACTTAATTTTTATAATGACTATGCGCAACACGAACCAATGAACCGTTTATAAGAGGGTTGACTGAATTACACGGGGTATGCAGAGCGACGAACCGGCCAGCGGACTTCTTTTTCCCGAGCAGCGCGAACACGGCCCTCCCCGATCTTCAGGTAATCGGTTCCAGGAAATTATCTCTAATGCCGGTCAGAGAGCCTGTTCGCCGCTGCTCCGCTCGAGGATCTAGCCCCGACAGATACGATCCTTCCGCGACGAATCTCGCGAGTTCCCGATCGCCGACGCTGATCGCTGCCTTGAAAGCCGGATGAAAACTATCGTAGGAGAGATTTTCTGCTTGTTCTCCACTTACGTTAGCAACAAAGTAGTCTTAGCTGTTCGAAGCTTCCTGAAGTAAGCTTCCAGAATAGATTTTTCAAGGTTTCATTATGTAGCTTGCTTAGTGGTCATCGATTTAGGGGATGCAACGCGAATATCGGTGTTATCTCTGAATCTGCAACCAACTGGAATGAAAGAGAAGGGGAAAGTTTCCTGTTGAAAACGTCTGGTTCCTAAGACTCTATAGGAACTACAACTGGCCAACCCTCGAAATCAATAATGTAAAACCACCCCTAAAGGTAAACCTACTGTAGGATCTACGGAGCATCCACCAAGTAAAGGGCACGAGAAATTTGAAGATAGTAAGGGAGAAACAGACAGGAGAAACGAAGACTTCACTAGAACGAAGGCGCGAAAAATCTGATCGCCAGAAGAGAGGAACACGGCGACACGAGGAGGCCAGAAAGAAGAAAGACGGAGATAGTACTCGAAAGACACGAGCGGAACAGAGAAAGCTTGAGAAGAGGAGAACAGAAGAGCGAAGACAAGACTTCACGAGAACGAAGGCGAGAAAAATCTGATCGACAGAATACAGGAACACGGTGACACGCGAAGACAGAAACAGAGGACGCCAAAGACACGAGCGCGACAGAGAGAGTACAAGAAGCGGAGAACGGAAGAAGCGAAGACAAGACTTCGCGAGAACGAAGGCGCGAAAAATCTGATCACCAGAAAGGAACACGGAGACACGAGGAGGCCAGACGGAAGAAAGACGGAGATAGTGCTCGAAAGACACGAACAGAGAAAGCTCAAGAAGAGGAGAACGGAAGGAACGAAGACGAGCAAAGCGGAGAAACGCGCGAAAAGAAGTCTCCCCCGGCCGCTGGGCAAGAGGAGCCCGAACAAGATTATTTACGGGACGCGGTTTTCTCGGGTGGTTGCCAGCGAGCAGCGACGAGGCCCGATCAAAGCGGCCCGTGCCAGGGTGCGGGGGCAGAGCAGGGTTTTTCGAGGTTCCACGGGTTCGATCCTCGCGGCGTGTAGAACCGTTTTCTACGAGCGACCGGAGAGCCAAGAGAAGAAGGACGTAGAAAAATGATCGCCTCGCGACGGCGGCGGCGTTTCGTGGGAAGAAAGACGGTCCGCAGGGCGTGCGGGAGGGGCGGGGAGGGCCGCAGAAGTGCCAGAGCGAGGAGGGGCCGGGGGGGCGCGAGGGAAGAAGCTCGCGGCCGAGTCGGACGAAGAGGACGCGCATCGGCGAGAAAGAGAACCGGAAAGAGGCGCGAGTCTTGGAATGCCTTTTCGAGTTTCTCGCCAAGTGGCCATCAGTTCGGAGCGCCGGTCATCCGAGCCAGCCGGAGTCAAACGAAATCACACGGATTTACATATTATGATTTACATCCTTGTCCTCTCTGCCTCTCCCGTCCCTCCGCCCCTCTACGCCCTTGCCGAACCCTCTCTTTCTTCCCCTTCAGTGGTCCGGCTGTTCGCCGTTCTTCCCTGTCCTCTCTGTCTCCTTTCCGCTGCTTTCTCCCGGCTCGCTGTCTTCAGGCTTTGCGCGTCCTCTCTTCTCCTCCCTCGGCCGTCTTTGCAGCTTCTCTTCGTCTCCTGCTCGGTGTTCGTTGTCTTTCTGCCTTTGTGTCTGTTGTCCTCTCTCCTTCGGACCCTGTCTTTGCGAGCTTCTCTCGACTCGCTGTTTTTACCTGTCTTAGTTTCTTAGTTTTTCGGTTCTTTCCTATTTTTCTCGGTTTTCTTCTTTACTCGACACATCGCGTACGGGCTGATTTTCGGAAAACTGAATTTTGCGGATGGCAATTTTCACTGAGGTTAACTTATATCAGTGTATATAGAAAAACTCAGATATCATATTGATGTGTAACGTGTTTTGAATAGGTAATCGATTCGAATTGAATTTTATATTTTTTTCAATGCTGTGGTAATCAGCGAAGTTGCACAGCTGAGTGTCTTTGTAGAAAAACGAGATTTCTCGTTACCGGAATGTGTTAACATTAGAACTACCGAGGATTTAATACGATTCATGTGTAATCCATGTAAAAGTTGTAATAACAGATTAGGCTCGGTTTCTTCAGGCATTCGGTATAGTATTCAAGTGAAGCTATTTATTTTCCAGATCATTTCCAATATTCAATGCTTTTGAGATATCAATCACTGCGAAACCAGTCATTTTGACTGGTACGGTAGTTCTAGTGTTAATGACTGTAACTTCCTGTCGCTTGATCTCTTTCGTACGCTGTCTTTCAGTGCTTCTCACTCTCCTCGCTGTTTTTACCTGCCTTATCCCTTCCGCTTCTTTCGTATGTCGTCGCGTTTTTCTCACTTTTCTCCTCTACTTGTCCACTGTCTAACTTTCTGTCGCTTGTTCTTCGTACGCTCTTTACATTCTCTCTCATCTCACAGTTTTTACCTGTCTTATCTGTCTTTCGTTTCTTTCGTACGTGATCCTCGCATTTTTCCTTCAAAATTCTCTTTAAAATTTTCCTCTTTACTTGACCGTCTAACTTCCTATCACTCGTTTTTTCTACGCTCCCTGCGTTCTCACCCTCCTCGCCGTTTTCCCGTCTTTTTGCCGCTTCTTTTACGTCGCCATCGCGTTTTCCTCACTTTTTTCCTCTACTTCTTCACTGTCTAATTTTCTGTCGCTTCTCCTTCGTCGCTCTTTGCCTTCTCTCTCATCTTACAGTTTTTACCTGTCATATCAGTTTTTCGTTTATTTCGTACCTCATCCTGACATTTCTCCCTTCAAAATTCTCTTTAAAATTTTCCTCTTTACTTGACCGTCTAACTTCCTATCACTCGTTTTTTCTACGCTCCCTGCGTTCTCACCCTCCTCGCCGTTTTCCCGTCTTTTTGCCGCTTCTTTCACGTCGCCATCGCGTTTTTCTCACTTTTCTCCTTTACTCGCCGCCTAACCTGCTCGTTCCCTCTTTCGTGCGCTCTTTGCATGTTCCTCTTTTCCTCCGCCCTCTCCCTGCCCGTCTGGCCGCCGTTCCTCGGCCGTTCCCCGAACGCGCCTCGCCGCTTCCTCTCGCTTCTGCCCGTCCGCCAGCCGAGATCCCTCGTCTCGTGCAGCTTCCTTCCGCGCCTCCTCCGTCTCGAGATGGCGGTTTTGAAAAACTTTTCACCGGCGAGACAGGGTGGTCGTCGCGACGCGACGCGACGCGACGGCGGGAAAAGGTGACCGAGAGGAGCTGTCGTCGCGCGACGCGTCGAGTGTTCCGAGTAGCAGCTACTCGTAGACGCCGGCTGCGGAGTTTGCTGAACCGTACCCGGCGACTTTCTTCCTTTCCTTGAATCTCTCGGGAAGATGAGTTACGCGGAATTTCAGTTCCACCGTCGAAACTATTCGTCAGGCGTGTAACGCTGGCGTTTCGAGAAATCGCGAACTATGTGGACGCTATCTTTCGTCGATCCTCCCTACATTGTAGCGCCTCGTTTGCGGATTAACACTAACCGTGCACTTTTCCTACCGTGATTAGTCAATTAATTGGCTACAACGTAGACGTAAACCCTTTGCTCGAGAGATGACTCAGTTACCGCTGGATTCGATATAGCAATTAATTAATAAACTATTTGTCTTATGTATAACAACGTGATCTGTATAATGGTATAATGATATGTAGAATATTGAAATAACATAGCTTTGTTTCTTAACCCCTATGATTTCTTTTTCAACTGTGTTCGATACGGTTATTTTGTCATTAATTTATTGAAAAATAAATTTAAATAAATAAAAAAATAAATAAATGTATAATGGTTACAGAGGAATAATATTTACTTTGAATTCGAATGAACTGAGTACTATATATATTTGTTTCATCATGTTGAAAATCTTCACCACGAGTCTCACTCGTTGTTGCAGGGCAAGGGGTTAATTTGTACACGTTCTCTACTTCGTTAGTTTCGAAGAATCTCGTTTATATCTAACCGAAGAATGTTGCATACTTCTAGAAAGGAACTTCCGAGTGCAAAGGGTTAACTGATATCAGCGTACATAGAAAAACTCAGTACAAACTTCCTACATTTGGAAGATCTAATAATCTTAAGATAGTCTTCTTAAACTTCATTAAAACATTATTAGAACTTGCAATATCGGAGCCTACAGAGTTCAAAGGATTAACTCGTGACCGATCAACAATGTAACCCTTTGCACTCTGTAGGCTCCATGACACCACTTATACTATTAAACATTTTAATGAATAAATTTACTACCCTGAGATTGCTAGATCTATACATCCAAATTTCGTATTAAGAAGTAAACTAAACAAATCTAAGAAATGTTACATTTTTCATTCGCTAGAAATTCTATAAAAACAGCTCGGACTCAGTAGATTACAAAATCATTCGGAGTGCTAAGGGTTAAAAGCCCCCGGCGCCGAAACAACTAGGCAACGGAACCGTATCGAAATTGTCGGAATGTAGTGTGTTATTATTAAATGCTCGCGACAAATATGTTTACAAGTTATTTATTTACGTAGGCGAGTGTTCGGAGGCAGAACGGGTAATGTAATGTAATGTAATGTAATGTGCTTCCTCGCGCCTTTCCGTTTTATTTATCCTCGTCTTCGGAAAGGCGTTACCCCTTAGAAACTTCGAGGGTGGAGCTAGTTCCCTTCTCCAACGTCGCCTCGATTTTTTGGCAGGGGAAAAATTGTGCATTTCTAATTTTTAATGTTTCTTCCGAGCCGCGCTGACCGTGCGGCCGAAGAAGCCTTAACGGGACATGGCTGGCAGCGTTTATGGTAGGGTAGCTTATTCAGCTACGCACGTGTAAAAAGTGTAAACTATTTTCGCCGACTTACAGACTTTAGGGTAGGCTTAATTGCTTATACCTGAACATCTGTAAGCGGTCAATGCTATTTCCTACCAACGCTGCGAGCCACGTACCGCTACAGAAATATTCGACGGTGCGATCGAATACGTTTTGGCATTCCCCGTCCGTGGAATGTTCACGCGCGATGCTATAATACTGGCCCGGCGCGGACGTCGTAAAGGGGATCGGTAACTCATGCAAATGACAACTTCTGACAAGCTTTCTCCGGAATCGTTCCGTCGCTCGTACAAATTGCTTCCTCCCGTGATCGATACTAACCACCTGTGTTCCCCTGGCCCGGCCCGGCCGGCCGGTCGACCAGGGGAATCTCGTTTCGTCGGCCGCGGAAATTTTATACGCCGCCGGTGCTCGTTAATTGAGTCGTAACAGATAAGTTTTTTTTCTTCCCCACACAACGCCACCGCCGCCGCCGCCGCCGCCGCCGCCGTCGCTGCTCCCGAGTTCGGCCGAGCTATCGCTCTCTTTCACGATCGGCGCGAGATTAGGATACGATCGGTTCCGTTCGGATAGATCGCCGTTTCCCGGGCCGACGTTTTTTTCGAGCGTTTTCTCGCTGTATCGAGATCGGGCGATTGAAACTTTTACTGCAACTGATCGACCGAGTATCGCAATGATTCGGGAACGAACGTTGTTTCGGAGGTATTGCAGTTTTATGGGCGAGATGGAATGTTAGAGAGATGTAAGCAGTTGTTCGAATTGCGGTTAAGTGGTAATGTTTCTTATTAATCGATGGGGAACTCGGTGAGATTGGAATGTTATGGTTGTAGTGGTGTTAGTGGAATGGGAGTAATATTGTAATCTATTGGTTTTGTTTGTTATGTATGTTTGTGGAGGTTTTGGATACGAGGATAATTTATAACGCTAGATTCGGGGACTGATTGATTCGATGAAGTTTTCTAAATATTATTTGAAAGTTTCCATTGGTTTCCATTGTCAGCGTTCTATATTTCTTGGAACAATTGGGTAATACACGCTACGTCTAAGTAATAGTAATGATTGTTCAGTTTCTCCCGATTGTTTCCGTAGTAGGAGAATGAAGTTCCTATTCTTTATTGTCAGCGGTAACTGTCTATTATGATTACCAGCAATTATGCGCCTATAATTATTTGCCCATCAGCGGCGGAACGGCGAATTAGCGAAACGATAGCGTAAGAACAGAGAGAATGAAGAAACTCGGAGGAATTCCAGTTCGAAAAGAATCTTGGCGCCAGGCGATTCGCATTTGAAAGAACGCACGGAATATCGCGGATTCTGAGCAGCGCGCTCGCGACCGGTTCGTTACCCCAATATTCGATTCCGGCGGCTAATCGTGAAAGTGACCCGATTTATCCTCGTAAACTCAGTATCCTTGAGCCGTCTAGAGCCCACGGAGACGCGGTATAATGGAGTGGAACGTGGAAACGCTTCTATTCTCGAACGGTCGCCTACTGAAAATAACTCCTCCGGAGGAATTCCGGGATCCCATAAGCGCGAAACGTTTTGTCGCAACTTTGTTGCGCCTGGTACTGACGCTGTAACCGACTGGTGGAATTGAAACAATTATTCGGAGCATTCAAGTCGGAAATTTCAAATTTCAAGCTTTTAAATTTGAGATTTGAGGCTTTCAAAGTTCAAGTTTTCAATTTTAATCTTACAAGCTTTGAAATCCCAAGCTTTAAAATTCTAAATTTCAGATTTCGAACTTCGAAGCTTTCAAGTTCCAAGCTTTCAAGCTTCCAAGTATATGAGTTTTCAAATTCCAAGCTTTCAGATTTCAAATTCTAAATTGCAAGCTTCAAAGTATCCAAGATTTAAAATTCAAAGCTTCCAAGCTTCCAAATTTCAAATTCCGAGGTTCCAATTATCCAGGTTTTCAAAAGTCAAAGCTTCCAAGCTTCCAAATTTCAAATTCCAAGGTTCCAAGTATCCAAGATTTCAAATTCAAAGTTTCCAAGCTTCCAAATTCCAACTTCCAAGGTTCCAAGTATTCAAGATTTCAAATTCAAAGTTTCCAAGCTTCCAAATTCCAATTTCCAACCTTCCAAGTATCCAAGATTTCAAATTCAAAGCTTCCATGCTTGCAAATTTCAAACTTCCAGCTCGAAGCTACCGGGCTTCCAATTTCCAAACTTCCAAACTTCCAAACTTCCAAGCTTCAAATTCCAAATTCCAAGCTTTCAACTTTCAAACACACATAAAATGTCAAACAGAACACATGAATCAGTTCCGCGTGCACCTAGCAGCACCGATCACCCAAAAATCCTAATTAAGTTATAAAATCAATGTCAACACGCTCGAAACGTGATAAAAACGCGGTGAAACGGCGGTGACCGCCGGCGAAGAGCATTCGGTTCGCATTCGGTGGCGAGGGGTTTACGAAATCGAAATGCAAACGTAGAACCGGCCAGTCGGCTGTGTCCCCCGAATTATCAGATCCCGTGGAATTTCAATTAACCTTTTATGACAATTTATGCCGGTTAATATGCATATCGGGGAGTGGGTGCGACTGGGCGAACTCTTGGCCCCGGCGATCGTACGTTACGCCGCGCCGCGAAAGCGCTTTCGCGAGATCGTGATCCGCGGCCGAGCCGAGCGAGCGAGCGATCGATCGATCGATCGATCTCCCCGTTCGGTTTCTGTACCACGAAACTTGATAGAGGTTTGTCGAGGAAGTCGAGAGAGCATGGCTCGATCGAGCATGCGGTTTAATTGGGTTGAACGGTGGCCGGATCGAACGCGTTAAACGGTATGTCGGTCATCGATGACCGCCGATAGAAAATTTAACAAATAATTCGTCGCTATTGTAAATTCTAATATGGACACCTCGATATTTAAGAGCTCGACCGATAAGGCTGCGAAAGAATGAGAAGTATAGCTGATACTCGTAACAGAAGTAATTGGGTTAAACGGTGATCAGATCGAACGCGTCGAGTATCGCGCTGGTTGTCAATGATTGCCGATAGAATATTCAACGAACGATTCTTTCCTATTGTAAATTCTTCTGCGGACACTTTGATATTTTAGGGTTTGAATGATTAGATTGTGAAAGAACGAGAAGTATATACGATACTCGTAACTGAAATCATTCTATTTCGCTTTCCAGCTCTCCCTCGCGGCGATGACTTCGGTATCGCGCGACACCGCGGGAAGATAAGTTCGATTAGCGGAAGGTCTGCTCGATTTTAGATACGAATCTCTCGCATTTCTTTCGCGGAGAAAGTTTCCAGGCGCTTTTTCAAATTATATTACGTTTTTGCGGTTGTTACGATTATTCGTTAGCACACTTTCCTTCGGTGATCCGCCGACTCGGTGTTTTCCTCGGTTCTCAATGACTTTTACCGATAAGAATTAATCAAGAGAGAAGGGAATTCGATTTCCTCCTGAACTCGACCACTTTCGCCAAGTACATGCCTCGTTCGATTCTACGGGACAGGGATTTACTTAATTGTATTTTACCGCTAGTCGCTTAGTAAACATATTGTTTATGCAAATAGAGTATTCTTTCTCCTAGAATACTATCATTTCGAAATATTGTTTATCTAAACAAAATATTTTTTTCCTAGAATGCTACCATTTCGAAATATTGTCTATGCAAAGAAAATACTCTTTCTCCTAGAATACTATCATTTCGAAATATTGTTTATCTAAACAAAATATTTTTTTTCCTAGAATACTACTATTTCGAAAGATTGTCACGAATACTCGCTCAAATTAATCCTATTTGACCGCAAGTCGGATAGCAAAAATATTGTTTATCCAAACAAAATACTCTTTCTCCTAGAATACTATCATTTCGAAATATTGATTATCTAAACAAAATATTTTTTTTCCTAGAATACTACTATTTCGAAAGATCGTCACGAATACTCGCTCAAATTAATCCTATTTGACCGCAAGTCGCATAGCAAAAATATTGTTTATCCAAACAAAATACTCTTTCTCCTAGAATACTATCATTTCGAAATATTGATTATCTAAACAAAATATTTTTTTCCTAGAATACTACCATTTCGAAAGATCGCGACGAACACTCACTTAATTTAATCCTATTTTACCGCAAATCACCTAGCAAAGATATTGTTTATCCAAAGAAACTACTCTCTCTCCTAGAATACTACCGTTTCGAAATATCGTCACGACTACTCGCTCAAATTAATCCTATTTTACCGCAAATCGCATGACAAAAATATTGTTTATCCAAAGAAACTGCTCTCCCTGCTAGAATACTATCACTGTAAAAGATCGCCGTGGATACTCGCGTTACTCTGAATTTCTCTGGATATCCGAAGTTATTCGAAACGAGCGCCGGCTCGCCGGGTATCGGCAGGGTTGAACCGGCGCGGCCGACTTTATTTTTCGAAAGGGTGACTTATGCGCCGGCCTCGCGTGTGTATACGCGATACGCGGCTCGCAGCGGATATAAGGCGGCCCACGTTATTGGGGACGCAGAAAATCGAGGTATGTGCATGTCCGTGCATTATCGCGCAGCCCACAGCCTCCGGCCGAATGCGAGAAACGTACCACGAGGCCGATATAATACGTACTCGCGGCGCGTATTACAAGGGCGTAGCCGCGAAACGCTCGGCAACGAGCGTCGTCTCTCGCGTCGAGACTTATTAGACAACGGGAACAATGCCGTGCCCTCTCAACCGTCTACCGCGGTAACCGTTTCTTGGCCCTCTTGTCGAATCGCGACGGATCCGTCGCGCGTCGACGATAAAACGACCGAACGAGGTGAAATATTCGGTGGCGGTGTGCGTATCTTGCGCTGGGAAAGGGATTGGTCATTTTATTGAGAGTTTAACTGGAGATTCTTGGTTTTCTTAGTTTGTATTTTAATTAATAGAGTGTTTGATAATAGATTTGTAATAGAATTCCGTTGCGATCCGTCGATAAAACGGGCGAACGAGGTGAAATATTCGGCGGCGGTGTGCGTATCTTGCGCTGGGTGAGGAATTGGTAATTTTATTGAGAGTTTAACTGGAGATTTATAGTTTTTTCAGTTTGTACTTTAATTAGTATAGTGTTTGATAATAGATTTGTGATAGAATTCTGTTGCGCTGTTAGAAGGATAGGCAGTCGTTTGTATAGTTGAGGATCGGAGATTGACACGAAGAATTTGTGGGATCCGTCGCGATTCGTCGATAAAACGAACGAAAGAGGTGAAATATTGAGAGTTTAACAATAGATTCTTGGTTTTATTAGTTATTATTTTAATTAATATAGTGTTTGATAACAGATTTGTAATAGAATTCTGTTGCGCTGTTAGAAGGATAGGCACTCGTTCATATAGTTGGGGATCGGATTGACACGAAGCTTTAAGCTCAACGCTTCGCAAATACTATCGGACAATTACGACTCACCCATCGAACAAGTCTCTTGTAGAATTCCGTTGCATTCTTCCCGGAACGACAGGCAGCCGTTCCCGCGACTAATACTTTATAAACATCATCCTCTAACTACAATTAAGATAGCAAACCGGTTCCGGTAACAAGAACCATCAATGTTCTAACTCCACCTGGACGCGTGTCAACATCGGACCTCCATAGTTCACTAAACCGACCGAGGTACAAACTACCGGGGCGAAAAAACGGGAAAGCGAATTACAAGGTGCATTTCTCCAGTTCCGATCGTCCATTAGCAGCCGGCGATCCCGGGAATCCGAAGATTACCTTCTTCCGTGTCCTCCGTAATCTCGGAAAGGGAGCAAAGTGCCCGAAGGTCCGAGAAACGATCAAGGGAATCGTGATCCTCGGGGGTGGTTGCACCCGGTCGCAACCCGGGGACGGCGATCCGGGGTGGCCGGCCGAGGGGGAGCGACGGGGCGGGGTGCGTGTGTGCGCTCGCCGGTGAACGCGAAGGAAGGCAGGTCGGTCAACGACGAAAAAGCGACAGCGCGCATGCCAGGCATATTTTCGAGTAACTACTACCCTTTCCTCCGCGGGGCGAGGAACGTGTTCTACGCGCCTGCACGCTCATATACGCATACGTAGGTACCTACACTCGTGACTGTCGTGCAAGAGTTGTTCGACCGGCGCGTTCTTTTTATTCCCTCGCGTCGTTCCACCTTCGTACCACCACCGCCGCCGCCGCCGCCCCTTCTCCTCCACTGCTGGCTCATTCTTTCTCTCTCGCCGGTGCGTGCCTCCCCGTTTCACCTTCGAGAAGAAAGATCCAGCGAGAAAGAAACGAACGGCGAATGATAAAGAGAAGGCGAACGAAGAAAGATAGAGAGAGAAATTGAGAGGGGGGGCCAATGAAAAGGGGAGAAAAAAGAGAGGGAGGCAAGTAAAAAGAGGGACGCCAACCCTTTCTGCGGGCAACGGAACGCTCCCCACTCGTCCCCTCTCGTTCTCCCGGTGATCTTTTCTCTGTTCTTTGTGTTCCGTTGCCAGGGACCGCGTGTCATATCCCACGTAAACGAAGCGTGTTCGCGAGCCTACGGAAGAGAAACCGGGAGAGACGGTGGAAAGAGAGGGAGAGGGAGCCGTGCAGCCATAAGCCACGTCCCCGCGTATAATTGACGCGACTTTCTCTCCCGGGAAGCACGAGATACCGTCGAGCCCACCCGGCCCGAACGCTCCTCGATCGAGTACCACCGCGATTTATCGCGGCTCCCCGATGATCCCGGCCACGACGGAATCGGGAAATTAACTCGGCTACGGTTGCTCTTGCGTTTGTGAGGAGGGTTTGATGTTTCGTTGGAGATTGTAATTGTGTGATTGTAGGGTGGTTAGAGTTTTGATGATGGTATTGTTGTGTAGTTGTGGTGTGGTAGTATTGTTAGTGTATGGTTGGTGGAATGGTATAGTGATGGTACTAGGAATATAGTTGGTGTAATGTAGAGTAATGTTGCTAGGAATATAGTTGGTATGATAGTGTAGTAACGTTATTATGAGTATAGTTGTTATAGTACTATAGTGATATTACTAATTACATTACTATAGTATTGTAGTAACTGTAGTAATAGTAACTGTAGTAATGTTGCTAGGAATATAGTTGGTATAATGGTATAGTAATGTTACTATGAGTATAGTTGCTATAGTACTATAGTGATATTACTAATGACATTACTATAGTATTGTAGTAATTATAGTAATAGTAATGTTGCTAGGAATATAGTTGGTATAATGTATAGTAATGTTACTATGAGTATAGTTGTTGTAATACTATAGTGATATTACTAATTACGTTACTATAGTATTGTAGTAATTATAGTAATTGTAATATTATTAAGCGGAAAATTACGAGTTTTGTATTATATTGAATTTTATGTTCTTTGAATTAATCGTTGGCGATGAAGAAAAATAGGAAGTATTAGAATATCGATAAATTAAGAGGGACTTAATGACTCGACGCGACGTAATTGAGAAACCAGCTTCGTCACCCATGGTTTCCTCCGCATCTGCGCCTGGTAGAAGCATTCTGTCTTCGGTAATTCCGTGGGAAAAGGAAATAATTGCATGTTTGTTGCGCGAACATCGGACGGGTGGCAACGAACTTTTCTTTATATTTTGGGAACGAAGTAAGCTACCGGCTTGACCGAGGACTCAATTCTTAGCTACATCCTTTCTTTACCAGCCTGCTGAATTTCGAGAAGTTTGCTTGATTCCCTGGTGAACAGTGTCATTTTGAGCAATGCTCGTGCGGTCGCGACTTCGATGGGATACCCTCGCGAGGTTGCAATTTCAGGTGATTCCGCATCAACCTTGCAATCCAGATCTGCTCCTTTGCATTTCCACTTCTTCTTGGAACCGGAGAAGCGACTGAGAGGCATTCGATTGACAGTAATCGATCCAGTGGAATAAGAACTTGAAAAACTCTGTCGAACAGCACGCGCCCGGCCCTCTGCCAGCGGGGATTTATTGAAGTTTTAAAAGCCTTCTGCATAATAAGCTGAATTAATTATCAAATTCCTACACGCTAGAAGCTGCCAGAACTACAAATTGATCCTTTGTTATTCAAATATTCAAATTCCTTGCGACTTTCCATTTCGTCTAGCAATCCGATATCGCCAAAATGAAGACATTCGTCCTTAAGCTATTAATCTTCGTTCCATTAAAATCCGAAAAATCTCTCTCAAAATTGATATGCAACAAGAATCCTAACACCCATGACAAACTTCCTCAAAACCAAACCTTCCGACGATAAGATTTCAAAGAATCCTATACAAAAAGTATCCCAACATCTACAGGAAACTCAATCTAAACAAGCTTCGAACTCGTTCGGCTGATTGAATCAACGTTAGGAGAGATCCGACAAAATGACAATGGCGAGGAAAACAGAGCAGATTCCGCGGAAGAGATCCAAGAGGATCGGACGCGCGGCTCCGATCGATTCGCTTTCGTTAAAAGCTTGCGAGCGGGTAGACGCGAGATTAAAGGCGAGGATAAGTTGCGAGCGGCGGTAAAAAGCCGAGCGTGAATTACAGCGGCAATCGTCCCGCGGACCGTAACCACCGGCCGTCACAGTAATTACTCCGGTATCTATCGCTTGAAATACAAGCTAGACGTTTCCGTCGAGCCGCGGCGATAAATTAATATCGAGTCACGGAACGTAACCGAAACGACGCGCGCGTGTCGCTAAATCAACGGCTTATCCGCGCGTACCTGGCCGCGGGGTGCGAACATGGGGCGGATCCGGGGCTCGGTGACATCGGGCAGTGGGAGGGGGGGGAGCAGCTGCATTCCTCACAATTTATTTAATTATGTGATGCGTGGAAACAGAACCGTGGCGGGTTATTGTGTAAGTTCCCCTCGCATTCTGTCGGGAATGCTTCGCAGAATCTTGGAAAGAATATCACTGCGAGGTTTCCGACGGGTGAAAAAGGATAATAGGTTAAAGTAGATTGCGCAAGATGCGCTGGCTAAAGGAAAAACGAAACACTGTGTATCGATTATATACTAATCGAACGAAACGAACTTTGCGATCTAAATGCATCGTTTAACACGTTCACCGGCGCAATTCGCACTCTTTCCCATCTGACAGCTGAATTCCCAAAATTGATGGAAATATTGGAATTATCGATAAGTAAATTAACTTTCAAATATATGGAAATGCTTTCTAATTACCACATATTTGATGGTACACGCCGTCTAATATGGTATCTTACTGTGAGCCATCGGTGGTACGCCGGTTAATCGGTAATGAACGAGCAATTAACCGAAAATTCCAGACTTCTACTGATTAAATCCCATGCCATTCTATCTCCAAAACATTCCCAAATTCGCAGAAATTCGAAATCACTCGCTCAAAGCACCGAGTCCAAAAATCAAGCGTTAAAAGCGCGATCGAACGCGATCGTCTCAACGCGAACTCCGTCGATTCGACTGAAAAATCGCGAGCAGCGCGGCTGAATAATGACTTCCCATCGCAGAAGCAGTTCAATCGGGTGAGGAACGCGTCCCCGAATCAGTCCGCGCAGATAAAATTCCGCTGTATCGACGGACGAGAATGTTTCCATGAAAAAATGGGCCCGTCGCGTCGGGCCGGTACGGCGGCGGCGGCGGCGGCGGCGGCGGCGGCGCGCGCGCGCGCGCGCGCGGTCGGCCATAACACGGCACGTAAAGTCGGTGGCGTAACCGGTAGCATCGGCGGTCCTCTTTCAATTAATAACGTGATCATAGGTTGTTAGAGGTTCCTTCGGCCAGACAATCCCAGTCTCCCGTCATCCCTCTCCCAGCCGGCCTCTTTTTCTCTCATTATTCTACTTCCACGCGCGTCACAACCACGCTTTACCTTGCACCTCCTTTTTTTCCGCCGTCCCCCTTTTATGCCTCCTCTCTTTCGTTCTGCCGCTACCTCGTTCCCCTTCCTCCTCTTCCTCATCTTCTTCTTCATCTTCTTGCTCCGGAGGATGAGGGAGGATCGACGTTCTCTTTTTCGGATGTTCGTTTTCTTCCATACACGGAGACCTTCTTCCTTCTTCCTTCTCGGCCAATTCTCTCCCCTCGCCTTGTCCCGGGGATTCCACCTGATCCGATTTGAATTCGGTCGAGGGCGGGACGCACACCCTCTTACCGTTAACCGTCTTACTCGGGAACTTTCCGTCGAGATTTGTCGGGCAAACGACGCGCGATAAAATTAGCGAGCTTTATTTCGCCCCGCGTTCGCTGCACGCGATACTGTCAACGTGGTGGTAACAATTATAGTAATAATAGCATTAGTTGTAGTAATAATAGTGGTAGTTGTGAGAGTAATAATGGTAATAATAGTAGTTATGCGAGTGATACTAATAATAGAAACGATAATAGTAAAAAACGAGCGATACCAGATCGAAAGTAATTTCAAACGCAAATCTCTGTTCTGCTAATGGTTTTCGTTTGTTCCCGACGTTATTCGAATTTTCAGATATCTGGTGTATAATAGAGATCGTATTCGATAGTTTGATTCGCGTGCAACAAAAGACGATCGCCAACAATGAGATACATCTCATTGTGCGGTGCGATTCGAATTCTCGAGGACGACTTCGCCGGTTTCCCAGGGACCACCCGCGCGCGTCCGCGATGTTCGCTTTCCATCGATTTCACGTAGACCGTCCGTGATTCGGTGATCGATCTCGGATTAGATCAACGCGACACGATTCAACGAACTGTTACGAAGTGGGTTTCCGATCCGGTCACTCGTAACGCCGCGTTTTACGAGCCTGCGATTTTTCATCCGAGTGTTTCGGTCGTGTTTTATAGCCCCGTCGGCCGCGGGGCCGCAGGGAAATTAATTACCCGCGGCGTCGTTATCGCGTCTTAGAAACAAACATTGAACTTGACTCCCTCGAATCGGCTTCCGGCGTTTCACGCGAATTCGGGGACGGATTCCTAAGAGCGTTACTCATTCATTAAGGAACATTTCAATCAGGCGGAGATCAAGCGAGAATGTTTGAACATTCGATCGAATAACGGTTTTTAGGATATATAAAATGGAAAAAATATAATTTGTCGTTTGATTGAATTGCATTGTTATTGTTGCACGTTTAGTTGAATGTCACAATATTTGGTAGCATTATTTATAATATATGTTTCCAAATAATCATCGTTTAACCCTTTGAACTCTGTAGGCATATTGCACCAGTTATAATATTGAATATTTTAATGAATCAAAGAAACTAAGAGTTCAAAGGGTTAAACGATGGAATTTTTAGGATACATAAAATGGAAAAAATATATCATATGTCACAATATTTGGTAGCATTATTTATAATATAGATATGTTCCCAAATAATCATCGTTTAACCCTTTGAACTCTGTGGGCTCCAATATTGCACCAGTTGTAATATTGAATATTTTAATGAATCAAAGAAACTACAAACATCCAAATTTTGTACTGAGAAGGGAAATAAAAGATCGAAGGAATGTTATAGCGTTTATCATTTTCACTAGAGATACTATAAAAATTAGTTGCAGTTGCTGATAGATTACAATACCATCTGGAGTACTAAGGGTTGCTTGAGTTTATGGCATCCCGACTTGGTTGGAGGTTTCCGGTGACCTCCATAGCAGTCAACGTGTTAATCGTATAATTACATTCCTCTATCTGTCGAATCAGTCGAAGTTTCATGAAACTCTGCTACGAACCTTTCCACTTTAATTCGGAAAACCTTCGGTCATTCATCAATTAAAAGAACCACGCAGAATTTAATTGAAAATCTCAACGCCGGAGTCTCTTAAACAAACAATGTATGTAAGAAATCGAAAGAACGCGGCGTATCATCGCACAATCGTCGCGCTCGACCTCTCGAAATCCATCCGCAACACGGTAAGAACCAACAAACGCAGGAGAGACCTCGAAATTCCGGTGCGAGAGTCGTTTTTTTTTCTTCTCTCACGGGAAGAAGCTGCGCGCGCGTACAACGGTCCGCGGGCTGAACG
The DNA here is from genome assembly GCF_051020985.1 of Nomia melanderi. Taxonomy (NCBI): domain Eukaryota; kingdom Metazoa; phylum Arthropoda; class Insecta; order Hymenoptera; family Halictidae; genus Nomia; species Nomia melanderi. The sequence goes on along the minus strand of NC_135000.1, from coordinate 29,785,158 downwards.
AGCGTTCATTACTCTTCGTTTGAGCGGTATTGTGATATAATTTCAACGGATTCCGCGAACGGAGGAAATAAAAATCCCGGGGATTTCGAAAAAGACGATCCATCATTGGCTCGGCCGCGGCGGATCTCGCGCGAGCAACATCTGCCCGGGCTGCTCGGCTCAGAACGATCGTGATAGGAGAGAGAGAGAGAGAGAGAGAGAGAGAGAGAGAGAGAGAGAGAGAGAAAGGGAAAGAGAAAAAGTTGAGAGATAGGGAAAGAGAGAGAGAGAGATGGTGCGAGAAAGGAAAAGAGAAAAAGTGTGAGAGATAGAGAGATGTAGTGAGAAAAAGAAAAAGAGCAAGAGTGTGAGAGATAGAGAAAGATAATGAGAGAAAGGAAAAGAGAAATAGTGTGAGAGGTAGAGAGATGTAGTGAGAGAAAGGAAAAGAGAAATAGTGTGAGAGATAGAGAGAAACAGAGGAACAGAGAGTGAAAGAGAGAAAGGAAAAGAGAAATAGTGTGAGAGATAGAGAAAGGTGGAGAGAGAAAGGAAAAGGGAAATAGTGTGAGAGACAGAGAGAGATGGAGAGAAAAATGGAAAGAAAAAAGTGTGAGAGATAGAGTGAGAGATAGAAAGAGAAAGGGAAAGAGAAAAAGCGTGAGAGATAGTAGAGAGAGATAGAGAAACAGAGGGAGAAAGAGAGAGAGAGAGAGAGAGAGAGAGAGAGAGAGAGAGGGAAAAAGTGAAAGAGGCCTCGCTAAATTAGGATTTGGCGTGTACGTCGGACATTTCTCAGGGGTAGGGAAAAAAACTGCACGCGTATTATCACGATAATTCCGGGGACGTACGCGCTCTTCCGTAAACGAACAACGAACGCCTTCTTGTTTACTCGGCCGGCTATCCCGACCGCCATCGATCCTGCCATTAGCCCGCTGATCACTCTATTTATTCTATCTGGCCGTTCCCTACGTGAAACCGATCGGTGGATACGCGCCGTCACCTTTTTACCGAGTGTTCAACTGTGGACTGTGATTTTCTGTGTTCCGTGATCTATCGGCCGTTCTTTCGACGTTTCGAGTTACTGACACGTTCGAATTACCGGCCGAAGCGTTCCGCGAGGCTCGCGTTATTTTCGAATTTTTCGGTGGGTAACGGGTACTGTTATTGCGGGTACAGGTATCGTAATGTAGTTCTGTTGCTGCATGATTACTGTGATTCTAGCATTACTGTGGATTTAGTTGTCGGGAATGGTATGGTAATGTCATTGTAAGTAGTTGCCGTGTTGTTATTGTAATATTACTGTAACTGTAGCTGTAGTTAGTATAATATTGTATTAGTATTACTGTAACTATGACTGTAGTTGCTATAATATTGTATTGATATCGCTGTAACTATTTATTATTATAGTTATTATGATATTATATTGATATCGCTGTAACTATAACTATAGTTACTATAATATTGTATTAGTATTACTGTAACTATGACTGTAGTTACTATAATATTGTATTGATATACCTGTAACTATAATTATAGTTACTATGATATTATATTGATATCGCTGTAACTATAGTTATAGTTACTATGATATTATATTGATATCGCTGTAACTATAGTTATAGTTACTATAATATTGTATTAATATTACTGTAACTATGACTACAGTTACTATAATATTATATTGATATCGCTGTAACTATAACTATACTTACTATAACATTGTATTAGTATTACTGTAACTATGACTATAGTTACTATAATATTTTATTACTATTACTATAGCATTACCATAGTATTACTAAAGTATTACCATAGTATTACTAGAGTATTACCATAGTATTACTAGAGTATTACCATATCTATACCCATAATTACTATAATACTATATTCATATTACTATAACTACATCCGCAGTTACTATAACATTACACTAATACCCCTATAACCGCAGCAATATCACTAAACACTACATCCCTCTACCTCCACATCTTCCCGCCATACCTTACCTCCACTATAATCAATACCAAAAGAAAGTGTAAAAAAATGAATGTAAAACCCCAACTACTCAAACCACGATAAATCCCAAACAATCTCTCGAATCAACCCATTTAGAATTCTTTCCCCTCCACCCTGAACAACGAAACACTTCAACATTACCCCCAAGAAACACCGCGACTCTCCGCATTTAACCATAAATTCCCATGCATCTCGGCCAGTCATTGCACGCGTACAGCGTTACAATGTCTCCTGCGGCGGCCGCCGCCAAAAACGCGCGAGGTGCCGGGGAGAAAGGGGAAACCAATGAAATACAAGAGAAATAAAAGAGCGAAGTGGGAAGGGCTCGTTCACGGCCATTTTCCGTGACATATTCCTCCCGTAACGGACACTTAACCCGCAGGCTGCGGTGAGAAACCGCGTCGCGCCGGTTTCAAATTCGATACCCGTCGAAAACGCGACGCCCGGCTCACGGGGGTAGAAAAAAAGACGGCGACCGCAGACCGGCAGAAATTTCGATGGCTTCCCTACCGTTTGCCCGATGCCACCGCCTCACCCCCGACTCGCCGACCTTTTTCCCCCTTTTTTCCCCTTCTCGGTTCTCTTCTCGCGTAATTAACCCTTTGCGGACGAACGTCGACATCTCGACGAGACGAAATTTTCATATTCGGAAGTCTGAGTCGTAGACAAATAATTTAATTAATGGAATCGCGAGAGATTGGTACGTAGTTTCCTATTTTTCTATTGTTCGAGTAATTGTTATATAATTTAGGTCCCGCGCCGATTCTCGGACGCAATTAACCCTTTGCGGGCGAATGTCATCTCGACGAGATGAAATTTTCATATTCAGAAGTCTGAGTCGTAAACAAATAATTTAATTAATGGAATCGCGAGAGATTAGTACGTAGTTTCCTATTTCTCTATTATTCGAGTAATTGTTATATAATTTAGGTCCCGCGCCGATTCTCGGACGCAATTAACCCTTTGCGGACGGACGTCATCTCGACGAGATGAAATTTTCATATTTGGAAGTCTGAGTCGTAAACAAATGAATTAACCCCTTGCCATAGAATGACGAGTGAGACTCGCGATGAGGATTCTTAGATTAATTGAACTAAAATCAATGTTGTTCATTAATCACGGATCAAAGGAAAATACTGTTTTGCTGCTTTCCTTGCATATTACCGATAGTAAATTGTTACACGAGTAAAATGGTACGTCGCGTTTAGAAAATTTGATTTCGTCACGGTAGTCAAGGCGTATACAAGAAGAATAGAAAGATGTTCTCTATTCGAGCGAGCCAAGCCCATTCCATCGAACGCGATGCTGAAAGCGTTAACTTATTAGCCAGAAACGACGGGCGTGCTCGTCATTTGTATCCATTCCCCGCTGATTGATAGTTTATCCTGTGTATTTACCTACGGATTCTTGCATCAAATTGTATCGTGATATCAGCAGGAACGTAAATTAAATTGTAATTGTAACGATCCGCGAGCTAAACCACTTCAGTTCTCTATCATCTTCGCTTTTTTGCTCGCGCTCGCGGTGAAGAGATCAGCCGCTTAACGAGTTAAGAAAACGCTTAAACGCTCGAGATAAATCGTATCCGATTCGTCCGTACAATGTGTGGAAGCAATTAATAGTGAATACTTCAAAGATTCATTTGAAAACACACAACGGACGTAGAAACGCGAAGGCGAAAAACGCGTGTACAGAGAAACGTTAGAAAGCGTGTGTTGCGTCGCGAAAGCGGACAGTTCGCGGAATATGCAGTATTTATCGATCAAGTCTCTCGTATCGACGATCCGAACGCTGTAGAATCTCGATCGTTCGATTAACCAGTTAACTGTGGAATTTAGTTGGACAAACCTCTCGTTCTGCGCGTAATAGAATCGAAAAATGGAACGCGTACTCGTCGAACGCAGGACGAATGCGCGTAGAGTATATTTTAACGAAAGATCAAAGCGAAACAAAGAATTACATGTTTATGTGAAAAAATGAAGAATTCATCGCTGAACGAATTAGTATCGTGTCAAGCTTTACGATGACGTGTATACTCGTCAAACACAGTTAACTGGTTAATGAACTTAGAAATACTTCAACATTTTCTGACGAGATGAAGACGATATTTTGTAAAACCAACCCAACGAAATTCACGTGAATTGGCGGAAAAAGCTATTTTACGTGAATATTTCTCAGATTGATGCGTTACATGAAGTATAATATTAACACGTTGAATGCCATGGGAGTCACCGGTGAAATTTTTCACAATATTTGAAAACGTTTCTATATTATAAATAATGCTGACTAATGTGGTGACATTCAGCTAGACGAACCTCCAATAATAGCAATGCAATTCAGTAAAATGATTTAATATTATATTTTTTCTTCGAGTATTTTGTACCATGAAATTTATCAAACTTTATAGCTTGACTGTAGAAAATCAATTGGTGACTGAGAGTGACCTCCCGAGTGCAAAAAGCTAATACTCACATATTCGATCAGAGTTTAAACGCCATTGCCGAAAGACTCCTGCGGTTTTCCATTAAAAAATGATTCGTAAGAAAGGAGGGTAGCTGCGGGAGGACCCATCAGACCGCGAGAAACAGTGTCTCGGTTAATCGAGGTCCCACCGCGCGTCCAAAGCGTGCGCCGCTTAAAAATCCGATAAAAGGTACATTTATACCGAGCTATTCGCCGATTCATTGTAACGAATCGCGTTTCTTTCCCGTCGTAAATGAATCCTTTAATTCCCCGTAACACGGACGGTTACCGGTTAACGACACGCGATCGTTCGAGCAGAGAACAACGCGCCGGCCCCGGGAAGCGGCGCGGGAACAACGAAAAGAAGGGAAAAAAGGGAGAACGAGAGCCAGAGAGAGAAAGAGAGACTGGCCTGTGAAAAGGATGAAGAATAAAAAGAAAGGAAAAAGAGAAGCGAACCGATCTACTTGCTTATCCGTCGATTCGACGGTGTAACGCACACATGCCCGCATACGCTGCGCCGCTGCTACTTGAGTTTCCTAATTTAACCGTGTTTACTATGTTGCCCCGGCCGGCCATAAATTAGTATGTTTATCACGGAGCGTAGTGTCGCATGGGAATTTAACGTCACCACTCACGAGTTAATCGTACGGTAACTCGATATATCTTGAATCTTCAACGTGTGCGCGAGTGTGCGCGCGCGGCAGATTCAAGAGCGAGTACGCGGCGTGTACGGGGTGTCCTATTTAAAAGTGGACCGCGGAATATGTTTGAATCATTGCCGATGGCGGACGGATTTATTGAGTGGGAATTGGTTCGATTCGAGGGTCAGTCGGTGGTGGTTGCTAGCGTTACGTCGGTGGCGTGATTTAATAATAGTTGATAATTTATTATTGTCATTATTATAATAATAGTTATTAAATCGGTAAATATGTAATTATAGCGTTATTACGTATAATTTCGGAATGTTGCTCCGAGGTCGCCCCGTTTATTGCCGCTCAAAGTTTACCTTCTCGAGCGTGGAAGGAATAGGTTCAATTTGAAACGCTTTCTCTGTGTTGGAGTAGTGTTTACTGTGTCTATTAGACGCTACTGTTAATTGCTGGCCTTAGGAACTGGTAGTTTCTAATGTAGACGGTTATTTTTGGTGACTACTGGTTCGTACCGTGAACCGTGTCTGGGAGCTACTTGTTGCTTGTGTAAACTATTATATTTCGCAAACACTAGTTCGTACTAGAAACTACTAGATACAGTAACTACTAGTTTCTACTGGAAACTACTGCACCCAGCAACCACCAATTCCTACTATAAACTACTACATCCAGCAATCACCAATTCCCACTATAAACTACTATGCCCAGCAGCCACCAATTCCTACTATAAACTACTATACCTAGCAACCACCAATTTCCGCTATAAACTACTACATCCAGCAATCACCAATTCCCACTATAAACTACTACGCCCAGCAGCCACCAATTCCTACTATAAACTACTATACCTAGCAACCACCAATTTCCACTAAAAACTACTACCCCCTTAACCACTAGTACCCACTATAAACTACTACACCCAGCAACCACCAATTTCCACTATAAACTACTATACCTAGCAACCACAAGTTCCACTAAAAACTACTACCCCCTTAACCACTAGTACCCACTATAAACTACTACACCCAGCAACCACCAATTTCCACTATAAACTACTACACCTAGCAACCACAAGTTCCACTAAAAACTACTACACCCAGCAACCACCAATTTCCACTATAAACTACTATACCTAGCAACCAGAAGTTCCACTAAAAACTACTACACCCAGCAACCACCAATTTCCACTATAAATTACTATACCTAGCAACCACAAGTCCCACTACAAACTACTACATTTACCAACTACTTCCCACTATAAACTAGTACACCCAACAACCAGTAGCTCCCACTATAAACAACCATCTCTCCTACCCCAGAGTCCGCTGCAAACGGTACACCCCGTACACGAAAACCACCGACGAGACCCCGGCGGATAAACAAAGACAGAATCTCTCCCGTGAAACCTCACGCGTGCGCGCGCGCGCGCGCGCGATCGTACGTACTACACGGACTCAACATATCATTCGTAATAAAGATACGTAGTTACAAGGCGGCCGCGTGTAACCAGCCGACCAGCCGACCAACCGACCGACCGGCCGGCCGGTTACATAAGGGAAGCCGCGAGATCTGGAGCCGAACGCGAGACCGCGCATAAAGAACGCTCTCATTAATACGTACGTTACGTCGGTTCCTCGATCATCGTCGCGTTTTATTACGCCCGCGGCCTCCGACCATCCTGCAATCCTCTCCCCCCTGCCCCCCTCGACATCACCAGGCCGGTTCCGGTTCGCGCGGAAAATTATGAGCGAAAATCCTTGGCCGGTCATTGAAATATCGAACGGGCCGGATCAAGATCAAGGACGGGCAGCCTGCCTCTCGCTCCAATCCGATTACGATCGACGAGCTTTCTCGCCGATCCCTCGTTAACGTTCTTCCGGACGGAGCCCTTGGTCACGGGGAAATTCCTCTCGGAAAACTCGTCGCGTGGGCGAGCAGAGATTTCGACTAGCTCGAACCTGATTTTTCTAGGAAGTCACGTCCACGCGTGCAGCAACAATGGATCGTTGTTTAACACCTCGAGTACCACGTCACCCGAATTCAGGCGACATTATATTTCACAGAAACGTGGACATTAATTTCTTTCGTGCCGTATCGAACGAACCGAATTTTGTTGGATATACGAGATATAAGAGAGATAGTGGAGCAATTATTAAGAAGAATCTTGATTTCTCAGTTTCTGGTTGTTAGAGAAAAATGTTTCGAGTACATGGGAGTTTTGATGAGTGTTCACGTGGCAAAGTGTTAATGTACTAGATTAACAAGCGTCGAATTTAGTTTGAAAAATCTCTCATTGCGCACGATAAAATCAAATAATGAAGCGTATACTCGTTAAATGCAGGCGAAATGCACTTAAAATATATCCTAACGAAGAAGAATTATATGTTTGTCTCAAAAAGTAAATAATCCATCGTTGAAAAAGGTGGCACCATCAAGAGTTTTAAGATGACGTGTACACTCGTCAGACACAGTTAACTGGTTAATGTACTAGATTAATTCGATGATAATGGTAGTATGAGCACAATGAATCCATGAAAGGATATTGAATTCTATTAATTGATTTCCATTAGTAAAATATGATTTTCGTCTTTCTTATGAACTTTCTCTATATTGTTGCATTCGTGTTTCATAGGAATACAATTCCGTTGGTGTACACTCATGTGTATCGTGGAATCTTCTGATAATAGTTTCGCCGGATAATGATTGGATAATCAAGCGGAGACAATATTGATAGTTAACTGGAAGCTTGTTAACAGCGTTTAAAGACACTCGCAGTTGACGGGTTAATACCGAGGTGGCCTTAGAAGAAAAGGAGTCGTCGGTTTTCGGAAAAAAATCCATTCGCAGGTTCATTCTTCACGGTCCGCGTCACCGTTATCCACCTCGAAAGAGACAATTTCAGTTGAGAATAATAAATTCTCGGACGTTAAAGATCCGAAGCTGAAATGCTAAGCAAGGGACAGCGACGCGAACGTTCAACCGGCTCGCAATACGCGTGTCGGCGTTAAAAATCGTTGAAAAAGCCCGTGGAACGTCCGAAGACGAATAAGCTCGCGGCTGGTCGTCGAAAAAATTCTCTAGATAAATGACTGGTCCACCGCGGCGCGTACGATCCTCCGATATTCTCCGTTAGCTCATTCCTCACGGTATCGACGCGCGCGCGAGCCGGAGTCCTGAAAGACGGAAGGGAATGCCGGTGTCTCGGGGCCCGATTCGACACGTCTACGGCAGACCTCTGACGAAGCTGCTCAAACCTTCGGTTGCTTACCGAATCACTGTAATTTATTGAAGATCCAGTGGAAACCGAAGGAACTTCCGGTCAAACGGAAACATTCATCGCAATTCTACAGAAAGAAGCTACACTCAACCCTTCGCGCTCTAAAGACCCTCAATCATCGCTTGATTCGACACGGTGGTACAATAAAAATGAACACTCAACATTAAACTATGCACAATTACATAGATTATACATGTTAAACAATCGATACATGTCAGTTTAAAGGAATCTCGCCTGTATGTCGCGAGAAGATCTTAAATATTTCCAACGAGAAACTTCCAAGTGCAAGGGTTAACGTTCGATAACTTCAGTAATACGCATCGCAACTGCACAAAAATTCTACTACGAGTTTTTGGAATATACGTAAACCTGCATTCAAAGTTTCGAGTTCGTAACTGTCATAGTTTTTCGTCCACTGAGAATTCAAGCGTTGGAAAACCGAAGACGACTTCGAATACGTTCGTAACTTCGTTGCATCCGCGTCCCTTCGAAATTCAAACACTACCGAAGCACCGAAAGTAAGTTCAACTGAGATAAGCGCGTTTGAGAATGTAATGTTTCGATAAATCAGTTTTATTGGGAAAAGTCAGCAGCCCCATTCGACCGCTCGGCGGTCGTAGGCCTTTGAGCTCGCGACAACGGGGGACGGGTCGCGACGGGACGCGACGGTGTCGTGCCACGAAGAAACAAAGCTATTAGTCGTAAGAGCCCGCAGATATATATCGTATTGTCTCCAGCCGCTAGACGGAATTACAGCGTAGCCCTTAAGTGTCCGCGCTCGCTCGCTCGTGTATACGTATACCCTATGGGAATCCATTCGGAGGAGGCGTTATTAACTCCGGCGTTGTACGACTCCCGTGCCTAACTCGCGCGCGGAACAATCGTTTCCCTTCGCCGGGGACGCTGTTGGAAGTTCGATGATTTTTCTCGAAACGAGAAACACGGGGCGGCTACACCTAATACGGCCTAGCAAATTTTCAACTGTTGTCGAATAAAAACTAAGGGACGCTTCCATATCTAATTACCCTTGGGAAAAAGTCATTGGCTGGGTTTAATGCGCGTTTACTGTGTACTGGGATTAAATATTTGGAGACTTTTGATCGAGAATGATTAGCATTGTCAAGTTACTTTGGAACATTGATGACGCTATTCTTAACCCTTAGCACTTCAGAGGGTTTTGTAATTTATCAGCAACTGCAACTAATTTTTATGGTATTTCTAGTGATACTATAGTGATTATTAAATGAAAAATGCTATAACATACCTTCGATATTTTAATAAAAATCTAATAATTTTAGGGTAGTTTCTTTGATTCATTAAAATATTTAATATTATAACCGGTGCAATATTGGAGCCTACAGAGTTCAAAGGGTTAACGTTGAATGATATGGGAGTCACGGGTGACCCCAACCAAATCAAATTATTGCAATTCACCAAATTCAACTGAATTGAATTATAATACTATAGTTCACAATTAAACGATTTGAAAACATTTCTATATTATGAATAACGCTACCTAATGTGCCATTCAGTTAGAAGAATTGAATATTATATTTTCCCCATTTTGTATGTCGCTCTATGAAATTCCGCGTTCAGCGTGTCAAACTAAATGTCTTCGATATCATGGATTTATTGGGAGTCTCGTTAGAAGTCTAAACTTCGACTAAAGAAGTTGAAAGTTGAGGAACAAGCTAGGACAATCCCAATGCAAACAGTCGAAGCAAGCACAAGTTTCCCAACCTGTATACTCAATAATCCCTTATTCCTAAGAAACGAAGAATCCTCGTCAGACTCGCGAGAGAGCGTGCATAAAGTCGTCGTTTCGAAAGCACAAGAGACGGGAAAAGGAAAGTAAAAACGCAGCGACGAAGAAAGAATCGAGGAGGATTTCTAAAGACTCGAGCGATCGAGCTAATGCACCTCCATTTACCAAATATCTCTATCTCGCCGGACGCCGGCGAAGAATAATAAAAAAAGTCCGGAGGAAGCAGAGAAACGCGCACAGACACGCGCAGACAGACGGAGAGCAGAGGGAAGAATAAGAAAGGGAAGAGAGCCGAGCCGGACAGCATCGGGCGAATTATTAGTAGATATATATCTTATTGTCCCCGGTGGGTACACAGAATTCCGTAGGTTCAAGCCCCCCCTCCCCCGTCCGCTGGTCGTCGTCGTGCTCGTCTTCGTGGTCTATGGGGGCCCCCACGAAGATACGTTATTAATCGGCCGATGTCAGTGGTTCGACCCCTCATAGAGAACCCATAGGACCCTGGGTTCGGGTAAAAGGTAGGACACGCCAGGGAAAAGGGACGAGGAACGAGAAAGCTGGAGCTACGGGCGGCAGGAGGATGAACGAGGAACGCTAGACACGGGACCTATAGGGGCCTGAGAAAAGACAGAGGGCACTTCTTCTTCGTCCGGCTCGAGGCATCTCTGTCTTGGCCACGGTGGATGCACGAGAAAGGGGACAGAGGTGGAAGAGCTAGAGGGAGAGGAATGGAGCTAGACAGCAGGAACGGAGTTGAAGGTAGAGGGAGAGACAGAGGGAACGAAAGAGATCTGGAAGATGGCGAGAGGAAGAGGAATAGAGAAAAAGTTGGTGAGGATCAGAGCTAGAAGGGAGGTAGAGGAAGAGAGATAGAAAAGAGAAAGAGGAATGGAGTTGGTAGCTGGAGGAAGAGAGCTAGAGGCAGCAAGGAAAGGACTTAGAAGATAGCAAGAGAGGAATAGAACTGAAAGCTAGGAAGAGGAACAGAGAAGGTAGCTGAAGAGAGGATAGAGCTAGGAGAGCTAGAGGAAGAGAGACAGAATCTAGAGGAAGAGAGCTAGAAGGCAGGGAAGAGGAAAGGACCTAGACGAGAGGAAGAGGGATAGAACTGAAAACTAGTAGGAAAAGGAACAGAGCTGGAAGGTAGCTAAACAGAGAAGAGTAGAGCTAGGAGAGGGATAGAAGGCAGCTAGGAAAGGACCAGGAGACGGTAAGAGGAAGAGGAATAGAACTGAAAGCTAGGAAGAGGAACAGAGATAGAGGTAGCTAAAGAAAGGATAGAGCTAGGAAAGAGCTAGAGAAAGAGATCCAGAACCTAGAGGAAGAGAGCTAGAAGTTAGGAAAGAGGAAAGGACCTAGAAGACACAAGAGGAAAAGGAACAGAACTAAAAACTAGTAGAAGCAGAGGAACAGAGCCAGAAGGTAGCTAAGAGAGAAGAATATAGCTAGGAAAGAGCTAGAAGAGAGCTAGAAGGCAGAAGGAAATGACCAGTAGACGGCAAAGAGAGAATAGAGCTAGGGAAGAGCTAGAGAAACAAAGTCACAACGTATCTAAAGAGAGCTAGAGGCAGCAAGGAAAGGACCTAGAAGACGAGAGGAAGAGGGATAGAGCTAAAAACTAGTAGGAAGAGGAACAGAGCCAGAAGGTAGCTAAGAGAGAAGAATAGAGCTAGGAAAGAGCTAGAAGGCAGAAGGAAATGACCAGTAGACGGCAAAGAGAGAATAGAGCTAGAGAAGAGCTAGAGAAACAAAGTCACAACGTATCTAAAGAGAGCTAGAGGCAGCAAGGAAAGGACCTAGAAGACGAGAGGAAGAGGGATAGAGCTAAAAACTAGTAGGAAGAGGAACAGAGCCAGTAGGTAGCTAAGAGAGAAGAATAGAACTAGGAAAGAGCTAGAATAGAGCTAGAAGGCAGAAGGAAATGACCAGTAGACGGCAAAGAGAGAATAGAGCTAGGAAAGAGCTAGAGAAACAAAGTCACAACGTATCTAAAGAGAGCCGCAAGGAGAGGACCTAGAAGACAGCAAGAGGAAGAAGAACAGCACCTAGCAGAACGAAGAAGAAAGCTAGAAGGCAAGAGCAAGGAAGCTGAAAGGTAGCGGGAGCAAGAAGAAGAGAGTTAGCTGATGGAACGCGATGAGAAAGAAGGAACGAGTAAGAAAGGAAGAGAGGGTGCGAGGAGGGGGCGTGGGGCTGAGCAGGGCGAAGGGAGAAACAGAAGAATGGGACTCACTTCGTGCATGACCCAAAGAAACCCCCGCTGAGCGACTCGATCCGATCCGCTGATCCCCGACCGCGCTGACGCAGATACCATCTTTCCTTGCACTCCGAATGCTCTCCGGGCGTTTCTTACCGCCCATATACCTCGCTCCTCTCTCGCTTCCTCCCTCTCTTTCTGCGGTGCGCGCGAGCGGGGCCCGGTCCCCGCGTTTTTCTCTCTTCCTCCGTCTTTCCAGCGGGTTCCCCCCGGTGCGCTTGTTCGGGCGGCCAGGGGACCGCGAGAGAGCGAGTGTGCGCGCCCGCGCTCGCGCGCGCCGGACCGAGCGGGGAGCAAAGAAGAGGGAATATTCTATCCCCGGGACAGGTATATGACCGCACTGATTTGTCTGCTTATTGTTGCCGTTCCCGTCTCCTTGTTCTCCGATCGTGACGATGACGCGACCGTAACCCGCGCACCCAGCATTCCTGCGACCCACCCTGCCTTCTGCCCGCTTCGAATCGTCGCGATGATTGCCGGCGGATTCTGCGCGCCGAGTTTTCCGCGAGTCTTTTCGGGGGTGAAAGGGACTCCGGCCGGAGTACCCCGCTGCGCGATCTTTCTAGGGAATGCGCAGCTGTCTTTTCGAATGAACGCTCGTTGGAAATACTTCGGGGTGGATCTTTGCGAAACCGTTCGGCGATCGGGATCGAGTGGAGTTGGGAATTAGGAGTTTCCGTTGCGCGATTCTTCGAGAATTGAGGATTCTTTAGGAATCAACTGGAATTAGCAGATGAGTTAGAATGACGCATTTCTGAATTCTTTTTTTATAATTACTAAGGTACTGCTTCTCTGGGAAATCGTTGAAGATTTATTGTTATTTATCGTTGAAGGAGGATTTATAAAAATTCTAACAATAGATTATTTTCGGTTTCTTCGGACATTCGTTATAGTATTCAAGTGAAAGCTATTTATTTTCAAGATCATTTCGAATATTCAATGCTTTTAAGATATCAATCATTGTGAAACAAAACAATGGAAACCAGTCATTTTGACTGGTACGGTAGTTCTAGTGTTAAAGCGTGTCAAGTGGTGGATAATTTTTCTTTAAGAGTTTTCTTCAACTATGATTCTTTTGAAATATAGATAGAAATATAGAAACTATAGGTTCACTTTTCTGTAATTATGATTCTTCAGTTTCTGTAGCTTGAAAAGAAGAAAGGGGAAGGGAAAGGGAAAGTTGGATTCCAAAGACGCGTTGCCGAAAGAAACGACACATTCTCATTTTGCCTTTTTATTGCGACAGAACGTCGTACGGCTAATTCTTCGGAAGAATCGTTTGTTCAACCCCTTAACGCACAGTTTTTTTTAAAAGAACCGACTAAAAAAAATCAATTTTGACATACTGCGCTTTTGTTCCATGGAAAAAGGCTATATTTTATTCTCGAATAAATAAGTGTTATAGCTTACAACCCATGTAAATGATAAATATCAATAAAACGATTTTTTTTCTTTGCTTTCACATTGTTATTTTCACAGTTTGGCCTGTTCAGCGCGCTCGAATGAACTCGAGCGTACAAGTCAAGGGGTTAATTACGTTTTTCGTTAAACAATGTTTACCAGTGAACAGGGATACCGGTAAATGTAACAATGATAACGTTCCTGCGATGCCGGCTTTCAAGGGTTAATCCGCTTCCGAGCGGAGATACCGATAAGAACGCGAGGAATTCGTTGGAAGCGGCTATGGGCAGCTTTCGACAGCGACGTTCGATCGGTGGAGGAGGGATCGAGACGTCGGACGGCTAAAGTTCGATGACTGTTCCCGTTCAATGATCACCGAAGATCGGTCGAGCCTTAACTCTTTAACGACGAGCTGAAATTTAAAGAATTCGAATTCAATCGATGAGACTTAAATCGAAGGGGATCGAGCTGAATCGATACAGCTGACGTTTAGAGGGAATTTCAGGGAAATTCGAAGAAATCAATCGATCTAATTAAGTCTTGTTCGTCCGCTACACTAATTTCACGATACAAGCGTCGAATCGGAAATGAAAACAATTAAGCTATCCCATTTTCGTTCGGAGTAGAAGTTTCACGTTAAGCGCCGTGTCAATCATTAACTGACGCTTCTGAATGACTATAATCATAACAAACAAGATAACCGATATGAAATGAAAATGTAAAGTTGATAATACTGTAACGTCAAATAATTAACAATCATTCCTTTCTTCGCTACAAAAGAACTCTACAGGAAAAATAATTCCATGGTGTTTAACACGTTAACACTAGAACTACCGATTTAATACGATTAACATTAGTAACAATAGATTTTCAGTTTCTTCAGACACTCGTTATAGTACTGAAACGAAACTATTTTCAAAATCATTTGGAATATTCAACGCTTCGAAAACATCAATAATCGCTAAACGAAAAAATCGAAACCAGTCATTTTGGTACGGTAGTTCTAGCGTCAAAGGAACGGTACAACAAGCTCAATTCACGAACACATCGTAAAACACGGCTCGCCCGTGGTACATCGATCAAACGAAAGAATCATCCGGAGGAACTCGGTACAAACAGAAACGACACTTTCGAATTATCCATCATCTTCAATCACGCGTCGAAAAATCCTCCTCAAAACGAACAAAACCGTTCCGCGAACGTTGCCCGGCGAACCGCTCGGTTCGACGATTCGAAAACGTCCCCGGTTCCCGTCGCGCGATCGAGTTTTAATGAAAAACGAGCACGCCGCGTGTGATTAATCGTATTTTCGGTCTCGGTGGTACTCGAAGCCGGCCAGAGCGACGTTCTGGAATAATTAAAAAGTCAAATTCGTTCGGGACCGTGACGTCGCCGCTGCCGCGGCTACATTCTCTCCTCTCTCTCTCTCGTTTCTCTCGTTTCTCCGTCTCGTTTTCGCGACGGGACGCGAGAGGGAGAGAGATATCGGGGCCCGGACTATTGTTTCGTCATTTGGCGGCCGGGCCCGTGGCACGCCTAGACGGTTCGAGGGGGCAGTAATCGATGGCACGCACTTTATCAATGACGGACCGAGTCCGACTAATTACTGGGAAGATCGATGCGTTTCGCCGGTGATTACGTAAGCACGAAAACGATCGTTCGCGTTACGCCCCGCGCACGTGAAACGGAATCCTCGTTCGGTTTCGTCGACCGATGGACTGTCGAAGGTATTACTTCATTCGTTGCGTCAGTTTCTGCTCGACACCCTTGCGAGACGCCTGCACCCTGTAGATCAAGGGTGGTTGACCCGTATGCCATATAATTTCTAATTTCTTTTACAAGTTGACACATTGCGTACCGGATTTTCAGAAGACCGAACTGTGATGGCAATTTTCAGTGAGGTCAACTTATATCAATATACATCGAAAAACTCGGATATATTGTTATGTAATGTATTTTAAATAGATAATCGATTCGAATTGAATTTTCTATTTTTTTCAATGCTGTGGTAGTTAGCGAAGTTGCATGGCTAAGTGTCTTGATAACATAGTGACACTAAGTGACATTCTAGATATGTATAACACAAATCCAAAGTAAAATTTACAAAATCGAATTCCTTATTCTCTTCCGTAAGTTAGAAATTTTGGTTCGATCGACGTTTAAAAATGTATCGATATCACCGACGCTCGCGTTTTTAGTAGCTGAAATTTAGCCGGCGCTCAATGTGTTGAGCACCTCTTCGACCTTGGTTGGGGTAGGAAAATAGGGGTAGGATCTGCTTCGCTTAGCGCGTCGACTGCCACGAGAATTTCTAGCGTTTCGAATAGTAATACTTATTCTTCAATAACAAAAGCAACCGATATTGAAAATAATTATTAATGATTCAGTATTAGAGTAGTCATATCATGCTATGATGTTGCTACTTATGTTACTGAATATTCTTATTTAAAATCAAGTTTTTCATTGTAATTGTTCTTCAGCAATTTGGAAGCTCCGGTCATCACCGTGGCAGTCAACGTGTTAGGGGAGGAAAAGGAATTATTATTAAATAGCAATTAAATTAATTTACGCGAGCTCAAACGACGCGCTTATCGAAGCACTCGAAGTTCGGCTGTAAGATGGAACTAACGAGTAATTAATTCCGGAAGATGGAAGTAGCGAATCGATTAATTCCGGAAGATAGGAACGAGGAATAATTAAATCTGCAACACAGTAGCGCGGAGTTCGTTCATTTCGAGAGACAAATTGCTTCATTTAGAACGATCCACCGCGAGCAACGCGTACTTCCCTATTCAGGCGACTTAATATTTACGATAAATCAGCGCGCGGTATAACGAGCGAAAGATAGGATAGGCCCTACGACATACCTACGGGGTAACGGAAATGTAATAGACACCGTGGAACGTACGATTAGAAGGTAATTAATTTCATTAGAAGATACGTGTTCGAATTTACGGTGATATCGGATATTCTTTTCAATAAAGAATAACGGATCGTCCGTTCGAGGATCTATAATAAGCGAAGCTGTTATTCGATCCTTTCCTCCCCGTTCCGCGGGTCGCCCGGCAAAAACCGCGAATTTGCATAAACGTCGGCGATCCGTTGATCACCGTTCCCCTTCGAACGTTGTTTCTCAACGAGAACCGTGTCGCAACAACGTGAAACGGCTCCGGACTACGGCGGACCGATTTTTATACGCTTTCGGTGTCCGCCATATAGATAACGCGCCGTGGAAACACCGAAATTGTATTTCGGAAACCGTTCGCATCCGGCAGAGCCATTCTTTTCCAGGAGAGTTTCTCCTGACACGCGAAAAAAAGAAGGGAAAGAGAAATTCGAGGCTCGTACACGTAATCGATGGAATTTCAAGTCCCCGTTTCTGGAACAATCAGTTTCGAATCCGTTTCTCCCGTTTATCGTTGATATTAACCCTTTGAACTCGAGGGGCGCCATATATAAGATTTTCAATTCAATATTAAACCTTGTGTAATGTATCAACACATGAAACATTGAAAATAGTTCTGTCTCTTAATTTATAGAAGATAATCAATTGTGTTAGTTGCGAAAAATGTCGTTAATATTCAGTCAGAAAGTAATGAATATTTTTAATGAAAAATATCGTCGAGTGCAAAGGGTTAATGTATTTTGTTCCTCGAAGTACGTTCGTTCAGATAAGTCTTGGAAATTAGAGCTCTAAAACGGAAAATTGGTATGTTTGCATCGATCAGAGTGGATTAATGTTTATAAAATTTGGTATCCGTCAAATCGGTGAATTCCGTGAATCTAATTAACAGCTCGCTCGTATTTTTCACCGTTTCGATCGTGAGTTGTTCAGAAACCAGTGCGACGAACCAGTTAACTGTGAAATTAATAGGGAAAACCTCTCGTTCTCGCAATAAAATAAAAAAATGGAGCGTGTACTCATCGAAAGCAGGACGAACGCACGTAGAGTATATTTTAACGAAAGATCAAAGCGAAACAAAGAAGAATTACACGTTGACGTGACAAAATAAAGAATTAGTATCATGTCAAGCCTCACGACGACGTGTATACTCATCAAACACAGTTAACTGGTTAAGTCGATTTCCTGGTATTTCCTAATTTTTCGAAATTGCAGTAAATATTCTTTCCCTTCGTTTCCCCTAGAATCCCTTCTTACATCTTCAGAATACATCGTACGACCATTTCACAAACGAAAACATTTCTCAACGTTTCTTCCCTCCGCATTGGCTGCTAAGCGACTACAATCAAATAAGCGCAGCGTATCTAAAAGCTCGTGAATCATCAACAACACGAAAGCCACGAGTCCCTAATATAAAATCGCGAGCGAACAATTCCCGCGGAACATCAGAAAATTCGTGAACATTCGTCATCCGGCTGGCGGACGGAAAAACGAACTGTTATCGATGCGATCGATGGAACGCGCGGTCCGCGTTTCTAGAACAGGAACCGTTCGAGATCCGTTTCTTTCGCGTGTCTCGCGCGCGTTTTTCCACGGAAAAGACAGTCGGAATCGGTGAAACGCCTTGGCGGGAAACGGTTTTCCGATCGCAGGCCTCGCCGGCCGTTCCCGTCGACCGTTTCGATACACTGGCTCCTGGTAGTCACATAAACCTCGGGGCCGCTGACGTGACTGAGAATTTAATGAAATGAGACATCGCGCGAGTCGGATCGAAAAACCGACTTTCTCACGATTCTTCGCATGCATGCCGTGACTCCGCGCGCAACAACGGCCCGTAGATTTATATTGATTGCGCATAATTATATCCTGGCGACCGACAAAACCAACGCGGCCGGCCCTGCCGCCCCCCACCGCCCCCCCTCCGGCCCCGCGCGCAACGCGGATTTATCGTCTATCCCCGCGCGAATTGAGACGTCTTTTAACCCCGAGCCGCATAACGACGACCGGGGCTCGTGGCAACGATATCTGGCCTCGATTTCGTCCTTCGAGCGGTACAAGGTCTTTGGGAAATCTGCTCGGAACGTGCCGAACGATCGCGCCTGTTTCGTTTCGGATACTGAACGATGCTTTTCTGTTTTTACGTGAAGAGATTGTAAATAGCGTGGTCGTTCCGTTTTTCCATTTCTAAGGGGGTAATAAGAAGAATAATTAAGGAAGACGAGTAAAGTTCGTTTGATTCTATGAGAAGATAGAGCGGCTTTAGGCGGTGTAACGGAGAACCGCCGTCGCGCTTCTTTTATTTCTGTTTAGAAACTGAATGACGCTTTTCTGTTTTTATCTGAAAAGATTGTGAACGTGGTCGTTTGTTTTTCCATTTCTAAAGAGATAATAAGAAGAATAAGTAATTAAAAGGAAGACAATTAAATCGCGCTTCTTTTATCTTAGTTCAGAAACTGAACGACGCTTTTCTATTTTTACGTGAAAAGATTGTGAGCGTGATCGTTTTTTTTTCCATTTCTAAGGGGGTAATATGGAAAATTAAAATAAATTATTAAAAGGGAGACGAATAAATAAAGTTAATTTGATTGTATGAACCGATAGAGCGGCACTTTTAGACAGTGTAACGGAGAACCGCCATCGCGCTTCTTTTATTTCAGTTCAGAGCCTGAACGACGCTTTTCTATTTTTACGTGAAAAGATTGTGAACGTGGTCGTTCCGTTTTTCCATTTCTAAGGAGGTAATAAGAAGAATAAGTAATTAAAAGGAAGACAAGTAAAGTTCATTTGATTCTTTGAACCGATAGAGCGACTTTAGACAGCGTAACGGAGAGCCGCCATCGCGCCGTTCTTATTAGCGCAACGGGTAACAACAATGTCGCTTCGGATTCTATAATAGAAGTTAGTTTATCGCGTCGGCGGTAACGGTATCGAAAACTAGAGTATCGCATCGAGATCTAGACTACCGCGTTTAAAACTCTATCGTTACTTTAGCAACCGAACATCACCTTAGGAACCGTAGTATCTTTGAAAACACGAGTATCGCACCGAGATCTGGGCAACTGCAGAACTACAACGTTGCTTTAGAAACTGTAACATTACTCCAGACACCGTAGTATCTCTTCGAAAGCTACGCTATTACTTTAATAAGTATCGTATTACTATAGTAACCGAGTACCACATTACAAACTACATAAACTATCGCGTTAAGGAGCGCAATATCACTCGAGAAACTACGGTATCACCTCATGAACGATGCTCGCGCTCTAAAAATCCCTCCCTCTAGCATCCACCTCGCAACCACCGACCCGTCGATATCAACTTCAAACAGCCACCTATGAAAAACAGACAAAATCTGAACCAGTCGTTTGACACGTTGAGCGCCGCACGATTTTAAGGCGCAGAATATGCGAAAAAAAAGTACGATATTAAATGATTTCATTGAATTGCGTTATTATTATCGCAGGTTTGCTTTGCTAAATGTCACCGCATTAGCGTTATTTAGAATATAGGAATGTTTTCATGTAATCATCGTTTAATTAAGAGAATCACAGGGACTGAATTTGGACGGGGGTCACCGGTGACCTCCATTGCATCCAACGTGTTACATTGATCGCCGACTCCGTAATAATGCGGATTTCTGGATTTCCATTTCTGGATTTGACGAATATGCAATTGAAATGTACTGTTTTACGAAAATGTATGTTTTGAATATTTTTTTTAGCTATTCATTGATCAGAAATTTTCATATTTGGAAGACTGAGTTGCAGACAAATGATTTGGTTACTCGAACAGCCAGAGATCGTCGCGTAGTTTCCTTTTTCCATATTAATTAAGGATTCGATATACAATTCAGCTTTATCTGCCGAAGGTTTTCAATATTTCAAAGAATCTTCGTCCGCAAAGGGTTAACACGTTAAGCGCCATGTCAGTCACTGACGCTTCTGAATGACTAAAAAACAATCGTAACATACAGGACAACTGATGTTAAATAAAAATGTTTCATAAGGCAACTAAGTTGATAATAGTGTAACGCAAACGTTGCAACGCCGAACAATTCATAATTATTCCTACTTTTCTTTGCTACAAAAGACAAACCCTATGGGAAAACGCTTAAGATTTTCGTGGCGCTTAACGCATTAAACGTCTCTTAATTCGCCACCGCTGAATGCATTGAAAAATGAAGTTGTAACCAATCGAGAAAACACGTTGAAATTGCAGGTTCGAGTGACGGTCCTCGACAAGTTTAATAAGGCAACTAAATTGATAATGGTGTAACGAAAACGTTGCGACGCCGAACAGTTCTTAATTATTCCTACTTTTCTTTGCTACAAAAGACAAACCCTATGGGAAAACGCTTAAAATTTTCGTGGCGCTTAACGCGTTAAATGTCTCTTAATTCGCCACCGCTGAATGCGTTGAAAAATGAAGTTGTAACCAATCGAGAAAACACGTTGAAATTGCAGGTTCGAGTGACGGTCCTCGACAAGAATGACGTGGCGCCGACCTGGGGGATTGGCACCTGGAAATTCAAAGTCTCCGAGGAGGCGCCCCCGAACACCGTGGTCACGGTGCTGAAGGCGTTCGATCCGGACACGATCGGCACGCTGACGTACACCCTGGTGCCGAATCATCGGCCGGCCAGCGAGATGATCTTCGAGGAAACCGAGAGCCAGTTCAGGCTCCACCCGACCACGGGTCAACTGACGCTCGCCGAGGCGCTCGACAGGGAGACACGGGAGAGATACGCGCTGCGAGTGCGCGCCGATGACGGATTGCAACACACCGACGTCACGTTGACCGTCCAGGTACGAGGTGTACACACGCCGGAGAACGCCGTTAACCCGAATCGTTTAAGGATTTCCCGCGGCAAAAATGATCGCGGAACGATCGCCGCGCGAGCAATGAAACAGCGCAACGCTACGCAACGCGCCGCGGCACGGCACGGCGTGGCGTGGCGTGGCGTGGCGTGGCGCGGCGTGGCGCGGCGCGCTCCGCTCCATAAATCATCGGGCAATCATACGCTCCGTGGAACGCGAAACCGCGATTTTGTCCTTTGTTTTATTATCGTCCGGCTAATGAAACTCGGGGATAGTCGACAGCTCCGTTCGTTCGTTCGTTCGCTCGTTCTTTCTCCTACGGAGCGTGAGCGAAACGCGGACGAACGAGCCGGTGGATTACGATGGTAATTAGAATGAGAATTGGAGAATTTATCAAGCACACCTGGCGCTCCTTCGACGGACATAGTTGATGATTAACCCCTCGCTTAATGAGAATGGGGATCAATATTATTCGGCGCATGTAGGTCGGAACGAACGATTGCTGCGGTTCTTGCGCTGTCGTTGCTGTCCGAGTGGTCGGAGTGGTTTTGGGAGTGAACGGTCTCGATTGGATACTGTGTTCGGCGTATGGGGAAGCTGAGAAGCTGTTGCTATTTTTAGATGGGCTATGTAGGAATTTGTGTTGCATTGGTAGTGCCAGTGTTGAGGCGATTCTGGGATTGTGTGAACGGTTCCTTTGCGTTCTCGCGAATTATTAGAAAGATTAATGTATGCTACAGCTTTTATAGATATTTAGAGACGCGTTGAAACAGTCGGGAACAAGAGATGAAATGATCAGAGTGGACGCAAAGTCTTCCGTTTAACACTGGAACTACCGAGCATTGAACACGAATACGTAATCCCTATGGAAAACAATAGATTATTTTTATTTTCTTCAGACATTCATTGCAATATTCAATCGAAACTATTTTCGAAATCATTTCGAATATCCAATGCTGCCAAGGCATCGATAATTGGGAAACGAGCAAATAGAAATCAGTCATTTTAACTGATATAGTAATTCTAGTATTAACGCGTTTTTAGCGTGCCGATATATTCGCTCGGCGTGTGTAATAGATTATTTTCATTTTCTTCAGATATTCATTGCAATATCCAATGCTTCCAAGGCATCGATAATTGCCAAACGAACAAATCGGAACCGGTCATTTATTGCAATGTTCAATTTAAACTTTTCGAAATCATTTCGAATATCCAACGCTGCCAAGGCATCGATAATTGCGAAACGAGCAAATAGAAATCGGTAATTTCAACTGATACAGTAGTTCTATTATTAATATGGTTTTAGCGTACCGATATATTCTCTCGGCGTGTGTTAAATTCGAACGTCTATCAAGGGGGACTTTCATCGAAGCTCTCAGCCCGGTGTCGCGTAGCCGACGCGACTCTTCTGTATCGGCGCGGGGCGAACCTTCGAGTCCCGTTGCGGGCTGATTATTCCGCAATTATACCGGACGCTACTGTTATCTCGCCGATTACGGGCCGCGGTCCCGTTATTCCGCCACTATTGATTATCACCGAATCAATTAACAATTATGATGAATCGACGTCGATGGAAAGCTTCGGTATTGTCCGCGCGGCGCGTCGGCCATCTTGGCCAGAAGCAGGCAGCGCGACGGCCGCCATTAAACCCCTTCTAATATCGAGTCGCATTCGCGACAGTTGCGAACAGGAGTCGGCAAACGCGAACATCGTTGTATTCAAAAGTAAATGCTGCTTCTCGATTGTCAGTGGATCGTTTTTCAAGTAAATATAGAATTCTAGTGAATGACTAATGTCCAAAAATTATCCTCAACTTCGTTTCAAACTTTGCTCGTTAACGAGTCGCTCGGAAGTTAATGTTTTGCTGTGTTGAGTATATGGAGAAAGTGAGAAGAATCTGTTGTTTCGATTTTTAGGGGATGATTGAGTCAACTGGGAGCTAATACGGTTTATTGTAGGGAAGAAAGGTTGGGAAAATGAGTGTTTCGGCTTCTGAAATGATTTTACAATGATTAATCTCTGGTTTAACCCTTAGCCCTCCAGGTTGTTTTGTAATCCATCAGCAACTGCAACTAATTTTTATAGTATTTTTATTTCCCTTCTTAGTACAAAATTTGGATGTGTGGAAAACCGAATAATTTTAGTTTCCTTAAGATTCATTGAAATATTCAATATTATAACTGGTGCAATATTGGAGCCTACAGAGTTCAAAGGGTGAACACGTTGACTACGGTGGTCACCGATGACCAGAGCTTCAAAGTTACAAGAAAATAATTATAACTTGCAAGATAGCCGATGCCAAACAAATATATCCAGTAGCGTAAATAACAAGATAACGTGAGAATTCTAATACCAAATAATTAATAATTCATTCCTATTTCTCATAACAACAAAATTAGTGATATATAAAACGCTCTTTTCCATAACAGTCAGTTAACTGCAACTTGCAATTCATCAAACACGCTTCTGGTTTCTCCAAAGCACAGTTTCCAACCGGATCAACTCAATGAATTCAATCGAAGATAATGGAAGCTATAATTACAGTTTAATTCGCCTAAGCGTTAACAGAGATCAACTGCCACAAGACACAGCTACGCAAATACCAAGCAACTGTTAGCAGCATACTTTATACTAACAATCAACTGTTCTACTGTATCCAAACATTTCCACCGAATCCATACCATCCTCTCCAATATCAGCTCCATACCCATCGAAATCCGCAGGCCAAGATGCACGCGGTGACAATCGCAAAAATTATCCTTATGACGCGTAATGGCTGGAATTCTTTTAAACCTGGCTCCACCGGGCCGCCGTCCACGAGCTATTCTATCCGGGTCTCTTAAAGGCAAAAGGAATGCCAGCCCCGATCATAGCTCGGCTCTTTGGGGCACCATGAAAGAGGCCCGCTGCCGACAGTTGCGGAATCTGCCCCTTCTGGCCCCTTGCTCATCCCCCTTCCTCCTTCCTCGTCCTCCCTACCCTCCAGCTTCTTCTCCCGACCTTAGAAGAGTTTCTCTCCACTCCGACCCGATCCTCTATCCTCCTCCCGCCATCTTTCCTCTCCTTGTCCTCCCTCTTCCTCGGTCCTCTTCCTCCTTGTCCTTTCATCTTGCTCCGTTCTTAGCTGACTAGATCCTCCTCCTCTCTCCGTGTCTGTCTCCTTCCTTCTCGTTCATCTTCCGTCTCGTTCGGTTCGTCTCGGCTAGATCCTCTTTCTCAGCCTTCTTCCTCCTGGTTCGTCTTCCGTCTCCGTCGCGCCGGCTTAGCTGACTTCTAGATCCTCTTCCTCTTCTCTCTCCTGTTCGCGAAGGTCCTCCTGGACTCCTCGATCCCCCTCGTCCCTCTCGTTCCCGTCGGTTTCTTCCTCCTTGAACCTCCCCCCGCGAACCCCTTGCGTCATCCACCTCGTCGGAGTCTTACTCTTCTTCTTCGTCTTCTTCTTGGCCCTGCTCGTCTTCTGGGTCCCGGTGATCGGCGGTCGCCTACTCTCCTCTCGTCATCCAGCGCGAACCCGGGGCCAACCGTCACTTTTTGCAAACGTCCCGGGAACCCTCCTTAATCAAACCGTGCCCACCTCCGCTTTATTCTTTTATACCGGCACCGCGTGCGTCGAGCCGGACCGGGAGTCCGCCGGAACGCGCGGGGAAACTTCTATTCGAAGCGAGGCGCGTACTAGGCGTTTTCGATTTTGGACCGATGGGAAGCGGATCGGTTTCACGGAGAAGATGCGAAGTGTTGGTTGGTTCATTTGGAGGTAGTCTATCCGGCGAATGTTCGAAGCACTTCGGATACGGTTCGATTTGGTAATGGTCTTGGAAGAGTCGATGAGGGTCGAACTGTGAATGATTCTTTAGAATTGAGAGGAGTGGGAGCTTTGGACGTCTTGGAAGCCTTGAGGGTTTTGAAATTTTTCGGAGACTTGAAAGTCTTGGAAGTCTTGGAAGTCTTGGAAGTTTTGAAAGTCTTGAGAGTCTTGAATGCCTTGAAAGTCTTGAAAGCCTTCAATGCCTTGGAAGTCTTGAAAGTTTTGAAAGTCTTAAATACCTTGAATGCCTTGAAAGTCTTGGAAGTCTTGAAAGTCTTAAATGCCTTGAATGCCTTGAAAGTCTTGGAAGTCTTGAAAGCCTTAAATGCCTTGGAAGTCTTGGAAGTTTTAAGTCTTAAATGCCACGAAAGTCTCGGAAGTCTTAAAATCCTCGAATACCTCGAAAGTACTGAAGGTTTTAAAAACCTCGAAAGTCTTAAATATCTTAGAAGTTTCAAAACCGAAAGAAAACTATCAAAACCTTCAAAACCTTCAAAACTTTCAAGACTTTCAATACCTTCTACCTCTATCGAATCATTCTACACTGAAAAAACTCACAAAACCTTTCACGATCTATCTGAGAATCGAATCATATTCGAAGCGATTCGATTTTTCCGTCACTTGTTCGGATTCGAAGCGATTCGAATCGCTTCGGTGTCCATCGCTAAGCCTGCCACTTACGTGAACGAGCTCCCCCCGAGCGTGATACGATCCGCGGACCCACCCATCCACGCGAAAAATCCGACCGGACGACGGATACTCTCCGGCCGCGCGCTGGAATTCTCTAAGGGCGGCCGTAGAGGAAAGGAGAGGACCGAGGAATGCGCGACATTGTTGCGGTCTAGGCTCGCTCCGCGTTTCGATGGAATTCCTAGCCGATCCTCGCGGAATTCCCGAGGAGGCATCATCGTAATTAGACTGAGGATTTTACGCTGTTTCGATGGAAGATGACGCGATACGACTACAACGAGAATTTCATTCGAGAGACTTCCCAATTTCGTTCACAAAGTAACAGCAGAACGAAGGAAGCCGCTTTCCGTTTTACATCTCTCCCGACTTCCACGATTTCCTGACAGCGCAATAACCGTTAACATCGAGCGATTCGCGTTACGATTCTTTATTTTCACTTGCGTTTTACCTTACGGGAAGTACCTGGATACCTAGTTTCACTTAGATTGGGTCAGAAGTTGTTCTATAGCGCTAATTTGAAAGTTCTTTTGTAGTATTGGCTCCTTAAAATTTGTACAGATTCAGTTCTTCGTCGTTTAATTCGAATTTTTCGATACTCTAACTACTAAATTTAGAAATTACGAGATTCTAGCATTTATTCTAGCGTTGCCACGAAATATTCACTTCTCAAACTCTGCATAAATACAGTTCTGTATAGTTGAGATTCAATTTTTCCATATTCCAGTTACTAAATTTAGTAATTACGAGGTTTCTAACATTTATTCCAGCGTCACCACGAAATATTGACTTCTGAAATTCTGCATAAAGTTCTATATAGTTGAGATTCAATTTTTCCATACTCCAGTTACCAAATTTGGAACCGACGAGGCCATGTAAATCTTCTAGATTGACGGAACAACATCGTTGCAGAGAATTATCGCGTTCCGTAGACAGATACAAGGTTTTCGCCGTTTCTTCTCTCTCGGCGGAACGGCAGACAGAGGCTCGAGAGAGGTTTCGTCGGTTCAGCTCGTGAGATTCGCGACTCCGATGACTGGAGCCCGGTTAGCGTCCGAGAGGATGATTGAAACGTGTTTACTCGGGAGCGACGTCAAGTACAATCGAAAGGGAACAGGAAGCGGCGGACTCGGTTCCCCAATTGTTTATCTTTGCCCGTTGCCATTCTCCTCTTCCTCGCGATCCTCGAGGAGGATGAATTATACCGTCGAGAATCGCCGATGCTCGTCGACTCTCAAAGTCAACCATGCGTCGGCACTTTCGAGAACTCGAAGGGATCATTCTTTCCTTTCATTCCTTTTTCTTTCTTTCTTCCTCTTCTCTTTCTTTCTCTCTTTCCCCCCTTTCTTTTTCTTCTTTTCGTTAATTAACGAACGCACGAAGAAAAAGCGTTTCAACGAATGTCTGTGCTTGATAAAACTCCGCGATGTTGATCTAAGGAGATGTTGTATGGAAGAATGGAATTGTTCCTTGATCCCTGCTCTGTTAGACTCTCGTTTTCATGCTGCATCACGGCGGACGTTTCATCTTTAGCGCCTGTATCATTAAAACTTGGCAATCTGGATTCAAATCGTTTCTCCGATCGCTCCTATCCAAAATTTCAGCCTCCTAGTACCAGGAGGGAAGAGAAGATTCTCGAGAAGAGAAAAATTGGATATTTGTAACCGAAATTTCAGTTTCGAAAACTTGAGAGGATGAAGCAAGCTTTTTGCTTCGTGACGTTGACCTTAACATTTTGAAAATAACTTCGAAAGGTTAAACGTCGAGCGTAGCGAAAGAAATGAGGATCGTTTCGTCTTTCAAGCCGTTCTCTTCTATTATTTAAACAATTGATACATAATCCAGCTTCATCTGCCTTTTGTATATTTCAAAGAATCTACAGAAAGTAATTTGTTTTAACAAGTTTTTCTATATTTATCTGTAGTATCGCAATTGTACCATTTAAAGGTAACACTTCAGTGACTCCGAAATATTCTTGAATAAATAAATAGAGCGTCATATCAACACGTCCCGTGGCGGACCATTTTTTTAAGACTTTCCCTTCAGTCCGTATGGAGCGTATACGACCCACATTTTCACAATCAATTAAAATTAAATTACCGCAGTGTACATAATATTAAAATACCTATCCTTGACTCTACAATAAATTCTTAAAAAGTTCTTCGTTTTTCAATGAGAATTCAGTTTCGGTCTGAACGGAGAATTCGGAACGTGTTATGCTGTAATTGAATCAACTAACGTCGACGTGAACCTCGTGAGAAATCAAGAGCGCTACGAACCGCAAAGGGTTAACCTTTGTATGCTGCGTCGATACGTGAAATATCGAAAGACGATAGATACAATTTGCTCTCCAATTTACGTGTGATTTCTTGATAAATTGATCTGAAGAAAATCTTGTCTATATCTAATTCGGGAGTGTCGAATGTTTCGAGTGCAACGGGTTAATGCATCCCGATCGATGGACCGACTATTTAACGAAAACGAATGCTCTGTTTGCAGGTGACGGACACGAACGACAACGCGCCGACGTTCCAGAGCACGGCGTACTCGTTCGACGTGCCGGAGAACATGCCGAGGGGTAGCAGGGTCGGTCAGGTGGTCGCGACCGACGCGGACGCGGACGGGCCCAACAGCCAATTGAGCTACACGCTGATATCGGACTGGGCCAACGACGTTTTCTCCCTGAACCCGAGCACCGGCGTGTTCACGCTCACGGCCAGCCTCGATTACGAGCAGGTAAACACACGTGGATCGCGACGCCGTCCGGAAAGCCGCGTATCGCGTGTCTCGCGCATTTTTCGACGACTCACCGCATCCACGCTCGTGCTCGAGAGAGCACGACACGCGTGCCGACTTTCGACCGATGGTAAACCGAGAAATCGATCGCTTTTACTTCGTCGCTGTTGAACAAACGATTTTATAGCTGTAGAAATCTTTCTTCGAGTTATTTAATCGATTGAAAGAGGGTGAGAAGTGTCTGCACACAGTTGGTTCGAAGTATTGAGTTAGCTGTGAATATGTTGAGTTTTTAATGCTAGGAATAGTATCATCGTTGGAATCATCGATCTTGGGTGCCTTGTTTTACGATTATTGGGACTGTAGGGGTTTCTGTGTTGAGTGTTGATTGAAGTATTGATATTTTCGTTTGTGGGGGTGGTAGATGTTATGGAGAAACTTGGAGACTTAGGGACTTGGGGACTTGACACTTGGGAGCTTAGAAGCTTAGAAACTTAAGAAGTTGGAGACTTGGAGATTTAGGGACTTAGGGGCTTAGAGGCTTGGAAATTTGGAAACTTGGAAACTTAGGAGCTTGGAAGCTTAGAAGCTTGAACAGTTAGAATCTTGGAAATTAGGGACTTGAAAACTTGGAAACATGGAAACTTGACACCGAGGAGCTTAGAAGCTTAGAAGCTTAAAAAGATAGAGACTTGGAGATTTAGGGACTTAGCGACTTAGAGGCTTCGAAACTTGGAAACTTGAAAATTAGGAGCTTGGAAGCTTAGAAGCTTAAACAGTTAGAATTTTGGAGACGTGGGGACTTGAAAACTAGGAAACTTGACACTTGACACTTGACACTTAGAAGCTTAGAAGCTTAAAAAGTCAGAAACTTAGAAACTTACAAAATTAAAGCTCACACACCTAGAATCCCAAAATTCTTAAATTCTCTCCAAGAAATCACGTCAGAAGGCAACGAAGTCACAAGTCATTCAAGCTACTCGACAACGCCAGCGTCAAAGATGAAGCCTAAACACTTCCAGTAATCGCGATTAAGTATATTCACCGAAATAATAGAGTTTCCACGAAAATCGGCGAACAGTTCGAGGCTGTTGCAGCCATGCGTACGCCATGAAACGCGTAACTGGCCGGAGGCAACGAATCTCTAACCGCGGAGCACGCCTCTGCGTTCAGGCCCGAGCTGCCCATTATATCAGCTCTGGACTAGAAGGCAAACGCTAGAATTTAGGGTTTAGCGCTAACAGTGTCCGACAAATCGATCGACGGCCGATTTTAATGGCGGAGCTCGCCCGGAGACAAGCCATACTTACGCTCTCGCCGGCTCCGCTCGGCTCTGCTCGGCTGAATAGCGCCACCGAGGATACGCCGGCCGCCATTGTCTCGCCGGCCCACTCGTGGTTTTCTCGTAATTTTTAATTGGTCCGTTGTTCCACGACCCGGCCGACACGCGTCCGCTTTCACTGTCCCCCGACCTGACTTTCGTCGGTCGCGGATTCGATTCGACAAGATGTCTCCTCTTGCCTGGAGATATCGCTGGAATCACCGAGTAGATTCGACGTGATCGGTATCTACACAATTCTTATAACAATTGAGTCGGTTAGAAGCCAGTACAGTTAAATCCAGAAAAGAAACATTAAGAAAATTAATGTTAAAATGGAGGAGAAAAGAAACAAGCTATAAAAAGAAACAACGAAGAAACGTG
Organism: Nomia melanderi; assembly: GCF_051020985.1. NCBI lineage: Eukaryota > Metazoa > Arthropoda > Insecta > Hymenoptera > Halictidae > Nomia > Nomia melanderi. The sequence goes on along the minus strand of NC_135000.1, from coordinate 29,754,695 downwards.
AATTCTTGAATAACTGAATAGAATATTATTTAATTGATTAAAATTTACAGAAATTGGAAGGTTGAAGATGGATGTAACCGCACTGGCTTCTGAACGACTCAATTATTACACACTCCATTCCATTTCCAAGTACCTAACCGTTCAATCGAGTCAAATGAAATCGTACTTTCGGGACGCTTTGAATTCCGTTTCAATCCTGCTGCAAAGGGTTGAGTCACGATTATACGCGTATCGGGATTATAATTATACACTGGAACACGATAGTGTTTAGCAAGAAACTTCCGAGTCATGGCTAGCTCAGCTCTCGAATACCCCGTGCGAAGTCCCTCGAAGTAATGCGCATTAGGAAAATCGTTCTTCCCCGAGTTTTCGGACGAGTGTATCAACGAGATGAAATTGAATAATTTCATAATAGTAATTGCATCGATTAACCCTAAGACTAACGAGCAGTTAGCTTGACTTTATGAAATTTCTCTGTTGAAATTCCAAGAGTGCATCTATCGAGAGTTTAATCCTTTGCGGACGAATGTCGACGTTTCGTCGAAATGAAACTTGGAGATTTAGAGACTTGGAAACTTGGAAACTTGACACTTGGGAGCTTAGAAGCTTAGAAACTTAAAGAGTTAGAAACTTGGAGATTTAGGGACTTAGGGACTTAGAGGCTTTGAAACTTAGGAGTTTAGAATCTTAGAAGCTTAAACAGTTAGAATCTGGAGACGTAGGGACTTGAAAACTTGGAAACTTGGAAACTTGACATTTGGGAGCTTGAAAGCTTAAAAGCTTAAACAGTTAGAATTTTTGAGACTTAGGGATTTGAAAACTTGGAAACTTGGAAACTTGAAACTTAGAAGCTTAGAAGCTTAAAAATTAGAAATTTAGATATCTAGGGACTCAGGAGCTTGGAAACTTGACACTCGGGAGCTTAGAAGCATAGAAACTTAAAAACTTAGAAACTTGAAATGTGTGATATCGACCTGCCAGGTAGTTTTAGCGTTTAGAATTTCTCTATTCCACATTTGACACGTAGCATTCCATATGATGGCGGCGAGGCTCGTGTTCTACAGTGTTGCTGCACAGTTCGGTAGCGTTTCGGTGGTCCGAGCCGGCAACAGGAGCAACAACTGCCGGTCGAAGAGCGGAGGGCCGAGTTTATAGAACCCTTCATCATCGTAATGCCTTCCCAGATACAGGCCGGGATCATTACCAAGGACCGTGAATGCGTTTCGCGTTGGTTCGGGCTGGCCCGAACGATTCTAGCTCGTCGGAAACGTGGAAAGGGCACGCCCGCTTCCACGAACCGATAGTCCCAGGGAAAAGAGGAACGAACACGATACTTACAGCGGAAGCTCAGTTTTTTTTCGCGTCGGAAACCCTACGCGGCGACCTAATTTTCGATCTTCCCGACGATTAAACAAGCGTCGGGGGAATCGATAGCTTCCCCTTCGTGTCTGCGGTACTATTGCGTGGCGATCAAATAGACAATGGCAAGCTTCGTTTATCCTTTAGAGTTTGGACATTCCAATGTCCGTTAATGTTTCGTTGAATTTAGCTATAAATGTGTCGGAGATTCCTTTTGGTCGTAGAATGAAACGTTAAGATTCAACACTAGAACTAGGTGGGTCGAAATTACCGATTTCTAGATTTTTATTTTAGAATTACTGTTAAAATATAGATACTTCATTGAGAAATGGTGACAGAAGCTGGTTCAGTACCTAAATTAAGATACAAACCAATTGAAGTCTTAATAAATTGATACAGCTTTCGTAAAGGTGGTTCTCCGCTGCACTGTCTAAAACTGCCACTCTATCTCTGTATAAAATCATATTAACTCTATTTATTTGTCTTCAACCATTTATTTTCATTTTCGTTATTGCCTGCTTAAAAGTAGAAAAACCGAACGATCTCGCAATATTTTATTAAAGAAATCAATGCAGTCCACAAGTAAAATATAACCAAAACTTCCATGACACGGAACATAACCCTTTGCGGACGAATGTCAACATTTCGATCAGATGAAATTTTCATATTTGGAATACTAAGTTGCAAACGAATGATTTGATTACTTTAATAGCAAGTGATCAATGTATAGTTTCCTTTTTTACTACTGTTTAAGCATTCGATGCATAATTTAGCTTCATACGTTGCAAGCTTTGTGTACATTAAAATGTCTTCGTCCGCAAAGGGTTAACCCTTTGCACTCGAAAGGTGACTCTCAGTCACCACTTGATTTCATGTAGTAAAACTATAAAATTTGATAGGCAATATTCAACTGTATATAATGCGTGAAATATTGTGTGAAATATTGGGCTAAAAAGCTTTGTTTCCCAATTCACTTGCAATTTTTCTTTGAGTTAATTGAAAAAAATATCGTCTGTCTAGTTAGAAAACGTGAAATATTTCTAACGAAATACTTCCGAGAGCAAAGGGTTAAAAAGAGTGCTACACCAATTTCCCGGTTCCACTTCATTCAGCCCGTAAAATCCTCCGACAGAAAGTGGGCCCGAATCCCCCTGAAACACAGGTAGCCGAGCAAATCCTTATCAGCGTAAAGCCAGAATTCCCAGAGTTCGGCGCGGTGGGGGGGAACGATAGGGGAAAGGTCCTCCCGAAGTGGCCGCGCCGAGGGGGCGAATCGGGGAACTCGGAAACGGTTCAGATAAGGACGCACTTACCGCCTCTGTTGCAGGTGCAGCACTACATTCTGGTGGTCCAGGCGACGGACGGCGGCATCCCGGCGCTCTCGTCGACCGTGACGGTTTACTGCAACGTGGTCGACCTGAACGACAACGCGCCGATCTTCGAGGCGGGCCCCCACGCCGCGGACCTCGTCGAAAACGCGACCATCGGCACCGCCGTCTTATCGGTAGCCGCGCAGGACCTCGACTCCGGCGATAACGGCCGGGTGATTTACGCCGTCGCCGGCGGTGACGAGAACGGAGACTTCGGCGTGGCGACGAACGGCACCCTCTACACGAGGAAGCTGCTCGACAGGGAACGGAAGCCGCTATACAATTTGGTGGTCAGCGCGACCGACAGCCCTCTGCCGCCTGCTCGGCCGTTGTCCTCCACCGTTCAAGTATGTTCCGTCTGTAGGGCTACTGAAATAAAAACTAAGTCCGTAGTCAGGTTAAATATATTTATTACGCGGTGTGGCTCTAACGAGGAACGGCGACTAACTGCTTTTCCTCGACGATTTTCGAAGAAGGAAAATGCTTTAGACGAGGGCGTACGTGACCCAGGTCCTGATGGTCCCCTTGCTCATAAATTAGTCAATGGGAGTGGACTATCTCTCGGGCCCCCAAGTATTGACACGCAAAATGGCGAACCGTCTACACGTCTTTTTTTTTTACGAATAGAACTGGGTGCCTTGGTGCATCTATGGTGGACAAGCTTTTGTACGCCATACGCTAGTTTCTTTCGTAGGGTTAACACATTGAGGGCCAGATAAATTTCAGCTATTAAAGACGAGTGTCGGTGATTATATTGATATGTTTTTGAACATCGATTGAACCAAAGTTTCTAACTTTTGGAAGAGAATAAGGGATTTTGTACATTTTACTTTGGATTTGTGTTATAATATCTAGAATGTTACGTGAACGTAGGATTAGCAATTAAACGATAGACTACAAATCCCGCATTAACACATTGTATAATGTTTTGAATATTTCTTTTGGCTACTCATTGATCAGATACAAGCGAATTATTAAGTCGCCGGCGCTCAATGTGTTAACGCATTGCGTACTGGCTAATTATCAGAAAATTCAATTGCACGGATTTTCAATGAGATCCACTTATACCACTATCTATAGAAAAAGCTCAGGTATCGCATTGTTATGTGGTATATTTTAAATAGACAATTAGTTCTAATGAAATTTAATATTTCTTTAAATGCTGTAATTAGCAAAGCTATAGCTAAGAGTCTTCTATAAACAAGATTTCTCGATATCAATACGCAATGCGTTAAGATACGCAACTTAACACGTCGACTGCCACAGTGGTCACTGTTGACCGAAGCTTCGAAATGACTTGAAAACTGTATCGCGTGAAAACTCGCGGACAATTGACGTTTAGTGCGAAACACGAGTATTCCCTGGTAGTTTGCGAAGAGACGGAAAATATTCGAGGCAACTGTAAAACCGAAGGGAAGAGCGGATTCATGAGGCGTGTTCGATCGACAGGTGACCGTGGTGCTGCTGGACGTGAACGACATGTCGCCGGAATTCATATCGCCGACCAGGATATCGATAATAGAGAACGCGCCGAGCAACACGGTGGTGATGGCCATTAAAGCGGTGGACAGGGACGAGGGGCGGAACGGGTACGTCGAGTACTCCCTGGAGGACACCACGCTCCCGTTCACCGTGGGCTCCGTCGATGGACTGTTGCGCGTATCTGGTTCACTGGATCGCGAATTAAGGTCGAACTACAGCCTGGACGTAACCGCGAAGGACCGCGGCGACCCGGCGAGATCGTCCTCGACGACAGTCACTGTCACGGTCCTCGACGAGAACGACAACTCGCCGGTTTTCGACCCGAGACAGTACTCGGACACCGTCGCCGAAAACGCGAGCATCGGCGCCAGTGTTCTTCAGGTATGTCATTGTTATCAGATTATTAGGCTATCGAAGTGTCTGATATACTTCTAGCGTTTGGTGCAAGTAGATTTATTAAATTGTTAGAGTATTGAAGTATCTAATATATTTCTAGTGCTTGATGGAAATAGATTTATCAGATTATTAGAGTATCGAAGTATTTGATATATTTCTAGCGTTTGGTGCAAGTAAATTTATCAAATTATTAAACTATCGAAGTATATTTCTAGTATTTGGTGCAAGTAGATTTATCAGATTATTAGAGTATCGAAGTATCTAATATATTTCTAGTGTTTGGTACAAGTAGAATTATCAAATTATTAAACAATCGAACTATTTGATATATTTCTAGTGTCTGGTGCAAGTAGATTTATCAGATTATTAGAGTATTGAACTATCTGATATATTTCTGGCGTTTAATGCAAGTAGATTTATCAGATTATTACACTATTGAACTGTCTGATATATTTCTAGTGTTTCGTGCAAGCAGATTTTTATACTTTTACTATTAAACTAGAAAAGATTGATGCTGAGATTCATTAAACATGTGATTTCGATTATACTTTCATTACTGATCTACACTTTGATCTATCATAATTTATGCTACATTTCCATTCTCCGATACAAGTAATCTGTCGCATTTTCATACTCGATCGAGATAAAACCACCTCATTACACCGTTCGATCTGGTTTATTCACTATACAAGTAAATCTCTCGTACGTTTGAACGAGAGACCATCTATTACAGAACCTAGTCCAGACTAAAAGGCAATTGTTCTTATCTTGATATATGTAACATCGAAATATCTTCGCGTAACGCGCAAGGGTGGAAGCTGGAACTAAAGCCGCGATAACCAGTTGCGGGATTAAAACCAGTTTAAAACATCGTCGAAGTTTTCGAAAGCGTTCGACGCGTTTCCATTATCGGTCCACCTCCTTCTTCAAGTAAACTCGAGGAAATATTGAAGGGCAATCAAATATCTTCGGCGAGACGAACGAATATCGAGAGGAAGGCGTGACCGCCGGTGTAAATTAGTCTGTTTGAAGAACATCGGGTAACGTTTAACATCGCTGTCCGTGACCGGTAGGTGTGAATCAGCCATAACCTTCCCTCCATCTGCTTCGACCACCTTAACACGTCTTAACGATATAGTGCCCCGGTAAGGTGTGAATTACGCGTATCATTCCCCTAAAAAAGAGAGATCGAGCTCTTGACAGTTCACCTCGTTCAAACTGTGCACGGGATCTCCAAAAAAGAAAAAAACAGCAATGAAACATTATACACGACTCGTTTCGTTTGAACGTAACATTAGAACTATCGTAGAAATCGAAATGACTCGTTCGAAAATTCCCACTTCACAATTCTTGCAATTACGAGGATGCTTCCGTGAGAAATTGGAAACAGTTGTGTATTTATGGGAGCATGATGAAGAAGCTTCGAATCTTAACAGATTCTTCTAATTTTGAGAGATCGTAATAAATAGTAAGTTGCTAGAGTTCTTGGATAGTTCTGATATTAAAAATCTATTGCAGCTCCTTAATTACTATAATTTCTCAATAGACTTAGTGTTCTATAAATTTTCGTAAGAGATCCTAAATAGTTGCTAGAATTCCTGGATAGTCCTAATATTAAAAATCTATCGCAGCTCCTCAATTACTATAATTTCTCACTAATCCTAGTGTTAACCCTCTCGGTCACGAATGATTTTTCCTCAGTTCACCTGAATGTTCTCTAGTTCTATTTTATGATAACACAATTTGATAAGAGAGGTCAACACCGTTGCCAAATGAAATCTATAGTTGCGATAATATGAAAACATCGTTTACAATCAAATTTACCCAAGTTAAATACACCAAGCATTTATTTCGCTCCTAATTATAATTAATGACCATCAACCCTCCATCATTGGTAATCCCCCAACCCTCCCTCTGTTAGTAATTACCCAAGTGTTAATGCGACTGTAAATAAATAAAAAAAAAACAAAAAGCATTTATTTATAATGTTCATACACGAGGACGCCATGATGGAAACTGTGTTAAAAAAGCTATCGTTCTCAAAGAAAAATCGATTTTTGATGATCAGGTGTCAGCGATGGATCGAGACGAGGGTGCGAACGGCAGGGTGAGGTACAGCATCGCTATGGGGGACGACAACCGGGACTTCACCGTGTCGGAGGACGGCGGCGTGATCCGGGTGGCGAAGAATCTGAATTTCGAGCGGAAGTCTAGGTACTACTTGACGATCCGGGGCGAGGATTGCGCGTCGGAGGTCGGCGAAACGCCCCGGGGTGACACCGCTCAGGTTACCATCACCGTTCTCGACATAAACGACAACGCTCCCGTGTTCCTGGACTCGCCGTACCTCGCCCACGTCATGGAGAACATGGTGCCGCCGGGCGGAGGATTCGTCATACAGGTATCGAAACGTTTCAGAGTTTTCTCCAGCGTGGGCTAATATTCGTATGGGGGTGGAGTGTAGATTATGAGGAGGTAACGAAACAATCCACGCACACGTGTTGTATTCGAGGAAGTATCTGGTATTTATTATTTTACACAGCACGGTTGTACGGTGTAGTTTTTCGGAGTAAAGTTAAAGTTCTGCTCCAGTTAAAAAGTGGAGTGTCGAGGTGTCGTTTGTCTACTGTTACAGTTGAAAGTCGAATCAAACAATCCACACACACGTGTTGTATTCGCGGAAGTATCTGGTATTTATTATTTTACACAGCGCGGTTGCGCGGTGTAGTTTTTCAAAGTAAAGTTAAAGTTAAAGTTCGCTACGCGCTACCTATAGGTAGTTGAACGAAGAAGACTGAAGACTCTCATCTCTGTTTCTCAGGTGAAAGCGTACGACGCAGACACTCCACCTTACAACGACCAGGTCAGGTACTTCCTGAAGGAAGGCGACACCGATCTGTTCAAGATCAACGCGAGCACTGGTGACATCTTTCTGCTTAGACCTTTGGACAGAGAATTGGCGCAGGAATACACCCTCACCTTGGTCGCCATGGACACTGGTAAGTTGAAATATTAGAATTGTCTGAGATGCATAATATATTCTATCGAAGTACTTAATCAGTCGCAATGCTTATGATCCAACGAAAGATCATCTATCTGTATTATAAACCTGTCACCTGAAACACGAGGGGTTTCTAATTGAAGCTAGTGTAATTAACCCGCGCCCTAGAGATGATTTACAGTTACTCGATTTGCTGTAGCAAAATTAAACAGTATATATATGAAATATTCATATAAAACAGGATTGCTAATTCCTAAAAGAGCATTGCCAACCGAAAATTCAATGAACCCCTTGCCTTACGATTTACTTCTCAAATACGATCGATACAACTACTTTGTCACGAATAGTTTATTAAGAAACAGATTTAGATATTCCATATCAATCTTCACTCCAAAGTATAATAATTGATAACAGAAGAATATTCAATTCAAATTCAATGGGATCGAGTAATATTCATGCTAACAATCTAGATAACATATAATCGATCTTCCAAACAACTGTTCATGACCCGAACAAGTCAAAACGAACAATTAAGAAAAACTGCGTTTCTCAGCACGATTTTAAAACTAAAAGTATGGAACGAGGGGTTAACAACTCATCAACCACTAACCACCCCCATCGAGAAGCCCTAACAAGCTTCCAGTAGCCAAATCCTGAAGAGACATTCCAACGCTGACGCGTCCGCGACGCGGATTCCCCCGCACGGAGCCCGCCGAGCTAAAAGCGCAGAAACGTAAGGTGAAAAAACGCCGAGGCGAAACTCAATACCAGGTGAAATAGGTTCGTAAGGAGCAAAGGACAAACGAATCGCGTTCCTGCGTCGAGAGGCCTGACGGGACCCTCGCTGAAACGGCTAAATAGGTGTATACCTGGCGCGATCCGCACAATGGCCGGCATTGAAAGGGTTAGTCGGTGGTCTACCGTGGAATATTTTTCCGGTCGAACCCTCCCTCCCCTCCCGGCAACCCTGCCCTGCCCCCTCCGCCGGTCCACGATGACCGGTCTTGGCCTCTGTGTAAACTGGTTGCGAATTAGCGCGGACAAAGGACTTAATTATGTCGGGTTTGGCACTTCGGTTAAAAAAAGAAGCTCAAGGGAAAGACGACCGACTAAACCAGCGACGACGAAGACGACGACGACGACAACGACGACGAAGTTGACGACGAAGATGACGACGAAGACGACGACGGATAAAAAGTGATTCTAGCGCGACGCGTCACGACCTCCTTAAAGACTAAATCAGGCTCGCCCGCTACCCCGGACTAATTTATACGCCGCCCGGGGAATAATTATGGAAGCTCCAGGTCCCCTGACGGATACCTGAAATTCCTCGGGACGCGTCGCGCGAGACCGTGGCTGATCGATCATTCGGGGGGCGAGAAACGATCGCTTCCCGCGTAAATTGACCCCTCGCGGGGGAAGTCGCGCTCGTTAGGGTCGCCCTCCGCGAGAGTAATTCTTGCTGAGAGGAAGCTCGGCTCTGTGCGACTGGGACTGTTGAACGATGGTTCGCTTCGTTAACGGGGATGTTTCGTTAATCAGTTAACTGCGGAATTTTGTTGGAAAAACCTCTGGCTCTCGCAGTAAAATTGAAAATGCAGCGTGTGCTCGTCGAACGCAGGACGAATATAGTATATTTAATAGCAAAGATGAATTACATGTTTACGTGAAAAACTGAAGAATTCATCGCTGAAAGAATTAGTATCACGTCAAGCTTTACGATGACACGTATACTCGTCAAACACAGTTGACTGGTTAATGGGAAAGTATCGAAGCAGTCGAATCTGGGAAAACGTGTCCTCTCATCAGATTTCTAATTAGAGTTGCCTTAGTTATTTAGTAGTTGCGTTGAATTGTGACAATCGACGACGGAATAGTGATAAAGAAGTCTATTGTAATCCTCCAGCTTCCAAGCTGGGAATTTACCGAAGAATGAATTAAATTTTGCGAGCAAGGTTCGTTCGGAACCAGTGAACTTGTCGATAAGACAACTTGGTCCGTGCTTTAAACACTGAGACGAGTGTCAGAGGTTTAACCGTTAGCAAGATGGTTTTGTAATTGATCAGCAACTGCAACTAATTTCCATAGTATCTCTAGTGAAAATGAAAAATGCTATAACATTCCTTCGATCGTTTACTTTCCTTCTGAGTACAAAATTTGGATGTGTAAAATCTAATAATCTTAGGGTAGTTTCTCTGATTCGTTAGAATATTTGATATAACTGATGCAATATTGGAGCCCAGAGTTCAAAGGGTTAACGAATTACAAACTGAGTTAGAACCATCTAGGGAAAACCTAGATCGCCGTCCCTCTATCAACAGAGTGTCGGACGCTGCGGAAAGCTATAATTCTCGCTCCGAACGAAGCGCAGCTCTCGAGGGGCAGCAGATTAATCGTCGCAGAATAAACGAACGTCCGTAAATCTATCGTTAGCACCGCCATCGGATCGTTCGCCGGCGATCCCCGAAAAACACGAATCACCCGGAGCGAGCGGGTTCGCGCGCTTCGCCCCTTCCACCCTCCGGTCGTATCGCTTTCACGCCTCACCCCTTTCCCGTCCGGCGAATCGATTCGGGGAAACGATCGCTCGCTCGCGCGCGGTAAAGAGGGAGAAAGGTGGAACCGAGCCGACATCATCAACCCTCGAGAGACGATCCGAAGATGACGGACCGTGTCACCCGGACTGCGGAATAGAAGGAATAGACGCGCGCGATACGCACAGCTGATGGGTTTAAGTAATGACCGGTAATATACAAATTGGATATAAATTTGTGGGTTGTTCGATGAGATTCTTTAAGCGGTGGGCAGAGAGGCTCCTCTCGTCGAAATCTTTTTATCGTTCGACTTCTCCCGCCCCCTTGCCCGGTCCCCCGCGACAGCCGCCACCGCGGCGGAGCGGAGCGGAGCCGGTAGTCCCCTTCTAGAGGGTGCCCCTCGCCGCCCTCCCGCTCGCCCGCCCTTTCCGCCCTCCGCCCGTCGTCCTGCTCGGGGGGGCCCTCGATGGCCCAATCGGTCCCCGCCGAGGTAGACAAGCCCGCAGAGTTATGACGCGCGATTATGATAATCGCTCTCAAATGCCTTCCTCTGCCTGGACGCTGGACGCTGCACTCTCCTTCTCCGGCTTTTCCCTTCGCCCCTGTCTTCCTCTATATTCTCTCTCTCTCTCTTTTCCTCTCATTCTTTCCCTGTATCTCTTTGTTTCTCTCTTTCCCTTTCTTCTCTCCACCCTCTCTCTCTCTCTCTCATGCTTCGCCTACTCTTTCCTTCGTCCTCTGTCCCGTTCTCGGCGTTTCTCGCTTCATCTGTCGCTCTCTCCGCTTTCTTCCCTCGTCCCATCGTACTCCTCCGCCGCCCCCTCCGCTGCCGGTCCTCTTCGCCCCTACCAACTGCTCGTTCACAGCCAGCTTTCGCTTCTTGGACGTTTTGGAGTCGCCATAGTCCTCAAAGAGCGAAGAGAGAGGGAGAGAGAGAGAGAGAGAGAGGAGAGATTGCGCGCTTGCAGGGTCTCCCTTGGTCTCCGGTCGCTCGCCTCGCCTCGGCTCGCTCGCCCGCGCATTATATTCCTATTTTATTCATACGTAATGGCTGTCGCGTATGTGCGCTCCGGCTATCGCGTGTCCGCCATCCGAAAACCCGTGTCCCTACCGGGCGCTAACTAAAAGCCCTGGCTTTTGTCGCGATGGGAGCGCGGATGCCGGTCCCCTGGCGTCGCCGGGCCCTTTTCGGCGAGGCGTATGGGGATTTGCTGCGAGATCTTCGAATTGGGACTCGCCGGACTCCGCTCGCAGCCATTTTTCCAAGGACAATTCCACCGTCCCGGTCCTCGACGACCATTGTCCCTCCTTGACACTTTAGCACCCGGAACATTTTCGTTCGCCAGAATCGACGGTTTTAAGCGCGCAGCCGGAATTCGAGGCACCTTCGTCTAAACGTGTCGCTCGACAGTGTTCGAACTTGTTCAGCTCCGATCCGACAATTACAGGGTACAAGCGTGCACCACCCATCCCTATTACCTCGACGAATTACTGGACCTTTCGTGGAAAGAAGCATACATAAAACATAAATATAAAGTACAGATTTTAAAATGTGAATAGAAAGAGCGTATACACACCTGACAAAGCTAACAAGGGAACACTTCAACGATGTTAATGAAACATACGAGACACGGTTCTCAAGTGAATTCTCTTGTGTTCTTCAACCCTTTCCCAGAAACTCACCTCAGCATTCCTAAAAAATATAAACCCATCAGAACACTGAATCGAGCTAACGAAACCAATCCAACATAAACAACGCACGACTAAAAGCTGCAACTGTCAAATGACGCTTACATGAAATCCAAGCACGCGAGAAGCAAAGGTTTGAAACGGCCGTAGGCGGCAACGGTAGCCGAGGATTGAAAATCGTGCGCCTCGAATAGTTAACGGGCCGCGGATCCGCTTGTCGCGCGGTTTCTCGCGAGTACTTTCGCTGTCGTGCCGCGAGAGCGGACCCGTGGAGAGAGGAACGGGTCCGATGGAAAGATCGGCCGGTCCCGGTCGGTGGGCCCCGGCGTCGTCGTGGGCCCCGGCCGATCCGATCGGGCCCTCTGACCGTCTTAAAGAAGACAAATTAACGATTTCACGAAGTATCAGCCGGCCCCCGGTACCATCGAGTTAATTGCGCCGCCTAAAACAGGCCATTATTCTCCGGCGGGACCCGATTTCTCTGATTGCAGCAGGTACATTGTACCCGCGTTCCCCGTGGCCCAGGGCCACGCGCCTCCTATAAGCGTATATCGTTCAATCACGCGGACCTCTCGCGGGGAGGGCACGGCCGCGCAACAATCGCGCGCTCCCCGCACAATGAGACCGTCCGCCATAGGCGGCGCGCGTTCCCCGGTGGGCAATCCCCGACAAATACACCGGGAGTATTCAGCCTTATTCTCGTCTGCTTAATCAACGGGGACAACGGGCAACGACTCCTCCTCCTCCTCCTCCTCCTTCTTCTCCGTGCAACCCCTCTTCTTCACCCCTTCGGCCGCGCTACGTTTCTTTTATTGGTATCGGCCGGGGGAACGTGTTCGGCGCACCGGTCCTCTCGCTGCTACTCTTTCGCGCGTCGAACTGATCCCCTTTCCCTTTTTTTCTTTCTGTAATGGTAAGGCTCGTCGTGAGAAATGATATTTACGAAAGTTGGAGGATAAACTTAACCCTTTGCACTCCAGAGGCGCCTCTCGGTCGATTGATTTGACACAGGGAAATTATAGAGTTTGATGTTTGATGTTAAATCTTTGCACAATGCATCGACGTGTGAAATATTCTAATGAAACAGCCTCTTTCTTTAATTTATGCGCGATTTCTCGTTATGTCAGTTTGAAAGAATGTCGCTGGTGTTTGATTAAAAAGTATTGAGTATTTCTAATGAAAAACTTCTGGAGGGCGAAGGGTTAACACATTGAGCGCCGGCGACTTAAGAGACATTAACCCTTTGAACTCTGTAGGCTCGAAAATTGCACCAGTTGTAATATTGAATATTTTAATGAATCAAAGAAACTACCCTGAAATTATTCGATTTTCCACACATCCAAATTTTGTACTCAGAAGGAAAATAAAAGATCGAAGGACTGTTATAGCATTTTTCATTTTCACTAGAGATACTATGGAAATTAGTTGCAGTTGCTGATAGATTACAAAACCATCTAGAGTGCTAAGGGTTGAAGCCTGAGCGCCGGCAACGTATCGGCTACTTAGCCCAAACGCCGGCTTTACAATTGACAATTTCGAAGGAAACTAACAAAATTGTCTATACTAGTTTGAGTGGAAATGAAGATTATACATTGATAATAGAATAGTTTGTGATCAGTAGCAATGAACGACACTGATTTTTGTTTAGTTAATTTAGAAACCTTCATTACGAGTCTCACTCATCATTGTATGGCAAGGGGTTAATGCTACGGATGATGTTCACAGAGTTGTGTAGTTATATTCTAAGAGAGATCAGTATAGAATGGCGCAAGTTACACTATATTAGGGATCATCGGTATAGTTCATCGATTAGAAGTGGAGCATTGAACCCTAGGGAAGCATCAGAAGGAAACCTCTAAACACAATAAGGTTTTATGATTGTTTTATGATTCGTCAGTTTGTCCGTTTCTTTAGATAATAGATTTCGATTTTAGATAAGAATAGATAAGATAGATTTTGCTAAGTTAACACGCTGATCGCGAAGTAGCTTTTCACGTAGACTCAACCCTCTGCGCTACGAAATTAAATATGACTGATCGAAACGTCTATAATATCACCATGCTGTTGCAACAGAATGGATGAAAAATATTGTATCTACGAGACGCTTGACAGCGAAGGGACACAGATAATTTCGAAGCAAGGTGAATTCGATCCTCCTCGGTGAATCGGAAATCGGGTTTTCATACGTCAGCGGTTGAAAGTATTTGATCACGCGTCCGTTGATCGATGAACCCTTTTGTATCGTTCTCCCCGGTGGGCAACTCGGGCCGCGAGTGATCGAATACTTTCCGTGCGGGTAGTCTGTATAAATATAGATGGAGATAATGGCTTGCCGAATGTAAATTATCGCCGGGTGTCAAGGGTTCCCATTGTTTCCGCGCGGCGATCACGCGTTCGTACGTTTGTACGATCATAGAACGATCGATCTACGATTAGCGAACCTGTTCCGCAGGTTCTCCGCCGCTGACCGGATCAGGCATCGTTCGGATCGTCGTGCTCGACGTGAATGATCACAGCCCGGAGTTCACCAGGCAGGAGTACAAGGCGACGGTCACCGAGAATTCAGCTTCCGGGACCTGGGTCACCAAACCGCACGCCACGGACAAGGACGAGGGCCTGAACGCGAAGATCAGGTGAGATTTCATTCGTACACAGGCTGCTACGCGTTATCCTGTAATGATATTTCAGTTAGAGGTCAATGCGGTTCAATCGATTTCTTCGTGGTTTCTCAGTTTTCTCAATTCTGATGGAATAAACGGTATTCTTTCCAGTTATTATGATATATATACAAGTCACTAAAAACTTGAATGTAACTTAATATTTCATTGGAAACATCGCTGCAATTTACCAGCAAAATATATAACCGAAACTTCCGATGGCATGAAACGCGTTAAAGGATTTACTCGTGTCTTCTAGGTCAAAGAGCGCTGCTTTTCATAGCTCCTGAATATGTTGAATAATCGTTTCAGAAGACAAAACATTAATTTTCTCAATGTTTGGTTCCCGAACTTACCACTATTTCTACCGAAGTCGGATACCTCTTGAAGTTTTCACTCAAAATGATCTCAGTTTAATCATCTTTCCTCAATTGAATTCTGGACTATATTAAACTTGGAAAATAATGTTAAATGAACATTTCAGGTGTCGGATACCTCTTGAAGTTTTCACTTAAAATGATCTCAATTTAATCATCTTTCCTCAATTGAATTCTGGACTATATTAAACTTGGAAAATAATGTTAAGTGAAAATTTGAGAATAGAAACAGTGTCAATTGCATTGGCTTCTCAGCGACTCATTTTCAATCGCAAAAAGCAGAAACCAGAAACTCTGTCTGGTAGTTCTAGTGTTAAGAAAGGGTCAACGAGACGAACAACTTGTAAACCTGACCAATATCGCACACAGGTACAGTCTGCTAGGAGAGAACTCGGAGCGCTTCACCGCGGATCCTGACACCGGCGAGGTGTTCACGGTGCTCCCGCTGGATCGAGAGCAAACCTCCGTTTATCATTTGACGCTGGTCGCCCAGGATTCCAGCCCTACCGAGCCGCAAGCCTCCGTCGTCAACTTGACCATCTACGTAGCGGACGTGAACGACAACGCTCCTAGGTTCTCCAGCCCGAGGTACACCGCGTACGTGCCGGGCGCGACGAAACCAGGTAAGCTACAGGTTCCTCGAATAATTTCAGGGTAGTTTCTTTAAGATTCATTGAAATATTCAATATTATAACTGGTGCAATATTGGAGCCTACAGAGTTCAAAGGGTTAAACCTACCTTTGCAACTTTGCTAACCACCACAACGTTTAAAAAAATATTCAATTATATTAGAACTGATTACTTGTTTCATTTTGCACTCCAGAAGTTTCTCACTGGAAATACTTAATATTTTCTAGTGAGATACATGAGTAACTGAATAATGATACAACATTCCTTCCATAAAGAATTGAATAATGAATCGAAGTCTGAGCACTAAAAGAAAAAGAGTCACGTGTCAGTGAATTTTGAATTTTAAATGGGGCTCGAAGATAAACAGTTAATAGATACAATAGAAACTTACAATATCGCGTGATTCTTCCCAAGAAGTAGCTTAGAAGCAATCGGTCACTAAATCTCGTTTCCTCTTCGGAGAAAGGATGTAGAATAAAAATATAAAGATAAGAGTTCGGAAGTCGCGCACGGAAGACAAGGATGCAATGGGACGTCAGAGTGTGTCCTTTCTGTTAAAGGTGATTTCGTGTTCGGCGCGAAGGCGGTGGACATCGACGACGGCGAGAACTCGCGGATCGTGTACCGTCTTCAAGGTATAGACGCGGAGAAGTTCGCGATCGACGCGAACAGCGGAGTGATAAGGGCCACGCGGGAATTGGCGAACGACGGGACCACGTACGAGCTGCAGATCCTGGCGTCCGACTGTGGGGCCACACCGCAGACCGTCACCGCGGACTTAATGATACACCTTTGGGAGAAACAGCTGTTTCCCAGCTTCCGGTCCACTATGAACACAAGGTTTACGCTGCCCGAAGACGTACCCGCAGGACGGATGATCACGAAACTCTCGGCTACCACGCCGAAAGTCGGCGCCGCGAGCAATTTGGTCTACGGCATCGCTGGGGGCAACGTGGGGGATGCGCTCAAAATCGATCCTCACACTGGAGAGGTAGGTTTCTCGTTCTGGTGTGTATCCTGTTTTGCGGTTTTGGGATTCGATTAAGTAAACTGTATGAAAGTGTGTAGAAAAGAATATGTGAAACTGTATGAAACTATATAAAGCTATATAAAGCTATATAAAGTTATATAAAGTTATATAAAGTTATATAAAATTACATAAAGCTATATAAAGCTATATAAAGCTATATAAAGCTATATAAAGCTATATAAAGCCATATAAAGCTATATAAAGCTATATAAAGCTATATAAAACTGTATAAAGCTATATAGAGCTGTATACAGCTATATATAGCTATATAAAGCTACATAAAATTATATGGAACTACATACAAAACTGAATAAAACTATACACAAATGAAAACTGTCAAGAACATACCTGCAGAAATAGAATGACGATAACAAATGGTTTCCCTTAAAGAAACGTTACAGACAGCACTATGCTTTGGATAGTTCATATGCTCCTTCACATCACAATCTGCGCAATTTTACATTCGAAATTTCTCATAGATACATAAAGATCCTCATTTCAACGATGAATCCACTTCGCAGTTTCCAGCTAAATCGTATACATTAGCAACTGTTTCCTCGAGGATGTTCCCAAAGCAAACTTCTCAAGGTCACATTCCTGCAGCATACTAATCTCTTTCGTCTGCGTTAGGTATTGGTCGCGTCGGGATTCGACTACGAGACAGCCCCGTACTACGAAGCCTGGATAGAGGTCAGGGACTCGGACACGCCAGCCCTGAGGAGCGTGGTCCAGTTGCTGGTGAACGTGACGGACGCGAACGACAACGCGCCGATAATGGAGGCGTCCATCTACAATGCGTCGGTGCCCGAGGACGAGTACCCGCCGTTGTTCGTCTGCAAGGTGTCCGCGAAGGATCGCGATACCGGCGAGAACGGACAGGTGTCTTATTATCTGGTCAACGATTTCTCGGAGAGTTTCGTTATCGACTCCGACAGCGGCGAGATCAGCACGAACGCGAAACTGGATCGCGAGGAGGTGAGCGGAGCGAGTTCGACGTGCTGTTCGAAGAGTGACGGCGAGTCGTACGTCCGGTATTAACGTCGATTATTCTTCAGATCGCCTCGTACGAGCTGGTGGTGGAGGCCAGGAACCAAGGACAACCGTCTCTGACAGGCACTGCCACGGTGTTGGTCACCGTGTTGGATAAGAACGATAATCCGCCGCATTTCACGAGACTGTTCAGCGTCAACGTGACGGAGAATGCGGAGATCGGCACGTTCGTCATCAGAATAACCAGCAGCGATCCGGACATCGGTCAGAACGCCAACGTGACTTACACGTTCACCGACAATCCCGGCATGAAGTTCTCCATGGACGCTCTCAGCGGCAACGTCACTGTGGACGGACACTTGGACAGAGAGGAGCAGGACGAGTACCTGTTGAAGGTAGGTTCATCAGTAGTCTCTCCTTTACTCGGAATTTGAATAATTTCAATTGTAGACTCACCCTTTCCACTCAGTCACTATGACGTGTAACGCAAGCCTCTGACTCTGTTGTCTACAGAGATACTTAGCAGCATCTAGAAACAATTTCGTCAGTTAACCCTCTATCGAATTTTTGTTCACGATTATAACAAAATCTATGCAAAATTAATAAATACCCACATATGAATACGAATTAACACGTTAAACGCCACGAAAATCTTAAGCGTTTTCCTCTGGAGTTTTTCTGTTGTAGCAAAGAAAAGCAGGAACAATTATTAATTATTTGACGTTACAATCCTTGCACTATTATCAACTTTGTTAGGTTATTGAACATCTTCATTCAACATCGGTTGTCTTGTATGTTACGATTGTTTTCTAGTCATTCGGAGGCGTCAGTCACCAGTGACTGACATGGCGCTTAACGTGTTTCCATAATTCCATCGAACGAATATATTTCGTAGCTTTCGAGTTACATTGACGTTAAGCTTCCACGCCTGAGCGTATATTAGTTTCAGTTAACCGATTACTTCATTTTATTCACCACTTCGAGTGCAAAATGAAGTAAATCAACGAGACGCCAATATACTGATACGTGACTTCAAAGTTACATTGGCCCACGTAGGGTTAACTTCCATCACAGACACACGACAGAGCATACGATTGAAATGTTGCAGCTGGTAGCAGCGGACGGCGCCTGGCTAAGCGCGACAGCGCTCTCCATAACGATCCAGGACCAGAACGACAACGCGCCGGAGTTCGACTCAGATTCTTATCACTTCCACTTCCCGGAGCTCCAGCCGGCCGTCGCGCACGTCGGCCAGGTGACGGCGATCGACCGCGACAAGCAGGGCCCTAACTCGGTGATCTCGTACAGCCTGCTGCAGCCGTCCGACCTGTTCACGGTGGACCCGGCGACCGGCGACGTGTTCAGCAAGAAGACGCTGCGCTACAAGCACACCCATCGGCCGTCCTCCCCGGAGAACCTGTACTCGCTGACGGTGGTGGCGACGGACAACGGTAAGCCGCCGATGTCCTCGAGGACCGTGGTCCACGTGAGCGTCGTGGACGCCAACAACAACGCGCCCAGGTTCGAGCAGAGGTCCTACCTGTACCCCGTGCCGGAGAACTACGGGATCGGCAAGCGGGTGATCCAGCTGTTGGCGCGAGACGACGCCGACTACGGCGTGAACGCGGAGATCAGCTACTCCCTGGTGAACGTGAACGGCACCGAGTTCTTCTCCATCGACGAGACGTCCGGCTGGGTCTACGTGCGCAACAGCTTGGCCAGTGTACCCGTCGGGACCAGCTTCTCGCTGAGGGCTCGCGCGTTCGACAAAGGCGTGCCGCCGCAGAAGGACGAGGTCTCGCTGACGCTGGTCATCTCCGGCGAGAACAAACACGCGCCGACGTTCGCCGCGGCCAGGTACCAGGTCAGGGTGCCGGAGAACGAGCCTGTGAACACCACCATACTCACCGTGAGCGCCACCGACGGCGACGACGGGCCCAACGGCATGATCAGGTACAAGATATCCGCGGGCAACGAGAGGAACGAGTTCTTCGTTCACTCCATCACCGGCGCGATCACCGTACTGGAGCCTCTGGACTACGACCTCGTGCAGGAGTACAAGCTGAACATCACCGCCACGGATCTGGGATTCGAGCCGAAAGTAGCTGTTGCTACTTTGACAGTGAACGTGTCCGACATCAACGACAACCCGCCGACGTTCAATCAGAGCGTGTACGAAGCGTTCCTGCCTGAGAACTCGCCGCCCAATAGCTTTGTCTACAAGGTAAAGGAATGTGGTGAAGAGAATGCGATTGTTTTTGCCTGTTGTTTTTTGTATGCTTGTTTCACGCTGGGAGTACTGAGCATTTGATACGATTGAGACATTGAGGCCGCGGGATTTTATAGAGCAAAGTACAGAATGGAGAAAATATAGTATTTGATGGTTTGATTGAATTGGGTTGTGGTTATTACACGTTCATCTGGCTGAACGTCAACGCGTCAGGTAGTATTATTTATAATATATAAATGTTTCCAAATAATCATCGTTGAATTGTATGAACTATAGTATTTTGATTTGGTGACATGTACTCATTATAGGAATTGTAACAATAGATTATTCTATTTTCAAGATCATTTCGACTATTCAATTCAGCATTATTTATAATATAGAAATGTTTTCAAGTAATTATCGTTTAATTGTATGAACTATAGTAATTCGATTTGGTCACATGTACTCACTATAGGAATTGCAACAATAGATTATTCTATTTTCAAGATCCTTTCGACTATTCAATGCTTTCAACATAGCAATAACCGCGAAACAATCAAAACCAGTCATTGTCACTATCAGAGTAGTCCCAGCGTTAGCCCATAAAAAATGCAAAATACAATAATAAATATAAAACAGAAGAATATAACGAACACCAATAACAAAGACTAACATAACAAGACATAAAACACAAGAACGAATATAAAACTACTTCACCATCCAACGTCTGAATTCCAGGTGGTAGCCAAGGACATCGACTCGCCGAAGTACGCGGTGGTGCAGTACAAGATCCTAGGCGGCACCGGGAAGGATCACTTCCGCATCCGCGAGGACACCGGCGAGATCCTGTCGCTGATCAGCTTCGACTACGAGGAGGCGAACGAGTACACGCTGGACATCGTCGCCGCGAACCCGGACTCGAATCCGCAGATGGTCGGCTTCACCACCGTCGCCGTGCACGTGACGGGCGTGAACGAGTATTACCCGAAGTTCATTCAGCCGGTGTTCCACATGGACGTGTCGGAGAGCGCGGAGGTGGGCACGTCGGTGGGCCTGGTGCAGGCCACCGACCAGGACGCCGGCGAGGACGGCAGAGTCTACTATCTGTTCGTGGGCTCGTCGAACGACCGCGGCTTCTCGATCGGATCCGAGACCGGGATCATCCGCGTGTCGAGGCGGCTGGACCGGGAGACGCAGAACCGGGTGGTGCTGACGGTGATGACGAAGAACGGCGGCGGCATCCGCGGCAACGACACGGACGAGGCGCAGGTGATCGTCTCGATCCAGGACGGCAACGATCCTCCGGAGTTCCTGCAGACCGCGTACGACGCCACCGTCTCCGAGGGCGCGGCTCACGGGACCAGGGTGCTGACGGTCCGAGCCGTGGACAAGGACATCCGGCCGCAGAACAATCAGTTCTCCTACTCCATCATCGGCGGCAACATCGGCCAGGCGTTCAAGGTCGACCCCCAGACCGGCGACATCGAGACGGCGAAGCAGTTAGACCGCGAAACCATCCCGGCGTATGATCTGACCGTCGGCGCCATTGATACGGGATCGCCGCCGCAAACCGGCACCGCTCTCATTCACATAGAGCTGCTCGACATAAACGACAACGGGCCGGTCTTCGACCCGCCGGAAGTGGTCGGCTACGTGAACGAGAACGAGCCGGCTGGCACGATCGTGATGACGCTCAGCGCTACCGACCCCGACCTGCCGCCGAACGGCGCACCGTTCACGTATAGACTCGTCGGCGGTAGGCAGAGCGATATGGTCACCTTGGATAAGCACACTGGCGTGCTGAAGACTAACAGGAGCTTGGATAGGGAAGTCATGCCGCAGCTGGATCTTGTGGTGAGTGGTTGCTTCTGGGATCTGTTGAGAGTGATCTGTAGAGTACGATTTTACTGTTTTACATTCTAATGTATTTTAGTTTAGTAGGAATCTACCTGGAACTGTTCAGTGTCCTATAGCGAACGTTTCAGTAAAATGGACAGTAAATGATTTGGAATTTTGACCTTTGTATTCCAGGTTGAAGTGGAGGACTCGGGCATCCCGAGAATGAGGAGCGAGCATACGATAACCGTGATCGTCTCGGATCAGAACGACAGTCCATCGTCGTCCAGGTCGGTCCACGTGATCGTTCACTCCTTTAACGAGCAGATGCCGTTAGGGAAGATCGCAGATGTACATCCGAATGATCCGGACGTCACCGGATCTTACTCCTGCAAGATACTGCAAGGGTCCAATCCTAGGATCCTCAGCATTCCGACTGCTTGCGACCTGCACACGAAGAAAATTACTCCAGGTGAGATGTCACATGTTTTACTTAGTTGTGTCGACGTTACCTTTAATTGTGAAACTTCGTTCTTCTATAAGATTCAGTATGATACTAATTTTTGAATATTCTATTTCAGGGGTTGGTCACTCGCTGAGCGTTTCCGGGAACGACGGTCGCCATCCGAACGTGATATCCATGGTCACAGTGGAGTTCCTCGTCTTCACGAACACCACGATCGAGAACAGCGTCACCCTGCAGGTCTCTAAGCTGAGTGCGAGGGACTTTTTGAGTCAGAACTACCGTGCCCTAGTGGATGTGCTGCAGGGCGAGGTGGACGTGGGCGACACTCTGAAAATATTCAGCCTCGGAGAGAACGGATCCGACTTGAACATTCACATCGCAGTGGAGTCTCCACAAGGTAACTTTATTTAGCCACCTTGCAACTTGACAATCCTCCACTTCATTGTGCAGACAAGCTCCTAATTGTAATTGTGGTATTCAGTGAAATCTGTACCAAAGACCAGTGGCTTTTTTCTTTAACACGTTGAATGCTATGGGGGTCACCGGTGACCCCAACCAAATTGAATTATAATACTATAATTCACTCAATGAAACTACGATTATTTGGAAACATTTCTATATTATAAATAACGTTAGCTAATTTCGTGACACTCAGCTAGAACGTGCAATAGTAACAATGCAATTCAATCAAATGATTGATTGTATCATATTTTGTGTATTATGCTTCATAAAATCGTGCATTCAACGTGTCAATTCTTTCCTTATACTTGTACAATATATAATCCTGAAGCTTAATGTCATCCCCCAGTTTATGGGAAAGATACAAACGTTTGAAAACAAAGGCTAAACATTTTCTGCCAAAGACTATAAACTATAAGCTACACCAAATTGAAGAATCCTTCCTCTCCCAGGGTACCGCAGCAAATACGAGGTGACCGAGTTGCTGAATCGAAATCGCGAGAAGATACGATCCCTCCTCGAAGGGACGACGTTCTCCATCGGCTATTCCCCGTGCAAGCACATCCCCTGCGAGAACGGCGGCAGCTGCAGCGACAAGCTGGTGATCTACGACGACGCTAGGATCATCGACAGTCAGGCGCTAATCCTGACGTCGCCGAGGATGATGCACGAGATGACCTGCAAGTGTCGCGACGGGTTCACTGGCGAGAGATGCGAGAGGAGGCAGGACCCTTGTTCTCCGAATCCTTGTCTATTGGTGAGCGATCGCTTTCCAGATTAAACGTCGTTCAACGCTTCGTGCAAAGGGTTAAGATCTTCAGTAATTCATCGTTTGTTCTATATTGTTAACGATCTCTCGTTTCCCGGCTTCAGGGTGGACAGTGTCGACGGTTGGGATACGATTTCCAGTGCACCTGCCCGATCGATCGGGAAGGGAAGCTCTGCGAATTGGAACGAGGCGATGCCTGCGCGAGCAATCCTTGCCGGAACGGTGGCTCCTGCAGGAAGAGTCCCGACAGCTTCAGTTTCTTCTGTCTGTGTCGCGCTGGCTATAGGGGCAACCATTGCGAGGCGGTCACTGACTCCTGCAGGCCGAATCCTTGTCTTTATGGTGGCCTGTGCGTGGGAGAGAAACCTGGGTTAGTTTCTTCTCTGTCCTTAGTCCTTTAACCTTTTGGCTACTGTACACTGCTATAGTGGATTTCGTGTATAGCATCTTTTAGCTACTATAGTGGATTTCCTGTGTAGCATTTCTTAGCTACTATAGTGGATTTCGTGTATAACATCTTTTAGCTACTATAGTGGATTTCCTGTATAGCATCTTTCTGAACAGTACACCACTATAGCAACACAATTCTTTCTGTCATCGATAGTTGTGCACATTATAGTCAACCTAACGTAATCGCACAGTGGAAAATTCTATCAAAGTCAAATCAAGTCAAACCTTGCACTACAGAGGTTTAGCTTCACGTCTAGTCCCACCATAGCTAACAGATTAAACTCTTTGTTCTCCGTTTCAAATGATTTCTCCTACAACCTGCAATGACAGTTCTTCCTTTCCTCAATAATAATAAACACGATTCTATTCAGGTACAGATGCAGTTGTCCGGAAGGTCGCTACGGAAGGCACTGCGAAAGGTCTACATTCGGGTTCGAGGAGCTCTCCTACATGGCTTTCCCAGCCCTGGACTCGAACACGAACGACATCACAATCGTGTTCGCGACGACGAAGCCGGACGCTCTGCTTCTGTACAACTACGCTCCGCAAACCGGAGGACGATCGGACTTCGTGGTGTTGGAGCTGGTGAACGGCAGGGTGGTGTTCTCCTACGGCGGCGCGAGGAGTGCCATCACTTCGATCACGATAAAGACGGAACAGTCGCTGTCCGATGGAGATTGGAGGAAAGTGACGGCGACCAGGAACGGGCGGGTCGTCTCTCTGAGCGTCTCTTTGTGCAGGGAACACGGTGACATCTGCGACGACTGTAGACCCGGCGATGGCACTTGTTACGCGGACGACGTTGGACCTACAGGGTTGGTACCATTTTTATAGCTTAACGCTGAAACTACCGGATAGATAAAAATGAATTCTCTTACGATTATTAAAAAGATAAATGCTTCTCTGAGAAAGTATCGAAGAAATTGATTTAGTAAAGTGAATTATATGTTAACCGAAATCCCAGTAGATGTACTCTGACAGTTTCTACAAATTTAAAATAGTTAACTGTACTCGGTAGTGACAGCGTTGAGATAGCTTCTTCTAGCATCATGACGTCGACATAGGTTCCCTGCTAAAGAGGGATAAGTTCCGTTAACAAATCTCATAATTCATTTAGCAAACTGGAAATAATAAATCTTTCTTACCACAGCACATTGAATTTTAACAACAACCCTCTGCTGATCGGTGGACTGGAGAATGCGGACCCAGTCCTTGAAAGACCAGGCCAAGTGCACTCGGACGATTTTGTCGGATGCATGCACTCGGTCTCCATAAACGGAAGAGCCTTGAACCTGTCGAGTCCTCTGGCGTCACGAGGCGTCAAGTCCACTTGCATCCGTTCGAACAAGAACCCTTGCTTCAGGGAGTCGAAAGACTCTGTCTCGGTCTGCGGAGCTAACGCCAAGTGTTACGACAAATGGCACCAAGTCACCTGCCAGTGCGGCTCGGTCACCGCTCCAAATTGCGAAGCTGCCCTCGAGCCCATCACCTTGAGCGACGGTGGATTCGTTGAGTTCAAGGTACGAGCAAATATCAGTAACGGTTTTCTGTTCTTCGAAACGGTCAACCGTGACGGATAATCGAATAGTAATAGAATATTAAAACCAGTAAGAAGTTGTCTCGCTTCGCTACCAGTGTCAATTTGTGACAGTCGTAGTCCTATATTTTAAGGAAAATGAGATGAATCCTATAGATATTGTTATTAGAAATTATAAACTACTTTATATTTAGAAACTCAATGGCTCGTTTCAGTTTCATTTCCTAAAATTTTCTTTAGAAGATCCATTGAATCGAAGAAAATATAATTGAGATCGTCACCGTAATAAGCGCTGGTAACGAACGTGTTGATCTCGCGATGAAAGACGTAAAATCTGATTGATGTTCTTGACCAGGTCTCGGAGAAGCACAGGAGGATGCAGTTGCTGGAGTATCTGTACGGCGGGTCGACCGTGTGGCACAAGAACCGAGCGACACGGTCCATCGCGGAGGACGCGAGCTTCATCGGCAACTCCTCGCCCTTCAAGACCATCGGGCTGATGTTCAGGACAGTGAAGCCGGACGGTGTGCTCGTGTACGCCGCGACGAACAAGCACTTCACATCCGTGGAGGTAGGAGATCTCGTCGAATCTACAAAAAGAAGACAGCGCAACGAACGACACGAAATCTAAATGAAATTTCTTACAGCTCCGAAACGGGCAGCTATTCTACTCGTCGCTGCTGGGATCCCCCGTGAACATGTCCGCCAGCATCGAGGGCGGCCTGGCGGACGGCCGCTGGCACAACCTCACGCTGCACTCGTACTTCCGCGGACTGAGGTTGTTCATCGACGGCGTGCAGACCGGCGAAGAGCTGGACTCGGCCGGTGTCCACGACTTCCTCGACCCGTACCTGTCCGTCCTGTCGATCGGCGGGGTCAGCCAAGACCTGTACCACTCGCAGAGCGCTGGCGCGAGAAGCTTCGAGGGCTGCTTGGCGAACTTCACCGTGAACAGCGAGATCCAGCCGTTCAACGGGACCGGCTCGATCTTCAAGGACGCCCTCTACCACGGCAAGGTGATCACAGGGTGCAGAGGGCCGATCGGCATCAGCGCGGTGGCGACCGCGGACCCCTTGAGCATCGGCATCACGCTGGTGATCGTGTTCTTCGTGATCCTGCTGATCGCGATCCTGGTCAGCTTCATCGTGTTCCGCCTGCGCCGGCAGAACAAGGAGAAGGGCGCGTCCTCAGTGGTCAACAAGAACACGAACGCCATCATGACCGGCAACCCGTTGGTCGGCGCCGGGAACGACAACCTGATGTCGCGCCACGAGAACACCTACATCTCGGACACGTCTGACCTACGAGGCGTGGGCCACATGGGCCCCGAGCTGATCTCGAAAAAGTACAAGGAGCGGGAGATGAACGCGGCCACGGAGCACCGGCCCCAGCGACCGGACATCATCGAGAGGGAGGTGACCAAGTCGCCGCCAATCCGCGACGAGCATCCCCCGCTGCCTCCGCCGGCTCAGACATCTCTACACTCTCACGAGCACAACCCGGAGCCGGACATGCCGGAGCACTACGACCTGGAGAACGCGAGCTCCATCGCGCCCAGCGACATCGACATCGTCTACCACTACAAAGGCTACCGGGACGGCATGCGCAAGTACAAAGCGACGCCGCCACCCATCAGCAACTACGCCAACCATCACAAGCACACCGGCCAGCAACACAGACACGCCGGCCCGTTCCCGCCCAGAGCCCTGCCCCCGCCCAACGTGAGTCAACCCCCGGGACCCACGCAGAAGCTGCTGCAGAGCACGCCGCTAGCGAGACTGTCGCCCAGCAGCGAGCTGTCCGCCCAGCAGCCGAGGATACTGACGCTGCACGACATCAGTGGGAAGCCTCTGCAGAGCGCCCTGCTGGCGACCACGTCCTCCTCCGGCGGCGTCGGCAAGGACGCGCTGAACTCCAACAGCGAGCGGAGCTTGAACTCGCCGATCATGAGCCAGTTGTCCGGGTCCACGGCCAGCCGGAAGGCGCCGCAGTCGAACAACGAGAACTCGGTGAACAACGTGTCCTCGGGGCCGATGGGCCTCACCGCTGAAGAGATAGAGAGACTGAACTCCAGACCGAGGACCTCCAGCCTCGTGTCCACTCTGGACGCCGTCAGCTCGTCCAGCGAGGCCAGGGGACCCCCCACTCACGGGCCGCTGCATCTGCACAGGCGCCACACGCCGCCGGTCGAGAGGCTCGAGCGGAGGAACTCCTCGACGACCGACGAGAGCGGGAACGACAGCTTCACCTGCTCCGAGTACGACAACACCTCGCTGGTCGGCGACAAGCGGTCCGACAACCCGTTCGCGAAGCAGGACGACGAGGAGGTGAACCAGAGGAGCAACGAGTCCTCGCAGACCAGCAAGCCGCCGTTACCGCCCAACGTCAACTACGACGGATTCGACAGCTCCTTCCGGGGCTCGTTGAGTACCCTGGTCGCCTCTGATGATGACCTCTCCACGCACATGGGCGGACTCTACAGACCCGCCAGCAACGGGTCCCCGTCGACCACCACTACCGCCCTCAGCTGGGACTACCTGCTCAACTGGGGCCTGAACTTCGACAGCCTCGTCGGCGTGTTCATCGACATCGCTGAGCTGCCCGACAGTGCCAACCGCGTGCCCAGCACTCTGCGGCTGCCGGCGAACATACCCAAACCGTCCGAAGAATACGTTTGAACAGTTCTCGGATCGAATTCTATGGTGAACAGTCTCATGGTCGTTGACACGCTGACCGGCCTAGAGAGCTGCAGCTTTCCCGAACCTAGAAACAAATAGATATTTTAAATACTGTTGTATTACGAGCTACTGGAGTGTTAACTCTTGGACTCTTTTGACTTGACAGATGATGCTTCGATACGGATTCTTATCTTCTAGATAGACTCTAGCGTTTTCCAACTGACGATTTAAGATAGACGTCAAGTCGAAACAGTCCACGCGTTAAGGAGACTTCTCGAGCTACTCAACGTGTTAAGGACACGAAGCGTTCAGTGTTGCAGTTAAGTGGAACCTTGACGGAACTTAGGAGCTGTGCTTTAAACTGAAGAATCGAGTGCTCAGCGGGAGCAGAAGTGCAACGACCAAAAAACAAAGGAACGATCGAAGTCGGACAGTGGAATACGTTTTAATCACGGATAACGCGAACGATGGACGTTGTTCTAGATCTGTAAGCGAATCGTTACGTGTCCCTGGTTCGTCGATGGCTCGCGATCGACCCGCAGAACCGAGGACCCGTGTCTTGCCATAACAATAGGACCCTCGAGGCGATCGATTCCTTCCATTCCCGTCGATATGTGAATTTGTAAATAAACCGCGGTTCTTCTGATCAAATGCTAGAGGTACTTCACGGACGGACTACCGATCGGTCTCACGCGGACTCGTCGCGACAACTTCCCCGTCGGCCATCGATTCCCGCGCGAATTCTTGGCCGACGAAGACATCGCGCGACTGTATCGAGCTGCCCGAACATTCGTCCTCGGATGGCGGCCAACTTTCCGCGGAAACGTCGATGCCTAGCTTCGTTCGACCGACTCGTCAGTTCTTCAGAGTGTTTCCTCGGGGTGTCCCTGAGATCGCACAATCGGAATTCGCGTGAAACGCGAGCGGCAGAACAGGAAGAGAATGAAACCGGGCACCGCCGTCCGAGGATTGAAAACAGGTTTTCAACGCTGGGTTTACGGGACGCGTCGATCGGACGCCTATCGAATTTTCTGAACATTGTTTCAATGTCGATTCTTATTGATAATCACGTTTATCCTACTTGTCTATGTGCAAACCATTAATTTCCTATAATGTGGAAGAACAGCAGTTTTCTCTGGGGACAGTAGAACAAAGTGTAGAATAGATGTCCGTAAACCTGGCGTTAAACTCGACGACTCGTGTACATAAAAGATTTCGACGCGCCGTGCCAGACGATCTCGATACAGTCGCGCGATAATGAACGAACAGAATGGCGTCCCTCGCGTTCCTCGCGGTAGCGTGGCAAACAAGCCTCGACCCGGCGTTCCCGCGAAGTCACCGGAATCCGTTGTCAGCCTCTCCGCTTTTATCTTCCCCCTTTTCGCGGAGCGCGACGAGATAAGAGACCGGGAAGGCCGGGCGAGACGTAACTACCAGACTGATTTCATTCGCGCTTCGAAGCGTTACCGCGGGCCATCAGCCTCTCCAACCGTGGATCGTCGGAATACTTTGTAAACTACGCGAAACGTTCTTCCCCTTTGTAAATACTCGTACGCCTGACCTGTACAAAATGTGTGAATGACACCGCGTGTATGTATGTACCACTTTATCAACGTATTTGTAATAAATAAGACATTTTTAAAAAAATAATTCACGCAGCCTGCGGCTCCCCTTGATCTCCTAACGCATCCACTGAGTACGCAACCTTCCAAAAAATCCAGGAAACATTTCATAAAATGAATCTTATAATAGGAAAACAAACTTTTACATTAACAGGGGCAGTCTAAAATAAATATCCGTTCTTCGCAATGAATTATTTGACTCTACGTTAGCTCCAGGACAACATGAACTAAAATGACCAGTACAATTTTGAAAAAATACTGTTGCTTCGCGGAGAAAAATGTCTGACGCTTCCGAAAAAGTTTGAAAATTTAGTACTGAAAATACTAGATATGATTTCTATTACAAATGATTCATGGACAGTTTCTGGTCTCTTGTTAATGCGGTTACCTTCACGCAAGGAGCAAGTCCGTCATGAAAATGATACAGACAGCATACGAATGATCGTGCAGAATTCGAATGAACAATAATCGAAGTAACAGAATTTCAACCGAACGGATAACACGCATGAGAATCCGTCGGAATAACGAGCTACGCCCTGAACGCGCATCAATTCCTCTATCGATTCAATATTTCGTCATAAGTAACGGTCGAGCCGTCAATTCAAACGCGCCTGTCGACGCGAAACGTGTTTAGTCCATAGCTGACCGCAGTTCCGACGCGCGAGGCGATTCGGGTTCGATTCGATCGACTACTAAAACGCATTTTGATCGGTTAGCATGTCCAGATAATGATATCTTCATTCCCGTCATACGACGAAGAGCAGCTCTTGAATAGCGCGCATGCGAACGTTAGCCTAATCGCGGACAAAGCTTGGACCTTCGACAAAGAGGATCCATTCAAAAAGTTGAACCAATCGTTGTGGTATCAGGTGAAACATCCACTTCATTTCTCGTTGCAAGACTACGGAATATTATGCAATGTACAAAAAAAGAAATAACCCTAATATCCTCTAATCAATTTCATTTGGTACAATAGAAAAGAAAATTTCGTTGAATTTCCTCTGTGAAGCATAAACTTCCGCAGTCTCTTTGTTGCAAGATTTGAAACAGAACTTTCTGGCAGTATTGCAAGGTAACGGAAAAGTACAAGGACAACGGTGGCCATCGACGAAGAACCGTTCGCGACGTGATCCCTGAATCTCGGTTAGCTCGTTATGGCAATCACGAGTACAACGAAGACAGGGAAAGCGTTTACAAATCGAACGACAATGCTGCGACCGTTCCGCCGGCGAGTTTCGTTTGGACGGACGTCGCTGAGCCCTGGATGCTGCCGGAAGTGGAGGAGCTCTTCGCCTGGTTAACTTCGAACGTACCTGAAACGAGGCGTGAATTGTTAGCTTCTAAAATTGCGACGCGAATATTAATTAAAGCCTGTAGTAGATTCATCTACAGATTACATTCTGCTCGTCAGTTGAAATGCTGAAGATTGTTCTCTCACCTTTCACCTTGATCTTTCAGAAGCTCGACGACAAGGGCACCGGAACCTGAAGATTCGTCGACGATCGGGACAAGCTATGAAGCTAGAAACGAATCTCACTTGGCTAAAGAGGTCAATCTGATCGGTAACGTTTGATTTTCTAATTAAGGAAGAATCATCAGAGGCGACGATGTCCTCGACAAGTAACGTTCATCTGAACTCCGACGAACCCAACGAGACATACTTTCGCTTACTTTATCGAAGTTTCCTTTCTCGTTCCCTATCTTTCGCGATGTCTGTAGCTACGAGCTCGACTTTACTGAAAGAGAAACGACGGGAAAATGGCGGCCGTACTGAAAGCTCTGGACCTCTCGACTTCCTACTTTTCTTTGCTACGAAAGACAAACTCTATGGGAGAACGCTTAAGATTCTCGCGGCGCTTAACGTGTTAACGATATCCTCCAAGATACAGACACCAGGGACAAATCCGACGAATGGTGCGGACACCGACGATACGCCGTCGAGAACTCGATGGAGATGCAACTGCACAGCCGCGTGAGCAGCGAGGCGGTCCGCGGTTTGTGGAAACTGGGTGGCCGGGAACAGTTCGTTCAAAGGTCACGTTTGCCGAGCAATCATCACCCGCAACCGGCCGCGGTCAGTCGAGAACAAAGTTCCCAGGAGAAACAGCAATTCTACTATGCGCTCCAGTATCGGCCGCTGATACTCAGAACGGAGTACCAGGCCGCTAGAACGGAGATGTACGGGATGCCGAGGAAACAGCTGCCACCGATGCTCAGCCCGGAAGTCCCGGAATTCTTCCCGAAGATCCCTGTGACCCGGCTGAACAAGGAGCACGGCAACAGTCGGCTGCAGTATTTCCCCTCGCTGAACGAGAGGAGCTACCAGAACGAACTGTTCCCTTACAACAGAGCTCAAGAGCACGCTGGGACCCTCTACCAGGTTTTGGAATTGCGCCATTGGACAAATCGGTTAACTTCGCGAAAGAGAGAAGTAATGCAGCGTTGACTTTTAAAGCTCTCTTTTAAATGGAGCATCAAATGATCGTGTATTTTATTTGAATGCAGCTTTAATCTAATGTAAAATTTATGAAGCAGTGTGAGGATAGTGTGGAATATCCTTGAAGGCTTTATTGCTGTTGTTTAACCCTTTGCACTCCGAAGTTTTTCACTAGAAATATTTCAACATTTTCTGATGAGACGAAGACGATATTTTGTACAACCAACTCGACGAGAAATTCACGTGAATCGACGGACAAAGCAATTTTACGTGAATATTTCTCAGATCGATGCATTATATGAAGTGTAATATTAAGTATCAAACTTTATAGCTTCACTGTAGGGAATCAATGACAGAGTCACCTCCCGAGTGCAAAGGGTTAATGGCCAGGAGAATTTTTATTTCGTGGTATCAAATCGAATGGTATTTTAAACGTAAGTTAGCCAATCAAGCGTTCTCAGAAATCTTAGGAAATCCAGAGAGTTAACCGATCTGGCCAATGAGCGAAGCGATCAACCGACGCGAGGTCGACATCGTTGATCGATTTAGAGTAAACTAAGTAATATGAAATCTGCTACGAATTTTAGACCACGGGAATACCGCTGCATCCGGCCACCGAGGCGGCAGCGTACGTTCGGCCGCCGCAGCAATGGTACCAAAGGATTCCAGCCGCCGCGCAGATCCAAATAGCGACGTCGTCCTGCGCGGCGCCAATGTGCACCAGCGTGCAGCCCCTCCGTGCAACGATCACTCATCATCCCCTGCAGATGCAGGAGAAGTTTCTGCAATCGAGTCCGATACCAATACCGGTATACCAACACCCGATCGAATTGTACCACGAGGCTGGCCAGAAGCGGAAGAACCAAGGCGTCGACTTCAAGAATCTGATCCTCCTGACGAAGAACGCGATGAAGGCTCATCGCAGCCTGTCCAAGCCGGCGCACCTGAAACCGCCGAGCTCTTACGTGCTGGAAACGAGGAATCGGGCCGCGAAATCGGAGTCGGAGGTGCTCCAATGGCTGGACAAGAGCTGTCCGGCCAGGGCGAAAGAGTACGCCGCTGGGAACAGTTTGGTGTCCGAGCTGCGGCGTTTCGAACACAAAACCGACAGGAAATCGGTCACCAGACGGGAGAAGGATAACTCGAGGAACGTCGATCGGTCCAGGCCGGAAGCTGGCTCCTCTGTTCACAGGACAACCGCGAAACCGAGCGGCGAGAGGGAGAAGAACGAGAACCGGAACAGAAGGAGACTCTACAGGGATGTCCTGGCGAACACCGCTGCAAACCAGGCTATGTTGGAGAACGTCTTCGAAAAGAGGTACAGTCCGTGCTCGGGGAATGATCACTGAAACATTGCAGGCGTCGGTTAGACAGTGAATGTCAAATGTGAACGAGATATCTTGGAGACTCGTTCGCTTTATTTTTGGAAAATTTTTTGGAGACTTGGTAACTTGACTTTTGGAGGACATTTTAGAGACTTGTTGACTTCACTTTTGGAGGACATTTTGGAGACTCGTTCACTTCACTTTTGAAAGATTTTTTGAAGACTTGGTAACTTGACTTTTGGAAGATTTTTTAAAGACTTGGTAACTTCACTTTTGGGGGACATTTTAGAGACTTGTTGACTTCACTTTTAGATGACATTTTAGAGACTTAGTAACTTGACTTTTGGAGGACATTTTAGAGACTTGTTGACTTCACTTTTGGAGGACATTTTAGAGACTTGGTAACTTGACTTTTGGAGGACATTTTAGAGACTTGCTAATGTAATATTTGAAAGACATTTCGGAGACTTGGTAACTTAATGACTGATACATTTTCGTCACCAGGTACGACGAATTGGAGCAACAAGCTATGGAACAGTACAGAGCCTCGGAGGAGTCGTTGGCGCTCAAGTATCAAGTAATTAAGAGCCTCTTGTCTTAACGATCCTAGCTTGCAGAAGGTACGTCACCGGGTTTATCGTAACGAACAAAGGGGCGATTTGATCGTAGGAACTGGAGCGTCAAGCGATGGAACAATACAGACATTGCGGGAATGGGCCGGGGGACGATTCGGTTTCGCAGGACGATGAACGGATCGGAGCAGGTACTTCAGGATTCACCGACGATCGAACGAACTGCCTGGACGGGAAACAGTGTCCCGATTTCAGAAAGTGTAGTTCAGTGAATGCGAACGAGAACGGAGAGAAAGGTTACCATTTTTATAGTCGATTCTGTGGCTGACACGCGAGTCATGCATCTTTCAAAGAATCTTAACGTAGAGTTCTGTCGTGACACTAAAATCCAGTGTTCTGTTGTATTAAAAGCAAAACACGTTAAAAGAATCACTTCCCGATACTTTAATGACTAGAAAGCGAACAAAATGGACAACACAAGTTGTTCTGCTCATTAAGGACCAATTATATTCTGACTAAACTTACGTTATCTCGCTGCTTGCTCCACAACGTCCAAAATCAAATCATTGAGAACAAGCATCCTTTCTTCGTCAAGACGTCCCTTTCCGCTTCAATGAACGATAGAAATTTTGGCCGCGTAATCAGCAAAGAAATCAACTCATAGTCTTAATTATTGTATACGTGTTACTGTTCCTAGTTCCTGTCCTGCATAGGCAAGCTAATCTCGCACAAGCTAAGAATAAAGACAGGCTAGATTCGCACGGTTGCGCCTTGATCGATAAAAATCCTCAGTCGACCATCCTTTCGAACAGCCTGTCCACGTTGTCCCAAAAAATCTTTTACGGATCGAAAAACACATCTAAGGGTGCATCAGGTGACAAGATCAACAAAAGTGGTAAGTACCACGACGCTAATACGTCCGTTCTAGCACGGGGTATGTTTCGAGTCATACCGTTGAAGATTACATTTTAATGTCCATTTGGTGATCTTTCATTCGCTGACTTTTCAAATGATCCTACGTACTCTTTCTCCGTGCACGATGCGTTCAATGTGTTCCCCGATTTTTTAATGTAACAACGTTCTTCTGGATAGTAAAGAAACAATTGTGTGCCGTCATACGTGTGACTGAAACAAAACGGAATACACGGCGATTCGAATGGAGGGAATGTCGGATTGATTCGTTTGTGATAAGTACCGTGAAAGAATTGTTCCAGTTTCAGTACGAGCCTCGTCAAAAAGGCGTCTGATACTGGTGTCACCCTACGAGAAAGAATCAGAGGCCAAGTTGACGAGAACGACCGACCTGGAAGAGTTCTACTGCATCGCTCAGGCGAACAGAAATATCTTCGGTTACTACAACAACTCGACGATCGGGAAACTCGGCGGGGGGGATGAGAATATAACTATCATTCAGTCACCTAGAACAGAGGGTACGTTTCACATGATCGTTGAACTTTAACGATAACTTAACACTAGATTTACGGACATTCGTTATACGCATTTTAGTCTATCGCTTCTAGAAGAGTACATGGTTGTTCATGTAGCTCATGGAAATTGGAGTTTCAAGAACAAAGAATTATGTTTCGTAAATTTAGTGTTAAAGTGGAGTTTAGTATTTTACAGCTTCTCTCTGTTATAGTTTGGCTCTCCGGGTTCTGGACTACTTGAAGGTCTGAACTTTCAGAGGATTGTTGAGAATGGATTGGAGATGGATATCTACGATGGATGCAATTCACTGAAAAATGCAATTATAACGCATGAGTTCATGTATTTAAATACAATAATAAATGCTTCAATACTGTATCATGTATATACATATGTGTATGTGTCAGTATGTTTGTGTGTATATATATATATTTCTTTTTTTTTTTATTTTTTTTTATTGGAAATGACTCGACAGATTCGGTTAATAAGCACACAGGCACAACCAATTCCACACAAGCAACGTACACATTCTCATACTACAACGTTACATCATTTTGTTCATCAGTAGCTCAATGAGTGGCAAGAGTATAATGTATTCTATGAATTACAATGCACCAACTGTTATTCTATGCAGGTTACAGTTTCAATGATTTTCTTATCAAATTTATCGCAGCTATTTCTTCGAGAAATATGTCGATGATGAATTGTATAAAATCAAATAAAATAGCCTCTTCAGTCTTTGTTGAATACTTGTCGTCGTATCTAAGAGATTTCTAGATCCTAAATGATGATAATTAATAATTATCTTAGGAAGAAACTTGGAAAAACGTTGCTTTAATAAGACAGCATTTGTAAAAAGATTATCAAAACGTTACACGCCTATAAAAAACCGATATTTCAGTAATATTTTCAATCGTTCTTATAATAATTATCAAAAACATATGTTTAATATCTGTATACAAACTCCGTGATATTACTACAAGAGAGAATTTCCATAAAATTTATTAAATCCGATATGCACGTACTTTATTTATGATAAACAATTATTCCTAACATTATACCTACATTCTAAGTAGCACGTTTTTCATAGTAGAATCATTATATATATATATATATATGTTTATATATATATTTATGATTTGAGATCGTAATTAATTTACATAGGTACTGAAATTACACCTTGAAAATAAGGTAAGATATTTCTGAGAATTTTAATCTGTACTGCCATGGCATTATAATTTTAGGAACTAAAGTTATAGAAACCCTTACTGATGCAATTTTATATTAATAACTATATTATTAATATTAAACAAAGATCACTGTAGTAATTACTAAATAAAATATTAATAGTCAATCATTTACCAGTTATCAAGAAATTCAAAACCAGTCTTTGGTATAGCTCTCTCCTCTTCCTCTTGATTAAGTTGAGACGATTGGAAGCTACTGTACGAACTAGGTGTTTCTAACAATGCAGTCGACTCGTTAATATCACTGGACTTTGTGCGTGACATTACAACTAATGTATTCGACTGACTTTTGTCAGTGTCAGAGTCCCTTTCTCTAACTAAGCTCTCCATGTCATCATCTAAGTTATTTTGTAACTTCAATAAAGAAGTTTTATTCATTAATTTAGTAAATATACTTTCGGAGTGGTCATTATCCCCATTACTTTTCAATAAACCTCCACATTGTTCATCTTCATAAATGCTACTTCTGTAACAGTCAGTTTGAAAGCGACTGACTTGATGCGAAGAATAAGTATCATTAAGTGAGTTTGAATTATTTCTCTGTGATTTGGAGGGGCTAGAGAAATGTGGTGATTCCCCGAATTGTGCCCTTATCAACTTAGACTTAGCATCCTCTGTTGAATCTATTATACTGAGATTCATTTGTGATTGAGTCATGAATGAAAATGGAGCTGAGTGTTC
This sequence comes from Nomia melanderi, assembly GCF_051020985.1. Classification (NCBI taxonomy): domain Eukaryota; kingdom Metazoa; phylum Arthropoda; class Insecta; order Hymenoptera; family Halictidae; genus Nomia; species Nomia melanderi. The sequence continues at coordinate 29,717,466 of NC_135000.1, read as the reverse complement.
ATCTCTCCATCGCAGTGTCTATAACATTGTAATGAACTTATTGTTTTAACTTCAGAAAATCAAACTAGTGTTATATTGTACTTATGTCACAAATAATATTTATTGAAAAAAGGTGAACTCAAAACAATATACTTACTGAACCAGTCTCATCAATGGCATATTTCATACCCGTCTGAATGCGTAATTTTGGATACCATTCAGGTAGTTCTTTTGTGAATTCAACTTTTTTCAAAGTATATTTCAATGCTACTTCTGGCTGAATAATAGTTTCATTTATTGCTTGATTACGCTCTGCTGTGCTCAAAGTATTCCACAGACCCTCATAAGCTTCCTTTGTTGCTGTGATGTCTTCTCCTATTCTTTGAGCCAATGGGTTTATACTATAGAAATATTGTTCAGCTCTTGAACTTAAAGTAGCACTCATACCGAAATTTTTAAACTAGTACAAAGAAATTATCTGCAATAACAAAACGTAATACTTTATAAAACAATAAAAAAATAACATCGATTCGTACATACATAAAACGATGAATTTATAACGAAGAACGAAATTAGATAAAGGTTACAGCACTACACGAAATCTTTTGATTATTAGTAGATACGGAATCTGTTACGATATTCGAGAAAAGAATGATCAATTACATTAAACATGAAGTACATAAAATGAAACAATAGTGAATGTATATTAAAAGTGCTGTCGAAAAGTCGTATGACAGAACACCTCTGTGTAATTACACTCGCGCGTGCGTACATTTGTGCTAACACTGTCAGCATGAAGGATCCTTGATCCTCAATCTACATCAATTTATACATTATTTAGAATGCTATTTCAATCAAGGGACTAATTATTTACTACAGTATAAATAACAGTAGTACGTTTAATAGCTAATACATTTAATTGTAATAATAAAATTTAATTATAATTACATACTCATCTCGGTACGTCTCGAACGTATTCTTCTCATAAAATCCCGCGCTAAACTGATGATTGCTGAAAAACAAACAACTACTACGAAACAATAAACTGAAACTGAAAATTTTATACGGTATATACATTAATATTAACCTATAAGTTGGGTAGGAAATATATTAAATTATTGATATCAAATGTTTTAAAGATTTATTTCCATTCTCTTCGTTTAAAGATTTACCACAATATATTTCTATGATTTTTATGATTATCTTTTTAAAACGAATCTTCTCAAAGGACTAACAAACAAATCAACTTGAAAAATTACTATACTTATGTATTCAATAATAAAGCCGTTGAAAATTACTAAATTGGTGATAAACGAAGAACGATCTTAATGCCCTATCATAAGTAGCTACACAATTGGATTTCACTGAAATTATCATATACTTCATTGTTCTCTTTTATTATCATACAAATATATACAACATCGTTATCTTAAATCAGTTCTTGCGCGTTTAGTAACCGTTTCTTTTATACTCTATAATTTAAACGGAACGGATTGCTTATTTTAAAATGTACACAGTACACAAAGAGTGACAATTATTTACAGACAGCAATATTTCAACAGGAATGATAATAAATAAAGATTGCGTGTGATATCCATGAGAATTATACGTAACGTTGGCTGTTTTAAGTATCACTTACACAAGTATCAATATTCTTTATAAAGACATTTCAAGTATAAACGAGTATATGTTTCAATTGCAATCTATCCTTTTCTCCATTTTATAAAATATATATACAACCGGTAGTGCATCTCAAAAATTTATCCATTGAACCGTGAACTAAAGTTGTTTGATAAAATGTTAATTTCGTTTTTCTTTTTTATCCTAAATTATACTACACTTTCAATAGTATGTATAACTCATTCAAAACCGGACCTGATTCCATAATTTGAGATACCTAGGGTACGTTACGTTCCTGTTTTTCTTCTGCTGAACAAATCCACGTAATAGGTACGTTTAGTAACTCTCACCGCGATACATGTATTCACCCATGTAAATTAGTGTTCCCGAATATATCAGATTAAAAAATTCTTGTATCCCGCAGTACGCTTAGCCAAAAGTATCGTGTGCTTTCATGTGTAGAAATTGCAATGTAAATAAAAAATTAAAAAATAAAATCCTTTTTTTTTGTGTGTTCTTTTAATATCGTACATGGCAGAATATCAACGATTTTATGTACCGTATAATCGGACATTAAAGACATACTTTTTTTTGTTTATGTTAGTAAGAAGGTGGCACTACTTCTTGGATCGATAATTTATCTGTGCGGTATATTTTTAAAGAGTTACTTCTGTAGAGAATACGGTTCGTTAAGTTTATTCAACTTACAAATCGTTTATTCAAGAGTTTTATTTAAAAAAAATATACTAGCAGTGACAATGATTTACGCGCGACTCGATACGTGCATTAGAACTTTTTTTTTTATAATGATATATGACATATACATATATATGTACATATATACATATATATACACATACATACATACATGCATACACAACATTCACACATACATACACGCACCACATACATAGTATTTTATACGTATATATATATGTATATACATATACATATACTATCTTGATTGTATATCTCAAATTTCGTTTTATATTATTCTAAGTTAACGCGAACACCTCTTCAATCCCCGTTACAAATACTGTATTGCTTTAAGACTATTAAAAACTAATAATAGTTGGGTAAACTGAACGAAAAAAAAAAGAAAAGGAAAACGTAAGACTGCCTTGAAGTCGTGAAAGAAAAAGAAAGTGAAAACGAATTCGTTCGCCGCTAAAATTTGCCGTGTGACTCACGGTACAGAATTCAGAGAAGGATCTGTGTATGAATTGCGTAACACGAAGGTACTGGTATAGAAGAAACATCGATAAGAACGGAAAATACGGAGACATAAATAGGATTACAAAAAACGTAGGCCAAACGCGGAATCGTCCACAGTTACCTGTTTGATAAATGTTTAAGGGGGCCCAAACTTAGAATAGATGTAGCACCGAGTGCACCTAAATTACAAGTATTAGGATTTCTTGCACCGTCTATCGTGATTATGGGCAATCCGAAGTAACCGCCAGTTTGAGCGCTAAGCTGCGACAGCGGTATATAACTCTGTATACCGAGGTTCGACAGACGACTTAATACGTGCGGAGATTTCAAATCCACAACCGGCAATGCCAGCTCTGCACCGCCGTTTTGTGCTACGGTATCTACTTCCTTATGATACGCTTGTTTGTGCGTTATCAATGCCTGAGCCGTCGGGTACTGGGCAGGACAAAGATTGCACCTGACGAACAAAATGTTATCGTATGTTATTACTCTAAGAACCATAAGAAGGACCATGTTCGGTGAACTTACTTGTGAAGTAATTTGCTCGGCGCACGGTGTGTAGCCATGTGTTGCGTCAACATTTCCTGATTCTGGAAATTTTTATCGCACACTTGGCAGGTAAGCAAAGACCTGCAATGACACGTGAATCATAGTTCTATCATTCAGTTCTATCGCATTCTATCTCTTACCGAGGAGGCCTTCCACGCCTGACCACTGGCAATTGCGGCGGACCATCTTGCGTTAGATCAACAGTGGGCGGTCTCGGTGGTCGTTCCACTTCATTCACCGCCGTTTTATTCTGTTTATTCTGAGGAACAGCGAACTGACCTTGGTCCTGTTGTTTTTTTTGTGAACTAGCTGGTATGATAGAAATAGCAGAATTCAGAGTGAGCGCTGTAACATTTAAAGGCTGCTGTGAAGGCATGGTCCTCTGTTGCTGGGAAGGTATCTGCTGTTTGTTTTGTTCGCTTGTTTTATTTTTATTTGCAGCTGGAGTAACAGTAATACCTCTGGCTGCCAGGACATTAGCCACAGCCTTTGCATCGGACTTCTTGCCACCAGTACCTGATGTATTCTGCACTTGAGCTGGAGCGGAACCTTTAGATTAGTAAAATGTTCCCTTTTATTTCTGTAGTCTACCTCTTCCGCGAATAGTTATTGCAATTGTTTCTGCTATGTTTCTACTCAAGATAAATCGAGGTGAACAGAAACCCAGATATTTGGAAAGAAATCAATATAAAACAGGAAAACAACTTTACAAAAATAATAAAACTAATTCTTAGAAGAGGTTCCAACAGAAAAAGGTTACTATACGCAACACGATCAATGTAAATTAAAAAATGTACACACATGTGTATGTTAAGTGACATTACCTGGTTGCCGTACGCTGAGAGTTATAGAATCCGTCAGATGTATGGTAGAATCATTTCTGCTTTGCTGCGTGGTGGCACCCTGAACGTTCTGTATAACAGGCAGACCGTCGTTTCGCTTTTGTTGAGCGATAACATGACAGTCCGCGTCCTCGTTTCTATCTGGCAACAGAACGTCCATCCGTCGTTGCTTTAGGGTAGAATTATTCTGTTGTTGTACTTGCATCGATTGCTGAATAGGACGCTTCATCCTTTGCCGGGGAGTTGATCCAGTTTGTGGGGTACGCGGTGCCCTATAAATGCGTAGGCAAAAGATAAGCTGTATCATAGTTCATTTAGAAAGTAAATGGTCAGTAGTAACAACCATATGCAATAAGATTTAACTGACGTAGAGGAACTTCAACTTTAAACGGGACAAATATTCCATTTAACACAATAACATACGATCTCGTTGAACTCTGACTGAAAATATATTTCTAGAAAATACACTGAATGTTGTGATTAAAACAATAATACTTGCCGACTACTTTGTGCAACTGTGGGATACCTTCCACGGGAAATTTGCGGAGACAACTGAGGATGCATTTGCGGCGGTGCAGTCATTTGCGGATATGGGCCAGGTCCATACTGCGAATATAAGTGTGTTATATGAGGAGGATAATGCATGCCCTGTGGACCAGGAACTCTATACAGCGGTGGCCTTCCCGGCGGTTGTACAAAGTAATTTGGACCAGGGATCATTGTATTAGCACCTGGTGGAAGACTCGGAGGCATTTGCGTTTGCGGAAGTGGCATACGTTGTACTTGTTGAGCTAACTGCTGAACGGGTGCAGGTAACTGCTCAAAATTAACAGGTGGAATTATTTGTCCAGTATTAGGTACTGAATTGTACGTAGGAGAATTCGTTTGGTGCGGAGAAGTTAAAGGCGAATTTCTACTTATTTGCTGTGAATTCGGTGTGTTTGGAGATTCCATTGACACAGCATGAGGCGAGTGCGTGCTCAGTTGCGGTGAGGCTTGACTCAAGTGAGGCGAATTCTGATTTAAATGAGGCGAATTTGTATTCAAATGAGGAGACAACTGGCTCACACTTGGAGACAATGGTGTTCCATGCATTTGAGCTTTATGCATGGATACTTCCATCGGTGAATTAAAAATAAGATTAATGCACTCTGGAATATTGCACTGATAGTGGCCTGCTTTGCTCCTGTGCTCATCTAAATGAGCAATATCTTTAAATTTCTCATTACAAACACGACAGGTACTAACAGTTTCAGCTAACTTTTCCAGCGAAACATATTCTGTTTCTGGTGGTAAATTATTTGATAATGTGTCATTTTGATTATGTCGTTGATGTTCAATCAAGTTTTGTAAAAGAGATCCAGCATTTTCAATGTTGTTGTCACCTCCATGCTCAGATTGTTCTTCATTTTCTTTGGAAGGCTCACTATTTTTACTAGACAAATTAGTAGACAACTGGTTCCAATTAAAACCTCCTGTTGTCCCCTCTGTTGTTTCTTCAGGTTTATCTTCATCTTCGCACACTGTTGTACAATTTGCTGAATGATTTGAATACGTTGAAGACTTTGAAATAATACTAATAGCTGGATTCTCTTTCAAATCGTGTATCATGTTGGATTCTTGTTCCCTCTCGTCATCTTCAATACCTGAATTGTCTGTTAACTGACTCCCAGATCTTGATCTGAAAAATAAAGTGGAAGATTATAATAAATCCAAAGAATATGTTGTAATATGCAATAAAACTCATAAGAGATTGTCCCACTTGTCAAACATCTTTCATCAATAAATAACATTTACCCAGATTGTTCACCAAGCTTTTTTAAGTTTTCAATTGTTTCTCGACACGTTGCCTCCAACGCGTCTGATTCTTCATGATCTTCAGACTCTGATAGTCTTTTGTCTGCACTGTCATATTGATCTGTACTATGCAGGTCATCAACATTTTGATCTTCCTTTTCGGATGGATTTGCCATATCACTCCCTACACCTGAATCACCTTCATTTACATCTATGGATGGTCTATCATTTTCTTCCAAAGGATTATGATCGTCAGTGTTAAATTTAATGTTCCCATATTCATCCTATTAACATTTCTTGTAAGATAATAATGAAAAACTTGTTTTAAGTTATTATTGTGACATACCTGTTGCTCTACCATCACGTTTTCAAATGGTTGATTGATCGAACTTTCCGCATCTTTCTCATGTCTTTGATCATTTTCCTTTGTTCCAGCCACGTCTTCTTGACGATGAATCTCCGTACCCAGATTAATATTGCTGTTCACAACTGTGAAATCTTCCGACTTAGAAGATTTTTTCAATGTAAGTTTCAGAGAATCCGAGAAATTCTGTTTCTTCAATGTTAATTTCAACGAGCCCTTTTTCTCCGGATCTAACCAGTAAGTGTTGTTATGTTTCTTCTTTACTGTTTTCAAGTTTGTAAGTCTCCTCAAAACTACACGAGGTGTCCCCAAATGAGTATATATATGAGAACGTAATTGCTTCTTCGACACAAATTGTTCCCCACAAATTTCACAATTCAACAATGAAGACCTTAATGTAAATATCGAATTTCTGTTATCTATGTTTTCGCCTGAAATAGAATATATATAAAATATCATTGTCAAAGACACATTTTAGCGTTCGTTGTTTTATTCTGTGATGCACCATTATTATTATCCTTTTTATTTAAAAAACAGAAAAGGAATGTAAAGATAGCAGAGCTAACCACCTCTTGTAGGAGAATCTTGTAAATGAAAATGACCGTAGTAATTTGCCGCGCTTTCGTATCTTTTATCAGATCGATTGAACCAATATCTTCGTCTATTCGATGCGTACGAAAGTTTTAACGTCGGTATCACACTTATACGATTTTCAGTTCGAACGTTTACTCGGTGAACCAACGCGCGTTCCCCGTGTTACAACAGATGTAAACAATCGATGGCGATATGTATATGCAGCAGTAGCAAGTGATCATGCAAAATGATTGTAGCAGTAGCGAACTAGCGCAGGCGGGATAATTGCCCCAGCTTTTGCCGAGAATTGAAAACAGGACTCACTAAATCGATACCACCTAAAGAACTGATATCATTGGCCGGTTTCGTATTACCGCAATATTCCCGCCATAAAATCGTTCATATTAAAATACGTTTCCAGTGCGATAAGATTGCAAACGTCTAGCTAGTTTTACAGATCACGATACCGCGTTCAGCTCATTTAAATGAAACACCCGGCTAGTTTTATTCGCAATCAATAAAATAAAGTAACCGACTAAAAAATGACAGCTTTAACACCGCTGTTTCGTAGCTTTACTTTTGCAGAAGGACGGAACGTAAAATTGTATAAATTTCGTCAGAACAAAATGGAAACGTAAGGTCATGTTCCACCTCGTTCGACGTAAATATACTGGTAATGTAAATATCGGAATTCATTTAATTGTTTGCTGTCACTAGTGTCCTAACCTACATGCATGATCTTTTGGTACTTAATTCCTATGCAAGACAAATGATTCGGCAAATAAATTAACATGTTCAAATTATAAACATACAAATGAATTTGAATAAATTTATATTCATATCGATTTTTAATTTACACTTCTGAACATTCCCTTTACAGGCGAAGCTATTTTAACTGTGCTTTATAAGATGGAATATTTTCCAAATCACTGTATTTACATATTCTTTAAATAATAAGTACAAGAGGCAAGTAGAACAAATCTGCCAAGTTTATGAAAATTAATAAAAAAAAAAGATATGAGACACAGAAATTGTGTTACATCAAGTTTAAATAAAAGAATATTTCGTTTAATATTAACATTATTTTTGAAGAAGTTAACGTTGTCTGACTTTGTAACTACCCATTGTTTCGAGATATATCTCGTTCAATAGTTTGAACGAGGAAAAGGACATACCAAATTTTTGTACATCGTCCACCGTACTGTCCTTACAAATGTTCCTTTTATCAGTAAATCTAAATTCCTCAAAGTCTTGATCCAATGAACTGTTCATTTCCAATCTGTACACAAACATCAATTGATTAATTCATTGATTATTAATCACTTTTCTTTCAGAAGGTACAACAGTTTTATGTTTAATCATATACGATTTATTTACCAATGATAATATTTTTATCTCTTATGTCATACTTACAGGCATTGTTATCAACAATGCAAATTGTACGAGGTCATCGACAAGGATTTATCTTGATGTAAACAATTAACTTCATTGGCGAACGCGGTGGGAATATTTACCGACGACGATATGCACATACAATATAATAGGTTTCAATAATTAACAGTTCACATGTTTCCACACGATAACAATAGTTCCCAAACAATCACTAGAAGAACAAAAATCAATCAAAATCCCGTGAACGTTGTACGAGCTTATGGAAGAACGCTCATTAGTGTTTACAATCGGTGGCGAAGCGTTGATCGTGGAACAGGACCAATTAAACAATCGCGACGCAAACCTCTCAACATGCGTCGTCGAACTTCATCACGTTCACCGTGTACAGGTGAAAAAGAAAAAACAATAATAAGTTTACTTCCGACGATTGTTCTACTATCGTGACAAGGTGTGTGTGTCGGTGTTCAAGTTTATTGTTCAATTTTAAAAATACCGTAGTCACGATCTCGTTCGGCTCGTACGAATATTAAAATGAAAAAGAATTTCAAAAGCAAAATAACGGAATAAAAGAAAATAACAGAATAACGTGGAAGAAACGTGTGTACAGTTCAATCGTTGTTGTTCGGCCGACGAAGTTTCTCCCGCGTTTCTCGCATTATCAGTCAACTATGGCTGCTTCAATGGTTATGACATGATCACTGCGCTGTTTATGGCACATTTTGTTGTAGCAACATTCAACGGAGATGAGATCGGCGCGTCAACTGCGATGCCAACCGTACCCAATTTCAACTTATTATTAGTACGTGTTATATCGAGCCGCCAATATGGCGGCGTCGCGATGAAACCCGCGCGTCGGACAGGATAATCAACTCAGTGTGAATTCGTGCCGAACTGTTGAGGCGCGTTCAGAGACGGTTCAGTGTTCAGATGCGTTGTTTTGTAAGGACGCGCGCGCGCGAACGGGGTAGCGTGCGCCGACCGCTCTGCAAATGCCGGCCTTCCCCCTTCTCCGCTTTCCTCTCCTCGCCGCACTTCTCGACGTTCCGCGTCGTCCCGTTTCTTCGTATCCAACTTCTCCGTCGCTGCACTACCATCACCACCTTTATCCACTTCCTTTACCCCTCCTCCTCCTCCCTCCCTCCCCTCTCTCTCTTTTATTGTCTATCGTTTCTCTCTTTTCTTTTTTTCCCCTCTTTTTCTTTCTTTTTTTTTTTTTTCTTTAAATCCACTGTCGCATTTCCTTTATCAGAGATCAGGGGGTTCACTCCCGCGGCATGCTCCTAGCTAGGCAGGATCTATAGGAGAAGCGTGTATGCCCTTCGAGCAAAATTCCAACAAATACAAAAGGGATCGACTGAGATGTATGTATGTTGGTGCCGTGGGAGAAGGGAGAAGTAGAGAAGGAGCTCGAATTGAAATTAAGTGAACCTAACGTGCACTCAAGTATGAGTAGGGAGCCAATCCGCTCATAGCAAGTACTACCCGACGCAGGCGCATTTCGAACGTCACTGTAAAGCTCTCCGCGTCCCTCTGTCTCGCTTCCACCGCGACTTTCCCCTCTCCTTCTAGTATTTCGTTCTATTCCCACCTCCTCGATGGAGTATCTCTTTCTCTCCTTCCCACGGCCGACCGATTCTCTTATTTTGTTTTCGGTCGGCCGGCTCTCTTTCTCTGACTTCTGCTTTCCACCTTTTTCTTTTGGCTGTCCCTCCAATGTTCCAAGGTATCCCTCGGCCCGTACAATTCTCCAACAAAATCGTCAACGTTAACTATCCAATTGCCACCTGTCATCCATTGTACCTAAACGCTGACGCGGACGCGACGATTTATATCCATAATGCATACTGGTGTTTCCGGTTTTACTGGTCGGCTGCTGTGACATATGCGATCGTTCCTGTTTCACGTTAATATATATGTATACATATATATGTATACATATAAATATCTACGATCCAAAATATGCTCGTGTTATCTTGGAATCACTCGGTCGTATGGTACATCTTCTATTTCGGTGCCGGCGCAACGGTTACCCGCGTAAATGATGCATTCCGGTCCAATAAAGGAAAAGAAACAGGAAACTGGAACTCAACGTTGAAGTAATTGTACCAGGGCTTTCCAGGGTATAGTTTTTTTTAATGGTAAAGCATACACCAAACCCGCATACCTGAAATAACCGGTTTGATTGGAAAAACGTTCGTGAACAAGGCGTGGTCGGAAATGGTTGGAGGTCGACGGGAACGAATATAGTAGGGGAACTTAACGGAACATGTCGAAAACGGCCGAATCTGGCGTCTATTGATCGTAACAGGTTCTCCGCGCTATATTCCGTGGAAATACTCAACCTGTGCTTGAAATTCTATATATAGATCAACCAGAATTCCATAATCGATTCCTCTCTTGCAAACGGGACTCCATATTCTTTACGCTTATTCAACGTTTTTTATTTAACCAAAATATACGTCTGCATAACACGTATGACACATCTTGACGTTAAATGGCACGATATCTGATCCGACGGGTAATTTACACATGTATATTCATGTTTGTAGTCAAAGTATTGGCGTTCTAGTCGCGTCTGCAGTCGAACGTTATCGTAGAAACGAAAAATGAATAAAGAAAAATGGGAAACGTCCAAGATAATGGAGATTCGCTTCTGAGCATTTCTACCGTCCCCTCTTTCCGGCGAATAAAGCTCAAGCAAGCAATTGAATAGCTAAATATATATACACGTACATATATATATATATATACATATACATATACATATATATATATATATATATATATATATATATATCCAGTTGATATTCTCATTCCACAGAATACTTGACTATTGATTTCATCCCTACCATGGACTTCTCGTCCTTTGGTTGGCAACTCCTACTAGTATGCGCAGCAGCCATGTTGGTGTGCGCAGAAAGGTAATCGCCTTTATGGAGGAGCGAATTCACCACGATATAGTAGCGGTCTAACTTGATGCAAGGAGAAAGGGGATACTTGGATACGTACGTTGACCCAACATCGCTGACTACTACTCCCCCTTCGTCACTTCCTCCCACGGATCTGGTTTCGCTGCGAGTTGCGCACAACTTTCTAAGCTCGAGTCTTTTCTGATGACGTTCCCGTTCAAGTTATGCTCATTGCGTGCGTAGTAGTAGGGGAGAAAAAGATAAAGGTTTCGATGGTGGTTCTGGTTAACGGTACTTCACAAGCTTTTCCTTTATCGCCGAATCAACCGCGTCTACGACGAAGCTTTCCATCTTCGCGTCGCTATCGAACTGATTATCAATGTAATCAAATTGTTAACGATTATTTTCGAGGCGCTTTCTTGCGTGTTTATTGCAATAATCGAGAAATTAATCAGATGATATTTTGTTTAGATTAAATAAATTAATAAATATTTTATTTTACGGTATATTCGTTGGCATAGCTGGAAAAGCTATTGGACCGTTGCAAATTGTACAAGGGCATGGTAACACTTGGCAACACAGGGGTACCAGTCACTTATTATTTTTATTAAATTAAAATACATAGTGAAATATCTCACCATGGTGATATTTATCGACGGTACTTAATGATAATGTTACAATATATTATAGTATTGGATGAAAATACATCTATTTAGTTTATCCACTGTTCTACTGTCTTAACATAGCAATTATATACTTGCATCTATTTTGCGTCATTTTGTTCGAAAACCTTTCAAATAATTTAATAATGTATTTCGATTAATAATACCTTCCGCATTTTCTTACTGCTGATAATTTATACTCCGACCTCATTTGTTGACCTGTATGTTTGCTTAACAGTAACGATACTGTCAGCAAAGAAAGTTAAGCTTTAGCGATATTGCTAATTCTTTTTTTAGAAGAAATATGGTTAAAATGTACCTTAACTTTTGTTGTTAAATACATCTTTTAAACTTTGTCATTATATATTTTTTTTAATAGTTGAATTAGTCTTTCTATTCGAGAAAATACATACAATCATTAATAAAGAATTCAAGTAAATAAAAATTTTGGTAAAATCAGTGTTTATAGAATGGACTGCACATCAGTGTTACCAACCTGTAAAGAAAGGACTACGCCGTGTTATTATATTTTACATAATATATAAAATATCATATTTACACATGTTAATTGAAAATTTCGCGAATTACTTGTTATTTGAAATAATTAAAACTTGCGAACGAAGTGTCAGAAACAAATTGTTCGACATATTTCACTATTTTAATTACATTAGCACTTGTGGTGTGTCCGTGTCAGCTGTTAGGATTATAGTTTAAAAAATTGGAGTTTTAATTACTTTTTTACGTAAACAATAACAGCTTTGTGCTTGACTATACATGGATAATATTGGTTGGATATTTTATTAATAAATTTAGAAAGGAGGTTATCGTAATGATTTATTATGGTTGATAGAATTTCCACGTATATCAGTGACTTTTAGAATCGAGGCTATTATCAATAACTTAAATTATTATTTCATGCCGAATATGAAATCTGGGACGCTGTAATGTGATTAGCTAATCTATAACTGTGAAAATTGTGATATCGTTATATTGATTTATTTTTGTTGAATGTTGAATCATGGTTTTATAAGTTTATTAACCTTATAAAAAATATGATATTCATATTGGTTTTTATATAATTTTACGATAAAACCCATTGCATTTTTAGTACTTTCGTTAATATTGTAATTTATAATCATGTTTGGTAGTTTGCGAAATAAGTTTCAAACTGTGCAAGAAGGTATCTCAGCTAGGTAAACAATGTATACATTACTTTACAGTTTCCTTGCCATTATATAAAAGCTGGAAAATAGAAATATAAATTATTTATACAATTGATCATAATGTATTTTATATTTAAGTGATTGTTGTTATTTTAGTATTAGAGGACTAACTGCTAGCGAAAACCCAAGACAGAAAAAGTCTGTTAGTGTACGAGATGTCAATTATCATGCCGGAGCTGATATATTGCACAGATATCAATTACAATGGAACGAGTTACATGAACTGGCAGAGGAAAATGCAGGAAAAGCTCAAGAAGCAGACAAACTTATAGGAACTATTTATGAAAGACTTGAGCAAGAATGGAAAAATATTACATCTCTAAATAGTACCTTAGCTTATATACCAAAAATTAATAATGCAATTCAAGAATTAATGGATCAAATAGGTATTTTCAGTTAAACAAAATTTATGATGTAATCCTAATTGAAATAATATCAAATACTTTCATGTCTTGAAGGAACATTGCAAGAGATGTTTGAAGAAGTGGAGGGAGCTATTTATCGATTGGAGGATTTAAATGAAATATTGGATTTACAAAGTGGACAATTAGATCATAGATTTCAATTAGCTCTATACGAGGAAAAAAAACTTGCAGAGTTAAATCTAGTTAAAGGTACCTTATATAATATATAAACTTTGTTGGGTCTATAAAAATAAACAAATGTATTTACATTATGACATATTTTAGCAAAGTTGGCTGTTGAACATGTTGAAAGAATATCGCAATATGAACAGAAACAACAGAAGATGATGAAAGAGAGACAAGAGACATTTGATGAGGTATTCAAAGAGCAACTTGAAGAATATAAAGCAACAGGGTCTATACATAGTATGTTCCATGCCTCATATTTATAAATTATGATAAAAATTGTTTATCTTTATAAATTGAGTGCAGCACATTTTATTCCTTTCATTTTCAGAATTGCCAGTGACACAGCAAGGGCCTTCTTTAGATGAGATTGTCTTAGATGTAGATTCAACAACATTCAATGATTTCTTAGAAAACTAGAATTCAATTTTTTATAATTAAATGTTTAATTCATGATGTAAATAATTAGAAATTCAAGGAGGTATAATTTATTTTTTAAATTACAAATTGTGTACATATTGTTCGAGAAATAAATAATAACGTTACAGAAATATGAATCTTGTGTGAATTGCTCGGTAAGATTTTATTCCCCTCAAACTTTCAATACATGTTACACGTAATTTTATTCGTTTTGACGTAACAGACCATATTCTATGTAATTACAAAAAAATCATTTTCCTCAAGAACGAATATAGTATTCGCGTCCTGCGGGTCAACACGAGTAAGACGTATAATATCTACTGAAATTTTGAGGAGTGGTCTGAAATACATAATAATTGTACGTGAATAATGTGTGATAAAATATTTATAAATTTATTTTTATTTAATCTATCTCAGTTTCCATTTAATCGTTGGAAACAAAAATTACATAATAATCCTTGTCGTAGGTTAGGTTAGACTAGTAAATTAAGAACACTTCTCAGTGTGTTCCTGAAAGACGCGTAATACTTACACTCTAACCTCAAAATAAAGCGATTCAAAAGTAAAATATAATGAATATCAACGGTTAACTATAACATACTTTAATGATATAAGGACAATTAACAGGTATGTATTATTTCATAAAATAATTTATAAATTAGTTGATCAATTAATCAAAATAGATCAACAACAATGCTTTAAACCAGTCAACTTATAAAAGTATAAATCAGTTTTGTAACTTAGATTAATTTATAAACATATAATTTTCAGTACACACCAAAAGTTAAATCGAATAAACAGAAAATGATCCCGCCAAGGAGAAGAAAAGAATATATATTAGATCAGTTGCACCGAGGAGCAGTAAGAACATGCTTAGCTTTTTCAACTATATGCGCCGTAATGATCGGGGTTCAGATATACAATTATATCCGATACGTACGACCTGAACAGAAGAGACTGTATTTGTTACAACAAAGAGAAATGTTGGATGAGGGAAAAGCTTTAGAAGATAATAATGGTATAGAAATTACAGGTGTAAATGTATTGCAATGAATATTATAATAAATTATAAATAGTAAATAAAAAGAAACATGTAAATTTTCATTAAAAGAAAAGTATGCACTGAATGATATTTCTTCTTAATAAAAGGAAATGGTACACTTTATAGTTTAACAATTTCTATATACACATGTCATATAAATTTTAGTGTAAATACACTCTTTTAAAAAATTTGTTTTATTTAAGAAGTCAGAATTGTATACATCCCATACCATAATGTCTTCCAAACGAGTATAAAAGGCATACTGCGTGATTAAGCCCTGAGTGATTTTCAAATTTGACATAGAACGAATGTGCTTTATAACATATAACTTTTCTTCATAATTCGTGCTATTTTACCTAAATATATGTTTATAATTTTTTAATATTCTCCTATTATAGATGGAAGTAAAGGTTGTAATATAAAAGTATCACTCGCGTAATGTATACAAATATTGAGTTAAAATTTTGAAATAACTTTTTGTAAAAGTTACCGACTCATACATGATTTAATACAGAATTAAATAGACCTATTAAATAAATGCTTAGAGAATAAATATTATATTTACACTGTTTATAAATTTAAAGACCGAGTATAAATAACACATTAATATTTTCTTGCTTTCAATGAACACGTTTCACGGTAGACATTCATAAAATCTTATGTAAGATTAAAACACTACTGTCTTGCATCTTGTGTAACCACATTTTATACAAATAATAGAAATATACGTCTTTCATTTACAGTGAACGATTACTTAATTGAAAGCAAATTACTATAAATGGAAGGATTACTTCTGTTAATAACTAAAATTTCATGTTATAAAATTTGTATATTAAATAAACATTTTATGTTTAATATTTACATGTATGCAAGTTGAGTGCACATGATACATTTACAAAGTATATGGTCGATAGTGTTAATTGCGTTGCTTTAAAACGTCCTACATTTCGGTTTGAAATTGTCAAGCACATGAATTACTATTTATCATAAAGCCCAATTCTTTTTTTTTCATTTTTAAAAATGCCTGATTTCCTCTCAGAATTATTGTAAGTCTTACAGAAGGCAGTAATTTTTGTACACCTTCCAAAAGTAATTTTCGAGTACAAAATACATCGCTTATATGCCGGATAGTATATATACACTTTTTTTTTTCTCTTGTAATGGACATAATTTGTACTCAGTTTCTTGATAGTTCTAGTCAATCATATTTCTTAAAATGGTACTCTAAAAATTTCTTAGATGCAGTATAGATACATTTAATAAAAAAAATGAAGAATGAGTCTTATTTACACGTTATAAAAATCAATCGATGTAAGACTGATCGAAGGCATATAATTCCATATCTGTATATTGCCAGTACGATATACTGAAAGTAACAATTAAATAAAAGCTATACTTATATTCAATCGCTGATGGAACCGTCTAACATACCAAAAAGTAGTACGAGGCTTGAAATATTGTCTTACAGAGATCGATTTTTAAACCACATCGACATATTTTGAAGTACTAAAAACACTTGGTAAACAATATACCAAATCCGTTTAACCCCTTGGCATACTCTGGCGAGTCTGACTCGTGATCACAACACAAATGAGATATCGGTCGTTATAATTTATGGCCCGGATTTCACCCGGCTGAGTGTCGTATCTCAAGGGGTTAAAAAAAAGAAAAGGACTTACAGCGGAATTGAATGAGATAGAAGGAAACAAAAACGTTTGTATGTTCATTGAAAAAAAAAAATTATCTCATGTTTTCCTTAAAAGTCTTAAATCTACGATCTGATCGAATACTTGCACAAACCCTGTAGCCCATAGGCTGCAACTTGAAATTTCGACGATAAAAATCTCAAGCAGTAAACGTTTACGAATTATTAGAAGTGGGATTGGAATTCGATAATGATTCTACACGCATTGAATCGATTCTGGCAACAATTTTTAACGCCGGACCCAATTTGATACTCATCGCCGACATGAGGTGATCTTCCTTGAGTAACATGAGTGCTTGACCATCTATTTCTTGGATAGCGAAATCTTCCGCGTAGTCCGCACAACCTGGCAAACCACGTATGAAATCACATACTTCTCCAACCTATATGAAACACAAAATGTTTTAATTACATTATACGTTCTGTCTCGTTTTTTGTTATTATCAATCTATAGCAATTAACATTAAATATGTTAAATCATTACCGTCCACTTGACAGGATTAACTTTTGGCAGTGTTTCATCAACAGAAGACGTAGTAGTCGTAGTAGATAATGATTTATCTTCCCCATTCTTCTTGATCAGGTCTCCATCAATGTTCTTCGATTCAGTCTCCATTTCAGTCCATTGTTTTTCCACTCCGTCACGGTCTCTTTCACGTTTTTTGCTATTTGATTCATAACTTATGATAATGTTCCAAATGTTAGTAACTTACTTTGTATTAATCCATACCTTCATGAAATTTCCAATCTAATTGATGTACTTTCTCAGACACGCAATAGTTTCAAAAGTAATGTATTTACTAACCTTTTTGCGCAACCGGTGGAACAGAATCGCTTCTCCTTTTTGAACTTAATATTCTGTTCATCCACTAGATTACCGCAACTTTCACATTTCCCGATTTGAACATTATTTCCATCCTCGTCGCTGGGATAACTGGGCGCGTGCTTCTTCCCTGTAAGGGTTGAAACATGCAACGAACGTTACATTATATTTCTAATGTAAAATTATATAGCATGTGTGAATCTTTTGTAATCTTACTTGGCGGTTCTTCGTGATTCTCTTTCTCGGACATACTACTATTACGATTCAAAATATTACTATTTTCTTGACTAACTGTATTATTTAATGACGTTCGATTAACAGCAAATGGTTCAGACGCTGAAATAAATCAATTCACAAGGGTAAACATCATAAATAGTTCATACAACATTATTTCGTGATAATACAATTTTTTACCTTCTTGTATGACAAAACCTTCTATTACGTGTGTAAGGACTTGTGGTTTAACCATTGCTTTTGGAGGCACATGTTTACTGTTTGCAGTAACCGGTACTGAAACGGGTATTGCTGCAGACTCTTCATTGCTAACACCATTCGTTATAGAATTAATGGTATTCGCCAATCCCGCCAAAGGATTGTTGCAGGGTTTCTCTTCGGGCTTCACTGGTGAACTTTCTTCATCTTTTATGGTTGCTTTACATTGGTCCCCATCTATAAAAAGCAATACATTCCAAAAGAACTCGAAACATGAAATACAATAATGTCGTCTTGAAACCAACCTGTCGTTTCTGGTTGCGATACTGTAATTTCCTCTATCGTAAGCGGCAACGGTTCTTCCTTTTTCAACATTGGTTTAGAATTTTCATCGTTGGTAATTGGTATATTCGTAGTGGATGGTAATACTAAGGAACATTCTGCTTGATGATTACGATCGGGCGACGTAATCATTATAGTGGAATTGCTATTCTCGTGGGTTTGCTGATCTGATGACTGATTTACCATTGACATTGTTTGAACCTGCGACGTCCCACTAACTATTTGACTACCAATTATTGTCGAATTAATCGCCTGAAATATATTATACTATACAATAATCACCGTTACATAATATCTGAAAAGAAAATGCAATGTTCCTAACCTGCAGTGGTAACTGTTGTACTGTGGACATTGGTGATTGTTGTACTTGACTCATTTGAGATGTAGTGGCAACTCCAACTCCAACCCCTACTCCCCCTACAGATACAACGGGCATGATCGGGCGTTCACCACCAAGAACTACACCGGGTTGTTGCTGTTGTTGTATAGCCATGTTTGCTGGAAGGAAAAAGACAAGAATTACATATCCCAAGAAAACTATTAGAAAACATTACCAGGAAATGTAGAGAACGTCATCTTACTCATTATTGGTTTAGGCTGTATCTGCTGTTGCGATGGTTGTACTTGCTGCTGTTGGTACTGCTGCTGCATCTGCTGTTGCTGCTGCGTATGCTGTTTCTGTTGAATAAAAACCTGTTGATGTTGTTGTTGCATCGTTTGCTGTGACTGTTGCTGCGGTTGTTGCGGCGATTGCAGTGGTTTACCGCGGCCTTTACCGCTACTACCACTTCCTTTTCCACTCTAAGTTATAGAACATACAAAAAAAAAACACTTCCGTTCCATTATACGAAAACAAAAAAGAACTTCGGTATGCTTCTAATCACGTGTCTCGACAATCGCAGCAGTCGAACATCGTTCTTCTAATTGTTACTTGAACTATAGTAACCTGTGCATATACCGTGGCTTGTACTCCGTGAACGGTTTGGGTAGAGACGGAACTGGCGGCCCGTATATTAGCAGCTTGTACAGCTTGTAGAGAGGACGGCAAAATACTCAACGGTCGTTGCCCGCCTGTGCTCTGCTTACCCTGCTGTTGCTGCTGTTGCTGTATATCCATTACCTTCGGTTTTGCGCTAGCTGCAGCAATTTGTTGTACCCCCTGAATTTGTTGCTGCGTTGCCAATGCTAGATGAATGAAAGGGATATGTTACACGATATTTGGAAACATTTTCTGTTGCATGTATATTAAACTAACCGTTATGAGCTTGAATAGGTTGTGGACTTTGTATAAACATATCGGGTTGATTAGGACCTCGTATGAATATTTGATTGGTAAGAAGCGCAGGTGGTTGAATCCCCGTCCAAGCAACCTGTGGCGTAAACTGCCATGGAGCAAACTGCATACCACCCCTTCCGCCGGGTGGCGTAGCTGCCGTACATGTAGTATACTACAAATTTGAAAAACAATATGCGTATGAAACATTATTCGTATACAAAACAAAGCAGTTTACCGCAACAGGAAATTCACACAGAGCAGTACCTTTTGTACTTGATCTTGTTTAGCCGCAGACTGCTGTTGCTGCTGCTGTTGTATAGATGGTGGAGGTTGTGGAGAACCGAGCACACCAAGTTGTCCGAATACTAAGGTTTGTCCTGCTCCTGGTGTAGCAGAAGTGGGTACTGGTAGGTAACCGGTAGGAAATCCTTGTACTTTAGTACCACCAGCTGCAGGGTGACCTCCACCTTGACCCGGTGTTGAGGCAGTAGTCAACATGTGAGGTGTGAGTTGAGCAGCTGACTGAAATGGCTTTCCAGCCGTTATGACCTGTAAAGCATCCTACTTAGAAGAAAATTTGTATTTGTATAGAATACAACATGTCATGAGTATATTTAAGTACCTGTATAGAGGAAGGATTGATCCCTGCTGGATGAAGAGCCAGGTTCCCTGGCATTAGTAATGGAGTTCCTTGAGTATTATACAGTTGCTGTAAATGATATGCTTGGTTTTGCATGGGTTGCTGAATAACTTGTACTGCTTGAGGGTGTGCAGCCATAGTGGTTATAGTTGTCGCTCCTGGTTGACCAGACAAAGTCATGGATACCCCTCCAACACCTTGCTGTTGATGTTGCATTGATACTGCAACAGCACCCTACAACATATTGTAATTTTATAAATCATATTAAAATACGTTCTATATTTCTTCTTATGTGTACATATTTTGTAAATAAATTTTTACCTGTTGTTGAGGCATGATTGCTGCTACCTGTGGCTGGACTTGTACTTGTGTGGGAACAACATTGTGCGGTCCATTATTAGACTGTTGCTGTTGAGACTGTTGCTGCTGCTGCTGCTGTTGCTGAACTTGTTGCTGAACTTGCTGTTGAACCTGTTGCTGAACTTGCATTTGTTGTTGCGATTGCACTTGCTGCTGTATTTGTTGTTGAGGCTGAACCTGTTGCGATTGTACTTGTTGCTGAGTCTGTGGTACTTGTTGTTGCTGAGCTGATTGTTGTTGAACATGCTGTTGTTGTTGCTGTACATTTTGTTGTTGTTGAATATCATGGGTTGCAATCATCATTTGCTGCTGTTGCTGAGGCTGTTGTTGCGATTGCTGTTGTTGAGACGGTTGCTGCTGTTGCTGCTGAGGCTGCTGTGGAGGTTGTTGAGGTTGTTGTTGTTGTGTTTGTTGTGGCTGATTTTGAGAGATTCCAATTGGTTTAACATCTGTCATGTTTTCCAACACCTTTTTGTTATTTGAAATTAAACTTCCTTGGAAAAAGAAGTGTTCTTATTCTTATTAAATTTTCAATAATCGAATGTCTTTTTTTCTTGCCATTGTATATAAATATTTTTCATTAAATTATCACTTTTAATCTTTTTAGTTTGCTGCACCTGAAAAGAAAGTTTTTCTATAAAAATAAGTTACATTGAAATTAGTTGTATATAGAAACAACAATCAAATGTATATTAAGAGTTTATTGGTAATCAAGATAAGATATCCTTTATACAAAATTACTTATTTGAATATGTAATTTACAATATATGTAATTTCATAGTTATAATTTTGTACAATATTATGTATAGATATCAAAAACATTAAGCAATCATGTGTTCTTATTTAGTTCATACAATCCTAATGTAGCACCAATCATGTTTATTCTTGCATGAATTAGAGGTACCAGTTGCACAATATTTATCGTTCATAACCTTAACGTTTCTGACACACGTGTAATATCGCTCATTTTAAATTCGAATTTTATCCGATCACTACCGTCTGACATGTTGATAGAAGAACTGTGAAAGTGGGGTGTTTAAAGTGATCAATTATTGCTAACAATGTAAGTGTTTTATTGTACTTGATTATTGTATGTTTAATGACACAAACAAAAAAAAATAGCTAATTTTATAGTAGCATGAACGATTTCGCATGCGGTACCTTTCGAATTTCCGTATTGAAATATCTGTATTACGAACAAAATATACTACTTTGTACATCGGTATTAGTGATTCTCTTACTATTTGATAAATGTTGTTTTTAATACATATCAGATATTGCATTTTTATAAGTATAAGAATAAAAATGAGAGTTAACCTTTAAGTGAACCATCCGAGTAATATTTGAAAATATTATGATCACGAGAATAATAAGATTTTTCATTGATAAAATCATCTAATTATTTCTTGTTTAAATATTGATCAATAATATATAAATTCTATATTGAAAAACGAAATTTCTACAAATGAAAAAATTTCCAATTATGGATAACACAGCTAATAAGAAAAAATTATATATATACACACATATATACGTCACATATGAATATATGTATATATGTATACAAACCAGTCTATACGTTTTTTTTATATATTTCAATATTCTAAAATTTAATTTTCTACATATACATATATACGTATACGCTTTAACCTAATATATTCTCTACTACTCTGCGATTTCTCTGAATTACATAGTAGAAGTGGAATGAAATAAAATAATTTACATATTTTCCGAAATTTAATAGTTGTATGAGCTATATCAATTTTCTTCAAATGTTTAAAAATACTATATTCACAGTAACGAAATACTTATAAACGCCACAATAAATACATATGTACATACAAACAACATTCATATATTTAAATGTTGCGTATATATATACTTATCAGTAAACATGAGAATGCATCGTAGTAGGAATGTTTATTTATCATTGAAAAATCTATTCTCCTTTGAGCGAAGTTATCATCGAATACTAGAATGCGAATGTTTATGCTGTTAGAGTAACTCCTAACCTATAAAACATTGTAAAAAAAAATGACTAGTAAAATTTCATATTGTATCGTATCGCGAGCAGAATACGAGCCACACAGAAAGTAAAATTCCTTTTCATAAATTGGCAGCAAGAAATACGAGTTTGTGTAAACATTCGTAGTCCGCGAGACGCCATAAAAAAAAGACGAACAAAGAATAATACATTTTAAAGAGGCGGAACGAAAGGAAAAAGTCTCGAATGGTAAAGAAGGGACCTATATCCACGAGAGAAGCATTGAAAAATATCGACGAAACGAATACACGGACACGATCCATCTTGAGAACGGAGAGGAAGGAACAAAATGTCGTCTCGCCAGTACCACCATAATTAGTGGCAGGACAAGGGGATTGAAGGGAAAGGGGGAGGGGGGCAGAGTATTTCTCTGAGCGGGAAATACGATTGAAAGGCGGGCAGAAGGGGGAGGCAAGAAGAAGGGGGGAAAGAAAAATAAGAGAGAGAGAAGGGGAGAAACGACTGGTGATAGGGGGCGGTTGACAACATGGATTTCGCCATAATGGTAATAACGACGGACGATGATAATAACAACACGCGCGGTTCTTTCAGCGGGCGCTCGTACGATACACAATTTATTCACTCGGGGAACTGTAACACGCGGAGGAAACAGAGGAATCGTGTCTCGGTGAATACGCGGTACAGCGCGTCCCTAACGCCGACATATTGGATTACAAAATAAAGCACGTTCGAAGATCCGGCGGGACATAACACACACACCGTGTTTATTGTACTCGATGACCGCTCTCCGATTGAACGTTCCGGTAAAAGTTACTCCTCGGGCGCAGCGGCGGGCAGCGGCTCGTTTAAAAGATACGGATAACGCGAATCTACAGGGGGATTAAATGGTATCGAAGGTGTACGGGACTGCACGGACAGTTTCAAGAACTTGTTCAGGTACTCACATGGCGACTGCGCAGTCACACCTATCACGTTTTCGAACACGCCGTGGACACTCACTGCCACTAAATTTCACTGTGAACTTGACCAAACGTTTCTATCGTGCACAATCGTCTTTGGGAAAAAGAGAACAACGATACTGGACGAATTTTAAACAAAGTTTTTGTTATACGTTGACGTCGAGAGCTTTCGTGAGCATTCGTAGTCGCATTCGTTGTCTGCCTCCCTGCTCCCACACGATCCACGGAACCCCTCGCTTCTCTCTGTTCCTCCCTCCCCTCGCGGCCCCCTCTTCCTGTCTAGACCCCACCATCGGGACACTTATAACCTCACCTCTCCCGTCCCGTACGGTATCCTCGGCCTCCCATTGGTCCAGCGGGGACAAATCCCAAAGGCATCGTTTGCGCTGGGAAAGGCGGGGCTATTGGACATGGTGGCTACGGGCGCATGCCCCGTAACGGTACTCATACTCTTACCATCGGCCCACACATACACCGCGTACCCACACGTCTCTTCTACTTTCCACGTATGTACACGCGATTATAGTCCGCGGAATATTTCGCAGTATACTCAACGATACCATCAGGGACGAACGAACTACAAGTTTCACCCCAGACGTTACACGCTGTACCGTATTATATACACTGACTTTGTAAAACGAAACGTTGCATGAAATTCAAATTATTTTGCAATCGTCTTTTCACAGTATTCTATGGAAATATTTTCGTCCTCGAATTTTCTCATCTTTGGTATCAGCATCTAGTCTACGTTTGTAGCTAACGAAAGCGTTTGTTAAGAAAATATTTAATTATTAAAAAATCATCGAGTATTACTATATTCTAAGCTTATAGAATCTATTTTTATATCTCTTGTTTCATACACGAATCATTGGTGTATTTCTTAGGATTAATACGTTCATTTATAAAATGCAATAAACAAAGTGCTATTAACAGACTCTTTGCAATGTAAAGTAGGTTTATACATTTAGTAAAAGAATTCTCTTCCTCGTCATAGTCGAACTTTCAATAGGGAACCATGGAGATACTGAAATTGCATTTGTTCGCTTCGAATTCGTCGAATTATGTTTAACAACGACACAGCAGATTTCTAAATGAATATTCAAATACCGTGGGCCTGCCGCCCCACTTTCACAACCGCCGGCTACGCCCCTGTCACAGCTGTTTCTAAGCCAAGCTTATACTGCCCTGCTCAAAACCCCGTAATACAATTTCGTTCGCGATTGGTCCTCCGCGGTGTGTAGTGGATCCTTGTCCAATCCGTGGAGGGTATGTCCTACATTTCTTTTTCTCGGCTAGAAAATGAAAAGCGATAATCGTTCGCGCGAATATCGCCGAGTAGCGCCAGGAATTTCCTATGCTCAGCCGTCGGCTTGACTCGGTAAAACCACGTCTCCATCGAGGAACACCGTAACGTCGCGTCGTAACGATTCCTTCCCGATCTCGGGCTCGAGATCTCTACCGATCGCTACATTTTAATATCTGCTAATCAAATATTCGTCTCCCGAAATATCAAACTTATTATTCAACGATCAACATTCCCCAACTTTCGATCGATCTTAAAAACCGTATAATTTTCTCTTACAACGTACACACCGTTTTTCAAAATATCGATGTGTTAAACCATAGAGAGAGTGAGAGAAAGAGAGAGAGAACTCTGGAGGGGAAGAGAGAAGGAGGCAGAGCGTGGGGGGAGAAAGGGACTCGAAAAGATCGAAACCCGAAACGCATCCGATTTATCGGTCATCTTCCAATGCCGGTCATGGATTTCGACAAAGAAACACACGATGGTAGGACGCTGGTGCGTCGAAGGGTAGGAAGAGTCGTGGCCGCGCCAATCCCAGCAACCACGTCCCTACGGCGGCCTGTTCCCCTCTCGCTCGTTCGCCCCCTCCTTCTCTCTTCCTCGTTCTCTCTCTCCGTTCGTTTCACACGTACACGAGCGTCGCCAGCGCGGAAAGGGGCCGCGCGGCTGTGTGCGCGCGTGGCTCGAGTGAAACAGCGACAGTCTATAGTCCCGTTCGCGGCAAGGTTAGGAAAATTACGATATATTTCGCGGGAGGAAGCGTGGCGGCGAGGCACGCTAGTTTCTCGTTCGACCGATAGAGCGTGCGGCAGGGGGAGGGTGGGGGAAAGCGGCAGCCAATGGTTTAGGTCGACCGGGGTTGCCAAGGTAACAAGTTAATGATTCGAGCCGCCACTGAGAAATTAGCGTTCGCGGTCCGTCGACGGTGGCGCGCATGCGTTCTCCCGACACTGCTACGCTATCTATATGTGGTTGTATATATATAGAGTACATGTGTATATATATAGATATGCATATATAGATATATTTATATGACGCATACATGTGTATATATATATATATAGATATAGTATGTATGTATGTATATGTATATGGTGTGTATATATGTATAGTACATATATATTCCGGTTTGCTCGGCAATTCTTACATCTATACACTGTTTCTCTACACACACAGGGTTCATGGTGTGTGTACCTGATCCTATGTGAGTGTTCAGCCACAGAGCTACAGGAGTATGCATGTATATGTACGATAGAGTGTGTACCGAACACACAGTCGCCCGGAAAGCCTGAACGGCACACAGGGAAAGAATCGTACAGCGTTTCAGTCGTCGCGACGATTGGTCCCCTTCCCACTCTAGCCTTCTTGTTGGCTTCTCTGTTTCCCATTCGCGTTGTCCCTCTTCCCCCTCCGGCGGACCGGTACGGATTTGCATCACCGTTCGATCCGTCCTTCTCTGGCCATCTTCTCCCGTCTCGCATTCGACCCCTCTACCCCTGACCTTATTTTCCCCACTGTTCCTCACGCGGGAATCGTAATTCAACCACGCGTCGCCTCCTCGCGAATCCTCTTGAACGACACACACGCGTCAAAGCGGCGGGGTGGGGGGGGCCGACGCGGCCAAGAAGTAGGTGGAGTGAGGAGGAGGGGGTGGAGGAGGAGGAGGAGGAGATGCCGATGGTGGAGGAGGAGGGGAGTTGCCCATCAAGATTCACCGTGGATTATAATATTCGATGTCCGTCGATCAGGAGAGGCGAATTAGCGTGTAGAAAATGGAAGCAGCCGGGGGCACGTAATTACGCCACGCCTGGTCCTCCGCCGCGTATGACGACGGTCCCTCGTACCCGGCACGAAATTCCCTCTTCGTTTGCCAATCCGGCGAATCACGCACCCTCCATCGTAGCTGCTCCGTTTCCTTTTCTTGCTTTTTCCTCCTCGTTGTCCCCGTTTACCCTTTGCAATCGAGCCAGCCTCGGCATTCAATTTCACTGTAACGTCGAATTACCGATTTAAATGTAACGATTTTTCCTGTAATTATCTGCAGTGTGTATTGTAATTATATGGGGGTATTATATATTCATTGGTTCCCCGGTGGTCTTGAATAAACAAGTGATCTGGTATATCAAACCATGCAAATTTTGCAGTGGAAAATCAACACCTTGGACCGCGAAGGGTTAAACGTAGATCATGGATGTTCGTTACGTACGTTCGTCAATCTTTTCCTTAATCGATCTTCCCAAGGCGAGAAACTCGTTTCTTGAGGATAAATGTTAATTTTGCCGGTTAACCCGTTTCCCGCTGCGGTACCCGTTTCGTTATTCGTAAATGAGCTTGGGTTTTTTCAGAGACTGGTCTAAATGTATTCCTTGTTTTATGATCGTCGAGGAAAGTTTTTGTTGTTCGTATAGTAGATTCAGTCTTCTATGCGACAGGAACGTGGAAGAGTAGATTTTTTGTAAGCAATCGAGGTGAAGGGAGAGTGGATGTTAATCCTGTCGACGCTGTAGACGAGTATTCCGTTGAAAATGTATCGATGACTTTGAATATGTAAATTAAATCAACGGGGAAAGTAATGAACTTCTTCATTCCGTGACGAATAATCCTGTAGAATTTATACCGTCTTCGTGCAGCACACATTTCGGTGGTTCCTATAAATATTGTTGTATATTATTAGCACGCCCGGTCCTGTATAATTCGATACAAGTCCTCTAAATGTAACAACGGATCTTAGAATATCCGCAGTGTGCTCTCGAAAGACAAAATCGAGCAAATAATTGGATTGTATTACCATTAGTAATAAATTTAATCTTATCTCCAAATCCTCTTAGAGATATCCTCTTCCCTTTTATAATGCACATCCTGTCCTTATTTCAGTGATATCTCGCGCATGCAATATTCTATTCCTGTCGGTGAATCACTGCTAAAAATGAACCCTTCCATCATTAAAAACCAGCAGTTTTCGGACTGCATCGGAAGTGTCGTCTTCCGCGAACTACTTCTGCGTCAACGTTCGCCATTCGAAGGGAAATGACATTCAAGCCGAAGATCGTTCCAGACCACATTCGCGTCGCGAGATCTCCGGCCGCATTACGGAAATATCACGTTTCAATTAGCAATGCTTTCCCTCCGAGAATACCGTCCCGGACACCTAAATTTATCCAAATCGTTGAATACGAACCGCGGCCGGCGACGACCAGTTTTATCAGAAAAACTGAAACGGTCAACAGACCATCGATCTCGAGGATGCGTTCGAAGCTTGCGAATTCGTACTTACTATTCGAGGAATTACTCTCTCCCTCTTTATCTCTCGCGTGCGTGTAACGCGAGCAAGAGATCCTCTATTCGCAAAAGAGGGATCCTCGACAGCGAGGCACTCGCGTCTCAAAAAGAACTCGAAATGTTTTTGCAGAAGGGATGAGTTCCCGCAGATTGTTCCGCGCGCTCAGCGCCGCCCCGAGATTCCGTTCGTTCTCGGCGAACGCGAAACCGGCGTTCACCTGCGACAGGTACCAAGTGCAGCGCGGCCCCTACGCCAGGATCGACGGCAAGCACGTAGCCTTCTTCGAGAGCGTGCTCGATCGGAACCGGGTGATCTCGGACCCAGAGGAATGCGAAGGTTACAACATAGATTACGTGAAGATGGTCAGAGGTAAGGATAAAGCTTAGGATAAACCAATCCTTTCATTCCATCCTCGATTGTCCAAGATGGAGATACTTCAAGATGGCGTTCGGTGCACCGGAAGATCCTCCGACTTCCTCGAGACGAATCACGGTCGCGATCGTTGGGTTTCAATGGGAATGTTAGAAGTAGAATTCTGTAAAAAGAAAATGGTGACGGTATAGATTACTCGGATCGTCGGCGATAACGAGAAAAGAATTTCGATCGAAGACGTAACAGATCGTATACGGACAGTAGACGCTGTATCGTTGATAAAGAGTCGATTCGAGGCGTTCGAGGAGCAGACCGTAGACACGAGATTAATTCCAGGGAAGAGCAATCTGGTCTTAAAGCCGAAGACCACGGAGGAAGTGTCCGCCATATTGAGGTACTGCAACGAGAATCGGCTGGCCGTGTGTCCTCAAAGCGGCAACACCGGGCTCGTCGGCGGCAGCGTGCCGGTGTTCGACGAAATCGTTCTCTCGATGAAACTGATGAACAAGATCATCGACACGAACGAGCTGGCAGGTTGGTAGTTAAACGATTCGCGAGCGTCCGCTGTCTGACGGATCGGTCGGCCGATTAAATCGCGGAAACCGGGAGAAAGGCAGGCGGCCGGCGTCGCTGTCACGCGCGGTCGGCCGACATCTTCGCAATTTTCACTTTTCTTCCGTGATCGTTGAACGACAGGTGTGCTGACCTGCGAGGCTGGCTGCGTGCTGGAGGATCTGGACAATCATTTGTCGTCCGTGGGCTTGATGATGCCGATTGACCTCGGCGCCAAAGGTAGCTGCTTGATCGGCGGTTGCGTGTCGACGAACGCCGGTGGTTTGAGGCTTCTTCGCTACGGCAATCTGCACGGGAACGTGTTGGGCCTCGAAGCAGTGAGTTTCACGAAATCCTGAGGCGCTGAAAATCTTTAACGATAACGCGTCTGTCACCGACACCAAAATTAATCATCGCGTACAGCTTCGCTGCCTTCGTTCAGCGTAGAAGTCGTATTTTCCTCTGAGAAATGGAGGTTCCATTTGTACGGTTCATCGGTTGCCTCGTTTGAACAATTCGATTAGGGGGTCCTAGTTGTTCTCCAGTCTCGAGCGGACATCTTTTCCAGGTGAAAGCGGACGGGAAGGTGGTCGACTGCTTGAACACGCTGAAGAAGGACAACACCGGTTACCATTTGAAGCACATGTTCATAGGGTCCGAGGGGACTCTGGGGGTCGTGACGAAAGTCGCGATTCAATGTCCGCCGCTTCCCAGGGCGGTGAACGTCGCGTTTTTAGGTACGGGAGGAAGGGGAAAGATTTCAATGCTCGTTGGTCCACGGAGTAAAACGTGAAACCGACTCGGTTCCAGGATTGAACAGCTTCGACAAGGTCCTGAAGGCGTTCTGCTTGGCGAAGAACGAACTCGGCGAGATACTGTCCTCGTTCGAGATGATGGACAAGCTGTCGCTGGACGTTTCGTTGAGCGTGTTCGGGTTGAGGAGCCCGTTGACGTCGGTGCCTGACGGACACGATTTCTACGTGCTCATGGAAACCTCGGGGAGCAAGACGGAACACGACGAAGAGAAGCTCGCATCTTTCGTGGAGCGAGCGCTCGCGGATGACATCATCGAGGACGGCACGCTAACGTCGGACCCTGCTAAAATCAAAGTTAGTAGTTCAAGTATCCTTAGACAAACTTGATTCAAGTCGATCTCCGTGTAATTAGATCGATACCTTGCGATCGGTCGATCGAATTCGTGAATGTCATTAGCGCATTTCAGACATTTATGCGTTCATGGGAGATTTCCGAATGCAGCTTTGGGTAGAATTGTTTTATATTTTTTTTTAACTGTTCTCCATTGTAACAATTTCATTTTTCTAATTATCATTTTAAACATTTGAATTTGTATACTGTCTAGTGATTATTATCGAAAACTGAAAGATCTTGTCTTTCTGTTGAATTTAAAACGATATAATGTTTTTGTGCGTGTGAAAATCATGCGAAAGTGCGATGACTATTAACCCTTTTAGTATTATCGATGACAGAAATTGATGACAAATTCCTTTAGTGATACGATTGAACGCTTCCTCGAATCCGCTATTCGATTTTCATATTCCATATTCTGCAAGGAAACGAACGCATGCATTTTTCCGTTGATATTTTATTTACGTGTGACGGTCAATATTACCGCTCGCTTTCCTCGGCGCCGAAGAAAGTACTCTTCGCGCTCGGTAAGTGGATAATTGTTATCTACGACGCATGCTTAATTCATCTGATCGAATGCCGTTCGTCAGAATCTGCGGGAGTCCATTCGAATCTAGTCTCTCCTCGCACATTATCCACCAACGTTCGACGATTAGAGTCTACACTTTGACATTCCCCTCGCGGAGATAAAGTGTCTCCGTGTAAACGCAAGAAGCTCCATTTTGTGCGCTTTGCACAGAAGACCTCAAGTTTCATATAGAAGGAAAATTGAGGAAAATGTACTGTAACTTTGAGAGAGAAATGAATTGTTGCGAAATGGTTTGTCTTGTTTTCTGTGTAGAACATATGGTCGCTCAGGGAGCGCATTAGCGAGGGAGTCCTGCGTGATGGTTACGTGTTTAAATACGACCTGTCGATTCCGCTTCCGAGTTTCTATAAGGTGATCGAAGTGCTCAGAGATCGCGTGCGCGATCCACGCGTCATAAGGATCTCCGGCTACGGCCACTTAGGTACGATATGACTCAGGCAGCGATAAAAATGGTGGAGCTATCTTCTCTTTATATCGCGCCGTCCCGTAAACAATGCGATTCTCTTCTATTTCTTTCAAAAATCCAGATGAACACCTTTTCTAATCTAATTACAATATACAGATAATCTACAGATAAAGAACAATGTAGGTAAATCGCAAAGACGTTTGTTTATCTGAATTTTTAAAGATAGAAGAAATACGAACACCGTACGATTTATGGGACGACCCGATACATTTCACTTGTCTTTGTTTCTTTTGTGCGAATTAGGAGACGGGAATATTCACGCGCAAGTGTCCATACCGAGCTACGACGCCGATGTGGCTGCCCAACTTCAGCCGTTCATCTTCGAGTACGTTTCGAGTCTTCGGGGCAGCGTGAGTGCCGAGCACGGTATAGGATTCACCAAAACCAAGTACCTGCACATGAGTAAAACGCCGTCCGAGATCGAGCTCATGCACGATTTGAAGAAGCTCATGGATCCGAATTCTATCCTGAATCCGTACAAGGTTCTGCCTCCGGTCAAGTCATCCGAGTGATCGTTTCTATTTAACACTGAGATTAATAGGGATATTAAGAATGATAATAATTAGATTAGCAAGCGAAAATAAGTATAAAATATCGAAGAGAAATAATTATTTCCATTGATAATCCATTAACGCCCGGATGATTCGCTGTGCTTTGTACTTGTACAACTTATTCATAGAATAAAATTGCTTCCTTATTTTAAATTGTGCATGTTTATGTCGAAATCTTTTAATGATTCTTGGAAATAAACGAGTAATTGCTGATTGAAACGAACGTGTCGTGAATATACGTCGTTGGGCGTTAATAGGTTAAACGCGACTATCTCATTAGCAATACACCGATGCATTCCTGTACTTAATGAGTCTAATATACATAGTTTAATCAGTAGGAGATAAGTGTAATATGTGCCATATGAAATATACCTATATATACAATACCTGATAAATAAATTCAATTCTCATGCGTGTTTGAAGCCCACTCATTATACTATATT
Source organism: Nomia melanderi (assembly GCF_051020985.1). Taxonomy (NCBI): domain Eukaryota; kingdom Metazoa; phylum Arthropoda; class Insecta; order Hymenoptera; family Halictidae; genus Nomia; species Nomia melanderi. The sequence goes on along the minus strand of NC_135000.1, from coordinate 29,685,045 downwards.
ATGTTACACACCATTATGTTTTGCCATTTTATTTCTGTCATTTAAAGTCACAAAAGTATCGTGACCTACGTGGTAGTCTGAAACAAATAAATCTATTATTTATCGAAGGAGTTCGAAATTGCTGCGCTTTTAAACGCATGCGCGTACATAATCACAGTAGTAACCTGCTTTATCGATGCTGTAGTTAATACAAGGTGTACAGGGGATTGTGTAGAGGTCGCTACCATCCAGACATTCAAATTTGTTTCTCTGGGATACTGAAAAAAAGTAAAATATTTTTTAATGGTAATAAGATTTGAATTTTGTATACAGTACGTAGATTTGGATCTGTGATTTTTAGGTATAAATTGTTCATTGAGTTACCAAGATATGTTAATAAGATAATTGTACTTTTGGATCCTGAAAAATAAAATGTTTCTCAATGGTAATAATATTTGAATATTTTATACAGTACATAGAGACTTGGATCTGTGATTTTTAAGTATAAATTGTTTATTGATTTACCAAGATATGTTAATAAGATAATTGTACTTCTGGATCCTGAAAAATAAAATGTTTCTCAATGGTAATAATATTTGAATATTTTATACAATATATAGGGTCTTGGATCTGTGATTTTTAGGTATAAATTGTTTATTGAGTTATGGTAGAAAATATTCAAATATTATTATCATTGAGAAACATTTTATTTTTCAGGATCCAGAAGTACAATTATCTTATTAATATTTTATACCATATATAGGGACTTGAATCTGTGATTTTTAAGTATAAATTGTTCATTGAGTTTCCAAGATATGTTATTAATAAGATAATTGTAACAAGTGATTAACCATTCAAAAAATCCGCGCAAACTTCTTCCGAACGACATTATCTAGCGATCAGTATCCACGAGACTGCTCGAATATTGTATACCTTCGGATCCAAAGTTCAGATTCAAAATAGATAACACCCCGATACGTTCTCGCATGTCGAGTGCAGTCGAGAAACGTCTATATTCTTCGATTTCTTGTTGTACATCCGTAGAAATCAATGTCTGGTCGAACAAATGTCCCAGAATAAATTTCCTCGTCATCGATCAAACGCGACCGACAGAAATTTATATTTAGATTGTGAAACCGCTTATTCCGTGTACGGATCATCTATCCCGAAACTGTTTTAGCGGTAGCGCTTTCCACCGGATCGATATATGCAATCCACAGTTTACGAACTATATCATTAACGAACATTTCAAATGCAATCGCGATACTCTATCAACAATAAAAAACAAAATACCTTGAAAAAGAATTTGTATAAAAATTTCACATTTTCCCAAAGGTGCATGGGTCAATCCTGACCCAGACTTCTCTCACATCAGAATAGCATCAAAAAGCATTGAAATCATTCACAGAAATCTAATAAAATTAATTCAATAGATCCTTTAGTACCCTAAATTTCCAAATATCTCCCAAAACATTCAATTTTCCGAAACTGACCTGTAAAAGTCTGCATTTGCATAAGTCATGGGGTCCATTAATCGTTCAGAGGTTGGTACGATACAGAGGATCAATGTCCCATGGACAATTCTGTCCGTTGCAAATCATGAAGTACACAGAAAAACATGGAAGGAGTCGAAGTGATTTGAATCACGACCAAGGAACAAGTACGAAGCTGCTGGAACGATCGCCGATTCGTCGGGACACGAATAGTACCGGCGTGATGGGGGTGTCAACATAACGCGAGGATTATGCGAAACAAGAGCGCACTGCGCATGCACGTAACGAAAAATCTCGAAAAGAGCGCGAAACCAAATATAAACGTCGGTGGCTCGCGGAACTACGCAGTCATTCAGAAAGTGCAACTCGAAGCGGTAACTCCGTAGCAGCTTTCCGGACGAATTTCGAACGAAATCATTTCCTACCAAGGAACAAGCGAAAAGAATTCTGCGACTCGTACCGTGTGATACGAAGCAAGCGTTTTCTCAAAGACAGGTATGCATCGTGTTTGTCAATTTTTTTTGCGATCATTAACATAATATAATCGTTCATCGAATATAAGCTACGTTCGATTCTTTTCAAAATTTTTCACGTTCGACTCTTTTCAAATTTGTTCGTTGAATACACAATATATGTAATAGTATTTTTTAATGTTTCACGGTCATTCGAGGATACAACTCGAAACGTTCCGGCTACCTAGGTTTCTAAAAATAGAACCGAAATGCGTAAAAACAGTGAACCGTGGAGGATGTTATTGACTTGTTTTCCTACGTGATTAAGGGAATTTTTTGTAATTATTTTGTTCGTGTCCCGTTGTTGTGATGATTTACCGGCTTCGTTCCGATTGCGTAGCCGGTGGTTAAACTTATTTCGGAGTACATAGGTTTTGTTTTCGTTTGTTTGTGCTGTGGTATACAGTGTGTTTGCATATACAGTTGTAATCGTAGTTACGTAACGAAATGCATTTGATATTCGGTATAATAAATGGCAATACGGTAACGTTGTAATTGCGTATTTACTTTTCAGATCGAATACCAATCAAGATGGCGCTAGTGTCGAGGGACATCTTCCGCAACTGGTGGGAAGATATGGACCGTTACCACCGCGAACTTGAAGAGCATTTCAAACGTTTGAGTACCAGAGACTTCTGGGAACCACCACCGATGCCATCCTTCAAAGAATACTTCCGTCCATGGAGAAACATGATGGAAGAACTCGAACGCCAGGTCAGTTGGAAATTACTAACACATTGAATGCCATTTGGGTCACTAGTGACCCCCAACAAAATTGGACTTACTAATTCAGTCAGTTAAACGATATTTGCAAAAATCTTTATATTATATATAAAGTTACCTATTGCGATAACATTCAAAATAAAATGCAATAATGAAACAATGCCATGAATAATTTAATATTTTTATTTTTTGTATTTTGCTATGGGAAATCTTGTAGCATTCAACATGTTAAAAGGAAAGTTATTTAAAAGTTAATTAAACGATATTTGCAAAAATCTTTATATTATATATAAAGTTGCGATAACATTCAAAATACAATAATAATGAAACAATGCCATGAATAATATCTTTTTTATTTTTTTATTTTGCTATGGGAAATCGTGCGGAATTCAATATATTAAAAAGAAAGTTACTTAAAATCCAAATTTAAACCAAATACTGAAAGTATATAATGGCACTTTACAGGCTGTTGGTACCACGGCTTCAGTAGAAAGGGACGGCGATAAATACCAGGTGATCGTCGACGTACAGCAATTTGCCCCGGAAGAGATAGTGGTGAAGACGGATGACAAATTCATCACGATTGAAGGGAAACACGAAGAGAAGAAGGACGAGCATGGATACATCTCGAGACATTTTGTACGTCGATACGCGTTGCCACAGGGCTACGACATAGGCCACGTGAGACCGAGCCTGTCTTCTGACGGTGTCCTCACCATCACCGCGCCGAAACTCGCCCTCCCCGCGCCTGGCGAGAGAATCGTACCGATCAGTCGAAGCAACGCGCCGGCAATCAAAGCGTAAACCGCAAATCGATTCACCTTTAATAAGAGTATAATGTTACCCAATTAATTGGCTACACGAACAAACGAAGTTTCTACTTTGACAGTTTTAGGGGATCTTTGTTTTATTTTGATAAAGTATATTGGAAAAGATTCCACGATACTGTTGTTCAAAGTCTTTAGTTTTTTTTTTTTTTTTTAATATATGAAGCTGTCGATATTTATTGCTATAGTAGGTATCGTTTCAAATACTATCCATCATGTGATTAATCTTGTCATTGTAACCGAAGTCTGATGAAACGTATTAATTTTGTTTATACACAAAAGTACACAGTTATGTGAAAAATTATTGTTGTAACATTACGACTTGGCGATGCGGAATTAACGAGTCGTGTATCCGAACGTTCTCGGGGAAGTATTGTATCCCGATGTAACGATGATTTAGTGTACACGCTGTCGTGCTTTTTTTGTTAATTTTTTCAATAAACTGTGTATAATAAAAACGCAGAGTTGTTGTTTCGGGTAAGAACCAAATGTATATTTAAGGAATGTTCTCTTTGGCGGAGTGTAAAAATATTTACAAAATACACTGTAGATGCGTCGTGACGCCGAATACGAGTATTCGCATGTGGAAAGTTATTGGTCATAAATAGTCTACTCTGTGAAGTTGTATTTCACGGTTCAAGGATTTACGAAGGTCCCCGATTCTCTTCGCTGTCCGAGAACGGTTGCTCGTCTTGGTCTTCAGGCGGCATTATTGCCTCTTCTAGAATAGTCTCCTCGTTAGGGATCAAGCCTTGAATATACCTAGCCTGTTCCTCTATGTCCGGTATCTTCTCATGAATCAATCTCTCGACGTTCACTTTGTTTAGCTCAACTTGTAAGCGTCTTTTCAGAGGCCCTTCTATGGCGTCCATAATTTGATACCTGATAGAGCAGAAGTTTTTTTACTGGAAAAAATCTCCTTAACCTCTTAGTTACCTCTAGAACTACCAGACAAGTCAAAATCCCAGATTCTCTTTTGTTAGAATAATTGAAAAGCTAATAACTCTGACAAATTATTCAATTTCAACATTTCTTCTGTTAGAATGATTGAAAAGCTACCAAATAACTCTGACAAATTATTCAGTTAAAACATCCCTTCTATTTGATTGAAAAGCTAACAAATAACTGACAAATTATTCAAGTCCAATATCTCAAAATCTCAATAGACTGTCAGTTTCCATAAAAAACTTAGGAAAAGCCAACTCGGCTAGGTAGTTCCAGCGTGAAAAAGGAAATCACGAGGGACAAACCTTAAAAGGTTTGGCAGTACATTAATGCTGGCTTCCATTAAGTAATCAATAGTACCAGCTCCGCGAACCCTAGCTTGGATGTTGCCCAATTCTAGATTAAGCTCCTCGAGTTTAGGGTTCTTCCGGGTGTCCAGGGGCTGACTTAATTTCACCTGAACCCTGAAGTATTGTACGGTAAAGGAGACCGTGCCGGCCCTAGACAGGAATCCACCGATAACGTTCACTTCCCAATGGGTTTTTCCTTCGATCTCCTGCGTTCCAACGTCGATCGTAGCGTACACCTTTATAAGGAGAATCACGGAACAATATTTTTAACGCCCACCGTGCCGGTGATATAACGTGCACGACAAATAACGAATACCGATCCGCGACCGATTACCGGTGTATTTTCATTTACAATGCACGCGACGTAATTAGATGATATAATGGTTTGGCTCGCGGCTTGCGTTCGCAGGTGGGCGTGTGATGCAATCGTGGAACGACATCCAAAGATGAACAATTATACTACATAATACAGCTCGAGGCGACTAATTAGTTTAACACTGAAACTACCAGAGGGATCAAATGACCTATGCCTGATGTCTTTTTGCAATTATTAGAAAGGCAACAAATGTTTCTCTGAGAAATTACTAAAGAAATTCATTTACTACGCAAATTCAATTGTAGATCAATTAAAGTCTGAACAGATGTACTCTTGGAGTTTCTATAGCGAAATTTTCAAAAGTCAATTGAAGTGCTCGGTAGTTTTAGTGTTAAGAAGACTCGAATCTTCCAGTTCTTCGAGCGAACAATTGAACAACCAACATTCAACGTTTCCTGAATCTCTTGGATCACCGGTAGATTATTTTTCTTATTCACCTTCGGCGAGTCGCGATAACCGATCGCAGAGGAATATTTACTGTTTTATTCTCCATGCTCAACGTGATGTTTCCCATCCGATAGAAACTCGCCAGACCAGTGATCCATGTGTGCGATGACGTCACGACGAACAACCCGACAGTCTGGCTGTAATCCTTTACTCTGAACGGGTCATACCCTAAATCGGACACCTTCCGGCGTGCTTCCGCTACTGCCATGTCAAACGGTGATATAGAGTTCGGGAAGTACTGAGGTAATTGTGATATCTGCTTGTTGACTTCACCCCTGGAAGATTGTACCGTTAATCATTATTCTCACCATGAATTTCCCAGTCGTAAAGCATCAAGCTTCAACGTCGTATGGTTCACTGTTCAGTATTTTTGGTATACACACTGATATGCTAAAATATCTTCAATTGCAATTGAACATTCTATCCTAGACCTAAAGTTCATTGTAGATCCTGCACAGAATACAATGGTTCTGCATAGAATACAATGAGCTTAAGTGTAACATTGACACCCCAAAGTCTCAACAGTGAGACTGACCTGATAAATTATCTTTGCAATTGAACATTTTATCCTAGACCTAAAATTCATTGTAGATCCTGCACAGAATACAATGATTCTGCATAGAATACAATGATCCTAACATTGACACCCCAAAGTCTCAACAGTGAGAGCTACGCCACGACTCCTTTACCGTATGTTAGTGTTGACTTCCTTCAATATGAAGGGTTTAATACTGTCGAATATGAAGGTGCCCACAGAATTGATTACACCTTGGAACACAGAGCCCAGGAAGCCAAGATTCTTGAAGTCCATGTCTATCTTGTCGAACGTGAGGTCCATGTCAATGTCCTGAGCTTGCAGCTTGCCGTCGTTGCCGACCTCCAGTCTCGCAACACCCCGGACGTTCACCTCCGTCAATTTGACGGTGAAGTCGCCGGCAGAACGCGACAGCCATGAGGACAAGGTGTACAATCCACGGATGTCCAACGACTCGATGCTCAGCGCAACAGAGACCTATGGGAAATATACATGCATGGATACATGAGTGAACAATAATAATAGTAACACTTGGAATGTTTCTTCGCGAACAAAACACGATTGCTTTGATTATGCGGCTCCTCTATTTATTTCGCAGTTGATTCGCCAGTACCAATTTGGCAGCGACTCTTAGCTCGATGCGGTTTAATGTGATGACGCTTCTCTGTTAGTCATCAACGTGGAATTACCATTTTGATTAATTTGTACTTGTACTGTGTGGCCACTATGAGGAGGGTGAAAATTTGGATTTGTCTGGCATAATAGTGTGTGTGTGTGCGTAGTTGCAAGAAGTCAGTGGAACAGCTTAGAAGCTTACATCAGAAACTTTCAACAAAGATGATATTCCATTCTCAAAATTGTACACATAGTTTAACCTTTTGCACTCGAGAGCTCTTTAAAGTTTGTCATTCTGAACTATGCAATATTGTCATTAAATATATTATAACTTGTATATACTATACTTATAATAACTATTATAACTTGTGTATACTATACTTATAATAACTATTATAACTTGTATATACTATGCTTATAATAACTATTATAACTTATAAATACTATAAGTATTTATACTTGGTAAAAAAACATATCACTTATTTATATGTAAACATACGTTTCCTGTAGTAAAACTATAAAGGGCTCTATCTTAATTTTTTAACGCGCTCCACGCCACATGTACCACTTTTGTACACGCGTAATTTTGATAAGGAAACATCTTTTGTGATACATGTATCAAAAACAGAAGAAAGAAATAATATGAAAATATCTTAAAAATCAGGAAAAGCTTGAATGTAACTTAATTTCCACTCCATAAAAATGAAGATTCGTCTTGAAAGATTATTATGCAAATCAAATATAGAACAATGTTTATTATAATATCTTGGCTTCCGAATTTGTGGGTCGCCCGTTCAGCTCGCCGTTGAATCAACAGAGCAAACAGTTCAAACGAAATGTGCCATTTATCATTCGACAGAATATTTTGCCCAGCTCTGCTTCACTCGCATTTCACCTCTCCCTACTCGTGTTACCCTTCTCCCTCTACCGACGTACCCTTTCTCCCCTACCCACACACCCTCCACGTTTCCCCTCCCAACCAACCGACTCCTTAACACTATTCCTACCGAAGGCGTCGAAAGCCACCTTTTAAAACATCAACTTAAAATTATCTTCCAAGATTAGTCCTATATTTAGAATTGTCTTTCCGACTTTTCCAATGACGATTGTAAAATCAACTATAGAAAATCTCTTCGAACACGTTCGCCACAAATTTATAAGCCACATTATTTAATTCTACATAGCCGTATTTTGAAATTGTCACGCAGAACTGAATTTGCATTTTTTCTATTTTTACAGCTCATTAAAATGTTACTGTCGCGAACGTGTTAACACTTAGGCGACCGCCTAAAAAGAACTACAACCACAGCCTCCTCCATTACCTCCAATTGAACTCAATCAATCGATTCGGTTAGAAACTGTTTTGTAAAAACAAGAACCGTATTTGATGAATTGCAAATAATCCCACTTCAAGACTTACGAAGTAACAAAAGATAAATAAAACAAAAGGCAATACGTTGCTAAGTGAAAAGTGGGAGATCTCCCCATTGGGTTGGCTAAGTGCTAAGCTAAGATTTCAAAAGGTATCCTTCGAATTCTCTTCAGTGGAAATAGCGTTAACGTCGTCTATTGTTTTGTCATACAATGGCATCGGTGAAGAAGCGTCAACTTTTTGTAAAGAATGACAAAAATTCCAAAGAATGACATAATTACAGGTGACTAACACTAAAATTATCAGAGGGGTCAAACGACCCATACCTGATGTCTTTTTGCAATTATTAGAAAGGTAACAAATGTTTCTCTGAGAAATTATTGAAGAAATTCATTCAGCACTATGCAAATTCAATTGTAAATCAATTAAAGTCTGAACAGATGCACTCTTGGAGTTTCTGTAGCGAAATTTTCAAAAGTCAACTGAACTGCTCGGTAGTTTTAGTGCTAAACGGAGAACAGCGACGAATCATTCAGTCGCCGGACTCACTTGCATCAAAGCTAGTTCCGAGTCCATGCGGACGATTCGGAATTTCGAGAGGCCGTAAACGTTGACTTGCTTGAAGTTCATGGTGTACATGGAAAAGGAATGCTTCATGTCCGGCACTGACATCGGGTCCGGTATCGGCGCGCCAGGTAGGCCCACCGGATCCTCTTGCTGATAGTGTGCCAAGATCGTGCGAATATGATCCCCGAGCCGCTTCTCGCCAAGAGCGATTTCCGCTGCCGTGTCATTTTTCTCTGCGAAACAGAATCGTCCATTTAATACGCCAGTCGAAACGTTACCAATGAAAAATAATGAAAAATAATGAAAAATAATGAATTTAACCCCTTGTCCTACAACAACGAGTGAGACTCGTGGTGAAGATTTTCAACATGATTCAACAAATATATATGTTACTTAGTTAATTCGAATTCGAAGTGAATATTATTCTTCTGTGATCAACTATTATACTTAAAAGGAAATATAGGCATAATACATGCTTAGAATTTTTCTCTTTTTCCAATAAATTATTAATGACAAAGTAGCCGCATCGATCAGAGGTGAGAAAGAAATCATAGGCCAAGGGGTTAATGATTTACAAACCAATCATTTCATATTAATTCATTAATGGGAAATTTTGTATTCGGTAATCAAGTAAGTTGATAATCGGTCTACCGAGTTCGAATTGAAATCCAGCAAAAATATCAATTTTTTGAAAAATCAATAATCTGTTGCGATCGGTGCCACCACAGTGGCGACATTTATATATTAAATATAAATAATATAAATAAGAAAACATTAACTTCAATAAAATTTTGATATCTATATATTTATTATAAACTACCTATAGAGAAATTATTTTGAAAATATATATATTTGCTTCGACTAGTTGGTACTGTCATCAGAAAAATGTGTCGATCGTAGATTAAAGTATTCAATTAGAGAATATTACGGAATATGGTAGTTAAATCTTTATTGGAACAATTAAATCTCTAGGGGGTCTGCAGCAGCAAGTGGCTCAACTGTTTTATAATATTCTAATTTTTTTGTTAAGAAATATGTATATATTAAGTATGCATGCGTAAGTAACATCGCATTTCCGAGAAATCGGCCTCTGAACCGATTGTGCAACGTGTGACAATCCGTCTATGCAATTCCTGAAATGCATTTCGTAGATTCAGTAACCCTTTGCACTCGTGAACCTTCCACTAGAAACATTCGACACTTTCCAGTTAGACATAGACGAAAATTTGAAACGAATTAATTAAAAAACATGCGTAAATTAAGAAATAAAGCTATTTTATATAAACATCCCATATATTAATGCATCATACAAAATTTAATATTGTATACAATTTTTCGTATCAAATCAAATGGTGAGAGTCATCTGTCGAGTGCAAAGGCTTAATTGCAGGAAAACTGTCCCGTGGGATAATTCGACGCTTTCCAATTAGCATGGACGACATTTGAAACGAACTACTGAGAAATACGTAAATTAGAAACAAAGCTACTATATAAACATCCCACATATCGATGCATTATACAAAACTTAATATTGTATACACTTTGCAATTTTTATATCAAATCAAACGATGAGAGTCATCTGTCGAGTGCAAAGGCTTAATTACAGGAAAGCTGTCCCGTGGAACAATGCGTGTTACTCACCAAGAGGCTTGACCGAGAGGTCGTCACACCGGCAGCCGAGAACGCAGCAGACGAGGACGAGGAGTAACTTTCGAGGTTGCATTTCCGTCGCGTTGACAGAACGGGAAGAGTGGCCGAAAATCGGGCGCGTGGAGGAGCAGCGAGCAGTGCGGCTATGCGGTAGATCAGGCCACGCATTCGACTGGTAGGCGAGTCAGTGAATTTAGTGGAACGATATCTCGTGGGTCATTGAAGGAGCGAGGGTCAACCGCTTTATCTGGCCCCCGGTCTGACCCCCCTCTTATTTATGCGTTGTTTCCTCCGTAGCCTCCCCTTAATTCCGCGCCACTTCACTACTGTTAACATGCACGTTGCCCGCCCGCGATTCGCTAATGAGACAACAGTGTAAATACCCGTGTCATCGAAAATTCTCAGCCTCTCTCGAACCTCTCCGATTTCTCCCGACGGACGTCCACGCGGGAAACGAGAAATCTGCGAAGAAACTGCCGTATCAGCGTGTGCACGTTACTTCCGGGGATCGTATCTTTCGTTTATCTTTCGCCGAACGTCCAACGTTCTTTTTCTCGTGCATTGCGCATCGGCGAGGGATACGGTTTATTTCGAGTAGGACGGTCTTGAATGAAACGTTTAGTTATCGGAGTCATGCTTCCCTGTGTCTCGTGGAATGATTCTGTTATCCTAGATGCGAGGAGCAATAATGTACGCGTGGAAGTGCGAATATTTAAATTTGTGTCGCCGGGGTGATGCACTAGAGAATTGTTGAGTCCGCCAATTCTGGGGTCTAGTGATTTGTAGACACTGTATCGGTACTGTCGGTTTCTAGTTGTGAATAAAGTCAATTTCTGTTTGTTAAGAATCGTTTATTCATTTTAAATTGTTTGGTTAATAGTGATATTCTTTTTGTAAATATTCAGTTAGAAATAAGCTGTCGTAGAAATTGGTAGGTAGAGTATTTCAACATTGTAATTTAGTGAACATTGTAAATAAATATATTCAATAAACATACTACAGATTGATGCAAGTGGCGCCATCTGTCGGAGACTATATGCACTGTGTGTAGAAATTTCTTTACCGACGAATATGTCGGTTAGTATTTTAAGTAATGATAAATTATGGTTTCTGTATTATCGGTTAATTTGAAATGAACGCCCTCTGAATGTCTGTTTTATAAGACGTTCAAATGAAATGGAAGATAATTGATGGTACATAATGAATATCAAGAATTCTTTGTTATTTTTAATTATATCCTAAATCTTGGGAATATTTGATAATTAATGTGGGTATTTGATAATTAAAGTATTTATTGCGTGAAATTTATAGGCGTTCTGTGATAGTTCATACTTTGAAGATAGTTGCGTTTAAACGACTTGGTTTGCAAATTGGCGGGAGATTAGACGGCACTGAAATCTGAAGTTCATCGCTAGTGTATTTTCAAACGACACCACCTTCGTTTGCGATTAGACTTCATCCAATCGGTGTCTGAGAATGACACGGATTTTGGTTGGTACTACTGATTCGAGAATACTTTCTGTAGAATTTTAAAGAAGTTTGAATTCGGGGGATTTAACGTACCGCTCGATTATCACGTATGAGTATTATCTTTTTCTTCGTTAATGGTGTTTCTTTGTTCCAATATGATTGACATCGATGACAAATTAATCAACCATGAAAGAGGTAAGATCAACTGTCAGAGTAAATGTTGACATTTAATCTGTGCAATACATATTCGAAAAAAATGATCGGTTCGCTGTTTGCCGGTGGAAATATTTGCTGCTTTTATTACGCAGTAATTAGCTTTGAAATTATTTAGAAAATGTTTTCTAAGGTTCGGATGTTCGTAAATCAGCGGAGGAAATGGACGAGCAACGTCAAAAGACACTCGCGTACGAATACCTCTGTCACTTAGAAGAAGCTAAAAAGTAAAGTGTTTAACAATTACCATTCGCTTATTATTATTTGTTTTTGAAAAGTACTCTTAAACTTTTGCAGGTGGATGGAAGCTTGTTTGAGGGAAACGCTTCCAGCCACCACTGAGCTAGAAGAGAATTTAAGAAATGGTGTGTATTTAGCAAAATTAGCACATTTCATGGCACCTGAGACTTTGCCGTTCAATAAGATCTATGATTCTGAACAAAAACGGTATGCTGTGGCTGGTCTGCAATTTCGTCATACGGACAATATTAATCACTTTTTGAAATCCTTGAAATCTATGCAATTGCCATTGGTATGTATACATTGTATAACAATGAGAAGAATATGCTTATAATTCTTCCAAGTAATATGACAATCGTTTTAACAGACATTTCAACCAGAGACAACAGACATTTATGACAAGAAAAATATGCCAAGAGTAATATATTGTATTCATGCTCTCAGTACACATTTATTTAAGCTGGGAAAGGCTCCACAAATTCAGGACTTATACGGGAAAGTGAATTTTACAGGTATATGCATAGTTAATATATAAGAAATCCTGTATCTTAGAATTATTCTGTTGATATTATATTATTTTGTATCTTTCAGAGGAAGAAATAAATGCTGTTAGCAAAGAGTTACAAAAATATGGGATACAAATGCCATCCTTTCAAAAAATTGGAGGACTTCTTGCAAACAGCATGGAGACCGATACTGCAACCCTTCATGCTGCTGTCATAGCAATAAATCAAGCAATTATAGAGAAAGTATATGATTATTTAAATTATTTATATTTTCCAATCAGTTTAAGTCACATCTAAAACAAGTATTAACCATTGCTCTTTAAGGATTATGAGAAAATATTAACCACGCTTCAGAATAAGGTAGTTCAATTAAACAATGTTATTCCTTGCTACATCAGAGAATATAGGAATAGTTTATTGGAAGCTAAAGATTCTAAAGCACAGGCTGCCCTTAACAGAGTGAGTATTAAATCATTAGAAGTAGCAATGAATGGTTACTAGCCATTAAACAATATATTTTTATGTCAGTCTCTCAATGATAGCTATGTACCAGATGTATACGATGAACTATTAACTCAAGCAGAAATTCAAGGACATCTTAATTTCGTTAACGGTGAGACATACATCAACCACTAATAGTTTAAAGCATACTTTCATCTGTCATTTGAAAATCCTTTTTCAGTTCAATGTGCAGTGGAAAAAGTAACTCGTTGTATTCGTTATAGAAACAATGAGTTCTTGAATGCCTTAGGAACACCCATCTTACGTCTAGAAGTACGTGTCTTTTAACTGCTACTATTTTCAATGAATCGTTCTTCTGTAAAACTACTCACCAGCATCATTTCTTTTAACAGAATATCATACACGAGAATGCGGATTTATACAAAGAACAGTTGATGCAATTACTAGAAAGCTCTGAATGGAATAACGTGTATTCGGACAGTCAGCACCATTGGAAGCAACTGCTCCAAAATGGAATTGATACGGCAAATCAACTTGCCCTGAAATCTCGTAAACGTCAGTATAACGATAAACATCTACAATATCCATATGTTACATATTATTTTTTATTAACGCAGGTAACGGTGCTATTGAACATTTAAATTTAACGCTACGAACCGGGGCGCAAAATGAGTTTTATAATGTTCTTAGAAACCCTGATCTTGGAGTGTCAGATAGAATCGATGACTTTGCTATGCCATTGTATTACGAAGAAATGAAAGTAGACCAAACAGAATCTCAAGTAAGGAGGCTATTAAATAAAAATCCTAGCTTCTCTTAATCCGTTATTAACGTAAATAATATTCTTACTAGAACGACCTTTCATATAGCGATGTAATAGTTAGCCTGAGGGTGTTGTCGTTAATCGCAGAGATTAGTAAGGCTGTAGACACTGGAAATCCAGATCTGGTTTACCAAGCATTGTCAAATCCAGATTGTCATGTCTCTGTAAGTATAATTTCATCTTGTACGTGTTCTACAAAAACAAATGATATTTATGCACCTCATGTTTTAGGGGTTGGACAACGAAAATAAAGTAAAATACTATAGAGCACTATCAGCGGTCAGATGCGAGAAACAAGTGATGGATGAAGACTGTCCTTTGCTGACATACATTGACATTCAAGAATGTATTGATGTTGTGAATCGGCAATGCCAGAATGACGATGATGGTACTGCACTAAGTTGCTAAACGGTTTCCTCAATATGTATTCCATTGTGCACTTATAATATTTTCTTCACAGTGATACAAGTTCTGGGCCAGTTAAATTTGGCTGTTATGGAAAACGATCGAAACGGTATCTTAACTGCTTTAAAGGATACTGCTCTGAAGTTACAAAAATCCACGTCGCCGGACGATGCATCCCTTTATTTAAAATTATTTAAAAAGTGTCTTGCTGAGAAACATTTCGACGGTTCCGAATTATGGCTGGAAGATGTAGAAGCTATAACGAAAATCGTTGCTGCGGAGGCTGAAACCGTTCAGAATGGTACAACTTATTTGCGTCTGTTTGAATTTATGTAAAATATTTTCCACATTTTTTTCTTTAACGTTATCCGTTTTTTTTTTAGTGTGTACGTTTCTATCGCAAGTGAATTTAGCCTTGCAGCAAAACGACATGATCTCTACGATCGATTGTCTTCAGACATTTGGTTTCAAAATCCCGGATAAATATAAGACAGAATGTTTTCAGAACCTTTGCGATTTAAGAAGAGTTAAGGTACATTGTTAATAATTTGTACGTCGATTACTTGATGCGATAAAGTGCATTACTTATTATCTTTTAGGGTGAAAATAACGATTGCGCGTTTGTACGTTTTGTTACTCCTAAGGGCAACGAATCATACTTAGATCTACAGGAATACAATTACACATGGGATTGTCCTAAAAACATGTCAGACTCGTATTACATAAATATGGAAGATATAAAGGTACAGTATGCACAGAGATTTTGAAAGAGCCGAGAATAACAAATACGTATGACGCTTTTCAGAAAGTAATAAAAAATACAACCACCAGAGAACACGAAATGCTTAAGATAAATAAACAAATTATACACTTGCAAGCTCATATACGGGGTTATCTGCTACGTAAACGAATTTCAGATAGATTTGCATATCTTTACGCAAACATGGATAAAATTGTTCAAATACAATCGTGGTGGAAGGGTCTGGTTCAGCGGAAGAAATATGCCCGGCTACTAGAAGAGAAACGTAAACGAGATGCAGAAAAATATCAAAATAAGTACTTGAAAGTTAAAGCCCAACTCGAGGATATATTAAATCATTATAGGGAGCATGTAAAGTATATCTATTTTACAACTGGTATATGATAAAAGTACTACTGCCTTGTATGATATATCAAAATTTATGTATGCCTCAGGAGGAAAAAGTAATGAAAGTGCAAGCTCTATGGCGTGGTCGTGCGGAGAGACGTGCTTTCCGTTCTCTCTTGCACATGGACAAACCACCTTTCCCTGTCGTTCGACACTTCTCAGCGATCCTCAACTTTAACGCTGAAGACTATGACCGAGATTTGCAACTACAGGTACGCTCCCCTTTATTCTAGTATGTAACGACTATATTATTTTCCATTAAAAAACTTATTGTTGCAGCACTTGAAGCATGAAGTGGTGAAGAGTATTAGACATAATCAGGTCCTTTCGCAACAGCTGGATAGCATGGACATAAAAATAGGATTACTTATTCAAAATAGAATCACGCTACAGGTGAGTTTAAAAAAAATTAAAAATTAACAATTGTTGGTAACGGTGCTTACTGTTTCCTAATCAATTCCTAGGACGTTGTGGCACATGGTAAAAGTTTAGAAACCCTTGCAAAACAAAAGCATTCCAGCAAAGATCAGAAGAACATCTTCGTTGACAATAATATGTCGCACAAGGGTCTGAAGTCGTTAACCAAAGAGGGCAGGAGAATGTTAGAAGGATATCAACACTTGTTTTACACGTTGCAAACTAATCCCACGTATTTGTCGAAGCTGCTGTTTCTCTTGCCTCAAAGCAAGACGAACAAGTTTCTGCAGAATGTGATACTGACGTTGTTTAACTTTGGGTCAAATATTAGAGAGGAGTATTTGTTGTTGAAACTATTTGGGACCGCTTTGCAAGAGGAAATTAGGTATAACTTCGGCTTCATGAGAAAATATAAGAAAGTAAAAATAGTGAAACGTACAGAAAATAATACAATTGAATGTATAGGTCCAAATTTCAAAAGCCGTCCGAAGTTGTAACTGGAAATCCTCTCGTTTTAAAAATGGTGGTAAACTACGCGCGACAATTGAATGGCCAAAGAGCTTTGAGGCAGATTGTAGGTCCCATTATTGAAAAAATTTTAGCTGACCGTACGTTAAGCATAGAGACAAATCCCATCGACATATACAAATGCTGGAGAAATCAGTTAGAAATGGAAACTGGACAGACACTGTGAGTTGAACGAATTTCTAACACACCTGTCATTTTCATTTTACTACAATCATTTTCATTTGCAGAGATCTTCCGTATACCGTAACGCAACAGGAAGCTTTAAACTACGAACAAGTACGGATAAGACTGAACAAGGGAATACAACTGTTGCAAAGCACTGTCTTAGAATTCTTAATGAAGATCACCGAGTCCAGAGATTTAATACCATACGGAATGTTGTACATGGCGAAGATTTTGAACGATTCTTTAACCGAGAAATTTCCACACGCCCCGGAGAAAGATATATTGAAAGTAGTAGGAAATTTGATTTACTACCATTTTATTAACGCCGCGATTGTAGCACCAGACGCTTTTGATATAATCACGTTACCGATTGACCGATCATTGTCAAATGATCAGCGAAGGAATTTGGCTAGCATCGCAAAAATATTGCAGTTCGCAGCGTCTAAGAAAGGGGTAACCGCATTTCATTTGAAACATTATCTTTCTCTTTGTTAAAGTAGAAAAAGAAGTGTGTTTCATGGAAAATTTTTCAGTTCGGAGAAGAAGCAACGCATTTGGTCTGCCTAAATTCATTTATAATAGAGTGCCACGAAAAGTTCAAACGCTTTTTCCGGTACTGTTGCCAAATAGAAGATCTAGAGGAACACTTTTGTATTCATCAGTATACCGAGGCAACGCTGATTCACAAACCCGAGATTTACATTTCATTGCAAGTAAGTAAAACTTTGTATTCGTGGACTCTGAACATTTTAATGGACTATTGTCTAATAAGGAAGAATATAGCAAAAGAAAACTCTGAATTATTTAAATCACAGGAAATCTGTGATACTCACTGTCTCATGCTGGAGTACCAAGATCAAATAGCTCCAGATCCAATGGATCCCTTACATGATCTACTGGATGATCTAGGTCCTGCACCCACTCTGCCATCCTTACTTGGAATCTGTAAGCATTGCGTGTTCTAGAACCATATTGTAGTCACTAAGAAATAGTAATTATGCTTGTAACGTATGAAGTAACTATATTTGTTAGCCGATAACACCTGCGAAACAAATTTGTCACGATTTGGGAAAACAGAAGTGTGCCTGGTACTCACCAATAAGTTTCAAGTATCAGAGGACGAAGACGCTAATTTGAACAGGCTTTTCATAAAGACTAAGGAGCTGTTAGTTTCCGTGCTGCAATTCTTAAAAGGTCAAACATTAGTAGAAGCATTGGACACCTCTTGCTCGCCTGTACAGGAGAAGCTGTACGACGTGAAATGCTCCAGCATGTCGCCCACATTGAACATTATTCACAAAAGGTGAAATTTATAAATGAAACACAAATGTGATCATCGAGTTTCTAAGCAAGAATATGATTCAAGTAGAGGTTTGTTTCAGCTCGTCTTTAAACGACTGCAAGCTACAGCTGCGAGCGTATCTCAATAAATTGGAGCTTGGGGGATGGGTCAGCCAGACGGATGGATATCAGAACATCGTCACAGCAGTGGCCAGTGATCTTTGCAACAAAGGAAAGTATCGGATTATCCGGAACAAGGAACTGCAGACGTTGCGGGTAACTAAACAGAGACTGGAAGAGAAATGCAAATACTACCAGGAACAAGTTGAATATTACAATGAATATATACAGCGATGTTTGGAGAACTTGCATACTGGAAAAGGGTACGTGTACACTTATTTTTGTGTATTCGTTTCATTCTTAGAATGATTTTTTTGCAGGTCTTTGAGAGCGTTCAAAGCAATCCAAAAAAACAGTCACGGGAAACTAAGGTCCAAAATGACGCTGAAATATTCTGCGGCGAAGTTACAGGAGAAAGGGGTGTTGTTGGAAGTGGATGGACTTCCGCAGTCGCAGTTCAAAAACGTGATCTTCGAAATCAGCCCAACAGAGCACAGCGGTCTTTTCAGTGTGCGTTGTAAATTTATGGGCGTTGAAATGGAGAAAGTTGACATCGATATACAGAAGTTGCTTGAACTGCAATTCGAGGGAGCGCCGATTATGGACATGTTTGGTAAAGCAAAGGTTAACGTGAACTTGTTGTTATATTTATTGAATCGAAAGTTTTACGGTAAAACTTGAAAGAGAAAGAATTGAATTGTATTATTTATGATTACGCGCGCCGCTTGTGCAATTGTTTGTTGTATCGTGATTACGGTTCACTTAAACGGAAAAATACACATTGAAACGCCAAAAATGTCGGGAGCTCGCGGGAATTATTGAACTCGTTTTTATTATTGTTCGCAATTTGCAAGGACGATCATCATCAATTTATGTAAATAATTGTACGTATAACAATTTAATATCCTAATATAAGTATACCTTGGTATGTATTGTATGTAGCATCGAAATGGACTGGTACAGTGTAACAGTGCACAAAGAGATTATAACTTTTATAAATTGCCAAACGTTACAAAACTACGTAGAATACGGAATCTGGTCCATGGTGACTGAATTGCTTGGATTTCACATTGTAGTATGAACATTTCTTGTCAGTTTAAACATTTAACAACTATATACGCGACGAGAGTCTATGAAACAAAAACGATTTTAAATACGATGAAACAGTTCAAAAGAGAAATATTATATTTTACTAATATTTATAAAAATAAGTAAATTAATGATATCAAATGTCGCCTATCATTTGAGATAAATGGTTCCTTTCGATTTTTATTTGTTTTATAACTAAATTCAATTTCAGCCGTGTACCATATATTTGACTTTTTGTCGGTCGCTAGATCTTTTCCTTTTATTACAGGGCATGACGAATAATCATATGTAATGTAATAATCTTACTAGAATCTAAATATTTTTTGTGTTGCACCGTCAAAATAAGGTAAGGCATATTCTGAGAAATTCCTAATCGAGAACAATAGACTGTCCATTATTATTTATACGTTTTTGCAATGCTATACATGTAACTTATATTACTATTTAAATAGTGGACAACCTTGTGTTCCTGTGCATTTTATAAAATCTAAAATCGAATAGTTTGAACACAAACCTGAAGTTTCTATCGTTTGCATATTTTAATACAATAGATTTCTATTTTTATAAAATATACTACATAAAGGCCTGTTTAGTGGATACTGGCGAATAAGCCTGCACATTCGAAACAAAAGGATTGTTCAAAACAACGTTCGAAAACTTGTCAACGTCATGTATAGCTTGAACATATATATATCGGCGGCAATAAAAGAATATCTACAAATGTAATTAAGAATAATAAAAAAAAAAAAACAACAGATTACTTTTTCGTCGTTTTTTACAGAATATGCGATGGTAATAATTAAAATTCTCTTTTCAATGAAACTTGTCAAAAACGTATGTGCGCATAAGAAGTTTGAATATAAGTAAAACAAAAGTTTATTTTATATATACGATATAAACACTACATACATAGATAAATTGCTCGCATTTATCACACGCGCATTGTATTATAAATATTTTTTTTTACATACTTTGTGTTCTTGAAGTCTTGTTCTTTTTACTCAACTTTATTATACAGATCTGCCTTTACATAATTTACGTGACAGATGCTAACATCCAGGTACTGCGTCACGAGGTATCTTGAAAGACATTTTTATAATTTATGGCGCACAAAATGTCAGTAATATAAAAGTTTTTCATTTTTACCTCTCATTTTTTTTCTCTTTTCTTTTCTTTCTTTATAATCGAATCAAATATTTAGTGTTCCTAGTCGAATTGATTATGTGCAAGCAATATAGTTCGTTAAAGCCTCCACGAAGCAGGCCATAAAGTGCATTTCATGTATTATTAACTGTGTAGTACATATATCACTGTAGTATTAACTTTTATAATAAATAGCATAATAATATTAATTCTCCTTGTTCTCTTCCTCTCCTGCTTCTTTGCTAAGTATGTGCACACATTGGAACATAACATTCGATACAGCACGTTCAGTAAGTGTTATCGTTTGTTCAGAATATTGACAAAGTTTCTAATTTTTTGTTGCGCGTCCGCCATTTGCGCTAATGTCTCTTCCATCATGTTGCGCAGCTTCGACAAGTCCGGCATTTTCTCACAGGATTCAACGTTTAATAATTCCGTGAAGAACTGCTCCCATGCAGGTTTCTTCATGTACCTGTATTTATCCCAATAATATATTAAATAAATAATCATATGCATATTCTTACGAACGTTATGCAATCATTTCTGTAATTCGTTAATACCTTGGTATCTTTGTGGTAATGAACCAACGACCACCAACATTTGAAACTCTCATATAGTTGCCAAACAACAGACAGTGACTTGTTGCGGCCAAACAATACAAATCTGTCTGGTAAGTCCACGATCTACCAGTCTGCATTTCGATACACGTGAAGTCTTCTGTCTTTATTACTTGAGTAAATGTTGTTTTTTCTGGTAACAAACTCATATCTATACTACATCCAAAATCGATCAGCTGTATTGTTGGTCTCACGTCCTCTGTAGGTCTGCAAATTGAATATGTTTATTATGTTTGAGTCAATCAAACGTCAGCACGCACCGTTTTACATAAGAAGATACATACAAACGCATCAACAGGAAATTATCTGGCTTGATATCCCCGTGTATTATTTGGCATTTATGTAGGTACTCCACAATTTGCAACATTTCAATTGTGAAGAATATAGCTAAATGCTCCACCAACGGTTTACCCGTTGCAATTTTTATCTGATTCGTTACCGCCAATAGTGTTCCGAATTTCGAATACTCGGAGACTAATACACTGCCGTTATTTGCAACGTAAGCCATCGACACATCCATAAATCCACGTAACTGGAAACAAGGAGAAAACTCATTGACACCGTTAATTACTCCATCTAAATTGTAATGTGATACATTACGTTATGGAATGCTACATTGAAAATATAATATCAATGTTAATAAAAAAAAAATCGTATACAATACCACATGTGGATTAGTCAAACGAGCTTTTATTTCTCTAGTGATATAAAATTCCCAAACCCAGGCAGGCTTTTGAGTTTTCAGAGCAACCGTTTGACCTGTTTGGAGATTCACTGCTTTAAATACTGTACCATACATTCCCTTTCCAAGGCACTTTTCCAAATCATACGCTTCGTTACCTGTACACATTAAAGGGACAAGTAAACGCTAAGTACATCCCCTGTCATATGTTTGTAATAGAAATCCTGTTACATTAAATACACTGACCAAGCATAACCATAGTAGAAGGCACAAGCTTATTTAAATTAGTATCTAATCTCACGTATCCTTCTGCGTGATGCGGTTGGGGGAATTTAATTTTCTTTAAAAGACCAGCTATTAAATTTTTGTCAAATGGATTTATATCTCCCGACGGAAACTGAAAGATTTCCTCCTCTGCTTGTTCCATAGGTTCGTGATGCTCCTCGCATTCCATTGTATCAGCTTTCTCCTGCTCCTCTACCTCGTTCAGTTTGAAGTTGATCGACTTCCGTAAATCACAATTCTTCTTAATCTCCGAAGTAATTTGATCCACATTACGTTGCACTGTACGCGGACTTTGAGCATGTACAGCTTGTATTTGGGCTTGAAGCGTTTGCTCGTAGGGTTGATTCGCAGACAATGTAACATCTGTACCTTCTTCGCTTTCACCTTGTGGACGAAAGAAAAATGTATCTTAGCGGACAGAACGAATCATCTGATATTAATTAAAAACTTTACAAGCTGTACAGATTTCTGTATCGTGATATGTTCAATTGTAATCAAAGTGAAGGTAACGGAAACATTGAATTACCTTGTTCTTTTATAGGACCCAAATCCTCCTTGGTCAAAGTGAAGCCTAAAGCAGCAGTCCTTGTATGAGCACTACTACTGGAACTGCTTGAAATATATTCCCTAGTAGTCTCTAATATAACACTTAATTTCTCTTCACCTTCTCCGTTGCGAGCCTCTGTGTTTCTGTAAGAAATATAAATGAATATTAAATATATATCACGTAGAATCCGTAGGTAATTATAACCACCGTACAGGTTAGGAAAAGAATGAAAATGTTACATACGACGGAGGTGCTGTGCACTGGTTCGAAAATTGTGGTGTTCCTTCAGCTGGTTTGTACGATTGTCTAAAATGATTAGTCATAGGTGTAGAGCTAGTCAGTTGCGTATTAAACGCTTCGGTGTAACATGTATCATTATTGCCCGACAGCGGAGTAATACCAAGGCTTTCATCAATGTATAGATTATTCTCATCGACTGGCTTAGATGTCATGTTCTCTTCTATCGGCCCGTTATAGTCGACCACGATAGCGTTCTCTTTGTCCTCGGCGCCCTCGAGGTACTTTATGTCTCTGCGATTCATGCCAGGAGATTTTATGTAAGGTAACTCTGGGGGCATTCTGTATGGTTTACTGGTCTCGATATCAGGTTCACTGTACGGAGAGTAGTGAAGCTGTTTCTGAGATTCCACGTTATGCTGCAACAACGTGGATTCCAATTGCGAGGGATACTGCTGATAAGAGATCTCGTTCGGTGTCATGCTGCCGTAAACAGCATGCTGCATATGCTGCATGTGCTGATGCGACTGATGATGAAGGTTAGGCGACGGTTGATGCTGCTGAGGATGGTGAGTTTGATGGTGTTGAATCTGGCTGTGACTTTGCAAATGCGACGGATGGGAGAGAGATTGATGGTGAGCCATTACGTGGGCCTGCGGGTGCGTTTGCATTAACTGTTGATGATGTTGCGGATGATGCGGCCGAGAATGGGACTGCTGCACTTGCTCGTGATGCTGCTGCAATCGGTCGTTGAAGAAATTATTCTACAAATTTCTCACTAGACAAGTATTATTATTAGGTCGTGTAATATAGAATGTGGGATTTTTTGTATTGTGAACCAAATACTTTGTTTATATTATCAATCTTTGCAGCATTATTTCCAAGTTTGAATTACCCATTTCATATTACACGATTGAATAAATATATTCTACGTATTGTACCTGCATTTGATACTGGTATGTATTGTGTAATCCGGGACTATAAGGAGCCTGATGCTCTTGAGCAGCATAAGACTGGTGAGTGGAGTAGTTTTGATGGTTCTCCTGATCATTGTACGGTTGCACGTTGTATCCAGAATGATGCTTGCTACTGGACATTGCGTGTTGAGTCATCGAACTATCCATGTGTATGTCGAAACACATTTTCAAAACTTTAGAATCTGGAATTCTAGGTGTCATGGCATTACGAAAATTGAGAACTGCAGGCCCTGTGTCAGGTGAACGCCACATGTCTTGCACAACTGACATCGCTTCTTTCGTGTTCACCGTAAGACTTTGTCCAAGCAAGTGTTCCTCGGGTTCGGCTGTCAAAGACGTCGAGTGATGCTGATGCATGAAATTAGAAGCTTGAAGTTTACGTTGTGAATTTAGTTCGGCCTCCATTCTCTGCGCTTCAACTCTTTCCGCTTCGAGTCTTTCCACCTCGAGTCGTTCAGCTTCCAGTCTTTCCAATTCTCTTTGCTCGGCTTCGCGCCTTTGGTTCTCCAGTGCTTGATTTTCAGCTTCGTATTGTTGTCTTTGAAGCCTTTCTTGCTCCACTTGAAGCCTCTGTCTATCTATCTCGAACTGTTCGACTTCTCTCTGTTGCTGTTGCAACTTTTTGTGTCTCTCTGATAATTCCTCTTGTTGTTTAAACTCTTGTCTCTGTCGCAGCATTTCTTGCAAAGATATATTGTGCCTCTGCTGTTCTGTCTCGAAGCTTCTGTGATGGGCCTGTTCGGACTCTCTTATGTCGTGAGGTTCGTTTCTTTTCTCCATAGCTTGTGCTCTGCAATTCAATCGTAATTTTAGAAATATCATCATCTACTTATATTTACTACTTCAATTGCTATTAATCAAAATAATCTGTACTTTTGAAGATATCGTTGGACCCTAATTTCCTCCATGCTCATATCCATATTATTAGCATATACTAAATCTTTTGGATAATGTGGTTTTAATATAATATTTGGATTTGGAACGTCGGGTACGAATACAGGCACTGTTAAATATTCGGGATATTTACTGCCATCAAAAAAATATGTATGGTTTGGGAATAATCTTAATTTACTTCCATCATAGTCTTCTGGCTGGTCCTCGTGAACTGTTATTTAAATAAAAATTAGTAGAAGTCTTTCAATGTGTATATGTATGAAATCAACACTAATGTTCATACAAATAATGTTGCACCTTTGAAAGCTGGTTTTGTAACAGATGACATTAATGGACACCGTTTATGTCCATTCCCATTCCATGGACCAGGTTTAATTGTGTTCTCTTTGTGAACTGTATCCTCTACTGGAACATGGTCGAGTATACTAGAACTTTTCATATCACCAGGAATGTCATCCTATTAAAAATATTCCAATGTAGATACTCATTGCCAATCTTTTCATCGTTAAATATCTTTCTATCTTTTCATACCTGATATATATGTACTCTGGAATTTGCATTATGCATCGCCGACGGAATTTGCGGGACAGTACCAGGATAGTGTTCACGAACTCGATGTCCGGTACGTACACTACTAACCTTTTTCCCAGCTTTTATTGCTCTTAAGGAGCTAAAAGCTTGACGTTGTTCGAGTAGTGATCTTTCGCTACGGTCGTCAGTATGACCCAAGGTTTTACGTGCAACAGCAAGTTGAAAATTCCTGAAAAAAAAGATAGAAAATTTAATAAGACTGATAGCATTAAAAATTTATTTTAGCACTTAAACCCTGTGATCTGTACTTATGAGCATAATCCAATTCTTCCTGAGGTTCTGCTTTGGCTGACAGACCCATTAAATAAACCTTATCCGCACGTTTATAGTCTTCCATCTGTTCCAATTCAAAAGCCCATGCTCTATATGTATCTGCAACCATAGTCCCAATTCCATTGTTGTATAAAAGTTGATATAATTCTAATGGATTTTTCTGCATACTGATCTGGAATCGAAATATCTTATTAACTTCCATTCTTGTAGGAGTACAATAGAAAATACTGTCATAAGTCCTTACATAATTAATCCAAAGACGTATATATCTACGATCCTGATGATACTTGGTCTCTTTTTCAAATATCGATAAGCATTGTTGCAAAAGTTTACCAATGTGTGACTCATGGCCACTTTTTGGATAACTCTGCTCTACCCACAATATATATTCATACCAATTTTCTAAAGGATCGTCTCCCTCATAATTTTTTATCGCAGCTTCATACATTCTGCGAATATGTATATGTATACAAATTAATTTTCAATTAATTAATTAATAACCTATAATTTATGAAAATTGAAGAAAAATGACAATAATCTCAATTCTACATACTGTCTTTCCTGAAGGAGTAACTGTTGAGCATCCACATCCTCTTGTGCTCTTAATGCAGTCCCCAGCTGTGCAACATTTCTACCATAACGCAATGGTTGAATGTTTTCCTTGGAACGTGCTATGGCTGTTGCAGGATCCATTTTTAACACTATATATTCTTAATGAAACTATTTTATATTCTGAAAAAAAGGAGAATTCCTTTTCCAGAAAAAACATTCGAAAGGGAGAACTTAACATAATTGATAAATGTGAACTTTATCATGCTTTCGTACTATCACTAAAAAATCTGAGACATCTCATTTAACGAGATATAAACATTATACTAAACTCTAAACTGACGAATAATGGTGACATTAAACAAAAAAAACACTAAGTCGAATTATCCTTTAAACTACATCTTTCTCAATAAATCACGACTACTATAAACGATGAAAAATATTCAGGGCAATTTATTCGTTGTTTGAGGTGTTACCTGTCAGATTTCAATGTTTTTCTGTACCTTTAAACTGTTCGACGAATATAGACGGAACAACGATAACGTATATTCGCGAGGGTATATAATTAAGTGGCTTTTAAAAATACTGCCGTAAAAAATGTTATAAATTAGAAACGGTAAAACCGAGAAGGTGCTAAACGATCGTACAAATTAAAGGAAAGTATACGATTAATCGATCATTTAGAAAAAAAAGTTTTTTATTCGCATGTTTAACGTGCATTTAAAACAGAGCCGCATCAGTTCGGGGCGAGCCAATGCTTCATGATGCATAGAGTTCAATATAACGCAAACAATCGTGCGAATCATTAAACACCAGAGCGAAGCGTAAGTTCTGTTTTCATGCGAAAACGCTTACCTTTCGCACGTATCAAAACTTTGCATAATACTCTTTGAATAACGGCGGACCTTCGAATTGGAGCAGATCTAGTCTGGATAACTCCAATAAGGACGCTATCGGTCTAGGTTACGTTAGTCTTCCATTTAACGGCTACAGGCCACCAACGGTTTTTCCACTGTCTTCTGCTATGCTGTGTGTCTCAAGTGATGCAAGAGTTACGTTTCGCTGACCACGAATTTTAATTCGATCAGTTCTGTACGCGAGAGAATCGAGAACCGAAACAAAAGCAAGTTCACGTAGCTTAATACAGTTTCCACGTGAATCCTTATTGAGAATTACCATTAACACAGAATCCCCAGGATTTTCAATTTTATTGAACAATTATGAAAGTCGGACACAGCAAAAAATCGTGGCTATGATTATTGCCCGGTTTCCCCTTTTTAAGTATCGTATAATAAGAAAAGCTGCTGCGAGGATATCATACCTTTTATTACTGTATCAACAAATGGTGCTTCACTGAGGCTCATCCTATTCAAAAGTATAATACTTTCTACCCTTGTTACCGTTGCATGTCCACCTTTACACTACGAATTCAGGCGGGCATTTGAATTTAATATTGCATGTTATAATTTACGAATATTTATTTCATAATAATTAATTCCTTCGTTGAGTTACTGTAACAGAACTCGTTACAAGAATTGGCTTTTTAAGCTACTGGTGTTACGAATTTCTAAGTTACTGAATTCTAATAGATAATTAAATTCATCTTATATATAATCTATAATTTTACACGCACAAAGGTTTGAAATTTTGAATTAATATATTTGGAAAAACAATTCCGTTGCAAGTTTCAGGAAGTAAGTGATATTTGTAATGACACGTGGGGAAGGTTTAGAATATAAATTTATTTGTATTATTTTATAATTGTCTTATTGAAATCATAATCTTTTCATAGTAATTCGACTAAAATGTGTCAATGAAATATTTCGATATTCTCGTTAATACCATAGAAGTACGTATATTGCCCGGTATGTGGCTCCATAAAACGAGTATTGTATTTTTTTAAATATTATTATTAAATTTTGTTCAGTGGTAATCTTAAAAAGATATAAAGAAATTTTATAAAATGCAATATAAAAGAATACAGGGTACTTGTGTTCTCGAATCTTTTTTATGGAAATCATCGAGACACGAGTAGCGAATGTAAAAGATATTTGGGTATATGATTCTTTCGCGTTTCAAAGTAGACTGTCAATTTAATAATAGTTTCGCATTGGATAATGTTTACTTTGCAGATCTCAGCTGGTTCCTATCAGGTGATTTTGACATTCTTATCTACTCTCAGATTAAAATGAAATCATCTGTTACAACATCGTTCGCATCGTACGCTCAGGACGGGGGACTAGAAGTATACATAGAACCCATGCGCTGGTGGAACTTCTAGTTTTAGACGGCTGTGATAAAGCCTTTTAAATAACTTTTATCGTTTCACCCTCGAAATAGAAACATCAATGCATTTTT
Organism: Nomia melanderi; assembly: GCF_051020985.1. Lineage (NCBI taxonomy): Eukaryota > Metazoa > Arthropoda > Insecta > Hymenoptera > Halictidae > Nomia > Nomia melanderi. The sequence continues at coordinate 29,656,635 of NC_135000.1, read as the reverse complement.
CTTGATAAATAAGGACGTTAAAGGTGGGTCGCTGTTGTTGCACACTGAATCGAGAAGAAACGAATGGCTTAATCGTGACGCAGCGTTCGAAATTCCATAAAATTGTTTACGAAACGTCACATCGAAATGCTTCGTTTACACTTTCCTTGTATAAAATATTCGAGTCCGCTGCGTTTTCCTTCGGACAATCGCAAATAGTTCTACCTTTTCATTTTCTGTAAACTATTTAATAAAAGACTCGCATAAAACTGTACTAACCAAAAAGGGGGATTATAGCCATTGTCTTTGCACATTTATCGAAAATTCGACATCAAATGTTCATCGTTAGTGACATCTCTTAATGGATTTTTTATTTAATTAATTAATGTAACGTCAACGTCGTTCGTTTACAGTATATTTTTAATATACATATATATGTAAATAGTAGAATGTATTAGGTTATGAAATTACTTTTCAGTGTACACACATATGTACTTCGTGTATTGAATGAGATATTTTAAATACTTAATTAGATATTTACTTTCATAGAGAATAAAGAACTGTATTCTTTGTGTTATAGATGTCAAGCAAAGAATATGACAGTGAGATGGATTATTCCGACTCTGATTGCGGAGATCCAGGCTATGAAGACTATTACAATGTTCAACCGTGGGGTGGTGAAGTTGACAATGACATAGATCCTGATCAAAATAGAAGGGATCCAGAATATGCTATATACGATTGCTTACAAGTTGAAGAAGTGGAAAGACTTTTAAACGAAAATGTTGAAGTGTTAAGTAATAGTCTTCATATAACACCATCGTTAGCCAAAGTTTTATTACACGCACACAATTGGGCATTACAAGATATCATCGTAAAGTACAGAACCAATGCTTCCAGTTTGTTAATTGATTCAAAAATAAAACCAATGCATCCTTCGGATTCAGTGCCGGGATTAAAAGGTCAAAGGGGTGGATTGTGTTTAGTTTGTGTTACAGTTTATCCTGCTGATAAACTAATGTTTTCCACATTAACATGTGGTCATTCATTTTGTAAAGACTGTTGGTGTATGCATTTTGAAGTACAAATAACTCAAGGTATTTCTACAGGTAAGATCATTAAACAAGTGCATACAGTATATTATAGAAACATTTAAGTAATTTTGAGGATTGAATATAAGATTCAATTTAGAATCAACACATTTTCTTTTAATAAATATTTTAATTTTCACTAGGAATAAGCTGTATGGCACAGGATTGTGATGTGTTAGCTCCTGAAGATTTTGTTTTATCTTTACTTACAAAGCCTAACATGAAAGAAAGGTATCAACAATTTGCTTTCTGTGATTACGTGAAATCTCATCCACAACTAAGATTTTGTCCTGGACCCAACTGCCAAATAGTTTTGCGTTCAAAGGAACAACGAGCCAAAAGAGTTATATGTACATCATGTAAAACTATATTTTGGTATGCATTCAAACTTGTAACACATATGTAGGAGTTTATTCAGTTTTTCATTCATATTGTAAAAATTTCAGCTTGAGATGCGGTATGGACTATCATGCACCTACTGACTGCAATACAATTAAGAAATGGTTAACAAAGTGTGCAGATGACTCAGAGACAGCTAATTATATTAGCGCTCACACCAAAGATGTAAGTTTACAAATCAAATGTGTATGCACAAATGTATTACATTTTAGTAACCAATATTCGTTTGCAGTGTCCAAAATGCCATATTTGCATAGAGAAGAATGGTGGTTGCAATCATATGCAATGTTATAACTGTAAGCATGACTTTTGTTGGATGTGCCTTGGAGATTGGAAAGCGCATGGAACTGAGTACTATGAATGCTCCCGCTACAAAGAAAATCCTAACATTGTTCATGCAAGTATTCATGCACAGGCTCGAGAAGCTCTTAAAAAGTATCTTCATTATTACGAAAGGGTAAGCTTGAATCTGTTTATGAAATATGCATAATTAGAAGAATTTTATTTTAAATCCCTTTTGTTCTAACATTTTATTAGTGGGAGAATCATAGTAAATCATTGAAGTTGGAAGAGCAAACATTGAAGGGAATAAAAATGCGGATAAATAAAAAAGTGATGAACGCAAGTGGAACTTGGATTGATTGGCAGCATTTGTTCGAAGCTGCCTCACTTTTGGCACGCTGCCGTTACACTTTGCAGTACACTTATCCCTATGCTTACTATATGGAACCTGGACCGCGTAAAGAATTGGTACAGCTTCATTTAATACAATCAAAATTATGAGACGTAGAAAATCAATCATTGTACCCTGAAAGCTAACAACCTGCTTTTATTTTCAGTTCGAGTACCAGCAAGCTCAACTGGAAGCAGAAATAGAAAACTTGTCTTGGAAGATAGAGCACGCGGAAACGACGGATCGCGGAGATATAGAAAATCAAATGGACATTGCTGAGAAGCGTCGTGTCACTTTGTTAAAGGACTTCCTCGAGGTGTAAGCATTCGTTGGACATGTAATGTGTTCTGTAATCACTAACATCTTTTTTACATTCAGGCCAAACTTGTAAAGCGATTGCCGTTTAGTTTTTGAAGCGACTACTCATATATTCCAAGAAATAATATTTTCTATATAGTACGTACTAGGTAACTATTCGACATTAAGAAGACAGGACGCAGGACATAGAACAAAAAGTTTTAAAAACTAGAAAGAAGAAAGATAACGTTTCCCAGAATTCAATAACTTTTTTTTTCCCCCTGTTAAATTGTAGCGTTTAACAGAGAGATTCGTCTACCTATATCGTAAATAACATTTTCAAAATGAAATGTTAGGAACTTCAATGATCTAAAGAAAGAAAAAAAAAATGTCTCGATTTACTTCTAATTGATATGCTGACTTATTTATGTAATAATACATAATGTAAAACTCCATTGGTGCATGAAAAGAAATTAGTATCAAAGAGAGAAGGAGAATAGGAGAATAGGAAAGTATTAATTGTACCGACTGACTGTTAAAATTTGTTGTATAGTGTATATTAATTTCCTAGTCTAAGAGTATTTCCGGAGATATTGTAAACGATGCAGCGCTTTCCTCGAAATTCGACATTCAGGAATTAATTTTATCGACGCTTATACCGCAATGTCCGCCAACCGAACACAGTGACAATTTTGAATGTGCGAATACTTCAAATACGGTGTACCTTCGAACGATTATCACTTTCGAATAACGGGTGTTCGATGGATTTTCATTTTTTAATTAACATTTTCTTTTCAAGTATTGCTGCTATTTAAGATACGTTTTAGTACTGGCAACGTATAAAACAGACGAGTAAATGGAAACAGATAGCCTAACAAATAATTAGGTACCGATAAGTTGGTACCTTTTGCCGTGTAAATATTGTGGTAATATAAAAGGATGTGACGTTTTCTATAATTAGTGTGTAAGATGTATGCAACGATCCAAGACATCTGCGACGAACGTAGCCGTAATCGAGCATTAATTCTTTGTAAACTATTTAAACACGATACGTTAGAATAGGGATGATATTCTACGAGAGAACGACGATCGTTTGTCGATGAATCTTGTTACAGAGTAACGGCCACGGCGCCAAACTGAATGTAACAACCACTGTGTCACTAAGAGAAATAAACTTTATCGCAAATCAATTGAAACGTATCTCGCGATACAATTATCTCGGTGCACCTAATTATCCACTCTTATTCTTCCAATTTCTAACCTAATTTTTATGCTACTATTTTATATTCATACGCAACGCAATCAACGATCATCTTTTGCCATTTTCTGTCACAAGAAACTAATAAATGCAGAATTCCTGATTAATTCGTATATTTCAAATTTTATTGTATATCGTTATCGTTACATACATAAAGTTACATATAAATCAGGATTTTCAGTTCGAACGTTTTTCCTTCTTACAGTTTCGAAGACTTTCAAATTTCTGATCAGGATCTTGGCGCGAAATCGTTGCCCCGTTCGACTATTCAAATTTTCAAAATGGCGCTGCCGATTGATTGTTACGGTTAGAGAAGACACCGTGGAATCGCGATGCGTATATATCGCGAAAATATCGAAGTATCGACGGATCAGCGAGAAGAGCGCTGCTCCCCTCCGTGAGCTGTTAGAGAAAACTCCGTATTGCTGTCAGTGGTCGACGAACGAAGTGTTCAGTCGACAGAGGGAAAACATCGTAAGAATAGGCTGATTACAGTGCCGCTCCGTATGACAGACGGAGCTGTCATATCCAGCGAGAACGTACCTTTATCCCTGAAACCTTCGAAGACATTGGCGCAACAATGGCGATGGGCAAAGGGTTTCGCGTCTACGAAAAACTAAAACCACCTAGTCCTCATTCCCTTATACTGGAGCAACGAAATCGAAAAGAGACTGTCCTGTTCGAGGCGCAAGCTGTAGCCGTTCTTTGTGAGTCTTTTTCGTTTACCAATAATAATGTTTCTCTGAATCTCCACCGATCCCGTGCAGTTTCTCCGTGCTTTCCTCATTTGAAATGCACGAACCGGTACCTGTCAAACGTGTACCTTCAGTTTTTTTATTCGATACCTTTTTATCTGATCTCGCGAAAATTTTCTTTGTTATTGTTATCTACGTTTCGCGAATTATCATTGACGATTGTATTTGATATTACAGCTGCCGAGGAAACGGAATCTTTGAAAAGCAAATACACAAAATTATTAGATGCCTACGGATGCTTAGGTGTATTGCAATTGAATGCTGGAGAGAATACATTGTTGTACCTTGTTCTTGTTACTGGCTGTTTCTCGGTTGGTAAAATAGGCGAATCGGAAGTGTTCAGAATCACTCAAACACATTTTGTACCGTTACATTATACACAAGGCAATGAGGATCGGGTGTCTGAAGTTAGGAAGGTTCTTAATTCCGGTACATTCTATTTCTCATGGTCCCCTGGACTCCAAGAGTCTCTTGATATTACTCTTAGTGCACAGAGACGGTGCAAAGCTACAACGACTGATAACAGATTTTTCTGGTTTGTATTATGCGTACGATGCAGCGTATAGAACAAAATAAACTTTGATGTTGCAATATTAATCTCATTGTATGATACCAGGAATCGAATGTTACACATACATTTGCTGAGGTATGGAGTAGACACCAGTCATTGGTTACTTAAAGCTATGTGTGGTAGCGTGGAAATTCGAACTGTGTACGTTGGCCACAGACAGGCACGCGCTGTCCTCATGTCTAGATTAAGTTGCGAACGCGCAGGCACCAGGTACATTTGTATGCTCATAATGGTATCATTAGCAATGAGTGAAATAAATCATTACAATTCTTTGAGGATAGGAGACAACTGTTTCACATTTATCATATTTCTTATCGATACACTTTATGGGAGGGGATTATAAAGTAACATAATACGCATGATAATTTTAAATTAATCTATGTATTGCATTACAATACTGGTTTTTTATCTAGGTTTAATGTCAGAGGAACTAATGATGATGGACATGTAGCAAACTTCGTAGAAACAGAACAAGTCATATATTTAGACAATGAAATAACTTCTTACGTTCAAACTAGAGGCTCTGTTCCTTTGTTCTGGGAACAGCCCGGCATTCAAGTTGGTTCGCATAAAGTAAAAATTTCACGCGGCTTCGAGGCCTCTGCACCAGCATTCGATAGACATTTAGACATGATCAAGCAACGGTATGGCCAACAAGTAATTGTCAATCTCCTTGGATCTAGTCTCATCGGTAACAAAGAAGGAGAGGCAATGTTGAGTCAGTTATTCCAAACTCATCACAACATGTCAGAGCATAAGGATGTGCCTCATATTCTGTTCGACTACCATCAAGAATGTAGAGGCGGCAACATGAAGAACCTCTCAAAATTGAAGGCGAAAGTAGAGAAATATTTAGAATCATTTTCATTATTCTATGCCGTTAATCATTCCGTTATGTTTGAACAAATTGGAACTATTAGAACGAATTGCCTCGATTGTTTAGATAGGACAAATTGTGTACAAACGTTCTTCGCGTTAGAAATACTCGGCAAACAGCTTGGACTGTTGAAGCTGCTGGAGAAGCAGCAGATGGTCTCCAGGTTTGAGGAGGTATTTAGGCAAATGTGGATCAACAACGGTAACGAAGTGAGTAAAATATACGCCGGTACTGGAGCGATTCAAGGGAGTTCGAAATTAATGGACGGTGCAAGATCCGCGGCGAGAACGATACAAAATAATTTATTGGACTCTAGTAAGCAAGAAGCTATCGATGTCTTATTATTGGGATCAACGTTGAACACAGAATTAGCGGATAGAGCCAGATTACTTCTACCTTCGAACATGCTACACGCACCGCCAAGCGTTCTAAGAGAAATGTGCAAAAGGTATAACGAGTATGTGACCCCGATGAATCTTAGAGTAAGTGTCGGTACTTATAACGTTAACGGCGGGAAACACTTTCGAAACGTAGTGTATAAAGATGTTTCCCTTTCTGACTGGTTACTAGATGCACCACGTAAATCAACATGTAAGTATACGCTGGGATGTACATTATTATTTATACTCCATTGAAAAATTCATTTTCATTACATCTGTGTTTCTCGTTGTAGCTCTAGTATCAATCGATTATGACAATGTTCCTGTAGATATATTTGCGATAGGGTTCGAAGAAATCGTTGATTTAAATACCAGTAATATAATGGCTGCTAGTACTGATAACGCGAAAGCTTGGGCAGAGGAATTGCAGAAAGTACTTTCACGAGACACCGAATACGTTCTGGTCACGTACCAGCAATTAGTCGGTGTTTGTCTTTATTTATTCATACGACCTGTACATGCACCTTACTTAAGGGACGTAGCCGTAGACTGCGTGAAAACTGGATTAGGAGGTGCAACAGGTAACAAAGGAGCGGCTGCTATTAGATGTGTGTTGTATTCTACATCTTTCTGTTTCGTTTGCGCGCACTTTGCTGCTGGACAGTCTCAAGTTAAAGAGCGTAATGCAGATTACGCGGAGATCACACGAAAAGTAACATTCCCCATGGGAAGAACGCTGAACACCCACGACTATGTGTTCTGGTGTGGTGATTTTAACTATAGAGTCGACATGGACAAGGACGAGATGAAAGAGATGATTAAACGAAACGAATTGGACCAAATATTACAGTACGATCAACTCAGGGTAAAGTGCCGGAAGTGTATAAATATTCTATTCTATAAGAAACTCGGAAAAAAAGAATACACTAAAACGTCACTCTTATGCGAAATTTAGGTCCAACAGGAGCAAGGGAACGTCTTCAAGAATTTCCTAGAAGGTCCTATCAATTTTGCGCCTACATATAAATATGATCTCTTCTCCGAGGATTACGATACTAGTGAAAAATGCCGACAGCCAGCATGGACCGACAGAGTTCTATGGAAACGTAGGAAACAAGTACCTGATATTGGTTAGTTTGAAATGCTTTTGAACGACGTTTATCTCCTTTCGTTTGGTATATACTCGATCGTCTTTTTAGATTCACCCTCAGACTGGAATCCAGGGAAATTAGTTCATTACGGTAGAGTGGAATTGAAACAGAGCGACCATCGTCCGGTGATCGCGATCGTCGATATAGATATTCATTGCGTCGAGCCCGAGAAACGAGAGAAAGTATTTAAAGAAGTGATAGAGGATTTAGGTCCGCCCGACGGCACCATCGTGGTGAAAGCTGTGGAGGAATCCGACGACATGGACAGCGTGTTCGACGAGAACTTCATGATGGCGTTGCTGCAAGATTTCTCGCACATCGGCGAGGTGATCCTCGTCAGATTCGTCGGCGAGACGATCTGGGTGACGTTCAGGGATGGCCAGTGCGCGTTGGCTGCAGCTAAAAAGGCCATGACACAAGTATGCGGCCAGACTTTGAAGTTGTCTTTGAAGTCGCCGAATTGGGTGCAAGTAATAGAGAAGGAGATAGAGCTGTGCAGCAACACGACCGTTGCACAGTTCACGTCGATGTCTCCGGTAAGGAGTCCCATGCACAGATTAGAACAGCTGGAAATAACGGACCGAGGTTCGCCGAGCAGAGGCAGTCCGAACGGAGTGGTTCCACCGCCTAGACCAGCCCCACCCGGTAGACCGTCTCAGCCACCGAAAAGTCCGATTCAAGATCGGAAGCAAGGGCCACGCGCTGGTGTATTCAGCGTGTTGCCTAATCAGTTTCCAGCGCCATTGTCCAGAGAAAGAACGGGAGCCGAACAAAGCGAAAGACTATCACCGGAATCAGCGATTTATGAAGAGATTTTAGATGGATCTCCTAGTTATCCTATACCAAACCGTCCGCCGCCGCCATTACCTCGCACAGACGCTTCGCAAGAACCGTCTAGCAGACCGCCTAGCTCTAAACCTCCTCCGTTGCCTCAAAGACAAGCTCCTCCTCCACCGCAACATCCGCCGCCTAGTTTACCAGCGTCGAACGTTCCGCCGCCCATACCGGCGAGAACGTCGGGAGGACCACCTATTCCAGCTAGAAATCCACATTAAATAATTCGTTGTCTCATTCCAATGCGAATCAGATCATTAGGGATCATTGTGTAGCTAATTATTTATGAATATCGTTAGAAAGTTCTACGTAAAATAGACCCGCTTCCGAGTAACGTTGTACAGCTGTTGTGTAACTTTAATCGCAAACCTCAAGTCTATTCTGTGATTAGTCGAAACTCTGTTCCCATGCACCGTGGAAAAAAAACGTATACTCCCTTCGCGCACCACTTTCCTATACATCAATATTGGACGTGTAACCGAGAGTTCGTTGAATACCTCAGATTTCATTATTATGAGTATATAATAGTGGATACGCAGAATTTAGCCGAGCGCATTGTAGAGTTTAATGGCTTCTTGATAGTCGTTGAAATGTAAACGAAATAATTATGTTAACGAATTCTATGCTGTTAAAAAGTGTCATATGAATATAATGTTCTGAGAAAGAAATTTATCGTAGTGAAAGTATTAGAAGATCATCGTTGTCACGCCCCAGGCTTGGAGGAAATGAAGCAACGATACAAGTTACGTTTCTATGATACGTTGATTTTATTCACGTGTACCTTAAAACTTGTTTACCGACCATGTATTTTTCTTGTTACATCTTACCATATTTTTCTAAACGGAAGGAATGACAAAAAAAAGAAGAAAAAGAAAAACAAAGTTTATAATCGACATAGCTTTCGAGGATCGATGAAAAGAGAAGCTTAAGTTTGTAAATTGAATGAATAAGGAAAGAGCAATACTAGAGTAATGCTAACACAGTATTCTTATAAAATACTTTCCACACAAGTATATATTCTGTGTATGAAATATGTACAACCGTTGACCAATCAATGTTTCTTTTTTGAGTTGGTAGAGAATAGCAAATATAAGAAATTGTTATAACAACATATAAAAATATTAATCAATAAACTTTCAATTTGAAGACACTGTCAGAAAGAATAAAACATTGCTATATTTATTTTGTAGTTTCATGTATTGTATTATTGTACATATACGTATAAAGATCGATACAAGATAGAAGTAAAATGAGATTCTATGTTTACACATCGAAAACAAAAAGCATTCTTAATTACTTTCCAGGAATCAGAATAATAAGTACTTAATATGCGCGCGGTAATATTCATGGAATGTTCCCCTTCTACAAGAAACCAAAAACAGAGTTTTATAAAGAGGTTCTTTTAATAGATACACAAAGCCTTTAATTTTAAAAAGACAATGGAAATATACGAATCTGAGAATGTTTGTAATTGAATTATGTATTAAATTCAAAAAAAAAAAAAGAAAAAAAAGAAAGAATGTAAATAGAGATGGCTTCAGAAAAAAATTGTCTTGTAATTGATGCATGGTCTTCAGATACATTAGATAAATTACACATGGCCATTTTATTGCTCTTCTCCATAATGTACGAAATTACAAATTTTCCTTTGTACAAATCTCACAACATGAATTATAAAAATTAAACAAAAAAAAGAAAAGACATTAACTTTTATTTAAAAAATGTATTCATTCATCTCAGTATTAGAATGAATTAATCTCAAGATCTCTAACTCTTAGCACTGTCTTGTATGGAAGGTAGAGCAATAATGACAGCCTTTCAAATGTTATTTAATAATACATATAAAAAGAATTTTATCAAATTTCATTTGTATAAATATATCCTATAGTCACAGAGAGCTGTATCTGTCATAAGAATATAAACATTCACGAAAAAGTTGAATAGCTTTGACCACAATCATGGAAATATATTTCCATTCAGTAAAAACAGAGTCTTTTTAGCGAATAAATTATATACAAAAAGATATCACTAAATTAACATCTAACTAGGTTCTGGTTAATATACTAAATACAATTGGTAGAAACCAAGTATCCTTTCATTTGCAAATAGTATCTGCTATTGTCTGTAAGAGTATAATATACTAATTTTGCGATTCTTCAAATTTTTTTTTATCACTTCAACTTAATACCAAATGTTGCATCAAGAAGTCGAATAAATTAAGAACTACCTTGTTAGAGTATAAAATATTATGAACTTCCAGTCTGAAAACGATGTTGAGGCAAATAGGATCCACTAAGTCGTTATATAATACTAAACAAAAATATCGTGAACATCGAATAAGATGCCAAAGTGTAAAATGTTGCCCAATCGGCAGATGGGATAGTATACACAGAACATTTCTGGTCCTAACAATTCTTGTTCAGTCTCTCACGTGTATCCTTCGTGTTTTTTGCATTAGTTTTTAAACCACAGACATAGATCTACCCTTTCATATTCAACAGAGTATTGGAATGTTTAACTTAGTAAGCCACAATTGCTTAAATTATTTTTGATTATGACGTCAGTTACAGCATCGAACACAAATTGAATATTAGTCGTGTCGGTAGCACAAGTGAAGTGCGTGTAAATTTGTTTCTGATCTTTCCTTTTATTCAAATTCTCGAACTTCATTTGAATATAGGAAGCACATTCTTCATACGTATTTGCACCTTTATACTCTGGGAAACAAATAGTCAAAGGACTCCTTGTGATCTTTTCCTCGAAAAGATCTTTCTTGTTTAAGAATAAAATGATCGATGTTTCAACGAACCATTTACTATTGCAAATAGAATCAAACAATTTCATTGATTCTATCATTCTATTCATCTCTTCATCTTCTGCGAGGACCAAGTCGTACCCGCTCAGAGCGACGCAGAAGATAATGGCAGTAACACCTTCGAAACAGTGTATCCACTTTTTTCTTTCTGACCGCTGGCCGCCAACGTCGAACATTCTGGCAATACGAAAAAGGAAATCTTAGTAAAGATATACAGCTACGAATTTGTAACTCCACCTAAAAACTAACTTACTTGAAATGTAGGCCCTTAAAAGAAAAATGCGTTTCCACTATTCCAGTGGTTTTCACGCGTGTTCTGAGAACATCTTGCTGAGTTGGAATGTAATTAGGTTGAGCTATGCGATCTAAGGCATTAAGATAATACGCTGCAGAATCGTTGATCTTGTATTCTCTGCTACGCGTATAGCAAAGCTGTACCCCTGGGTCTTGCCACAACCGTTTCATTAACAGCACCAGCTCCCCGGTAAGTTCACCTTCTTCCGCTGCAGAAGCTAGAGTAAAAAATTGGCGTGCTATGTCCTAGAACACAATAAGATCGTGCCGATACCAATATATTCTGCGATACAATAACATATGGTACATTCTTCCCAAAAAACTACGATACCTACCGCTTTATTAGGGTCCACAAAATCGATTCTAAGCTGTCCCATGGCTCTAATTATTGCCATTAGACTCTGAATTGTGTTACTGTATACTACAGGCTTATACTGTTCGCATTCCTCCTTGTTATAGCCGGTCTCATGAATAATTTTCATTTGTTTTACTACAGTGGACTTTCCTGACTCCCCCGCTCCTTAAAATTCAAAAGAACAAAACAATTACACAAATTGCATAGTTAACCTATTCATCTCTCATTCAGCATAGCATACATTCCATCCTCCATTCTTCTCTCTTTTTTCTTATCCATCTAACCGCGAGTAACAGCAATTACGAGTATCATACAGCAACTCGAGAGTCACCCAGGGATCAAGCGAAGGAAAACCGTCGCGTTACCGATATGAATCACGCGAGCCGATGATTCAAGTTTTCGGGAAAATCGCCCGCGCTCCGTTTCCGCGATTGCGCAAATCCGATGATCGACGGGTGCAGCGGTGAGAATACTGGCGCCGCGAGGGGGGAGGAGCCCCGTTTAAAATAAAAATCTCGCCGAAATGTTTAACAAGCTAGGCGGAGGCCCGCCGAGGAACAAGGACAGAGAAAAACAGAAATTGCTCCGTGTTCCTGCGGCGACACGACCGTTCGGTGCAAGACGGCTCGTTTCGTTACGAACGGAATCGAAGCCTCCAGAGGGAAGAAGAAGGTAGATTTCTGACGGGCATACGGGACGAGAGTATCGGTGACAACGGATGTACGCTCCAGCGTGAAACCGGTGGCTAAACGGGCGGTAGGATACAGAAGGAAACAACAATGTCCGGATTACCGAGCAGCAGAAGTTTGACCTCGCTGGAGGCTCGTTCGCCATCCGCTCTGAGATCCTTGTCGATCTTCTTCGATCTTTCCGCGGCTTCTTTCTCGCCGGTGGTGCTCACCGCGCAGCCCATCCTCGCCGACGGTCCTCTCTCTCGCTGGCTGCTGGAGGTGGAAGAACGAGGGCACCATGCACGGCGGTCTCTCTTTCACGGACCCCTCGAAATAACGCAGTCGGTTTTATTTCCACCGCGCGCCGTACAGCACCGATATTCCACCGAGTCTAATGACACTTGTTGCACGGACGTGTGGGAACCGCCCGCACGCGGTTGCCCTCGCATACACGCACCGATCGGATACGCACCCGCACACACTGGCACGCACGACGACGCACGCACGTAGCCGTTCCCTTTGCTCTCGCTACTCGTGTGTATTATCGCGCGATATATGCATGCACATATATGTCCTTTTTTTTCTATATACACACATCTATATATACATACATATATATATATATATATATATGTATACAAGTGTAGATCGAGCGAGACCCCGTCGCCCGCTTTCTCGTCGAACGCGATGACAATGGCCCGAAAGTTCTTGCGCTCCGCAGACACAACCAACCCCAATATGATAATACCTATGACCGGCACCGTTCGCCTTTGCTCCTCGTAAGTCCCCGTGCGGCCCGCTGCCGACAGACACCGAGATCGGGATTCGCGGAGATCCTTTGATCGGGATCCATGAGCCAATCCGGCACACGATCTCGAATGAGATATCCACCAATCGCGAGCGCCGTGTCGCGCTCACCAGAAGATCGTTTTGACCACTTTGGCGCCATCTAACGGGCGAAACGAACGGTTAGAGAGATCGAGTAGAACGTCGAAGGATCTCGCGTCTTTGGACGTTTCGAGATCGATGGCCGTGCTGCTTTGTTTTGGGCCCGCGGGCCCCACGATTTTACAAGTTCCGACGGCTATGATGGATTCCATGTCGCAGGGGAATGTATTTGTGATTATTTGTTTTTTAAGCCCATGGTTTTTAGGGTTAGACTCTTTAAAGATGGACGGCGAGTATTCCAGGGAGGAGGACCTGGATCCGGCAAGTTCTCGACTGTTTCTCTTCGTAGGGAGATTTTAGTTGAACCGTTTGAGTACCAGCGATCGCGCTTCTGTGTTAGATTGCCTAAGTGCCATTCTATCGGTTCGTAGAATTAATTTTATTTATTTCCTTCCTTTGAATTATTCATTTTTGGCTTTGTTATTGTCTGCTTAGAAATGGAAAAACGCGGTATTTACAATTTTTTAATGTAAAAATAGAAAAGTGCCATTCAGTTTCCGAACTGAAACGAAAGAAGAGCGATGGTGGTTCTTTGTTGTACTAAGTGCCATTCTGTCGGTTCGTAGAATTAATTTTATTTATTTGTCTTCCTTTGAATTATTCATTTTTGGTTTTGTTATTTTCTGCGTAGAAATGGAAAAAGGAATGATCTTTTAATGGGAAAATAGAAAAGTGCCATTCAGTTTCTGAACTGAAATAGAAAGATTTAATCGTTTGGGAAAATCGATGGACTCTAATGTTTATTTGACATTTTCTAGATAATACAGGAATATACGTAGAGGCTGTAAGAATGAATTTCATCAGCTTAAGGTGATTTCCCGCCGAAAGATAAACTGTTCACCGCGTACTTATATTCGGCATGCATACGCAGGAGCGCATAGGGTGCAGAACAAGTCCCAAAAACGAAACCCACCAAACCTGTATAACACTTGATCTTTATTCTATGGGGAATAGAGGGTCCCCACCGGAAGTTGTGTAGGACCTGTTCAGTACAAGGATGCAACTTTTTCTATGAAATTTATAGTAAGGAATAAGTTATTAAATAATAACAAGCTATCAAGTAAAAAGAAAAATATTAAATGAACATAATAAAGTCGATTTGTTATTCATTCGTTTTATTATTTAATAACTTTATTGGATCTACGATCGAGTAACACGAGACCACCGTAAAATCTTTAATATCATGGATCTCGAAGCTACAACGATGAATCATTCTTCATTAACCAGTTGACTGTGGAATTTACTTGGAAAAACCTCTGGTTCTCGCAATAAGATAAAAAAATGGAGCGTGTACTCGCCGAACGCAGGACGAATACGCGTAGAGTATATTTTAAAGATCAAAGCGAAACAAAGAATTACATGTTTACGTGAAAAACTAAAGAATTCATCGCTGGAGGAATTAGTACCGTGTCGAGCTTTACGACGACGTGTATACTCGTCAAACACAGTTAATTGGTTAAAGAAAAAGCAAATCGTCACTCTCGATACTTACCATTTCCAGAGACAAAGCCGTTCCCTTCTCGAGCCCGATTCGAATTTAACAGCACCCGTTACATTGTTTACAAAACAATACTCGATACAATGTTTGTGTACCTATCCGATGATCCACAACCGGTGGTTCGGATCAGTTGAACCGGTAAGTCTCTCCGCGATTAGACGAACCGGTGCCGTAGGATTATGGCACCCTTAACGATCCTCGTAAGTTCAACGACAATCTATCCGTGTATAATTGCGGGGAACAAAGAAATATTCTTCAACTCTCGTTAAAATTCTCGTGGCTTCAGCTTCTTCTCGGTTGCGCCGCCGTTCCCGCCGTGGACAGTTCGCTGCACGACCAGTTGGATGAGCAGTTGAAGCAAACGAAAATCGAGATAGCCAAGCTCTATTTTCAAGAATCGCCGCCAGGTAAACGCGATCCGATCGATGAATATGTATTTAACACTGTGTAATGATTCACTTCTAATTTTGTGTCGATATCACTATACATTCCTTGCGATTTAGAGGACCTGTTATCCTTGTATCCGCAGAAATTAATTCTTCAGCGACTAATACAGATGTTTGCAATACTTGCGAAATAGAAATTCTGAAATGGGTGAACTAGTAGTCCTGGCGTTGACATTTTAACCCTTTGCACTCGGGAGGTGACTCTCTTTAACCTGGTCTATTGATGTGACTTCAAAGTTACACGGGCTTATAGAGGGTTAACGCGTTAAAAGATCTAATAAACACAAACCTTTCGATAATCGATGAGAAACGAATCTAATAGGAGCAATGTGTTTCATTCTTCGGTATTGAATTTACAGTTCAGAAAAAGTTGTACGACGTGCAATGGAACAGTCCATGGAGGAAGAGCTTCGACAAGGAACGGCCCTTCGTCGTGAACGCCTTGAACAAAATATTCTTCGTCGAAGGGAGCCGCGTCGCAACGTTCCCCGCTGATTCGCTACCTTCGGATCGTACGTCGTTAGGGGAAGTCAATTTGCGGCGTGACAATGGTTCCATTAAATTCATCAGAGTATGCGAACTAACGCGGCGATTTCTTTTTTTTATCTTTTTACTGGATTGTGTTATATTAACGGTGGCACAAACGTAGCGATTTCCTTGTGCCCTCCTTCTTGGATCCTGTACACCGTATATTTTGTTTACCTAATAATTCACCATAATTGCTGTACCATAATTGCTATACTTGCTTCACCGGTAGTATTCACAGCAAACGAGTATAGTAAACCGAGGCGAATCGGATCACAGAGCGAATCGAGATAAGAATCCAGTTCACATTTGCTGCAAGAATAATACTCACTTCTTGCCTTCCATTTGCGAATGAAAAATTAAAACATTCTTTCTCACTTTCTATGCTTAACACGTTCCATGTACAATATGTTAATATTTTATTAAAATGTGGCACGACGTTAACCATTTACGGTCCGAAGTGCTCTTGATTTCTCACTTTGAAGTTCACGTCGACGTTAGTTGATTCAATTACAGCTTAATATGACGTTCTATTTATTTATTCAAGAATATTTAGGACTGCTAAGGGTTAATGTTCAAGCATGAACACTATGCTGTCCACACGTGTAATCAGGAATCTTTCGTTCGGATCATTGCCGCCGAGGATTTCTCGAGATTTCCGAGAGATCATCGAACGTCAAGTTTCACTAATCTCAATAGTTCTCAATACTGTCTCTCCATTTTCGCAAAATTTCGATAGCTTCGCACGCGACACCACGCTGGATGGCGTAGCGTTAACCCTTTGCACTCAAGAATATTCTCAATAAATACTCATTATCTTCTGATGAAATATCAATGATATATTTCACAACTAACATAAAGAAATACCTTGCATAAATTGAGTAACAGAACTATTTCGATGTTCCATTTGTAGATGCATCATATAAAAATTGAACATTGAATTCTAAACTTCATCATTTTCATGGGTCAAATCTCTCGAGTGCAAAGGGTTAATTTCTTCGTCGAACAGAAAGCGATTCGACTCGCCTCGGTCTACCCTAATCGAACACAGTCGATGGAGAAACAGGCTTTCACTTGTACTTCCGTGTGCGATGAAGCTCGTCGATCCCTGTGAAATCCGGATTTCAAGAGAAAGAGGAACCGATCGTTCCGCTCGCTCTTGAATGTTTCATCGAGCTCTATTGCTCTAGCTAGTTCCGTCGAGCGGTTGACGACGCGCCGATGTTTATCGCGTCCACAATAGAATACCGTTCACACCGCAAATCCACCGAGCGTTCTAGACAATGCCCGTTCTCCATTGTCTTATATTCATAAGATTCAGAGGATTCGTTAATCCCGGTTTATTAGAACGAGGATGATAAAAGAGAATTGATCATCCCGCGTCACGAAACAATATTCGCAGAGCGTCGTGTGGAAGACAGTGCTCTATCTGCTGGTTTGCTACTCGTCGGACGCGCAGAGCAGTCCGTGCGACTTGTACACGGGAGCGGAAGGCCTCCGATTGAAACACCGGCAAACCATTCAGCACAAGGGACTGCCGATGGACGCCAGCTTCTTTGTCCGCGAGAATCGTCTTTATCTCGTGGTCGCCGACAACTCGGGGTGGTTCGCTGTGCCATCCTTGTAAGCTGTTTCAATCGAACTTAACGCTAAAACCACCGAGCACTTCGATTGACTTTTGAAAATTTCGCTATAGAAACTCCAAGAGTGCGTCTGTTCAGTCTTTAATTGATTTACAATTCAATTTGCATGGTGCTAAATGAGTTTCTTTAATGATTTCTCAGAGAAACATTTGTTACCTTCCTAATAATTGCAAAAAGAAGACATCATGGGTCATTTGACCCCTCTGGTAGTTTTAGCGTTAACCCTTTGCACTCGAGAGTGGATTCAACCCAAAGAAATGATGAAATTTCAGATTCAATATTAAATTTTGTATAATGTTTCAACACATGGAACATCAAAATATAGTTCTGTCATTGAATTTACAGAAGGTATTTTTTTATGTCAGTTGTAAAAAGTATCATTGATATCTTATCAGGAAATAATGAATATATCTTGAGAAAAATATTCTCGAGTGCAAAGGGTCGACCCTGGCAATATGGACTGTTAACACGTTGAATGCCATGGGGTCACCGGTGACACCCAAGCAAATCGAATTACTACAATTCACTCAATTAAACGATGATCATTCGCAAACATTTTTATATTATAAATAATGCTACCCATTGCGGTGACATTCAGCTGGATGAACGTGCGAATAATAATAACCCAATTCAGTCACATGATTTAATATTTTCTTTCATTTTGTGTATTTTGCTCTATGAAATCGTGCGGCGTTCAACGTGTTAAGCAAAGTACAGAAAATGGAAGGATAATATTAAATCATTCGATTGAATTGCCTTATTATTGCACTTGTAGCATTGTTTATAACGTAGAAATGTGAAATACTTGTTCTGAATGAACTATGGTAATGAACTAGAGTATCTTAGAATATAATATTAAATCATTCGATTGAATTGCCTTATTACTGCACTTGTAGCATTGTTTATAACATAGAGATGCGAAATATTTGTTCTGAATGAACTATAGTAATGAACTAGAGTATCCCAGAATTTCTTCAAATCTTCAACTGTAATAGAAAATCGATCTCGATCGTGAAAGGTCCATATTGCTGGCCACGTTGGTCATCGAAAATTCTCCCAACAGAATAGGGGATGATTCGAGAGTCAACTCTTTTCTGGACCGATTCGACGAATTCTGAAGCTAGTTCTGTGGCGCAGGATATACCATTGGAGAGGAACGTACATGGATACGGTGGCGGAAGCGCTAACCACCGCCGCTGTTTCGGTGGCCACGTTCAAGCACAGGGACTCGACTATCATAGTGTTCGCGCAGAACAGTCAGCTGGTTCCTAATATCGGTTCCGTGGTCTACGAGTTCAAGGAAACCGGCGCGAGCAGGATACAGTTCCTGCCGACCGTCGACCCCGTCTCCGTTCATTACTACGATCACGCGGGCTTCAGTTTTATTTTCCTAATGAACAAACGGAAACCGAGCAACCTGTTCTGGTGGGATGGTGCGTTTCTCCCTTTAACCGCCTATTATCTCCTATTCTCTAAACGGAACGGAACTATTTTCCGATCGCCTTTTTTCAGGGCAAGAACTGTTGGATTGGCAGCAAGTTCCCGAGATCAGTGCACCGAGCTCGATCCACGTAGCGGCTGTGAACGGTGACACCTTTTTCCTCGTGGGCAACGCCGTAAGCTCAACGATCCTCGTTCTTATCGCTAGGTTTACGGAACCCGTCGATTCGACGGATATTGAATTTTTTAAACATTATACAGTAACAGTTCAAGTCGATTTTCATTCGTGCGATTGGTTTTGAAGCTACAATTTCCGCGATTTATATAAACGAACGCGTAGTTTTCGAAAGTGTAGAATAAACGTCCGTAAATCTAGTGTTATTAACACTTCGACTGCCAAGTATACGCTCATCGAAACTCCTGCGCAATCAGAGTAATTTTCTTAACACGTCCCGTGCCGTGGGGCGTGTATCACCCACGCTGAATTTTCCGTTCAGACCGAAAATGAATTCTCATTGAAATACAAAGAACTTTTTCAGAATTTAGTGTAGAGTCAAAGATAGGTATTTTAATATCATATACTGTGTTTATTTAATTTTAATTGATTGTGAAAGTGAGGATCGTATACGCCCCATACGGCCTGAACGGGAAGTCTTAAGAAAATGGTCCGGAACGTGTTAATAACGCTGAAACTAAATCAATATTCTTCGTAACGATTGCTCTACTATCTTTCTAGTATCTCGCATCTAACAGAATTCGGTTTGTTCATCACCGAGAAAAGTGATGTTTAAGTTTATGTGAATCATGGTGTCACCCGAATTCGGCGAATACGACAGTTTTGTAATTGCTGAGTTGCTTCGTAATCTTTATTGTTTCTTCATCGTCGTAGAACCAGTTGCAACTATACAAATTCGAGAACGCGTCGGAATGCGCCCTACTGAGTTCAACGAAACTGTTGGATGGAGAAGCAGTGGTCGATGTTCAAGTTCGAACAGAAAAGTCAAAGGCGACCGCGGCCCTGGTCACCGTGAACCGCGATGCTGTCTATTCCGTGGCCTCGTGGGAGGTGGACATCAAAGAGATCCCTTCCGGTTGGATTTTATCTTACTCTATAATCCTGCAGTCTTTCGTCTAATGTTTCTGTTAATGAAATATCGTTTCCAGATCAGTTGACAGAGGAGCCTGATGTTTTGTCCGAGCATTTGTTAGATTTGGTGAAAGTATTGGAGCGAAGGATGTCGCTCGCGGATGAAGCGCAGTCCTCGTGGCCATCTTTGGTCCCGGCGGATGAAAATCTAACATCGTCCCATCCTGTGATCATTCCAAATTTGATCTTGGAATCAGGGATCGTGGAGAACATCAATTTCTTCGTCTCTGGGGACGTGATTGCTCCCCGCGACCTTGAGGCAGGGCTAAACGATCTAGTTCACGAGATCGATGAGACGCTGATGATGTCTGAGAACCTTTTAACGACAGACAATATAAACTCGTTCTCTGGTAATCTTGTCGTCAGCGACAGTGCCTTCATGGAACAGTTGGAAATTGATAAGATCGAGATCGACTTCCTGAACGACGTTGCTGTTCGGCCGAACACTGAGTCGAACGTGGCGGGAGGATCTTCGGCCTTGCGTGGGAATACCGTTGAACACGATATCGAAATCGAGTCCCTTTGCGGCGTTCCGTTTAAGTGTAAGATCGATGTTTATTGCAAAATTTATTGCGATCGAGGTGTACCGTTACAGAAGCCGATGTTTCAGACTGGGCATTGAACAACGGATCATCCGGAATGGAGATAAACCTAGAAGCAAGCGACATCGAATTTTCCAATGACACCGTGCAACTACGATCGGACGTTTCCTTGGCAGAATTGAACGTGAAGATGATAAACGACCTCGTCGTCGACGAATTCCTCGACGAGTTGTTTATTATCGATAGAAACCAGAGGATCAGAGGTACTTGCACGAGACAATGATGTCCTCCGGTTTTGAGGTCATCCTCAACTCCGAATTCAACTGTTCCAGGTGATCTCGTGTACAGTAACACGTTTCAAGCCTACAATCTCACGACGCGAACGTTGAACAACCGATCGATAGACGACTACATGACTGCATCGACTAATCAGACTTTCGACAGGTTTTCCGTGAAGTCTCTTCAGCTGGATCGCTTGATCGCGGAGTCGATCAACGGCGTGCCAGTGTCCGAGGCAGCCCGCGTGTCCCAACGAAACACCATCGAAGGCAATCGATGTTTCTGCCAGAGTCGTCGACTCGCTAACATTTTCGTTAGAATTGAGTTTCACTTCGCTTTTCAACTCCACAGGGAAGCTGAAACTGAACAAGCTGCACGTGACGGAGAAAATCATGTCGAAGAAGGAGCTGAAGCTGCCGAAGAGCCGGCAGGTTCAGATTTATTACAACGTTACCATCCACACCGACCTGAAGGTGAAAGTCCTCGACATGGACAGATACACGAGGATACTGTTGGACGGCGAGGAAGTGGACTTGGGCAACGTGTTCAAAGACTCCTGGACGAGATCCACCGATCAAGAGATACCGGGCGACGTCGCTTTCGAGAACGACGTGACCATCGACCGCTTATCCGCGGAGCGCTTAAACGGATTCGCCGAAGGAGAGTTCTTGTACACCGACGCGGCGGTTATCCCGGAATCGTTCGGGAACCTCCTGTTCCGGGACGTCGAGGTCGACGACGTGTTCTCCACGGAGGGCGAGGACGGCGCGTTGTTCGACGACGCTCCAGAATCGCTGACGATTCGAGGCGGACTGCACCTGACGCACCTCCGAGCGGATAAATTGTTCGCCGAGCGGTTCAACGGGCTTCCAGTGTCCGGGAACCGGACACAGAATTTCTCGAAGACGATGGACTTCTCCGCGATCCGAGCGAAGCGGGTCAACGTGGATCAACTCTACTTCCGGTCCTTCAACGGCGAGGACCGTGACGCGTTCATGAAGCGCGCGGAGAACGGTCAGAATGATCGGTCGATTAGCTTCCATAAGAGTCCACGGTTTCGCGCCGAGAATCTGCGCGTCGAGAGGATCAACGGTATTGAAATGGGGAAGTTGAAGTTGTGGGAGAATATTCTGAGGTCCGGTTTGAAGAATTTAACGATAGACGGCGATCTGACGGTGGAAGACTTGAGGGTCCGACGTATCGACGGCCAAGCGCCGGAGGTCTATCTCAGGAACATGGCCGAAGGAGACGTCGTGTTCGATTCGGAGAAGACGATCGACGAGCTGATCGTACAGAACGCGACGCTCAGGCTTGTAAACGGCCATGGTGTGAATGATCTCTTCAAGGGTGTGTTCTCGCGATCGAAGGAGCAGATCGTGCCGGGTCAGTTTTCTTTCAATAGAATGTCCGCTGGGAACGCTGTTGTCAGGTTCATCAACGATCGCGATAGCTCGGGATTACGCTGGATCGACGAGCCCTTGTTTTTTGGGGACGTCACGTTCGATGATCTGTCTGTGAACAACGTCGCGACGAGGACTGTGAACGGACGGGAGATCCACGAGGTAATTTAACCCTCTATAAGCTCTAACTTTGAAGTCACTTCAATTGATTTATTTAATTTCTTATTGCAAAATGACGAATTAAATGATTAATCCACTTAAACGTTTACACACGCAGTTTACGTTCAACGTCATTGCAACTTCAAAGTTACAAAATATATTCGTTTTAATAAAAATATTAGAACTATTGAATGCATTTTAAATTTGTGTTCATATGTTGGTATTATTAATTTCATACTGCATAAATTTTGTTATAATGGCGAAACAAAATTCGGCCCATAGAGGGTAACACGTTCACACCGTGTAATTTCCATTCTTTCCCACTTGGCGACTGAATTCTCAAAATTGATAAAAGTATTGAAATGATCAGTAAGTAAATTAATTCTCAACTATATGGCAATTCTAATTACCAAACCATTTGACGCCACATATTTGATGCTACATCGTCTAATGAGCCATCAATGGTACACGCCGGCGTGAACGTGTTAAAAGCATATTGTCTACAGTTCGTCGGATACAAAATAATTCTACCATTTGTTTAAGTGATCATCGCTAACGTCTGAATTCCTTTCAGTTGTACGATAACTTATTGAACGTGCCGGCAAAGACCATCGATCGCCTAACTGTGCACGGAGACATATTTTGGAACGCAGCTTCGTCGAGTCCAACCTCGTTGTCCTCTTTATTCAAAAACGCGGTGACTAGAACGACCGATCAGTCCATCCACGGCGACGTTGTCTTCGAGGAGAACGTGTCGGTGTCGACTGCGAACGGAGAGTGGAAGGACATCGACAGGATACGCGCTATAGTGACGGACGCAGTGAAGGATCATGAAGGAGACATCGAAGTAACCGGTCAGAAAACGTTCAAGAACAACTTACGCGTCAACAGTCTGTCGGTGACCGGTGATATGGCGGTTCCAATGGTCAACGACATCGATGTCGTCGAATTTAACAACACCGTGGCCCGGAGAGACCAGGATGAAACGATAACTGGTCATTTAACGTTCGACGCGGAAGTCGCGATCAATGAACTGTTGGTGAACGACACGGCCCACAACATACCCTTGCAAGGAGTGGTCCGAGCGACTGACGTACTGCCTCCCAACGTGCACTTCAAGAACCTGGTCGTGCTGAGAGGCGTGTACCTGAAGAACCTGGACGGCGTGGACTTCGACGAGTTCCTGAAGGACCGAGTAACCATCCACGGGGATCACGACGTAACTGCTGACGTGCAGTTCAACGGTGTCGTCGAAGTAACAGGTACCGCGGATGGCACCGATTCGATGGTTTATAACGTTTGTTGAGCGTCGCAGTTACGGCGATGAGATTTTAATGAGATTTTCGTTGAGTTGTAATTGGATCAATGTTGATACGTTAAGTTGTGGAATTCTTCGTTGGAGATTCCGTTGATTCGTGTTGTTTGTGGAACTCTTGATGAGAAATTCCGTCGATATGTGTTGTTTTGGAATTCTTGATGAAAAATTCCGTCGATATGTGTTGTTGTGCAATTCTTGATTAGAAATTCCGTCGGTGCGTTGTGTTTGTGGAACTCTTGATTAGAAATTCTGCGTTTTGTGCTAAGGTCTACCCTTAAATAGGTTGCTGTAAGGGTAGTATCAGGGGATGAGACACGCGGATTGGTTGTCTCCTAGACTTACAAGTTTTGGACATGGAGGAGGCCGTTTTTCCTGATTGGTGACAATCACCGGAAAGTTGACCGCCTCCAAGTCTATCGGTCATCTGCAGGTATCGAGAGTACCTTCGCGTGACGTCCATGGAAATTTCGCGTGCCTCGACCGTAGCAGGTGAAAAACTGTATGAAGCGCCTTAACCCTAATAAAACATGCAAAGAGTAAATATCTAAAATGTAGAAATGCTAATCCTCGAACAGCTGAGGGTGGTTGTTGAAGGTAATGGTCGATGGCTTCATAAAGTTATTTGAGCTACGATCCCTTGAAAGATTTAGAGGAACGTTGACGTAACGGTGTTTCAGTTTGTGACACCGAGCGTGAACAACATTGATAAACAACTTGCAGGGAACGCAACGGTCACGCGGATCAACGGCATAGATCCCGCCGATTTGATCCTGAACGGGGTAGAAGGGACGCAGGTCATATCCGGTTCGAAGACCTTCGCAGAAAATCTTCAGGTGAAAGGTGACGTTGAAACGTCGTTGTTGAATGGTATGGACATATCATCGGAGTACTCCAGTGGCGTGCAGAACGACGAGGACGTGGAAATCACTGGAGACTTGGTAAGACTTGGTAATTGAAGGATGTAACAATGTTTCTACGGTATGTGATTAGGATTGAATATTTATGTATGGTCCCATGGTTCCAGGTGTTCGAGTCGACAGTCAAAGTCCCGGAAGACGTTACGGTATCAGGATTGGTGAACGGGATGAATTTAGCCACGATCCTCGACGAGCTAAAGGAAGAAACGCAAAGGACGCTTCGAACGTTGAAGCAGAACGAGATGGAAATAGACGAGAGCATCGCGTGGTCCTCGAAGACCGCCGAGAACCTGAGGAATATTTTCATGTACCTAGAGACGGAGGAGAAGCTAAAGATCGTCGTGCCTAACGCTAGAGCTGCGGACGTCGCCTATTACGAGGAGACCACGAAATTGAATATATTTGGGGAGGAGGCTGGTCCTCTTTGCGGTCTGTCCAGTAATTGCTCCTGTCCGACCGAGTACGTGGCCGAGCTCACGGAGAACGGCTGCTCCGTCTGGAGGACGAACGGCTCGACGACAGTACGGAATTATCACGAACTGCACAGCACGTTCGGCGTGAACGTGATAACGAACACGGTCTCCAGTGGGCCGGGGTGTACTCTAGCCAACGGCGAAGACGAGTTCACCACGATTTCGTGGATGAAGCCGGGAATGATGGACACTGGGGACGTTCTGGCCAACGTGAAGGAAACGTCTTTCAAAATCCGGGGGTTCCTCAAGGATGCGACGGTCTTTATGACTGACGACAGTATGTAACAGAATCAACACCAGAACTACCATTCTTGATCTCTTCTTTCATAAGTATTGAAAAAATACAAACGCCCAAAGAAATTAAGTAACTTGATTTAGTAACGTACAAGATGAGAGACATGAAATCTTAAACATTCTTATAATTCTTATAGTAAAATGAAGACTGACTGTGCGGTAGTTCTAGTTAAACAGTTAACAGTTCTAGGTCATTCGAGATTCTCTAGCTGAACACCGGTAACCTGGTCCTACGTCGTTTCTCATTTTTTTAGGAGAATCCCAATGACGTAAGCCTAAGCTATTTCACATTGTTTAGAGGAATTCCGGTCAGTCAGTCCTAAGCCATTTCAAAATCTAAGTACTGACAACACAGTTTTGTCACATGTTTGGCAGACCTCTGCAGTATCCAGCGATAGACCTTGGAAACGATCGATCTCCGATCCTTGATCCCCGATTGCTTCTAGATGCAGCTTTCGTGGTTCTGGCGATCTACTACGACTCTTCGCGCGCGTCCCACCTAACCGATTCCTTGGTCTACAAGATTGACTTCGAGAAGAACTCGTTGTCGTTACACCAGAAGCTTCCCACCGACGGTGCTTGGGACGTCGAAGTGTTCAAGTTGAACCATCGCTATGTGTACTTGTTGCTGGGCTGCTTTGGAAACTCGGAAACGTCTTTCTTGTACAGACTGGACGGAACTACGTCTCAGGTAGTCAGAGAAGTTAACACGCTCGCGGACGTGAATGCTGTAGCATTCATTTTCATTGTGATGCAAAACGACATGAATGCTATTTGAAAGTTATAAGCCACATTGTCATGAATTTAATTCTATACGGCCTTAATTGTTTGAAATTATTGTACACTTTAGCCCTTGAAGAACGGCGTCTGCATTTTTCCTATTATTGCGGCTCATTAAAATTTCTACTGTCCGCGAACGTGCTAACGACGAATTTCTGTCCTGGCCAGTTCGTGACCTTGAGAGCATTCGGAGGCAGAACCCGCAACGTGAAGAGCCTGGCTCAGGAAAAGGATCAATTCATTCTGCTGGACGATTACGACACGAACGCGGTGAACGTGTTCTACTATGATCCGGAATTTGATAATTTTTATAATTATCAAAGTCTCTTTCACGATTCGAGGGTGAACGGGATCGCGTGCTTCTATGCGGACGGTGAGAACGGCGTGTAACAATGCTCGCGCACACATAAGTACTCCTGTTCTACTTATTATTTACAGCATTAACGCTAGAACCATCAGAATTTTAACACTGACTGCCACAGTGGTCACCGATGATCGGAGCTGTCAAATAGTAATTACAAGAAAATAATTATCACTTGGAAGATAATTTTGAATACAAATTTTCCGCAATGTAGATAACTAGATAATAGAGTAATATAAGAATTTATTTATAAGAAAGAAATAAGAATTCTTACTTTATATTTTTGCTATAGAAAGGATAAGTGATAAAACGCTGATGTTCTTTGTGGCAGTCGTGTTAATTACATTATTAGTATTATTGTTATTGTTGAAGGTAACACTATACTTTGTCATTGATATTAATAATTTAATCATAGATATACCGATAAACTCGAAAGACCTTTTTTATGTGTTTCAGATCCTGGTCATAGCGATTCTTTCGTCATCGTCACAACGGAAAATGATTACTTCTATATTTACGAGTACATGTTCGCACAGGTAGGATTGTTCATTACGGAATGCGGTATACTTAAATTTTATCCTCCGTTCACTTCGTGAAATGACCGTTCACAGAAATTCCGGATGACGGTGCATCATCGAATGGACGATCTACAAATTATGGTCCCGTTTTCCTACGCGGGAGGTCGTTACATTTTTGCGGGCACAAGCGTAAACAGTACGATACTGAGAATCGTAGAACAAGGTCCCCATTAACATTTTTATGATAATTCCTAGCCCCTACTGTGTTAGCTCGTAGTGTACCTGTAGCGTGATGTTTATTTATATTTCCAAAATGGTACACTATTATGCTCGTGTAACATAATGCTAAGCAAATAGAAGCGGATGTACTGTCGATACAATTGCAGTATTTATATTCTATTATTACAGAAGAGTTATATAATATAAATACGTAGTAGTGGCAATATATATACAATACATAAAAACACGTGCAATAAGACTGGATACATATAATTTTACAGGACTTTTAACTATTGGTCACGACCATTTTCACTGTCCTCTGGTTCATTTTCATTGTTTGGTTCTTTTTGAGAATGCATTTGAAAATGTAATCATGAAAATATAATCTTATTGCGCCATCTTTCCATATGGATGAAGTACTTAATTGTTCCTTTATAGTGTAAGAGTTTGTTCTCTGCTGTTATGTAGTTTTGCTTTTTATCACTAGCAGTGCTAGTAACTATAAATTATACCTATTATTAGAAATATATTTTATACAATTATTTCTTTCATTTTACCAATGAAGCGACATTAAATATTTCCCTTGCCTGATTCCTTTTATCTGATGGTAGTGTCTCTGCAAGCAAATAAATCAAATTATTCAAACACGTTAACCGTCGGTTGAAGCGTCGCCTCGGTTATAAATGGCACCATGTTATCTCCCCTCTACTGCTGTCTAGGGACACTATGCAATGATGCTGGGCACGATGCAACGCTGAGCTTAGCGACTGTGACACAGTCGAGGGAGTACGGGGGAAAATAGAGACTGGTAGTGGGGAACTCTTCTGGACTGTTCTGGAAACCCTGATAACACAATTTATTGACCGGCGAGACGCGAGCGTTGTAATCTCCATTTCTGAGCGAGTGGCATTCATTGGAATAAATTGAAATCAACAGATTTGTCGTTGCAACGTCGCTCCTTAAATCTTAAGGTATTTATAATGTAAAAAAACGAACGAAAAAGCATTCGGTTTTTACCCAGGAGACATTAACTGCCTCGAGTGCGAGACGGCGCGATTGCGCGTCCTCTGTTTAGTACTTGGAAATCCTAACCTATCGGTTCGTAGAGCTGAGTACAGTTTATTTATTTATTTATCGGTTCCTCTTTAATGTCTCGTTGAAAAATAAAGGAAAACGTAGTTTTATTTTAACGTAGAATTAGAAGAACGTGCCGCCCCACATTTTTCCGGTTGAAACGATGAAAGTACGATTACGCCACTTGGCATATGTAAGCAGTATGTATTTCAACCAGATTTATGCAGACCCGTGGCACTGAAAATAGTTAAAAAGTGACACATCAGTGACGATTTTGAACTGCGTATAACTGTCGATATACAATTAGATTTGTTGGAGGGAATAACTTTGTTTCATAATCTGCTGGTAAATATTTTGTTGTTAGCCTGAAATTTTTTTTAATATAATTGGAGACGTTTAATTAAATCTCGTTTCGGTTGGTATGTTTTATGGGTTATGTTAACGAACGACGAATTGAGATAATAAAGAATTTAATGATTTAGTAATAGGATTTGTATGATAATTTTATTGAAGTATATGGTTGATGTAAGATTTGTCCCTTTAATCGGTAATCTTCAATTTCCTGACGAAAATTATGATCAAGAAATTTTGTAGAGGTTACGACGTGCATTTAGAAATGTATTGTTAAGATTTCATTGCATACTGTATAATGTTACTTTCTGTTTCAGATACGACAGTGATTTTACGTGGTAATGGCTGTCAAAGGATTAATTGCAGCAATTATTCAGTTTTTAACTCAGCAGTTAGAGGATGAAACTATTACTGAAGACTCACGGGAGAGTCTTGAAGTAGCAATACAATGTTTGGAAAGTGCTTATAGCGTGCAAGCATCCGATACTCAGTCAAATGTGAATTTATTGGAAGTATATAAATCTGCAGTTGAAACTGCAAAACCCGAGCTACCCCCAGAAGCTACACCTGAAGCAAAAGCTGAAGCAGAAAAATTAAAAAATGAAGGAAACAATTTCATGAAAGCTCAGAAATTCCAAGAAGCTCTTGCTAATTACACAAAGTATAGAATTTGTATATAATCATAAAAAAAAGGATATATCTTTGTTAATAAGATGCATAGTATTAAAATGTTTTTCGTTTAGGGCAATTCAATTGAATGGTCGCAATGCAGTATATTATTGTAACCGTGCAGCAGCATATAGTAAATTGGGAAGTCATCAAAAGGCAATCAATGATTGCCATACTGCATTATCCATTGATCCTTCTTATAGTAAGGCTTATGGGCGATTGGGATTAGCATACTCTAGCATGGAAAAAGACAAAGAAGCTAAAGCAAGTTATGAAAAAGCTTTAGAGATGGAACCTGATAATGAAAGTTATAAGAACAATTTACAAGTGGCTGTAGAGAAATTAGCACAGCAAAGAATGAATAATATGGGATTAGATGGAGATTCGTTTAATATTAATCATTTAACTTCCATTATGACTAACCCTACTCTTCTTCGTAGAATTCAAACATCATTATCCAATCCAGAGATGATAAATGTAATGAGAAATTTTTTATCCGGTAATACAGAACAAAGAACAGGATCAGAAATGGGATCACTTGCTGATATGTAAGTACAGAGTACTTTCCTTTTATATGCACACTAATTCCTGAATACTCATTTACATTTCAATATTTTCAGCTATCGAGGAATAATGCAAATAATGCAAAATTCCAACCCTGAGTTGGTTGAAACCATGATACAACAGTTAGAAAGAAATCTAAATGATCCTCAACCACCACAGCAGAATTAAAATAACTGTGATTATATAAAGATATTATGTTATAAAAATTTTATAATTTATAATTATATACAATTATATTATTATTCTATAATTATGTTCTATAATTCTATGTCTGTCATTTTTTCATATGCCGTAAAGCAGCAACAGGTTATAACTGAAATCTCAATTTAAAACCATAGCAATGAGATATTCATACGTACATGTACCATACAAATTTTCCTATAACTTATTTATTATGTAAAACTGACCACTCCATTTTTTAAATATGTAACAGCCACGTTTGGATATACAGGACATCAGGTAATAAAAATTAGAAGGCTGCAAATATTTTCTGAATACGATAACTTTCCAGAGAGCATATTGATTATATTACATTGATATTAACTTTTATTTTATGCATTACCTTAAATCTACTTTAATCTCACAGATCTGTGCCGTAAAATATCATTATTTTGTTATATTACTTTTCTTTGCATTAACAGTAAGTTTTAGTATAACGAAAAACCACGTACTAAAAAAAATTATAAAATCAAATATCATATCAGTATTGTACTATCATTATATGTATACATTTTGTTATCCGAATCTCCTAAGAACATGTGTCTATCAAACCATATTTAAAAATTTATAAAATAATATTTCTCTAGTTACATTTGTACATAAACAAAAACCTTTCAAATATACGACAAATTGAACCATTCTTTTTTTTAATATTCACAATTCACGCTTATCTTTCATAACTGTCAGAGGTAGGAACACAAATCCGTCTATCCATTAAACAATTCAATATTCTCTTTAACAAAGGAAAAGAAAAGCTCAAAGTAAATAATCGTTTCGATTGAAAATCTCTCTTGCGTTCACTTTCGACTGTCGATCTCAACGGAAAACCTTTATCTTAACGGATCACATGGATTATAGGAACTATAGAAATTCAAATCTCACGCCTCGGCGTGTTCTTTAAGCTAGTAGCACGCGTACGCCGATTCTGCGTGCGTCATTCAGTGACATCATTCTTATTTGGCACTGAACAAAGCCCGCGTGTAAACACACGGGACATTATTATATTTCGTGGTCTAATTTGTTTTCAGTGTACGCGTACATGAATTCGTATTTACGAGTGGCTTCGAACGTCGTACATCGTTCTCTCCTGTGCACGAGCATCGTCGTTGTTTAGCTGTTTTTAGCCGGTAAGCATCCTTATCATATCACGGCCCGTTGTCCCTGAATTTCGATGAACTCGTCAGATCTCTTGCAACAAGTTCACCAGTGAAACAGAAAAAAAGAAGTTCATCGAATTTCTGACGCAAAGGGCACGTTCGTTCCCTTTCCCCCGGCCTAGATATATTTAAATTTTCAGGCGGGTTTGCATTGTTCGTGCCTATACACCAAAAGTGTTGGTCGGCTATACCAATCATTAACCGCGTGAATGTATGTAGTATTATAAATAACGCGTTAACTACACGTACAATGCATCGTACTCGGCTCTCTCTCTCTCTCCCTCTCTCTCATTCTCTCTCTTTCTCCCACTCTCTCATTCTCTTTTTCTCTTCCACTCTCTCTCTCTCTTTCTCCATCTCTTTCACTGTTACTCTCTTGGTTTTTCTTTTTTTTTACTTCCTATCTATTCCTCGAAGAACAGATAACAATTTATTTTATCAAGACGTGATGATTTTATCGCGTCGTAAAAAAAAAGAATTTTTACTTTTTCCTTAATTGCAAAGATTGAATAGCTTTGAGATAGGTTTCCTTGGATTTCCGTTTTTGTGGCTCGTACGATTCGCTGTTACGATTTTTACGTGTCCCGGGACGCTGGAAGACATAACCAAGATGCAGCATTATTATTTACATATTTTTCAACCCTTCCATCTTTCACCCACAAATACATCCGAGAAACATGATGCGTGCGCAAAGTCCCTCCACAAGTTCGTGACGTGCGCGGGTGGCGCATGATTCGCCGGTTTCGGAGTACCAGCCAGGAGCGTATCGTTCAATGGCGTTGACGTTAACTATTTCTCTGTCTTAAAAGAAAAACAATCGCATCACGGGAATCGTATTTATATCGATGACTGGAAAACGATCGGGTTCCCATCGTACTTGTTTCGAGGAATAATAATGATCGATACTTCTTAATAAATAAGCGTAGCTCGAGTGTCTATGGTATATTTTCACTGAATCTCTGCTTTTTTTTCTCATTCGGAGCAATGTTATAATTATGGCAACAAATATACTGTAATACCTCTGGAATTCAAATTAATTGACAAACACGAGTTTGCAATCGAATCTTCTAATATAGGAACAAAAGGAAGCTCTAATATAGATTTTCATGGGAAAAATATAAATTTTTAATTATCACTCGTTGCTTCAGTAATTAAGGGCCAGGAGAGTTTATATTTTTATACTGTTAATGAATTCTTATTATCAAGTATTTGATAGATTACATGTCTCGAATTATGAATCCGACAATATTTTACGTAAATAATTGCAAATTTGTACCGACGAAATACAGCACATGATACGCGAATAATAAAACGATGGGACATTCGACTATGAATTACATTTCAATTTGTACAATGTACCATCGAGTATAGCTTACAGATACAGCGAGTGAATAAAACTTATTTAAAACGAACTTGAAAAATCCGAGTGATTCCCGTGTGTCGCGGGTGGACCGTAGAACCGTAGGCACGGCCCTGAGCATAGTACCCCCCTCGCTACTCGATTGCCGCACACTCAACAGATTGAGGTGTGGCCATCGAGGGCAGCCATTTTCTTGACTTTCTGTCGCTTAACATTTCAGGTAAATACGCAATTATTTCTTAAGTAATACTGATTGGAGCGGTGCGAGAGTGTGCTGTGCTGTGTGCCCGGGTGTTCGAAGGGTGCCGCGTGATCGGTTTGTTAACACTGCGACCGGGAATATTGTGTGTGTCTGTCAAGGAGGGAAAAAAAAAAGAAACCTCTCCTCTTCCCGTGATATAGAGAGAGGGCCGAGGGAGTGCCATGCGTTACGAATCCACGGCATCTTCGCACGACCACCGTTTCAGTTAGCATAGAAGCCACGCGCTGTCCGCTCGGGCCTGAATTCGATCGGTGATTTGGAAAACGCTCGTATCACAGCATTTCGATACTTGAGCTGGCTTTCAGATCAGTAAGTAAATCGTCCTCCAGGCACTAGACCCCTGCGTCGCTATCCTGTCGCACCCCTAACGCCCTGAGACCTCCCCCTCGCGGCTCCGTCTGCCCGTCCCCCCTCACGCCCACCACCCTTCCTTCCCTTCCCCGCCCTCTTACCCCGTTACGCGGCAATGCACTTCCGGCTGTGCAAAATTCGGCAAAAAGCTCTACGAGTCCTCTCCTGTGAGAACTCGAGTAAAGAACTGTGTCGCGACTCCGTCTTGACATTCCTCTGTGTCACGGCGTCGTCATCGTTGCCGTCGTCAATTTCCACCCTGTTAACTGACAACTCGTATCTCCGATAAACAAAAGGTCGGTACGTTCTTTGACACAATGGGAGTTCGCGTTACTGTCTCTCCGTTTCAAAGAGTGCTTCTATCCGCTCCTCTGTCGTTCACGCTTACGTTTCTCCATTTTCGGGATGATTTCATCGGAATTTCCGCTTCGTTCCGTAATCGAGATGCCAAACGAACGCACGTCGATTTCTCATGAACGATCTTTCATGCATTTCGACTGTACTTTTCAAATGATTTTTGTACCGTTTTAAATAATTGTCGTATTCGACAGATAGCGATGGAAATGTTTCAATTGGGTTTCAATTTATAGAAACATTCAGTCGATTGTTGCATCCCTTTGTGCAGCATACACTTTACGGAGTGAACGGTCACATGATAGCCCAATGATTGAATATGTTGTGTTGCCGTAATGTTAACAATACATAACCCGTCTCACTTAATCGACACGTACAGTCTTCTGTTCATTTGCATTGCTTTCGCATATTAGATACTACTTTACGCTAAGATCCTTGCTTCTGGGCAAAATTTTACTAAGCGCTTTTATCTTTGACCACACAGAATGATAATCTGTCTAAACGATTCACGAGAGAAGAACTTTTGTGCTTGCGTCAGATGTTTCTCAGCTAGAAGTAATCACTCCGTTCCCTTTGTACATTAACAACCATTATTTGTAAAAATATGAGTATCGAATACCCAATACTATTACAAATATATTTGAAGCTGTATTAATTTTATACAGAGAACATTGACAGATCGAAGCTCTCCATGCTCTAAAATTTAAATGTCAGCATATGTTACAACATTTTATATTTCTTTTTTAATATACATATACTTATTTATGTATGCGATTGTTCGTTGACTGCTATTAAATAATTATAAGATCCCATACAGCATCTTATCTTTATACCATGTGAATGTTCTGCCTACTGCATTTAATTTATGCTTCCCAAAAATAATTTTTAATGGGTTCACACAATTCTTAATAGTGCATGTTTCATACAAGAAAAAAAATATTGATTTTATATGTTCATGCATGTTCTTTGAAACCATTTTCATTTTGTTCTATGGCATAAGGTATAGTTTTCTTGGTGTAAATAAAATAATAAAAAAAAGTATATATATATATATATAAAACATACAGGTCCATGCAATTATCATAGGTATTCATATTTGGGATTGAAGGCAAAAAATTAGTTTAATCTATCATTAGCAGTGATATTCATTCTTGAGTTATTTAAATCACTGTTGTACAATATAGCTTTTTCTGCGGTATTATTGAACAAAGGCTCTACCTTATGCAATCCGTATCACATACATTTCAATTTAAATGTATACACAGTGACATTGATTACGATAACGTTCAATTTACATTATGTATAGGCAATGGCAGACTTATAAAGCCTTGTAGTATACACATTCTCAATGTATCAAAAGGAAAGAGTTAAGAATTAAAATTACATATGCGTCGTACATGAAATTGTCATAGATTTTATTTAATACTTTTACAGATACTTATAAATACATAGCTATGGCAAAAAAGAGATATATGCAAACATATTTACGATTATGATATTTTGTGTAGTACGTGCAGTTATCTCACAGCCTCCTATCCATTCTAACATATAAAATGTCCACTTAAAACAGAGACGCTGAAAGAAAGACTAAAAACATGGGATGCAATGCGGGCCGATGCCTCGGTCCAGACGATACGGGGTACCCTGGATCAGGTACGACCCAGTCAATATCCTTTAAATCTTCAGCCCTCGTAGGTTGCTTTTTAAATAGCGTTAAAGTAGACATCAGAATAGAAACAAGAAAATATTACCTACAATATATACCCACTATATAAGTAGCTGGCAGTAATAAAATTAGAAACAATTTCTAGCAATGTAAATCTAAGTAAACAGAGGGCTTTAAAGAGTGTATGCTACTGTACATACATGTACTGCTAATACCGATTTAGTACTTTAAAGATAAATAATTACAACACTTTTAGGGAAGAAATTCTATTACCCTACGAGGTTTGAATCTGAGACATTGTTTCTAGCATTGTCAAAAAGCAAATCTAATGTGAACAGTTTCAAAGGATTACCCTGACTTCTTCCTAACTCTATCCTGAAGAATGCTTTTTTTCAATCTCTTTCACTGTTTCTTTTGTATCTCTATATATGCTCTCAAAACTGTCCATTTAAAATTGCTTTTCACTTGTTTGCGCTGTTTCAGGGTGTAGGAAATATGTTTTCCTTTAACAGTTATATTATTTCCAATCTCTCGGCACTTCTTGCATTTCCCGTTAAGTTGTGATTACCTTATGTGTATTACATGTTCACTCGCTGCATGTCCTTAGTTTATTTTTTGGTGGAATTTCCAAAGCATATTTTATTTTTATTTTTTTTTTCATTTTGATTCATTACTATTAAAACTGTAATAGTTTTTAAGCTGAGAGTACAATTTAGAGAGCGTTAACTTAGTATACAAATTTTTTATTATTGTTGACAACTTAAAAATCTATGCATATATAGACACACGTTTGTGTATGTGCATTCGTAGGACAAAGCACTAGAAATTATTAGTGCACATTTTCACTATTTTACTTGTATATAAAGCTGAATGTACACTCAGTATGTATTAGGCTTTACTGGCGAAGAGTATAGTAATAGAACTACAGTATTTATTAAAATTTAACAGTTAATTACACTTTGAGAAAGTATATTCTAAAGAATTGTATCGCTAATCATAAATAGGTAAGTTATTAGGACAACAGATATTTCATTCGTATAATCAGCATAGGAATTTCTGAAGTGAGTTATCTTATGTATGAGTTATCTAAATGAAAATTTGTTACTAGTGTGTAACCATTGTGTATTTCTTGCTTTTTCATTAATAGATACACTTTGAAAGAGATTTATGTGCATAAAGTCATATATTTTTACAGAGCGCGCTTATAATGGAGCGGTAGTAAATAAACGTGTAATGATTTTCGTTTTAGAATTCATGGCAGCCATTAGGAAGAAATTGGTTATTGTGGGTGATGGTGCCTGTGGTAAAACTTGCTTACTCATAGTCTTCAGCAAAGACCAATTTCCTGAAGTGTACGTACCTACGGTATTTGAAAACTATGTCGCGGACATTGAAGTTGATGGAAAGCAGGTAAATCTACAAACACAAGAACACTCGTGACTCTTGCTCTCTTACAATAATTGAATTGAGAAAAATATATGTATAATTTGTAACAGGTGGAATTGGCCCTTTGGGACACAGCTGGACAAGAAGATTATGATAGGTTGCGTCCACTATCGTATCCTGACACAGATGTAATCCTAATGTGCTTTTCCATCGATAGTCCCGATTCCTTGGAGAACATTCCCGAGAAGTGGACACCAGAGGTGAAGCACTTTTGCCCAAATGTGCCCATTATCCTTGTTGGAAACAAAAAAGACTTGCGCAATGATCCTAATACCATCAAGGAGCTTAGCAAGATGAAACAAGAACCAGTAAAGCCTGAAGAGGGTAGAGCTATGGCCGAAAAAATCAACGCTTTTGCTTATCTTGAATGTTCTGCTAAGAGTAAGGAAGGTATTAGGGAAGTATTTGAAACGGCAACTCGAGCTGCGCTACAAGTTAGTATATCCTGAGTTTACAAATGTTCATAAAGCGACGATTGTATCGGAAGTACATTCTTCTAATAATTATGGAAATTCTTAGGTAAAGAAGAAGAAGAAGGGAAGATGTTGGCTTCTTTAAGTAAAATGCCAAGTATACCCGGTAACGGGCTAAATAATGGAATTGCGGAGCTAGCTGCAATGGAGCTAGTTGTTATGCCGGAGCCCCCCAGCGTAAACCATAATATAATAACAACAACAACATCAACAACAACAACAACAACTTATCTTTAATTATTTTACACAATAAAACAAATCTATATAAAAAAAACGTAAAACAATTACAAAATGCGCCCGCAATATAAAAAACTGTCATTGATGAAACCGGAGACTTAAAAATTGACTAAATTCAATACAAGTATATGTGCTATATATGAAAAACCATAATGTATATTGTAATGACTACTTGATTGTATTTTTTAATGGTAATGAATTGTGCTTCGAGTTAAAACAATTAAACAATTGTCATACCAACTATTTACATTTACGGTACATAATTATCTATATCATTGTAGCAATTATTACTATTATTATTAGTATCTCATTACTATTGTATGCATTCTACATTTTTTTTTTTAATCGTAGTGGCTGTTTATTTTTGGTAATAAAAAAAAAACATACGTGGAAGAAAGGGACGACAGAGTTGGGGGAATTCGTAACAAAGTATAAAGAGAGAGAAAGAGAGAAAGAGAGAAAGAGAGAGAGAGAGAGAGAGAGAGAGAGAGAGAGAGAGAGAGAGAGAGAGAGAGAGAGTGAAACGGGGGAGAGTAGAAACATAATATGCAATGCAAAGTCATAGAAAGCAATGTAAGAATTTAAAGCAAATCGTTAAGAATTCCAAATGTTACGTCGCTATTTTACTGAACCATCGCATTATCGATATTTCTTAAAAAAAAAAAAGATAAATAAATAAATAACGAACATTATATTACAATTATAAAATCGCGTAAGTAGACCAGCGGATCATTTTGATCTATAAGAATACCAACTAGGCTAAATGTATTATTATAATTATTATTAATTATTATTATTTTTATTATTATTATATTGTAATACGATGACACTAACATTACGGATTATAACAGCGGCTAATATTATATTTATGTATCTCGACAACACATCCCTTGTATCCAACCAAGCATACAAACGATGTCCCGATTTGTGTTTTGTTACGCGGTATAATTTTCAAATTGATCCGACATGATTAATTAATGTAATCGAGGAATGTTTACGGATGACTCTATTAATTTAGCGCGAACAAATTTCACAGAACATATTAGCCCTTAATCACGGTAGCATTGTGTCGATGTAACACGATGATGCTTTCCAAAAACATTTCAATTGAAAGTAATGTGTGTTCCTTTGAAAGAAAAAACGAAAAAAAAAAAGAAAATATCGATTAATTTACCAATTTCAAGTTACCTTGTGAAAATTGATTATCGAGCCTGTTGAATCATCCTGTATTTTCCTTCCTTTTATTTCTTCTATTCTTCTATTCTTCTTCTTGTTTTTTTTTTCATTCTTTTCATGTGTATACATACTGTTCTACACTCTCAAACTTTACACATATTTTATTAAAACTAATCTATAAGGTTCATAAGATCGTTGCTTTTTGCAAGAATCACTGAATTAACGGCTGCAATGCAGCTTTGGCCATTCAATGAATGACTGTGGAATTGTGTTCAACAAACTTTTAAACGATTAGGAGTAACACTGTTGAATTACACGTTTAAACAGAACTCCGTAAAGTCGCAGTCAAACTTTGCAACGGCCACCAATCTCGTTTATGACGGATGAGCAAATAGATCGTTAATTATCTCTTTGACGCGTACTCGACATCGCCGAGCGAA
Source organism: Nomia melanderi (assembly GCF_051020985.1). Classification (NCBI taxonomy): domain Eukaryota; kingdom Metazoa; phylum Arthropoda; class Insecta; order Hymenoptera; family Halictidae; genus Nomia; species Nomia melanderi. Next base: position 29,617,529 of record NC_135000.1, on the reverse strand, counting down.
AGGGGTGGGCGGGATTCTTTTTAATAGCTTCCGAGTAAAAAGTAATGTCCGTATGTGAATATTCGTCAAAGAGTTAACGAAAGATATTCTCGTGATCTTTAATAAACGATCCGTTGCAGAGTTTGCGAATGTTCTTTTATAATAATTTCTGAAGATGTACTGGTAATCACAACTATATCGGTGAATCCTTTATGGACCATTTCTCTTATGGTGTAATAAACGCGATTGTGATTTTGAACGAAATAAATCGTTGAATATTTTTACAGGTGACTCCATAAACTCTTGTATTATAAAAACGTTACCGGAACGTCGAATAGAACCGATGTAATTACTTTGTTTCCCGTGGAAAGAAATCGTTGCTATTATTGTTCCTCGTGAGACTGATTTCGAAAAGGTAACGTATCGTCGCGTGAAAGAAAATCTCAACAGACTTGATATCTTTCTAGCGAAGATTAAAGTATTGATAAATGCACAAATTTCTGAGATAAGTGTAAAAATGTTTGGAAATTCTTCATCGTGTTTAACGAAGATCAAAGAGACGATTTACGAGTCGTATAATTTCATGTGTTAACAACTCTCGTGTAACAAAAGAGAGAAATGCGAAGGGAGAACGTATTTTTATTATTTCGAATACTGATACTGGTCCATATCGGATTTATGATTGTATATAAATTCTCACCGTACTCGGGATAAAAGGATGTAATGTCTTAACGAATGGTTCGTACGATTTTTGTTGTTTTCAGCATTTCTTTCTCTGTCGCAGGTATGAAAAAGCAATAAAAAGTACAAATTGCTTTTTTCTGTTTTTTTTTCTTTTTTTTTACGATGACATTGCGAGTGACATTATATACATATATACACACATACATAGTACATACATACACGTACATGCAATTAGTAAGTATACTACCTGTTTTCTCGATAATGAACGTTGGAAACGGCAAGATATTATACGCGTTCAAAGAGAACAAGAGAAAAGGGAGGGAACGTTGTCTTCGAAGTCTCCACAGTCCTGTATTAGTCTTATGGCAGCGACGTTTGTTGTAGTCCGTCGTGCGATTAACTTAAGCTGGAAAAGAAAAAACCTATCGCATACTTCCAAGGGCGAGGATCCAACAATTTACACACGATATTTTCTTCAATGGTACCGAGATGTGAATGTTAAGTTTTTTTATAATTATCAAGAATATCGAATTCGAGTGTGAATTTTGTAGAGCTCTACCAGATCGTTCTATGATTAATTAGCTTTTATATGTAAGAGGATATTTACTACACGATTGCTATAATAATAAACTGTAATTAACAATAAAAGTTACTTGTCGAGATTTGTAAATTGCTATTTACTAAATTCAATCGAGATCGCGCGAGACGAAACGGAAAATAGAGCGATGCGCAAACTATTGTAATCTTATTCGTGTCTTATTGTTGTCCTGAAGCGTTAGACGAATCCGTTTTAGGTGCATGGATACACGGAATATATATATATATCAAATGTATTGTAAACTGTCACTTACAAATTTTATTGAACAAAATTCGTTTCTGTTTTCAAAGAGTATTTCCTGAAAGATTGCGTAATTCAACGAGTTCTGGAAGTACATTGTCATTCTCGACGAGGAATATCATTAGTTTGCAATGTATCAAAAGTTTCATATAAAACATTTTATTCTTTTTCCTTTTCGTATAAACAAAATTATTCGTATTTACTTCGAGTCTACAATAGTCAAATGCGGGAAATGGAATGAATCGATTCTTAGACGTAACTTATCAAAACCTGGAAAACATTGCAATGATAATCCTAAATCAGTTCTGTATACTTTTACGCGATATACAATATTATAAAGTTGCATAATACATGTAGACGAACCCTATGCTAATGACATTTCACCTCGCATTCAAATACTCCATAGAATGGAGTGCAACACGCATTGTTCAGGGGGAAGGAGGAAGTATTTCCCTTTCATCCAGACCTATTACCACAACTAGAAAAATTGTTAGCCTTTACGGTTTTAATTGAATCTCACTCCTCTCGTCACACTCGTAAATCGCACACAGAAAATTATTCTTGTCTCAGGTGTTGGATGTCGAGAGATGTACGTATACATATACATATAATACACGTGTATATGTACATAAGAAGCTTTATATACATATATACGTATGTATATATATATATATATATATATGTGTATACATGCGGCAATTATATCACGTATTTGTCATGAGAACAAATTTACAATTCCTCGTTCTTAGGCTTGGTAGGTTTGCCTTTGCGATCAAATCCTTTAAGCTCGTCGGTTGCGTGCTTAGCGATATACTTGATAAAATCTTCGAGTTTCCTTTCACCTTCGTACTTAACAGGCTTGTCTTTGGCATCCTTAGGTGCCCAGTAAAGTGTTGGGAAGCCTCTAACTTCGTACGGCGGCGGAACGTCATTGGCAGTGGCGTCGAACTTCACGATGTCAACATTTTCATTTGCTAGCTTCTCGCCCAATTCATCGTAGACTGGCGCCAAGTTCTTGCAATGGCCGCACCAAGGAGCGTAGAACTCGATCAACGTGTCTTTACCGCTGTTTGTAACGAGGTCATCGAAGTTTCGAGCTACTGCGACCTTGACGTTCGCGCTGTTATCTTCGGGAACTGCTTCCGACTTCAGATACGGCTCCAAAGCGTCCGCTTCGAGGTCCTTCAAGAACGCTTTGAACGAATCAACAGAGAACTCGTCTTTCATAATGAACTTTTGATTGTTTGCGTTTCTGGCCAGAACCACTGGTGCGTCGCCTTTCACAAAGTCAATTCCAAAATCGTTCAATTCGTGTTGGAAGTCGTCCTTGGACGAAATGGCGAAGTTCAGTTTAGGGAATTCCTTGGCGACCTTGAGGATCCTGTTGCGCCAGTAATGAGTGCCCTTTGGATTCTTCACGTAGTCAACTGCGTAATAAGCAACGACCAACGGATTCTTGAAGTCTCTAGCGTTATCTTGCGTACGAACTCCGACAATGCCAAAGCTAAAAAATAAGTTTCATTGTAATAAACGTCTATCTTAAAGTTTATGAAAAGAGAATCTTTGTTGAGGCTTACTAGTGCTTGTTAATGAATTCTTGAACATCAGCAATGGAGTTGTCTCCTTCATATTTCACAGTGTTCGGTTCGAACTTGTTTTGCAGTACTTTTGGTCGGTACAAGACAATGGTGTTTCTGAAATTCAACATATAACATGTTCAATTCATACTCGGTATTTGTGTCAGATAATCTTATGAACAATTCAATTATTTACTTGTGTCCTTCCTTCTCCAGAAGTGACTTTGCAGTTGTGTGGGCGAATCTGACTTTTTCTTTAAGTTTCTTAGCTACTGCATGGAAAGATGTGGCCAGAGGTGAATCGTCTTTCTCAAAGAAACCAACGACACTCACTTCATCGGATTCCAAGAATGATTTCAAACAGTTCTCAGAAGTCAATTCCTTAGATGCTGGACCAACCAGTGCCTAATACAGATTAAGTTCGATTGGATGTTTCATTTATTTTAATTATACTTCAAGTGAACTCAAGATCATAAATTTGATATACCTTTATAGTCTTGACAATACCAGCAGCTTCTCTAGGTCCATTATAATCACTGACAAAGTCTTTCTTAGAGAAGATCTTCAATGTCGGATAACCATTGACCGAATGCTTGTTACATGTTTCCTTTCCGTTTTCGGTACAATCTACCTTGGCCAGAGTGATCGGAGGATCACTACCCAACAACATCTCAGCTGCTTTGGCATACTCTGGTTTTAACCGTTTGCAGTGACCACACCTAACACAACGAAACATCATTTATAAATTAAAAATCACTTACACTACTAAAAAGCGAAAGGAAGCTATATCTTTTTTTTTTCATAAAAGAAATAAGAATATGGCTTTGAGTACTGTATTATGAGCCAGCACCTAGCATTGTTACCGGAACTTCAAAAATCATGATTTCCTCTCGGATTTCTCGGCAACGATAGATTCGACAGGATAATAGCGAAAAGGGGAACATATTTGCGGCTTCGAGAATGTAGATTTATCATAAAAATATCTCTTACCATGGCGCGTAAAACATAACAAGCGTGTTTTCATGCTGCTCTAATTCATGGCTGAAATTTTCGTCGGTCAGCTCCAGCACATCCTTTTCTTCGGCCAAAACGGAGACTAGAACCAGGAAAAGAAAGCTAAGGTATTTAGGCAGCATCGTGGATCACGGTGCGGCTCGTTAAACGGAATTCGGTTTCGGCTCTTTCTTCGGTAGACACTGTACGTCTAAGACGTGGCTTTTACAAGAAGTTAGTCAGCGCTGTATAATACCCCGCGCAGTGCTGTCGCCTCCTGATTGGCTACTCCTTTTGTGATACGTGTGCGTTGTGTTCCTGTAGACGCCACGTATCGCATAAAGGGTGTTCCTAAAACCAGTTACAAAAATTCGTTAACATGCTTTTTAGGCGATTTTTCTTCGCGACTTTAATCGTTCAGCTTATCAGTTTTCTTATATACTTAAAAATATTACTGCTAAACTAGAACACTCGACAATCGTCCTCAGGACAATCATGGAAGCTTTCTGTCCGTCAAATGGTCGGACGGGTAATATTTTCCAGAACACTCTGTATACGCAAAGAAAACAAGAACGGGTTGGTAACGAAAATCTATATTTCATTGGTGTTGTCTCTGTGGCAGAATTAACGAGAGTTTCCAACGATACATATGATTTCCGAACGATCTATTTCTGTAGATCTTATCAGCCGCCAGAATAATTGCGTTACCCTCTATAAAAACGCCAGGAAACAAATTTATAAAATTCATACTTTATTTTTACGAGTAATAAAAAAATACTCGTACTTGTTTATCAGAAAACAATAATTATATAATAATTATTTGTTATACTACTATGAATAGCGTGTAAAATTCAGATATTTTGAAGCCTTTGTTTCAAGACCTGCTACCGGTCGTCGATGGAATTTCAAGATGGCGACATCTCGCGACAACAACATGGAACTAATTCGCGACGAGCTTGGAGATTTCGCCATAGATGGAGCCTCGAATATTATTCATATGGCGGTAAGCGTGTTTTATAAAATATGGTTAGGAACACGTATAAAACATTGCCTACGTTTAGAATATTAGATAAATAATGCTGCAACCGATTGAAATCGATGCAAAATGTTGGGTAATCACGGGTAATTAAAAAATAGTTCAATGCCACTGGAAGAAAAATTATAACTTACGTATTTATCGAATTATTCCGTATCCTTTTCATACACGTGTGGAATTGAATGTTGCAAAATGCTTTTGATTTTACTGTTGACGCAGCGAGTAATTTAATCGGTTGTGATATTGATTATCCTACAGTTATCAATTCCCTCGTCGTTTCCCGAGGGAATGCTGAACAAGTGTTTACTATCTAGGATACACTGCTACTGGTAATGCCAGCCTGCGATACAAATTACAGATAGAAAAAAAGTGACAGTGTCAGAGGACAGTGATTATTCATCGAGTCAGGGATGCAGCTTGCGTAACAAAGTTGTCTTTTCTTAATGAATAATTGAAAGGTTCTACATAAAAATTGTATGGATCGAATCGTTGATTTTGTTGTTCACATTCTACCTTACACCTCGTCTTCTACTCTTTTCGTTCGGTTTCAGCTGCTTCGTGATTCTCGAGAGTAGTCATTGACACCTGTCAAAAGGTTATTGAGTGACAATCATTATTTTTAGCCCTTTGCACTCGAGAGGCGACCCCGCCACTTGATTTCGTACAGTAAACTTATAAAATATATTTAATATCACACTTATATTAATTATATTAATAATACAACCAATTTAATTAATCACTTAATACTAACCAACCCTTAATATTACTTAACCCTCTATAGGCTCGTGTGACTTTAAAGTCACACATCAATATAGTTAAATTGACGTATTAAATTTTCTATTGCAAAATGACAAACGACATTAAATAATTAACCAACTGAAACTTTTGCACTTTTGTAGAGGGTTAATATTATACTTCATATAATGTATCAATTTGAGAAATATTCAAATATCTTTGTTCCTCGATGTACGTGATTTCTCTACTAGTTTCACGAAACGTCATCTCATCGTCAAAATTTCCAGTGAAAAACTTCCGAGTGTAAAGGGTTAGTAAACGATGGTATAATAGATCGTATAAAATAAAAATACAGCCACTACAATGTGAACGAGATAAGGTAACTGTGGGAAAGTTTAGATTATCGTTACTCAACATTTTCCTCGTAATTGCAACGATTGACCCGAATGATCGCAGCTTTCGTAAGGAAACGCGGGGAACGTGAGATTTTTCTGACAGCTCGGTCGCCGAGTTTAATCGCTCGCGGGGAAACACTGTAATACTGGAACAGGGAATGCCCGGGCGGTGCAGGGCAAACAGGAAAATCGTAATGCGCGCACGTGCTGTATCTGTTATTAAACGCGATGCGAATCACAATGCGGAGACCGGCCGCCATTCGTAGCCGATACCCGCTTCGCTAGAAGCGATCGTGAGTTCGCAAAAAAAAGGGGAAACCAGCCTTCATTAAATATCGCATTCGGTGAGCGGCATTTAGTTAGTCGTTCCGAAACCGTGCTGTTGTTTGCAACGACATAGCCGAGTCACATCATCCAAATCGATTTCCTCTAAATATTATGGTGAGTGAACATGCCAAAACTGACGGAGAATTGGGAGGCACGAGGAAACTGTCAACGGTGAAAATTAATTAATAGGATACGATCGCGGAAGCCTCGACTTTTCTCAATTCGTATTGTGTAAATAAATGAATTCAATAATTGCCTAAACGAATGACATTTTGAAATCGTGACGATATTTATTTCACGAATTTAGTAATTGTGTTAAATGTTTAATTAGAAGGTAAGTGGAAAGAGAAACGAGAATCTTTTGTTAAATTAGATTGCTCGATAACGATTCGTTAAAATCGAAAATTAATTAATAGCTTCTGCGATCGCGGAAGCCTCGAGTATTTTCTCAATTCATATTGTGTAAATAAATGAATTTAATAATTGTCTAGAAAACGAATGACATTTTGAAATCGTGAGTTTCATGAGTTTAGTAATTGTGTTAAATGTTTAATTAGAAGGTACGTGGAAAGAGAAACGAGAATCGATATCTTTTGTTAAATTAGATTGCTCGATAACGAGTGTCCGTGGTGTTTGTATTTCATTGATTTTACTTGAGCACTTTGTTGCGTGTCGCGCAGTTAATTAGCTAATAGTATTGTATAAATATATTTCCGGTATATGTTGGATTAATCGTGCTCTATCGTGATTGCACGGAATTAGGTATTTTTATCCGAATAATTAGATGAAAGTGAATTGATTTGAAATGGATCAATTGGTTAAAAATAAATGACGCTGTCAGCTGTGCCACCGATAATGGATCACTCTGTACACCGTCGCGTGTATTCCCGCGAGTCATATGAATAGTCATAATTTTATCACTATAACGATATGCAGCATATCCCGATAAAAATCGCGATAAACAAACGGCTGATCAATATATGCCAACGGAAATGTTTATAATACAATTCTGAGAAAACGTCGAAGAAAATGGCAAACGGTCGTTACTGCGAGCGCGAAAATTTCGGATAAGTGTGATCGATCGGAATCGACAAACTCGATTGTGAATGCAGGCATGCGTACAGGCGACTCGTTCAAGGCTTCACCATGGTCCCTTATATAAGCCACAATATTGATGCACGTGCTCTATAAATTAAACAATGGTGTTTAGTTTGTTGTAAGAAACCAGAGGTCTCGTTTAATTAATAGGCATTTATATGATAAATGAGATCGCCAATAATTCATATCGAATACAAGGGGACTAGTTATGTAAAGATATTCTATTTCTAGTAGCACGTCTACACCAGCGAATTGACATCTTATAACAATCGATATGGTCGAGTTCATGTGGTTCGAGTCCTACGTCAATTGAAATTGAAACGAACGTTTCGAGATGCACAGATATACGCCACTTTAACCGCCAAATATTTAAAATCCGGATTCCGCAAATTCTGATAGGCTCGAACACATTAAGCTAGGGACAACAGGTATTTTAATTAATCGTTGATGTCGATCGTTAGAATCTACAAGTGGTTCGAGTGTTACGCGTGCGATCTACCGTGGAAAAAGTAGAATTGTTTCGATAATCGTTTTCCATTGAAATTTATGCGACTAGTCCCTGAAGGTTAGCGGGGGAAGAAGAGGAGAGAAAAAAGAAATAGGCCGCGAACGGAGAACGGAAATAGAGTCACGTGTAATTGTCCTGTGCGAGTTCTCTAATCGACACTGGCGGTTTCACGTCCTCTGATAAGTGAAGTCGCCAGAGTAGATACGTTCAGTTGTGACCCAGCTGTCAAAGCGAGAGGTTCGGTATTTGTGTACCTTTCACTGACTCCCTGCTGTTGAATCGAGATCATTTGGCTATCAGCCACAAGCCAGATTTACGTCATCCCATTACTCAGAACAATCTGCTTTTTCGTATTTTCAGTTGGTTCGCCAGTGTGCCCATTACATCAACGCTTATCATTTATCAATCGCTGCGAAAGGTAAGAAAATATCGTGTGTCATCGTGAATCACGGTTTCACTTTCTCTTTTCTTTGAAACGGGGTTGACACACTTTCTACATTTATACAGCGATTTCACGTTTATAACACGAAAATTAAGAATCTAGCATTGTGAACAATCGAATTTTTACTTAGTCATACCTCTTTATCTCTGCTTATCAGTACATGAGTTGTAAAAGGTGCTGTTTTATTTCAGGCAACCCGAGAAATATGCCTTGCCCATTTTTAACTCGTCTGACTGCCAATTACATTCATAATTACGGCTCTTCGATACTGACAAATTATCGCCAGCTATGTCCGTTTATGTCTCAGCTTATTAGGACTCAAGCAGAAGTGCAGAACGTCGAGGCACAGAAAGTTCAGAAAGATGATGAAAACCAATGTCCATTCTTAGCTAAAGAGCATACTGCTGTGAAAATGGCTAATCCTGTGGTTGAGGAAGACATTAAAAATGAGGCTTCCACCGAACAGAAGGAAGAATCTAGCTTTGCTTACGAAAAATTCTTTCATGAGCAAATCATAAAGAAAAAGAAAGATCATTCTTATAGAGTCTTTAAGAAAGTGAACAGGTTGGCACAGAGTTTCCCAACTGCTATGGAATATTCGAATAAACCAAAACCCATCACTGTTTGGTGTTCTAATGATTATTTAGGAATGTCTCGACACCCAGTGGTGACAAACTCTGTTCGAGAAGCTCTAGATAAATTTGGAGCAGGAGCTGGTGGAACGAGAAATATTTCGGGAAACTCCATGGGCCATGAAGTATTAGAAAAAAGACTTGCAGCATTGCACCAAAAGGACGCTGGTTTATTGTTCACTTCCTGTTTTGTTGCTAATGATTCCACTTTGTATACATTAGCGAAACTTCTTCCTAGTTGTCATATCTTTTCTGATGCTGGCAACCATGCTTCCATGATTCAGGGGATAAGAAACAGTGGAATACCAAAACATATTTTTAAGCATAATGATGTACAACACTTGGAGGAACTATTATCTAAAGTAGACAAAAGCATTCCAAAAATTGTAGCATTTGAAACAGTACATTCTATGACTGGTGATATATGTCCTTTGGAAGAGTTGTGCGACGTTGCTCATAAGTATGGTGCTTTAACATTTATCGATGAGGTTCACGCTGTTGGCCTCTATGGATATTCTGGTGCTGGTATTGGAGAGAGAGATTGGGTTCTTCATAAAATGGATATCATTTCTGGTACACTGGGCAAAGCTTTTGGCAATGTTGGCGGTTACATTGTTGGTTCTTCGAAATTGATAGACATGATACGAAGTTATGCTGCAGGCTTTATTTTCACAACATCCCTACCGCCAACGGTATTATATGGTGCTCTAGCTGCTGTTGAAATTTTAGCTTCAGACGAAGGGAGGGCATTGAGAGCTACTCATCAGGACAATGTAGCTTATATGAAATCTATTTTAATTGCAGCGGGTCTTCCGCTAGAACCGTCGCCGTCGCACATTATTCCGATAAGGGTAAATTATCTTACAAATTCCATTTTCATGTATCACTTTGAATATATACTAAATTATAATTTTCTGTCAGGTCGGAGATGCATTACTATGTAGTCAGTTAGCTGACCTCTTAATACAGGAAAAAGGCCATTATGTTCAAGCAATAAATTATCCCACTGTTCCAAAGGGGCAGGAAAGATTAAGACTGGCTCCTACACCGAAGCATACTCGGACGATGATGGACCAGCTTGTGAAGGATATGTTAGACGTGTTTGATCGCCTAAATATTCCAGAAGTGAAAAATAAAGCAAGCGAAATGCCACTCTCAATTTCAGTTCATTAACGAATGTACTCGATAGAAAAAAAAATGTAAAAATTGTATATTACATATACAAAATATATCTATATATATGACTGTATATATATATAGAAAATCAATACAATAAAACAAGCATTCGCCTGATGAATTGTTGAAGATTATACAAAGTTAATATAAAGCTTTAAATAAAATGTTATTAAAAAATCTGTCGATTTTTAATAATAATAATTGTACGAGAAAGGTTTTTATTACCATTATTTAAATTGAAAGTGGAGTGATAGAATTTTGCGCAAGCGCAGTATTTTCCTGCTTTAGAATTTATACGTTATCGTTTGCGGAAGTAATTTATTAGTGAATTTCTTAGTCTTTTTCACTCGTTATTTTTAACGAAGATAAACGCTTACAAGGATAGAAAAAAATTTAAAAACTCGAGTATAACGCAAATAGAAATAGATAATATCATGCTATTCGATGCTTGGTTTCCTTGACAACATAGGGGAAAGCTCGATCGAGGGGAAAGTTATCTTTCCATCGTTTATGATATTTTCTATTTCCTATTTAACACGAATTTGAATGCAAATTAATTTCGGCTATTATGTCGACGTTAAGAGAATTATTATAAATCATTTATCAATGTCAAGGACAAATTAATATCTGACAAGTCCTTACGTGACATAGTGTAAAAGTTACATATAGGAAACCAGTGCGATATAGGCAACTCTCTCGCTCTCGCAAACAGGACTAGAACAAGATTGGTCTGTGCATGTTGTGGCCCTTTAAAACGTGTGTGACAACCGAGTGTATTGTTCTGCTTCGGTTCGTGGTAATCCAGTCGTAAAATGATAGTGAAATGAACAAGAGGTATATTAGATGTACGAAGTTGATGCTCTTAAATGAATTTCTACCTTCGACCGATGCATAAAGTCGTTTCATTGAAATGCTGAATCGGAGACGCAACGAAGGTTAGGATGAAAAGTATCATTAATATTTTGAAAATGTTCATTGCGTTTTTCTATGATTACGCACGAGGATTGTCGTATACAGTTACCACGATCTTGGTTTTGGGTTATTGCCTGCATCCAGCAAGGTTTGCTTCGCATTACACGTTTATAAAGACGGATGACATTTACGATGAAATGGAAAGGTCGTATCCGGCAAGGGATAACTCTTGCATGATCTCGATTAATCCTAGAAGATCTCATTTACTTTATCCCGATCAGTATCCTCGAGAGGATCCAGTAGTAATGGCACGACGCTTAGGTATATTGCCAGGAGGACAATGGAAGCCTCTCAACTGCCATCCCCTATTTAACGTGGCAATCATACTGCCATACCGAAACCGGCAAACGCAGCTTGCCATTTTTATGAATTACATTCACCCTTTCTTGCAAGCTCAGAATCTCGATTACAGAATATTCGTGATAGAGCAAAGTCCGATGAGCGAATTCAACCGTGCGAAACTATTCAATGTTGGATACGCCGAAGCAACCAAAGTGAACGATTTTCATTGCTTTATCTTTCAAGATATAGATTTAATACCTCAGAATCCTGATAATATTTATGCTTGCACAAAGATGCCAAGACACATGAGCTCAAGCGTGAATACATTTCGTTATAATTTACCTTACACAGGCTTGTTCGGAGGTGCAATTGCACTGACTCGTAAACAATTTGAAAGGGTCAACGGGTTCTCCAATGTTTTTTATGGATGGGGTGGAGAAGATGATGATTTTTACAGTCGTCTGCAATCCAGGGGTTTTCAGGTACATTGATTATCGTTATAGTAAGCTGAAGAATAAATAAAGAACAAAGCGAGAAGTGCTATATTTCTTTTGAATTTCAGGTGATTCGTTTCAGTCCTGATGTTGCTCAGTATTATATGCTAACGCATAAAAAAGAAACTCCAAGTAACGCAAGATTTGAAAATTTAGAGACTGGTGCTAAGAGATACGACACAGACGGAATTAGCAATTTAGAATATAGGGTATTGAATCATCAGTTAAGGCCATTGTATTCATGGATCTTAGCGGATGTCTAGTCCTTCGAACAATTAATATTTCTTAAATTATTTTATGAAGAAACTTACTTCTTTTAAGATATTTTCTGCAACTTCATTTCACAATGACAAAAATCTTCACAGCAGAAAATTGTTTGATATGAAAGTTACACAAAGATAAGTTTTATATAAATTTTCTAGCAACGTGTAAACAAAAGAAAAAACTAATGTCACCGTAACATTTTTTATACAAGTGTTGTTCTGAACGGTATAGTGATATTTACACCAAAAGCATTGCCATGATATGTTTGTATTATTAATTGTTTAGTAACGTAACGTAAAGAAATAGTCTGTAGATAAAAATGTACTCATCCGACGTTACGTTTTTGGAAACGAAAATACTTCGGTAGTCGGTTCGCACATTGTCGTGCAGTTTGTTCGAACTAATTGTCTGCAGTCTTATATATATATATATAGAAAAAGACATGCGTCCTAAATTCCGTTCCTGTTTACATTAACGCATTACGTCGTGAAGGTCAATTTTTTAAGAGAACGCAGTTTTGATAGTACAAAACTTCTTTAAATAAATCACGAATTGTAGATAATCAATTTTCCCCTAACTTATTCCTAATTCACAGATAGCTAATATTTGATACTTTTAGTATGGTATTTGTGTATACCAAAGGAAAACTAATAGTGAAATTAGAACATTATTTATTGTTTTTTTAATAATGAAAACATGAGATAGAATAAGTTCATATGTTACTAATCGCCAAATGTAACCAAAGCAATCGTTATAAATATCAAATACTTAATGATTCCAAATAACTTTAATGTGATGATAAACTTAAATATATATATTATATTGGAATAGTCTGTGCTTGAGTATAATTCAGGAATATTTAGTTTCTAAAGAAAACTGAGTCCAAATTGTAAATCATCGAAAGTAAAGTTTAAAATTATAAACGGCTGTATACGTGTTAAAGCAACTATTTATTGTATAAAGTCATCACTATGCGACCATTAAACTTTCATTTACATGTACTTAATTTACAATAGATTGTATTTTTGAAAAGTCTAAGAATCATAAGTATTGCTTTAAATATCCTTTTCCGACTTTTAATTGAAAGAAAAGAAAAACAAAAGTGAGATTTTTTTTTAGCGGATACGAGTGTAGTGCGGGCAATATTGCCGAGTGTATTTTTATTATCTCTTAACTTATTATTACATAGGTTTTGCATGTATAATTAAAAAAATAATGATAGGGTTTACGAATGACTGTAGAAATGTGTGTGTATATATATATATATATAGTGTATTCACTATATATATAAATATAGTGAAAAATGTATGATCTCCAAAATTACGATTTAAATTAGTAATAAAAAGAAAAACGGACGTATATATGCGAATATAAATATAATTATCTCTCTATAATATGTCTGTGTGTGTATTTGTGTACGTGAAATCTGACATAATTACATTATAAACAAATTATGAAATTTAATGCAAACTGTTACAGTATAATAAATATGTGATGAACCAGTAATGAATTCAATTGCAAATGGATCTTAACTATAATTAGGTTGCTGCTTTCCCTTCAAGAAGCATCATGAAATTAGATTCTAGCCATGCAAAATAAAAGTCAAAAATATTTAAAAGCGATTGATCCTTCAATTCGAAGACATTTCATAATGCTCCGATGCATATCTGTTTTACCGTCCAAGTATGAAAAGTACTGTATTGTGCACAAAAATGTTAGACGAGAATTGCTTAATATGGTAATCTTCCTTGAACCACTTCACTACTGGTATGTTGTTCATTCTTGGGTAAGCATTGTACGTTCATAACAATACCGATAAATGCAATTTTTGCTACACGCGAATAAACGCGGTTTCGTTTCATAATGTCATTGTTAATGGGTAGAGTTAAAAATACAAAGCGAATGAAATTTCCGTTTCAGTAACAAGCGCTTTTAAATACTACCATTGTAAAACGACGTAGATCAGATATCAATTGAGAAAAAAAAAACAGCATATGCAAATACTAATATTACCAGTTTATTATTTCCTAAGAATCTTAGCATAATCAAGTAAAGTAATATTGTGTAAACGTACAGGAAAAATATAAAAAAAAAATTGTAACATGTATTCCCAAGAATGGATTATCACCGTTCTCGATTACCAAGTACGCGACCTGCATACTGATCGGATAATACGTGTACATACCTATTCGCCTATGGAAAAAGTTGAGTACAAGTACTTGTGTGTATATATAAAACCTATGTTCAATGATATTGGAGATATTATGTGTCGGACAGTTCTTGATAACGTGCGTACATCATTTTCTTTACACAATCTTTGTAGGTGTCCCCGGGTAGTGCGCTGTACGACGATGATTTCGCCCCTAAGCCGGCCGTAGGAACTCTTCTCTCAGCCTCGATGATACTCGTTCTACCTTGGTTAGACTTCCCAAGGCCCATTCCTTCGCTCCAGCCCATTTTTTGCAACAGCTTATTGCCAACGTTATCCGAGCCAATGCCGGCTCTCGTGGGTTCCTCGTATGACACAGATATTTCCTCGACCCTCGTCTTCAGGTATTTCTCTTTCAGTTTGTTCGGCTGCGGAGGCTCTGGTTCTCCATACTTTGCTCTTCTTTCTTTGGCACGATCTCGATACTTGTTGTTCCTCTGTTGCGGATCATTAGGGTCCAAGCCACGAACTTGATACCAATTCTCCAAGTTCTGTTTATGAAGCTCCGACAGCTGCTGGTGCCGGAGTAAAGCTTCTTTACTCGGGAACTGTCGTTTACACAACAAACAGGCCAACTTCGTCCAATCCGTGTGTTGTCTTTCTTCCTGTTGCACATCCTCTATCTCCTCTTCCGTGTCACTGCCACCGCCATAGGCAGCGACTAAACCGTTATTCCCGCTCTGATCTTCGTCCTCGTGGAAAGAACTCGCGAGAGATTTCTTCTCCAATATGGCGTACCCCGCGTCCGCGGCTCCGCTTCCAACCCCTTGATTGCCATCACCGCCAGCGAACTCGGAGTTCCAATTACTCTTCGCATTCTCTTTCTTTTGATTCAACGTTTTCGCCCAGCGTTCCATGTCTTTTGCTATTTTCTTTGCTACCTTCACTTTATCTTGCTTGCTGTCTTTCTTTTTACTCTCGTCTTCCTTCGACGACTCCTGGATCGCACTCGTGACCGACGAAGTTGTCGCCTGATTGGTGACGGTGTTCGTCGAGTCCGTGTTACTAGCGGTGGCGGTTATTGTAGTCCCGCTGGTCGTCGTTCCTGTCGCTTGTGTCACGGTTGTAGCAGTCTATAAGATATTAACAATTATATACATTTCCATATCTACCCTATATTTTTCATTGCTATTCCAAAATGTTAATTACCTTCGCCGGTTGATATGAAAATGATTCAGCGTCCCAATAAAGGAACTGCTGCGTGTGACTATTGTAATAATATTGCGAATTGGGATCATAATATAATCCTGTACTTGGGTCGTAATAGTAGCCCGAGGACTCGTCGTAGTGATAGGTGCTGACATCCGGCACAGCTGCAATAGACACGAGTTTAGTAAGCAATCTTTTAAGGTGGAATGAAATGAATTCAATTCCTGTTATATAAACTTACAATACACTTTACCATCTCCAGCATGTGCAGGGACTCTTCCGCTTGCCAGCGAGGTGCTAGTCGGCGCCGTGGGCGTCGGTCTGTTCTTCATCTCGTCGGCGTCGCCTAATTTCCTGGATGCTTGCAACTGCTGTATGGCGGATTGTGCTACGGCCGCCGCCGCGTTTACTCTATCAGTCTGGTTCAATGACGGCAACGTAATCGTCGAGCCTTGCATTATTTGATTCTGATAATATTGCGTGTAATACTGAAGATAGTGAGCTTTCTGCGCAGGTGTCTTAGCGTATAGGTTGGCACTGTACTCTGCCAATTGAGCAACGTCGTCTAAAGTGTACCTCTGCGGTTGACTGTCGTTCGCCTTCCACGTGTTAGTGTTACTTATTTGGTGAAGCTTGCAGTACGTGATTTCCACCTTCCTACCGTCCACCACCAACCCTTGCTTAGTGAGGGCCGTGTGCAAATACATGGCGTCCACCACGTTGCCCATCTCCAAGTAACAGACACCCCTCGACGTGTTTGTCAGCGAGTCACGGCCGATACGTATACTGCGTATAGGCATCGACGAGAGATTTTTCATTGCTTGCAGAACTGAGTCCTCGGTGGTCAGAACGTCTAAACCTCGCAGAAGAACAGTGTTCGTAGGATGCGGGCTAATCTCATCGCTACCCTCTCCACCCTCTTCGCTCTCTGCTCTCGAGGCGGAACACTTAAAACATGTCTCGCGTCTCTTGAAATTGTGCGCGCCACACTGTACAAACAAAAATGGACATTTTAAAAGATCTACTAGTTTCTGGTCAATTACACCTCCAACCCTTTGCACTCGAGATTTCAGTCGCCATTTGATTTGACCCAAAATTATAGTTTACTATTCAATATTAAATTTTTTATATATCAACACATGGAACATTGAAATATAGTTTTGTCACTTAATTTATACAAGGTATTTCTTTATGTTAGTTGTACAAAATATTCTGGGGTGCAAAGGGTTCACTAGAACTACCAGACAAGTGAAATTGGCAGTGATGAATATAATCCAGAAATGTATTGCTCTGATTCTTATTGAAAAATTCGAAGTCACTCAATTGTTCAGTGGTTCTAGCGTTAGAATAGCATGTTTCTCGGGACTCGTACCTTAACGCAGTGCCAGTCTTGCGTATTCTTTGCTGGTGGCTTATCTACATGGCAATCTTTCGGTATACTGTACTGCATCAAGGCACGATATTGGTCCTGCAGCATCAGTACTCCCTGAAACAGAGAATTTCAGTGTTATCCCGTCCAACATCCTCCCAAAGCCTCCGTTTATCCCGTAAACTTCCTTCTTGGTTGACGAAATTATAGTTTTATTTTATATTTTTTTTTTGATTTTCTACTTCATAGCTTTCCGTCTCGAACGAACAGTAAAGAAAATGTCGTGGGCTTATTTTATAAACGTGGGCCATTCCACACGGCTTGCGGATCGACTATTATGTACATGCGCGACAACTTTCCTTTCTTTACTCTCTATTTTCGTAATCGTTTCATTTCTTTTTTTTTTCTTTACTTCTTTTTTGCAACACGCGATCAAACAACTCGAATTCGTTGGAGGAAACAAGCAAACGTACAATGATTTGCTTGCAGTAACAAAATTTCATACGTGAATGAAAGAAAGTCGTGCAGAAAAATTGTCATTCTCATATTCAAATATGCTCGAATCGTATACCGTCATTGCATTGACCGTGTATATATTGTACGTGTGTGTGTGTGTGTATGGTGTGTGTGTGTGTGTACGTGTAAAAGAACAGAGCAAGAGCGAGATAGAGATAGAGTAACAAAGTTTTAAAACGATAGAAGCAGACTAACACGATACAAGTAATAAACGTAAGCGTCTCTCGGTCGTAACGAACGCAGCGGAAACAAAAAAAGTGTGATTCATTGAAAATCAACCATCATGCCGGATAAACGTATGCACTTGTACGCAAAGGATAAGACGATTGGAATGACCCTCTCCTCCGATCTTCATTGTTAGTCCACAAACTTTTATGACAGACAGAGGATAGGTAAAAAAAAATAAACAAAAAAACAAAAGCACGCGGCGACGAGGAGTCGCCCTTTTTCTATCTTTCTTTTTTTTTACCCGATTACTCGATAGCTTTGTCCCGATTCAAGAAATTAGCATTATCTTTTTTTTTCTTTTGTCTTTCTAAATCCGAATAGACGGAACTGCGAGAGCAAGTTAAGAAAAGTCTGCAAAGTATGTGGGGACTCCTAGATAAGTAATTAGGTACGGTAGATTTGAAGTAGCCTTTTTGATAGGTGCGCAGCCATGGCCATGGGGAAGGCCAGGGGGCTGCGTTACCGTGCCTTGCCGCCACGGGGCGTCGGTGGCACGCGTGACAACGCATCGGTTGGGTATCTGGACTGAACTTCTTTCTACCTGTTTCATCTCCATCCACCGTGCGGCCTCCTGAGTCGCGTTAAACTCGACGAATGCAAAACCTCGCGAAGCACCTATACAGAGCAAATACACACATATCCAAAGTTAATCCACGTATTGCCTGGGTGTCTCTACTCTGAGAGGGCAGGCAATCACAGCACCAACCATTGACAGACCGAGTTTCGATACGAAGTGTATTTTTCTTCGCTTCGTTGCTTGCTTTCTTTTCCATTTGCCTAAAGCTCGGCGGAACGAATTATTCTCTATGCGCGGATGACAAACGATCTCTGTCGTTAATTTCTTTTTTCTCCCTTACGACCGAAATTTCTTTTCTTTTTTTTGGTTTAACACGTTGAACCACCGGTGACCAGCCAAGTCGAATTACTACAGTTCATTCAATTGAACTACGTTCATCTGGAAATATTTTTATATAAATAATGATAGCTGATGTAGCATTTGTAATTGATATTTGATTTTCTTTTCAGTTTGAGTATTTTGCTCTGTGGAATCGTGCGGCGTTCAACGTGTTAATACCTTCCAATGTCTCTTAGAGTCTCTCCTCCAACCCCTTGCACCATATGTTCTTTTTTGCAGCAAAGAGAGATAGAAGAAATAATATTGTAGATTTTATGCAAGACATTATTCCCATCGTAAAAGTTTTTGACGCGGTCGACGAAACAAAAAAAAGTGAAGACTCGTGTTGTAAGACAGCTAGGATATGTTTTTGTATAAAATAAAGAAAAGACTGGATCGCGTACGCACTAGAGACAATGGAGTACGGTAATCTTTTTTTTTCACACTGATTCTAGATATTACTTGGAATGTTGAATAGCTTCTAATATAGAGTAGAGTTGGTTGGTAAATTTACAGTTCAATTGTTTGGAATTGTAGGATTTCGAAAATATTACAGATATTTTGCGCCACCCTTGCAAGATGAATAATGAAGCATTTGACTTTCCTTAAAATATTCTTCCTGCATTTGATATAGACTTACCTTGGTCCAATGAACGAATGAATTATATTCAATTGATAGTTTTATGTTCATTGTATTTCTTCAATAATTTTGGAGTATGCATGATTGGTACCAGCATAAATACTAACAGAGATCTTTAACCGATGTAACAAAAAGTTGTTTGAAATCTCTTTCGATCGGCGTCAATGTTAATTATCGGCATCGTCGATCTGAATGATTATCAAGAAATTTCAAACACTTTTTTTTTTCTTTCTCGGTAACCATTGAATAATGCAGCAATAACTTAAACTACAGAAGTCTAATGCAACCTGCTGAGATGAAAAGCAATTTGCTAGTTTGCATATTAGGTAAAGGGGATAGGTTTAATTAACGAAAATAAGGATAATTACCTGTATCCTTTTTACGAATCAGCCTGATGTCCTTTGGCATGAGACCACAGTTGAGGATGTCTTGCCGCACCTGTGATACACACATCATAATAATAACAGTGATGTATGCGTGCAAATGCTGCTCACGAGTGGCCACTTATGTTGGGCCGCTAAGTTGACAACCTACGTCATTTTCTGTTATATGTTGAGCAAGCCCACGAATCATTATGGTGTTGTTTGGAGATTGAGATTTGTAGTGGATGCCTTCCATGGACGAACCATAAGTACGTCCATGGTCATGCTCAAAGTCCATACTTTCTCTGCTATGATCATCATCGCGATCCCGATCTCTGTCGTCCCGTTTCCCTCTACGATCCCTATCCCTATCCCTATCTCTGTCTCTCCTAGAACGATCTCTGTCTCTGTCACGATCCCGGTCCCGATCCCTGTCTCTTTCTACGGAATCTCTATCCCTTTGTCTTCCATATCGATCCTCTCTGTCTCTGTAGCTACGGTCTCTATCATCTCTACTCCTGTCTCTCCTGTCTCTTGAACGATCTCTTTCACGGTCTCTGTCTCTCCCCCGATGATTTCTATATTCTGGACTACGATGGTCTCTATCACGATGATCATTGTCACGGTGCTCCCCATAATCCGGTGATCTGCTGTTTCCATAATCATTGCGATAGTCATAATCGGTATTGTGTCCTCTTCTCTCAGGCCCATAACCTGGCTCCCAGGGGTCAATGTTGTTACTGTACATGTTGTCCATTCATTTAAATAATTCCTGCAAGAATACATACCATTGGCATTAGTCTCATACTGACAAATTTTCAAGAAAAAATTATAATCTGTGACCTAGCATTTCCAATTACACTTGTCTCATTTCAGACAGTAGAACATTCTAAGCGGTCAATTAAATTATACGTGCTAGAATACTATAAGCGTTTGAAATTCAATTAAAGCAATGTGAACAAGAAGTTATTAAATTAACACTGCTCATTTCGTATCATCTTTTGTAATGTAGAACGGAACGAAAGCAGCATGCTATAAAAAGATATGTATAAAAGTAACAATAAATTTGTTCTAATTTCATAAATTCATACATATAGACTCAAAAGATAATTATAACAAGTATGATTCAAGGTTTACATTGATGCATTAGAATTTCACAATTTAATCAACAACCTCAGATAAATCGAGGAAACGCGTTGCTAATTAAAACGATACATTTTGCATAAACGTTTGGACTGAACATGACAGATTTCGCTCGAAGCTTCGCACTGTATTCTGTGAAATATAATATACCGTGAATAATACACCTTACCAACAATATTAACCCGGAAAAGTGAAATACTATCGTTTTTAGTAGGGAAAAAAAAGAAAAAATACAAAAGCAATGCAAAAAGGGCTAATAGAAAATTCAGGTCCGCATAGGGATAACGAAACATCGTGGCGTTGATTAACAAGCATTGCTCGACGTTGCAATTCGTTGCAACCTTCTAAAGCTATCAAATTTTCAAACACGTAAACTTTGTACTGTAGCGAACTTCTTTGTTCAATATTTACTTACCTTACTCGTTGTTCTTACAATCGGACGAGAAATCGCGTGATGTGCACAATGGCGTGGTTGCGCCTCTCGTTTCTCCCGTACAATATGGCGGCGTCTGTGCAAGACGGAACCATTACGTGTCCGTGAATATTTTCTCGAGAAATATTTCGGAGATGGCGCTTCGAGGCGACTCCACTACCGTTAAAATTCGCATTCAAAAATCTGATTGGAGTTATCCTTATCTTTGCCTCGTTCACAGTAAAATATTTCATAATTTTCTTCTCATCTATTTACACAGGTTTACATTCAAATTCATTAAGAATCAATTCAACGAATTGCAATTATTCTTTAGAAATTACACGAAAGATATCACGGAGAACTGAGAAGAAGAAATTAACATTATTGTTCAAGTATATATTTCAAAGCTTTATATTACAATTCCGCAATTCAAAAAATTGAATAAAAACGTTATTCCCATGGTACAAATAGCGGAATGTAAACTCTGCGAAGAGGAAAGCGTTTAAAAAGGTGCACACCAGGTGGCGCCACTGTGCCGAATGGATCTCCCGCGTAGTGATATTGGAATTGAAAGAAGTAAAGCGTTCGTAATTATCCTGTGTAATTAGTTAAATGTCACTTGAGTACTCGTTGTTCCTAAGTTGGTTCTTATTGTGCATAAAAAAAATATCTTTTCAAGTAAGATGTAACACCTGACGACAAGAAAGTGAATATCTCTTTCCTCTCTTCGAGGATTTTTTGATTCAAACTGTTGTTTAAAATTCGATCGTTATGTTTATCGACCATGTACAGAAGTAATGCAGCATGCTCGCCAGAAATTAGGTTTTCGGTGTGTGTACCGCGCGGTGTCTGATTCTCGGAAGAATCTCTGTTGTTTTTGCCCGTCGGAAAGTATCGAAAAAAGCGGATGACCGCGGGGAACACAGTACCGTCAACAATGTGCCATTGTATACGGACACACATAGTAGTTGTCTTTCGGGACTCGTGACGTTCGCGTTCGCCGAGAATTCAGAAGATAATACGTTCGGGGCGATTTATTTAGTTCAAGTTCGTGCTCGGTAAAGTACGATTGGGAATCTTAGGGTAGTACGAAGCGTTAAGCAGCTCGTACGTATAACCTCAAATCGTGTGTTCAAATTTTTACGGGCTCGGTGTGTTAGTATCCACGACTACCGCTCGTCAGTCTCGCCAGTAAACGAAGAGACAAGATTATAATCGTCCACGGAATCTCCCGGTGCTAAACAACGTTTCTTCCTTCCTGTGGAAAGGAAATGCATCACGTGGCTGCAATCGGTGAGTACATGCCCTGGGCAATACGAGTATTCGTACATCACTGAATCATTCTTTCGACTGGAAATACCGGCTTCGGTTTACCATTTCATTCAAAACAATGTTAAAGAAATGATAGACTACCGATGAAATTCGAATTTCTTAGCTTAACGTTTATCATGAAACAACAGTATCAATTAGAAGCAGGCGACGAAAATGTTCTTTGCTTTAGTGTAAATGCACTGTAATGTGTAATCGATACGATCGCAATTGGGTAACTAATTTACATACGGAGGTATGTTTATTTGTTCTGAGTGATCGGTAATCATTTTTATACATTATTTTCGTAAATGATAAATATAATTTATACGAAAGTGTCTAATTATAGTAATTATACTATATATGACGAATATCCTTGTCCTTTCGTCGACCATTTTTTAAGGGAAATTGTAGCATTCGAGAATCGATACCATAATTCTAAGTCAACGAGTTTCGAACACGTGTCTATACAGGGTGATACGAATAAGATTAGAACCTAGTCTTCATTGCTTTTTATGTTACAATTTTATAAAAGAAATTACTATTTTCCTAGTATAATATCCGGTATTGTACAAAGATAAATTTATCGATGTATTATACGTCGACCTTCGATCGACCTTCACACGAACTGCAGTCTACAGGATATCAAGCTCCCATTAGCAAATACTGTCGAATCGAATTCCTCATTCTTTTTCGTAAATTATAAATTTCGGTTCGATTGTTTAATTGTTTGCAATTGAATGTCGACATTCCGACGAGATCATTGTTCATATTTGGAAGACTAAGTCGCGAGCAAATGATTAATTAGTGAAACAGCAAGAGCTCAGCACGTAGTTTCCTGTTTTCCTATTAATTAACACGTCGAATGCCATGGGGATCACCGGTGACCTCCAGCCAAATCGAATTACTATAGTTCATTCAATTAAACGACGACTATTTCACATTTCTATATTATAAATAACCCCAGCTAACACGACACCATTTAACTTGATCAACGTAATAATAATAATGCGATCCGAGCAAATGACTTAACCCTCCGTAGGCCCATATAACTTTGAAGTCACATGTCAGTGTATTGGCATCTTGTTGATTTATTTCATTTTGCACTCAAAGTGGCGAATAAAATTAAGTAATCAGTTAACAGGCGTGAAAGTTTAACGTCATTGTAACTTGAAAGTTACAAAATACATTCGTTTGATGATATTACTGAAACTATTGAATATATTGTTAATTCCTACTTATATGTGGATATTTATTAATTTTACACTGCATAGATTTTGTTATAATCATGAACAAAAATTCGCCCTATAGAGGGTTAATATCATTTTTTTTCCATTCTGTGTATTTTGCTTTGTAAATTCAACGCGTTAAGCGATCGATATACAATTCAACTTCATCAGCCGAGGGTTTCGTGCATTCCAACGAACCTTCGTCCGCAAAGGGTTAAAAATATATCAATAGAATCACCGGCGCTCGCGTTTCTAGTAGCTGAAACTTAACCGGCGTACAATGTGTTAAGTGATCCTCGGTATAGGAAGATCGAAATGGCGGGTGTTGAATTATTGCTAATGCTAAGCTAGCAAAAGCAAAAATGCCCAACGTTCGTATATCTTTAGTCTAAACAAAAGCGATAGAGGCAACCAGATGCGTCTGAATTTTGTCACTATCATATATATATATATATATATATATATATATATATATATATATATATATACTATATATAATAAAACGACCACACTTTTTCTCCATTTCCCTACAAGTTTCACCCTGAATGGCCTTGAGTCATAGGTCGTTGAATTCGTCTTAAAACACATTATTTAATGGTAGATAAAAAAACGTGTCATTCCATTTAAAAAAAGAAAGTTGCCTTCACCTCACCTTGGAGTGTTCACCAGGAAAAATAAAAGTTCCACCACATGATATCCCCCTCGGTATTGAACAACTTTCGTCTGAAATATTTTTGCGTATAATCAATATTTTCGGAGATACTCGACTGTAACGCTTTATAATTTCCACCCTGTATATATGACAGTATATATTTTACAGTGTGACTTCATTGTATAGTTTCATACATAATCTACAGTGTGACTTTGTCACACACTTCCATACATATTCTACAATGTGACTTTGTCACATAGTTTCATACATAATCTACAGTGTGACTTTGTCACACACTTCCATACATATTCTACAATGTGACTTTGTCACATACTTTCATACATATTCTACAGTGTGACCGTATTACATAGTTTGATTATTTAATCAGCCATTTGCAATAAGAGGAAAAGCTTGCGCGAGGAGATGCAATTTTCCAGCTACGTTTTCGCTGCATAACAAGTGTCTGCGAAAGGGGTTAAGCCCGGGCAACCGGGGTCGGTCCCCGCCCACGGTCGTACGTGTGGGCGAAAGCGAGTCGTGCGTGCTCGTCGAAATTCGGGTCCGCTCGGGTTTCTCCTAGGCTACAGGGGTTGTCTGGCCGCCACCCTCGTCATCAGCCTCGTATAAACCGTATCCGAGGGCCCCGCGTTCTACCCCCTCGCCATACATATTTCTTTTTTTTTACATCCCGGTAAGATTCACCCCTCGAACATCACACTCTATTTAGAGTCGAACTTTTGTAAACATTTTCTTTCTCCCTCTTTCCCGGTCCGCTTTCGTTTCCCCCTTCTTTTCCCTCCGCTTTCCCGCGATTGTTTACGCGTGTCCATTGGAAAGCGAGAGACGCAACGTTGCCGACGGTGGTAATGGTATTGATTCGCGGGGGGTTCCGCGAGCGTTGCGTACCGAGAATCGTCATCTCAACCCACACGCCATATTTTGTTCCTTTTCGAGCGATCGACTGGTGTGTTCGTATCGGGCTCACGGGAAAATTCTCTTCTCTTCGGGAGAGAGTAACGAGATTCCTCGAGATTAATAAGGGTATCGTTTTCTAGACCGAAGCCGGGAATCCTTTGACTTCCTCTTCACTGCTCGAAGCATTGTTCCCAGTTTCTCCTATTGTTCCTAAGAAAATCGGTGTTCATTTCGATTTCTAGGGGCTACGGGCTCGAACAGAAATTATTACACGAATTCGAACATTCTCCGTAACTTCTTCCACTGGAGTTCCTACATGTAACATTATTTACCCTCTACTGTTTACACAGGACACGAGTTCAAGATGCTTTGGTCCCAAAATAACCAATGACGTCTCGCACATCGGCAATCTTCTCGCATTTCGCATACTAGAACAGTTGAACAAAATCAGTGTACAAGTCTGCACGAAACAGGCAAAACCAAAGTAGCGCAAGACCTCGCTAACCTCCGAACTAATCTCCATCGCGAGAGGTTGGGGTGCTCGCGATAAATATGCATTTCGGGAAGTTCAGCGGCTCCTCCGTGGAATATTTCTCGCCTGTGCCGGCAGACTCCACTCACCCGATTCTCGTTCGCGCGAAACGAATCCGCGCGGAACGGCTACCCCGCGCAAACAGAGGGGCGGGCGTAGCGCGAAGGAAGGAGGTCGGGGACGGGATGCATTTCTCAATCCGCTCGCCGGTAAGTGTTTATCGGAGCCGCGATAACGGGCCGGTATCCGATAAGAGATCAGGAAACGGCGTAGGGTCGCGGGGCTGGTGTTGGACGAGCGAAGGGGTGGAGGTCTCGTCCCGAGCCCGGCGCGGCGCACGATTCCAGGGTGAGAGACTCTGTTGATGGTCGCGACCGGCTGGGGGTGTTGGTGCCCGGTTGCAGCCCCTGTGCGCGTGTTTACGCGCCGGTGTGCGGAGGTCGCCTCGCCAGCTCTACCTGGGGACGAGGCTCGCGGGTGAAAAAGAGCACGGCGGCCGGGGGCGGGCTTCGCGACGGGTCGGAGGGCGGAGGGCCGGCTAGGAGGAACGGTTGCGCCGCTCGAGAGGCAAAGAGGCCGAGCCCGAGAGAAGGGAAAACGAGCTGGAAACGGGGAATGGATCGGCGATGGAGAGGCGCGCGCGCGGCGCCTTTCGAGAAGCTGCTCGGAATTGAATTTTTCGAGTAGATCTCGGTTGGGTCTTGTGCAGCGCGATCGAAGGTTGCCGGGAAGTAAACTGGAGGAGAGATTTTTGCAACGAGAGAGTGCGAGACCGGTGTCCGAAAGGCACGATGCAAGTATTTCTCGCGTTGCAGTCTCGGTTTGGTAGCGTTGATCTACTTCGTAGCGAGTATCTACCGTTTCGAACATGTTCGGTACAGGGTAGGTTAGTTGAGATGGGAGTTGAGAGTCTATGCGATTTCTGTTTATTCGGAGAATGTTCGGTGTCAGAGTTTCAGTGAGAAGGGACGTAAATCAGCGACGCTGGTGTATCTCCGCGTGAATCCAGCGTTGTCGATGAACGATTCGAGCTCAACGGGCCAAAAATTCTCGTCGGATTCCCGCGGAACGCCGTGACAGTTCGCCCACGGATGACCGTCGAAAAGAATAACAGAAAATCATTTGTCGCCGGGATGGGAGGATAGAGGCTCGCGCAGGATCGAAAGAGGATTAGAGAGCCGAGAGGAGCGTGGGCGCGGGAGGAGGGGGCGGTACGGGCGAGCAGCGGAAAAGGAGCAGATAGAAAAAGAGGACAGCTACGCGAGCGTAAAAAGAGAGAAAGCCGAGGGGGGGGATGAACGGGAAGATAAGGGGTTCGAAATAACAAGAGAAGCCGGCGGGGGGTCGGGGGGGGCGAGCGGGGGGAAGGAGAAGGACAATGGGAAGAGTGACGGATCGGCGTCAAGAGAAGGAGAAACAGCGGGGAGCCGGAGGCTGACCGGTCGAAGGGGTTAGCGGAGGGAGAGAGAGGGAGAGAGAGACACGTACCAGCGCGCACAGGCTCCGGGGTGCACGCACGCACGCGTGTACGTAGATGTAATAATAATAAAAGGAAAAAAAGAAGAAAGAAAGCAGAAGAAAAGAGAGCCTGGCCACCAAGAGAGGATCGGATCGAATCGAACGGGGAAAGAGAAAGGGACGAAGGGTGGCGATGCGTTATCGAGAGCAAGACGGAGCTACGCGCGAGGAGGACGGAGCGAGGGGTGCAGAAGGGAAGGCGAGCATTTGTGCGCAACCGGTACGACGCAGACGGCTCGTCTATATACTTGGTTCAACGACCACCGCCCTAGTCTCGTCCAACCCCGGAGTACCGGGCCGGCTCGGTGGTCGCGCGTTCGGTTGGGGGTGAAACGAGAGAGGGAGAGGAGAGAGATCGAGAGAGAAAGCTGATTGCGCGAAAGAGGCAGATAGAGAGAGAGAAAGATAGAGAGACATACTAAGGGTGAGAAGTAGCAGGAGAAAGAAAGATCGAGGGTGGGAAGCGGCGAGACAGAGAACGAAAGAGGGCGAGAGAAAGAATCGAGATAGAGATGGAAAGGGGTTGAGGGTGAGAAGCGTCGTGACAGAGAAAGGAGGTTGAGAGCGGGAAGCAGCGAGACAGAGGGAGCAGGATAGAGAACTATCGAGAGAGAGAGAGAGAAAGAGAGAAACAAATTGAGGGTGGTTAGCATCGGAACAGAGAAAGAAGGAGGTTCACGGCGAGAAGCGGCGGGAGAGAGAAAGAGAAAGATTGAGGGTGGTTAGCGTCGAGGCGGAGGAAGGAAACAGATTCAGAGAGAGAGGGAGAGAGAGAGAGAGAGAAGCGTCGAGCTTCGCCGAAGGGGATGAAATGGAAGCGCCGGGACGGGGCGCGCGGCGGGCGTAGTCGCGGGAATGATTTGCCGGGGGTGTAAGCTCGGACGGGGTGCGCGGAACGGCGAGGGGCTGCTATCGCGGAGAGGGGGAAAGGGTGGAGGGAGATTCGAGGCGAGTCGGTGTCGAGCGAGACGAGCCACGGGCCAGTTCCGTCTCGAGTCCAGGAGTAGAAGAGCTACTGGCCGCTTGTCTGCTCCCTTCTTTCGCTATAGTTTCATTTCTTTCCGTTTTAGTTCATTCTTCAGTTCCGATTGATTGACGTATCGTACACCGGAGGATACACACACATACATATATACATATATACATATGTATATATATACTCACCCGCGAGCACATCACTGAACACGTACACACACGCAGATACACGTACACAGAAACACGCGAACACACATACACGAAAGAAAGCTGAAACACACCTGTACACATACGTACGCATACACACACGTATTCGTGACGGATGTACGATTAACGCATAGCAAATTAACGCGCGCGCGCGCGAGAGACAGAGAGACAGACGTGCACACGCGTTGCCGCGTATCGTTCTCTCGAGAGGAGACGAAACCACGCACACACATACGCCAACACACCTGTACAAGTACGGACAGTTCGACGCGCGGCCACGCTCGTTTTTTTCCCCCGATTCTACGAGATACACCGCGAACGGAAGTGTGAACGCGCGCCGGTCGTATTGGTACGGTACGCGGATCGAGCCGATTGGTCGTCTCGTTCTCTGGTGATACAAGCGTTTCGCGTCGACGAACACGATACGTGGACCTGATATTTTCAGTATATATATATGTATATATATACGTTTGTATATTGATATACGTGTATTGTACGTGTACACACACACACACACTCATCCACACTCATACAGAAACAAACACACACATATACATACACATACATATATCGCCGGTCCCGGTTCTGTTGTTGTCGGTACGGGCCGATGCACGGACACACCCGCGGCCATCAAGCGTATCTGTAGATCAGTACCCGGCCGGGCTGGTGTGTAAAACCCGCGTAGTACCTGCGTTCTCTGTCCATCCGATGCGCGTGCAACAAGCCCGCGGCTCCATTCACTTTTAGGAAACGTAATTCTCGCATTCAGGTACGTGGACCATCTCTCTCTCTCTCTTTTTCTTTCTCTCTCTTTCTCTCTTTCTCTACCCCCTTAACCCCTTGCCGAGCGATTTCGTTCACGGTTCCGATCGTCCGCTTTGTTTCGCGGATGATAGGATCTTGCTTATTTGAATTCTCGATTATCCGAACTAACATCGTTGTTTATTCATTTTACCGTTCTACTGTTCGGACTGTGTAGTCGGTTGTTTGAGTAAATATCGGTTCCAGTCTCGCGAGCGTAGAGTCTTGGGTATTCATGGTCATCACTCTTGGTTATCCGAACTAACATCGTTGTTTATTCATTTTACCGTTCTACTGTTCGGATTGTGTAGTCGGTTGTTTGAGTAAATATCGGTCCCAGTTTCGCGAGCGTAGAGTCTTGGGCATTCGTGGTTATTACTCTTGTTTATCTAAATTCGTTGTTTTTCTTTTGCTAATTTGTTTGGACGGTAGGTGACCGTTTGATGACAGTTGTACCGTTTGAGATCGTTTGAATCGTCTTGGTCCCAGTTAGCTTTCTGATAACGGATTTCTGGTAGATCGGGCGAGAATCTACGTGATTCGGCAAGGGGTTAATTCTGTGCCAAAACGTCGATCCACTGTGTTCTCGTTCAACGAGGGTATAGAATAACGTGAAAAAGCATCGGTATATTAATAAGTAATGCGGCTGCGATCAACAAAGGAACACGAGTGCACGATGAAACGACGAGCAATCATCGTCCGTGGATGCGGAAGCTGTTTCAGTGATATTTAACGTTGGGAAAACGGTTCGAGTTCGAGTTGTCAGTGGGAACACTGTGGATTACGGGTTGGCACGAGCAGCGTTAGCCGCGGAGATGATTTCTACGCTCGGAATCACCCTCGAACGAGATCATCGATTCATCTTCCGGCATTTTCTCCCTTTGTCTCTTTAACCCTTTGCACTCGAAAGTTCTCCACTAGAAACATTTCACATTCTTCGATGGGATAGACGACATCATTTGGAACTAATTTAATGATAACAGATTAATTAAGCGACAAAGCTATCTAATTTACATATTCCCTGTAACAATACAAAGTTTAACTTAAAATACTAAATACTCAACATTCCAATATTCCAACATTAAATATTCAACTTCATAGTTTTGCTGCATCAAATCAAGTGCTGACTGAGAGTCACCTCTCGAGTGCAAAGGGTTAACACTCTTTTCCTATTTCTACATAATTAATTTATTATGTATTACATAGAATGTCTTATTTGTCACTC
Source organism: Nomia melanderi (assembly GCF_051020985.1). NCBI lineage: Eukaryota > Metazoa > Arthropoda > Insecta > Hymenoptera > Halictidae > Nomia > Nomia melanderi. The sequence continues at coordinate 29,586,812 of NC_135000.1, read as the reverse complement.
TTTTTAATTTCTATTCCATCGTGTCCATTGAAGACCGAGAACATTCGTAGCTGCACACCGCGAAAAGAATGTATCTCTTCGAACGCGCGGTTTCCCAGAGAAAATGCATTTTCAAAATGAATCTCCTTGGCAGGCGGATGAGTACTGGTTCTCGTTCGAGGTGCCTGTGTCGCGGCTGCTAGAAATGATCGTGCATGTGTCTTGTACCTACTTCGCGTTTTAATTTCGTCCGCTCCGCGAAAGTGTCTCTCGATGCAGCCCTTAAATCCGGGCGACCCGGTTTCGTTTTCCTTCTGCGTATGCTTTCATTTCTATTAATTTCCAGAGGATTCGGAATATTTACGAAAAATATTCCAACGATATCACGGACGATTTGGATTAATCTGTGATCGATTAAGGGGGTTCTACGAATATACAGTATCTTTCGTATGAGTCTTTCGAGATGTTGGTAGAGTCTATTGTCTTCTAACACGTTGAGTGCCGCGTAATTTCATAAAGAAAAATACTCGAAATGGAAAATGTATAATATTAAATCAATTGATTGAATTGCATTGTTATTATTGCAAGTTCATCTGGCTGAATGAATAGAAATGTTTTTAAATAATCATCTTTTAATTGAGTGAACTATCGTAATTCGATTTGATTGGGGGTCACCGGTGACCCCCATGGCAGTCAACCTGTTAAGAACAGGTTTCTCGAAACGTGCAGTTATATTATTGGTTCAACTCTTTGCACTCTGTAGGCTCTACGGCACCACTTAATTATTAAACAGTTCGATCAAGAGTGAAAAAACTACCCTATGATTATTGCATTTGCTGCACACAAATCTTTTCCTAAGAACAAACAGAAAATCTACGAGATGATATAATATATTTTCACATTCATCACGAGGACTAAAAATGTGTAGGAGTTGCTAGTAGATTGGAAAATCAGGTGGAGTGGGTTAAATTAAATCATTTCATAATTAAGGAAATTTAAGGATAGGATTCAGTTTAAAATGGAAGTGTATAAAATTGTACAAGTTCTTTCAATCATTCTTTGAATTTATTGTTAGTTCGTATCAGGACGAAGGATTGAATCGATACATTTATCGTCTTCTCCTTTTTCGCCAAAGAAAAGTCAATTATTTCTGCACGCAAGAAAAATTGTGCTAACAGCGTTGGAGGGTCCATTGAAATCTCTCGTAGCGGGTAATGTTTTCCAGCGAGTTCTCTTCGCGTGACAGTCCTCGCCAGGGAAAATTCCGTCGTTCGTCGCCTTGGTCACGCGACCGGTCCCATAGTATTTTAAATTAATTACGTTCGCGGGAACTCCTCCATTCAGCTCGACGTCAGGCCTCAGTGGAACTGAAGGAATTGAGTGCCACAAATTGCTTGAACTCCATTAGAGAACTCCTCTCTCGTTATGGTCTACTTTCCCGTTTTCATTGCATAACCTTTGAATATTTCTTAACTGGTAGTCGACATCAGGAAAATTCATGCTTTTATTAGTTGGAAATTTTAACGTTTGTACGTTTGAAAGATCGAAGCTTCGAAAATTTGAAAATTTGAATGTTTAAGTATTGAAACATTTGGGAGATTGAAGCTTTGGAAATTTGAACGTTTAAACGTTTGAAAGATGGATGTTTCGAAAACTTGGAAGCTTGAATGTTTAAACGTTTAAGCATTTGAAGGATTGAAGCTTTGAAAATTCGAATGTTTACACGTTTGCAAGATCGAAGCTTTAAAAATTTGAAATTTAGACGTTTGAAAGACCGAAGCTTCCAAAACTTGAAAACTTGAATGTTCAAACGTTTCAGCATTTGAAGGATCGAAGCTTTGAAAACTGGAACGTTTAAACGTTTGAATGATCGAAGCTTTGAACATTCCAACGTTTAAGCATTTGAAAGATTGAAGCTTAGAAAATTTGAAATTTAAACGTTTCAAAGATCGAAGCTTTGAACATTCGAACGTTTAAGCATTTGAAAGATCGACTCTTCGAAAACTTGAAAACTTGAATGTTCAAACGTTTAAGCATTTGAAAGATCGAAGCTTCGAAAACTTGAAAACTTGAATGTTCAAACGTTTAAGCATTTGAAGGATCGAAGCTTTGAAAATTGGAACGTTTAAACGTTTGAAGGATCGAAGCTTAGAAAATGAGAAATTTAAACGTTTGAAAGACCAAAGCTTCAAACATTCGAAACCTTGAACATTTGAAATACCCAAACATTCTAAACCAGAAATCCAAAAATCTATCAGTCAATCGCACAAATATCTCCAGAAGAGATAAAAATGAAAATCTCCCTCCTCTCTCCCATCCTGAAACATTCCGAACTCCTTTTCCAGTTGACCCTCGTGAACGTTTTACCTGTCGATCTTTGGACCCGTTAGGACACCTCCCGTTCTCGACCGATCGCTATCTCTTGGTCTTGGCGGGCTTGCGAGCGACCTTTGCCCTGTTCTTGCTGGTAGCCAGCTCCAAACCGCCCCTCGTCAGCTGATTGAAATCGATAATGGTGAGCCTCGGCTCGACGGGACGTCTCGACAGCGGCTGTACCCTGACGAGCGGTGCCCCGGGGCTCCGGAACCTGTAGCTCCGGTTCCTGCACCCGCCGACGCCCGTTCCACTTCCACTTCCGGTCCCAAGCTGGCTCATCCGCGTGCCGCTCATCGATCGGTAACCGCCGCTCGCCGGCGGCTCGGCCGCCTCCTCTTGGAAGTATCTGCCGCGAACCAGACCCGCGAATTAACACGTTAAGCGCCATGTCAGCCACTGCTGACTGACGCTTCTGAATGACTAAAAAACGATCGTAACGTACAAGACGACCGATGTGAAATAAAAATGTTTAATAAGGCAACTAAGTTGATAATAGTGTAACGCAAACGTTGCAACGCCGAACGATTTATAAGTATTCCTACTTTTCTTTGCTACAAAAGATAAACTCTATGGGGAAACGCTTAAGATTTTCGTGTCGCTTAACGTGTTAAATGTCTGTTAAGTCGCCGGCGCTGAATGCGTTGAAAAATGAAGTTGTAACCAATCGAGAAAACACGTTGAAATTGCAGGTTTGAGTGACGGTCCTCGACAAGTTTAATAAGGCAACTAAGTTGATAATAGTGCTAGTCAAACGCTAGATTTACGGAATCCTTTGATATTAACCCTTCCACGGGCAGCGCCGACTGCAATCGGCGCCCGCTTATCGAGCTACCGATACCAGCGCCGTCTGTGGTCGGTATCCGGATAATACCATTCGACTTTTTCCATTATTTGCATTAGAACTACCAGATGGGTGGAAATGACCCATTTCTGTTGATGTTTCCTTTTGCGATTATTGAACAGGTACGAATATCTCTTTGAGCAGTTACTAAAGAAGCTGATCAACCCTTCGCAATCGGGAGATGACACAGTCATCACTCGATTTGACGCAGTAATACTATAACATTTGATATTTAATATTATACCTCGTATAATGCATCAATTTGAGAAATATTCAAATGAAGTAGCTTTGTTCCTTAATATACTTGCGATTTCCTTTCGAGTTAAGAAATGTTAAATATTTCTAGTGAGAAACTTCCGGATGCAGAGGGTTAAGTAACGCCTGAGCTGAAATTTAAATCGAATCGAATCTTAATAAATCCACCTTTGTAGCTTTTGTAAAGAAATTCTGAAGAGTCAATTTAGGAGCTCGGTAGTTTTAGTTTAATTGAGAGAAATACTTGTTCGTTACTATGGGAAGACTAGCAGAGTACATCGGCAGAAATGATCGCGGGGAATCTCCCAATTCAATAATCATTGAAAATTTCAAAAAAATTTCGGAGTCGATCTTTAGATCAACGATTCCGCGAAGATCGAACGAAACGATCGTGAACCGCGCGATTATTCCGATCAAGCCGGGTCTAATCTGCGCAGAAGATTTTCCAGTTTTATTGATAGCGCGTCCGCCTGTCATTGTCCCGCGAGGAGCCAGTCGGGAAATAGGCTAGGGGAAAGAGACAAGTACTGGCCAGACAATGAAACACTCTAGCATTCTCTGGTAACGTGTAACGAGGGTGAGTCTCGCGTTTCCGTTCCCGGAATGCGAAATGGGACAGAAAGGTGTCCGACCCTCGGCTAGGAGTGCCGCGCGACGTAAGACAGTAACGTTCTGCCTTCGGATTCTCCGCGAGCCGATCGAAAATCCCGGAATTACGTGGAACTAGTGATTGAATATTAACCCTTTGAACTCTGTAGGCTCCGATATTGCACCAGGAATAATACTAAATATTTTAATGAATCTTAAAGGAACTACCCTAAAATCATTCGATTTTCCACGCATCCAAATTGTGCACTAAGAAGGGAAATAAATGATTGAAGAAATGTTGCATTTCTCATTTTCGCTAGGAATACTATAAAAATTAGTTGCAATTGTTGATAGATTACTAGATTAGTTAATATTCAATTACAAGGTTTATTAATTGCTTATTAACTGCTTCTTACGCATATCAACCCTTTGCGGTCGATTGTCGACATTTCGGCAGACCAAACTTCCATATTTGGAATACTAAGTCGGTGACAAATGATTTAGTTACTTGAACAGCAAGAGATGAACGCGAGGTTTCCAGTTTCTCTATCGTTTAAGGAAACAGTATACAATTTAGCTTCATCTACTTTTACATATTTCAAATTTTGCACTAAGAAGGAAGATAAAAGATCGAAGAAATATTGCATTTCTCATTTTCGTTAGGGATACTATAAAAACTAGTTGCAGTTGCTGATAGATTACAGAACCATCTGGAGTGCTAAGGGTTAAATTCTTCCGTTTCAGTTCAGAGACTGAATCGCGTTTTTTTATTTTCACATGGAGAAACATGCTAATTAATGGGATCGTTCTATTCTTCTATTTCTAAGTAGAGAAGGTGCAAATGAATTAAAAGGAAAAGAAGATAAATTCAGTAGCATTTTACATTTCGAAGTACTCAAATGGTGAATCCGATGAAACAGGCTTCAAGGATAGCAACAAAATGTTATACGTTACTCGTGAATGCTGGCAAGGTGCACAGGAGCCGGCGTCCTGGAGGTCCTCGGTCTAGGCTCCCTAGGAACCCGGTGTCTCGGTCGAGATTGCCGCGATTTCTTGCTGGACGGTTGGTCCGGAAGTCCAGCCGGGATTAGGCCCATCAGCTTGTAGTACTCCAAGAAGACGCGAGCCAGATTGCGACCTATTCTGTAATCTGTCGTTCTTGTCTAGTTAAGATCCTCCTAGATCCTTGCGAGATTTTACGATTGGAATCGAAGTTTAAAACGGTTGTTCCTAACACCTCGCGATCCGTTGACGCCTCTGAGTCGCCAATTGATTGGACGCAGCGAACTTATAAAGTTTGGTATTATTAAATATCGAAAGAAATTAGTTTCGTTCCTCAGCTTTTATGCAATTTCTTGTCAAGTTCGAAAGGATGTATCTCATTAGAAAATGTTGAGTATTGACTCGTTTAAATCCTATAGTTTAAGTTTTATTCTATTACATTTAGTTAATTCCCTGAATTGTGTCACAACCATTCAGAAAATAATAGATCCTTCTCTGAGAAATTTCGAAAGATAGACGCACTTTTAGAGTTCCTACAAACGAGTATACACGTCATCGTGAAGCTTGACACGATACTAATTCCTTCATGAATTCTTTATTCCTTCACGTAAACATGTAACTCTTCTTTGTTTCGCTTTGATCTTTCATTAAAATATACTCCACGTGCATTCGTCATTCGACGAGTACACGCTCCATTTTTCGATTTAATCGCGCGTAGAACGAGAGGTTTTTCCAACTAAATTCCTCAGGTAACTGATTAAGTAACACGAAGATGTCTGGGCTTTAACCCTTTGCGGACGAAGATTGTTGAAAGTATACAAAACCTTTAGCAAATTCTGGTAAATTAAACACCAAATGCTTAAACCATAGAGAATAAGGGAACTGCGTACTGATTTCTTGCTGTTCGAATAGTTAAATCATTTCTTCACAACTGGGTATTCCAAACGTGGAAGTTCGATCTCAGCAAAACGCCGACATTCGTCCGCGAAGGGTTAACTTTTACAGTCATTTTCCCTCGTGGGTTGATCGTCTGTCGTACGCGATACGAGAAGGATACAGCTTTCCTCGGTATACGGGAATATCCCGGGCGTGGTCTTCCTGTTGTACCCGTACATGGACACCTCGATGCTGTAGCAGTTGACGTGCTCCCTCAGCATCGAGCAGAGATAACGCCGCGCCGTGCCAGACTTGTGGGAGTCCTGGTTGTACATCGTGTTCCCGATTTCGTAGTCCTCGGCGTGTTGAGCCAGCAGCTTCGGTAGCACGATGTGTCTCTCGTACCTGAGGGGCTGGCCAGCCGTTGGTTAGGGGCAGCGCCATTCGCGAGTTCTGTAGGCTCAGAGGTAGAGATAGAGGAAACCGGTCGGAGTTACCTGTACACGTCGTCGTAGGTGTTCCCGTAGACGAACAGTCCGGTGGCGTTCGTGTGAGCGTGCAGGTCCAACACGCAGTCCAACGGGGTGCGAGAGTTCTTGTCCAGGCTCTTCAGCATCGGCTTGATGGCGACTAGGGCTGGGTGAAGCCAGTCGGAGATCTTGTTCCAGGCGCGATTCAGATCGGCGCCGAGGGCCGTGGATCTTGAACAGCGATCGGCACATCGCTATAGCTTCGCAACGAGTATTGTAGCGATATATTGTAGTATTGTCCGATATATTGTAGCGAGTGACGTTGGGTGGGACGAACGAATGGAAATGTATAATGTGAAAGATATATCATAGAGTGATTGTACAAAGTTTCGATATTATATAGAAGACTTCGTAGTTTGGTTGCATCGAGTGGAGTTAGTGACGCCTCTTCAAGTTTGAAGATAGAACCTGAGTTCTATGAAATCGGTATCAAAAGATATATATATTATTTTTTTTTAATATTTTAATTTTCTCAATTCTTGTTTTTTGGACTTAATTGGCTTCTGAGCGACTCAATTAATTTATAACCCTCGGAAGTTCACTGGGAGTACTCAATATTTTCCGATAAAATAAAATATACTGTATAATATAATATAGTATAATATTATATATTGGTCTAGGTTCTATTATATTATATTATATTGTATTATATTATATCGTATTATATTATATTATATTATATTATATTATATTGTATTACATTATATTATATTATATTATATTGTATTATATTATATTGTATTACATTATATTATATTATATTGTATTATATTATATTATATTATATTATATTATATTATATAGTATATTTTATCTTATCAGAAAATGTTGAATACTCCCAGCGAACTATCAAGCGCTATAGATTGAGTCGCTCAGAAGTCAATTAAGTCCAGAAGACAAGAATCGAGAAAATTAATATTCCTAGAGGACGAAGAAACGAGTAAATCCTTGAATAACCGAAAAGAATATTATTCCATTCCAATTTACAAAAACCAACTTAACCACGTTGGCTTCTGAGCGACTCAATTTACGACCCCCATGGGTAGGAGTTATATCCTGGCGGTTATACGTCTCCCCGTGAAGAATTCTCATGGTACTGACCTGTAATTACCGAGATAAACGCCGTCTGGGTTCACCATGGGGATGATCTTGAAGACAACGTAGTTCCTGAGGACTTGAGCAATGGGGTGGCAGCTGACCAGAAAGTCCATTAGACCCTGGCAGACGAAGGATGAGGGTGATTCACCCGGGTGGACTCTCGCGAGTATCACCACGACTTTCCTGGAACGCTCCTGAACGTCCTCCGGGTTCGAGGCGATCGTGATCAGCTCGATCTTCCGTTTCTGTATGGAGGTGGCTAGGGTTTCCCGTGTTGTACACGCGATCCTGGTGCAGAGGTTGTCCAGGTGCGCCAGGTAGCGGTTGTAGGAGTAGGGATACGTCAACGCGAACTGATAAACGTCTTCTTCTCGGTCGAACGAGAAGGCGAAGCTGAGAACGTAGTGGTTCTGGTGTTGGGCTGACTTGTAGTAGAAGACCTGTGTAGGAAGAAGGTTGCTATAAAGAGTAGAATCTGTCAGATAATTTATCAACGTCTTTCTGTGATGAATAAGAGCATAGACAGTGAAGTATTCAGCATTGAAAGGCTTCAATGACAATGTCACAGGAGCTGGATCTCGTTCGTCTATTTAATATTACAGAGCTAGAAGATTTATGTAGAAGGAAGGTTGCTATGAAGAGTAGAATCTGCCAAATAATTTATCAACATCTTTCTCTGATGAATGAGAGCATAGACAGTATTCAGCTTCGAAAGGCTTCAATGACAATGTCACAGGAGCTGCATCTCGTCTGTCTATTTAACATCATAGAGCTAGATCCATGTAGAAAGAAGGTTGCTATAAAGAGTAGAATCTACCAAATAATTTATCAACGTCTTTCTGTGATGAATCGCAGCGTAGACAGTATTCAGCATCGAAAGGCTTCAATGACAGTGTCACAGGAGCTAGATCTCGTTCGTCTATTTAATATCTCAGCGTTCTCGTTAGCTACCTAAGGATTGAAGTTCGAGTTTTCAGCTCTCGATTCGATTGCCTCTGAACCATCGATTACCGCGCTCTGACAGAGCCGCAGAAGGACACCAAGATCAGAATAGATTCCGATAACTCACTTGATCCCTGGGAATCCTCTGCCACTTGGACCTGGTGCTGCTCTTCACCAGTGGCGTCATTCCGTTCCGGAAGAGATTCGCGCTCTTCGAGATGTTGACGATGTTGAAGAGGACCCGTTGCTCCGCCTTCACGTTGTCCACGGTGAAATTGAACCACAGCCGCAGCCGGGGGTTACAGGTGTCCGGCCTGATGAACAGATCGTACTCAAACTCCGAGATAAGATCCACTCGGCCCAGGTTCCCCGTCTCGAACGAGGCGTCGAAGCAGATGTGACCTTTCTTCGCCTTCCCGCTGTGACCCGGCGGCCGCATTATCATCTTGTTCACGTTGCCCAGGCCGCCCTCCGTGTCGCTGTCCTCGCTGTCTGTAATCGTAGTCGAGTTTTCGCTTTCTTCCATAAACTGGCATCGAGAACCTTATTTCCCTATGAACTCTATCGCGATTCCTGATAAATTCCCTATACATGCAAACTCTATCAATCCATCATTACGCGGAGTCACGAAGAAAGCTTTCCATTAGACAAGCACGTTAGCTCTACATTCATCTACGCCATCCTACAAAACGCTGAACCAAATTCCCAAAGTTCAATTTCAATTCAACCTCGAAACCACTAGCACTCGAAGATATACAAAACAATCTCCTATGATACATCGAACCGAGAACATCCAAGAAATATTCCGAATATCCTAAACGTCCCGACATCCTCGATCGAGTTGCTCGATCGTTCGCGAAAGAAACGCTCGATCCCCGAAATGAAAAAGTCGTCGGACCGGCTCTTTGGTAGAGGCTGGTGTGTTCGAGAGGATCGCGGCCCTCGTTGTGGCCCATGGCGAGGAGGACACACGTCGGCTGATCCAGCGGGCAGAAGACGCGAGGATAGACTGACTCTAGGCGGCTGGTCTGCTCGGCCTATCGCCGGCGGGGTGTGGGCTCGGTCGCCTACGTGGATAACGGCGAAAACGAGCGCTCCGTGCCGTCGGATCGGGCACGTTACGGCTAATTCTCGTGTCGGATCTCGTGCGAGGAATCTCGGCTCCCGTGTTCGTGATTTCGCGCGGTTCTGGCCGCGCCACAGTCATGGAATCGCGGGCTGCCGGGAACGCTCGCGTGGCTGCCACGCGTCAGAGATCTCTGTTCGTGGCCCGTACCGACGGGCTAGCCGCGATCAACCGGCCTTCGGCGAGATCGTTATGCCGCCATCGTCGCGTCGATCGGATTTCAACGGAGTCTATTCTTAACCCTTTAACCGCGGGTCACGGGGAAACGAGATGCAAACGAATCGGCGCTCGTAGCAATGCGGCTGCGACCATTTTCTACGTGGAACGGGCGACTGCCAGTCGCCAGATTTGATGCGAAATTGTGAACTTTGTTTACCATTAACCCCTTGCCCTACAACAACGAGTGAGACTCGTGGTGAAGATTTTAAACATGATTCGACAAATATGTATATTACTCGGTTCATTCGAATTCAAAGTGAATATTATTCCCCTGTGATCAACTGTTATACTTAGAAGGAAATGTAGGCATGATATGTGCTTAGGATTTTTCTCGTTTTCCAATAAATTATTAATGATAAAGTAGCCGTATTGAGAAAGTTGAGAAAGAAATCATGGGCCAAAGGGTTAATCCTTAGCAGTCCTATGTTTGTATGCAACCTCTACCCGTTTTAACCATTTTTTCTATGTTCGTTTGTAGTATTACAGTTGTACCATTTAAAGATAACATTTCAATGACTCCCAAATATTCTTGAATAAATAGAGCGTTATATTAAGCTGTAATTGAATGAACTGATGTCGACGTGAATGCATCGATACGTGAAATATTGAAAGATAATAGATACATTTTGTTCTCTAATTTATGTGTGATTTCTTGAGAAATTAATCTGAAGAAAATCTTGTCTATATCTAATTCGGGAGTATCGAATATTTCAAGTGAAACACTTTCGAGTGCAAAGGTCTACAGAGGTTATTACTTGCTAGTTGACAATATGGCTTTCATTGAGATCTGGGAATGTTTTTACTTGCGAAGCTCTGTAACTTCGAGATCGAAGCCTAATATTTGTACTTCTTCTGTTTATAGGTAGAGTGACTAGGATTATACTTTGTCAACCATTTGTAATTGAAAAGATTAACAGGTTAGCGGTAGATAAAGTGTTAATACGCTCTTTGAAGAGTTACCTGTTTGAAGTAGAACCTTCGTAAAGCTTAAATGACTTTAAACAGTGAACTATGAGTTTGTAGTAGTGATTCTTTCGTTTGTGCTTGACCATAAGGAAGTTAAATTTATGTTTCAACAAAAAAATGAACCGTTTTCTAAGAAAATATACCGGTCCTAAGGATTAACCGGCAACGCGCAGTGGTTATCGGCGTGCCTCTCTAATCGCCGCGCGATCACGTGGGAACGATCGAATGCGCGCCGGCCTCGAAGCTGTTGCTTCTGGTCACGAAACGGTTTCGACGGAAAAGTTCCCCAGCGAAATGCTCGCGAACGGCCTCCGAAAGTTTCCGATACCGCCCGGTTGGAATAGTTGCTGGGTAGATACGCGTGGCGTTCCAGATTTCACCTGGAACTAGCGGGATTAATGTGGTCGACTGAGATTCAAAGATAGAGGGATACGAACGGACACAGAGATTCACGAGTATAGATCCAGAGACGAGTAACAGGAGGGTGTAAATAAACGAAATGAGTTGCAGGCATCAAGGAATACAAGCAGCAAATAACTCCACCGACAGAGTCACCTTTAACCCTTTGCACTCGGAAGTATTTCGCTGGAAACACTTAACACTAGGTTTACGGAACGCGTCAAATTGACGCATATTGGATTTTAGAAATATTATTTTGTAAATGTTTACGCCGATTTTGATTGATGCGATCATACTGACGTGTACCCCAATTACCTACTATCGAATCTCCAGTTTCCACAATCTAAAACGAGCGTCAATTCTTTTAGGAATAATAGAATGTAGTGTACAATAAATGCCCGTAAACCTAGTGTTAACGGTTTCTAACTATAAAGATGATATTTTTTAGAATGAACGCCAAAAAAATTGCAAGTGAATTGAGAGACAAAGGTTTTTTATCCGAATATTTCGTACACCGATGTATTATACACAGTTCAATATTAACCCTTTTAAACTATAAAATCTAATGGACTTTCTGGTGAAACTATAAAATTTGATATTTAATATTATACTTCGTATTAATGCATCAATTTGAGAAATACTGAAATAAAATAGCTTTGTTCCTCAATGTATGATTTCTCGCCGAGTCAGTTTCACAGAATATCGTCTTTATTTCATCAGAAAATGTAAAAATATTTCTAGAGAAAAACCTCCGAGTGCAAACGGTTAAATATTAAATTCTATAGTTTCACTGCATCGAATCAAGTGGTGACTGAGAGTCACCTCCCGAGTGCAGAGGGTTAATAATGATAATTGCCTAAAACTGTGAGTACGACGTCCAGATCACTTTAATTATTTCGTTACTGAGTGCTATTGGTATTAACCGAGAAATTCATTCTTCCGAACATTATCAGAGGAAAATTAAAGAAAGTCGTCTTATTCTTCAAATACTTCAGGAAAGTTGCTTCGGGTGTAAAGGCGACGATGAATGGAACGACGAGGCCAAAGATAATTAGAATCTCTAATTTCGAATGATTGGAACCTCTGTGAGCTGATGTTGATTAAATACCGACGCATCCCGAATTTTGTAAGCTTCTTCGATCTACCTCGGAAATAACCCGAGGACACTCTGTAGACTCTGAGCCTCGGATAGCGTCCAAACGCATTGACTCCGGCTTGAAATAGCAAAATATTCTCGTTGTTGTCGCGAAACAAGCAACCGAGAATATGTAGGGTAGTGTATTATTCAAGCGACACGTTGGCAACACACGTGGTTCCCAGGATGGTCGAGCACTCGCGAGACACGTCACGTTTCCATCGCGGACCTATGCAAGCGCGTCTCGTGGCGTACGGTTTTCCCCCTCGGTTTCCCCGTGCGTATGAAAAAACCATCGTCCGCTTCGAGCGTATCTAAATCCAGACGACCCGGCGCTTATTTCCATCATCGGTGTCCCCGTCATGACAATCGTAAATGATGTCTATAGCCGGCGACGCAGCGGTCGTGTCGGTTCGGCGGAAATGGGGGGTGGCTCGGGCCTGCTGCACCGGTCGCGCTGGTCCGCGGTCTATAGCAGTTTTACGTCAGGATCGCGCGCAATTCCATTATCAATGATTCACCGGCTGAAAGGGTGGAACACCCGCCGGCGGTGGCGGCAACCTTTGAACCTTGCGCGCGGATAGTCAATGTTAGTGACCGACAGTGACTCGTTTCCCGTTCAAAGGCGAACCGATTAGATATGTAATTCTGCCGGCTGCAGCGGCGACAGCGCGCGCTGGTCGAAATACTAGCTTGCCTCGGAAGTTTCTCTCGCTTTGTCAACGGTGGAACTATAGGGGAACTATAGAATCAATCGGTTTCACGAATTCGTCGAAATAAGCGACACGTTTCAGGAGTTATCGAGATTTCGAGCGAGTTACATTTTAGTTTGCCTGTTAGTAGATCGGTTCGGTTGAGAACTGCCTTAGTGCATCGGTTTGGTTCGGAATTTTTACAAATCTGCATTTTTCTCGTAATTATCATTTTGACCTATTTAGTTTGATTGATATATCTACGAACGTACCTGTCTACCATAGTTCCATCTCAAGATGGCCTCGAGTTAGAGGATGTTTCCTCGCGATTGCCGCTGACGAATCGAAACGAGATTGTTTTATTTGCGTACGAAGACCGGAAAACGGGAAGACTCGCGGGAAAGCGGAGGGAGAGGAAGGGTTGCGCTGCTCTAGAGCCGACGGTTGGCGAGAGCAATTAAAAGTGGGACTGAGAGGCCGGCCGGAAGAGAGTCCCTGAACAATCAACGTTGGGCGGAGGGGCGCGGAAGGGGGGACACAAGACGGGACACGCGACAATACACTAAGCTCGCGCTTAAACCGTTCGTTGCTCTGTTAGGAAGTAACTTCGGTCGTTAGACCCTCTCCTCCTCGGATGTTTCTTAACGAGGATCAGCGCCCCTCGCTTTGATCGAGCGTAATCCGAACTCGATGCGCAGCTTCTCTCGTTAATCTTATCCGATATTTTTAACGAGCCGCGGCCTCGCTCAGAGAAATCTTGTGGCATCTCCTGGAAGAAAGTAATTGGAGTTTCGAGGAGCGAGACGGGAACCGCGAATTCTCCCGCGGGACTGCGTGGGAGCCAACCGCTTAGCGACTTATCTTACGCGCGATCGCGATCGTACGCAGGAAAGCTACCGAAAATCTTCCCCTCGACGATCCTTCTATTCTACTTACTATATTATCACACCAGTATAACCACAGAAACGGAATACACTCACTATTCCATCGAAAACCGTTCGCAACCAAGTATTTCCGAGCCGAAAAGCCGCAGATGGCACACGCAATCATCGATCAACTGCCACTTCCCACTGGTTACCGTCGAATTAAAACGACCACGCTTCGCATTGAGCATACCGAACCAATCTACAATCTTCCTGCATGCCGTAACTCAAGAAAATTCACTCGCATCGCGACGAGGACACCGGCAACAGAGCGAAACGCGATGAAACACGCACAGCGCCGGCGAGAAAAATCGCCCGTGTTTGCCCCATTATTCGCTACCGGTTGATACCCCGGCGGAAATTATGTGTCCAAGGGTGACGGGAAGTTGCAGCGAACCTACCGGAAGCAATAGAGCGACGGTAGAGGCGGATTGCCGCGGGGGGAGAGGGAAAATGGCGATTCGCGCGGCTGTATCGTGACGGGGGCAACGGAGTTCCCGAGGAATCGCCCCCGGCAAATGTCAGGGTGCGCGGCGAGAACGATCGAGGACTGAGCAGGCATGATCCTCGCGTGACCCGGCGATCGATTCGCCGGATCGCCGGTCAGAGATCCATCGGAAACGACGTCGAGATGGATCGCGCGGATCACGCGGCGCCGGTACGTGTTAAGCTCGGCCGCGTTCTCGGTCACGGAAACGGCCGCTCCGCGTCCCGCCCCGCCCCAGCGCCCGATCGTCTAGTTACGGAACTCTCGAAGATGGATCGGGCATGTACGTACCAGTCTCCTCGGTGTCGGACATCGTCGTGAGAGGGCCGCGGCAGGACCGACTCGTCCCGGACCGGTCCACGAGGCAGCCGCAACTTGCCGGAGCCGGGCGACACCGGCCGGCTGGCTTCCCCGCCCCCGGCACCCGGGAAAAGCCCGGGTTTCCTTGGCATTGTTGAATCGATACCGCGTCGTACGCGCGTCCCCGCGGACGCCGCTTCTTTTCTACGACTCCGTTTTCGAAGGCAACCGCCTGCCGCCCCCGCGTCGCGCCTCGCGTGATCCGCGAGCTGCACTCGGGTTCGTTGCACCGTTCGCTGTTCGATTGCCGGAAGGAATTCGGCTCGACGGGATCGTTGTTGGTCTTTTTTTATTGTTCCCGTGATCCTCTTCTGGGGTTTATTTCGCGTTGCGGTGGTCCTCGATGACTGGAGCTTTTAACCCTTTGCACTCGGATGTTTTTCAATGGAAATATTCACTTTTTGACGAGATATAGGTGATATTGTTTGGAACTAGTTTAACGATAATTCATAGATAAATTAAGCAACAAAGGTGTATTTCGATATTTCACGTAACAATGCGAAGTTTAATTTGAAATATTAAATATTCAACTTCGTAGTTTTGTTGTATCGAATCAAGTGGTGACTGAGAGTCACCTCTCGAGTTCAAAGGGTTAAATCGCTCGAAAAGAATTAGTAAACTGGTGTCGAAGTACTTAGTTACTTGAGTAGCTAGACAGTAGCTTAGGAATCGCGATACCGAATCATTAATAATTAATCATTTGTTTTTGAGAATTCTTGGGGCAGTCGACGTGTCAGAGGTGATTGGTTTTTTGCATCGACGAGTTATTAGGGGATTTTCCTGTCATATGCATTAGGTGCTCTTCGAAGGATCTTTCTTTCTACTTTCGACGAGCCATTAGGGAGGTTTCTTTTGTCGTTCTGTCTACAAGCATTAGGTCTTCGAAGGATATCGTCAGAAATAGAAATTGTATCGCCACCCGTTCGCGAGCTACTTCCAATGGAATCTTCCATAAAGCTGAGAAAACTTTTCAGGCAACAATTAATAATTCTCTATTTCCTGCAAGCTGACTGTAGAGGAAATAACGAAAAAACAACAGAACAAAGTAGAAGTGTAAAAAGACAACGCATTGTCACAAAAGCGTGAGATCTCTCCATTCAGTGAACAATGCGTTGAACCCAGATGAGATGACATCTAGTCCCTGATCCTCTCATGTTCCAAAATCATCGATCATCCTGCCGTCCGACGGAAAGTACCCAACAGCACCGTCTCTCGACGATCCTAGCCCCATTCTAGTCTGATTCCCGTTTGCTAAAAGCCGAAACGTGTCGGCGCCGAATCGTCGATCCTCGGACTCCTCCGAAATCCATTAACCACCCGGAGCCCAGCCACCGTTCGTCCTCCGGCTCAAATATTTGCTCGCCGGAGTAGGCTCTTCCTGTCAGAGTATCAGCGTGCGAGTCTGACCTGCGGTGCTGACACCTTGTAATCGTTTGTTCGGGGTGGATCGACCGCGAGAGAGTTAGATCTTCTCTTCCGTGTCACGAAAGTCCCGAAAATTCCGGAGCGAAAACGGTGGAGGGATAATCGAACGAGGGCGTAGCCTCCTTCCTCCCGAAGCTGGCGAGCTTCCGAGGGCGGAGTTGGAGGATCCTTCCTCCTATTCGTAGTGCTTTCGTTCACGGAAGATGCATTCTCCCTCTTTCTCGAGGAATTCGCGTAGCATTGAATTTTTCCAAAATTCTAATCGTGGTTTATTCGTGACATATTTTCACGTGTATCGTACTCAGAAACAATGAAAATAGGTAGTTCATCTGTGGTGTTATCCTTTTGCCATTGCAAGCTTTGAATTCGTCGAATCCAATGATGAATATTCTAATTCGACAATAGCGATAATTATAAAATAGAAAAGAAACATTGATCTTCGCTCAAGAGTGCAATGACCGTATAAGAGACGATCTCTCCGAAATTCCAAGATTATTCCTCATTCACCGCGAAACCGCCTCGAAGACCAACGAAAATAGAAGCTCCCGACCCCCAGCTTCACAGGCGAGCAAAAATGTCCTCCACCCTCGCATTCCATTTACCGAAAAACCGACGGTCCAACGATTCCGCCCGTACAACCCAGCGAACGCTCGCCCGGAATTTCTCCAAAGAATCGCGATATCTCGTCCCGCGGCGAAGATCCCGAGTTCATCTCGAAACTTCGAGCTCCCGAGGACGTGGGGCCGCGGCGGCTGAAGCGGCGACATCGCGGGGGTCGCGGGGGTGAAGCGGGGCGCGATAGAAAGGGCGCAAGTTCCGTGGGTAGGCATGCGTTCGCTCGTTGCCAGTGAACGTCCTCGGCTCCTGGGCTTTGGCTGGGACTTCCTGGTGAACCCTTCGCGTCTCTCGCACCCTTCCACCTCCCCCCCGCCCCCTGTCGCCCGTTCGTGGCCGCGGCGCGGGGGAAGGGGAACCGGCGAGAGAGAAAACACGGGGCGAGAGAGCGAGGCGGCCGAGAGAGACTGAATGACTGGGAGAGAGGAGGCGAGAGATCGATATTCGAAACCCCTGTGCCGTTGGGCACCGAGCTCCTCTCCACCCCACGCCCAGTGGCGTAGGGAAGAGGGGGCAATTGGGCTAGGTGCTCCCTGTTCCCAGGACACTCGACGGAACGGAAGTTCGGGATAAAGAGGAGGAGCGTTATAAATTGCCTGAGACGGGATTCAGGATTTACGCGGCGTCCCTCTCGCCCTTGCTCGTCCATTCTTCCACCCCACGGCCCGTCTGTCGGTCCGTCTGGCTGTCTTTTTATCGCCGAAACTTTGATCGAACCCCGGGAATACATTTCGCCGGATCGTTTCCATTCCGTGGCGGTCTCCGGACTGCCCGGTGGAAATGGCTTTCGAGGGGAGGCCGGCGTGCGACGTGGCTCGCTAATGTTTTTATCGGGGCCGCAGCGCCTGATTTTGCCACGGAGAGGATGCTGCTTCGGTGCAACTAGACGTCGAACGAAACTTGGAGATTCGTGTCTCGCGGTTGATGGAACTGCGAGGACGACTTTCGGAGATTATAAAAACGATCCGCATTTGTATGAATACCACGGTACGTTTCTCAGTTTTTTAATCACGAAGATGTTGCTCTAGTTGCTCGGTAGTTATATCGCCTTAATCTTGGTGAGCTAAATTGCGTCGATTACGTCTTACTTTCAACGTCTTTAACACTAGAACTACCGTATCAATGGAAATGACTGGTTTCGATGTTTTTGTTTAGCAATTATTGATATTTTCAAAGCATTGAATGTTCGAAATGATTTTGAAAATAAATAGTTCCACTTGAGTACTATAATGAGTGTCTGAAGAAGCTGAAAATAATCTATTGTTACAATTTTTCGAAATATCTAAAACATTCGATCCAGTACTGAGTTACACATACATCACGTGACTGGGAAACTGAGATCTGAATCCATCTCTAAAGCTACAAGTTTCCGCGATAATCGATCAATCATCTCCAAAAATATCTTCCGAAATGAAAGGACCTCCAAATATCTGCAACTTCTACGTAACTTTCAACCCTCTTGACACGTACGTACAAGTGTCTCTAGCCGAACTACTCATAGAACAAGTTCAGACACCCTCCTAACGAAACCGTGGTATCCAGATTTCGGTTTAACCCTTTAACTGCCATGTCGTCCGAATTCGGGTGACAGCATTTTCTCCATCAACTTAAAAATGAATTTTCTCGGTGACGTATCGAACGAACTGAATTTCGTTAGATGTATCAAATATATAAAGAACAGTAGGCCAATCGTCACGAAGAATTTTCACCGATTAGCTTCTGTCTTATTATGCAAATTATTTTGATTGCGTGGAGGTTTTGGCGAATGTTTATTTGGCAGTCAACGTGTTAACCCTTTATAAGCCCGTGTAACTTTGAAGTCACATCAATAGACTAGGTTAAATTGATTTATTTAATTTTTTATCGCAAAATGACGGATGACATTAAATGATCGATCAACTTGAACTTTTATACACGCAGCCGTTTACGTTCAACGTCATTGTAACTTCAAAGTTACAAAATATATTCGTTTCAATAAAACTATTGAAACTATTGAATACATTTTTAATTTTCGTGCGTATGTTGATACTTATTAATTTCATACTGCATAAATTCTGTTATAATCACGAAACAAAATTCGGCACATAGAGGGTTAACACATCGCGCACTGGCAATGAGAAATCTCGTTTTTGTCTAAAGACACTTAGCCATGCAATTTCGCTAATTACTATAGTACTTGGAAAAATATGAAATTTGATTCAAATTGATTGTCTATTTACGTTAAACGCCATGTCAGTCACTGGTGACTGACGCTTCCGAATGACTAGAAAACAATCGTAACATACAAGACAACCGATGTTGAATGAAGATGTTTAACAACCTAACAAAGTTGATACTAGTGCACTGCAAGGATTGTAACGTCAAATAATAATTGTTCCTGCTTTTGTTTGCTACAACAGAAAAACTGTATGGGAAAATTAAGATTTTCGTGGCGCTTAACGTGTTAAAATACATTACATAACGATATATCTGAGTTTTTATGTACAGCAATACAAGTTGATCCCACTGAAAATTTCCATCCGAACAATTCGGTTTCCTGAAAAGTAGCCGGTACGCGATGCGTTAAAAGAAATTTCGCCGCTCGGTACAGAAGTATCACGGAGTCTGCGTTGACTTCCCGGTGTCTACGCCCTTGCGCCGTCCGCGTGTACGCATGCTATTTACCATTAGATTATCATCCCCTCATTTTTTCCGTCTCGTTCCCCCGTCGCCGCCGCCGCCGCCCCTCGGGCCCTGTCTTTCTCTCCCCCTTTCCCTCTCCCCGGCGAGCGGCTCTTTTCCCAGCGAGGCTTTTTCATCCGCGTCTCGCGACTCCGCCGGCGGACCAATTACGGCCGGCCGATGATCGATTCGCGCCCGTAATTCCGGGCCTCTGAGTCATTAACGGGGACGCGTGCCGCGTTCGTTACGATTCGTCGCATCGGTAATAACGTGGACGCCGCGATGCTCACGTGGGCGGCCGAGCCGCGCCGCGATCGATCGAGGCCGCCTCCGTTCGAGCTGATCCGGTTTCTCCTGGGGGATCGAATTTGATATCTGCTTGGCGACCAGTGAATTCGAAAGAACCGGGTAGAACGAATTTCCATGGTTACGTATGATTTTCTTCGTTTATTCATCGTGTCGATGGTTTTGGGATTAACGTTTCATAGATTTGGAACTGTGTTGCCAGTGGTTCGAATTAGATTCGGAAGATGCGATTAATGTTTGTTTAATGATATTGAGATTGTAGGAATAAGATTGAGATTATGATATAATTTTCTATGGGAATATGTAATATTATAAGCGTAGATAATATAATCTTAAGGGGGAAAACCAAATTTTTCAGTTAGCACTTGTAGCTTCTTAGGGAAGTTTTTCGATTGTTCGCGGATCGGTTATACGATCACTGACGATTGGATCGGAGGAACGCGTCGGCCATCTTTTTCCTCTTTCACAGTGTACGGGCACTGTGCGATTAACCGGTGCCCGAGGCACGTGGATCCATTTACGGAGCACGTGTCCTCTCTCAAGACTCCGACACGGGAGGGGATAGGTGGAGAGCGTTGCAATATTGCAGGATGAATGCGAGCGTCCTCCAGGTAGCCGAGATTTCCTCCGGAAATGGCCCTCGGTCTCTCGATCGTCACTGAGAATAGCCTTGCGGTGCGTTCATAATAATCGAGTGAATGGTAAGCCCTCGTTCGTGGTGCGTTCGTGCTTTTATTTAGCATATTTACCGTATGTATCGTATTCGCCACACTATATATACCATATTTACTGTATTATATCTACCATCTTAACCATATATTCATGATGTTTACAATACGATATTTACCGTCATCACCATATTATATCTATCATAATTCGTCATATTATATCTACCTTTACCGTATTGTATTCACCATCTTTACCATAGAATATCTATCGTCTTCACCATATTATATCTACCATAATTCAACATATTCTATTCATAATTTTTACCATACAATATTTATCATCATCAGCATATCATATCTACCATAATTCACCATACATCTACCAGCTTCACCGTATTATATTCACTATCTTTACTATAGAATATTTATCATCTTCACCATGTTACATCTACCATAATTCAACCTATTCTATTCATCATTTTTACCATACAATATTTACCATCATCAACATATCATATCTACCATAATTCACCAATTATACGCACCGTTCACCAACACCAAACGAATACTCCGTCAATTCCCTCCCAAGTGGGGGTCCAACGGTCATTCATCCAACCAACGTAAACTCATAATATCTCCTGGAAACCCGAAAAGGAAGCCCATTATTGAGAACCCCGAACAGGGTGGGGCGCGCCACGAAAAAAGGAAACCCAGGTGGTGGGGGGCGAAAGTGAAAAAAGTCAAAACGATTAGTCGCCGTGAAACCGAACAATAGCGGATTTTCGGACGCGGCTCGGGGCTTAACTTCCCGGAAAATTTCCTGAATATATCCCCGTGCGCGCGTGCTGCTCGGAAGAGCATCGACGTCCCCGACGGGGAGGAGTAGGGGGTTGAAACGCTGGGCTGTGTGGTAAAGGCACGGGGAAAATTTGGCCGCATTCGCACGGTCGAAAACCCCTGCGCTGCGAAGGGACGCGGCGAGCGGCGGGGATAGGGAGGAGGTCAACCCCTGGGACGAGGTTTCCATTTTCAGCGTGGCGCCTGCGTCCTCGATCTAGCTCTCCCTGCCAGCCGACCGACCGACCGACCTCTCTTTCTCTTTCTCCCTTCGGCGACCTCTGTCTCTTTCTCTCCTTGCCAACCCCTCTCTCTCTTTTTCTCATGGCTGTTCTCTCCTTCCATCGATCCCCCTCCGTTTTTCTCTTGCCATTTTGTTCTTGCCGTTCACCCTTCTCTTTCTCTTGCTCTTTTCTCTTTTCTCATTTCCTCCCCTCCGTCAAACCTCTCTTTACTCCTCTCTCTCTGCTTCTATTTTTCTGTCCCTTTCCCCGACTCCTCTTGTTCCCCTCTTTCTCTTTTCCTTCGTCAATCCCTCTCTTTCTGCTCTGTCTTTGTCCCTCTTTTCCAACCCCTCTCTCTCTTTTCCGTTATTAATCCCTCTCTCATTTCTGCTCTGTCTCTGTCATGCCCTCGCTCTTTTTCAACCCCTCTCTCTTCCTCGTTGCCAACCCCGCTTCTCTATCTTTCATCGTCAACCGTTCTCTCTTCTGTCTTCGTCAACCCCTCCTTTTTCCTCCCTTCGTTAACCACTCTCTCTCTGTTCAACCTCTCTGTTTCTCTCTAGCCACCCCTCTCTCTCCCTCGCTCGTTCTCCACCTCTCCCTTCATCTCCGTTACCGGAGCCCGAATTTCGTTTCCCCTTTCGTCGTCGGCCTCGCGACTGCGCACGCGCTCACTCCCCCGCGTCTGGCCGTGCTCCGTCTCACTCTGCCGCCCTCCGCTTCATCCCCTCGAATTCAAGCCCCCAACGCGCGAGCGCGCGCGGGCTACATCGAGACCACAGCGGAACCTTCGCTCGGGGAACAGTCGAATATATTTTCACGTCGGATTTATCGTTGAACGGTCTAACGAGGCTTCGCGCCACGCCGACCGCGTTTTTACAACCCCGATGAAATTCGTTCGCCACCACCCACCCCCAGCCCCTCTTTCCTCATTAAGTTTTTACGTTTCCGTGCAGCTTTCTTTCCTGTTTCCCTTCTCCCTTCGTTGCCGTGCGTTTCCTTGTCCGCCGCTCGAGATTCAATTAACGCGCTCCTCGAAGCCGCGCGGGGGATGCTCTTTCGTCGGGCTGCGACGCGCTCGCTGCTCGTGGTTACCGGGTTTTCATGCGATGCAGGGTTTTCCTCGACGAGGATGGTTGGTTTAAGGGTAGCTTCTTCTTCGAACTAGTCGAACGTGTCGAGGATACGCTGAAAACTGCAAGCCATTCGCTTCGAGAATAACCTGACGCGGTAGATTTTAGGTTTCGAAATTCACCCTTTGGCGAATCAAATTCATCGAAATATTTTGAATAATCATTTTAACGCTGGAACCACCGAGTAGATCAATCGAACTTGTATTCTCTGATACAAATGCCAAGAATGCATTGTGATCTTGTTTTATAATTCAGTTTGCATATGATTAAATCGATTTATTAGGCAATTTCTCTGAGGAGGGATAACGTACATTCTGAATATTTGTAGAATATCCGTTTTTCGATGGAGCTACGTTCACGATTTCCTAGAAGGATTCAAGAATTCTCTGCTTCATTTATGTCTAGGTTTTTTACGAAGTGTACCGACTGATAATTAAGAGCAGTAATATTTAGTTTGAACTCGAGAGAATCGAGCAAGATGATCGAGTAACGTTTAATTTCACGGTTTCTCCTTGAACCTGTTAATCTTCCGGTTCAACGCCTCGCCACCTGTACGCTGACCACGTCCCTTTGGATTTCATGGCCGCCTCCCGCAACCCTTGTTGTTCTCCGCGAGCCACCCTTCGATTTCTGTGTATCGGTGGGCAAGGCAGCGAGACGTGAAAAGGACCCCGAAGAAAGCAGCCATTCTTCGCGACCCTTTGCTCTCTGCCGATCGTCCTCTGTATCCCCTGATCCTAAGGACTCACTCGAGCCCCTGGGGGTTGGGGAGTTCTTCTCGGAATTCCCTGCCAAGTGTCTTCCACTCGATTCTCCTGTCGTCGATTCACTTATTGCCATTGGTTACCTAGAACTCGTCCATCGTTTCCTACGTTAAATTAATAATCGCCTATATTCTTCTCTCGAAACTGTGAACTTTATTTCACATTAGGAATAATTGCATACAATATACCAATTCTCGTATTCTACTAGAATTTCGCAAATATCGCTCAATCCCTGAGTCCAAATCAAATATTACTTTCCTATTATCAAATGTAGCGAATATACGAAGTTTCTTTCTTCAATGAATTATAAATGACAGAATTTTGTAGATGGCACAGTCACATAGTTGCGAAAGAAATCACGGTGCAAAGGGTTAATTTATCAATCAAACAAGATCGAGCTTCGAAATGTATCACTCTACACAGAATGATTAACAAAATTGGTGTACGTATCTCTGTAAAATAGGTAACAACAAAATTCAAAATAAATAAAATTCATAATAAATAAATAAAAAAAAAAATTCCTCGCTCGAGACTGCCAAATCTCTGAATTCATTTTCAGTGGTTACCCCTTTGCACTCGAGAGGTGACTCCCTCTTTTTCAACCTTCGTTGTGTAATTTATCTATGAATTAGGGTTAAATTATTTTCAAACAATATCGCCTATATCTCGTCAGAAGATGTTGAACATTTCCATTGAAAAACTTTCTGGTGCAAAGGGTTAAAATTTGTATCGTAGAGTACAAGTTGATCGAGGTTGATCCTGCCAGGGGTGACGACTCCCGGCGACAGGGTTGGGAACCCTGGATATCCGTCCCCAGGATTCCCAGCGGCGCTCCCGACTCGACGGGTCGCCGCGTCCGCGCAGCCTCGTCCGGCGTCTGCGCAACCCGCTCCGCGATTTCTCCCCGCGTTCATCCCCCGTTCTCCGGACGCGCGACCCAGCGAACTCCGGTCAACCCTGGCCGCACCGCTGGCATCCGGAAGACGCAGTCATTGCCTCCGGCTGTCCCATTCGGCGCTTGCGTCGACCATCGTGTCTCTATCGGTCTCAGGCTACGATTACGCGGAATGCATACGCGAATCGCCCGGCGTTTCGATGGATAAACGTCTGTAGATCACCGTGCGTCTATCAACTTCATCGGAATTTGATTCCTTTTCAACAGTTTTACTGCCACGTAAACATTCGTCAAAACTCCCATGCACTCGAAACAGTTTTCTTCGTTAACCAGAAACTAAGAAATCAAGATTCTTCTTAATGACTGCTCCACTATCTTTCTTATATCTCATATATCCAACAAAATTCGGTTCGTTCTATACGTCGTGAAAGAAATTAATGTCCACGTTTCTGTAAAATATAATGTCACCCGAATTCGGGTGACGTAGTCAAAGTGTTAACGCGTTGAACGCCGCACGATTTCATAGAGCAAAATACACAAAATGGAGAAAGTACGATATTAAATCATTCGACTGAATTGTTACCGTTGCACGTTCATCAAATTGAACGTCACCGCAATGGATAGCATTACTTATAATATAGAAATGTTTGCGAATAATCATCGTTTCATTGAGTGAATTGTAGTAATTCGATTTGCTATCACCGGTGACCCTCATGGCATTCAACCTGTTAAGTTTCTTCGATTTTCTTCAAAATCCTCCTTCAAAAGGCTCCTCTTTTGCATCTGCTTTCGAAATTCGCGAGAGATCCCAGGATGTAGGGAAAGAGGAAGAGAAAAATAGGCAGTGTCTTCATTTCGTCGTTTAGACAGTGATCGCGATCTGTGTAGCTGCAAGCAGAGATCAAATCTTGAACTGTAAAAGCTGAAGTTTTCCGGAGAAAGCTGAAGATTGCTGGAAGACTAGAGGGTGGGAGACTTTTCAGACTTAGATCGAGCTGTGAAGGTTTACGGTTATCTCGAAGCTTCGCGAGACTCAGCCTTTATCGTCGAACCTTGAGCTTCCAAGAATCTTCAATACGGTTTGAAGCTTCCGAAAGAGTACATCATCGAACCTTGAAGCTTTCACGACCCAGACTAAACTCGAAGCTTCAAAACTGTGTTCAATGTCATGCCTCGAAGCTTCCAAGACAGTCTTTAATGTTACGCCTCGCAGCTCCCAAGCTTTTGAAACCTCCGGTAAGACTCGGTGTTTAAAGTTGACCCTTGAATCCTCGAGGACTCGAGCGTTCCGCAACACAAACGAACGTATCTCCGCCTCTGAAGAGGACTACGCGAGTCATCCACGCTCGGTCTGTTCGTTCTCCGCTGCGAGTCCGGGTTTATCCGCGACTCCCACCCCCGGGCCGGGTTCAGGAGGCAACAGCGGCAGCAGCAGCAGCAACAGCAGCAGCAGCAGCAGCAGCGCCGGGGGTGGCGGTGGCGGCGGTGGCCAGAGGGTGCAGCGATTGGCGGCAGCGCCTCGGCCCGTCAGTTTAGTTACCGCACCACATAAAGGCATTGCGTTGTAGACACCGTTTATAAACCCGCAATATTCTTACCGTTTGCTTCTACAGTCTCTCCGTTCGTTTTCCGGCCCCCTAAATTCGGCAGACCTCCACGTTCGTCAGTTTCTCTCGTCGGTCAAATTAACAAGCCGTCGTAACAATCCGCAAACACTTCATCGCCCCAACCGTCGTCGTCCTCGCCGTCCGCTGCGTCGTCGTGCTCATCGATCTCTCTCCGTGCACACGCCGTGTATTCCTGCTCCTCTCCCGCCCACGTGCCAGTGCGATCGAACCGACGAAAAAGGAACCTCGAAGCCAGACGAACAGCTTCGCGCACCGTCGCTGACAGGAGACGAGACAGTGGAAGGAACGACGGAAAGGAGACGAGAAGACTCGAGCGTGTGTGCGCGTGCTTGGCGCTCTCCCGCGAGCAGCGGGAAGAACAGTGAAAGAGGAAACGAAGAATCGAAGGCGAGTCGACCGATCGAGGGAGCGAAGAGCCATTTCTCGGCGAATGTCTCTTCCACGTGCGTCCTCGTTCCGTGGCGTCTTATGATTTCGTTGGCAACCCCGGCCCACCCTTCCTCGCTCCCTTTTTCTCGGCCCGCTCGTTACCGGATCGTTCGGTGCCGATCGACGCGCCCGCGGTCGCTCCTCGAACGAACCCCGCTCGCGTGAAACGAACACGACCCGAGGAAGATGGACCGGGAATAGACCGAGCGGGCATCGCGTTGCAACCTTGAATCGCAGGGACGAGTGGAAGGCACCGCTGTGCGCGATATCAACGTGAACGAGGCAGCTGGCGGATCGTCGTTCGGAAGATTCTTTCGGGGAGGAAGAGGAGGAAACGAGACGGGGGATAGAACGATTGGAAGATTGAGCGAAGGAAACGGAAGATGGAATATTGAGCATAGAGGATAGACAGGACGAAGAGGAATAGAGTTCGGAAGATAGAAATTTTGGGAAGCGTGCAGGATAGTGCAAGAAAAGGATTAGAGTTCGGAAGATAGAAATTTTAGAAAGCGTACAGGATAGTGCACGAAGGAATAGAGTTCGGAAGATAGAAATTTTAGAAAGCATACAGGATAGTGCACGAAAGGGAATACAAAGTTGGGAAGATAGAAAATTCAGGAGGCGTACAGGATAGTGGACGAAGGAACACGAAGTTTGAATAGAGAATTAGAGGATAGTGAATAAAAGGAGTAGAAAATTTGTAAGATACAGGAGAAGGAAGAGCAGAGGAATATTGAGAAATAGAGGAACAGAAAGGATAAAGAGAAGGAACAGAAAAATTGGAAGACAGAGAAAGATAGCAGATTGAGTGAGAGAGAGAGAGACTGGCACGGACAGACAGTCGGGCAGAGAGAGCAAGAGAGGAGAGAGAGAGGCCAGTGCCGACACCGGTGGGAGTGAAAGAGAGACGCACCGCGCGAAGGGTGTGTTCCGCGGATTCGTTCCCTTCCGCACGGCCGTTAAGGGAATCGAAGTGCACCGCGTGTTGAAAACGTGGATCGTTCGTCGGTTCGTGTTGGTTCCGCCGATCGGAGAGATAGAAAGTGTCGTCGCCCCGACATACCCCGGTTCTCGTCGAACGTTTCGCTCGGCCGGTGGTGTTGAGACGCGCCCCGTTCAACGGAACGAGAAGATAAGAAGGAGATCTCACGCGATAGTTTGTTTCGAGAATAAATAAAAGAAAAGAATAAAGAAACTCTCAACGAGAAAGAGAGGATAAGGATATAATAAACGGAATAAAGTTTAGCGGAACGTAGATGAAAGGGATGACATAAGAAAGAAAGCAGAGACTGTATTTAAATATTCACGCCGTGATAAGATAGTAAAAAAAATAAAAAAAACAGATAGTCGAATGAAATAAAGAGAAAGCGTTGCTTAAACCGGTCGTCGTTTCGTTCTACGCCCAGATATCGGCATCTCCTCCAACCACTGATTTTCATCGTTAACCGGTATGTTCATTTGTTTCTTTACTTTCGTTGCTTCTGTGAATTTTCTCTTCTGACGACACGTTCTCGAATCTTATTATTACCGTTCTATTCTTCTCTATTGTTCTCTATTTCATTGTTGTTCGTTTACACGGTTACCGTGTTTATGATTGCGAGTGTTTATTACCATCGATCCGCCTATGCGCACCGGGACCGCCGAGCTGCGCTGGCCCACGGAAGTGTTTCGAATGTGCTCGCGATGGGAACGGGCATAGAATCTTCGGGCCGGTATCTCGAAGTTTCAACTTTCAGATTCGAAAGCTTGCAGTTCGAACGTCGAGAGCTTGGAATTTGAAATTTGGAAGCTTCGAGTTTGACACACGAGTTTGACGTTCGAAAGCTTCGAGTTCGAAACTTAAAAGTTTGCCGTTTGAACTTCGAAATGTTTTGTTCGAAACGTTGGAGTTTAAAATTTCAGATTTGAAACGTTCGCGCAGCAATAAGTGGAGTACACGCGAGGATTCTGTGTGCAAGTGTCATTGAAATAAAGCAGTACAGTCGAGACAGACGTGTTTCTAAGAGCTGACACGAAATCTTGACATGCCTCGGTACGCCTTGTAGACGATGTTTTAAACACTTTCGTCCAGTGCATGTGTTTATCGGTGAGCGCGCGCAACCGGCTGACCGATCATTAAATGCGACCACGTTCACCCTACCCCGCACCAACCCCAGCCAGAGGAGGATCCTCGATACAGGACGTTCTCGGAGGATTCTCCCGGCAGCCGCCATCGCATCCTCCGAATTACTCGAGCCGGTCGCCAGTCGGAGTGACTAACTTTCCCCATGAACTCAAACTTTACTACCGAAATTCGTTCTTCGCGTACGTGTTCATAATTTCGTAAAAACAATGATTTCGTCGAATTTTTCCTTTTCTTTTCGGAGTTGATCACCTCGACGAACGGCTCGTCCACGATCTCTCGGTCCACGTTGCTTTCGGGTTTCGACGTATCTTTCCTATTGTTCGATGATTCTCGAACAATTCTCAAACAAGACAATGAAACTTATGACTAGATTGTAAATTACTTTTCGTAACGGTCGCTAATAATTGCAAGTTGCCGAGAAGTAACTTGTGATCAATAGTTACGTTTCGAAACGGTGTCCAATTCTTACGAGTCTTAACGATCTGTTCGCATAATTCTCGAGCATACTGTTCGAAACGCTGGAAAATCGAGTGACGTCTCGCCTATCGATCGTATCCCACGTCCAACCGTTCTCCAGAGAGAAGTTGCGAACTTTCCGCGCGAAAGTCGCCGGAAAATCGCTCTCGCGCACCGAAAATCGAGGGAACCGGGTAGACGCCGGGTTTTATCGACTCGCCGGGAACGTATCGGCGTGTGCCGGCAGCTGACGTTTCCTACGGCGCAGTATCGCGACCCAGAGAGAGAAGTTTGGGCGTGGCACGGCCGAAAGCAACGCGGGGGCCACGAGATCTCGCGGCCGCGCTCCTTCCACCCCTGTCTCTTCCCTCCCCGTCCGTTTCAGTTCGAACATCCCCCCGCCCCGGTGAATCCAAAAGTCCAACCTTCGAGCGGAAAACACCAATCGGAGAACAGAACGAAACAGAAAACCGATGAAAAAGAAACAAACTCCGGTTAGCTGCGTATAAACGAAAAACAGAAACGCAGAAAACGTCTCGAGGAAAGTGGAATATCAAATGATGATGATTATGATGATGATGATGAGGATGGTGGTGATGATGGTGGTGATGATGATGATGCTGATGGAAAGCGGAGAGAGTGTGCGTGAAGGGTCAAGCAGATCCAGGATGGAGCAACTGGCACTGCGGGTCCTCGTCGAGGACAAGCCGGAAGTCTCGACAGGGACGCTTCCGTCCGCGATGATGGCCTCGATCACAATGGTGCGTGAGAGGGACAAAGGGGTGTTAAGAATCCCGTACGCGTCGAAACGTGCGACGACGAAGACGTCCTTGATACAGATGGGTTTGAGTCTTCCGAGGGGGTTGAGGACGGTTATATCGGTTCCGGTTCTTGGAGCAGTTATGGAGAACCGAAATGGAGTCGTAACTGCTGTTAGGTACTTGCTTCTTTATTGCATCGGTCCTGTGTAGATTGTGGAACTGTTATTTTCCGGTTGTGGAAGAGCAAGAGCAGTGGCAGTTAGAACTGATGTAATATTCTTTTATTGTTATAAGTATCCTTTGGCACTTGCTGCTCTGATAATTGTAATTATTCTTTGGAACCTTGTGCTCTGATAATTGTAATTATTGGTTGGAACTTGTTGCTGTAATAGTTACAATTATTCTTTGGAACATTCTGTTCTAATAATTATGATTCTTCGTTGAAACTTCTTGCTCTAATAATTACAATTATTCGTTGGAACATTCTGTTCTAATAATTACAATTATTGTTTGGAACTTTCTGCTCTAATAATTACAAATATTCGTTGGAACTTCTTGCTCTAATAATTACAATTATTCTCTGGAACTTCTTGCTCTAATAATTACAATTATTCTTCGAAACATTCTGTTCTACTAATTACAATTATTCGTTGGAACATTCTGTTTTAATAATTACAATTACCCTTCGAAGCCGATACAGATCGAACCAATACACCCAACGACATCCCCCAGTTCTCCATAACTGTCAGTCGAAGCCCATACATAACAGTTCCCAACAGTTCTCTTCAGAGTCATTTGAATCCCTAGTCCTCCCAGGTTCCACGATGCACGTTGCACTCAATTGAAAAATGAGAGACTCGAGCCCATCGGTTGCAGCGCTGCCTGCATCGCCGCGCGTTCCAACGTGCATGGGGGTCTTTAGATAGTGGGCGATGCCGAGATGCAACTCGCACTCTCGTTCTCTGTCTTCCTTTTCCTGTCTCTTTACAGGAGTGCAGGGGAGGAGAGGGAACGAGAGATCGAACTGCCGGTATCGCTTCCTTCCGTTTTGCTTATCCGTTTCACCGTAACGATTTTCGTTCCGCCAGTACCGGGAGGGAGGTGCGGCGCGCTCGGTCCCGCCTGCGCGCGGCATTGTCTCCTTCCGGTGCCGGATGTTCCGCGTGTCGATGGGTCCATTGGGCAGCGAAAGACCGGAGGACGGAGACGATGGGATGTATTTTCGGATTGCCGTTTCGAACGCTTCGCAGCTTACCTATTCTCTGCCATGGGACTAATGACTAGTCTACTGTCAAACTAATTAAAGCTAACAACTAGGAGAACACGAATGCATAGTGTACAACGTAGAGAATTACTCGCGAAGCTCGAAGAACGTCAGTGGGTCCAATTTATTACTTCCAAAAAGAATTCACTTCGCGTCACTTAGGTGTCTCAGTTTCTCTTCTCAAACGTTACCATCCCAATCAGAAACCAATTCTCAAACAACTAACGATCCCCGAGGAAGCGCAGGTAAAGTGCCGAGAATAAAAGAGAAAACGCTAGAGCCAGCTCCACCCCTAAATTCCTTCCCAACGTGGTTCAAGGATCATCCTCGCATTCCTAACGGTACAAATGACTTTCCACCTAATTTCCTCTCGATCCCCGAAAGGAGAGCGGAGACAAAGATCCCGAAAATCGGAGGCACAGAACGAAAGAGGCTGGACCAGCTCCCGGCCACCCCTGAATTCCAGCCTAGCCTGGAAATATCAAAGATTGACCGAGGGTTGCTCGCCCAGGAAGGATGATAGGCGGCGGGCAGCAGTGGGAAGAGGACATCTAGCAGCCAGCTAGCTCGATAGAAAGGAAAAGAGCGATAGAGGGGGCTCGCGGCTGGTTGGGGAGGCTCGTATTGATCGCTCCTGGGTCCATGTGACGCGCCTGCGTTCCGCCTGGGGTAAAATCGTAGCGAGGGTAAACTACGGCCGGGTAGGGTGGCGGAAAGAGAAAGGCGGAGGGCGAGCGAGAGAACGCTACCGGCGGGGTTCATATACCCCCGGGGCAACTGCAACGTTCCACCGTGCCACCGACCAATCAATGGAGCTTCTCTACCTTTCCCTGCCCCTCGGCCGCCCCCTCGACCGTCGGTCTCTGTCCCTCGCTCCGCTCCTCGTTCCTCTCTGGCCGCCACATCCGTCATTCTCTTTCTCTCGATCTCTTCGTACGTTTCGCCGCTCCTCGTCTGTCGTAATATGATTGCATCGCGTACACACACGCGTGTTCGCCCCCTTTCAGCCGCGGCATTAATATGCTGTCTCTCTTCTCCTCCGTCCCTACACCTCCGAGCTCTCTGTTTCCTGTTCCTGTTTCTGGTTTTCCGTAACAACGGCGGAGGCTCGCGGAGGCAGGGCGTGTGGGAGTTAACGGGTGATAATGGGATAACGATAAGTTTGAATTTTGGTCGGCTCGGTGGGAGTTCGATTTGGAGAGTTTCGTTGAATATGTCGATTGGTGTTGAAATTAAGTTAGTACGTTTGGGGTATTGTTTGAGGAATGAGTGATCTCGTTTGAAGAATGTGGTGCTTTATCGAGGATTCGTTGCGTTGATCGTCTTGAGCGAATATTTATCGAGGTCTTTCAAACGACTCGCTGAGGTCGGTAATGAGAGGCGAATGTTGCGAAGATGATAACCGGCTAGCTGAATAAATGATCGCGGTTCTCGCGGAACGGAGCGACGTCTCGCTGTACGGAAGCGGAGGAGCGTCGCTCCATTATCGACTCGGAACCTTCGTTTCGAGCGTTCCCGTTTAATTCCGATAATTGCCTCGTTCAAGTTTTATCGAAACCCTCCTCCTTCTCCTTCTTCCCGCGGACGCTGGGTCTAGGGACGTTCGATGTTCCAATAATAGTCGCTCTTTTAATTTTTATTATCGAGTGACGTCAATTATTTCGTCACGATTTTTACGACTCACGGAAATATTCGATCGCACGGAAGCGTCGTTGTCGCGGTTGAATACGGTAAATTGTGAAGGAGATGGTAAACGGTGTTTACTGGATTGATCGAGCATAGGAACATTTTAATGTATGATTGGTAATCGTATATATAAATCATAGATACATTTTCCGAATTTTCATTTTCCCAGATGGACTATGAAACACTTTTCTTGACTGAAAATAGACATGTCTCCATAGGTAATTAATAATTCTACGAAACATTTCTATATACTGATTAAAGATGGACACATTATCCGATAAAAACAAGCAGACACGTAATAATTCGACAGACGTATAATGGAAATATCTTTCCAGACTGATTAAAGATAGAAATATTCCCATAGGTAATTAATAATTCTACAGAATATTTCTATACGCCGATTAACAAGCAGAAAATTGAAACAAGCAGACAGTGAATAATTCTACAGACGTATAATCGAAATATCTTTCTAGACTGATTAAAGATAGAAATATTCCCATAGGTAATTAATAATTCTACGAAACACTTCTATACTTCGACGGGCACATTATTTAATAGAAACAAGCAGACAGTGAATAATCCTACAGACGTATAACAGAAATAGTTTTCCACATTCTGGAACAGAGTTTTATTCAACGCGATCATCTCCGGCACTGTTCGCGCTGCTCGCCAAAGCGAGTAGCTTTGTTTACCTTACGTAATCGCCGTTCGTGGAGTTGGCGAGTCGTGGGGCTTCCCCGACGCAGCCAACGATACGATCATTGCCTCGCGCGAGAGGCGATCGCACCCTGCCTCGATCGATCTCTCCGGCAGCCTTAATTAGCGCGGCGAATTACCGTGGCTCTCGCTCGATCGATCGATTCTCGGCAGGAGAATCGGCCCCGTGTGCCCGGCGCGCGCGTTCCACGCTGTCGCGCAGATGCCAGTCGAAATCCTCCCCCCGGCGCCCTGTTTCCACGCTGCCGACTTTCGAGCTACCCTCGGCTGCGCCGCACGCTCCCGCTGTTCTCCAAATTGAAATATTCTACGAACACCGGAATCGTTCGTCGAAACGATCTCGTTTCGATAACCTCGCCGTGGAAAATTTTCCATTCGAACCTAGCAATCGTGTGTCTTTTCTAAAACGTGTCGTTTCAAGCTCCCCTTTTCATTTGAAATTTCCGGGAATCGGTAATAATTAATCTTCGACTGCTAATTCACAGATATTAATCTAGAATAATAACATGAGCAATTGTACACTTTATCAAGAGTGATTCGCTAGAACTTTCGCGGAGAAAGATTCTTTGAAATACAAAATCTTCAGCGGATGAAGCTGAATTATACATCAGTTGCGTAAATAATAGAAAAAAGAGAGAAACTACGTGCCGATCTCTTGCCGTTTGAATAATTAAATCATTTATTTCCGACTTAGTCTTAGTCTTAGAGGCGACTCTCAGTCACCACTTTATTTGATACAGCGAAACCGTGAAGTTGAATATTTAGTACTTTAAATTAAACTTCGTATTGCTATGTGAAAGGTTTAAATAAAATAACTTTATTGCTTAATTTATCTGTGAATTGTCGACTATATCTCGTCGGGAAATGTTGAATATTTCCAGTGAAAAGCTTTCGAGTGCAAAGGGTCAACCCTTTGCGGTCCGAAGTGCTCTTGGTTTTTCACTTTCAGGTTCACGTCGACGTTAGTTCATTCAATTCCAGCTTAATACGACGCTCTATTTATTTATTCAAGAATATTTGGTAGTTGCTGAAACGTTACCTTCGAATGCTACAATCGTGATACTACAAATAAATGTGGAAAAAATTATTAAAACAGGTAGAGGTTGCAATAAAATAGAATGTCGAGTCTGACTCGACATAGGACTGCTAAGGGTTAAGTTTAATAGCATTGCAACAGTCTGATAGTAGAAGGCAAGGTGTTAACTCGAACGCTGTCCCGGCGAAGGGGCGCGAACGGCGGTGCATCGATGCACCGCGGTGGTTCAGCGACCCTGGAGAAACGTTCACGGACGGTATTATCGGTCCCGTGGCGAATAAAGCCGCGCCGGAATTATACGTTCGTGCAGGACGTGTCCCGGCCGGATCGATGACGGAGGTGGGGCTGGCCCCCGAAAACGAGCGTGGCTTCGACAGCTGGATCATGACTAAACGAAAAGAGAGAGGGTGCAGCTCGTCGGGCCAGCACGCGTCCGATCGTTCCCCGCTGAATGATTCACGATCGATTCACGTCTCCGACCTTTCGATCCTCTCTCCATTACCTAAACACCGCTAAATCTCGTTTGGCAGAACCGGCGCACGATCGGCCGGCCATCTTTCATCGGAAAGATCCCGGAGGTGTCGGCAGATGGGAGGGGTAGGTCCCCAAACCTTGCGGAGACGATTCGACTCGTCGATGAAAAATCATTGTTCCTCGGGGCGTCGTTTGCTACTGGGAGACAGCAGGATTTTATGGGTGTTCCTGGTCGTTCAAGGTGTGCGTTAGCACTAGGAGCAGTTAAAATAACTTCCGTATAATTCCTCGTAGAAATGGATTCCTTGCAATTCGGAGCTTCTGTCACATAAATACAAACTACTGCGATTCTTCGCAGAGGGATATCTTTGTAATTTCGATAATTCTAACGTAATTCAGTTCCCTCGAATCGACACTAAACGATGAATTTGCCTAGGTGACTTCACTGTCTTCATTTTCGCAAGAGAGCACCGTGAAGTAACCATAGTTTCCGATTTTCTTCCGAGTCTTCGTAGTCCTCGATGTTAGCTATTTAAACCACGGAGACGATCGAAGCAAACGCCTCGCTGGCCGGATACTCGACTAAAACCAAAATTCTCCTGGCGATCGATTACCGAGCCAGCCCACGGGCTGTTTGCCGTGACCACTTCCTGTCGCCGGTGTCCGCGGCTCTCGAACCTACGCACGAACCAGCGACACAATAGCCGATCGCATATGGGTATTGCTAACGTGTCCCCATTTTTTTTTTCTTTCTTTCACCCCGCATACCGTTCCGCATCTGTTACAAGTCCCAGCCTCGTCTCCCTTCTTCCTAGCGGCGGCCAGACAATGCGGTGCACTCGGCGGCGGCCACCGAGCCGGTGAACCAACGTTGGGCCCGGTCATGTACGCGGCACGCGACGCGATCGTTTTCGCCGGTTTTCTGCACGGCGAGTTCGGAAATCTCGTAATCTCGTTTCCTCCGTCCCGGCGAATCGATGATCCAATTGGCGAACGCGATTTGGGGACGACGATCGCGTGCTCGCCGCGTTTATGCCGCGATGATTCGCCTCGGCAATGGTTGGGCTGCCTAACTCGGGCCATAGTTCCGATACTTAACCCTTTGCGTTCGACAGGCGACTCGCTATTTCGTTCGATATAGCAAGATCACGAAGTCGAGTATTCGATATCGAAGTCTGTGTAACGCGATTATGCACGAAACGTTGGAATACAACCGTTTCAGCCTTTAACCCTTAGCACTGCAGATGGTTTTGTAATCTATCAGCTGTAACTAATTTTTATGGTATCCCTAGCGAAAATGGATAATGCTATAACATTCCTTAGATCTTCTATTTTCCTTTTTAGCGCAGAATTTGGACGCGTGAGAAATCTAATAATTGTAGGGTGGTTTCTTTAAGATTCATTCAAATATTCAATATTATAACTGCTGCAATATTGGAGCCTACAGAGTTCAAAGGGTTAATTCGTGGAATATTTGCGTAAAATTTTGCATTAGAAGCTTTCATTTGCTCGAGTCAATGTCTACTCGAAGCACTTCAGCTTAAAAAATCGTGTATCGTTAATCGTAATTGATTCTTGCTTGAAACTTAGTAATAGCTTCATAATCCTCCAAACGGTTATCTACTTTAGCTTTTCTAAGTTTGTATCGATTAACCAGTTGCTTAACTTATTATTCAAGCAGTACTCGGATGAACACGAGTATTTAGGTGATCTAACCTTCTCGCTCATACCGATTACGACGACTTTCCACCGAAATTCCTCGCGCAGAGCTCGAGCCGAAGCATCCTAATCCCGGTTTCCGCGCATAATACGAACGCAATCGATGCAGCATTCGGTCAGAATCATGCGAAGCAGTTTCGACGCATGCCTCCAGGACTTCTGCCCGATAGAATGTCGCGCGGATGCCCGACCCGGCTCTGATAGATCGATCGCGCCGCCCGTTTCCAGGGATCCGCGCGCACCAGCCCGAGACAGGCTTTTCCGTGTACCGTGGCGCGGGGTGAGCCGCGTATATTTATAGTGTTTACACGCGGATGTATTTATAATTTCACCGGTGGACAGTTGGTGCACGCACCGGCGCGCGCTGCGGAACGATCACGCTCGCGCGAGTTCACCAACTCTCGCCCGGAATCCCGGTTGTCCTCCCCAACCACGCTTCAGCCGATCGTTCCGCGCGGAAACAACGTAAACACCGTTCCCAACGATCCTTTTATTAGAAGCTGTCCTCGGAGGGTGACGAATTATCTGGAGCGACATCGTTTCTGTTCGTTTTGAGGTGTTCGACGGTAAAGAAACACGAATATCGGTCTTCCGATCGTTTCCGTAAGAGCCTGTTTCTGGGAGATTGAAGATTACTAAAGGCGATTCTCGTCATTGTCGTAATTTTTCTTCTTCGTTCGATTGTTGGATGATGAGAATAGCTTCAGTAGGTATTGAAATATTGTCCTTCGATGTTTTCGTCTGTGGTTTCCTCGAGATTTGCGAAGTTACCAATGACAACGCGATTTTTCGTCATAAGCACCGTTCTTCAACGTTTTTGACTCTATATCTATCAAGTACGCAAAAATTCTCAATTCCTTTCGAGGAATGATTGTAGAAGTCGATTTAGTGATACGCAAACTAACGTATATATCAATGAAAATATCACTGACTGCTCATGTCTGGTTTCTATATTGAAATTTTAGGAAGCTAGTTTAACAGCTCGACGATTCTAGCGTTTAACGGCAGCTTTACTATCGATGATTCGTCCTTTCCCCATTCTTATTCTCGTTCTTCGAATTTTCTAAAGTGTCTAGAAGCTGGTAATCGAACGGAATTAAAGGAGAGCCGTAACTCGCAGGCGCAGATCGAATTTTCTGGGTGATTCATAAATAGTGGTCGCGTACGCCGCGGGTGTACGATGTAACGTGAACACGCGTGTTCTCGCGTGACGCAAGACAGCGGAAACGAATTCCTGAAAACACCGCGCGGTTATTGGCACGACCGCCAAGTGTTGCCCCCGTCGGCGTCCGTTTCGTCAGCGCCGCATAATTTTGGCCCGTCGTCATTTTCGAGTTCCCGGCCTCTCCGGACCGCCGCGGTAGGTGCCAGGGTAAGGTCAGGGATATGCCAGCTTCTTTCGATCCCCTGGCGCTCGTCCGTTCGCGCCGCGTCGTCCTCTTTCGTTCTCCGACCACCTACGACTTCTGCCGGAGAAGCAATCCACTTGGTCCTGGGGAAAATATTCCAGATGCCATCTTCGATCTCATCCGAACGCGACTTCTCGTTCTTAACACTTTGCCAACAAAATAGGGGGACCTTCCACTTTCCCCTTGCCAACCTATCGCCTTTCATTTTCTCTTTCGTTATTCGGTGAATCTTAAATTTAGGTTATTTGCAATTCATCTAATACCTTTTCCGCTTTTATAAAACACTGCGTTTAATCAGTTAGATGAGTTTGAATCAAAGTTGGAAAGGGTTGTAGTTGTAGTTCCTTTAGGCGATTGTTTGAATGTTAATTAATTCGAATAGAATTACGATAAATTATTACAACATCTGAATCTCCTTTACATGTACAATTTAAGATCATTTGGAGCTCATTTCTAATCACCAGTACGAATTGTACAATTCAAGTTGAGGAATACCACGGTCACGGATGAATCTCCGTTGGTATTTCATCCCTCAAACGCGATAACAATCGCGGGGACTTTACGTAAGAGGTTAAAATGAGAGCGAACGGGTGTGTTGCGCCATGTCTCCGAATTCCATTGTGCACTGCTCGCCTCCCTTCGCGACCGGAAGCGAGAGAGAGCCGATGGATCGAAGGAAGGCAATCGGAGCGAGATAATCGCGCCGGAGGGAGCAGCACAGGTGCATCGACTTCTCACCCTTAAGTAGGTTAAGACCTCTTATCCGTTCACTCAACAATGAAACTCGTACGGGCGATCCGCTCCGGGGGCGGGACGGGGTCGTGTTTCACGTGTGCGCGACACGGGGCCGGCGTTTCCGGGTGGGGCGCGTCTTGCGTCCATTTTTCCTCGGGTTTTCCGTGACAAGTGGCTCCGTGGACTTCTAACGATGATCGTAGCACTTGAGTAATCACGATTCGGAAAGGATTCGGTGCCTCCATGACAAATGCGAGTAAATCATCGAGATTCTTAAGAGAAATTAGTTTCTTCGCATTGATGACATGCATGTAGGAGCGTAGTTGTGTGGGAGTTGTAGGACTTTATTTAACAGAATATTAAAAGAACAATTTATTAAACTGTTTCTCGAAGGGTTAGGCTTCTCTGTTAACTGTTTCGATATTGATAAACATTAGAACGATTCAATTGCAATTATTCGCAGTTGGAAGTCTTCATTTACTCTACTTTCTCTGGTAACAAACTCGTCCACTTTAATCTCAACTTCAGTCTACCTCCAGGCCAACTCTAGCCTGAACTGTTCCATCAGACGTCCATCTGTTCAACTGTTCACAGTCAAATATCTCAGAAGACGCGCAGCTAATTCTGTTCCAGGTTATGTCAAGTAGCAAAACGCTATCTCATGGGTGCCCCGATTAAAGGCGCTAGCTCGGGATTCGAGCTCGGCCG
Organism: Nomia melanderi; assembly: GCF_051020985.1. Classification (NCBI taxonomy): domain Eukaryota; kingdom Metazoa; phylum Arthropoda; class Insecta; order Hymenoptera; family Halictidae; genus Nomia; species Nomia melanderi. Next base: position 29,547,343 of record NC_135000.1, on the reverse strand, counting down.
CGGCCGAGTGCCGGGGCACCCCGCGGCAGGGGGTGAAAGGACTCTTGTATCGACGCGATAGCGCGCTCGCGCGCGCGCGACCAGGGGAACACGGCGAGGGTCAAAAACCGTGAAGGGGTGGTAGCGGTTGGTCATGATCTGACGCAAAGCGGGGGGTAAGTTGCACGCGAGAGGAAGGGAGGGATGGTTGGCAGGGGTCGGGGGCACGCGAGCAGCGCGTCGTTTCCTCCTCTCTCCGGCAATATCGGGCAGCCATGTTGCAAACATTTCGAGCGAGCGTACCCCGCTCGCTGCAAACATCTCGAGGGCTTTCGGGACGCTGGAATATCGTCTGCGAAGCGTTTCGTCGAGCCCTCGCCGGAAACCCACGGGGCACGCTCGTCTGCGCCTCCACGCTTCGGACGAACGTGGATTTTTAATGATTTATCGTTGTTCTTTATGATTCGTTGATATTAAACGAGCAACAGTCCAGCAGTGCAACGTAATTGTACGTAAAGTACAGTGAAACGTGCGTCGCATGAAAAGTAAATGAATTTAGTTTTAAGTTTCGTTTATCGAATGAGCGAAGACCCTTTGATGCGAGAAAATAATGAAGGTGTTGTAACTGATGAGCGTTACAATGCGAAAGACACGGTGGTAACGTACCAACGTCACAACAAATTATAATTTCCGTGGAGAATACGGTGAACCAACAATCGTGCGAGGCCTTTAAATGATGTATGGAAAGTTTTGTAATGCAATGCGGGGGCGGCGAGAGGTGGTTGCCGGTCTGTAGAGGCGGGATGGTTCTCCGACTCGAGGGTGAATTTCATTATTGTTGCGGACCAAGGGAGATCCTTTTTGATTTACAGCCAGCAATTAATAGTAATATTAATGATGTAATAACCCGGCTTTGTTGCACGTAGGATCGTTGTAACGAGATTATTCGTGGCGTCGATAGGCGACATTCAGCGGGTTTCGAGCGACCGTGTTATTAACCCCTTGTTCCACGACCGCCTACGCGATTCGATTTTATGAGAGGTCGAATTCAACCTTGAATATTCTCGCGAATAACACGGGACCGCGGGTATTAATCTACATTACGAGTAGAACGAGCCTCAACCGTCATTGCGACCGTTACATATCTCGACCGCATGAACCGATGAACCAAGGAAGATCGAGTTAAAAGTTGGCTTGGACCCTCAGGTTGGCTTTAACCTCAAATTTCGGAAGCGAGGGCCGCCGCCGTCGATCGCGGTTCGTTTAAACGGAATAACGAGTTCAGAGATACGGGACCGCAAAGGGTTAACCCTAGGTCGTTCCAGTGGGGTCTGTGAACCAACTGCCGCAAGTTCATTAGATTCCATTCTATGAAACTCGCTCGATAAATATTCTGCTCCTCGAGGCTATTCCTCGTTCTACCGTTCGTCCATCGAATCGCTCACAACCAGACTGAATATCATTTCGTAAACCGAGTAACCGCTTCGTCGACACAAAGCAACCAAAAAGAAAAGCTGTGGGAAAATTTTACAAGTTCCATTCCTCCACTTCTACCAGTGGGAGGAGCAATTAAAGGTTCGCTGCTTCGATCGCGGTTAAATATACCGTTTCTCGATGGCATTCCACGTTTCGCCCTTACACAATCCAATCGTCCCAGAGGAAAAACGAAACGTAATTTCCAGGAGCTCCTCGAATCACCGTACAAACGGTCGAAGTATTCAAAAAGAATCGAGGACCAAGACTTTGGAAATTCGATTGGTCGATTTCTAACCGTGGGAGGAGCGAGGAGAGAGAGAAAGAGAAAGAGAGAAAGACTGCGTGACAGAGAAAGAGACAGGAGGGAAAAGGGGGTGCTGGTTCGATCGCAGTTTATTTAAGAACGCGCATACGTCTCTTATTAGTTCGATCGGCAACCCCCTCGAAGTGTGCGCTCGCTCGCGGCTCTGGTGGGAGTGGGACAACATAATACGCGTCGTAGCGAAGGGGGTTCGCCGCGTTGCTCCGGCGAGGCCGAGGGTGGGCGAGCGCGGTCGAGCGCCGCCGACCACGCCCGACGCGGCCCGACCGAGCCCGGCTAGCGGCGCTCGCCTCCTCGCTCGCCGCCGGTGCGGCCAGTCTCTAGGCAGCCTCCGCCCGTGTTGTATCGTTCTTTCCGTTTCCTTAGTATAGTGTTTAACGCTTTAATTTCTAGTCTCGTAACCCTCGACGAACACACACGAACACACTCACACATATACATACACACGCGCGCGTTATACATTACAAATTCACCGGCAAATACGCGACGAGCGAAAGGAAAACACACAAGAAACCCTAACCCCCCTGGTTACGTTGATCGAGCCTTCGTACCACGGAGTTCTGCCCGGTGGTTGGTCGCACGTTTCGGAATCCGTATTACACGGGAAAGAAGAAGGAACACGGACAGACACGGGAAGAGAAAGAAAGACAGAAAGAGAGAGAGAGGGAGATAGAAGGAACCTCGTTCACTACGAACGCACGCGTCCTATGTGTCGGGCGAGAGAAGAGGTACCAGCGGATCCGTGGCGGCGAGCATAAATGCGGATTTACGAGCGCCGCTCGCGTCGTACTTTTCTTTCATTGATTTCCCCTTCTGTTCCGGGCGGCGGCGGTGCAAGAGCGTGATAAAGGAATCGGTGCGTGTGCCTGCCTGCCTATACTGCGTGTACGTGTTTGCATAGCTGGTCCGTATGCGTGCGTCGGTGTAGCCGCGGCCATCGTCCAAACACCATCGAACCGACGGCACCAGCACACAGCGCCCGGCACCGGCTAGTCTAGCGGCAGAGGTTAGGCGGAGGAGAAGTGAAAAAAAAGAGAGCAAGAGGGCGAAACACCGGCCACGAGAGCAATAATCCAGAAGCGTAAACGTCGCCCGTCCGTCGTGAACGCAACACGCCCGCTCGGTTTCGCGTGCCAGGCGAAAACGGAAGCGTAGAATAGAAAAGGGGGAGGGGAAGGGAGACAGCGTGACCGTGGAAGGGACGCGCGGAAGCGAGACAGCGTCCCGCCGCAGCGAAGTGTGTTCATCTTCTTGACTTTTCTTTGTTGTTCCCCTTTCGTTTCTTTCCTTGGAACGTTCCGACGCTTTCCGTTCCTTCTGAATTCCTTTTCGGCCCGTTCGTTCCTTCGTACTCCCTTCCTCTCTGTCTCTCTCTTTCTCTCTCTCTCTCTCTCAATCTCTCTCAATCTCTCTCTCTCTCTTTCTCTTTCTCTCTTACTCACACTGTCGATAAGTGTCTCTGGTGTGTGACACTGTGCGTGCCTCGTGTGCCGGCTCTTTCGCGTGCATCGTTTGAGGTTAGAAGCTGGGACACCGGCGACGGTGAAGAGAAGCCAGGAGGTAAGACAGGTCTGCTGAAATATTTATTTTTTGGAATTTTCATTTTCAGCTTAGTAAACTGTTTAATTTCTCTTCGGTCCTCTGTGGTGTCAGGGTAACGATTTGGGATTCGAATTGTTTTCCGTGGCGCCCATCGAACTGTTTTATTTATTTAAACAGCGATCGATGGGCGGTCATGGGGTCTTTCGGTACGATGTGTAGATTAAATGAAACGTGTCGAGGAATAATTAGGGTAGTGGAGATTTTTCGATTGCTCGGGTCACATTCGTTGTGAAATTCGCCTTCGACCATGGGCAATGTGGTTGTAGATGGAATGGCGGTGTCACGAAAAATTGTGTTAGAATCCTTACTATGTTCCGGTCGTTCTACGATTCGATTTTTAATCGAATTTTCGATTCTCGATCGAAGTACCGTGTAACGGACGCACTGTTGCGAATTTAATTCGGTGTGATTTGAAATTGTTATTGAGAATACAGAAGCGACTGTATACCGATGGCAATTTTCCTTCGTGTTTGACGGATTCGATGACACTGAGAAAATGGAAGCACGATAAACATCAACGGCACGTGACGGTGCTGAGGGAATCAGCTACCAGAGAACGCGGAGGGTTAACGTTCTGATGGATGGCGGTATGTAAACCACCGTATAGTTCAGGAAACTTTCGTTGACTACTTTTCTGCAATTAGATCGACGATGCGAGGCCTCGCCCTTGCACTCTACGTTCCGAACACTTATCAACAACGCGAAGCGAACGCTAACGGGAACGTAATGTGCAGGGGTGAATTAGATTGATCAAACATACCCTGTACACGGAGACCGTATTAACCCTTCGCACTCGGAAATTTTTCACCAGAAATACTTCAACATTTTCTGATCAGATAAAAACGATGTTTCATGAAACTAACTCGGAGAGGATACGTGCATTGAAGAACAAAGTTATTTTATTTCAGTATTCATCAAATTGATGCGTTATACAGGGTGTAACATTAACCTTTGTACTCGAGAGGTCTCACTCGCCACTTGATTTCATACAGTAAAACTAAAATTTGATATTTAATATTGCACCTTGTATAACTCTGAAATTTTTTAAATTGCTGTTTCAAATTTCTCATCATTCAGCTTCAAAATCTCTTTCAAATTTTATAGTTTCACTGTATAGGATCAGTGAGTCACCTCTCGACTGCGAACGGTTACTTCCAACACCACGGTTTATTTTTTATTCGTTCAGAAATGTTTCATAAATTTATATTCTCTACGAACGAGCTTTTGCCACGAAGAATCATACGGTGATAATGTTATCTTGACGATCAAGTGGGAACGAGACTTAACGTTGTCTACCAGTCTGCCCCGCAGGGGTTAATTGATTCGATAGTCTAATCCGTTGGTAATATCACAGCCCGGAATCGCGATTTCGCGAGATAACGTTCGTTTAGGCATACTTTGCATAATTATTTCCGTGTTGCTCGGTCCTGTACTAGTCACGCTATCGTTGGAAAGTGTGCAGTCATTCGCCGATCGTTACCGAAATCACGATCCGTTCGCAGATCCCTCGCAACCATTCGCGTCGCTGCCAATGACTGTCCAGATCTCCCAGCTGCTGGTATTCATGGTTACACGACATTCGCTTCTTAATCCTTAGCACTCGTCTGACCTCTCTAAAAGGTCGTATAGGCAACGAAACTATATCGAAACGCTCGCATTTTCATTCGAAATATCATTTAAATAGAACCACTGTTTCATTCGTAACGAAGCGTTGCTAAGAAACTAGTCGAACACGAAGGGTGAACAAAACTAAACGTTGCTAATCATTATTTAAATTACGATTGATAACTCTTGGAACCTCAAGAGAAACCGTAATGACGAATTTAAGGGAAGAAAAACATATCGGTCTCTCGTTACTCGAATCATCAAATTATTCATTCAATTAGTGACGAAGCTCGTCACTAATTAGACATTGAACCGTTTAACCCTTCGAACTGCGAAATAAGTGTTATAGCTTACAACCCATGCAAATGATAAATATCAATAAAACCATTTTTTTCCTTTGCTTTCGCGTTGTTATTTTCACAGTTTGGCCTGTTTAGCGCGCTCGAATTAACTCGAGCGTGCAAGTTAAGGGGTTAAGGGGCAAAACTATGCTATTTCAATAGCAAAAGTTCAATATTCAACGTCAACCCTTATAATGTTACTGTATCAAACCAGCGAGAGTAGCCTTCCGAGTGCAAAGGGTTGACTTCACGTACGAGTATTCTTTACGTAATTCTCGAACACGTAGGCGTTTGACCGGAAGCCGACGGAATATTCGTCGAGCGCGGAGGGGGTGGTAAACCGCACGCGTCGAGCCGCAGTCGAAAAATCCGCGGCGCGAAACGGCGTTATAAAACGTGCATTACGAAGCGAAAGGGGTCGATACGATTTCACGGTGCGAACAGAGAAACACGGTCGATGGTTCTCGATAGGCGATTCGCTCGAGCGACGCGCGCGCGGCTCGTTCCCGAGGGTTTCGGAGCACGTGCCGCGGCACATTCTCCTTCTCACCCCTCGCTTTCCCCGCGTGCTTTCGTCGTTCTTTCTCCGCGCGGCGCGCCGCTCCCCACTCTTTCCTCCTGCTCCTCCCACGTTTTTTTGCGTGCACACGGGGGGGCGTCGCGTGCCACGGCCGGAGAGCAAGAGAATAACCGGCGGCGAGGTGAAAGGCAAGGAGGAGGAGAGACGAAGTGGCACGCGAGAGTAAGAAACTCGGGGAAACAGGAGGACGAATGAACGCCGGAGAGGAAAGCCGAGGTGTGAGAACGATCGTCGGAAGGGAGTACGGTGCCGGAGGAGCTCGTATCGCGCGGCAGCGGACAATTCGGGGGTGGAAGCAGGGAAACGAGGCGTGGAAATCGCAGAGTCGAATAGACGCAAAAGTAGTACGTAACGATAGTAGCGTTGCAGGGAGAAGATAAAGTAGCGTATGAGTAATAATGGTCGAATCTATCGAACAACCGAAATAGAGAATGAGAAATATTGCGTAAAAGTGGATCTTGCATTAATCGAACAAGTAGAAGAGTAGCAGTCCAACGGTGGAAAATATAATTCGTGAAAGTAACAATAATGGTCGAATCCATCGAACAATAAAATAAGTAGAGAATGAGAAATATTGTGTAAAAGTGAATCTTGCATCAATCAAACAAGTAGAATAGTAACACGATAGCAGTGCAACGATGGAAAAGATAATTCCTGAAATTAATAAAAGTCGGATCCATCGACCAATAAAATAAGTAGAGAATGAGAAATATTGCGTAAAAGTAACAGTGAATCCTGCATCAACCGAACAAGTAGACAGTAGCACGATAGCAGTCCAACTGTGGAAAAGATAATTCGTGAAATTAATAAAAGTCGGATCCACCAAACGAAACGGAAAAATGGAAAGAGCAGAGCAACTGGAAAAGTAGCACGCCAGCAGATCCACGGTGGGAAGGAAAAATAATTGGTAAAAGGAACGGTAACAGTCGAATTAACCGAATAGCTAGAAAAATGATACGCTGCGGTGGGAGACAGAGAGAAAATGGTGGGCGTAGGGGGCAGAAGGAGGCGCGGGAGGGGTTTCCCTCGGAATCGCGGCTGGTGGGGTCCTCTGTGTGCGCGGCACCGGAGGCGGCTAGAGAAAGAGAAGGACAGGCTGACAGAGAGAAAGAGAGAGATAGAGAGAAAAGGGCGACGGCGGCGCGAAGAGAGGGAGGAAGCAGCGAGGCAGGGACCCGTGGAGTCGCGCCTCGTATTGATCGGTCCCGGCCACGCGATTTTCACGATCCGTCGCCATGGCCACCTGGCCACCGGCCGAACGGAGATCGTATCTGCCGGCGTGTGCGTGGAAATCGAACTTTAACCCTCCCGTGTGCTACCCACCTGCTATCCCGCGACGAATTTACACGGACAATCGCGGCGGCGTCCTTTGCCACCGCGGATTTTCCCGATCTTTCCTCGATTTTCCATGCCTCGTCGATAGAACGCAGGCCTGACCTCTTCTCCTGCGAGTTCTCTCGCGACTACTAATTGGAGCTATTTTATCGTTGAGTTTCGAGCGTTTTATAATACTTGCTCTTTCGTAACGAAGGCAAATGTTAGGAATTAGTAATTTGGTATTATAGCACTCATTACGGTATTATCTGGTTACCTGTGTTTAATAAGTTCATTCGATGATTTTCTTGTAATCGTTACCGAGCGATTTGAAGCTTCGGTCGAAGGTGACTGCCCTGGTAGCCAACGTGTTAATTTCTGGGTTCATGGAAGGTGAACGAGAGAGGGTTCGTATATGGATCGCGAGAGTATTAGATTGACCAAGGAGGGTTTTATTGTTTAGTCTGCTGGTTGTATACGAACTGATATTAGAAACGGAATTGAAAGCTGAAGGAAAGCTTCTGAGTAACATACGTGTAGATCTGCGGAGTTTAGTTCGATGAAATCGTTTGCCGAGCTTCGTTTAGCCACGCGACTAGACTTTTTGGTGTGTCCAATATCGTTGAGAGTTATACTGAAGTTTGAGAATCGTTTGAGGAAATCGCTGGAGGGAAATCTGCTAACCGTCAACTTTACTCTTTGTTTCGAGCACTTCTTTTTTTCCGATCGATCGGAATTGCTTCATCGTTAGTAATTCGACGCGAGAGGGAAATCTGTGCTCGCACGTACTTGACTCTCTAATTTCTCGCAATCCAGCCAAAGTAGCGTGGAACAACGCTTAATTTTTATCGCTTAATATGCATCGCGAGCAAAGAGCCCAGCGTTACTCGCAAACTTCGAATCAAGTATTAACCTTGCTCCTATTCACTGGTGAACATGAAATTCCCAATTATAGAACCACCGAACTCTAACCTGAATTCAACACCAGGTTTACGGACATTTATTGTACGGTTTATTCTACTGCTCCTAGAAGAACTGACGTTCGTTCAATTAAAGGTTACAAATTAGAAGTTACAGGTTTCAAAATAGATAATTACACACCGACGGCGTCAATTAAAGTCGACGTAAATATCTACCGAACAATGAACAGATTCGGTAAATCTGCAATTAAAGAAATTTAGCGTTAACCTTTTGCGTTATACTCGAAGTGTGCACATCGGGTACACAGACAGTATTCTGCATCGAAGGTCAAACTGTTCGAATTTGCAGTTAACCCCTAGCAATCGAGGGGCGACTTGCAGTCACCATAGTTTGATATAGTGAAACCAGAACGTTCGATGTTCGATAGCAATATTCGTATATCATATGCATTTATGTTATTTAACACGATGAATGCCATGGGGGTCACCGGTGACCCCCAGCCAAATGGAATTACTATAGTCCATTCAATTAAACGATGATTATTTGAAAACATTTCTATATTACCCATAATGCTACTTAACGCGGCACCATTCAGCTAGATCAAACTGCAATAATAATGCAATTGAAAAAATGATCTAATATTTAATCTAATAGATGAATCTTTATCTATTAGATTAAACATTAATCTAATTAATATCAATCTACTCTAATAGATTTAATATTAAGATCTAATAAATGATCTAATATTTTTCCCACTCCGTGTACCTTGCTCTAAATCATGCGACATTGAACTTTAACCTTTTGCGGTCCGAAGTGTTCTTGGTTACTCACTTTCAGGTTCACGTCGACGTTAGTTGATTCAATTACAGCTGAATATCACGCCCTATTTATTTATTCAAGAATACTTGGGAGTCATCGAAACGTTATCTTCAAATGCTATAATTCGAATGTATCACAGTTATACCAATTAAAGGTAATATTTCAATGACTCCCAGATATTCTTCTTCGAGGGGTTAATTAGAAAACGATGAATCCGTCCGGCGAAAGAAGCGCGAGTAGTCGCGCGAAAGAGACAGACAGCCGAAAGGCATTCGAGCCGGCGCGCGCCGTTCCCCGAGGATCGACGTTCGCCCGGTCAGGGGGTGAGTTTTCGCGTTGCGTCGATGGGTGCCGGCTCGGGGCGCGTGCGTACACGCGACCATTGTCGCCGGACACGATGACGCCGGCCACGGAGTCGGTTTTCGAAGTCACCGGGCAAAACGAGCCGTTTTTCGAGCGGGTCTCGTCCCGACAATGCGCTCTCTCTCTCTCTTTCTCTCTCCCTCTCCGCTTTTTCCCGCCCCTCCAGTCGGCCTCCATTGTCGCGTCCTAAAATATCGCGATGCCGAGCCACACCGGAGGCCCCGCGGATCGATAACCACGGAGATGCGGGGCTACGATAACTCTCCGACATTTTCTCCCACTGGCTGCTGCTGGCCGCCGCTCGCGCGTTCCGTAAACAGACGACCACCAGCCGAGCCGAGAGACTCTCCCGCGCCAGATAAATTGTCTTTTATGATCGTCCGCGGGCCATCCGATAACGTCGTTATCCGTCCGCCTTTCGAATGGCGGCGACGGGTCTACGATAACTGGCACGCTCACCACGCTCCTGACGAATGAATTGTTGTCTGGGGTATATAATTAGGTCTCGGCAGTGTAATTGGGAAGATGGAATTGCGATAGGAAATCATTCTTCCCTTTTGCATTTAGAGATGTAGAAGCTGTTATGCTTTGGATATTTCGTTTCCTCGTTTTAAGCTCTTGCAGTTGAAAGTTCGCTAGAAATATTCAACGTTTTTCAGATATAAAGGACGCCCTTTGGAACGAGAATAGGTACATAAATTATAAAGCCAAGTTTTATTTGAATATTTCAGACCATGCATTATACGAAGCATAATTTTGCGATACCAAATCTGGCGGTGATTGGGGTCACCTGTCGAGCAAAGGGGTAAGAGCATTAACCCTTCGCGGAAGGTTCTTTGGAATATACGAAAGTTATACATCAGTTGCTTAACCGATAGAAAAAAAGGAAACTGTGTGTTGATATTTTGCTGTTCAAGTAATTAAATCATTTGTTTCCCATTCATTCGATTGGGAAGGCGTTCTCGAGCATTGGCATACGGTTTTATAAATCTTTTGCACTGTGAATACGAAAGTTAAGAGGTTTCAATTGAGAGAGGAGCTTTTAAGGAGTATCTATCTCCGGAAGGTCGTCTACAAGATCTAAAATTTCCCGGTGGAAATCGATTGAAATTAATATGAACCTTTCAACAGTGACGGATGAATTTTCAGCTGCTCGAATGAACAGGACGCGAATAACGAAAATACCGAGGACCCGTCTAAAAATTAGTTACCGAATTAGAATCCGAATATCGAATATGCAATTAGCAGGTGAACAGTCGGTTCGTTGACTCCGTTAGAATGCTGTCCGTACGCGACGCTTTATACAATCTGAAAACTTTTCTTCGCCACCTGTGACTAACCCCTGCCATGCCACGAGGACGAGTCTCTATGCGCCGATCGATAACCCGACTTCTCCGTTTCTCCGAAACCGTCGCCCCGTTACTGACGCAGCTACGAAACGTTCGATCTTCCTGAAATAATCGGCGAAGAGTTAAACGCAGCCCGATCGCTTTAAAAACAAACCTCTTCATTTCGACTGCGCTTGAAAGAAACACCCACACATATCAACAACGAATCACTAACATCGAAACTGGCATTGCAAACCATTATCAACGTCCATTATATCATTAAACATTCCCCGTTCGTCTCACATACTACAATCGTCTTCAAGCAACACAAAATCATCGATGATCGAATCAACCCGTTAACTCGTCCGATCCAAAAATACTCGAGAAACCCTGACCTACCACTTACCTCAACCCCTTCTCACCATCGAGTCACTGACGCTGCGTCCCATCCGAATTCGACGAACCTAATTCGTTTCTCCCCCGAAGCACGTCTAATCTATCGATCTGCGATCTTCGAACGAAACGTGGACACGGAATAATCACGAAACCCTTCTTCTCCCATTAAAAACGATGAACGAGTAAGTAGTTCCATCGGGCGCAGTTGTGAACGAAAGCCCGGGACAAGGGGTCGATGAAAGGGTAGCCTCTCAAAACCAGACTTCTCCCGGAGACTCTGGCCGGCGTTCACGGTCCCACTTTCTTTCCCATGAGAAGGGTGTGCGCGTCCCGCGTACACGCCAGGCGCACGTTCGTCGGCGTGCAATAAAGGCTATCTATTATCTCGGCACGACAGAGAACGAGACAAAGAAAAGAGGAGAAAGGAGAGGAGCGGGGGTGGTCAATTCGATGGGACTGACCGCGGTCGAAAGAGAGACAGCTCCGCACCCTGCGTGGGGGGCTGGCCACGGGGACAGCTGATACTGGCGGGCGGACGGACAGCAGACAGACAGACACACGGACGACTGGAGCCGGAAGGGAAGGAGAGAATTAAAATGCGCGCTGGTAGCGAGCGCTCGTGCCGGCTGATATATATGTGTGTCGCGCGGCAGCTGTGTGTATTCGCCTTAACCGTGAACACCGTCGGCACCCCACTGGCATCGTATAATTCCCCCTTTTCCATCTCTCTCCCCGTGTCCTTCTCTCCTTTCCTCGCCGTCGACGGGGCCAGTCTACCGGGTGTCCCGGCCGGCGTCGCTCTCTCTTCCCCCGGGGGCGCGTGCGTCAGACGGACGCCGCCTGATCACTGACCGTGCAACGCGTTCCTCCTTTCTTTCCTTTAATTAGCCGCTTTTGTGGGCCACCAGTCCCGAGCAGGTATTTCCCTTTGCTCGCGTTACGCCGACTGCCTTGGTAACCGACGAACCTTTCGAATTGATCGGGAATATTAGGCCGTTCCGTATGCTCGCTTCGTGTTTTCTGTTTTCAACGTGTTTCGTCTGGCAGACGCTGCGTTAACGTAGTATTGCGAGGCTGAAGAGAAGCGAAGGAAGGTGATTAACAGGGGTGTACTGTATATTTCAGTAACATGATGTGAACGCGTGAATAAAGGGAAAAAACTTTTGTACAACCTAATGTAATACTTGGCCGAGGTTTGCACGGCTAGGAGTACTGTAATGAGTCCTCTAAGCATCGATGATGGAAAGGGCAGCGAAACGTCGGAAAATGGTTCATGGACGCGGTTTATATTGGAAGTTTGAACAGTTTGAATTGTTAGAAGGAACCGTGTTTTTGATGTTGCTTTGTTCAGGTGATTTGGGAATGTCGTCTGTGCGACGCTCGGGAAGCGTTCTTCGTGAGCTATGCGGATGACGTCTTTGTGTCTTATATATTGTAATCTCTGGTATCGAACACCTAATATCTCAGTTTCGTTGTCAGTACTTGTAACACCCAACGTTTTATCGAGACAATCTATCACCAGAAATATTCAGCGTCTAAAAGTACTATTTAATTAAGAAACATAGCTATCTTACCTCGATACTTCATATTTATAGCATTACACGAAGCTCAATATAATGCATGAAACTTTAACCCTTTGCACTCGGTTGACATTGTAAGATAAGTTTGTAACTTCGTTTTTAGTCGAACGTAACTTTAAAATGTACACGCGGTTTTTCAATGACAAAGCAGGGTCTTGAATCTTTTACAGAGGCACGCTCGTAGCTGATAGTTCACATTAAAACTGATTCGGAGTTGCTGGAAGATTATATCAATAATTGCTCGGAGCGCAAAGGGTTAACGTTGAATATCGAGACTCTAATTTCGGACCGAACATCCCCTTCGAACATAACGTGTTCACCGAGTTCCCTCGAGTCGAATTTTATTTCTCGATGTTACATCCGCGAGGCGTCGTTCTACGGAAAGCAACGTAACCGTATCACGCAACATCGCCCCGCACCGCGTGTTAGTACCTGGCAAAGCACACGCGAAGTACAAAAGCGAAGTGTCGTCGTAATTATTTTTACACCGTATTATCCGTATTGGGGGATAGGTGGAAGGGGAAAGCTCGAGGGAGTCTCGAGCCCTTTAAACCAGAACCGAATGGCGAAGGGCTGGGGACGGGGGTCGTCGCCCCTTTAAATTATCCCCCGTTTCCATCGGGGAGCCTCGCAAACAGCCGCCCGCGCCGCCTGTTCTTTCCACGCGGTGTTTTCGGAGTCATCGTCGGTGGATTACGTCAGCATCCAGAGCCACCGCGAATCGAACGAACCGTTGACGCCGGCTTTACGAAACGCGTCACTTTGACGCATACAGAATTCGATAAACATTATTTACTAAGTGTTCACGTCGATTTTGATCGATGCAATTACGAGAATACGTATCGCGAATGTCTATTTTGAAACCCCTAATTTCTAAGATTTCGACGAACGAATATTCATTTTGCTAGGAACAACAGAATAAACTACAATAAACGTCCGTAAACCTAGTGTTAACGCTAGATTCACCGAACGAGTCGATTTCACTCGTTTTCAGTTTTATAAAGATTATTTGGTAAATTCTTGGGATTGATTTGGGACTGATGTACTTAAATGTGTAATTGTCTAAACAAAACTATAGAATGTGATATTTAACCCTTTGCACTCGACAATATTTTTCATTAAAAATATTCATTACTTTCTGACTGAATATCAACGATATTTTTCGCAACGAACACAATTGATTATCTTCTGGAAATTAAGAGACAGAACTATCTTACTTCGATGTTTTATACGTTGATACATTGAACAAGGTTTAATATTGAATTGAAAATTTTATAAGTTTGCTGCGTCGAATCGGGTGGCGACTGTAAGGCGCCCCTTGAGTGCAAAGGGTTAATGTTAAACTTTGTATAATGCCTTGATACGTGAAACATTGGAATAAAACAGCTTTGTTCCTCAATGTACTGGTGATTTCGAATTAGTCTCAAAGAATATCGTCTTCGCCTCGTCAAACGTTAAATATTTCTAGTAAGAAACATCCGAGTGCGAAGGGATAACATGTGATTCTAGTGTTAACCCTCGACGCATCAGTGGCAGTGCTGGTTAAAAGTTACTTGATATAACGAATAATTAATGCATTTGTCATTCGCATGTGAAAACAGTTCAATTCATTTAGTAGCTCGAATAACTTAGAAATAACGAGAACGAAATTTTGTCGATGTCGCGAATAATCGATACGGTTTCGTTCGATTTTTCGGTGTTGTTTAATCGGGTTGGACGTCAGGTTCCGTCGAGGAACGGGAAATTTTACCGCGCGCGACGAAGAAAACTGGGCTACGCGGAAAAATCCTCCTCGCGAGTTAAGGGTGAAGAAGAACCTCTCGAGGCTTGAACGAGCTCCCTTATTCCACTTAAATTATTCTCGACGGTGCACGACGATGCTGCGAGCGGGAAGCGGCCGATTCCTTATGCAAAAATTGCTCAGAAGTAGCGGAGACGGGGCTTAATTCCCGAATCGCCGATCGTGATCGCGGAATTGAAATTGTAACGCGCGGAACGAAGCCAGTTTAGAAATACGAGTACGAGTATTACGATGGAAAGAATTCTATTATCATCGTTAGCGCTGAAATCCGAGTCACCGATCCAAGTATCTTTCACAGATCGTTAATCCGATAGACTTAGATAGAGATAATTAGATTCTATAAGGCTAGAGATATTTTAACACGTTAAGCGCCACGGAAATCTTAAGCGTTAAAAGTTTTTCTTTCGTAGCAAAGAAAAGCAGGAACAATTATTAATCATTTGACGTTACAATGTTTGCATAACGCTATTATCAACATAATTACGTTATTAAACATTTTCATTTCACATGAGTTATCTCGTATGTTACGATTGTTTTCTAGTTATTTAACGCGTTAAATGTTACAAAGGACATTGTAAAGGTAATAAGGTTAGAAAGCTGGGGATATTTTCAATTTGACCAGGATAAGGTTACAAGGTTTGAGATATTTCCAATATTACAAAGATAATGACACTGTGAGGCGCAAGATATTTTCGATATCGTAAAGATAAGTATATTATAAAGCCCGAGATATTTTAAACATTACAAGGATATTATAAATACATGGCGATTATTATTTCAAAGAAAATCGTCCGACCCTTTTCCACGTACACAGCACTATCACCGGAAAGCCTATTAACAGATTTTCAACGAACGAGGTATCCAAATCGATCGTTAGCCGTGAAAAGTCCCTCGTAAACCCGGCTGTTCCGCGAACGATCGTTCCCCGAAGGAATTCTCGTCGAATCAACCTGGCATACCTGAAGAGGCCGCGCGGAAACGGACTCACAATATTTTGTTCACTTCAACCGTAAACCTCGTCCACGGTTGTTGCTACGCGCTCGCTCGCGTACACGATCGCAAAAACGATCGCGATCCCGTATTTCCCTTCGTCCCCGCCTCTCCCGACGGACTTGTGCATCGAGTACAGTATGTTTTCGTTCGAACAGTCGTTTTTACGTCCTTCGAACGTATTTCCTCTATGTTTCTAGGCACCGACCGTGTTTATACTCGAGCTTCTTCACTCTGATTCTTGTCCGAAAAAACCGAAGCAATTCGGTTGTGTCGTTCCGATCATTGAGACGTCGAAAAAGTCGGGAAATTATCACTCGCGAATAGGATATCGCAATCGCAATTAATGCTTGTTTAACACTAGAACTATCGTACCAGTCGAAATGTTTCAGTTTTTCTGTTTCGCAATTATTGATATCTTCGAAATGATTTTGAAAATAAATAGTTTCATTTGAATACTATAATGAACGTCCGAAGAAACTGAAGTAATCTATTGTTACAATGTTGATAATTATTACATTTCAGTCGTATGAAATGCTCGGTAGTTCTGGTGTTAAACCTTACCAGGTATCAGTGATCATCATTCGATTGCATTGACACTTAGCCGACCGAATGGGGAGATCTCCCACTTTTCACTCAGCAACGTATCGCCTTTTATTCTGTTTATTTCTTTTGTTGTTTAGTAAGTCTTGAACTCGGATTATTCGCAGTCCATCAAATGCGGTTCTTTTTACAAAACACAGTTTCTAACCGAATCGATTGAACGAGTTCAATTGAAGATAACGGAGGAGGTTGTGTGTTAACGTTAAGTGTGCAAGAGACGTTCGTAAACCTTGTCAACCGTTTCTACTCGAGAGTCGATCGAATTTATTCGAAATTGATCGAAATCTCGCGGTATAACGATTCTCGCTTGAAATCCGAGTGAACTCGAATAGAATCGTTGACCGGAGTTTCTACTAAAATCACTTGAGAAATCTCGAGAATCACGAGGAATCGTTTCGCGAACGAGAAGAAGAAAATGGCCGATGATTTTTCGTGCGGTTGCGGTGGTTAACCCGATTAACGCACGCGTCGCTGTTGGCTTGTTTCAGATTTCGTACGTAGTTAGAGAGGTCCCGGTAGAAGAGTGCAATGATGTCGAACGGAATGGACACGATCGTGCAACAAAACGGTGGTTCCACCCTCGGACAGGCCCCGCAAGAGGAGTCCAAGACGAATCTCATTGTAAATTACTTGCCCCAGAGCATGACACAGGATGAGATCCGCTCGCTTTTCTCCAGTATCGGCGAGGTGGAGAGCTGCAAGCTGATCCGCGACAAACTCACCGGTAAGTTGATTGCTCCTCTTACTTATTAGAAGATAATTCATCGTTATCATTCCTAAAACGAGTCGATATATTACTCGTTAATCACTTTGCCCGTGAAACGTTCCATTTTCAACGAGAACCTAGATCCAACGTTCATTCGCAGCTTTCACTGAAATGAGAATCGGTTAACACTAAAACTACCAGAGGGGTCAAACGACCCATGCCTGATGTCTTCCATTTGCAATTATTAGAAAGGTAACAAATGCTTCTCTGAGAAGTTATTAGAGAAATTCATTTAGCACTACGCAAATTGAATTGTAAATCAATTAAAGTCTGAACAGAAGCACTCTTGGAGCTTCTATAGCGAAATTTTCAAAAGTCAATTGAAGTGCTCGGTAGTTTTAGTGTTAATACTGAAACTATCGAGTATTTGAAATGATCGATACGTATTTATAAAAATGATGAAAGCAGATTTGATCGAATACTTCGAATTGCAATCAGAGAAATTTTTACAATAGGATATAAATGCTCTTGTGATTTTAATGGTTATGAACTAAGAAGTCTAAGACTAATTGGTAATAATCTACTTATCTATCGGCGCATCCTCTGAGTAAGGCAATTCTTGTTAACTTGCTCATCTGTTTATCGTAATGTACGATCTTCTCCCATTCGTCGGTTGATTCAACGCCATTTTTTCAACTCAGAAGCTAATGCGGTTAAGTCCAGAAAACAAATTGAAAGAATTAATGTTTTGGCTTCCGAAACGACAACATTTTCAGAAGTTATGAAACGAAAGGGTTTCTAATCTAGGAAACCGAAGAAATGAAATCCGCGAATAATGAATAGGAATATTATTTATTCCATTAACCCTGTGCGGACGAAGATTTTTTAACCCTTTGAACTCTGTAAGCTCCAATATTGCACCAGTTATAATATAAAATATTTCAATGAATCGTAAAGAAACTACCCTAAAATTATTCGATTTTCCACACATCCGAATTTTCTACTAAGGAAAATAAAAGCATTTCTGATTTTCGCTAGGAATACTATAAAAATTAGTTGCCGATAGATTACAAAACAACCTGGAGTGCTAAGGGTTAACATACGAAATCTTCTGCAGATTCTGCAAATTCGATGCCGAATTCTTGAATATTAGAGAATAAAGGAACCATGTTCTGATTTCTTGCTGTCGAAGCAGTTGAATCGCTCGTTTGCAATTTGCTATTCGAAACATGAAAGTTTGCTCCCGGCAAAATGTCGACGTTCGTCCGCAAAGGGTTGAAATTCAGAAAAATCAGATGATATCAAAAAACAGACTCAACTGCATTGGTTTCCGAGCGACTCGTATCGCGTTCGAATCTTGTGGAAGAAGAGAAATCTGTCGAAAGCCTCGCACTACAGAGAAAAACTGATCGACACGGACCGATCGGAAGTCGCGCGGCCTCGGTAACGGACACCTGTCGATGCCAGATGCCGCGAGAGCTGTCGATGGAAATCATTCGGTTTCGAGACGCGCGACAGCCTTCCATCAAACATCACGCGTTTACGTACAACAAGCTCGGGGTAGTCTGGATCGGCATTTCCCGATCGCCGATCCGCAGAGGAACGATAAATAAAAAGTAATGACACAGGACGTTGAAAAATGGCTGTTTCGTAGGGTTACTTGGCAACGAAACGTTCCTGCAGCATCGTTAACCCCTTTGCCTCACGATTTCCAGGTACACTTGCTAGAACTATTTGTTGTTAATAGTGTACTGATAAGGTAGGAAAGTCCGTGCTCTTTCTATGTAATTTACTCTAAACCGTGGAGGTTTCTAACAAGAGAATGTTCCATTTTTGAAATTTCCAATGTTTCATTAGTTCTGTTTTCGAAATTTCCAATGTTTCATTAGTTCCATTTTCGAAATTTTCAGTGGTTGATTAATTCCATTTTCGAAGTTTCTAATGTTTCATTAAGTCCATTTTCCAAATTTCCAATGGTTGATCAGTTCCATTTTCGAAATTTTCAGTGGTTGATTACTTCCATTTTCGAAATTTCCAGTGGTTGATTAATTCTATTTTCGAAATTTCCAATGTTTCATTAGTTCCATTTTCGATATTTTCAGTGGTTGATTACTTCCATTTTCGAAACTTCCAATGTTTGATTAGTTCCATTTTCGAAATTTCCAATGGTTGATTACTTCTATTTTCGAAGTTTCCAATGGTTGATCAGTTCGATTTCCAATATTTGAAAACTTCGTCACGAGTCTGTCAAGATATTATTAATCGAGGAATTAAGAGTGCTCGCTAAAGATCGAAAAATCCCTTCATCACGTTTCGTTTCTCTCCACTATATCTTTTAGAGATGGTATTAGCGTTAATATATAATTAACACACAATTAGCATTAATTCATCGTTTCTAATAGCTGTTGTGAATTAATTCTAAAACCCGACAGCTTGTCCACGACGTTCATGGATATTCTACGTTTAATTTCCATTGATCGTAACGATTGGGAGTGAAAATGGTAAACGATGTCAGAACCGAAGCCCTCGAACGGAAAAGACAAATATAGATAGATAAAAGATAAGTAAATATAACGCAATAAAGAATAAAAGGATTGGCACCGTGTCAGTGAATATCAATCGATACCGAGTAATCTAACGCACACAACTAATTTCTCCCGGTAAACGTCAAACCTAACGGGTTTTAATAAATTTTTTGAATTTAAAACTCAACGGACGCTAACTCCTTGGAAATTGGTAACTCCTAATTATTTGGAAATAATTCATTTACTAGATTATTCGGAAATGCCTAGCTCTATACAAAATTATCAATAAAAAAAAAGAAAAAAATTAGCCTACATACCAACGTATAAAGATAACATTGTTCAAGATTTTTGGCAAATCTGAAGCAATTGCCAGCGCAAGATGTTAACACGTTAAACGCCACATCAGCCATTGATGACTGGCGCTGAATTACTTGGAAACAATCGTAACATGCAAGATAACGGATGAAAATGAAAATCCAATGAAAATGTTTAACCCTTTGCACTCGAGGATATTTTTCTCAATAAATATTCATTATTTTCTGATGAAATGTCAATGATATTTTTTGCAATTAACATAAAGAAGTACCTTGCACAAATTAAGCGACAGAACTATTTTATTTCGATGTTCCATGTGTTCGTACATTATATAAAATTTAATATTGAATTTTCAATTTTACAATGTTCTAACCCTTTGCACTCGAAAGTTTCTCAATACGGAAATATTCAACACTTTCCGACGATATATAGGTCATATTATTTGAAACTAATTTAACGATAATTCATAGATAAATTAAGCAACAGTTTCATTTCAATATTTCACGTAGCAATGCAAGCTTTAATTTGAAATATCAAATATTCAACTTCATAGTTTCGTTGTCTCGAATCACGTGGTGACTGTCACCTCTCGACTGCAAAGGGTCGATCATTGTACCCGATTTTCTTGCTACGACGGAACAACCCTACAATAAAACGGCGAATATTTCCATGGCGTTCAACGTGTTAAAGAGACACGGCACTTCGAAAATCGATCGCCACGAAGAACAATCGAACGAACGTGAAAACGGCGGGCAAAAGAACGCGTCTAAGGCAGGGTCTGTTAGCTTAGCCTTACTGACGAGTCCCGCTAGCAGACCCGGGGACGAAACGCTTCGCGTATCGCAATCGAACTCGCGAGTCGCCGCACAGTGGGGTATTCGACCGATCTGGGTGGCCAAAATCGAGGACGGAGTTGTCACGAGAAACTACGAGAATGTAATGTAATAATGTACAATACTATCATATGCTGTAATATATATATAACACTATTATATATAATACATGATAATGCATGATCAGTATATAATTGTTTGATTGATTGATTTTCCGTGAGTACTCTATACTAGGAAAAAGTTGTCAACCTGAGGAAAACAGACAAAAAAAAAGAACAAAAAAACCAAAAAAAAGAACAAAAAAAACCTTTGCCGACACGATATATTCAGCTGTTCGAAGCAGCGAGAACTGTATAGTCTAGGTGAAACGTTTGAAATGGACCTTCGTCCGGCCAGATCGTGCGTAATACGCCATCGCGCGCCAGCCTGAACATTCACCGAATCGTCGGCCACGAAGAGAAACCGCGAGTTTCGTCGGGGAACGATGAGGAACCGAGAAGAATGGGAGTCTTCAGTGAAAAAAAAAGAAAAACAGGTGGCCGTTGCCCATGCGACGGTCACCGTTAACCACGCGACGGCCGTCAGGTCGTCATCGATCCTCGGCGCCGGTCGATCGTGCGAATTAGAAAGTCGCGAAGACTCGCGCGGCCGGGTCAGGGGGCGCGGTCGGCCGACGAAATCCTTTCTGGCGAAAGGTCGCGATCCGGACGTTCCCATCGCGCGTCGATCGGGCTCTTCGAATTCGCCGACGGTCATCACCGACCGAGAAGACGAGAGGAGAGGAGACGGCTGTCGAACAATCGCGCGTTTCCGATCCGGCGGAGAAACGGTCACCAGATAGAGAGGGAGAGGGAGAGAACCGATCGCTGGAACGCTGCTGGGATTCCAGAAAGGAGAACGGCCATTCTGGACGTCGACGGCGCTGTGGCACGCTGCTCGGCCGAGTGGTTCGATGATCTAGTAGAGCTTGGAGGTAGGCTTGAAGAATGACTCGTCGGTAAATAAAAAGAAATGGAAAAGCACAAAAAAAATGAAAAAAAAAGAAAACAGACACACAAAATAAGAGTCCGTTGACTCCTGAAAAGACTTGAAGGGGCTCGAAAAGGGGGTCCGAGAAAAATGAAAAAAAAAATGGTGGTCGGAGGGGCGGCGGGGGAGGGGACGACGGGTGTCCCGGTTGTGGAGTCAGGATTCGAGGAGGATTCGAGGAGGACGCGCCTGCAGGAGTGTGCGAATTCCCTTGGGAGGGACAGGAGAGGTGAACGGTGGTCTCTCGGGAAACCGATCCGGTCCCTTGGGGACTAAATTCCAGCTGGCAATGAACAAGGAATCGGCTGATCGGCGAGAGGAGACGCGTCTAAGGCCAGGGTCTGCTAGGCTAGCCTTACTGACGAGTCCCGCTAGCAGACCCGGGGACGAAACGCTTTGTAAAAATAGACACTTCGATGCCGCGGTGCGCCTCGGGATACCTCGGCGAACTGGAACACGAACGATTCGGTTCGGTTCGCCGATTCCTCGTGGAACACGCCTGATTTATCGGCGGGAGGAACGAGGGTTTCACGCTTCTGACTAATCGTTTACCATTTCGACTACTCGACCGATTATCGCGGGAAATGGGGGGTTTTCCTTGAAGATGGAACGTTCATTTGGACTCGTTTCTTAGGAATACGGTCGTTTTGTAATGGAACGTATGGTTGTTGCGCAGTGTTGTTCGAACAGTTTCGATAGACTCTCGTTATCAAAGGTGATCCTGTGGATGCTCGGTCTTGTAAGTTGACCTTTCGATTCCATTTCTCTTCGAGTGGATTCTCGTTTGATCGTGTTCGATCTTTCAAATTGCCAACTTACTGGATTCTCAGTTTTTCTAATACTCGGATGGTTGGATTTGTCTTATCCTTCGTCACTGTTGAGAACATAATTGTCTACGAACGAAACATCCTTCCCGACGTCGCAGTGCCATTTTTCGCCTGTTTCTTAATATTTCTGTTAGAAACAAGCAACACGATTCTCTATCTGCTAGACGAACTAAATGATTCTACTGCGACTATCTCCCACGTGCGTCGGGACACGTCAGGACGAAAGATTGCGCAACGTTGCGTCCGTCGTTACTCCCGTGGAACGAGTGGATCGCGCAGCCGCGTAGAAACGTACGATTCCCTCTGATCCTTCTTTAGACAGGAGATAGGAAAATTCTTTTGTTACTGTGAAACGATCGTCTTGAAACGATGGTCGAACCGATAATCGAACCGACAATCGAATACAGCAAAATTTGCTATAAATTCGTTACAATCGAAGCAGCGATTATTTTGTAACAACAGAAGAACCATCTATAACGATCATTGGGAGATCACCTGACGGCAAACCGAGGAATTCGACCGATCGATTAGCTTTCATTCGCCTTACCTGACTTCCTGTTGGTTCTACCTCCTAATTTCCGATATCTCTTCGATCACTGATTCACTTACAATTCGATTACACGTGACCAACGAAAACTGTTATTACGTTATCCGCTTCTCTGCCGTTCGCTAGACATCGAGTCATCTCCCGATACGCTGGAGAACGAATCTTCCTCGTTGCTCGTATGACGTCCCGAATGCCAACATTTCGTCAACGCGCGCCGGCGAAAATTCCCGGCGGCGCGTTCTTCGTTAAAGAGAGGCGGGAGGACGGGGATACCGTCGGCGAGCACGTGCGCGCGGACGTCGCGACGCTATTTCGGGCGGGCCAGTAGCGGGGGCGTCGCTTCGTTTCAGGCTTCGCCGCTTTATATTCGACCTCGCCGCCGCGATCTCTCAGGGCCGTACACCCACGGCACTGTCCGGCCACGTTTGTTTCCTGTTCGCGATCCGCGCACTGCCGAGACTCCGGTCGCACGAGCGTCGGACGACGATTTTGACGGTCGTTAACACGTTAAGTGCCCAGCCCGACTTGCTCGTCGTTCCGTTCAGGCCCAGACGAGCTGAAATATCGGCTTGAGGACCGGAGTTTTCTCAATGTTATAATAATTCCCGAATATTAGGTTCAAAGGTGGCAAGGAATTTAACACAAAAAGTCAGCACCTGCGATGAATGTAAAAGCAAACACACCTCTGTTTACCCTGTTCTAATAAACTACATTAACTTTTTTTAAATATTATATTCTTTTCTTTTCAAGCCTTGAGTGAACAAAAACCGATGTCGCCTAAGCAAAATATTTAGTCTCACATCAGTGCGTAAGGATCGACACGCGCGGTCGTGTAATATGAACCTGAAGTCCGCATGGACCGGCCGCGCCACGAAAATCTTAAACGTTTCCCCATAGAGTTTGTTTTTTGTAGCAAAGAAAAGTAGGAATAATTATGAACCGTTCGGCGTTGCAACGTTTGCGTTGCACTATTATCAACTTAGTTGCCTTATTAAATATTTTTATTTCACATCGGTTGTCTTGTATGTTACGATCGTTTTTTAGCCATTCAGAAGCGTCAGTCACCAGTGACTGACATGGCGCTTGACGTGTTAAGTAACCCTTTGCGTCGAATGTCGCAATGGCGAGTTTCGCCTTAGGCATTTGATTATTCAGGACTTCGAATCGATCGGATTTCTAATTGCTCGTATTTCGAATTGATTATCTTTCTAATCGTTTACACTTGAAATCTATTGCACTCGAAATTGATCGTATTTCAGATTAATTATATTTCTAATGGGTTACACTTCGAATCAATCACATTCCAAATAAAATATTCATACGTCTTTCATTTTCTCGAATATTGGAAACTTTAACACTAGAACTACCGAGCATTTAATACGATTAATATGCAATTCCTATAAAAATGGTGACGATAGATTATTTTCAGTTTCTTCGGGCATTCATTACAGTACTCGAATGAAACTATTTATTTTCATAATCATTTCGAATATTCAATGCTTCGAAGATATCGATAATTGCGAAACAGGAAAACTGAAACTGTTAATGTGGAATTCAGTTTCCTATGGAAAGATCTTGAAGTTTAACCCTTAGTACTCCAGATGGTTTTGTAATCTATTAGCAACTGCGACTAATTTTTATAGTATCCCCAGCGAAAATGGAAAATACTATACATTTCTCAGATCTTTTATCTTCCTTCTTAGTGCAGAATTTGGATGTGTGAATGGAATAATTGTAAGGTAGTTTCTGTAAGATTCATTGAAACATCTAATATTATTCCTAGTGCAATATCGGAGCCTACAGAGTTCAAAGGGTTAAAAGATTCTGGTCTATAAAGGATCAACATATTCGGTACAGACGAAATCTGGTTCGCGAAGAAAGAGAATTCCATTTCATCGAAGTTCCAAAGGGAGTCCGTCCGAAAAAAGTTCATTGATCGTCGAAAAGCGACGCAATATTTTCGTGCGCCGTGAGCCGGCCATTGTTGCAAAATGGTCTCTCGAGCGTCGTCCGGGCTCTCGATAAATATTAGGTCTTCCCGAGAAACGGTCCTTCTGTTCTCCGCGCTGGAATCCTTCGTAGAGGCGCTGATGGATCTCTTGTAAACTCGGCCGGAATTGTGTCGATCGGTGATCTATTTATTGACGTAGCTGGTTAATTGCGGCTCCTCGACGTGTTTCGTTGAGCCTCTCCCGCGTTGCTCGCGTTAACATCCGTGCCCTTATTGTTACACTTCGAACTCGTCCTTCGCGCTTCGTTGTTCTCGCGAGGAGAAAAAGGAACACGGTGAAAACAATTTGCGAGAGTAGATTTCAATGGTGACGAACGTGTCGCGTAACGAAATGTAAATTCGTGGTATCACCGAATTACAATGGCCATTACTGGAACGAAATCGTGTCGTTAGGGTGAGTTCCCATAGTACTGAATATTGTTTCTTAAACAATAATAAACGAATAATGAACGAATATTGAACTTGAACATTATGTAATACTTAAGTAATTAATTTTGTAGCAAATGTTACCATTTTGACTGGTCATATTTAAAACATTGTAACGATTCATTGTTTATTACCGTTATCGAAGTCTTCGTTTCCCATATTTGTATCCGAAATGAACGCATTAGCTACGGTTCGCTCGGAAATCGTTTTACTGCCCGTTTCACCGTCAGATCATCCCCGAAATGTTTTTTTTTTACGTTTCTATGTTACAGGACAAAGTTTGGGTTACGGTTTCGTCAACTATCACCGGCCTGAGGATGCCGAGAAGGCTATCAACACGCTCAATGGTCTTCGCCTGCAGAATAAAACGATCAAGGTACATATGTTCTCCTTTCTCGTTCGTCGTTCACCGTTTATCGCTGAGTGAAATGCAGTTGAGGCAAGAATTTCCGTGAAAGATTCCGCGAAAGAAGGAAACTCAAGGGAGAGAGTAGCTCGTGAAAGTTTTACACTGAGATTTCCTCGGAAATTCACGGTAATTCGTCTGCACATTGAAATCCGTTCTTTTAGAAATTTCTATGGAACATCCTCGCGGAGATTCGCAACGGTTTTCTCGGAAGCTTTCACGGAGAAGTGTGTCATGAAAGTTTGGGAAAGTTTGTCACGGAAATTGCTCGAAGTATGTCACCGAAATTCAGGAAAATTCGTCGCGGAAATTCAGGGAAACGTGTGATAAAGATTCAGGAAAATTTCTCACAAAAATTGCTCGAAGTATGTGACCGAAATTCAGGAAAATTCGTCGCGGAAATTTAGGAAAACGTGTCATGAAAGTTTAGGAAAATTTGTCACGGAAATTGTTCGAAGTATGTGACCGAAATTCAGGGAAATTCGTCGCAGAAATTCAGGAAAACGTGTGATAAAGATTCAGAAAAATTTGTCACGAAAATTGCTCGAAGTATATGACCGAAATTCAGGAAAATTCGTCGCGGAAATTCAGGGAAACGTGTGACAAAGATTAAGGAAAATTCGTCACGGAGATGCAGAGATACTCGTTTCGGTAAACGAGAAAAGCGATACCATGGAAATTCGGGGAAACTCGTCTGAGAGAATTCCGGAAAAATTCTCGCGGCCAGAACACTGGCAGACGATTCGAAAAACGCAATCGGTTGCGCAACGTTGCACGGCTCGTTACGCGGCCCAGAGACATTTTATTCGACGCGGACGATTTCCGAAATGTTCGAACATCGCACGGGCGATGTCGCAATAATAGAAACAGCTTGGCGCGGTGTCAGATGTTTCATCGAGTGCGCGAGTTACGCGCGACAGTTATCGCGCGTTCGCCCCGCGAGAAAAGAAAGTGTCGACCCAGAAGTCGCGTGTCGCCGCGTCCGAGCGACAATTACTGCCAATGAGAATCGAACTCGATAATTCACGCGTTACTTAGCGGGACGCTGGCTAACGTGTTTTACTTGTCGTGTCTATTTTTAGCGCGGATCGTTGTTCGCCGTCCGATTACTATCGATTATTACTACTTGCGACGTACTACGACCGCGAGTTGTCTCGCCTTGCTCGTTCGCCTGAAAGGGAAAGATTAAAAACTTAACGAAGTTGTACGCGAACAGATCTAATTAACTGTCCTACCAATGAATTTTGGAATATTCCATAAGTACAGTTCAAATGTTTGATCTGTGAATCGTTAATTTTAATCGTTTCAGTGTTAGACAATTGAACCTAATTTTTAATTTTCTAATTATTTTCTAATTCATAATATTCTCGTTCCTGATTTCTTTCTTTCGAAGTAGAAGAGAGTTTTCTTAATGTGGAATAAGTAAAGAAAATTAGAACTGGGGAATTAGAAAATTAGAAAATTGTGGAGTCGATACGAATTTCTTCGAAAACTCCGTTACACTGAAACGGTTATTATATAATTCGTGGCTGGAACACTGTTAATTCCCCAGTATTCCTAGTTCTGATCAACGCAGACAGTTAGTCGACTATAAGTTAGCTCTGCTCGTACCATTAGCAGACGCGAACGATAACCACTAGTTTCCCCGGTGATCGTCCATTATTTCCATTTGAAATGTGTACACACGGTATTATCAATCCGTATCCCGCTTATCGTCGTTTCAAATAAATACGAAGATTATTATGCGGCCGTCTATTACCGGCCATTTCCACTAGAAATAAACCCAGACAGAATTGCTCGTTCGTCTATTACCGACTAGCCCGACACTTGAAATAAATGCCAGCGCGTTGTTATTGACTATTTCCACTCGTGTTGGTCGTCCGGCGATCGCTGCCAGTGTCCATTCGAAACTCGGGAACAGTTTCAACCCCCTGTCGCGTGACATCGGACTCGCGATGAAAATTTTCAACTGAATTCGAGAGATCTAAACGTTGTTCACCGATTCTCAATCGTAAATTAAATACTACTTTTCTATTTTTCTTTTTCCTTCCGCTGCAAGTGGAATTTTTTATCGTTTTCTTTCGTATTCATCGGTGCAGCGTTATCAGAGCGAAACTGCAACGATACGAGATGCAACAGCGTAAAGTTGTAGCGCCGACAAAATGTCGTTCGCCTACGTCGGACCTTATCAGCGTGTCTATTGTCACCGGGTGTCTCTGTTCGCGACGCGACAAGCGTTATCTGTCTGCCATCGATATATCTCCCTCGAAATTCGTATCGAATCATGACAAGCAAATATAACGGCCCATTGTCGGTGCTGCTATCCGTGAATGGCAACCGCTCGGATCGATAATGGAACACGTTCGATTCTACAATTTTTCAGATCAATCGAAACTGACTGAAACTTTCACTGAATAATACATTCAGGTGTAATGTAATGTAAATGTAGCACTGTTATTCCATTGCACTGTGACACTAATAATACGGAAATGATCGTTTCGATCGTTGTTAGGCTAGGCGCGTGTCATAGCCGAAGCTTTCAGGACTTGAGTCACAACTAAAGCTTTCGAGACTCGAGTCATAACTAAAGCTTTCAGAACTCGAGTCATAACTAAAGCTTTCAAAACTCAAGTCATAACGAAAGTTTTCAGAACTCGAGTCATAACCAAAGCTTTCAGAACTCGAGTCATAACGAAAGTTTTCAGAACTCGAGTCATAACCAAAGCTTTCAGAACTCGAGACACAGTGAATGCTTTCAAAACTCGAGTCATAACTGAAGCTTTCAAAGCTTGATTCATAACGAAAGCTTTCAGAACTCGAGTCACGGCGAAAGCTCGAAGACTCTAGGGTCAGGGCTCGTTCTGACAACGCTGACGACGAACCGTTCTGTCGCAGGTATCGTACGCGAGACCGAGCAGCGAGGCGATCAAGGGCGCGAACCTTTACGTGAGCGGCCTGCCGAAGAACATGACGCAACAAGAGCTGGAGAACATGTTCAGCTCGTACGGCAGGATCATCACGTCGCGGATACTCTGCGACAACATCACCGGTAAGTTGCCGGGCCGTCCGATCCTTCTTCACCGATCACCGAGGACGACACGCGAACGTACCGTGTGACCACATAATTAGGGGTACCAGTGATATATATATACCAGACCCTACACGAAAGAACGACCAAATGATCAGGGCTCGGGAAGTTCGCGCACACAATATGCTTCTCCGAACGTGTAACGGTTCTTCTTGATCATTCTCGAGAGGGAGGAAAAACGATGCTCCAGAGAGAAATGAAATCCAACGGAAACAAATAAAAGAGAAACCCAAGCCGTCGATGCGACTCCCGTGGTTACCATCGCGTGGTCGAGTAACAAAGGGATAAATGGAAACGAAAGAAGTGGCTTGAAAGTAGATCGGGACCGTGCGAGTCGGACACGCGTAATTCACACGCACACACACGACGCACACCGCGTATACCGTGCATCGCGAGCCTGAGTTCCGAGGAGAGAATCGCGACCGATCGAAGATCGGCGAACGAGAATGCGACGGTAAGCCTTGGGATCGTCCACTTGAACTTCCCTTCCATCTTTTAAACTTTCCTGTTTTTTATCTCTATTATCTCTTTGTTCGACTTATTTGTCTGGAGATGATCTCTCATTTTCATTCTTTCGTTCGGTCTTTGATTCTCTCCTTTTCATTCCTTCGTTCCCACATTTTTGATTCTCTTATTTTCACCGTGTTCCGGTTCTCCGTGCGTCTTGTTCCGCGGTGAACCTAACGATCTCCTAAATGCTAAATTCCAATTAAATGATCTGATTCTAATATTGGCCCAGCTCCATTAACCCTCTCGCACCGTCGCATTTCTCGTTCCCCGTGGTTTCGCGGCCGCTTCGCTTCGTTTCTCCCGCGGAACGCGGCTTCCCGTTGCGCTCGCTCGGCGAATTCGTTCGTCGGACAGTCGATTCGCGCGACTTTTTTCTTTTCGTTACGATCCGTTCCGAATTTCCCGCGGTTCTCGCACTCGCCGAAAACGCGCGCACGAACACTGCGGACTTTTCTTGTTTCGTTCGCTTTTTATCGCCGATCCACAGCGCGGTCCTCGATCCAAACACATTTCAGTTGCCATGTGTACTGTTTTTTTTATTTTTCTTTCCGTTTTCTGTCCGTTTCTCTCTCTCACACACAGAACACGCACGCACACGAACACACAGACACACGCAGACACGCACACTCTCTTCCTCTCTGTGTTATTGGTTTTTTGTTTCATCCCCCTCGAGTATACGTTTGTTTCCCAGTTCGTGTTCATTGAATCTGAAATGACGATAAAGCGAAATTACCGATCCATTACGTAAGGAGATTACGAAGAGAGCGTGGTTTAATTAGCGTAAAAACTGATCGAATGAATCGCTCGCCCCTTATTCATCTCATGCGACCAGTTTCTTTTCAGTTCCCGCGTAGACCTTCGGCCCGCGGCGCAGGCCGTCCGCCATCTTTACGGCGGCGCTCGGCTGCCGCGCGTCGTTGCGTCGCTCCTTGGTTTTGTGCAGCGTTTAGCCTCTTCGAGGACGAGAAAACATTTCGAACAGAACGAAATGGAGAAGAATGTTAGTCCCGGCACATGTTCAACAGGAAATTTTTTCGAAAAAATTCGAAACAACAACGGTGAGCGCGTCGGAGAGACCGACGCGTTCACCTACGCGATCATTTCGCTCTTCTTCAACGCAATCGCGAATTAAGTTTGTTCGTTTTTCCGAATTTCACGCAGCCATTATACGATATAACCGCATAACTCTTTCCGATCGTTTTTCGTTTTTAACAAAAGCACATGTATCATTTCAATCGCGACAATCTCTGTGCATTCTTCCTCTTGGTCCATTTCGATCGAATCCAACCGAATTCGACACCCGAACGACGCGCAGATCTTAACGCGAGATCGTCGCTTTTCGGAAAAGAGAAACCAAACGAGAAATGAATACGAACAGAATCCAGCGATAAGGTTTGATCGTACAGTTTGAGACCAACGGTGAATGAGCGCACGCGTGCCAAAATCCTCGAAGAAGTTAAAACTCGATGGAAAAAGACGAAGGGAAGAAGAAAGATCTGATTTCTTCTTCCCCGTGTCGCGTGTACACCGTTCGTTCGTTGTCATATTTCTGCGTTCACGATTGTGTTTTTGCCGGGCCCCGCGTTTTTCTCCTCGTTTCGAGCCGTTTTTCTCCTCCGCGCCCTCCTTCGCCGCGACGAATCAGGGGCGAGCGACTCGCGTGATGCTGCAGCCAGTTTGAATTTTAACGTGATATGATTTTTTCCGTTTCTGTTTAGTACGACAGTTTGTGACCGGCGGCGGAGACATTATTCCCGGTACGTAACTCATACAACTCTTTTTTCTTTCACCCCTATTACGCCCGAGTCGTGACAAAAGCAGCCGTTGTTCCTTCTCTTTCTCTCTCTCACTTCTCGCTTCTTTTTTCTTTCGTACCTTCATACTTTGTTTTTCTCTTTTTTTCTCTCTCGTTCTCTCTCTCTCTCTCTCTCTCTCTCTCTGTTTCTCGTTTCGAATTCGTTCGCGCGCGTCGAAGCTTCTCGACCGGGGAACTCGAATCTGTTCGTCGGCCGACGTCGACGAGTCGATTATTCGCTGGAGCACGCTTGCGAATGAAAAACGGCGGCTCCTCGAGACGAATCGACTCGTCGGAAACGATGTTCCCGGTGGTAACAGGTCCGAGTTTCACGATCTTCCCGGCGCCGGTCGAAAGTTTCGAATCGCTCGATGTTGATTCGATGTCGTTTCGAACGAGAGAATCGATGTTGTCGCGTTGAATCGTTTTACGAGATCATTGTAGAACGAATTTAAAGAATTGCTTTGCGAGCATTGAAACGGCTGCGTTTGTCCACGACGAAAACAGACCCCAAAAGTTCCTTCCGAGCGCCGTTTTTGTTTCTTTACGCTTATTCGTCGCCCGTTATGATTTTGCGACCGTGCTCTCGAATTCTTTTCGTTCCCCTTTTTATGCCGCGCGTCACCGACTCGTTCAGCTATGCCGAGAAAAGCAACCTGTGAGAAAGACGAACGATTAAATCGACGAACAGACGAATAAATCGATGAACAAGTGAACGAATGAATGAGCAAATACGAAAAGAAACGTGCGAAACGAATGCCAAACTCGCGGGTATATATATATATATACATATATGTACATATATACGCCTCTAACTCGAGAACACGACATATCGGTGTAAAGAAACGAATCTGCGCGCGCACCGAGCCACTCGTACCAGCACGACCGACCCGTTAATCGGTCACTATGCTACGATACGCAGTCGGTATCGCTCGTTAGTCTCCTGAACGATCCGGAGAATGGTTCGTTAGCGATCGCCGCTAACAGAAACGAGCATTGCTCGCACTACCCGTGATTCTTCACGGTTGACGCTGTCCGGCGCCTCCCCCTTTGCCGTCGGACATCTTGGAAACGATCGGGATCTGGCTGACTCTTTCGAATTTCCCCTGAGAAACCGTGATATTCAATGGACAACCGAAATCAACGACACTGTCAGAACTATTCAAACATTTTTTTAAATTTCTATCATTCGAATTTGTATTTTCTTTTAAAAATTGAAATCCAAAGTCACTTATCTTTCATATCAGACTTAAGTCGATTTAACGACTTCTCAATAAAGTCCTAGCTTTTCAACAATTGAAAAGCGGAAATTAGGAACGGGTTATTTTGAGCTATTTGGCAATTAGAACATTCAAATTTCTTTGCTGCGAGACACGGATTATTGAATCCTCAATCTTCGATTACCTTTCTTCGAGTATTATTTCAAGCAACTATCAGCTTTTAACGAACATCGAAATTTGCTAATCTGAGTCCATTTCCCGTGGAAATGTCGCGCGAGATCCAATGATCGATCGAGGATCGGTTGACGGTGCAGCACCGAGGAAAATAATTATCGGGCTCCCGTCGATCCCAGGTTCGAGAGCTCGAAGCCAGCCCCCGAGCGTCCATTCGAGGGTGTCGTCGTGCATGCTCACGTCACGGGTCACCGGCCACCGGGCGGAATTTTTAATTACTCCGCGTCGTATCCAATTTTTTGGTCAACTAATCATGGAAGGGAAAAAAAGCCGTGGCCCCGTGGTGGATCGCTTCAGTGGTCCGTGACGCGAGCCCGAACAGCCCGAAATAATTCTAGCGAAATAATTCGGGGTACGTCGATTTCTGCGACACGGTGGATCCCCGTGACGAGAACGGGACGGGTTCGTCGCTCGACATTTCTGTTCGATGACACCATGTAAAGTTCGCCGAGAAACTCTAACGATAACCATACATAAACTGCGGATTTTCCTGCACTCCTAGGAAATCTGATAGAAAATTTGTGCTACATAAAACATCCAAAGTTGAAAATTCAAATTCTCAGGAAGATCCGCAGTCTAATAGGTATCTGCATGGTTTTCTTGCAATGCTATTGATATTCGCCGATTGCACTAACCGTGAATTTTTACATGAAGTAACAAGGCAATAGGCCACGATAACCCTTTGCGCTCGACAGAATAACGAACTCTTCCATTAACCTCTGTACAACCCATCCATACGAGAAACAGAAATAAAACACCTTCGTTCCTCGATTCACGTATACTTGCCAATACTTAGTTGCAACGACTGTCGTTGAAATCTTACCAGAAGACGTTGAGCATTTCCACCGTGAAACTGTCGAGTGCAAAGGATCGATACGATCCCGTGAACGATGAAACGGATTTTCTCCGTTCGATCCACCCGTCGCGAGTGGCGCTCGTTCGCCGGACAGCGTCAACGAGTCGCGCACCGTTGTGCAACCTTATCTCTGCGATCATGATGTGATCGTAGAACGTAGAATTAAGCGAGACGATGGTAATGTGGAATAATCAGAACCGATTCCGACAGGATTGTCGAAGGGGGTCGGTTTCATAAGGTTCGACCAGCGGATCGAGGCCGAGAAGGCGATCCAAGAGTTAAACGGTACCGTTCCGAAGGGCTCGTCCGACCCGATCACCGTCAAGTTCGCCAACAATCCGAGCAACAACAACAAGGCGATACCGCCGTTGACCGCCTATCTGGCACCGCAGGCGACCCGACGATTCGGCGGCCCGATCCACCATCCAACCGGCCGCTTCAGGTACATTCCACTGTCGCCACTATCCAGGTACCTACTCGCCTCTACTCGCTCTACCCAGAAATCTCTCTTCTAACTTCTTCTACTTCTACTTCTCTTTACTTCTTTACTTCTTTACTTCTTCTTCTTCTTCTCTTTTTTCACTGATTTTCTATCTCTTCGAATCTCTTTCTGTATTCTCTTTGTATCTCGTCTATCTTGTCTCATGATCTTTCTTTCCGTTTACTTATCCCCGTTTCCGTTCGAGACACCCCGTTATTTTCCCCCGATTCGCGTTGCGTTTGTCGTCGATAACGGACGTGTTCCCTTTCGTTTGACGCGCCGGTTATGATCGATCGATCGGTCGGTGGTTTTGAAGTTGGGTTTTTAACCTGTCTTTATCCCTTGTTCCTTTTCGTCGGTGGTTCCTTTGATTTCGTTTTCCGGGGTTCGGGATCGGTCGATCGGTTAGATCGTCGCTCGATTTCGCTGTAGGCATTCTGCTGCGCCTCATCGGGTACTGGAGGGTTCTTTCTATTCACTTTCTAGTTTCTATTGTGTATTTTTTACTTTTTTTCTCTTTCTATCGGTTCGAATCGTGATTTCCAAATATGCTTTCGATCTTTCCCGCCGGAAGTTTCACTTTGTTCTCTTTTTTCATTGATCCTCGAGGAATCTTTTCTCGCTCGAAATTGTTACTGTTTTTCTTGTATGAAGTTTACGTGACTGGTGCTACGAAGGTAAAATAACAGCAGCTGCTGATACTTATCTTTCCGACTGAAAACATTCTCCTTTTCTCTTCTCTTGGGTTAATGATAACGAGAAAGATCTCTGATACGTTAACACGGGAATCGAAAGCATCGAAAATCAAAGAACGTTTGCCAGTTGCGTACAGTGTTAAATACTACGAAAACCAATTAACCCTTTTCACTCGAAACATGTTCCCCCACGGGTATTCCCTAATTTTCAACGAAGATAAAGGCAAACCGTTGAATCGTTCGTCCCGTTGAATAGAAATAACGCACGACTCAGTGGACAGAACCGTTTCATTTCAGTATGTCGTGCTTAATTACGTTACACGAGATATGATATCGAACGCTGAATTTCATTATCGAAGTATACGGTGACTACGAGTTGCCTCTCGAGTGCAAAGGGTTGAACGTTGTTTCCCGTCGCGTGATCGATGTCGACTTCGCGGAATAATCGCGCCGGGGAGAAAAGGCCGGGAAACGGTGAAATAATGAAGGGAAAAATGAGATGCAGGTCCCAGAACAGGTGCAACGGTCAGCCGGGTCTCGTCCGACCGGGTAGAAGCCTCTCAACGGCCGACACGAGAACGCACGATCGATGTATCGAGTATTTTCGAGGAACGGCGACACGCGGCGCGCGCGTGCGACGACTTCGATCGCGATCAAAGGTCGCGATAACGCTCGCGAAACTCGAACGCGCCGCCACGTTTTATTTTTATTCACCCCCGTGTGGCGGTCGTGTCTCGCCAGTCGATATCTCGAACGTCTGACCTTTCTTTCGTTATCGTGCGACGCGCCCAAGGCCGGTTTCCTCTCGATCCGCCGCGAGATTCTCTTATTATTTTGCCGGGTGTGCAGGATGTGAATTGTGGTTCGCAAACCTACTTAATTCAGTCGATTATGTTCGCTCTTATTCTCTCTCTTCGTCGCGAACAAAAGGAAGAGTTAATCATTCGCGAATGAGCACCGTAAAAATGGCGGCTTCAAGCTTCTAACTATATTTTTTTATTTCTTGTTCCATCGTGATGAGCAAACAGAAGTTTTAACGGTTTACAAATGAGTTACGCAAAGATGGCGACTTGAAACTTCTAACTATATTTTTATTATTATTTTTTGTTCCATCGTGATTGACAAATAGAAGTTTCCACCGTTTACGGATGAATCCCGTAAAAATGGCGACTTGAAGCTTCTAACTGTATTTTCATTATTATTTCTTGTTCCATCGTGATGAGCAAACAGAAGTTTCAACGGTTTACGAATGAGTCGCGCAAAGATGGCGACTTGAAGCTTCTAACTATATTTTTATTATTTCTTGTTCCATCGTGATTAACAAATAGAAATTTCAACCGTTTACAACTGAGTCGCGCGAAGATGGCGACACAGAACTTCGATGTTTAATTATCTCTTTATTTCGTTGATTTATTCCTTGTTTCTTATCGAACAAATGGGAGTCTGAACTTCCGAAGTTTTCCGTTGATTAAGTAAACTAGAAATGGATTTCGTTTGATCTTGTATTCTATTTACTTTTCATCGTGATACCGAGACGCGTTTGATTACTATTATCGGGACACCCCGTGTACACTGGATGTTTCCACGAGGTTGAACGCGAAGCCTTACGAAACCTATTACACTCGCTTCTCGATGAATTATGTTCTGGGAACGAAGTGTCGGTGCCACGATTTTCGTGACAGCCTGTACACCTGTACGGATTATATTTTACCATCCGTTTCCTGTCAGTGTGTTCCTGGAATCCTCTCCTCTCCAAGCCAGCAACGAGTGGTACAAGGTGGTCTCTAAACTAGATACCGATTGGCAGACCGCGAATCTTCACGCACTTTAGTAACTGTCGAATCAGTTTCTACATTGCCAACCGAGAAACTATACTATCAATTTTATTAATTCAAAGAATCCAATAGCATAGAAGTAACATTAAATTCTGCGAACAAGGATCTTTTGTATTTCGCTGAAGATCCGCGGTCTGCCAGTCAATTAGAGTTAGACAAGTGTATAAATCTACCTTTAGATAAGTGTGAGTGGTCGATCGCGCGACGGAATCACGTTCGTTCCGTGAAAGACTGATCCTTGACCACTCTAGAGCTCGCGTAACGATTCGTTGAGTTTGATTTTCAGTCTAGCCCGGTAATCTTCGGAATCGTTCGACTCGAACAGTCGACGGAATCGATTTTTCGGGAATAACGTCGCTCTCCGTTTCATTTCTAACGCGCGTTTCCATCGAACGGTCGATGAAAATAGACGCGAGGAAGACGAGACAGTGGTTGGTATCGGAAGATTATCAAGTAGAATCGATAGAATCGAGAGATCGATGAAAACGGAACATTTCCCGACGCCACGTGGACGCGATTACGTGCTCGAAATAACGTTGATTCACTTTCCGTGACGACCGTGTTTTCGTTTCCAGTTTACGGTAATTAACGCGTCACGGTAAACGAACGGTGTTAGCAGCGTTGCAAGTAGAAGCGGAACGTCTGTGGTCAGACGCCGCACGCAACGAACGTAAACGAGACACGATCGCTCGATAACGTTTCCCAGCGGTCTCCGATGTTTCCCCGATGAATTAATGATGATTTTTGTTTCTTGGAAGAGAAAAGAAAAGAAAAGAGACCGAGGATCACTCGACGAACGCATCAGCCTTTCACAGTTCGTTCGTTTTCGTGTCGGTCCAAGTTCGATTTCCACCTCGGCGAGGAGACGCTCCGTAAAGCCGAAGGCTTTCTGTCCGTTTCCAGTCGTTTCCCTCGGAAATCACTGAAAGAGAATACCGAAAAGAGGGGGAAACAGAAGAAAACGAGATAAAAGAGGACCACCCGGCGGAACGTCGAGCGTGCGCTCGCTCGGATCCGTCTGTAGAACACGGGACGTGAAACGGAGAGAAGAAGGGAACTCCGATCGATCGATCGGGAACCGATGGAATCGACGAACGCCTCGATTCGCGGAGATTCCGATCGGAGAAGAGGAATTGGCTTGTGCATCGATAAGAAGCATTGGGTCGCCCTATAAATAATGCAGTTGTTTTATACTTGTCTTACCTTCGAATTCCTTTAATTCCTGAAAATGTACAATAAGCCGCATTATTTATGCTCCTTTTGTTTCTGAAAAGCTCAGCTTGTTTTATTCTTCAAGATAAAGGAAAAAGATAAAGCCGAACGACGCATAGGGTGACCCAATAGAACTCACTGCGCTTCGCTTTTGCTTTTCTAACTTGTTTATCGTTTCGTTAACCTTTCCATGTAAATTCCGATGCCTCTGCTTAGAAATCATGTTTCTACTCTTTCCATTGATCTTTCGCTCTTCGAGGCAAGAACAATTGTAGACTCTGTAATTCCATTTTGCAAATTTCGTCTCTGTTCCATTCCAATTTTTACGTCTCATCCTCTTTCGCTATTTCTATTTCTATCTCTCTATCTTTCTATCTATCTCTATCTATCTATCTATCTTTCTCTCTATCTCTATCTTTCTATCTATCTATCTATCTAACTCTATCTCTTTCTCTTCCATACTTCCGATTTCTCACGAAGATGAGAAAAGAAAACGGAGAGGCACCATAGATGGTAGACGGCAAAAACAATCAAAAGCGATTGGAAAGGCAACAAAACCATACCAAAACAGACAGAAAAAAAAAATAATACAGAATAAATAGAAAAAGTGATAAAATACATAAATAAAAACACACGAGGCAGCGCGACCGACACTTTTTATCATCCCGACCTTTTTTCGCTCGTCCCCCGGAGTATCTATCTTCTTACGTTGTTCTTTTTGTGTTTTGTTTTAGCACTGGCAAGGCCATGCTTGCCATTAACAAAGGCTTACAGAGGTCAGTATTTTTTTCGTTATCTACCGCCTTATCGCTCCCGTTTTCGTGGCCGGGTGTTTTTTCTTTTTTTCTTTACTATCCCCCATTAAAACCAACACCACCACCACCACCACTACCACCACTACCACCACTACCACCGCTATCACCGTCACCAACACCAACCCCGCCATTTTCTTTCCGGTATCGTACGTTTCTCGTTCTTGTTCTGTCTCTCTCTCTCTCTCTCTCTCTCTTTGTCGGTGTGGCTTCGTTTCTGTGCCCTGACCGCACGCGTGACCTCGACAAAATTTCATATGGAACACTGCCGCCCTCTTCCCCGACACCCTCCACTTGTAGTGTCTTTTCGTTTTTTCTCGTATTTCCCCTGTTAACCCTTTCGAGGATGAATTCCTTCGTACCGTTAGTATCTTCGCGTTTAGAATCGAACGTTGCAGATTCGTTGTTCGAAGGGAGTTTTTCTACTTCTCTGTTGTCTGAATGTACTCCATGTAGAATCGTGCTCTGTAATCTCGCTTCGCCGTTTAACACTAGGTTTACGGAAATTTGTGCGGTTCATTCTACTCCTAGAAAAATTCATCTTCGTTCTTTCAGATTTTAGAAGTTAGAGATTTGAAAATAGTTAATCAAAGTACATATTGATATAATTGCATCAAAGTCGACGTAAATATATACCAAACAGTGTCTATAACATCCAACACGCGTCAAATTGACCTAGTGCACTAAACCTAGTGTTAAATAAGAAACATTCGGTGCAGTTTCCTGTTCCTCGCAACCTTCGTATCTTCCATCAGTTCCTTCCGGTTGAACGTTCTCGATCCTCGATCGATCCTCGAAGCGTTAGTCCCGATTTTCGAACGGAAACGTAGCGTTCCTCCCTTTTTCGTTGTCGACGTTCGATATTCATGGGAAACGCGCACTTACACTGAAAATAGAATTCTTCGAGTAGAGACAACAGTGTGTCGATGCCATTTCTTTTGTCTTCCGTTCGTATCTTTCCTCGTGACGAGATCTTCGTGATTCTTCGACGAAGACGCTGAAGCTTCCCCCGTTGTTCTGTATGAAATTTTTCGCTCTCTCTCTTCCTTTCTGTTTTCGCTCTGTCTCTCTGTCTGTCTCTCTTCTCTTCCCTTTCTGTCTGTCTCTCTCTCTCTCTCGTCGCTGCTCCACGATTCTTCTCTCGAGTCGTCAGCCTTGAAGCGTTTCTCCGCCCGGCTCTCCCGTTCCCCGAATCGATACACGTATCCAGGCATGAAAAACGCGAGGCATCCTTCGCGACTCGGTTTCTTCTCGATTCTGTTCGATCCCCTCTGTCGCGGTACTCTGCTGTTATTCTTTTCTCCTCGCGTGGTCCCCCGTCTCTCTTCTCGTTCTCTTCGAGACTCGAGGCTCGCCTTCGCAACGCGTTCAGCTTCGACGCTTCGCCGTTTAACGACGCTTCCTTATCCTCGCAAAAATATTCGGAGAAAGGTCGACGATGGCTTCCGGTTGTGAACGGTTCAACCCTTTGCACCCGAGAGGCGCCTTTCAGTCATTCAATTTGACCCATGAAAATGATAAAATTTAAAATCCAGTGTTAAATTTTTCTGTAATGCATTAATGCGTGGAACATCGAAATAAAATAGTTCTGTTACTTAATTCAAGCAAGGTATCATTGATATTTCATCAGGAAATAATGAATATTGAGAAAAATATTCTCGAGTGCAAAGGGTTGAAATTCGAACCTTAGTCTCCTGTAGCTGGACAGCGAATTTTTATGCGAATTCAAGTGCTTCGGAACCTAATCAGCGAAATAGAATCACAAAGATTAAATAGTTTCTCTGAAATATTATAAAAACCGCTGCACTTTTGATGATTCGCATACTTTTTATATTTCCTCGCTTCCATGTTCCTCGAAGTTTCTCGTGGACGCACAGAAATCCGCAGTCTAGTAATTACAGTGTCTCTGACGGTTTAATTGGTCTCCTCCGAGAGAACGACGCGGAAACGTCAAAGCGTCGATCGATCACCGTCGAGTACAGTTCCCTCGTCGCAGATCCCCTGGTTCGCGCGTCACCGAGCGTGCAGACGGATCCCGAGTATCGGCACGATCGGACCGGAGAAATCGGGCAGATCCCAGTGATTTTTCGTTCCCACCGCGTTCCCCTCGACTGGCTCGCATTTTATTCTTCTTCTTCATCTTCTGGTTCTTCTTGTTCTTTTCTACCCCCTTGTGTTTCTCCTCGGTTCGATTTTTACCGCTCTTTCTCTGATCTTTCGTTGTCTTCTGCCTTGACCGGTCGTGCTCGGCCCGCGGGGACCGTGCACCGATCTCGAAGCAACGGGAATCAATCAGCTGTCGCGTGTTACCCTCGCGAATGTACAGAGCGTCTCGATTGAACGTCGCCTGGTCTTAACCCTTGGCGCTCCGGGTTGATTTGTAATCTATCAGCAACTGCAACTAATTTTTGATGAGAAATGCTGTAACATTTTCTCGATCTTTTATTTTACTTCTCAGTAGGAAATTTGGATGTGTGGAAAATCGAAGAATTTTAGGGTAGTTTCTTTGAGATTCATTGAAATATTTGATATTATAACTGGTACAATATTGGAGCCCAGAGTTCAAAGGGTTAACGTGTCATCTACCGACAGTTGAACTGTTTATTGAATCGATAACCAATACGTAAGGATTTCTTAATGCTAAAGCCACTAGACAGGTCAAAATGACTTCTTCCTAATTGTTTCTTTTACAATGATTGAGATGCAAGGGTTTCTCGGAAAAATGACTAAATCGACTTCGTAATCGATGTGAAATGAAGCCAATGAAGATCTCGATAAATACACTGTTTCAGTGTTATGTATGGAAAGTCTGTTCAGTTCCCATTTCCTTAAAATTACTTCGAGTCTATAAGTAATTCGTCGAACAAGAATTCGACGCGTTGAATCGAGGAAAGTCGAGTCTAACCTCGGTGCTGCAAGTAGTCGCGTCACGTCTATGGTCAGGCAAGAATCTCTCGAGCCCATTCAATGTTGAAACTGTTCTTCACGATCGAAATTCTAATCGGATCGTTGGTATTTAACGCTCTTTAATATCACACGACTTCCAAAATTATCAGAAATATCGGCGATATTCAAAGATTCACTTAGTTCATTGAAATTCTGTAGAATTCAGTCGATCAAGTATAATCAACACTAGAACTACCGAGCATTTAATACGATTAATATGCAATTCCTGTAAAAATTGTAACAGTAGATCATTCTCAGTTTCTTCAGACATT
The DNA here is from genome assembly GCF_051020985.1 of Nomia melanderi. Taxonomy (NCBI): domain Eukaryota; kingdom Metazoa; phylum Arthropoda; class Insecta; order Hymenoptera; family Halictidae; genus Nomia; species Nomia melanderi. The sequence continues at coordinate 29,505,742 of NC_135000.1, read as the reverse complement.
CAGTATAGTACTGAAATGAAACTATTTATTTCCAAAATCATTTCGAATATTCAATGCTTAGGATATCACTAAACCAAAAAATCGAAACCAGTCATTTTTCCAGAAGTTTGTAACGTATTCGTGCGTATTAAGGCATTTTTCTACATATTTCTCAATATATTCGTCAATTTGCATCGTTGCTGCGATAGGTTATCGAAGAGTTATCTCTCGTCGAGCCGTCATTCGCGCAAAAGCGAGACACTCTGTACACGTCACGAAAATTCCAGACCCAGATCCGTGTTTCCTCGTCGTCGAAGTCCACCACCGATTTGCCCCGAGTGTTGTCCCAGGTGCACGATCTCCCGCAGCCGAGCAATCATGTAAATCTTTGCCCGATTGTATAGAGAGTTACACTTGTCGTTGGTGCGCACAATGCAAGAGTAAACCGCACTCGATCGCCGTTCAGAGAGGACGCACCGGCACGTCAGTTCCTCTCGTCGACGGACGAGACCGATCGTTGTCCGCTGCCAGAGACGAGCAAAATGGTCGGAACTGCATCCCGTGACACTTTGATCGCTGCGTTTTGTAGGAGTGATCGTTCGCTCGAACGAGAATCATGCGTGTCAGTAAATGTAAATTATAAATCGAAGGAAATCATTGATGAAATTGGTGTAGCAGAGTCCTTTCTCTTCAATTCATTTCGATTTCAATTCTGCCATTTTTTTATAAACAATGAAACCTTGATCTTCGTGAATGAACACGCTACTCGACGAAACTGAATGATTATCACGTTGCAATCGAATATTCTCGGCGATCAAAGCGTTCACGCATTTCTGGTGCATTGAAAAGGTTCACGAACGATTCTCGTAACATTTGGCCCGGCATAGAAAATTCTTCGTGTTCAAGTACATTTTGAAGCGACACTTGATAAGTGAGGATATCTTAGACTCAAGCTAATTAGGTCGTCCCACAAACAACGTCGTTTTTCCATGGTAACTGACGTAAAAAAAGTAAATACCAGCATTCCCTTTAAGTCGTCGACGTTATCGATCATCACTGTGTATTATCTTCCTATTCCGGTCAATCTTTTACCGTCACTTTCCAAATGGCATTAAAAGCTGTCTGGCAGAGTTAAATAGGAAACGACATTACTTATGGAACGACGGGACATTTATAAAATCGGTGTCCCCGCGTGAACTCCGCGAGACAAGTTTCTCGTGTTTTATGCAGGAAACGAGTGTCGTTCGTCCGACCACCGACAATTTTGCCCGGCTCTGACCGCGAGAATAGCAACATTTCACTCTGCAACCGCCAACAGTATCGATTGCAATGAAAGAAGGAAAAAGAAGAAGACTGAACCCTTAACCCGACATGGTGACCTTTCAGCGGCGAGCGCGGTCTCGTCGATTCTATTTTCTAATGGCACCGACTGCGGCGGTTCCAATCGATCGGCCGACGATCGATGGATCGCCGCCGGCCGGGCAGAGTCGTCGCGTTAGGGGTTGAGTCCGGAAAGAACGTTCACCCTTTGTACAGTGTTCGGTCGTGACAACTGGATTGCGGATCTTCGTGCGAATTCGAATTTCTCTGAACGTAGTTAATTAACGAATTTCAAAGGAACAGGTAGACTGCAATAAAATATTCTATTTCACAATGAAATATAAACTGCCCTACTGTTTAGTAACCCTTAACACATTCGTAACCGAATCTCTTTCGAATACTCATTACCGGTGAAACTAAAGAAAATCTTAAATCACCACAAATTTATGACACTAAATCAGAATTTGGAATATTCGTTTCGAAATATTAGTATTCTAACGATCTGTTCGAACTGAACTCTCGCTTAACCCCTTGGCCTATGATTTCTTTCTCAACTCTGATCAATATGGCTACTTTGTCATTGATAATTTACTGAAAAAAGAGAAAAGTTCTAAGCATATGTTACGCCTATATTTCCTTTGAAATATAATAGTTGATTACATGGGAATAATATTCACTTTGCATTCGAATGAACTGAGTAATATATATATTACAACATGATTCAACAAATATATATATATTCACGAGTCTCACTCGTTATTGTAGGACAAGGGGTTAAAGCAGTCGCAAATGGAAAGGAGCAGGATCAAATATTCTGAAAGAAAATATTTGAAAGGATATATTAAAAATCCGCAGTCTAGTGATAAAGACGCAACAAGACTTCGGATATCTTCGTATTCGTGTACCTCGTGTTTCTTTGTAACTTATCATTGATTCAATTTGAATGAGGTACGCAATATCAATTTTCATTTAAATTCAAAGTTCAGTCACAGTTGTAACTTCTACTCTCGTTTTCCTTGTGCAAGTAACTCACCATTGATTCAGTGTACACTAAGAATGTTTCAAAAGCAAGTTGAATCGAAGTTTGCAACGTTTGTTGACTCTTCTGGGGAAAAAACAAGCGAAGACGCACGAATATCCGCAGTCGAGTGATCACACGCTCGCGCATCCCGCCTATGAAACCCGCGTCCCATAACGAGCGCGTAATTACCGCGTCACTCCCCCCGGTCCTCCCGCACCCCCGCCGGCACTGTACCGAATACTTACTCAGATGTGCCCTGTTTTTAACGCGGCTTGTGACGTCAACTAGGTACGTAGATACACATATTTTTACGATCTGTAAATACCTCGCTGAAAGCTTCCAATTCACCGCCCGTTTCCAGGCTGCGTTCGTATTGTCCCTTCAGACACGTAACTATTCGATTCAGACGAACATCCTGTTTCTACCGTCAGTCGCAGAATGCACCAAATTTTCCGCTTTCGCAGTACTCATTGCGAGGATGAAGAAAATCTTAAGCTAATCGCCATGATGACGATAAGATAGGGACGGAAATTAGAATGTTTGCTTCGAAAGATTAGTCTTTTAACGATCTGTCGTTTGAAATTAAGAATTTCTCGTTAAAGAAGCTTTAAAAATTGATCACACTGTCGATATTTAACAATTTCTCACATAAAATGAAGAAAATCTTAAGCTAATCGCCATGATGACGTTAAAATAGGGACGGAAACTAGAATATTTGCCTCGAAATATTAGTTTTGTAATATCTGGTGTTTGAATTTAAGAATTTCTCGTTAAACAAGCTTTAACCCTTCGCACTCCGAACATTTCAAACGCCTCAATAGTTCATTTCTACAGAGAAACGTTCAACAACCTGAAATTTCGTTTTGAAAAAGGAAAATTACAAGTATACATGCATTCACATCTTTTAATTCATTCTTTCGATTTCCCACATTCGAACAGGAAGAATTTAAAAACTTGCAATTAATGTAACATGACATCTGTGATGCAAATTACGTCTCTATAGCAGAGCCAACGAAGTGCAAAGGGTTAAAAACTTTTCCTTGCTGACCAGTCACCAGTCAACCCCTTAATTCCCGGTAATATCGCGTTGAAGCGCAGTCGATCTAAATTTTTACGCGATCCATTGAAAATTCGAAGCACAACGTGTCTGAACGGATGCGGAACGCCGCATGCAAACGGTTTCCCCCCGTTACCAACGAGAACCTTCGCCTAAATTGAAACATCACGTGTCCATACGGACAGCGTGAACTCACCCTTACCCGTTGCATGCCGATCATCGACGAACCAGCGACGCATGCCGCCCGATTTCCCCGTTTTCTTTCGTTCCACCCTTTTCATTTCTCGATCCCACGTTCGGCCCACCCTCTGAGACGCCCGTTGAAATTGGAGAATCCAACGAAACGTCGTTATTTTCGTTCAGTTCCCAGAGTTCTGCATGCCTTAGCCGATTTTTGTTCCCGCCGTTACGCGACGGGCCACGGCGTTGCCTCTTCTCTCCCTTTTCTTTTCCTTCCGATTCTCGCGTTTCTTTCTTATTTTCATTTTCTGGTGTTCGTCGGAACGAGGCAGTAGCGTTTTGTTTTTAATTACCTCGCCCGAGCAGCTCTCGAGCCGGCGCTCCGAGCCGTTTCGCGCGCGACGCCGACCGATCTCGACAGGAAATTTCCAAACGAGGAACCAGGTAATCGTATGTTCTTCGAGTATCTCGATCGCTTTCCATTCCGAGTGAATTTTTGTTCTGCTTGAAGCGGAAACTTGGAAATCTTGTCAACGTTCCGCGAGTTTCAGTGTATCTTTTCTATCGAATTCAGTTGAAATATCTTTAAACATTTTCAGCAATCTATATCTTATTGTTTCGACAATCTCGAAGTATCTCGAAGTATCTTGAACTTCGAATTACTCAGATTAATCGTGTTTATTGTTGATAATCGTTGTTCGAACGGTTAAACCTCGTTGCATCTAGTCGAATGGACGTTGATAAAATTCGAGGATCGTTGATAAGAGATCTGTCGAGCGTCTCGCGTGAAACGGCTCAGCGATTCAGAGGTTTCGAGGCTTCCACGGCCTGGAATTGCGCGAGTACTTCGATGGTCGAGGATTTCGGGCCCGAAATCCTCCTTGTCACTGTGCTTTTTCGTCTCCGCGACGATCCACCGGCACGTCGTCGGACGATACACGCTGGCACGATGTTCCCTCAACAGTGCAAATTGGTATCGTGCGGATGTTCGGTGTTCACGGAGCAGTGTTATCGTGATCGATCGATACGGGGAGCGATAACGTGGGTTCGCGAATGCGTGACGTTACCGATACAGTGGAAACGTATAATAAAAGGTAGCATAATCGCGATGAGGATGGTTTTAAAAAAAGATTTAGACACAGTATTCGTTGGAGAGAAGGTATACGATTTCTGAATCTTTTTGGTAGATAGAGTGTTGAAAAGTTTAACCCTTTGCACTCCAGAAGTTTTTCACCGGAAATATTCAATATTTTCTAATGAGGTACAGACGACATTTTGTGAGATTGAATTCAGAAATCTCAGATGCATCGAGGAAGAGAACTATTTTCTTTCAACATTTCGTACATTGATGCATGTACAAAATTGAATATTAAATATCGAAGTTTACAATTTTGCTGTGGCAAATCATTTGGTGACTTAGAGGCGCCTCTGGAGTGCAAAGGGTTAAACATAGGGACATGAATATTAGTAATCAGTATATAAATATGAATATTTTGCTATGGTCAATTTGCACTTGCGAAAATTTCTTCGTTAGCGAGGAATATACAGAAAACGTGTAATTCCTATAATTACATAACTAATTCCACGTTTGAAATTCTTTGAAATTTGAATAGCCACAGTGTTTCACCCTTTGCACTCCAGAGGCGCCTCTAAGTCGCCAAATGATTTGACACAGCAAAGCTGTAAACTTTGTATAATGCATCAGTGTACGAAATATTGAAAGAAAATAGTTTTCCTCAATGCATGTGAGATTTCTCAATTCAATCTCACAAAATGTCGTCTGTATCTCATTAGAAAATATTGAATATTTCCGGTGAAGAACTTGCGGAGTGCAAAGGGTTAATTGGTATTCCAGCAATAGAATTTGATTCGATCCTTAAACATTTTCGTAGAGTGAATCACTTCGACAGATGAACAATCCAACAAGCCGAAAGTCATTGTCACTAGCAACGAGCTCGATTGATTGCTCGCGAACCCACGAACAGCGTCGCTACCGCATCGATCAAGCCCGATCGGGCTGCAATCAGGTCCCGACAGGTACGAGCAAGCGACGAGCGTTTTCACGGTTGCACGGGACTGTTGCAGGTACAGCCCACTGGCAGGCGATCTCCTGGCGAACTCGATGCTGCAGGGTAACGCGGTGAACGGTTCCGGCTGGTGCATCTTCGTGTACAACCTCGCGCCGGAGTCCGAGGAGAACGTGCTGTGGCAGCTGTTCGGCCCGTTCGGCGCTGTCCAGTCGGTCAAAGTGATCCGGGACCTGCAGACGAACAAGTGCAAGGGTTTCGGTTTCGTGACGATGACCAACTACGACGAGGCGGTGGTCGCGATCCAGAGCCTGAACGGTTACACGCTCGGTAACCGGGTGCTCCAGGTCAGCTTCAAGACGAACAAGAGCAACAAGGCGTAGGACAAGCAAGAACAGCAATACAACACCACCACTACCAAGCCAAAAGCCAAGCACCAACAACCGGACGATAACCAACAGCAGCAGCAACAACAGCAGAACCATCAACGATCGGAGGACGTGAAGGAAGAAGAAGAGGATCGACAACCGGAAAGTCAACAAGAGTCGTCGGCAGTGTCCGCGAGCGGCACTGCGGCGACGTCGACGAGTGCCAGCAACACGGCGACGGCTCTCGCCGCGCCCGGCGTGCCGAAGACGCCAGCTGGCGTGATGGCGCTGGCCGTGGCCGCCGCGTATGCTTCCAACAAGAAGAAGACCGACCATCGCAGCAACTACCACTACCACAACCAACACCAATACCTACACCAGTACAACCACCATCATCCGCAGCAACACCAGACCAACGCCCACCATCTCCAAGTCGACACGGTGATCAACAGCCTGGCGAACCGGTACCGGGCCGAGATGAGGCACGCGGCTGGCAAGACCTACAACAACCTGGTGCACGCGCGCCGATTCCTCGCCGGCTACGGGATGGTGATGAGGAGTCTGGCGGCTAACTCCTCCTCCTCCTCGTCCTCCACCCCCGGGAACGCTGCCGCGGCGACGGCGGCCAAGCAGACGCGTCGGGGGAACAAGCTGGAGAACGATCGGCCGGACCCGTTGCGCTCCGATTAGATGGGTTCCGAAGATTGGGTCTGATCCGATTAGCCTCGTCCGTTGGCGTCAGCCGACGTGTCTTCGACTGGAAGACAGGATCTACAGGATTCGACCCGATCGGACGATCTCTCGTCGGTGTCGGGCCAACGTGTCTTCTGCTGGAAGGTAGAGGACCCAGAAGATCGAACCTGATCGGATAAGCTCTGTCTTCGGTGTAGGCCAACGTGTCCTCCTGCGCTGGAAGATGGAGGATCTAGAGAATTGGACCTGACCGGATGAGCTGTCATCGGTATCGGCGGACCAACGTGTCTTCTTCTTCTTGTGTATCTCGGATAGATGGATCTGCTGAAAAGGGAGAGCGAGCGCGAGAGAGAGAGAGAGAGTGAAAGATTGAGTGTGCGAGTATGTCTCTGTTTGCGATCGGAGAGAAGAGGATGTACAGGAAGAATGAGGTAGGTCACGGTGCAGGCGTCCGATCGTCTTGAGGACCCTCGCGAGGACGCCGAAGAGGAGCGAGAAAGGGGATCTTTCCAGTCTGGTTTCCGATTTCATCATTTTTCTCCTTTCTCGCCGGCCCTCCTCGGATCCTCTGGCCAGCGATCCTCCGTCGGACGATCGAACGCGTGATCGTGGAGAGAGGCCAGTCCGAACGGAGACGAAGCGCGAGTGTCGGAACGGTGAACAAATTTTTCATCCATTCCAGTTCTATTTCCATTCCAGTGGAAAGCAAAATGCGAAGTCAGAAATTTGTCCACGACCCGCTTCGAGACTCGTCTTTCAGTCTGGGCTGGGCCGAACGCGCGAGGTCCTTCGACGATTGCTTCAGGGTAGGCTCGCGTGATCGTCGCTCGATGCCTCTCTCTTTCTCTCTTTCTCTCGCTGTCTTGCTCTCTGACTCTCTGACTCTCTCACTCTCTCTGGTTGCCTCTCCCTTTTTGTACATACATATCCGATGATTTATGTATATGCACGCGGGAATCGATGAAACTGCAGGGGAGAAACGACACGGGACGTCGAGGGACCTTGGAGGCGGAGGGAGAGATAGGATCTACGAGCGAGCGCGGCACGCGACCGGCTTCCGGTTCTTTGCCTCGCGATCGAACTGTCCAACGGTTGGAAACATGGCGGAGAGAGAGAGAGTAAGAGAAAGAGAGAGAGAGAGAGTGAGAGGAGAGTTGTTCAAGTCTCGAAACTGTGTTTTTAGCTAGCTTCAAGCTACTCGATCCAGTTTTAAATCAGAAACGACGATCCCGAGAGATCCTAACGTTAGAAACACCAAGGAAACAGTAGCCTTCGGTTCTTTATCTCGCGATCGAACTGTCCACTGGCTAGAAACACGGCGGAGACAGAGAGGAGAGCTGCTAGAGTCTCGAGGAAACTGTTTTCGGCTAGGTTCAAGCTACCCCGAGACCGAAACGAAACGATGATCGCTGCACAGAAGGGGTCCTGATTTCAGAAATACAGGATCGCCGCGAAGGAGGACAACAGTCTCCGGTTCTTTGCCTTGCAATCGAATTGTCCGCCAGTTGAAAACATGGCGGAGACAGAGAAAGAATCGCTTATACTAGAAACATAGGATTACTCCGGGAACATCGCGAAGACAGGAAAAGTTGACCAAGTTGAGACGCGCGGACGGGGGAAATTCGTGCGATCCGAGCCCTGAAGGGACGATCCTCTAATCTCGGGCTCGAGCCGTGTCCGATCCAGCTGCTTCGAGTCGCGAACAATGCTCGTTGAATTTGAAAAGAAACGAGGAACCCGCTTTCCGTTGAATGGAATAACGGTTCCCGGCCGCGTCTAGGGAAAAATATGTTCCACCTTCGGGACGATTTTAAAATGGAGAATCACTAGAGGACACTAGCTGGGAGGCTCGAAGCTACCAACGGCGAAGGTGCCTCGCGTTTTCCCGATCGATTCGACTTAGAAAAGGACGAACGGAGCAAGCGAGAGAGAATGACACGCGAGGCAGCGCACAATCTCTGTGTACGCGTGCGTGTGTGTATGCGTCTATGTGTGTGTGTATGTGTGTGTGCGAGTGTGTCGGAGGAAGAAAGGACGAATGGGAAATAGATGACGTAGAGAGAACAAACGGACCTGGGATGATCGATGATCGATCCGGTCGAAGGATACGAGGGACTGGTCAGGGCTGAAGCTGAACTACCCGCTGGCCGGTTTTACGAGTCGGGAGAACAGCTCGCGTCCGTGAGTAGAAACGCGTTCGTCCGAGCCGAACGAGCCACCCGTTACATCGTACACTTTACTCCGCGGTTATTTGCCTAACGGTTTGTCCTGCACACGTTCTAATTGAACGCCACGTGAAGACGAAATCGTTGCAATGCGACGGGAAACAAGGTGGTTTTGGTTTTACGCTAGAACTACCGGGTGGGAAGGAAAATTCCCATTCTTCACTTCTTTCGCGAATGTCGGACATCTTTTCAATAGCTTCTTTGCGAAATTGTCGAGGAGACAATAGATATGAATGAATATTAATAAGTACTCTATTATGGTTTCTATAAGAACTTTTTAAATGATCGGTAGTTCTAGTGTCGCGTAGATACCGATGTACACGTCTGTTCCCGGTCGTTTTAACGGTCAAATTAACCATTTATAATCAACATCCTCAATAATCGACGGTATTAATATTACCGTTTACCAATTCGGAAACAGAATTTTCCTTTGTTCGTCGTATATGAATAATCGATCGCACGATTTCGTCGAATCTAGACGTCCAGTTAGATCATAAAGCTACCCGATCTCGAACGCAGCGTCTCGAACGATTCGAAAGCGAATGAACGATCATCCTCGATGATTGAAAGGAATCACCGGGATAAACAGCGATCGGACGAACGATCGTTTCGCAGGGAAATGACGAAACCAAAGCTGAACGACGGCGATGGAAACCGTACGTAAGTCTCGAGCATCGAGATTCGCCGGAAAGACGATTACACACGATATAGAAAATTATATATACATATATATATATGTATATATATTTATATTTACATATAGATATATATATATACAAACACACATACACATACGTATACGTACATATACGTATACGTATCGTTCGCTATTTAAGATGACTAATGTTAGAGGATAAGGTGCATAATCGTGGCCCGTCGACGACGACGAGGCCAATCGGGGCCCCGAGGGATTACGTCGAACGATCCGTGTCCCTGCTAGTCAAAAGGCTCTGTCGCGCGCGTGCATTTCCATCGACGAAACCGCGTGAATCGCGTACATCGTGGAACTCCCGTTTTCTTGCTGCTTAATCATTCTTCTCTCGATTGTCTTCGCCCCGTAGCTTTCAACCGGAAAACACCGACACTCTCTCTCAACGTCGAACTTCCGGCTTCCGAGACACACACGGGGGACAAACGGAGACACTCACCGGCGAACACGAACGAACGCGGAGAACGCGGGACACTCGGATCTCCGTCTGGAGGCTTTTCTTCGGCCGGTCGTGTCGGTTCTGCGTTCGACCGCGTTTCTCCCGGCACGCTCGGCGGCGGAGGGTTCGCGCGCTCGTCGGCGAGGAACGAGCCACACGGGGTTATGTGATAGAGACGACGGACGAGAAACGAGAAAACACAGAAAACAGAAAAAAAAGGAAATATCGAGGACGACCGACGCCGACCCGGCGACGGTCGTCGCGACACGTGTCTAGTCTACGTGCAAAGATGGCGAGCGAGGGAGAAGGGGGAACGGAGGAGATTCGTTTTTAGCGTAGTCGAGGCTCGGTTGGACGTGATCGGCGAAAGGAGGGCGCGGTTTAGGTGGTGCGACGCGTAAGGTTAGCGGAATCGGTCCTCGCTCGCGACTCCCCCGCCGATCTACAGGGTGGTCCCCGAAAAACGGACGAGACTTCGGTCTCGCGTGACGAACGTAGGTTCTCGAATCTACCGCTGGCACGGTGTCCGATGGGTTTCAGACGTTTCTCGCGCGCCACCCTGTACACTCGGCGGTTTTAGGATACCCGAACGCGAACTTTCGTTGGGAACTAGCCGACGAAGCTTCTCGGAGACAGCTGTTGTGCCATAATTAAACGCAATTCGATTGGAACAGTGGAAACGTTCGAGGTCTCTCGCGAGGGAACAACATTTTGCACCGGCGTTCACCAGTCAGTCCTCCTCGCAATGATATTTATCGTCGTCTAGACTCGAGAGAGACGTCCCTGGGGGATCGCGAGCCACGGACGGATCGTAAGTACTTAATCGTGAGCGGGACGGAGATTGAACGTAAGAAAGAAAGAAGAAGAGAAAACGCAAAGAAACAGGACGAGGATAAGTTAAATGCGACGATTTCTTAAGCTCTTAGATTTAGCGTTTACGTGGGACAGGCGAGGAGAGATGATAAAACGTAGCGTGTATATGTTGTCCTATTTATGTGTACCTTCTTGTGTCTAGTCCGCGGGGGGTGGGGGGCGGCGGGAACGGCAGTCGCGTCCCGATCGTCGGGGAACCAGGGGATCGTTCGTGGTTCTTGACACTGGAACCGATGCTTCTTCGATCGGATATGGACAAAGTTCGTTCGATATCAAGACACGAGTTGTATTACAATTTTCATAAATACCCCTTTGTCATTTCTATGGAAGAATAGAAAGAAACCAATTCGATTGCTAGTTCCAGTGTCGAGTTGAATTCTTAACGCTGGAACTACCAATTTCTATTGTGAGCATCGGAGAGACGCAGATGCTTAGATTCGTTGTAACGGTTGAGTAATATTGAGATATGAGTCGGTTAAAGATTTAATCCTCCCTTGTAATTTCTGCGAAGGAATAAGAAGCCAGATCGATCGGTGGGCAGGTCTAGTGTCAGAACGGATTCTCCCCAGTTCGGTGACAACGTCACGGGACAGGCTGCGTCCACCCAACCCCCCGATAAAAAACGTAATTTTGAACCTCAAGCAACAGAGAATACTATTATCCGCTAAGATTTTATTTTATTTTATTTATTCGAGGCCCCGCCGCCATTGCTCGCGCCATTCCGATCCCGGTCCCGGATCAAGGGCAGAAGGTAGAGCGGCTTCGGGGGAGGGATGGGACAGACGCGACCCGGCGTCGGGCCGATGAGGATCTCGATGATTAGTGCAAATTATATATACGCGTACACACTTTACGTACACTCACACACATACCGTTTGACGATGGAGACATGCAGTGACGAACGTCGTCTCCGCGAGCATCGAGCTCATCGGCGCGTCGATTGCCACGGAAATCTTGAGCACTTATTCGCGTTGGAAGGTAAACAGCGACGATCGTTAACCCTTCGCGCCCGACGATATTTCCCGTTGCAAATATTCGTAATTGTTCTGACGGAAATATCGAATGGCACCTTTTGCAAGCGACATAGAGAAATATTGCATAAATCAGGGAAAGAAGAATATCTCGTTTCAACGTGTCTCCTGCGATACGTTGTACAAAATTTCATGTAGAATTTGAAACTTCAATAATTTTCCTACGTTCAACCGAATGCAGAAGGGTTAATGATTTCGCGTGAGAATTAATGCGTCGCGCTATCGTCGAATTACGCTGTTAGACATTTTTATTGAACATCCGTTATCGTACGTATCGCAATTGTTTTCCGTATGGAAACGCCGGTCACCGGTGACCACCAGCATGGCAGTCGACGCGTTTGCTTCTCATTCGATCGATTAATCTTCTAGGAATTTATCTAGGAATATTCTCGAACGAGTAGACCGGGATTTCGTCGTGACGGATCTTTCGAGGAACCGATGCTCGTGGGACGGGGGTGAAAATCGTGTGTAAGACGTTGGAACCCCCTTGCAAGTATTAGGGTAGTGTTCTTACACCGCGTACGGTTTACATTCATTATTATAAATGATTAATCCTTTTCATAATTATTATCACGTATATTACACTTATTATTCTGGTTATTATTATTATTATTAATTATTATTATTAATTATTATTACCTTTATTATTATTATTATTACCTTTATTATTAATATTATTATTACCACCGTCATCGCCATTATTATTATTACAATTATTATCATTGGTATATGTATATATATGTATATGTATATGTGTATATATATCTATATATATATATATATACGATCGTATATATTTTTTGTCTCTCGTGTAGTAACCCTTTGAACACGTGTAACCTTTGAACACCTCACTGCTACTTACTTTCGTACTATTACGTCGACGAACCGAGAACAAAAAAACGAGAAACAAACGTAAAATGGCAGAGAAAGCAAGAGAGAGAGAGAGAGAGAGAGAGAATGAGAGAACGAGAGAATGAGAAAGAGAGAAAAAGAAGAAACGAGGAAAAACTGGTCTTTAAACTCTCACTTCGATTCACTTTTTTAACGAAACCCGTCAACCGCTACTTTCTTACCACCCGCTATAACTTTACTTAACTATAACTACTACCACCACCACTGCTACTACTACTACTACTACTACTTACTTATTACTTACTTACTTATTACTACTACTACTGCTACTACTACTACTACTACTGCTACCGATTATTTATTTATTTATTTAATTATTATTATATAACATAACAGAAATTATGTTTTATTTAAGGATTAAACTGATTTGTGTTTGGTTCAAGATACGTCGTTCGTTTTATTTCGATTACTTGTTTCTTTTGCCACCAGCCACCACCACCACCACTACCACCACCACTACCACCACCACCATCACCAACCATCTCCATCCGTTTGTCCACCACCGTCGACAACCACCGGACCCGCCCTCCGACCCTCATTTCTTCCCGAGACGTTTCATTCCTCGTCGATGTCGTCGGACCAACGCGACACACTTCATCATTATTGGGCTGCGGATCTTTATGCAAACTTCACTTTTCTAAATCTAATTGGAACAAGAGTTTCCCAACGAATATCCTAAACGGGATATTCGCACATTGGATATCGGATACGAATACCATCAAATTCCCTGTAGACGCAGAGATATCCGCGGTCTAATCGTTGCGAACAAGAAAGATCATTGTAAATCGTTGAAGAATCCTGAAAGGAATCATTCGAAGTCGCGCGATCGGCGAACCGATACAACCGGAGGTTCCATCGTCGGCCGCGATCGAAAAAGTACGAATAACGAACTGAAATTCTCGACGCGAGACGATAGGGAGTAGCAACCGAGCGTCGCTTATCGCGGAGGACCGCGTGCAAACGTTTTTCAACGAATTCGATTAAAGATTCCAACACAGTCCGCGATAAAGGGTAACGAAAACATCATCTATCCGAGACGATAGGGAGTAGTTAACTATCAAAGCACCGCTTACAGTGTCCGATCGCATGGAACAACGCAAACCGAGCGATCGGTAACAAACGTCGGAATTTACAGTCGAATCAGAGTCGAGGCGGAAGATCATCGCGATGATCTGTGTCAGATGAATCCCGTAGGGCGTGGATCATCGATCGATCGAGGACGTAGTCCCTCGGTGAACCGAGTCACCCTGAGAAGATGACTCGAAAGGAGAACCGATGAAATTCACTCGCGAAATAAATGTTAAAAATCAGCAAGACAACTTTGAACTTTTCCTCGTTATCGATCGGAGAATATCGACGATCGGTCAATTCGAACACCGAATTCCCCTTTCGAGTTCGTGAGACATCAGACTAAAGCTGCTCAATGTCGCGCACAATGCATAGAAAGAGACTTAAAGGGGGGATGCGCACAAGGGACGACGGGACGCGTGCTGCTTTCAGACTGCCCGTGGTGTCATCGCGATTGACCCCTTGCCCTATGATTTCTTTCGTTGCCACGCTCGTCGAATTGCTTTCAACTCTTCCCGGTCGAACCCTGGAATACTCCTAGCAAGAAATTTTGACAGTCAACGTATGACAGTCGAAACAACACTGCTTACTTCGCACATCTCATTTCGTAAGCAGTAAATCAATCATACGCGATCGAAAGACATAATTACAACCAACGCACCATCATGCTTACAGAAACAATTGGATCATCCCATAAATAGTGTCATTCCTTTCACGCTGACTTTAATCATCGCGATCTCCATAATCCTTGGATTAATCGAACCCCACTCTCGAGAGAGATCCGAGGTCTCCCATCAGAAAGTCCATAAGAAACGATGTTACTCGTGGAATGATCTAATACGATCGCGAAGAGTTGAAGGTCGAAGCGTGTTCGACGTCGAATCTCGCGCAAGTGGGGACGCGGCTTAAATCGGCGCGCCCTGACCCGTTCTTCCCGTGCCCGGAGAGGGCGTTGATTGGCGGAGAGACAGAGAGAGAGAGAAAGAACATGCCTGCAAGAAGAGCGAGAGAGAAAGAGAGAGAGCGAGAGAGAGAGTGATGGGGAACAAGTTAATCAACCTTAATTAGAGAACTATATCACCGTACGGCTGTCACGTTGAACGTACCGTTATGCGCATTATACTTGCGTCCGCATAATCGTTGTTGTATCGCTACGAGAACGACGCACGTAACGAGGCCGTAAATCGCTCGTTACGAACGATTCCGCAGATATTGTTTGCTACCGTTGCTTCCGTCGGAGGCCGACGGTCCACCTCGTTAACCCTGCTGCGGACCTCGATCCAGCTGCGCGACGTTCGAACGATTTCATCCTCAGAGGTCGGCAACCTTCCCCCAGCGAATCGCCATTGTTCCGCGAGGTCCTTCGAGAGGCTCTGCAAAGAGTTCCGCAACGGTGAACGTGTAAATAAGAGCTGTTAGATCGAAATTCTCCGAGGTCAGACTTGATTGAATTGCGTCGAGGAGCCACAGACCTAGGTTGCCGACCCCTACCCTAGCCAAATACGAGACGAGATCGATAGGGGGCGAATTGTTGTGAACAGCCCCGCGAGAAAGGCGAGAGAACGACCGGGTCGAAGGAGGAATGTAGCGGGATCATCAGTGCGTTACGGTCATCGGTCCTGTAAGCGTCCCGTCGAAGGATCCGTCGATCGTTCGAAGGTAGATCTCCATCGGTGACAAATAAGAAACGCGGAGTCGCGCGAGGATCCATGGGTCAGACGCGTGGGTTCTTCCGGCGGACGCTGTCGAGCCGTCGACGACGCCGAACCTCGTCGCACAGCAGCGCACAAACTACTTTTTAAGGTTGTACTCGGCGTCGGAGCGCGCTCGACGTTGTCCGCCGACGAGGAAGGATCTATTCGCAACGCACAAACGCTGATCGATCGATTGCTTCTGTTAAGGCTGCCGTGCACGTTGAATGCGGTGTGCATCGCTGCGGGCGGTCGGTTTCGGTGCTCCGAGGCTTCGCGATGCATGTTGCTCGAACGGCGAAAACGGCTCGAACCGATCGCTCGTAGCGATGCATCGTCGCATGTTTCGATATGTGAGAAGTATAGGTGCAGTAGACATCCCGTGTCTTGCTCGACTACTCTCCAGCTGAAACGTAAAGGCGAGAATCGGACGCTCGGTTCTCCCGGGAAACATGGTAGTCATAAGAACATTACGGTAAACATGGACAAACTTCCGCGCCGAGACGAAATCAGACGCCAGTGTTCGTTACGACTCATTTCATCGCGTTCAGTTTCGTTTGCGTTCTTCGTTGCGTGGCTCGACCAATGACAACGCGTCGGAACCGAGGCGCGACGCTTCAGCTGCTCGATAGGGTATCGCGAGTGGAAGAGCTCCTTTGCCTCTACGAGGTTTTAGCTTCTGGGTAATCGGAAAAGACGCGAGAGAGGCCTATTGTAGCGCGAACGCGTTCGACGGGTGTTGAGTGTATGTCCTAACGAGAATTCAGTAATGAATATCGCGAACGCTCGTAGCAGCGACGAACAGGCGTCCACCGAATCTAAATCCAACGCTGTCGTTTCACGCGTGAAACTGTTGACGAGAACACTGCTTATTTGTCCGAACGGATTTGCGTTGCAACTCGGTGAATACGAACAGACTCGCGCCGTCGTTTCCTTTTGTCTTCTGCTCGGAAGACTTTTGCGGTTGATGGAATCTTGTAGCGAGCGACGCACGAAAAGGACAAAATAGGAGAGAAGAGAACGGCGGAGGATTTTTCGGGGAATTAATCGTGCAGAAGAATCTTCGAGCGGAAAGGGAGAACGGTCCTCGCGATCGCGAGACGATCGGAGGATCGTTTTTATCATTGGAAGACGGCCCGTCCTCTTCGCGAGGAGGGTGAACGGGGAAACAGCGAGATCCTCTTCCAATTCGTACCGATTCGACACGCGTCGCAGAGACTGAGACACTTCGGACGGTGTATTTTAGCGAACGTTGCCGCGATCGATACTCTTTTCCCTGAATTTTCAGGGAGCCCAGAGACCCCTGGCGTCTTCTCGCGCAGACACGGCGCAGGGCCGACAAAATGGCGTCTCGGAGGCGAGAGATCCATGATTCACCCACCGAGGACCGTCGCGCGTCGACGTAACACCTTGCTCGCTTCGTTTTTCGCCGATCGATTCGCGTTCTGTTCCCAGATTCGGATTTGTTGTTCGTTCAAGGAACGACGGATCCTCGAATCCGCCATCGGAAGTCCGTTATTCTTTCCCGCGGCGAGCAGGTTGGGGGAACATCGATCGAAAACCTCGTGTTACTTCGTTGCTCGGTCTTCTCGGGGTTGAGCGTGGACGGATGGAATGGACGAACGTGTTTCTGATTCTTCTTCGGTTGCTCTTTCGTTTGACGATCGAGTCAACCGGGCGGTCAACGTTCTTGGCGCTAGAACTACCGGACGTGTCGAAATGATTTCTGATTTCCTCGTTCGCGATTACCGAAGGGACGCGGGAACGAGACGATCCTCTTATTCGGTAATCTCTGGGAAATAGAAACGGAAAGCGAAATGTCCAAGGAGTTTCTGGGAAATTACTGAAATAAGTTGATCCAGCGACACGCGAACTGAAATACGCGTCATCCGAAATCTCGGTGAACGCGCTCTTGTAATTTCAACGGTAAGACACGAGTCGGTCGATTCGGCTGCTCGGTAGTTCTAGCGTTCGCCGTGGCTATCCCCGTCTCTCGGCTGTTCCCTCGGCTGGAGAACGCCGGCCCTTTGTGGAAAAAGGGTGCACAGCTTCTCGGATCGTTGAAGGCGGTGGGTTCGATCCTCCAGTGAGCACAATACCAAAGAGAAATTCAAAGAGAGAGAGAGAGAGTGAGAGTGAGAATGAGCGAGTGACTGTACGTGTGCATGCTGAGAGCACGATCGTGAATTAGGAGAAGGGACAGAGAAGCGCGAGGGGGGTGGGATTATTTTTACGCGATCTCGGCGGAGCACGTCCGATCGAGCAACGGGGTGAGCCGAGAGATCGCGGGAGACGACGTCTCCGAGCTCTCTAGCTTACCGTAGGCCTAACTAACTGAAACAAGAGAAACAGAAAAAAACCGAGAGCGAGAGAGAGAGAGAGAGAGAGGAAGAGTGAACGAGAGAGAAAAGGGTAAGAAGAACAAAAGTATTTATACGCTAAGCTAACTAGATAAACGGGCGAAGAGAGCGAGGGAGAGAAAGCGAGAGAAAGAGGAGTGTTCAAAGACTAAAGGGAATGGGAGGGACTGATCGCGTGCGAGGAGAAGAGAGAATGAGGACGGGTAAAAGGCCGACAGCGAGCGAGAGAAGAGGAGGGAGCTAGGAAATAACTAAAATAGAGAAGAAAATTACAAAAAAAAGAGTAATAATAAATGGCGGAGTGAAAGAGAGGGAGAGAGAGAGGGAGAGAGTGTGTGTGTGAGAGAGCGATAGAGAGAAGGAGGAAAAACGTACTCGAGGAAATTACTCCGGGTAATACAACGAGCGTACACATTGAAACCAAAAGAAATTGAAAAAGAAAATTTACCAAAAAAAAAAAGAAAGAAAAAAGAAGGTGGAGAAGGGAAAGAGAGGGAGGAGGCAGCGAGCGATTAGTGCGGGGGCGGGCGGGGGGTCGTTGTTTGATGGAGAACGATGCGGAACGGAGGGGAATACGGGAGGGGGAGGGGGAGAGAGAAGAAAGACAGCTTAAAGCGGGGTGAGGGCACAGAAACTGGGGCACGGAGGGTGAAGAAAGAGATAATCTATAATCTTCTGTACATGTTTTGATTATTCTAATTATTAATTATCGTAAACTTATTATAATAACTATTAATTAATTAAATTAATTGATATCTATGGAACTGTATTTAAACGACAAAAAAAAACGTGGTAGCTAGTTTGTCAATGGGTGTATAAATATTTAATTACGATAACTCTATAGTGATACTAAACGAAAACAACAACAAAGACAACAACAACAACAACAACAACATCACAACCACCACCACAACAACCACAACCACCAAAATAAACGAACAGAACAGACGAACAAGCAAAGACAGAACAAGATACAGTAACAGAAACAACAATAATCACAACAACAACAACAACAACAACAACAAAAACAGCAACAACGACAACAACAGCAAGAAAACACGCGTGGACGTGACGAAAATACAGGGTGGCTGATATTCTTAGGGAGAACGAGGGCGAGAGGCGAAAGAAGAGGGAATTGAACGACGACCAGATTTTTTCGTAAGCGAGAGAAAGTGTATGTCTGTATACACACGACCGACACGCCGAAACACGTACACACACGGAACGAACGTACTACACACGTACCTACCCAACTGCCTACACACGGATAACGTACACACACACGCGAATAGACACTGACGCGCAAGTATCGATACTTGTAATTATTCCACTCAGAAAACGAGGAAGGGAAAAGCGGAGGAGACGAGCAAAACACGGAAAAAGAGAAAGATAGGGAGAGAACGGGAGAGTGAGAGAGCGAGAGAGAGAGTGTAACAGGCAGAAAGACAGAGAGAAAGAGAGAGAGAGCGAGAGTGAAAGAAAGAAAGAGAGAGAGACAGAGAGAGAGAAGAAAGAAAAAAAAATATGAAATAGCCGAGAGAAAAAAATAACCGAGCGTGGATATTCAAAGAGCGATCGAAATATTTTTCAGGGTTTACGGGGCGAGGGGGCAGGGGGGTTGATCGAGGGTATCCGACGCAACGGGGTGAGTTTTCACGGTGCTTCGTGCGGGGGCTTCAACCGTTTCGTTTCCCATTTCGTCGTTTCTTCTGGAACGGAGGAGAACTCGTTCCCGTTATCTAGACACTCTTTCCTTTCGACTAGAGAGTTCGCGTCAACACGACCGCGGATCACGGTGTTTCCTTTTCGCGTTTCGCTTCAGTCCGTTTTCTTCTTCTTCTTCTTCTTCTTCTTCTCCTCTTTCGTTTCCATCCCCGTCGCGTGTGCGACAGCGAGCAAGAGGATCACGCGAGACGCGACGCGTCGCGGCGCGTTCTTCCGATCGACCTTCCAACTTCGTCGCGGCTGCCCCCCGGTTTCTTTCACCTTGCCGGTCGATTTTCGTCTCGCCGGTGAGTTAGTCCGGTCGTGTACGTCGACAGCGATGCCACAGGTAACGAACGGTGCTCGGGTGACAGTCGAGTGGAACCGATCGAGGATAACGCGTTGATCTCCGCGAGAATCTGCATCGTGTGACATCACTCATCGTATCACAAAGGCAAACGGTATTCCAATCAATTAACAATGGTTTGGTATCATAGTTAAGTTGCACTATCATTTAGCTACCCACGTGACTGAATATTTCGATTCATCGGTTCTCTCGTCGCGATTCCTTTCAAGTCATTCACGCTCTAGTCACGACTTCCGTAGCGGTCAACGCGTTAAAGCCAAGTTTCGAGGATCGCCGAACGCGTTTTTCCAGCGGCTCGCTCGCTGTGGGCTGAATTGCGGGCTTGACAAGTGTAATCTGGTTTTGTCGAGTGTTCAGGAGTAATCCGCGACCGTCAGCCGAGCACCGGAGTATCTCGATGTCGTCGCTGCTCGACGGAGGCGTCGTCGGGCCGCGAAATCGCTGTTGAAAGTCGGTCCCTTAGCGAAACGCTCGTCGATCCTCGCGCGTTCAAATGATATTCACTTCGTCGGGGGACGCGGGGGTGGAGCTTCGTTCGAGGCAACGCCTCCGGCGAGTCCACCGCAGATGGAAAACCGCCGGTAGATCAATTATTCGTGTGCAATACGTAAATTTATTCGAAGACGATCGGAGGCGAGCACTGCGCACACGCGAGCGCGCCGGGGAATTACCGTGACCACGAAGCCGCGGGTGTTCACACGGATTTCCGTTCTGTCGTGGACGGACCCGAGGGGACCGAAATCATCCACGATCGAGCGATCTTCGTTCGTTCGTCGACGCGTTCCACCGTTTTCCCCTGTTTTTCTTCTGTTTCGTTTCCCGTTATCCGGCCAGCTCGAGGATCGTTCCGAGCCGGGTTCGATCTCGATCGAAGATCCAGGTTCCGGGGATCCGTCGGGCGACGCGCAAGGATCCGCGGTCTAGCGAATCAATTTCTAATGGGATTTTAGAAGGGAAAACCGTTGACGCGGAATCAAAAATGCTCGTTGAAAAGGCTCGAGGCGGCCGCTCGTCCGACGAGCGGCGCTCGCCAGATCTCGATGATCTCGTTATATCGAAGACACATTCCATCCGGGTACGAGGGCCGTCGCGCGGAACAGAGTAGTAAGACTTCCGATTCTCGTCCACGAGTCCGTTCGATCGTCTCGGAGTTTAATCGACTTGTCCGGCTCGTTAGTTTCTCGGTGCCGATTCGTTTCTTCGATCGTTCGCACCGCTTCGTCTCGCGCGCGGGAACGCTGGATCGCGCGAACGGACCGCGAGAAGAGGAGAACAACCGCACGACCGCGTGCCGTGATAATCGGTAATAATAATAATAATAGCAAATTTATCGGATAAGAGATCGTAGAATAACGCGGCGGAAATAGGAACGGAAGGTAACAGATCATCGTGAAAACGAACGAGGAAAGTGACGTACAGTGAATCACGATTAAAAAGGAAAGAACAGGAATAGAATTTCACTTTGCTGGATCATGGAGGATTAAATTGGACCGCGGCGAAGCGACTTCCGTCGTCGAATTTCCGATTTAATCGCCGCTCGATCAATCGTCGAACCAATTCGTTGACACGGGACACGAGCTTGTTCCCGATTCGGATACAGCCGCGTGGACGAGGATCGACGAAACTTGATGCATTCCACGACGCCTGGGCCCTCGAGGTACAAAGAAAAACAAAAAAAGAAAAAAAACGAAAAGCGAAAAAAGAGACCGCGATAAATCTATATTATATTATTAGACGCGTTACCGCGAACGATCGATCTCGAATGGACCGCGTTCCCGCGAGCCATCGCCAAAAAGACAAATTTTATCCTTTTCTATTGAAAGGACGGTGGGGATTTCTATACGGGGGAATCGAATGAAAGTTTCTTCATCGACAGTATTAAGATTATAAGGGGATTTTTCTTTGCTCTGACGCCGGGGGTGGAACACGCTGTCCGAGCGTGGCGGCGTGTCACTTCCCCGAGACGCCCGACGCCATTGCGTCGGCGACGATCGATCGGCGCCGTTCAGCCCGTCGAATGCCGGGATCGGGAGGAATGGAATCTGAACGGTCGTTGTTCATTGCCGGTGAGTGGATCGTGAAATCGGCGGACTTTAAACGAACCGAACAGACATCGACGCGAACAGACTAAAACTAGAACTACCAATACGAACGACTGGTTTTAACCAACAATCAGTAACAATTACCAATTATTAATGAATAATTCTCTTACTTCGCGATTGTCATATCGCGAGGATGTTAAATGTGAAAAATCGATCTGAAAATTGTCAATTTCCAACCAACGGGAACCGAGAAACCTCTAAACGCTCGATAGTTCTAGGAACATTTCTCTCGAGCAATGTCCGTGCAGCTGAGAAACGAAGCAAACCGGGTCGGTAGTGACCCGTACCCCTTTATTCTCCTTCTACAAGCAAACATTTCAATTTCACCCTCGAAATTTCGCGGTCCACCGGATCAAATTCCATTCCGGCCGAGCCCGCGGAACATGATCTCACCCCGACGTTTTTCGACGCGTTTTTCTACGATCGCGGGCGAACGGCGAACGATCACGATCCCGGAACCGGCGCGCAAAGGGCGAGATCGCGGCTTCACAGGTCAACAGTTCTTATCACTCATACTTACTTAACATTTCCAAAAAAGCTCATTATCCGCTTATATTTCGCTTTCAGTTGAACGAGTCTTAACATCTTAATCTCCAATTATTCCCTGAGCACTGCCATTGCTATAACCAATTCAATTCATTCAATCTTCATTGCCACGTACGTTTCACCTTCAATATTCACTGTCACCTAAACTCATCCATTACGTTCGAAGCACCACATAACCTTCGTTATTAACGAACATTCCGTTTTTCCATGTACCGATCGTTTCATTTCTACGAGAAGTTAGTTTCCGACCGCGAGAGAAGCATCGATGTTGTCCCAGGCCGGCGTCGAGCCCTCGCGGAACGATTTCCGGCGCGGCCGACGATTACCAGCGTATGAGATCCCCGGCGTGAGACACCACGGATCTGTACGCTCCTAGTTGTCGCGGCGATTCCGTAATTACTAATGTAATACCAGCGATTTTACCATTACGATATTATAACGTTGTACGATATTGTAATAAGTGTTCATGGAAGTGAAACGAGAGAGGGGGAAGGGGTGGTGAGAGAGAATGTGTGTGAGAGAGAGAGTGAGAGAGAGAGAGAGAGAGAAGAAGGAGCAAAAGGTATCGACGATTTTATCGGCCAGGATGAAACGCAGTGCAATATATACGCTTTTCGTCGTTCTCGGACCGATCGTGGTCCCCCGGGCGCGCGGGGCACGTCGAAAATCCAGTGGACAACACGTCGGAGACAGGGGATTACGAGAAAACCGGGGCGGAAGGGGTGGGCGCGCGACAGGTGGAAAGGAGGGGTGAAAAATCGCGTGGATTTCTACTTTCCGTCGCTCTTCGACTACTTTGCTCGCGATCGGCGACCCGTGCGCACTGCCGGACACGTGCGACTCGCGTCGTGCAGCCTCCATTGACAGTTTTGACTAATAAACATCGAATGTTACTGTTGAGATTCGAGGAACGCGAAATTGTTTGAGATTAGTGGTTTGTACTGGTTCGATTTCGGAAAAGGAACCGTTTCGCGTTTTCTTTGCTTCTGTTTCGTCGTGAGTAAAGTATCGGAATTGGCTTGGAGAGTTCAAAGGTTAGAAGAATCGGTGAAGGAATTGTAGAATTTCCATCGAGTCTATTCGTGAAATTTCAGTTGATTTAAAGAATGCGCGAGTGTTCGTTCAGAGATAATTGGTACAGTTATAATCGTGATTAAAGTGTTCACCTTGCCGATTATTGGCATTTCGATGATAAGCTCATCGAGTTCAGCTCTCGGCCGAGATTCGCGCGAGATTCCGGTCACGACGGTGCGCGCGGGGTCGAAAGTTCACCGGACGTTCGTGCCGCGCGAGGTCATCGGCGTCGACTTGTTGGGAACGGGATCACGACCGCGTGAGATCAACGCGAAACAATCTGTCCGAACCGTTACGAATCGTCTTTAGAGAGAGAAAACTAAAAAATAAAACGTTTTACAGCTTTAATGGGAAACAACCGTAGACGTAAGCGAACCACGGAGGGCACTAATTTAAATGGAACAAAGGGAAATCAAAGCGAATTAAACTAGACGAGGTAAACCGCCGCGAAAACCGAATAAATAAAAAAAAAGCTAAACCTAAACTAAACTAAACTAAATGGAGAGAAAACGAAAAAGGGTGATTTTTAACAAGAAAAACGAGAGAAAAAAAAAGTGGACGCGAGGGTGACACGAAAGGGTTGCGGGGATTCGGGGCTGTGCTTGGGGGGAGGGTAGGGAGGGAGGGAGGGAGGGAGGGAGGGAAGGATAATGGGGAGGAGAGGAAGCGGAACGAACGGGAACGTGAGAAAAGAGCAGGAATATGTAGATATACATGTATATTAATATATATCGATATATTAATACTATTAATACTATTATTAATATCATTATTAATATATTATTAATATATTATTATATAGTAATGTATTAATATATCGTTGATCGGTTCATTGATTCGTTACCCCGAATTATCACTATTAGTTCGCCAGTTTTTGCGTGCGAGAGTGCGAGAGATAGAGAGAAAGAGAGAGAAAGAGATCGAGAGATAGAGAGCGAATGGAAAAGAGAGAGAGAGAGAGAGAGAGATAGAGAGAAAGTAATACGAACACGAGACACACTGACACCGTGAAGAGAAAAGAAAAGTACGTTTCGTCCTCTTTTTCGATTGTCGTCCGGACGGACAACGAGACCGACGGCTGCTACCGAATGATTTTGTAACTTAAGGGAAATATAAATCAGTTGCTCTTCAAATCTGACACGAGGCGTGACTCTTCTTTCACCCAGAAAAATATCGACGCCGCTCGTTCTCGATTCGTTTCTTTTTCTTTCCTTGGTTTCCGTTCCGGTCGGAGGAAATCGGGAGGTCATCCTCGGTTATTCGCGCGATCGACGGGAGAGAAAAGGGGAGAGCGATCCTCTTCCCGTCTCGCGGCGACCGATCCGACGACGCCTCTTCGCTTCCTGTGTCGTTCCGCCTCGTGCATCGCGTTCGCGCGGCCCGATACGTCGTCGCGCGCGAATTTAACAATGTGATACGCGTATATTAATTAATCGATAGACCCCGACGAGCCTGTCGGAGAGAGGAGCTGTTTGGAACCAATTCACGGTGGACGGCGGCGGTGCTCGCGTTGCCGGGACACGGGCCGCGATGTGGCTGCGCGCAGAAACGAGAGAGAAACCTGGGAACAATCGAAGAACTCGCTGTCGGAGATTACGTCGCAAATTAGTCGGCAGCGCGCGTATCCTGAGATTACGAGTCGATTTCGCTCGCGCGGAAGGGGCATGCGCTGCCAGCGAACTTGTCACCTTTTCTCCTCGGCGACCGTCATATTTACCGATGACAAATATAATTCGCTCGCGCTAATGAAATCAAGCAGAACAGTCGCAGATCGCGACGGTCGCGGAATAAAATACAAACGCGAGTCACTGTCAACGTCGCGAATTATTTATCCGTGCATCTGTATTATCTCGCCAACATCGAAACATCGAACACCGGGATCGCTGATGTCGAGCGAAGCTAATCGAGTTCGGCCACTCGACCAGCGTCGCCGTCGCGCCAGCTTAATTAGACTTCGAAACGAGGAGGAAACCGAAGAGCGAGGAGAGACGAGTGGAGTATCGGTGCGTTTTAGCGCCGCCGGGGGTGTCGACGGAGGGACGAAGGTCGGGGATCGAAACGTCGCGCCCTCGGAGGGGGTTGAAACCTCGGCCGCGGTTATCCGTCGGCGATCGCGCGAGGCAATGGCTACCGAGACGAACGAGAGTGAGAGAACTGGGAAACGCGGAAACGTTGACGGAAGAAGCATCGACGAAGGGAGAACGGAGAGGAGAAGAAGATTGCCCGGCGAAGACGCGCAGGCATCGTCCGAGCGGAGATCTCGAGGCCCACGACGGGACCGAGGCGAACGGGAATAAGTAAACGTTAAACAAATAACCGGAATAAGCGGAGGTTAGACGAAATAACGGGGGACAAGACTCGGAGCGAACGGAGGCGACTCGCTCGCCTTCCTTCGTCGTCGAGTCGAGCCGGTGATTTCGGGATTAGGCTTAACAACCGTGGGTGACCCGCGAACCGAGAGCAAAGTCTGATGATGGGACACGCGGATTGTCGCGGAACTGGTGCGGGGAGGGGCGGGGGTGGGCAGCCGAGGGATTGGGCGCGGCGCGAGCAACGTGTTCGGACGTCGGTGGGCGGCGCGCGGGCGAAATGGGGGAACGAGACAAAATAAAACGCGGATTATAATAGAGTAATGTATTTTATGAAGGGTTTTAATACGGTACTGATAGCGATATTGTAACTGTAACTGATAAAACAAAGGCGCTATTTAAATGTGACGACGTGTACGAGGGGCGAGCGAGGGGAGTACTCAGCGTGCGAGTGCGGGAGAGAACGGTGTGCCGAGCGAAAACGAGACAGTGCGTGAGTGCGAGAGAAAGAGAGGAACGGGGAGAGAGGGAGAGAGAGCCGTGAGGTACGAGGTCACTGAGTAATACTGGTCATACGGTAATGGTAAACTAATTTACGTTACTAAGTAAGGATTAAAGAGAAACGATTTAACGATAGGCGATAGAGACGTGCGACCGAGACGTCGAGACAGGAAAGAGAATGGACGGGATAAAGAGTTTTATTAATGAAAGAGGACGATGTAAGCGACTTAAGGGTGAACCGGCGGCGAAGGGGTCGAGGACGCCGGACGGTCGCTGCGCTTCTTCGGTGCTCGGGGGAGGTCGATCCTCGATCCCGGACCGCTTCTACCCTCGTTTCCCTTTGGCTGTGAATCGCTTCTCGCCGAGAGTTCGCGGCAGAAACGGGGAAGGGGAGAGGCGGGGTTTAACCTTTCACCTACCGTGCTCGTGGTGTAGCGAATTTCGCGACATCTTGCCGCTATAGTGGCTTTCATTGTTTCTTCGACGCGTTGTGTCGAACGCGATTGCACTGCGGGAAATTATCGAATCGCTGGACAAAATTCTTAATATTTCTCTTTGAGTCAACATTAAATAAACATTCAGCGTTATCAGGATTTTACGCGTACCTTTTATTATTGCAACTTGTACGCGATCCGAGGAATATTCGTTTCGAATCCGAGAATTATATTTACTTTATAGATACGGACAAATTGTAATCATGAAATTCTATATTAACGAAACATAGGAGAAATTAGTGCGCTTGGACGATAGAATTATTGAAAACCTTGGAAACAAAGTTGAACCGAAAACTAGAACAGCTTCTTGGTAGGTGAAAGGTTGAGCGTCCCTCGAGGACCGGTAGAAGAACGAGACCGTGATATCCCGGTGGTTGACCGGCGCCGGTGGATCCGGATGATTTTCTGTGAAAAAGGTGTTTGCCGATCGATCGGGATCTCCTTCTCGCCCAAGGGGAGGAGACATCTCGGGCGAACGTCTGATGCTTCCATTGATCGAGGAACGATTCCACGGATAGGGATAGTGCCCGTCGAATTGATCGATGTTAATATCTTTCTATGTGTAATAAGGATAAACGTATCAATCGGATCGCGTCCCGTAGCGAGAAGTATTGACGAGAAAACGGAAAACCAAAGAAACAGGAGGAACGGGAATAAAAATGGACTGCACAAATCGTAAGTGATAATAAACGACGTATTATATGTACGCGTAGCGATGTAATATCGGCCGTAGGGGACCGGGAAAGAGCTCTTACCGAGAAGAGAGCACGCGCGAGAGGGAGAGAAAGGAACAGAGTGAAAGGGAGAGAGAGTGAGAGTGAGAGAGAGTGTGAGAAAGAGAGAGTATCGAAAGAGAAATTCGCTGAACGCACGATTTAAACCGAGGAACGGAACACGTGAACGGTGAGAAACGGACGCGTAGGGGTTATTTATTATTAAACGACAATGTTTAGGCGACCGCGGGGAGGGGTAGGGTCGAGGGGGGTGGGGGACGAAGCAAAGACTGACATCCGGGGAGATCGGCTCGAGGAAATCGGAGAGCGTCGCTTCGGCCCCTTGGAAGCGGCAACCTTCCCGACAGCGAAGTCTGCGGGTAGACGCGAGCCAGTAGATTCGGATAGCGACTGGTCAGACACACAGTGTACACAGCGCACCGATTACGCCACCGCCAGTCGGGGTGAGCCGCGCGTGGCGACTGGACGGCTGGCGGGAATCATTTTGATCGATCCCTTTCTTTTGAAGGGACCTTTTCTTTTGATAAGAATTTTGCGCGCGTGGTCGCACGCGGATTATAGCTACCGTTCATCTTGAGGTGCGGGAGTCTAAGTGGGCTCAAAGTGTTTCTACAGTGCTCCCAGTGATTTATTTCATTTGTGTTTGTGTTGGGAAGAATTTGTGTTGGGTTTTGAGTGTTCGTTTGGGTCTTGAGGTAATCTAAATACGGTAATACTCGTAATTTGTTTATTCGGTATCAGTTGAGTTAATGGTTTATCGCATTGACTGTCGTGAGAGTTTGCAGCGTTTTGTTAGAATTTTTATTCCTTCGTGCTTAATGATATTGGAAGTAATTAGTAATGATTTTTTATTAGTACTCGTATTATTATTATCTACTAATTAGTAATGATTTGGTATTATAATTCTCATATTACTATTATCTACTAATGAATAACGATTTGGTATTAGTACTCGTGTTACTATTATCAACCAGCTTATGTTACCAAAGATTTTTATTCAATATCAATTTTCGTACTGCGATTGTTTTCGAGAAATTTCAAAACTCCAGTCATCTACCGTGTGGCAGTCACGTGTTAGAGAATTTTCCGTAGCAAATGGGAGGCACTCGTGTACGTAAGTTAGGATGTATTTCGCGTCCGATCACGCGCGGACTTATACTACTGTCGACCGTGCAGAGGCCTAAGGTTCACGCATCGACCGAACAATTCGCGAAAGTGACCGAGCTTCTTCCTCTTTCCAATTGTATCTGACGTCAGCGCCGAGAAAATGTTTCGGTCGAGCGGATTGGAGGTTACCGTTCGACAGCGGAACAGAACAACGAACGTTTCACGCTTGTTCTCGCCGGTGACCGATCGTCGTGTCGATCCTATCGATCGCGAGACGTGACACGAGCGATAGCTCGACGGGGGCAGGGAGCAGAGGGGAGGGAGAAAGTGAGAAAGCACGAGAAAGGGAAGTCGACGGATTTCAATTCCGAGTAATTCGCGAGTGACAGTCGAGGAGAGAACGTTTCTTTCGGTTTCAGTTTCGATGTTTTTCTTTTCCCCGTTTTCAATTCGACGATTCGACGTGTAGCAGGCGTGTGAACCGAGTTCGCGGACGAGCCGTCGCCGCGAAGGATACCGTGCGATCACTGTTATTATCGATCCGTTGTATATCGATGCACCGATCGGTCGCGCGAGGATATCGATACGTCGATGGCCGTCAGTCGATCGGCCCGTACATATCGACGCGCCGACGCGTCTAGCCCGGCGACCGATCGATCCGATTGAAAATGTCGCGGCAGTAGATTACTTAACCTCTTAAAGAGTAGAACACGAATTCGTCTAGCGCTCTCTCGAACGGACTTCGAACCGACGTTTCTTTCTGTACACACCACCTTTGTTCGAGCAACCCTTTCCGGCTACGAGGCGGGACAGGGGAGGTTTTTCGTTTGACTTTCAGTGTTAGGAGAACGATAAAAAGGGAAAAAAAAAGGGGGAAAGGGACAAAGAAAAGTCGCGGATGAAATCTAACCTATATATGTGTATCTGTATTTAATTATTCGTCATTTATCAATATTACCGTGTACTTATCGCATGATTATTAATTACTTACTCGTATTATTTATGCAGCTACAGTATAGGGGGAATCCATTCAAATATTTACGTGGAATTTAGATATATCTAATAATATACATTATATTATTGCATTATATTATTATATTATATTACATTGCATTATATTACATTACCATTTATATTGTATTGCATTATATTACATTACGGTACATGTATATGTATATTTCTCACGTGAAACGTTTTCGAGCATCTCGTGACCACCGCGACGGCCATTGTTGTGTGCGACAACCGGCTTATACACGTACACACGCGTATACCGGGCGTGCTTTTTAAGAGGTTAATCGGGGATACCGATTTTAATATGTAGTTCAGAGCAAGAAGCTTCCTCTACATACGCACACGTACGTACACATCCAACACACACGTACACGCACATACACGGGGAAAAAAGGGAGAGAGAGAGAGAGAGAAAGAAAGGAAGAGAGAAAAAGTGATACACAATCGAGACACACACATTTCCATTTATACATCATACGCGTGTCTTCTTGATAGTTTCAAGTTGAACCTCGAATTATTATTGAATTCGCCGTGACCTCGTAGCATCTTGATTCTACACGATTCACAATAATATCGTCGATCTGGTTCAGCGTTGATAGAACGTCGTAATTCGATGATTAAATTGTCCGTCGTTCGACTTGGCGTTAAAACAAAATACTGGACGATCACGTGACCAGGGCACGTGCTAGCAAAAGGGGACCCAGAACATTTCTAATCGCGATTTTCAGTTGACATTTTGAACGACCGTTAACTCGTTAAGAGAATCGAGAAGAGACGATTGACCGGTTGTTTAAATACTGGTTGTGTCGACGACAGATTTTGATTCAGATTTACTGCGAAGGGACACAGTTCTGCTCGACAGAAAATGGATCGGTGAGAGGCTCGGAACGTGTTTTGTTTTAATCTCAAGTTGGACGTTGGACAGAAATTCGAGGTTAGCTCTAGCTACGAAAAAACCAGTCAGGCGAATCGAGTGAAACGAAAATGAAATAAGAGATGATACATACATACGCATACGTACATATATGTACACACACACATGTACACGCACGAACACGTAACACACGATTCTCTCGTTGTTGATGACACATATAAGTATTTAGGAGGGACAGAATTATTTTCTCGTGGAAACAACGATGGAGTGTTCGGTCCTGTTCATTCCGTCGAGGCATTCCTCGTCGCTACCTCAACCATTTCCGTCGTGAATACCGTGTTCCAATGGGAACGGAGCCGTTTCACGATTCTGGGGCAACGAATCAGGAATGCATCGAGAATTTACACAGATAGTTATCTTTGCTGTACTTTTTCTACGCCGTATACATGAAGGTGCACACACGCCCATGCATATGTGGAGACAACATACACAGAGACACGAAATTCGAGACCCACACAATCGCGCGCCTAACCTCCAAAATGAAGGAAAGACGGGAAAGGAATATTTACTTAAAATGGAGAAACGCGTGATACGCGGCTACACACGTTTTCATAGATGGTACGTCATCATACGTAGGACACACGTACACTTACATACATACATACATACATACATACATACATACATGCATTACAGCAGATACACGTACACATAAAGAGGAGACCATTCACGCACACGAGAGCACACACATAACAATAATTTAAAAAAAAAAACAAAACGAAGAGCATCAACAAAATAAGAACAACATTTTCGACAACACGTGCGCGCCATCACAATTGTTGATATAAATTGCGATCCATGATTATTACTATTTACGATATAATTATTATCTTGCATTGTCTAGTCATACGTTATTATTGTATAACTAACGATATTAATTATTAATTAACCTGTACTACCTAGTCGCATTATGTGTTGCATAAAAGAAAAAAAAATAATTATGAAAATTCCGAAGACGAAAAGCGGAAGACAGAGAGTAAGAGAGAGAGAGAGAGAGAAAGAGAAAAGAGTGTATGCGTGCGTGTGTGTGAGAGAGAGAGAGAATGAAAAATAACAGAGCAAACGAAGGAAAGACGGAGAGAATGAAAGTGAAAACGAGACGATTGAGTGAAAGAGAGAAAAAGAGCGAGCGAGAGAGAAGGGAAAGGGGTGAACGAAGGAAGAGACGCGAATCGGCGATGATAGCGAAATTGTTCGATGATTAAATTGCGTAGAATGGTGACGACGATGTTTGGTGATGATTGTGGCAATGATTACGGTCGTGATTACAACCGGATGATGAACAAGCAACAACGGTAGGCACAATATGTTCCCAAAAGATGAAAAGAAGCGATTTAGAAT
Organism: Nomia melanderi; assembly: GCF_051020985.1. Taxonomy (NCBI): domain Eukaryota; kingdom Metazoa; phylum Arthropoda; class Insecta; order Hymenoptera; family Halictidae; genus Nomia; species Nomia melanderi. The sequence goes on along the minus strand of NC_135000.1, from coordinate 29,473,565 downwards.
ATAATGAGAGAGAAAGTGAGTGAGAGAGAGAAAGAGAGAGAAAGTGAGAAAGTGTGAGAAAGATGGTGAGAATGAGGAAGAGAGGGAGAGGAGTCGGATGAAAGGCGCTTCGACGCGGCCGTGGCGCGCTCGTCGATCGAGATCAATTATTTCGACGATCGGTAAAGTGATTATTGATTTCGGGGGTTGGTGAGGGTCGCTCAGAAACAGAAACTAAGGGTGCTTGAATAACTACTTTTAGCCATGATTCGTCGATAGTTGTAGCAAGAAATGATATAGACTGTTGATGGAGATGTCGATTTTCAGAGAGAAGATTCTAAAAGTTATTGTAATTAAGCATTTCGAGAATTTGTGGACGCGACGAGGGCGTACAACGATGTGAAAGTTCCAAAAAGTCCGTGTCCTCTACGCGAAAATTGTCGTCCGCTGGATTCACCGTCCGGTGGTCTTTACCAGCGGACAAACCGGACAGAAACGCGCGCGCGCGATCCCCGCGATTCGCCGGCGTCCATAAATCCGCGAATTGTTAAGTCATATCCGCCCACAGAACACGTCGAGCTAACGAGTAAGTAGTACTATCAGATATACGTTCGAAGAATCGAAGAGACAAGTATCCCAGCCTTCGACGGTGTTCGATCGCCGGTAAGGTTCGGTTACTTTTTTTCGAGTGTGTCGTTTCTTCGATCGACGAATCAGGCGGAGACTCGATCAGTTCGAGCGATCACGACTGCAGGGGCAGCCTGTTTAGTTAAGGAACAGAAAGTGAACATGACGATGATGAAAATGAAGATGATGATGATGATGATGATGATAATGATGATGATGATGATGATGATGATGATGATGATGATGATAAATGGTGATGATGATGATGATGATGATAATGATGATGATGATGATGATGATGATGATGAAGAAAAAAAGAGAGAGTAACACTGTCGCCCGTGCACGCGCGCGTCGCGTGTATCACGTGTCACGTCATGACGCGCACGTGCGTACCGGTGTAGCAGTAAAAAAAAAACAAAACGAGTATTAAATATATGCGGGGGCCGTGGAGAGGAGGGAACCTTCCTTTACTCAAAGAGAAATCTGGATAGATCGTTCTACGATCCATCTACTGTTTCCCTATTATATCTGGCAATCGAATGACGATGACAAAAAAGAAAACATGATCAGAGGAAATGCATCAAATCTGTAACACTTGATATTCTCCGTTTCGAAATGCATTCCCGTCACAGCAAAAGAAAAAAATGAATCTCGAAATATCTTACCGTGCGTTGTCTCTCCTTCCTGCGAAATTGTACCCTCCTCCCTCCCTCCCTCCCTCCCACCAGAGGAGAGCTCGCGGGCCCTATATTGCAATATTTGTACTTTTCCATGTTGAAACCTCGATATACAATAAATTATATTAACAAACTTTGATCCTCCACTCATTTTGTCCAGATAAATTATTATTTCTATCTCGGAGTTTCTATTTCATTTCTGAATGTGTACTTAAGATTTATCTGACAATTCTCTTTCATTCATGGTAGGAGCAAAGGAATAAACATTGCGTAATATCGTTGCGAATACATTTATTCATGGACCAAAGTACAATCGTGAGATGCGGCCATTCGTTTTACATTATTTCTCTAGAATCCAGGAACTGCTCGAACGAATAACGGAAAATATTTTTAGCAACGCGACACTGCGATGGTGTAGAGTATCCTTGTAGACACAGTTTTCAGTACGAGATCTTAACATGAGGCAATACAAATCTTGTATTGATCAGGTAAGTGTCACCTTTGTATTTATCGATTTGTACAAAATTAATGGTGAAAGACAGAAGCACGATCTTCGGCAGCGAACAATTGTAGTTTCATTTCTTATGAGCGTGTGGCTTTTTAGGAGCAAATTCTAAGCCTCTTATATAAGTCTTTTTAATTTGATATTTCTCTGCAAAGAAGCAAAGGATTCATTAGACTGATAAAATACCAATATTCTTTGTATAAAAAAAATAAGAAACTTTACTTACCAGTTAGTAACTTGTATACATATAGAATTTGATTTCCTTGGACAAGAACGCTGGGAGTTTTCTTTCCTGGTTCATCTGTAATCGTTGCACTTGCTCCAATGTTTTGGCACTCCTTACTAAACTCTTTGGAGTTTATACCGAACGTTTCCAAGTTATTTACTAGTGTAACCTTTCATGTGAAACATACGCGAATTTAGTTTCTCAATTTTTCAATGGTCGACTAACAACACAGACAACTGTAACCAATTTTATACTTTGAATGTCAATTTTAAAAGGATCATTATACCTTCTTGCCGCCGGACCGAACTGTAACCCTCATATCAATGGGTTCCAACTTTCCTGTATGCAGCAGCTTATTCCCTGCTAACGTGACTTCGTGCATGTGCGTCATACGTCCTATAAACTTATTTATTCCGTCCTCCATTGTGACCGTCACCTGATCCGCTTTGGTTCTCATTATACCTGCTAGTTGCGGGTTCAATTTCAATATCCTGCGAGCAGAAGAAGTTAGTCGATCGTGCCACCGAACCGTGAAACGCGAGGGACAAAACATTGCTCACTTTCCGTCTTGTAGGTTCTCCCTTTTCACGTATTCAGTGAAACATTTTCTGATCTCAGCTCTTTTCATTACGTCCCCTTTTCTGCAATCATCGTATGGGAGTAAAATGTACATAATTCGGATCATATAATACAGCATAATGGTATATGATGTAACAGTTGTAGACTTCTGCTCTGCACAGAAAATCATTCTCTCTGGAATTATCGTATCGCGGTAAAAATGGTATCTCCCTAGGCGTGACGCTTTATACTCACTCGTATCCGAACTTCGACAATACTGGTACAACATCCGCGGTTACCCTGTAACACTCTGAGACCACCGCCGTGTTCGATACGGCTGGTTCCAACGGTGTGGGTTCTTCTAAAATGACTAATTCCCTTAACAGTGGATGGTCAAACTGCAACAGATCATTTATTAATTCTTATACCGTGACAGCGAGCCTTATAACGCGATAGTATTACCTTAATTGATAATAAACTTTCAACACCTTTTGTCACAGAAGTATTAATAACACCTTTCGCTTTCATTTCTGCTAAGAAGACAGATAACTTTTTGTACCGCGACTTTTTTATGTCTATATTCTTATCGGGCGGACACGCCGCCATCAGGTGATTTTTAAAGAAATTCGACACCAACATTGGTAAATCGCTAGACTTTAGCGATGTCTTGCATGCTTTCAGAAAGCAATACTCCAACAAAGTATCCATTTCTTGTACCGGATCTATTGTCATCTCTTCAGTTTCTATTTGTATAGATTCTTCTGGCTCTGGTGTTTCTATTTGTACAGACTCCACTGTTTCATCTATTATATTTTCCTACAAAGATAAATATTAAATATTTCAGAAAATTCTTTCAAGTAATTAATAAGATTATATAAAAAATCACCTTGCAAGAAGATTCATTTACTAGCTCATTCTTATTAGAAACTTCTAAGTTGTTCATCTCATCAATAAGCGAATTATCATTGTTTTCATTAACTGGACTGTTGTCTTTGTCTTCTGTATCTTCTAACTTCTCATCACTCATATTAACATTTGGTGGACCTAAATTTGGCCTTATGGGTGGCTTTCCCAATTGGCAAAGTGTATCGCCCATTACGTGCAAGATTTCTACACATTTTCCATAACCTCCTGACATATACATATCCTCGCTAGATAATGCAGTAAGGCCAACAGCTACAGATGCCTGTGTGCAAAGTAAGTATGCTTATACTTCTCTGTAAAACAGTAACAATAATAATGCGTACAAACCTTATTGTCATCTGTATCAACTGAAACAGGTGTACCCTTCTGCAATTTGCCAAAAGAATACAATGTCACTGGTTCTTTGATAACCACCCCAGGCAGCATTAAATCTGCACCACCTGCTAATTTTGAAATCACTGGTTGCCGTGTTGTAAAAATTGTTAACAAGTTTGGATGATGCCATAAAGTATATATAGTTGGCAATAATGGTAAATGTAAAGTATCAACTTGGAAAAACATGGGTATTTTGGCAACGCAGTATACTTTGCACAATTGCCCATTGTGAGCTGTAATCTTCATTACACATATAGCCTCCTTCTTGGGTATTAACAATTGTGTGTCTTCATCTGTCAGTGTTGGATACGCTGACAGAATTTCTTGACATAACTTTTTCCTAATTAAATATAATAGAAAAATGTGAAATACATTTGCACTTCGCTTGATCATTCCATAAATACTCTTTAATGTTTATTTAAATCAGTACCAGACAAATTTGCGTTATTTATGGGATAATTTTACAAGCATATCAACGTTCATATTTGAAGCAACTAACCTTTCTGTACCCTTTAACTGATTGTTCGATTTAACTTTAAAAGGCTTAATAAACATCCTGATTTTAGTATTTATTCAGATAGTTAATCAATAACAAACGAATCCTGAACGAAAAGTCAATCTACTGGATTTGCGAAGTACAAATGACACTGGGACCTTACAGGCTGTGCAACCCATTACTTCTTTATTCGCACAACCACCGATGGTGGCACTAGTGGGCTTTATCAAAATGGCACAGACTTAAAGTCCGCGTTTGCTAGGGCAAGTATTATTAGTCAAAGACATCTATTTTAATTTCTGCCTACTTTTACAAAATTATTCAATACATAATTTTACCAATAAAATATACAAACATGGCTTCCAGGTGAGAAGCCGTAAAGTGCCATTAAATACTTGACCATAGAGACTTCACCATTCTTAGACATTACCGGGAAATTGGGGTTCTATGGGAGTGGGGATAGACGGGGAAAGTATAAATCCACCCATCTAGTGCTACGAAGACTCATTCGCGTTGTGACCATAGAACGAGTAGGTTACTCAACCAACTAGAATTGCACATGTCCGTAAAACAGTTAGATTAACCATCTTAGAGAATTTACGAAATTCATTTTCTTAGATGCTCAAATTATTTAACAAAAATACATATTTTGCACTCTGAAGATTTCCACGGTTATCCACCCATCCTCAATTCGAGGGGGTGAACCTCCTACAATGTTAAAGCTTCTCGGTTACAAAATTCTCAGGATAAAACACGGTTCCAGTTTTCTGCAGGTTTCATAACTTTAAAATAACAATTAAAAGTTGTTCCACTTTGAACACCAACGCAAGTGGAACGGGCGAGCTGCACAGCTTGTTTCACATGTTCCCAAACTCCGAAACTCCGAGTTTCTTTAATTTGAGCACATCGGTAAGTGATCCTGCCAACTTTCAAGGCATTTACGAAACAGTAAAAGGCCCACAGTTTCGAAAATTCAGAGCTTTTTAGTTTGAGCCACATGGAAACTGAACTTTCGAGCTTTTGAGCACGATTTAAAGAGAGTGCGAGCTTTTGAGCCAACAGGTGCATTATCAGTACCGAAAATTGCGAAAAACAGTGAGCTTTTTTAGTTTGAGCCCTCGGGACAGAGATTGCGAGCTTTTGAGCGAAATTAACGGCATAACAATGCTCTTAAACAACCAAACATGAAGCTTTTTAGTTTGAGCCACACGGCAATAAAGCTCGACAGCTTTTGAGCCAAAATTAAGGCGACTCGATTTTCAAATAATACAAAATCGAGAGCTTTTTACTTTGAGCCACTGAAAAGAAAAGGCCTCGAGCTTTTGAGCGAATTTGGGAGGACTAGAGTCCCAAAAATCACAAATCAGAGCTTTTTTAGTTTGAGTCTCGCGCAGGAGTAGCTCATGAGCTTTTGAGCCAAATTTGGGATACCAGAGTGCCAGTAACTACAAGAATGGAGCTTTTTAGTTTGAGCCAGCGAAAGAGAGGTTGCGTGCTTTTGAGCCAATTTTGAGGGGCTAGAGTTCCCAATCTTACCAAATCGGAGCTTTTTTAGTTTGAGCATCATATCGGGGATAGCTGTGAGTTTTTGAGCAAAATTTTTGTGAAACTTGAGTTTCAGAAATTACAAGAACGGAGCTTTTTTAGTTTGAGCCTCGCGCGGAGAGCTGGCGAGCTTTTGAGCCAGTTTTGGGATACTAGATTTCCGAAAATTATCAAATCGTTAGCTTTTTTAGTTTGAGCCTCGCCAAAAGGAGGTTGCGAGCTTTTGAGCCATTTTAAAGATATCACATTAGCTAATTACGTTTCCGATCGAGAGCTTCTTTAGTATGAGCCCCATGACATAGAACGTGCGAGCTTTTGAGCCACTTTTGGAGCATTAAAATGCTATTAAATTCAAATTTTTGGAGCTTTCTTAGTTTGAGCGCGAAGGTGAGAGTGCTTGCGATATTTTGAGCCATTTTTAGTATGTGACATGGGCCCAAATATTCCAAAACTGAGAGCTTCATTGATTTTAGCCCCAAGACAAGAGAGCTAGCGAGCTTTTTCCCCATTTTTGGGACATTGCATGGGTCCAAATTTCGGAAACTGTGTGCTTTTTCAGTTTGAGCCCTACGGCAATGAATCTGGCGAGGTTGTGAGCTTATCTTGCTACCATACAAGGGCCCAATATTCCAGCACTGGGAGCAATTTTAGTTTGACCCTCACGGTAAGAGAGCTTTGTAGGTTTTGAGCCACTTTCGGAACAGTAAAGATCCAAGAAGTCGAAGGAATAACTCTTTCGAGAAACTATTACAACACCCGCAAGAGACCCCCAGAATCGGCGAACTTACACGAGAGAGCCCTCACAACGGCTTTGAGACCCGTCGAATTGGTGTGAGAGACACCTCGAACCCTCGCGAGAGACCCCCCCGAATCAATGTTTGAAACCCGCGAATAGATGTGAGAGACCCCAACAAACCCCCGCGAGAGACTTCCAGAATCTGTGGTTGAGACCACCCAATAGATGTGAGAGACCCCCAGGAACCCCCACGAGAGACTCCCCAGAATCAGTGTTTGAAACCCGCGAATAGATGCGAGAGACCCCTAGGAACCCCCTCGAGAGACCTTCAGAATCTAAGCTTGAGACCCCCTAATAGGTGCGAGAGACCCCCAGGAACCCCCACGAGAGACCCCCGAAATCAGTGTTTGAAACTCCCGAATATATGCGAGAGACCCCTCGAACCCCCTTGAGAGACCTCCGGAATTTGTGGTTGAGACCCCCCAAGAGGTGCGAGAGACCCCCAGGAACCCCCACGAGAGACCCCCCAAATCGGTGTTTAAAACTCCCGAATATATGCGAGAGACCCCTCGAACCCCCTTGAGAGACCTCCGGAATTTGTGGTTGAGACCCCCCAAGAGGTGCGAGAGACCCCCAGGAACCCCCACGAGAGACCCCCCAGAGTCAGTGTTCGAAACCTCTCGAACCGTCGCGTGAGACTGCCTGAATCGGTATGAGAAACCCGCGGTAGTTTCTCTGGGGGGTTCGAGGGGTCTCTCACAGGTGTCGCTGTATCTCTTACTGAATTTTATCGGTGTTTCTCACAAAAGAGGGTTTCTTAGGGGGCACGAAGGAATGCTGGTGAACAGCAGGAATGTTAATTACGGGATTTTGCTTTTCTCTTGCAAAATTTTGAACAAAGTTACATGTTTTCTTTATATAATAAATCTGAATGTTATAATTAATTGTCAAATATTTAATAAATATTTTATTAACAATACGGAGTAGTTGTTAATCCACAAAAAACCCTTTCAAATAATAAATTGAAAAGAATAATTTTTATAAATCCCGCCTTCTTATCCAAGATTGGAGGCGCCATCTATTATGAGAACGCTCAAACTTCTAGCCAAATAGTACTACGTTGTTTCCGCCAGGTTGCACCACCATATCAACTATCTCTGTCCTTCTCCCTCCTATAGAACTATCCTTATCTTTTCTTCCCCAGTATTGAAGGCGCCATCTATTATGAAAATGCTCAAACTTCTAGTAAATCGGCTGCCTGCTCCATATATAGGATTATGGCACTGGCGACTAGTGACATCTAACAATTGATGACATTTACCATAACCTATCAGAATATCAAAATATCAATTAAAGGTGCCAGAAATAATTATGTTTCGTGGACAGTATAACGTGAAGATGTTTATTAGATAATGGAACATTATTAAGATAAAATTATATTATTCTAATGTACAAGTTTTAACAAAGATATTTGTGCAAAATGAGTTCCTTGTATTTCTATGTAAACTTTTTAAGAGAATTGACAAAGTTAATGAAACACAATTACAATTATATACTTTTTTACATATTTATACATTATGTATTTTACAAACTTAAATGTTTAATTGATATAACACTTAAGTGGAAAGTGTTGGCCGCTCATGAATTTAAAGATATAGCGAAGCAATTTTATAACACAGAAGAGTTTTATATAGACTGCAATTCTTGTTTATTAGCAAATATAAAATGTTTTAAAATATCTACTCCAACTTGGTTTTATGTATGTTCTACGGTATCTTTCAAAAAGTACAAATTATTAGTTATACCGCTAAGTGATGCAAATATAAATGAAGTATTTGTAAGTGAAATTGTTAAATATAACATAGAGAATGCACTTCAATGCACTGTTGACAATTGTTTTTTATGTAAGTATGGAATAAATATTTTTAAGAAACAACTATTTACAATAATTATAATTACATTAATTTTATTTCAGTCCCAATAAAGGATAATACCATTAATTTTGCTACAGAAGCAAAAATTTCTATGGTTTCAAATTCCTATGAATACTCAAATGACTTGGTCACAGCTGCATTAGAAGATTATTTTTCTGAACCTAAATACTTGAGAAAAAATGATATATTTGCTATCGATTTGAAGGAACACATATATGATCAATTTTATTCGCACAGTAATCATTCATTGTCTGTGATATATTTTAAAGTTAATACTGTTAATGTAAAGAAAGATATGAATTGTACAGTTGGATGCAGTTGTTACATTTTACGTGGAGAGACAACGCTTATCCAAGAACCAGATGTACATAGTTTTTTACCTCAAAGGCATTCTTACCTTGATACCAAAGAGAATTTAATGGAATTATATCCATCAAGTTTTGCACAATTTTTAAAACGTTTAGAAGACTGCATCTTGCCGTTCATCAAATGTGGTAAGACCCTATCCTTAGCTGTATTGCTCCTTCAATTTTAAATGCATAACATGCTACAATTTTTACAGATATTAAATTACCCATAAGGCCCATATTTCTAATTAAGGGTTCACAAGGTTCCAATAAACGTAAACTAATTCAAACTGTATCAGAAAGACTGGGTTTAAATTTCCTTGCTACGGACTTGGCTGATGTTCAAGCTTTAACATCAGCACAGACTGAGGCTAAATTACGTATTGTACTGCATAATGCTAAACAAGCAGTGCCATGTATACTTTGTTTAAACAACATAGAAGTGTTTGGAAAAAATTCAGAAGGTCAGAAAGATGAAAGAATTATATCTACCTTCTCGGCAGAAGTGAATGCGTTGTATAACAAGCATTCAAAGTATCCAGTTATCATAGTTGCAACCACAAATGACTCTGACATACCAGCCGAACTAAACAGAATGTTCATCGAAACGATTCAAATGGAGCATTTAAATCAGAACAACAGAACAGATCTAATTGCATGGCTGCTGAAGAAACGGAAGTTAAATTACGAACTGAACCTACCAAAAATTGCAGGAATATGTTCAGACTTCAGATGCGCAGACTTGAACACGTTAATACTACATGCTGTAAAATTCGAATACAAGCACACTGGTGCAGATTCAGACTCATTAAGACTGAGCCAAACAGATTTCGACAAAGCCTATGGTAACATTTCTCTATCACCCCACTTTCTTAAATCAACCACATTATTTACACTTTCTTTTAAAATCAATTCACAGAATACATGCAGTCAACATACACCGACAGCAAAGGTGCACCACGTGTGCCAAAAGTTCATTGGGAAGACATAGGAGGCTTAGCAGAATTAAAGCACGAAATTATGCGCCGCATTCAACTGCCCCTCTTAAACGCTCTCGGTTTTGGCCAGTCCGGTTTACTTCTGTACGGACCACCCGGTACTGGCAAAACACTTCTGGCTAAGGCTGTCGCGACAGAATATCAGCTCCACTTTCTATCCGTCAAAGGTCCTGAGGTGCTCAACATGTACGTAGGTCAAAGTGAAAAGAACATCAGACAAGGTAAAGTCACTTAAGAACAATGATACACAATGGTCCACTGATTTTTCTTATTTTGGCTCATAAAAATTCCCTAACACCAATCACATTCCCACAGTATTTGAACGAGCAAGATCAGCAGCACCATGCATAATATTTTTCGACGAGCTGGACTCGCTGGCACCAAACCGTGGACGCAGCGGTGACAGCGGGGGAGTGATGGACCGCGTCGTGTCCCAGTTGCTGGCTGAAATGGATGGTCTCGACGGCTCCAATAACATATTCATTATAGGAGCCACCAACAGACCGGATCTCATAGATCCCGCGCTCCTAAGGCCCGGCCGATTCGACAAGCTGTTGTACGTGGGCATCCACTCCGACCGTGATTCCCAGCTGAAGGTGCTGGAGGCGTTGACTCGCAAATTCAAGTTACGCGAGAACGGTGAAGAGTTAGGGGAGCTCGTAGACCAACTGCCAGATCACACTACCGGCGCTGACCTATACTCTGTCTGCTCCAACGCATGGCTGAACGCCGCGCGCAAAGTGTTGAGCAAATACGACCAAACCTTGAAGAACCTCGAAGAGTCTACCTTGTGCAAGGTTGATTTGAACGAGTCTATTACTGTAGAGCTGGAGGACTTCTTACAAGCTGCCCGTGAACTAGTCCCCTCGGTCAGCAAGGAGGAGGCGGAGAGATACAAAAGAATGCAGACGGAATTGTCCTCGGTATCTTAACACTAAGACTACTAGAAGGGTCAAATGACCCATGATGTCTTTTTGCAATTATTAGAAAGACAAATGTTTCTCTGAGAAATGATTAAAGAAATTCATTTAGCACTGCGCAAACTGAATTGTAAATCAATTGAAGTCTGAACAGATGCACTCTTGGAGTTTCTATAGCGAAATTTTCAAAAGTCAATTGAAGTGCTCGGCAGTTTTAGTGTTAACGGATAAGCCATGGGTACAGTTGCTGAGAGCCAAGCTTGTCTATGGCTTACCGTTTGAGCGCTATGGGTCTTTGGAAAATCTTGGTGGCGATCGCGCTTCTTTCAGTTCAGAAACTGAATGACGCTTTTCTATTTTTATATGAAAACATTGTAAATAGCGCGATCGTTCCATTGTTCCTTTTCTAAGCAGGTAATGAGACAAATAAATAATTAAAAGGACAAGTAAATACAGTTAATCTGATTCTACGAACCGATAGTTGATAATACTATAATGCAAAGATTGTAACGCTAGATAGTGAATTGTTGCTACTTTTCTTTGCTACAAAGGATAACTGTACAGAAAAATCAAGATTTCCATGGCGCTTAACGCGTTAACCCCTTGCCGTACAATGAGCGATGAAGGTTTCTAAACTAATTTAACAAGAATCAATGTTCATTGCTCACGGTTCAAAGCAAACTATTTTGCTATTATCAATGTATTATCTTCAAATGAAATTTCCTGAAGTAGAATGGAAAATTGTATTTCTTACAAATTGCCGATAGTAAAATATACGAGCTCAGCAATGAAATAGTACGCCAAGGGGTTAAGTGAAGAGCAAAGGGAGACGACCACTCGCGACGCTCGACCGAATAGTAATGACAAAATTAACGCCACGTGTTTGTCATCGAGCCGCGAGGTCAAGCGTGCGGTCGAGTGTCCTTACCTTTTTCCACCTTCGAGCCACAGGTCGACTTGAGATCATGTCAACACATTGCGTACTGGTAACGAGAAATCTCGTTTTTATACGAAGACTCTTAGTTATATAACTTTGCTATTTACCACAGCATTTAAAGAAACATTAAACTTGATTAGAACTGATTGTCCATTTAAAATATATTACATAACAATATAATACTTTACTTTTTTTATAGATAACGATATAAGTGGATCTCACTGAAAATCCGCACAATTCAATTTTCCGATAATTAGCCGGTACGCGATGTGTCAACAACGCGCTGCGCACGATCATCGTGTACGGGGGGAAAGATCTTTCGATATTATAAACGACAGTCGATCTTTTATTTCGGGAAATATGTAAAACAATTTTTACAACGAATAGTTCAATCATGGAAGGTAGATCTACGGTCTATCCCTAGATATTGCACCAAAACGGTTACTCTTAGACGCTAGTGCGTGACGAAGAACAGCAGCAGTGCCTGGTGGGTACCTATCATCATCATCCTCGAGGGCACGGTCCTTGAACGGTTCCATCTTTTTCTATCTTATCGACGATGCGTTACAATATTACACCGATCCGAAATATACAATGTAGAAAAATAGGACAGCTAAATTCACCGAGTGTCTATACCGGGCGTGACATTCAGTAACGAACGAATCGGGGGGTTTATACTTTACTGGGCGCGGTTTGTTCATTGTTTCCATGCAAGTGTGATAACGGTTCAAATAAAGGTGTACGTTCGCTCCATCGAAATGTGGTCAGTTTTCTTCCTAGAGGTTCTCGACAGCCGAAATCGCGGTTCCCTTGAATTTCCGCGATTCGTTACTGGGACAAAGGCCATTCGAAGTGGTGTGTGTACGCGTATTTTCGCGAGCCTGCAACTCGTGCCCCGATTCTTCAGTTCTCCATTGGGATCAATGTGGTTGCAGAGAGATTAACACTTTGCACTCGGAAGTTTCTTAGTGGGAATATTTTCTGACGAGGCGAAGGTGATCTTTGAAACTAAAATCGAAGAATTGCAAACTCATCGAGGAACAACGCTGTTTTATTCCAATGAGGCGTTATGCAGAGTTCATCGACCCCTTGCCCTATTCATTTCTCAACTGTGATCGATACAACTACTTTGTAATGAATAATTTATTAAGAACAGATTTAGAGGCATATTCTATGTCAATCTTTGCTCCAAAGTATAATAATTAAAGTATTTCATTCGAAGTTAAACTTTGTATTACTATGTGAAATATTTAACTAAAATAGCTTTGTTGCTTAATTTATGTGTGAGTTATTGTTAAATTAGTTTCGAACAATATCACTTGTATCTTGTCGAAAAATGTTGAATATTTTCAGTGAGAAACTTTCGAGTGCAAAGGGTCAACTTCTTGCGCTCCAGAGGCTCCTCCGAGTCACCAAATGATTTGACACGGCAAAACTGTAAACTTTGATATTTAATATTGAACATATAACGCATCGATGTACGAAATATTGAAAGAAAATAGTTCTCTTCCTCGATGCATGAGATTTCTTAATTCAATCTGAGGAAATGTCGTATGTATCTCGTCAGAAAATAATGAATATTTATTGAGAAAAATATCCTCGAGCGCAAAGGGTTAAAACGATTGATCGCTTCGCTGGGAGCACGTGGTCGGGCTCGCGAATGATTCCTGATTTCACAGACGACGGTACCTTTGGTATGATGGCGAGGTAGGGATCGATTCCGACGCAACTACTTCGACGCGCTGAACCGTCCACGACTTCTTCTCCCTGTCAATACCAGCTAACTTATCGATTACGCGAGAAAAGGTGTTCGCAGATATATTATACGTTAGAATTTTATAATGGTTAATAATACAGATATGAATCGACACCGACAAAAGCCGCAGCGTTTGTTGGCGGGCCGGGGGTGGCAGGTGTTGCCGTTGTGAATGCGCATTAACACTAGGTTTACGGAACGCGTCGAATTGACGCATACTGGATTTTAGAAATATTATTTTGTAAACGTTTACGTCGATTTCGATTCATCGCACTGACATATACCCCGATTACCTACTATCGAATCTCCAGTTTCCACAATCTAGATAAACGAGCATCAATTCTTTTAGGAATGATAGAATCAAGTGTACAATAAATGCCCGTAAACCTAGTGTTAACCCTTTGCGGACGAAGATTCTTAGACAGACAAAACCTTCAATAGATGAAGCTGAATTATATCGACTGGTTAACATTATTTCTATCAAAGATGACAAAAGACAAGATTCGAAATTTTAACCCTTTGCACTCCAGAGGCGCCTCTAAGTCAAAGAGAGATTACACTGAGGAAACAATTTTAGTTTTAAACTTTCGAAAGCTGTCTATTGATACTATCGATAGAAATAGTGTTAATTAATATATAAAAAAGAAATTACACGTTGATTATGATTAAAAAAAAATGTCCAAAATTCAATTGAGGGGAGATTACCCTAAGGAAACAATTTTAGTTTTAAACTTTCGAAAGCTGTCTATTGATACTATCGATAGAAATAGTGTTAATTAATATATAAAAAAGAAATTACACGTTGATTATGATTAAAAAAAAATGTCCAAAATTCAATTGAGGGGAGATTACCCTAAGGAAACAATTTTAGTTTTAAACTTTCGAAAGCTGTCTATTGATACTATCGATAGAAATAGCGTTAATTAATACATAAAAAAGAAATGACACGTTGATCTGTTACTATTCGAGTAATTAAATCATTCGTTTGCGACTTAGTCCGTCGAATACGAATATTTCATCTCTCGTTCGTCCGCAAAGGGTTGAAACTAGTCTCGCGAGAGAGAGAAAACTTTAAGAATAAGAGTATTCCTTTCCTTTTATTCTTGAATCGTTCTATAAACCATGTCCATTGAAAAGTTTCATAAAGTAAGACGTATCTTTCGTCGATTAATCGTTAACCTGTTCACTGTAGTCCGACCTTCGGACCGCTGATGTCTATCTAGGCACTTTGACGAATAAATAATAATTAATCCGACGAAGAGAGTCGGTTGCGATAAACTCGAATACAACGAAGTTCTCACTTCGACGCGATAAGACATGACAGTCGTCGGTGAAATAAAATCGAGAATAACACTATTAATCACCGAAAGACAGGTCAACAGGTTAACACGAAAGGATCGTCGCCCAAGCGGATACGCCTGGCTGATTCGCGAGCGGTTCGGTTCGTCCCGATTGTTCTTTATTAAATTAATATTCGTCTCCTTTACTGAACTACAGAAAACGTGATTACTTTAAATACTTTTAATCCTTCTTCTTCTTCCTCTTCCTCTTCTTCCTCTTCTATTTTTTTGTGCCTTTTCGTATTTTCGCCTCTACACGTGGATCACTAATTACCGGGTTTCGTTTCTTTTGTATCGATAGATTTATTTAGTGCGTTTCAGGATAGCTTCGCGTACGTAAGTACACACGTACGTTAACATAAGTATCACATTCGATAAATACGCTAATCGGTGCGCGCGACGTAACAAAAGAAATCGAGAAAATCCCGTGCGAACTCGGTCCTAGGAAGCACGTGAACCTCAAATGATATTTCTTCTGCTTCGGTTTAATAAAAGGGTAGAGGTGGTGGGGGAACTATCAGCTTCAACCCTTAAACGCCTGAGGTCGAGTCTCGGGGACTCCGCGGAACTTCTTGAACATATGATAGTCCGACTACTATATACGCGATACAAATATAGTTTGAACGGTGCTACTTAGTTTAAATATACACGCTAGATTGGTTCGAGTGCTCGGGTTACGGAAAAGTCGTCGAAATCCCCATTGTGCGAGAGAAAAGAGACTAGGGTAAGATTAAAACGTTCACCTCGGCAGTTAAGGGTTAAATATATGTTTTTCCTTTATCGTGAGAACGTAACGGATATTCCTCTCTTCGGTGATAAATGGCGAGGAACAGGAATATCGGGGGGATTCTGTTACAATCAGCCTACGCGTAGATATTTTGGCCACTGTACACACTTACTTAGATGCATGCGACTCACTGTGTTTCCTTACGAACGTGTACATATACTTGAAAGATAACGACACCGTGACTCGACAGCCAGTCGGCTAAGAATATAAGTTCGCTCGTAATCCTACGAGCAAGGATCATTGTCATGACAGTAGAAAAAATCACACTTCACTTCTGAAACTCTTCGAACGACTGTCCTGAGTCCCAACACGTCCATGGTCCCGCCGAATTTAATCTATCGCTGTATCGTTACCTCTAAGTATACTCCTTTTTCGTTACCGTGTTAAGTATACGAATGAAATACGTAATTAGTGTATATGCGAAAAATTGAAAGCTACGAGGGGGGGAGAATGGTCGAGTGAAATCGCTCCATCGGTCGATCGCGGTTAAAACGAAATACTTTGTACTCGGCGGTCGTGAACTTGCTCGCGAAGTTCAACGTTCACATCACTCTTACTTACAATTACTCGTCGCGGTCATAAGTCTCCTTTCTGTTTATTTATTTATTTGTTTCTTTCTTTGTTTCTTCTTCTCTTCGTTCCTCTTTGTCGAGAAAGAAATACACTGGTACCTCTGAGCATCTTAATGTTCACAGTGACGAGACTTAAAGGGACCACTAGAATGCGTGGAAAAATAATTCACGCAGTTGACTTTCTCGAGGCAAACTTTTGGGGACACGTTGCCCGTGGCTAACTCGTAAGGGAATTATTATTTGTTTCATTTCTGGTGCCCGGGATGCGCAATTGCTCGTGGAATCAAGGATTCCCGAGGCCCGGGAATCGGTTCGCACCCTCGGTTAAGGGTCAATCAATTTTACACGCCTCTGCGCGCAAGGTAGGCCAGTTACGACCCCTCTGTGTTCAACCCTGGAACAAAAAGAAAAGCAAATGATCGAGATGATACCTCTGCGTCTCGGCGACGAAGAATGGTGCTACTCTCTTCTCTACGATTATCGAGTTCATTAACTTGTTTACGTATCTGTTTCTACTAGATTGGTGTATATGAACTGTCGCATTCGAAACTACCCGACCGCACTCGTTGAGCTCAGCCGCGACACTGGTAATTACCGCAATCACTATGCTCGACTGTTCCTTTTCGAGGAAAAGGAGGGGGCCAATTCATATTTACCAATCCAATATCAGAGGACCACTACTGATTCAAGAGTATCATGGATAGATGGATGTATCGTTGATCATTACATATTTTTTTTTCTAGGTTGACATGATTTCAAGGTGGTTCGGCATGAGTTACTCGAGAGCGGGTTTGTTTTATTATTTTTTTTTTTGTTTTGGTTGTTTCTTAGGTTTGCATTTTTACGCATACCTGGTCAAGACGATTTCGTGGCAAATTCGTGCAGTATGTCACAAGCCATTTCAAGATCGTTCCTAGTTATAACGAGCACTCTAATCACGGCGTCTTGCGCGAATCCGAGAGCCGTCAGCTTGGAAATGTGTTCGACGTTGACGTTCTCGTATGCCGCGGATTCTGGCTTAGCAGAACCGGTGGGATCGTCCTTACCTCTCATTAGGGCGGACAATCGTGCCGTATTCGCTTCCAGATTAATGTTCCTCACGACGTGCTGTCTCGTACCGGGTATCACGATCGTGTTCTCGTAATGGTGATCCTGTCTATTGTGCTCTTTGCCGGACTTCGGCGGCCGCGGCACCGATAAAGGCGGTGGCACCGGCGGCACGCTGTTGCTGGACGTCGTCTGACCCGACGTCGACGACCCGACTGCGCCGCCGCCAACGCCAACGCCAACGCCGCCGCCGCTGCCGCCGCCGCTCGAACGGCTGAGCTTTTCGGGCAACGTTGGCGGCTGCTGCGATTGTGCAGCCGCGGATATGTGATTCCCTTGGGTTCGGCGCACGTGCCCTCTGTTCACTAGAAACGGCACGGGCGGTATCGGGGGCGCGGGCGACGGCGACGAAGCGCGGTGCAGCATGTCGTACCCTGCCTCGGAGTTCACTAGCGCAAACACAGAACGCTGGTCATACGTCTCGTCTCGTTGCGACGATTTCAACAATCTTGTCGGGAGACCACGCAGAACGTACGCTTTTCAAGTGAAATCGGTGGGTTCCTTTCCACGATTGTTTCTCGGATTTCTTTCTCAAATGCTCGACATTCCCTAATGAGAGAGACGATGCTTCTTGGAACCAGCCTAACCGTTCGAGTGCCAAGCGGCGCGATGGCGCCTCGCCGTTACGCTGACGGTGCCTGTCGGTTCGTAGAATCAAGTGAGATTTATTTATCTATCTTCCTTCTAAGTATTCGTTCTCGTTTCTGTTGTTGCCAGCTTGGAAATGAAAACGAAACGTTCGCACTATTCAGAATTGTTTTTAAACAGAGAAAACCGTAATTGAGTCTCTGAACTGGAACGAAAGCGCCATTGCGCCGCTTGGCACTTTTCGACTGGGTTCTCATAAAAAACCAGTGGCACTCAAACGGTTAACGATCGTACACCGAACTGTCTAGCACAGAGGGTTAACTGTGTTCTTCATAGATTATAACGATCCAGTCTCTCAGCTTTCACCGGTTTCCACGTTCTACGGAATTTGGCAATCCGGTTATCTATAGTAAAGAAGCACAAGGATTTTTAACACTTTGCCGGCCGCTCGTTTCTCGCATCGCCATTGCGCTGCCGCCGGCGAAATTCACGCAGGTTCTACTACTCGCCAACGGTGATATTTGCGCAATTGTTCGCAACACAGTTGCAATATAATTATTATTAACACTAGGTTCACGGAACGCGTGAAATCGACGCATATTGGATTTTAGAAATATTATTTTGCAAATAAACGAGCGTCAATTCTTTTAGGAATAATAGAATCAAGTGTACAATAAATGCCCGTAAATCTAGTGCTAACCCTTTGCGGACGAAGATTCTTCGAAAGACAAAACCTTCAATAGATGAAGCTGAATTATATATCGACTGGTTAACACTATTTCCATCAAAGATGACAAAAGACACCGTTCGAAATTTTAACCCTTAACTCCAGAGGCGCCTCTAAGTCACCAAATGATTTCAGTTTCCACAATCTAAACAAACGAGCGTCAATTCTTTTAGGAATAATAGAATCAAGTGTACAATAAATGCCCGTAAACCTAGTGTTAAAGAAGGTATTAAGAAAATAAGTCACGCGAGCGCGACAGCGGCTGGCAATGTGTCAAGCAACGAAACCGGAAGTTGTCCGCAGACGAAGACGAATACAAATTCCACTTGAGAAGCGTACGTGAATGCTCGTGTTGTCTTTGACGTTTCCCGACAGGATTCTTCGGCAGGTACTAACTATTGTTGTTCAGTTGATTGTCGGCGCACGAGTTGAACACCGCGTTAACGGCGGTCGAGGGAGGCGGCGGGGCGTTCTCCTTGGGCACGGTTAAATGACGACTCCTCGAGTGGCTGTTCGGCGTCGGCGACGGCGACGGCCGCCGCGGCGGCAGCGGCGGGCTCGGCACGATCCTCCGCGTCGACACCGGGGAATTGGTGGGACTGGAGTCCTCGTCTTCGTCCGAGTCCTCGCACATGGACCCGCAGTGGCCGTTGCAGAGATCCATGATCTCCTAAAACATTGACAGTACCGGGGAATCACGTTAAACTTCCAATATTATTGTTGTCTCGAATGAAAGGACACGTTTCGTTTCGCTGCGATCGTCGAGTCGCTTGAACGCGACTGAATGCGTGTACAGGGTGTTCATATTTCATGAAATACTAAGAGCAACATGAAGACCCTGTACGATCGGTTGAAATGGAAACTCTTCGGCGGAGTGTCTCCGTGAAGTGATTCCGATAACTGAGGCCTCTTCGGCGAGACGAGGATTTAGAATGTTGGAATGAATAAGAGGTCTGACGAATAAGAGGTCCTTTGAATTAGAGCACGATCCGTAGAAACTGCGATTATCCGAGGGAGGGATTAACGATAAAAATCAGAGCGATGGACGGAAGGGGTCTTAAAGCGGCTTTCCTCGAGCTTATACCTGGGGCCACCCTGTACACGTGACAGCGTGTCGTACAATCAACAGCGAGCGTAATTACAAAGCGTGAAAGCGAATAGCCGAAATGCCTTTGTCCACTTACCTGCCTCCAGCAACTGAACCGCCGCCGGTTTTCCCCCATCGCGTCCGGCTTATGTACATTACCGATTAGTTTTCTGATCATGCAGCGGGCAGAACAATGGACCCAGTAGGTAAACGTTATGAAAATAAAGATAAAAACGATCATGCGAACGAGAATAACGATACACCTTGGTTCGAGTTTTTGCGTGTCAGGGGTTGCCCTGTTTGCTGAAACAGTGATTAAAAAAAGAAAGAGAAGAAGAAGAGAAGAAACGAAAATGAAGGCGTAGAACAGCGAGACGAAGAGATCCAGCGAAACCGACACGTGTGTGTGTGCGCGCGTTTGACGCACGCTCGTGGTAACGTAAATATTATGCAGAGAATTAAATTCGAAGAGGAAACGATGAAAAGGGGAAAGAACGAAAGGCGGAGAAAAAGAGAAGAGAGCACGAAAGAGAAAAAGAACGAAAGAGAGAAACGAATTTCTCGGTTCGCAGAGAATTCACAATGAGTAGGAGAAAACGGTAGGCTATGGTAAATGTTTACGAAATATTTATTTTAGACCCATCTGTTGCTGCTGGCATACACAGACAGCGAACCGGATCTGAACAGAATCGGATCGATCGGCAGCACTATCCACTGTACGTGTACAAGATACGCTAAACGGCTACACGTGAACGCAGTAATAAAACTGTCTATATCCTCTCATTTCTTTTTTCCTTTTTTTTCCCATTTTCTGCTGCAAGGCAGGTGCGCGAAAATATGCTCTTAGTCGATTGCCAATCTTAAGTGTACAAAAAAAAAGACAAACAAACAAACATAAAGGAGGAAGAAAATAACGAGTACGATTTTTTTAGTTCCAGCTAGTGCGCGGCGTTCGCTCGCCCAGCAGCTGGGGTGTCTGTGTATCAGGGAAGGATTACTAGAGTACAGTAGAACCTCCATTCTACGAGCTTCCGTTGATCGGCGTATCCTCGGAAGTAAAAGGTAAATATTATAAGGTTCGACGCGGAACGAGAAGAATCATTACAAAAAGCGACGGTATCGGAAAATAAGAGTTTCTTCGTTAAAAATGTTAGAAACGTGTAGCAGCGGTGCAAGGGTGTAAAACCGTACAGCGAACGAGAAGTGTCCAGTCTTTATACAATCGATTAAAAACTATAAGAAGCGTGTAAGGCTCGACGAATCGATAACGCGAGTACAAAACTGTGGCAAGACATGGAACGCACAAGGTCGAACTGATTCGGATAATGGGGGTTCTACTGTACAAAACAAAAATATACCCCACACGTGGAAGTTCGGTGTGACGTGTTTTGGATCAAGCACGATCACTGACATTAAAAAAAAAAAAACAATAATAAAGACTTCGTTCAGATATGCTTGGTGCGTGAACGGAATAAATAATAAATAATCTAAGGTAAAGAAAAATAATAAACATCTTTGCCCTAAAGATGCCGCATGTCGTTACATTGTTCCTATCGCCAACAGGTACGTAATTAATTCTAATAGAATACAAAAGTTGAAAATCCGAGAAACAACGAACGGTCGTTTATCTACGGGCTACACAGCGCTCTCGCTGTTGCTCGCGATGTAAAGCTACCGCTACTTTGTTGCCCGAGAGCACTATCGAGTAAAATACCGCCCTTTCCATTCTTCTTTCCTTTTCACTTTCGTGTATGCCTTTGCCTCTTGTGTCAATGCATACACAGAATACTGATAAAATACCAATTAACCGGAGGGACTCGGACACCTACGAGACCAGAGTACAGAAAGACTTTCAGGTTTAAGGATCTTTCTCCAGACGTTCGCGTGAACGGAAGCGTCAACCCCTTCACAGTTATGGAACTAAAATGGTAAAATGCTCGTAGCGAGATAAGAGAAACCATACGATACGTGCGGAGGCTCGCGTTGCGCAATTAATAAAGACGATCACGTTCATCGAATCATTCTCTGATATCGTATACGACTAATGAACCGAAGCTTCCATTTTAACCAGAGTGTGATAGCGTCCCAAAGCATCCCAAGTGTTACGCTGACTTTTTAAAGGAGCTGCACGAAGGGACGTGCAGCTAGCGCAATGCAGTTGTTAACTCCGCAACGGGGATCCTACAAACAGAATAATTAATATAGAAGATGATCTTCAGTGAAATGTGGAATTTTTTAAATTCCCACCGACTCGATGAGGAAATAGTACAATTTGTCAAAGGTCCGTTAACAAGTCAATGTAACACTTTTGCAAGTATGTCCGTGAAATATAAACCGTACTCAACTGTGAAACGGTTGACCTAGCGTTACAAGTCTCCCTATATCCGGCAAATATATATATGTATATGTAAACGAAGCTCCAGTAACTTCAAACAGTCGTATATGCATACACTGCAAAGAAGACGCTGCTGCCAGATATACACAATTGGCACATGCATGTGAAATGTCGGCTCGTTTCGTAACCGATCGCGTGCGAAAAGGGCTTTCTCTCTATCGTACAAAAAGAAAAGCTTGATAAACCGTACGTAATCGTCATCGTGATGTACGCAGGCTGGCGCGACTACAATGTTACAATCTCTAAACATTATGTCCCTCGTGAAAAACAGTGTTGCTTGCTTTAACACGTTGATCGCTCAGCAGAAAATATTTTTCCCGTGGGGCCCATATGTTTGCGGTAGTCGAAACAAAATCTGAAGTAAAAAAAAAACAATGAAACAAATTGTGATGATTTTGTAGCTACGTGCCAAGAGTTAGAAGCGAAGAGAAAATTAAAAATTTATCGCAGTGTTTACCTCTAAAAGTTCGTATCACTATTTTGAAATATATCGTAAAAAGGTTTTATTGTAATATTACGTTTATCAAATTGTCTATAAAATTTCGTTAATAATTAGGTGAGAACGAATGTCACCAGTATTTAGGTAACGAGGCCTCTACGGTAACTTGTCACTCACCCACATACAAAGTGACGTAGCATTCGACGTGTTAAATAAATCGTTGCACACTGATGCACGACAAATTACGTGTACGCTGAACTACGTTCGTATAGAGTCTCGTCTCAAGGAAGCATGAATTATAAAATGCAAACGCCTCGTGAAAAATGAAACAAGAACGAATGAGGCATACAATAAACCCTGAACGGAGTAATGCAAAAAAGCAACCTACCTTAGTGTCTCCATAATTGCCAAGTCAATTAATTATTTTTCTCTTTCTCTCTCTCTCGCTCGCTCTCTCTCTCTCTCTCTTTCACTCTCGTTTCGCGACTAATTTACAAAACAAGAAAAGAAAAATGTGTTAGCTCCAACGAACTCGTGTATGAACTGCAAAAAACATTCACAATTAATCTCTAACCCGAACACGTTCTCTCTCTCTCTCTCTCTCTCTCGTGAATTATCGTGTTCCAAGCCATTCTGCGAGTTCTTATAGTATGTACATATCATAACGGAAAAAGAAACGAAAAAAAAATGGATAATGAAAAAAAAAAAGAAAATGTGATTCGGACAAAGCTTACATAGAGACGAAAAAGTTGGTCCCTTTTTACATTGTTCGCTTTTTGAACATTCACTCGTGCGACTTCTGTCGTGATTATTGTTTAAGCTTACGTACCTCGCGAGAGGTGACGCGTCTCGGTGATTATCCTATAAATGATATGACATGACGATCGTATAAAATTTCGAGATCTCGCGTGAAATGCGTGAAGCATTCATTCTTCAAAAAAATGAGGCATGTTGCTGGGAGAAGTTGTGTTATACATAGAGCACATTTAATGTAATGAGGGTAGATGCTACTCCTAGTCGGATACCTCGGTGTCTGGGTCAAGATCCCGTGTGGGGGTTGACGCGTTACTAGCAGACGCTGAATGTGTTCCTGGTCGATGTGTTCTTCGAGGATCGAATGGATCAATGACTATCTGTTCTGTTCCTTTTATTTCAGCTCGACAAAACGGACAACCTTGTCCTTCAGAGTCCTGTGAACCGAAATCAAAATAAAATGAAAATATATTTATTTATTCTGAGCAAGCAACACGAGAATTTCATGTCTCATTTCCTACTCCTCTTCTTTCCCTCTGATGCAAGATACAATTCCTTCTTTACAACGTTTCTTTTTAACAATAAAAGATACAAAAGGTAACATTAATTCTAATACCTGCCAAGCTGTTAAACACGGAGTACAGAGTAGGTGTCCACAGGGTTCTATCCTCACATCTTTGTCATTCTCTGCACAAATTTTACACAACTGGAATGTGCTACCCATTTCACAGTACAATTCATATTGTTCTGCAGTAACTTTTATATGTTCCTCTGGGGTAGGTTGCACTGCCCATGTCAAGTCTGGATTCACATTATGACCATCAGGATACAAGTAACTGAAATGGAATGTTTGAACATTAGGAATTCATTTAGAACTCAATTACTATGTATAGAGCAAAAAAGAATTTTAAAGAAACTTACAAGCCTTCCCGATATCCATCAAGCAAGGCTTGACATAAACTTTTATTGTGAGGTATGGTTTGAAGAATGTCCCCATCAGAGGTGACATAACCGATAGCCCATTGTCCTAACCTTGTACAACTTAATCGGAATACATAACTTCCAGGTCTGCAATACTTTTGTAAACGTGCTTTCACTTCGTCATAAGTAAGGAAAGCTACGTATCCAGGATGAGTCACAGCCAAAATTTGCCAGTTACGTAAGAGTGTAGACCATGGTTGAAATAACCTGTAGAAGTTGGAATATCATTAACATTGTTCCAATAACATTATGCAATGGTCAGTTATCATACTTGAGAGCTTACCTTGTAAACACATCAAACTCAAAGTTCGAGATGTAATCATTGCACGTAAGGTCTATCGTGGATTTCAATGCCATGGCTTGCAGTACAGAACTAATGGGATGAACCTCATTCAACTTATCCCTGAATAGTTTCCACGGAACCAACGTACTAAAAATAAACGAAAGTCCATTATTGACCTATCTTTTATGCTTGACAATAGTTGTTTTTCATACAAGAATTTAATCTCGTCAACGAGAAGTGACATAAACAAGTTCATTATCAAAGATGAATACAATGTCACTCGAAGAATGCAAATGGGTGCATCTATTACGCATTGATGCAGGCACCAAGACGATAACCTAGAAAGTATAAAATAATAAATCAATTAAGGTCTTACTGTCCTTAAAAATCGCCATCATCTTCATATGACTAATAGAGAATTGAGGCGGGCAAAATATGAAAGTCATTTTCTTCCGTAACGAAGGACTCACTATGTATCATACACAAGTATATATCAACAGTGTGTGAGTAAGCCGATAGACGCTAGTAGCCGCAGCCGGCTCATCAGTGCAAAAGCAGAGCTGCCAGTGTACGGTTCACGTTTTCCCATTGCAAGATTTGTCAGCAAATTGTCGGTAAGATTCGTTTAATTCGTATTCAATGTGCACCAATGAGCACCACAATTTTATCATCAATGTTTTCATCGTCAACTTAGGGATATTCACGACTAAAGTTTAACATGATTTTGCGTAAAATATTGGCGACTCGTGTAATCTGATGCTACAGATTCGTCGAGGTTTGCTCCACGGACGACAGATGGCAATCGATTACGTTGTGCGCAAAATTTTGAACCTTGCATGAGAATTCACGATAAATTACGCGTCAATAAAAGGACATTTGCATATTATTCCATTACTCATAATTCGTTCGGGTCAGAGTCCAAATAAAGAAAAATAATAGTCATCTACAATCTTATCTTTTTATAGTTATCATATCGATCGGAATAAAGATATCGAATAAATTCTTCGACTCTTCGATTTTACTGTTACTCAACCTACGATACAACCTAAATTTCTGCCGAGTCGCAAAAATTCTCGGCAAAAGTTGACACCGTATGGTAAACATTTGCCTCAAATTAGTCACACCGTAAAGATTATACCACAGTGTTTGCACTGACAGTTTCAGGAACACAGTCGCATACGCATACTACGCACTACAAACGAAGAAATGCATTTTATAAAATTGGTGCTGCCGGTGGGCTTTACTCAAGTTATCCGAACTTTTGCAGGCATGTAACTCGATAAGTTTAACACCTGCCCACCTGTATCCGCTTTACTGTGAGAACAAAATAACGGTAGTGCGATTTTTTGCCCGAGGATGAAATTTAATACGGTTGCTATCTCCCTTGCAAGAATCGAATCGAAGAGATCTTTATTATTTACTGCATGATACTAACTCGTTACTTCGGGGAAATTACAAACACAAATTAACAAATTACAAATTAACTGGCACAAATTATTCGTGGACGATATTCATGGCGAATGTCATCTGATTAACAGGTTACGCCTAAAGACAGTGTCATTTAAATTCGCAATTATATATCTTTATAATACTAATACAACAAAGTAAATAACGCTCCCGCCATATTTTGTTCATCTTAAGTGATTAAAACGAGTGTATGTTTCCGTTAATTATAAATAAATAGAAACGAGCAATTAGTTTATACGATATCGAGTTTAAATATTCAAAAATAAGCTACGATTATATGTAGTCGTGCGTAGCAATGACAAATCGATTAGTGTCACGATGTGTATTCATTATGAAGAATTTTCAGTAATTATTACGTACGTTATGTTAAGGTTAGGGTTCGGTTTACGCGTCTTTCTAACCTTCGCATTTCACTGAATGGAAAAGTGTGTGTTAGTTGTCATTTGCTCGATGAAAATTTTGTTCTAAATTTATTACCTTTTAATTCATTGGCGTACAAATGACTCTGGTCAACTTTTATCGACCGGCGTCAGGTGAACGTGACTCTGCTATTTCACGATCCGGCATATTAAATTCGAATCGACTAAATTCAGAATACATAACGCGCGTCACGGTTGGAACGAGCGTTTCCACCGATTGTTAATTATCGTCGGCGAATTAAAAGACCGATCGCAGCCTCGGCAGTAATTATTTAGAAACGATAAATATTTAATAATGAGTATTTCTTATTCCTTTGCCGCTTGTTATCAGTTCATTAATATCGTCCTCGCGCTTTTTTTGTTGCGCTGGTAGAAATGCACATTTACAAACAGACGGAGCTCGTCTAGTCCGGCAGCTGTATTAATGTTATCACGTATCGGTCGATTTCAGTTACAGCGGCGGCCATGAGCGGAAACGAAAATTACAAGGAGGCGAAATCGATTTACGATTTCACCGCGAAGTCCATCAAGGGCGAGGATGTCCCCTTATCCAAGTAAGCCGTCGAATTATTTCAGATAAAAATATGATGGGAAATACATTCGTAATAATAATGATAATGCGTTACAGTTACAAAGATCACGTGTGTCTGATAGTGAACGTGGCCTCGAAATGTGGTCTCACGGCAACGAATTACAAAGAATTAAATGAGCTGTACGACGAGTACGCAGAATCCAAAGGTACTATGAAATAAAAGGATTTTTGTTTTCAAGCAGGAATTAAAGAATGACCCACGGATCTATAAATCAATGTATCCACAGGTTTACGAATTTTGGCCTTCCCTTGCAATCAGTTCAACGGACAGGAGCCAGGAGATAACGAAGAAATATGCAGCTTCGCCAACCGACAAAAGGTATTCCAATGTTTTCAATTTTTAATGGCGGAATGATTCGAGCAATGTGCACATTTTACAATAAGACAAAGTAGCATAGATAAAAATTCTTCAAAGACTTCAGCTCAGACCTAGGAGATAAGTATACAATGTTACGACACGAAGAAAATTCACTGGAATTCTTCCTTCGTGGAAGATAATAATAACACTAGAACTACCAACAATAGTTCCTTGATTGTTTCCTTTGCGATTACTGAAGAGATATGAATACCTCTGAGAAATTACTAAAGAAGCTGGTTAAGTAATACCTGAGCTGAAATTTAAATCAATTCAAATCTCAATAAATCCACGTTTGTAGTTTTTATAATGAAATTCTCAAACGTTAGTTCAAATGCTCGGTAATCTAGCGTTAAAGTCGGGAAACTGTAGATTCATTAGAGATCCTCGTTTCAGGTGAAGTTCGACTTGTTCGACAAGATCGACGTGAACGGCGAGAACACGCACCCGCTGTGGAAGTATCTGAAGAAGGAGCAAGGAGGTACCTTGGGCAGCTTCATCAAATGGAACTTCACCAAGTTCATCGTGGACAAGGAGGGCAAAGTGGTGGAGAGACACGGTCCGAACGTGGACCCGAGTAAACTGCGGAGCAATCTGGAGAAATACTTCTAATCTCGCTCGCTTTTCGTGCCACCGTTTCCTAAATCCGTAATACAGCATGCTTTGTAATCGATGAACACGCGTAGGGATAAGAATCCACCAACAGATTCACACACAAACACATATATACGCACTCGCGCACACTGTATCACAGACATTCGACATTCCTCGGCAGAGGTTTCGTTTCTATGTTTCTTCTCTTCCATCGTATATTAATAACGCCACGCGACCTACTCTTCTATCGGCGGACAAATGTTTTCTACGAATAACCATAGACGTTTAGATGTTTCTTACCATGTGTACATGTGAAGAATTAATAAAAGGGTGCTATACCCGAGTTCGTTAAGTTCCATTACGTTCTTCCGGCGCCATATGCATTCTTCCCTCCGACTCGCGCGGCGAATGAGAAATGAAAGTAGGAGGAAACGCTGTTACACCTAAGGGGCGATCCGGGTGTCTCATGAGCGTCTCGTCAGCCGGATAAAACCGCGGCGGACCTCGCCTCCGGCGAGCGAAGATTCGCGCTACTTTTGGAACGGTATTTCGTACTAATGACCAGCGGCCCGGTCCCGAGGGTGTTGAAGGGATCACCGGACAATTAAATTGAGTCGCCCGAAAGGCACTAATGACGCTGAAAATAGACCCGGTCACGAACGTAAACGGAGGTGACGTAGCGGTCAGGTACGCGCGGCACTCGACGCCGACCGTAAAGGAAGACAATGAACGGCACGCCGGAGAGATTTATGAGCGAGCTTTCGACACATTTTCCGCCGCGTTTCGAGCGTCTCTTCGCTCGCGGAGACGTCCGGATCGTCGCCGCGATATCCGGGAAGCCGGTGAATCATTTCCCCGCAGAATTCCTCCGGTTTCCTCGACCTCGGCGCGCATCTGGTCACCTGTTGGCTCGCTGTGCCTCTGTCCGGAGCAATTTAAACGAGTCCAGATGCTCGTCGGAGAGTTCCGCGGTTCACGGAACCCCTTTCTGCGCGGAGAACTCGCTGCGCGGAGGGCAGAGTCCCCTCGAATCAGCTTCCCCCGTCGCCGCTGAGCTCCGCAGACTTCGTGAAACTTTAATTGCATCTTTAATTGGCATTTAACGGCGACGCTAATTCGTGTTATACAAGTTACCTCCGGAACTGGTAATTGGACTGCGAGTATCGCGCTTTTATTGAACGTTCAGGCGTCAAAAGGTCGCGGCAACACGTTACGCGGAGAGTTTAACGAGCTACTAATTTCGAGCTCGGTGGAATCGTTATCACGCCGGGAATCGATGCCTACGAATTCACGTCTCGCGCAAAGAAATGAGTTTTACACGCCTCGCATGTCGAGTTACAGCGCGTGACGCAACCGCCGGCAAATTGGGCGGGCTTGTTCGACACGTTAACTGAATTTCTGCTCGATCTGCCTCCGCCGGCCGGCCTGTGCGACGACAGACGAATTATCGGCAGCTAATCGATGTCGTTAACGACAGGACCCATCGGACGACCGAGAAACTGCCCGGGGATCATCGACGCACCCGTAATTTCTCTTCGCACCCCTGAGAATATCGCGTGAAACAATTGAAAGGCGCAACCCACTGCGAGGGTGCTTCGAATGTTCTTAATACTTCGACTGCCACGTCACCCGGACTCGGCTGACGCCATTGTTAACATAAACTGAAACATTCATTGTCTCGGTGACGTATCGAACGAAATTTTATTCGCTGTACGAGATATCAGAAAGATAGTAACCGTTCCGAAGAATACCTGTTTAGTTTCTGCTTCGTTAACTCTAGATTTACGGAGCCCGTCAATTTGACGGATATTGAACTGTTCGAACAGTATTTAGTAATAGTTTCAGTCGATTTTGATTCGCACTGGCGAATACGCATTGCAACGCTCTAGTTTCGAAGCTAAAATTTTCTCGATTTACATAGACGAACGCGTAGTTTTCTAAGAACAATAGAATAAAGTATAGAATAAACGTCCGTAAATCTAGTGTCAAGGAAACTTTCGGCGCAGGAGTTTCGAGTGTTTACTTGCTAATCAAAGCGCCGAACGCGTAATCAACCGTGTCAACACTAGAACTAAGATCAAATGACCCATTCCAAAATTCTTTTACAACTACCGAAGAAATTTCTGAAGAAATTGTTTTATACGCAAACCATCGATCGAAGTCTCGATAGACGCATCGACAGTATCCTGGGGTTTCTATAGAAATTTTGGAAAGTCCGTCTGCGTGGTAGTTCCAGGACTGCAAGTGAATCGAACGTCGACGCGAGGTTCAGAGCGAGGAACCTAGAAGTGTCTTAGATCCGCGGAGGGTGAACAATCTCGATCGAACGGTTTCCTGCGTCCGCCCGAGCCGACCCGCCCCGCTCCC
Organism: Nomia melanderi; assembly: GCF_051020985.1. Taxonomy (NCBI): domain Eukaryota; kingdom Metazoa; phylum Arthropoda; class Insecta; order Hymenoptera; family Halictidae; genus Nomia; species Nomia melanderi. The sequence continues at coordinate 29,443,172 of NC_135000.1, read as the reverse complement.
GCCTCGCGAAAGTTTCCCCGGAACTTCGCTCCGATTGGAAAAACACCGGTCGGTCCGCCGGCTGTGACCCAGTGGCGTTCCGCTCTCCGCGATCCGAGGAAGCGACCATCCACCGGGGCGTCGGCGTCGAGAGCGTTCCTCCGGCGGAAAAATGGGTCGATGCGTCCCAGGCACATTCAGGCTACGCGATGATATAATTACAGGGCATCGTGTGTTGTACCGCGCCGCGCGCGAGCGGGTCAAGGATGGAACACGCCGGCGAACACTCGACACACGCCGCGAAATACTTTTCTTTCTTTCTTTCTTTCTTCTCGTTTCCTCGCCTCCTGCCTGTGCCGCGCCTCCCCCCTTCCGCCCCTCTCTCGGCCGGTTTGAAATTCATATTTCGAAGAAAGTAGGCGAGCGTAGCCGAGCAACCGGGATATGCAAGTGGGAGACGAGGAGAGGAGAGGGGGAGGGGAACGAAGACTAGCAGCGATTCGCCGAGGCGCGTGTCCTTCCTGAATTTCAATCCTGAGCCGCTTTACGTCACCGTTAAACTGGGTCGCGTCCTCTATTGCAGGAGTACCCCGTGTGTCTCGAAATTCAATGTTCCGAATGCGATATATACTTGTACGTGTTTTCCTTTTTTGTGTGCGCCGGTCCCGGCGTGTGATCGATAAGACTCGCTCGTTCGCGTCGGCCCCGGAAGATTTCCGCGAGGTTGATTAATATTCGAGCTAACGCTGCGACTGCCGAAAGGGGCGGAGGAAGTCTCTAGATTCGTCTTTCGAGGTTGTTGGAACTGTAACGGACGCTTCTGTTAGGAATGAAGCAATCGATTTAGCGATACGTTAAGTGAATTATCAATCTGAAATCTACTCGGTTGCAATGGAACGTTCTGTGCGCGTTGGTTTTAGATAAGGCGTTCGTATAGATCTTAGAGCCTCGTCGATGAGGATCGACTGAAGTTTTGTTAAATAGTTAGCGAGTCTAATATCCATAGAGTCCCATGAATCCAACGTTGGCGAGTAATTAGTAAACGTGTCAAGTTTCGTTAGCATTAAACACTGAAGCGGGACGCACATAATAAGACAAATATAATATCGAAGTATCCGAGCTGCGTTATCGTTCGCACGTTTATCTTGCCGAATAACACCGAGTCGTGTTACACTGATTGCAGTGCAGAATGTTCTTCAAATAATTGTAACGAATCGCGGTAATTCAGCGATCATTTTTGCGTTCGATCTCTTAAGAAGCGAAGCTTCTCGCGGAACGATCTCTTTCGAATGACATTTTCACGGATCACCCTGTTTGTTGACCGTGCCTATTAGCATTAATTGGACACCCTGTATGTGTACATATTATATACGCACACGGTGCACATGTATATACGTGTGTACGTGTATATACGTACGTATATATGCATAGACGGTGCGTGGTTAATGTACAAAACGAAGCTGAGAGATACTAACGCTATAATTAGTCGTCCTTGCTTGCCGACTGATCCGAGGCTCGCCTCCATTCATAGATCCGCCGCTTTTCCAACACGCACCGACGCCGTCTTCCATGTGCCGCCGCCGTTTCGCGCCAGTTCGCGAATCGAATATTCAATCCGGAATTTCACCTTTTTCTATGCGAACAGGCGGTTTTTCAGCGGAGACTCGCGAACCTAACGGAAACGCTCGATCGGCGACCGGACACTAGACGGCGAAGCCAGCCATTTTGGAGTGCTCTTCGTTGTACGGACTTATATTCGAAAACAATGAACGTCTTGTGAAATGAAGATAATTAACCCTTTGACGAACATTCTCTAAAGCTAAAACCTTTCGCAGGTTCTGCGAAATTAGATATCGAATACTTGAATAATGGAGAATAAGAACTATGCACTGATTTCTTGCTGTCGAGTGATTAACCCTTTGCACTCGACGATATTTTTCATTAAAGATATTACTTTCTGACTGAATATTAACGATATTCTTCGCAACACAATTGATCTATAAATTAAGAGGCAGAACTATTTTACTTCGATGTTTTATGTGTTGATACGTTGCACAAGGTTTAATATTGAATTGAGAATTTTATGAGTTTGCTGCGTCGAATCATGTGACTGAGAGTCACCTCTCGAGTGCAAAGGGTTAAACCCTTACCACGTGATAACGTGTAACACCGCGGTGAAGATTTCAAATGGAATTTAAACCCTTGCCTTATAACCACGTGCCAGACTCGCGGTGATTTTCAACGTGATTCAACAAATACTACTCGGTTCATTCGAATTCGAAGTAAATATTCTGCAAAGTTACTATATTTAGAAGGAAACATAGAATATGCCTAGAACTCTTTCTATTAACGACAAAGTAGTCGCATCGATCGGAGTTGAGAAGGAAATAGTGCAAGGGGTTAACGCGTCGACGTAAATCTCTTTTTTTCAGTAAATTATTAACGGTGAAGCAGTTGTATCGATCATGGTTGAAAAATCAATCATAGAACAAGGGGTTGAAGTTCGATCAGTGGGATTCAAGTGGAATGCCTTTTTGCGTTGGTACAAAAAGAATTCATTGAATCATTGCACGGTTCGGTACTTTACAACGGTGTTCGACGAATGTACTCGTTATCACCTGTATACCGGTCATTACGCGAGAAACATGGTTCAAGGGTTGACGAGAGTTCGCGTGATTCGATCGAAACTTCTCGCAGGAAACGCTGTAGCTTCCGAAATCGGTATGTTTCACTTCCAGTCGACGAATATCCGAGAACGCTGTGGCGTCAGATTGAAAAGGAATCTTCTTTCTGCGACCAGTCATCAACGGTGCTAAAAGGTGACGTCATTGGAGCATCCAGCTCAGCGATAGGTAACTTTCCTCTTCCCTTGATAAATTCAATCTCTGCCACTTCAAGGATTCACGAGTATCCCTTTAACCCTTTGCACTCGAGAGGTGACTCTCAGCCACCACACGATTCGATGTAACAAAAATACAAAGTATATAATATTAAGTTTCGTATAATGCGTCAATATGTGAAACATTTCTATAAAACAGCTTTGTTTCTTAATTCACGTATGTTTCCTCATTAACCCCTTGGCCTATGATATCTCTCTCAACTCTGATCGATACGGCTACTTTGTCATTAATAATTTATTGGAAAGAGAAAAATTCTAAGCATTACGCCTATATTTCCTTTTAAGTATAATGGTTGTTTGCAGAGGAATAGTATTTACTTTGAATTCGAATGTATCGATTAATACATATATTTGTCTCACTCGTTGTTGTAGGGCAAGGGGTTAATTTGTTTCAAACGTCATCTACATCTCATAGGAAAGTGTCGAATGTTTCCAGCGAAAAGCTCCAGAGTGCAAAGGGTTAACCAGATTACTCGAGAATCACTCGAAAAGCGAGTGGGAAGTCGGGAAATTGCGGGCGGAGCCCGTATGCGAGTTTTTATCTCGCCTAGGCGGAGGCAATTTCGTTCTGGGACGAGAAGGTGCGGGCAGATAACGAAAGTTTCGCGGCAGATAAGGAAACGGCATGCACCTGGCGCGCTTCGGGGATCGACCGTCGACGAATAACCTGAAGTTTCGAAGTCTCTCAACTTCTTAGAGGGACGAGCGACGCCTTCGGCCATTGCTCGCCGGCCGCGGGAGAAGTGGCTAAGAGACAGCGAAGAATAATCTGATTGAGACCCGACTTCAAGGGGAGCGCCCTAGAGTGAAACGCGATTATAAAACACAACGGCGCCGTGTCTCGCGTGTATCGGATTAAGCTGTTCATTGTTGAACGACGGATTTTCTCGAACCGCCGCAGTCCGCGGAGTCCAACGTCCGACGCGACGAACGATTCAACCGATCAACCCTTCGCGAACGAGAATCTGTTGACCCTTTGGAAATCTTTTCCACAAAAGCTGAGTTATGCGTTAGAGTCTCGATTACTGGAGGAAAGAGAAGTATATAGGAATCTCTCGTTATTTGAATATTTAAATTATTCATATGCAGCTTTCGAATTTAGATGGAGCTTGAAGCCATCATGGCGGCGTTCGACCGCGAAGGGTTGACTGGATTCGATGGATGTTCTCGTGTTATCGAAATTTCATGTAAGATCTATTATTTCGTTTCAGTAATTTTACTGAGTCGTGAAGGGTTAATGATGTTTAGTACGATTCTGCTAGGATTGTTGATACAGTGAATTCGACTTCGATCAAAAATTCGTAATTGAGTGAGATTTTACGATGCATTCAAATTATTCATTTGCAGCTTTCGAATTTAGATGTCGAAGTTCGAAGCCATTATGGCGGCGTTCGACCGCGAAGGGTTGACTGGGTTCGATAGATGTGTTATCGAAATTTCATGTAAAATTATCTCAATTTTACTGAGTCGTGAAGGATTAATGATGTTTAGTACGATTCTGCTAGGATTGTTGATACAATGAATTGGACTTCAATCAAAAATTCGTAATTGAGTGAGATTTTACGATCCATTCATTACGGCCGCGAGAAAGCGTGCAAAGCCGAGGTTAAATTGGGAATATCCGGCGGATTTGTCGCGCGATCGAAACAGCGTGGGACAATTGATGGAAATAATAAATATACCCCGGGGACGGTGAGGCGGTTTCAGGATAATTTCGCGATACGGGCACGCGGAATTCCCTGAACGAAGGAGAACACAATTAGATAAATTGATAGATATCGATGAGGCCTGTAGTTACGGTCACTTTGCGTGAACCTCGACAAAAGCGGCCTCCCTGAAACAACCCACGCTAATTATTTATCCGTGGCTGGCCGGCTGAAAAAATGGACATTTCGATTGGGTTGTTAGTGAACCGTACACGGTAAAATGCGAAATGTAAATCACGATCTCCACTCTGTTTAATTGTTCATTTCAGTTAGGGTAGCGTCGAGTATTTCAGTGTTATAGTAGTAGTAGTATTGACATTGTAATTATTAATGTAGTAATATTATTATTAACATAGTGACTAGTAATATACTAATCATGTAGTAATATTATTATTAAGTAACCACATTTATATTATTATTTATAGTACCAATATAGTAATATTACTAATATAGAAATTACTGATACAGCAATCACTAATGCAGTAATATCACTAACACCCTAATCACAAACAGTCGTACAGTAACATTACCAATAAAATAACTACCAATATACCAGTATCATAGTAATAATACTTCAGTGTTTAACACTACTCCAATAGTTCATTACTCGCGCAGAATATCACCTTTTCAACTCCGCCCTACCGCGAAACAAAGGTAGCTCGCTGCTCCAGAAGACGCCGTGCCTTCCGCAGGTTTCCAACCACCGTCGCCGGAGCAGATGCAATTGCGCAATCCGCGCAGCGAAAATACACACGTAGGTACACATCGACTCGACAGAAAATGTCAGTGGAACGGCTGGAGCCGTGTTTCAAGGATGCCCCGGACCGTCTGAACAGCAACGCCCAGCAACGGAGATGAAAATAAATAATCAAATCGAAATAAAATAGAACGACCATTCATATAAAATTCAATATTCCTTGCAGTAACATCTCCCATGAACGTACTGTTAAAGTTCACAAAAAGATCCCTCTTTTCACTCAGTTATAGAACAATACGTCGAAGTAATAGGAGTTTTTAATGAGACACTGAGAGCAGATTTACAGCGAAAGGCCGACGACGTCCACGACGCGGATGAAAATAATCAAATTAAAATAAAATAGAACGACTATTCATATAAAATTCGATATTCCTCGAAATAACACCTCCCACAAGCCTACTGTTAAAGTTCACAAAAAGGTCCCTCTTTTCACTCAATTATAGAACAATACGTCGAAGTAACAGGAGTTTTTAATAAGATACTGAGAGTAGATTTATAGCGAAAGGCTGACGAAAATAAACAATAAAATTAAAATAAAATAGAACGACCATTCATAAAAAATTCAATATTCCTCGAAATAACACCTCCCATAAACCTACTGTTAATGTTCACAAAAAAGGTCCCTCTTTTCACTCGATTATAGAACAATACGTCGAAGTAATAGTTTTTAACGAGACACAGATAGTAGATTTATAGCGGAAGGCTGACGAAAATAAATAATCAAATAAAAATAAAATTCAATATTCCTTGGAGCAACACCTCCCATAAACCTACTGTTAAAATTCACAAAAAAGATCCCTCTTTTCACTCGATTATAGAACAATACGTCGAAGTAATAGTTTTTAATGAGACACAGAGAGTAGATTTATAGCGGAAGGCTGACGGCGTCGACGACAAAAGAAGGAAGGCTCGACAGGAGAGAATGTTGTACAGCGGAGTTGATTATGTATCTAAGTATGTAAGATATGCCCGCCCGTTAACCACATTATCGACATTATATCGAGCACCGTCGTCGCTCCAGCGAGCCTCGCGCGCCGCGATGCTTTCAACGTCACGCAGACTTGCACCGGGCCGTGCGACCGACCGCCTCTCCCAGCAACCGTGAACTTTCCGGACGCGTTTCGCGGCGGCAGATACATGCCCGGTTTCGAACGCTCGGCGTCCTTTTGTCCTTCGACCGGAAGGATGGAACGGTTGCCGGGGAGATAGGGCTTTCCACTGATTGTACGCGCGGCCGTGGTCGCATTTGAAACGAGAGGAACGGCTCTCGGCTCGCCGGATAGAGGGTTAAAAGGTTTCGAGGATGATCTTCGGTTCCTTTGTTTCCCGGAACTGATAACGTTCAAGCGTTGCGAGTGATTGAGATCCTCGGGTTCTTTTGATAAGCGAAGATGGGACGGTTGTTCGGTCGGCATTCGAGCTCTTCGGGAGTTTCCTCCGCGAGAGAGCTACTATTCTCCACGAGAGAGCTACTATTCTCCACGAGAGAGCTACTGATCTTCAATCTTCCCGCAGTGACCATCTCTCAAAATATTTTTATCGAATAGTCGATTAGTTACAGTTCCTCGTGGAAACTATGAAAATACATTTACTCAGATTTCGATTAATTCGTGTCATTAGATCCGTACGTTCTATAATGTCTCAGGCGACTGTATCGTTGGAATAATTATGAAACAATGTGATCGGGAACGAATCAGTTTGACCTATCCGGTAATTGCAGTGTCGCAAAGTGCCACGTATCGTTCTTCGCTAGAGCAACCCCTCGATCATGGGACACCGACTCAAGGGGTTCGACTTTCCTATCGAAGACTACGTGATTCTCTACCGGGAATAGATTCCAATTCCCGATAGAGTCCCAGGGGACAGGTGCGTGGCAACGGTTGACGCGTCGACGCGAAACTCCGAGCACGCAGATACGACACGATTTTGATCGAAGATAGCGACGAGCACAATGAGTCAATCCGCGGCAACCTCGTGTCCCGATAAACGGCGTATGTAGGCAGACGATAGTCACGAGCAAGCGAGCGAGCGAGCGAGCGAGCACGGCCACGCCGATTCGTACAATTCGCTCGTTTAATTCGCTTTAATCGCGACGTCACGTCCCCTTCCTTCCGCTTCGGCTCACGTCCGGATGCGAGCTTAACTCGCCAGCTGGCAACGGGGGCAGGAGAGGAACGCGATCGCCGAGAGAAAGATAGAGGGAGAGGCTTTTTCGTCCTAAGGGTACGTTTACAGCGATGGTAGCTGGGAGAGAATGATTGGAGGCTGCACGAGTCAAACTGGAGAAACTGTTCATCATAAAGTAGCAATGGAGAGGCCAGTGATTACAGAAGTATAAGTAGAGGCAGTGGAAGCTGAGCTAGAGGCTGTACGAGTATAACCGAAGAAACTGAAGATGATTGATGCACTGGAAGAAACTGGGGATTATCAAACTGGAATTAGAGAAGCTAGTATCGAAGTAGAACTGGAGAAACTAGGGGGTATCAAAGTGGAACTAGAGGAGTTAGAGACTATCGAAGTGGAATTAGAGGAGTTAGAGACTATCAAAGTGGAATTAGAGGAGCTAGGGGCTATCGAAGTAGAACTAGAGAAACTAGGGGCTATCAAAGTAGAGCTAGAGAAGCTAGAGGCTATCAAAGTGGAATTAGAAAAGCTAGGGGCTATCAAAAAGTAGAACTAGAGAAACTAGGGGCTATCAAAGTAGAACTAGAGAAACTAGGGGCTATCAAAGTAGAACTAGAGAAGCTAGAGGCTATCAAAGTGGAATTAGAAAAGCTAGGGGCTATCAAAAAGTAAAACTAGAGAAGCTAGGGGCTATCAAAAAGTAAAACTAGAGAAGCTAGGGGCTATCAAAAAGTAAAACTAGAGAAGCTAGAGGCTATCAAAGTGGAATTAGAAAAGCTAGGGGCTATCAAAAAGTAAAACTAGAGAAGCTAGAGGCTATCAAAGTGGAATTAGAAAAGCTAGAGGCTATCAAAAAGTAGAACTAGAGAAACTAGGGGCTATCAAAGTGGAATTAGAGAAGCTAGGGGCTATCAAAGTAGAGCTAGAAAAACTAGGGGCTATCAAAGTAGAACTAGAGAAGCTAGAGACTATCAAAATGGAACCATAGAAACCACACACCACAGAAGCAGAACCCAATAAAATATCTCGCTAAATCATTCCACGCTGAAACTTCAACGTCGATCAATCCATCGCACTCCATCTTTAATCATTCATTCAAGAACATCTGTTAACCACCAGAATTCCCACAAAAGTACAACAATATCACGACTAGCTACCGTAAAACCTCATCGACTTCGATCGAAACCCCAACGAAATCGAACCGAACGACAAACGCCTCAGCTGCCAAAGTAAGAGGAATGTCGCAATCGCAAACAGGTATCGTATCACTTGCATCGTTGATCGATTACCGTGCGCGCTCGATCGCTCCGGCGTAGAAAAAACATTTCGATTATAAAACGAAAGCACGTACGCCTCGCTCCCGTCGCTGATCTAATCGAGTATCGCGGCGGCGGCGGCGGCGGCGGCACCGCGCTGTAAACGTACCCTAACTCTTCAGACACGGATACCTCTGATAGACACACACCGGGCCGCCTATCAATGCCGTTCAACCCCTGCCGACCGGAATTAATATAGCGAAAGTAACCTCCGGAATGAATTCGCTTTCCAGACAGTCAATATTACCGCCTACGCGACCCGGACGACCGTAAATTCGGCCCGATACGCCGGGGTCGAGGGGAATTCCGCTGAAACCCCGCCATTTCCTTCCACAATAGCTCAATGCCGGGCCGGCCCCCTCCGCCGGTGGAACGGCGGAGATTACAGCCGGAGAGAAAGAAGAAAATTCTTCCTTTCATGCGCTGCTCGCTCGCCCTCTTTTCCTCCTGGCCGCTCTTATTTTTTCTTCCCTTTCTCTACTTTCGAATCAGCCCGAGCCACTCGATTTTCCGCGCTGATACTCCGCCGCTGGAAATTCGTCTTCTTCCCGGCCAACGGCGGCCGATGTTCTCGGACCTCCGGTATTAAAATTTCATGCCGCCGCCGCCGGGCGAACGATATCCTCGAACGTGCTGGAGGCTTGTGTATTTATAAGGCGGGATAATGTTAATGCTATTCTAGAAAATTTTCTTTCTTCGGACACCGCTCGACCGACCCCTTGCTTCATCGCTGCTGCGGTATTGCGGTGTGAATCTATATTTAGTTTCGCAGCTGAATATCAGTGCACGAAAAGATATCTAATCGTGACTTAACACTAGGTTTACGGAACGCGTGAAATTGAGGTGTAGGTGATTTTAGAAATGTTATTTTGTTAATGTTTACGCCGATTTTCATTGGTGCGATCACAGTGACATGGACACCAATTACCTACTATCGAATCTCCGGTTTCCACAAGCGAAATAAACGAGCATTGATTCTTTTGGGAATAATAGAATGAAGTGTACAATAATGCGTAAACCTAGTGTTAACAATGGAATCAGCGAACAACGCAACTATTTTGTATGGTTTTTTGGTATAAATTATATCAATCATTTGCACTCGAAAGTTTTTCACTTGAAGTATTCTATACTTTCTAATTAGACGTAGACGAGATTCTTTAAAATGAATTTAACAAGAAATTATACATAAGTTAGGTATAAAGCTATTGTCTTTCAATGTTTCACGTATTGATGCAATATACAAAGGTTAATGGTAAATACCGAAGTTTATAATTTTGCTGTGTCAAATCATCTGGCGACTGGGAGTCGCTTCTCGAGTGCATTTGTTAATAATCATTCGGAAAGCTTGTGTATATTTTCTATAATAGCCGAAGAATCTTGAAGTCACATATCAGTATATTGGCATCTTGTTGATTCATTTCATTTTGCACTCAAAGTGGCGAATAAACTTAAGTAATCATTTAACTTAAACTTTTCTATACCCAGGCGTGAAAGTTTAACGTCATTGTAACTTAAAACTTACAAAATATATTTATTTGATGAAATTATCGAAACTATTGAATACGTTGTTAGTTCGTATTCATATGTGTATATATTAATTTTGCACTGCATAGATTTTGTTATAATCATGAACAAAAATTCGGCCCATAGAGGGTTAATGTAATCGGTAGTTTCACTGTTTCAAGAATTAAAGGTACGCTCGTAGACTCGATCTAGTTTGAAAATCTACGCGGCGAGACAACGGTTTTATACTCTACATTCCCACGAAGATCCAGAGTTCCGTCGTTAACAGGAAAAAAGCGGCAGAAATCAATACGAGGTCTACGGCAACGCGTTCCCGGCGACGACTGAACTCGGACTGGACGCCGACTCGGAAGAACGTCTACGCACGTTAATCCGGGGACGTGACGGAACAATACTTTCACGGTAATTCGTTCCGAAATGTAAATTGCGGTTCAAGCAAAAGGTCAACGAGACTCGATTCACCGGATCAATTCCCTTTGAATCGCCCCACCGGCTGCACACACGGCCGATTTTCAAACGCGCGCCTCGACCTTTCGCAAACACGAAATTATACACGTGCGTACACGTGGACGACGGGAAACGGGGGAAAACGAATGCCATTGGATGCTCGAATGTCACCGGAACCTGGAAATCGCCTGTAACTTTCAAGGATCCTCCGGGATTCGCGTGGAGAACGACGCGAGGGATGAAAAGAAGTTCAAAGGGCAGCTAACTCATGGATCGCGAAGGAAACATTCTCACCGGAGAATTCGAGATCGATAAATATATAACACTGCTTTGCAGGATCACTGAATTGTAAAGGAAAATCTTTCGTCGCTAACTCCTGCGACTTCGGAATAGAAAATCTAAGTATCGCGTTGAAGAATAAATCATTGTTCATCTTAACCACTGGCACAATGACGAGTGAGACTCGTGATGAAGATTTCGGGACTAGTTTAACAATTTGCACTCCGAAGTTTTTCACTAGAAATATTCAACAGTTTCCAATGAGTTACGGATGACATTTAAGACGAATTGAATGAGGGAATGTACATAAGTTAAGAAGTTATTATTTCAATATTTCAAATATTCATGGATTGTAAGAAGCTTAATGTTATATGTAAGACTTTATGATTCTGGTATATCAAGTTTTATGAGAGTCACCTCTCGAGTGCAAAGGGTTAAACATAAATATTGTTCAATGCGCATGGATCAAAGCGAAAAGCTATTTTATTATCAGTATATTATCTTGAAAGAAAATTTGTACGTAAAGTGCAGTGGACAATTTCTTCGCATTTTCTGAACTGCCGATAGAAACATTTTGCACGAGCTTAGCAAAAGTAAATAATACGGCAAAAACGGAGAAAACAGAATGTGGCAAATAATAATTCCTCGAATTTCCGTTTAATTCGAGGTCACTAAAATGGAACGTCGAGTTGAGAAAAACGAGCAGTGTACTCTGCCTAGGCGCATTGTAGGACGCGAAGCTTCAACTTTCACCTCCCACGAACCATTTTTTCCTACGACGTTTTCGCCACGTGTAACAGGTGGAAAAGGCTCGTACTTTTCTGTTTATTAAGTCTAACAAGGTCGAGTATCGACGATTTCTCGATACCTGTGATTAGTTTCGCTCGGAAACAGCAGAAAAATAGAGAAAACAGAGGAGCCGCTGTAGCTCTTTAGATTTCGGTTCGTTAAACAGACCGCTCCAATTTCACGAGATACCCGTGGGTGTTGATTCGACGACCAACGCGTCGAATTCCTAGATGGTATCGGGGGAACACGGTGCTCCGCGATCAACAACGCGAAGCTGACAAACAAAACGTCGAACGTTGTTCCACTGCATCGCAGACGGATTCAAATTCGCCGGCGACATATTGCGTCCGCGTCGCTTTCCGAGACGGAGCGCAGCTTGCGCACCTGATACCCGATATCGCGGGGATAAACACGAGCCGTGATCTCGTGCAACATGCGACGCGACGCGCCGTGCGGAATTCAAAATCATCGACCGCCACGGATATCGAATCGAACCAGTCCACCGCTCCGGATCGAACACGGCGATTCGTTCGCCGGCGTTCGATGGGAAACGGCCGCGAATGCCAATTTTCCCGTTCCCGGACGGCCTGATTGTATCAAAAATTGAACGGATCACTTTCCGTGATTGCCATGCATGATTCCGTGATGGTTAAATCGACGGATTACCGGCAGTTCCGCGGGGAACAGGAAAACACAGGCCGGTCGTATTGGTTCGGTGGATCGAAGGCACTTGAGCTTTATAGGAAATTAAAAATCACTCGCTTCGTTTATGCGCTGCGAGAAGTTACTGTAGGTCGACATTGTGTTTCCAGTGATCTTATCTAATTGGTTTTGTTGTTTGCTGAATTTGAATAACATTTCGAATTTGTATTCCTCTTAACACTGGAACTACTGAGCATTTCATATGATTGATATGCAATTCCTATAAAAATTGTAATAGATTATTTTCAGTTTCTTCAGATATTCATTATAGTACTGATATGAAAATATTTATTTTCAAAATCATTTCGAAGATATCAGTAATTGCTAAACAAAAAAATCGAAACCAGTCGTTTTGACTGGAACCCTTTGCACTCGAAAGTTTTTCACTTGAAATATTCAATACATTCCAATTAGATGTAGACAAGATCCTTTAAGATTAATTTATCAAGAAATCACACATAAATTAGGGAACAAAGCTACTTTCTTTCAATGTTTCACGTATTTACGCAGTACACAAAGATTAATGGTAGATACAAAAGTTTATAATTTTACTTATAAAATCATCTGGCGACTAGAAGTCGCCTATCGAGTGCAAAGGGTTAACTGTCCTTTTTATGGATTATTGCAAAGATACAGATGTTTCTATGGAAAGTCATTGAATAAGACAATAATACGAGAAACAAATTAATCTCGATGGGGCTTAATTTCCATTAACACGTTGGCCGCACGATTTCATAGAGCAAAGTACACAAAATAGAAAAACTACAATATTAAATCATTTGACTGAATCGGATTATCATTGTACGTTCATCAAACTGAATGCCACCGCAATGGGTATCATTATTTATAATACAGAAATATTTGCGAATAATCATCGTTTAATTGAGCGAATTATACTAATTCTATTTGCTCTGGGTCACCGGTGACCCCCATGGAATTCAACGTGCTAAGGGAAACGAAAAATTCATTCGACTGTTCGTTAGTTACAGCGTTAATTGGCCCTTTCCGAGATACCGATCGCAGATCCTGCAATGCAGGAACACCCTGTAGAAGGACCTACGCGCAGCGCGCGTCGCCGCGGGATCGGCACACTTTGTAGCCGAGGGCGAGGGGTTAGATTCAATTAGATTTACCGGGGGAAGTAAAGACACGTTAATGAAATAATCGTAGGAGACAAGAAACAGGAATGCTCAACCTCGTTGAATTCCATTCTGCCTCTCGCCACTGTGTTTTTTTTCTTCCCATACAGCTCTTTCCCAGCCCACATCCGGATATCGTTATACGTATCGTGAAGAGAGGAGAACGAAGATTCTGCCCCCAGCTCTCCGCGTCGAACTACAATCCTTCACTGCTGCATACAGTGTGTCCCGTTTGAATCGATGCACACTTTCGTCTCCTCGTTTCGAGGAAAAATTATTTATTTTCGAAAATCTCTTATACAAAATGTATTTTATATGAATTATTATTATATTCTTCACTTTTATCGTTGTTACTGTTTTTTTATATTTTTACTTTTTCTTTAGAGGAACAGGATATGTTTCATGGGTAACGTTCTTTTCTTCTTTTTAAACGATGTACGGTATCTGAGATGACAGCGTTTATCGATTAAAACGGGACACCCTGTATGTGACATCCCTCCCTCCCACTCCGTTCCCTCCGTTGCCGGTCGGTCTCTCTATGCGTCGGATAGAGAGATGACTTCGGTCTCCTTTTTCGATAAAAGCTCACCCCTTGCCCACCGACTTCCGGTACACTCATCACTAGAAACGTCCATTAGCGGAGCGGGTCGCCCGCTTCTCTTCCACGGGAAACACGAATTTAAATTCGTTCGGCTGCCGAACGCTGTGACCCGTGGCGGGAAGAAAAGAAACGGACGTTTTGAATTTTGAGTGTTCGAATGGTCGAGGGAACGTTGGATACTCATGGGTTTCGGATGATCGAGTAACTCCTGTGAGACACTCGAGTGTTCGAATACGTGAACTAGTAAATAATTGAGAAATTTTATTTAAAAAAAAAAATGACTTGAAGCGTCTTGACCCCTTGCCTTACGACATCGTGTCAAACTTGAGAAGAAGTTTAACCCTTTGAACTCTGTAGGCTCCAATATTGCACCAGTTATAATATTAAATATTTTAATGAATCTTAAAGAAACTATCCTAAAATTATTAAATTTTCCACGCGTCCAAATTTTGCACTAAAATAAAATATCGAAGAAATCTAATAGCATTTCTCATTTTCGCTGGGAATACTATAAAAATTAGTTGCAGTTGCTGATAGATTATAAAACAACCTGAAGTGCAAAGGGTTAAGTGAAACATTATTGTTCTTGTTAGCAATCTGTATGGTTTATACTGAATCTAGACATAGAAAGAGCATGGAACGAATTTTACTAGTGTATTATTAACGATAAATAGTTCTAACAAAAGCACCTAGGAAATTCAATCGTAAGACAAGGGATTAATGCCAGAATTTCCAAACGAATCAAAATGGAAGTTTCATGAATTCTTCGTTTCACGATTATTGAAGTTCTAAGGATGTTTTCGAAAGAAATTGTTGAACTGTTTTAAGAGTAATTTAACCCAGATGTATCCTTAATAATTATAGGTATAGCAAATAATGATCTCTAATAAAAAAGCTTTCAGAAGTTATCGTTAACTGCTCGATAGTTTTAGTCTCAGGGACCTCCAACGTGGACCGCGTGCTTTGAGAGAACCTGTACCACCTCGAAACGCGCGGAACACGGCATCGAAACGGTCGAATAAAAATATGTCGGGTTGCTGATTTTTCCCGAGATACCGTGTAGGCGTATTACCGATAAATATTGTTTCCGGTGCGATAAATCGTGTAACGGATCGGTTTATCTTATCGGCGCGGCCGAATTAAAGGCGCCACGAATCCGGGAGGACTCGTGCGCGACCGATCGCTCGCGCACACGAGCGTTTCGCTTTTTTTTCATTTTGCTCCTTTCGCGCTTTGAACGCCTCGTCGATCGCCTATGCGCCGCGCGTACCTTGTCCGGACTGAAAAATCACTTTTTACGCTGATACAGTAGGATTCCGAGGGACAAACACCGTGAAGAACCGACATTTTGCAATCATAGAACAATGTTGTACGCGTTCGTGCTGTTACAAAAACATACGCGACGATTATATGCAGACAGTAACTGCTTTAACAAGTGGAATATATTATAATTTAAATAATTAATGTATAAATGGAATACGGTAGGATTCCAAAGGATAGACAGCGTGAAGAACCGACATTTTGCAATCGTAGAACAATGTTGTACGCATTCGTGCTGTTACAATAACATATGCGAAGGTTATATGCAGGCATTAACTGCTTTAAGGAATGGAATATATTATAATTTAAATAATTAATGTATAAATGGAATACAGTAGGATTCCGAGGGAAAAACAGCGTGAAGAACCGACATTTTGCAATCATAGAACAATGTTGTACGCGTTCGTGCTGTTACAATAACATACGCGACGATTATATGCAGGCATTAACTGCTTTAACGAGTGGAATATATTATAATTGATATAATTAATGTGTAAATTGAATACAGTAGGATTCCGAGGGACAAACATTATAATTAATATATAATCACCACTAGAAGTAGCGAGCAATCAAACTGCCTTTTCGATTTTTTTCTGTAATCCCAATAGTGTAACTATTGAGTTCAATTGGTCTGCAATAGTTTGCGTATTGGTAAATCCATTTCCCTAGTAATTTCTCAAAGCATCTATTCTATCTATTCAAAAACTGGAAATAAAGAAATTAGGAATAGGCCATTTTCACCTATCCGGTAGTTATAGTATTAAACAGTCAGTTCTAGTATTAATAGGTAGTATTAAATATTCCCTTGTTCCGTGGAAACTAAAATACAAAATCTACCATCCACCGCTACCATTGTCGTGCTAAGAACATCTTACATAAAATTCTCCTGTTTTACGAGGAAACAAGACAAAACGCAACGTCCGCAACGAGTCAAAATTACCCTACAATCAGAGCATCCGGCATCCGAGGGTGAATAACTGGCAACACCGAAAACAGTGATCCTGGATCTACGGTAAGAGGACCCATTGTCCTCGGACCTCGGAGGAACAGGTTGCAAGTCGCCGGATCCGAGGAGGAGAGCAAAAAGAGAAGGAGGCTAGACGAGCGAGCGACACAGCCACGAAAAGAATGACGACGAACGCCGTACGGCCTCGGCTCGTGCGAAAGCCAGCCGGATGTCCGCGGATCATTTGACCGGAAACCGAAAGTTCGCGCGGCGCTCGCAACCGATTCGACTGGACTGCCGTCTAACCCGATCTGAACTCTCCCTAATTTCTCACTTCGAATTATATATGAAGGTTATCCAATATTATTTGAAAATTATACGCAAGAAATCTGGCGATTTCACTTCTACTTAACACATTGCGTACGGGATAATTCTCAGAAAACTGAATTGCGCGATGGCAATTTTCACTGAAGTCAATTTGTATCACTATGCATAGAAAAACTCAGATATCATATTGTTATGTAATATATTTTAAATAACAATATGATATCTGAGTCAACTTGTATCACTATGCATAGAAAAACTCAGATGTCATATTGTTATTTAAAATATATTACATAACAATACATCTGAGTTTTTCTAAGTATAGTGATACAAGTTGACCTCAATGAAAATCTACGTAATATATTTTAAACAGATAATCAATTCGAATGAAATTGTATATTTCTTTCAACGCTGTGGTAATTAGCGAAGTTGCATAGCTAAGTGTCTATATAAAAAAACAGATAGATCTGATTAACCCATAACTTCGAAGATTTTAAACTATACACCTGCAGTTTCTACCAAATTAGATAGAATATTCAACTAGAGAATAAGTAAACCATTTACTTCCTTACTGTTCCAACAGTTAGATCATTTGAAACTTATTCCGAACCTGAAAGTTTCATCTCGGCGAAATGTCATTCGTCCGCGACCGGTAGAATCAATACTAGCAAGCTCAAAAGAATCAGTCAATCTTCCACGAATGAAACAAACTATAAGAAGTACAGTCCGCCGTAACAAATGAGTTTTACGATCCCATTCACTCCGTAGATTCAGATTCCCTACGATATCATCGGCAAACAGAATTACAATAGATGCTCTCCGACAAACGTTACACAAACTACACGTTTCTCTCTTCGCGAAGATGTATTCCCCGCAAAAGTAGCGCTTCGGAGGTTCCCATAACTGTACGAAGACCCATAATCCGTTTACAAGTACTCCCTTTTTTCATGTATTTATACAGTTCAGCGTTTCCGAGAACGGTTCGATCCGAACGGAACATGCCTCCGCGTTTCCTCTGCGTCTCTCCGGTGTCTAATATAACCGATTCCCCGCCGCGGTTCCGCGCATCAAGTATTAATATTTTATCGTTTCCCAGGAAGCTTATTCTATTTTCAGCGAGGCATTTCCTAATTTCACCGGTGGCGAGCAGCGAGCGCGAGCGCGCGCGTTCCACTCTCGGCTAGACGGGCACGCCATCGGCCCGCCCGGTAATATTATTACCGATACCATTGTCGAGCGCAGCACGTGTTGGAAATACGAAAGTCGCCGACAATTATAGACCCTCGTAAAATTTTCAAAGTCCAGCGGCACCGCCGCCGCCACCGCCGCCGCTCGCTCGGGCATCGATTACGCCGACTGAATACGGGATCACGCCGGTGTAGCACGCCCTCGCCGGAGGAGGACGGCCGGGGACCACGGGAAAGAGGATGCCTCTTGGCTTAATTAATTACGTAACTCGCAGAGCAGGAGACTTTCTTCGACGTGACCATGGAAACCAATTTTTTACTCGGAATAACTGCCGATGCGATTGTTGCTGCGGAAAGCTGGCGTTTGCGGAAACATTCGGTTGTTTATTCGTGAGAAATATATATATATCCCAAATTCCCAAATTTTCCATTATCAGCAATCTGAAATTTCTACGCTCCGCTCTACATTCTTCACGTGAATTACCAAATTTCTATTGTAATATATATATAAATATAGTAAATAATATAGATAAATAGATAAATTTTCCATTATCGGTAACCTGAAATTTCTACGCTCCGCTCTACATTCTTCACGTGAATTCCCAAATTTCTATTGTAATATATATAAATATAGTAAGTAATATAGATAAATAGATTGGGATAAATAGATTAATAGATAAATTTTCTATTATCAGCAACCTGAAATTTCTACGCTCCGCTCTACATTCTTCACGTGAATTCCCAATCTATTTATCTATTATATATATATACTACAATAGAAATTTGGGAATTCACGTGGAGAATGTAGAGAGTGTAGAAATTTCAGATTGCTGATAATGTAACACTAGAACTGCCGTAAGGGAGCTATTAACTACATGAGGCCATTTTGCTCGTTTGAACTAATAGCGACTACAATCAAGTTTATGTATTCAATATATTTTCGGAATCTCTAATTACAAGTAGAAATATTTATACATGAAAGGAATCAAACTCTTGCTTTCAACTTAGTATTAATCAAATAGATTGCATCGATCTACTACTCGATATGTGAGAAAAGTATTAACCCCTATCACTCCAGGTTGTTTTGTAATCTATCAGCAACTGCAACTAATTTTTATAGTATTCCTAGCGAAAATTAGAAATGCTATAACATTCTTCGATGTGTGGAAAATCTAATAATTTCAAAGTAATTTCTTTAAGATTCATTGAAATATTTAATATTAGAACTGGTGCAATATTGGAGCCTACAGAGTTCAAAGGGTTAACGATTCGTTATAAAAATTAGCAAAGCAGATTTCTTGAGACCCGAAGAGCTTCGTGTTGCAGCACTTGCACAAATGCAGGGATTTATTTTGAAGTTTCTTGCGAAAGCATCTTTATCGTTTTAATAATAGCGACGTCAGTTAGAATTAAGGAGCGCTCTACTTCCTGGCTTTTGGAACTCGAGAAATTTGGTCTTCGCGTCGGAATCCGCAGTGTATTGATATTCGAACGGGAGTAGGGTGAACGACTGTCTCAATGGTGAACGTCCGAGGAATGGATTATAATAGAAATCCATCGTGGGAAAAGGGGACGCGGGATCTTTCGGAAGAAAGGCTGGATCCCGGAGCCGCGCAGCGTTAAATCGGAAACAGTCCGCGGAGGATCCGGCGGAAAGGAGAATCGGGTCGGCATTCGATCGGCAACCGTCCCCGGATGAACAGTTAACAGCGTATTAGCGCGAGGCCGCTTCCGGTGTAATCGGAATTCCATTTATACTTCGTTACGGAGCGTCGGGCCGTGTAAATCGTCGGAACGGACACCGTTAGCGATGCATTGTCGGCGACCGGTCACCGTCCATTGGCCGCGAGTCGCAGGCATTAGGCTAGTCGCCGTGATCTTTTCTGTATAGGAACACTGTTCCGGTGGCGGGCAAGAAGAATTTCAAGATTTTTCGACTTCCTGGTTGAAGACTACCGTGCTTCTCGAAGATCGAGCGTGTTCAACCGCTTGACCTAGAATGTCGTGTCGGACTCGTGACGGAAATTTTAAATCGATTTCGAGGAACCCGAGTATTATTTATTTGTTTTTTTAATGTGAATTGAATGATACTTTTCTGTTATCAATTGTTCCCCTTCGTAGAGTGAACATCGGTAGAATAAGCAATTTGTTCTTTTTCTAATAAATTAGGATAAAGTAGTTGCATCATAGTTAAGAAATAAATCGTAATTAAATCGAATTGCTATGGTTCGCTCAATTAAACGATTATTTGAAAACATTTCTATATTATAAATAATGCTATCTAATGCGACGACATTCAGCTAGATGAATTAATGATAATTCAATCAAATGATTTGATATTATATCTTTGCCAAAATCAAGTAATTGGTTAACTTCAATTTTTATATCGTTTAGTGAAATTATTGAAACTATTAAATATATTAATCATTCGTATTCAAGTGTGTAATTTTGTACTGCATAGATTTTATAATCATGAACAAAAATCGGTGCATAGAAGGTGAAAGTGTGTACAATATACCAACGCACGAGATATTTGAATAAACTAACCTTGTTCCCCAATTTATATTCAATTTCCCTTCGAATCGTTCTTAGACAATGTCCATATCGCATTAGAAACTGTTGAATATTCCTAGTGCAAAGCTTTACAATGCAGAAGGCTAAAGGGATGAAACCCAGTAAAGACATTTACACTGAGTCTCGAGCAGAGACCTACTTAGCTATTCTTCTTGCGTGTACTTGTCCTCGTGAATATACCTTTCTTTATTAGAAGTGAATAACATGTACGACGCAATAGATAGAATAGAAACATCCGCACAATTCAGTTTTCTGAAAATTAATATTTATTTACCTATATTTTAGGTATATTTAAAACGTAAATCTACATTTTAGAATTTAGATTAACAATGTATTCAATAGTTCAATAATTCCTATGCCTATGATTTCCTTAGGCATGATTTAATAACCCCTTTGCCTATGATTTTTTTCTCAACTATGACCGATATACGGCTACTTTGTCATTAATAATTTATTGGAAAAAGAGAAAAATTCTAGGCATACGTTATACCTATATTTCCTTTTAAGTATAACAGTCGATTACAGAGGAATAACATTTATTTTGAATTCGAATGAACCGAGTAATACATAAATTTGTCGAATCATATTGAAAATCTTCTTAGTCTCACTCGTAGTTGTAGGACAAGGGGTTAAGCTTCATCGGCCGAACCAGCGGGTACTATCAAACGGAGGCTCGCGGTACGATAAATCGTGCCGGAAGAAAGAAGACCGCTGAGGAAATCCCGGACAGGATTCGCCGGAAACGACAAAGGAATTACCGGCCAGGCTGACCGTGCAATTTCGTGGAACGGACTGCCTCGTGGAATGGTCCGCTCGGTTAGATCCGTTTCCTGATTACCCACGGGACGGTCTCGGCCCGGTCTTGAGCCGATCGCGAGAGTTGGCCACAGCTAGCCTTACCTAGCTTATCTAGCTATCTAGCTTGCTATCTATCTGGCCGGCAAACAGGCGGGGGTGGAGGAGCGCGTTCCGTCGGTGTCGTTTTACAAAACGATACGCACACCTACTTTTACTGGAATACGTCATAACGCGGTTGCCGGGCTACGTGCCGCCGCCGCGTAGCGATTTATCAGCCGGTATAAATAAACGGCCGGAGCGGCGGTCCGAGCCAATTCATGAATGACTGCGCGCTGCCCCTGCCGCGCGCGCAGATCCTCACGGTTTTCTCCAGCCACCGACTCGCACGGTTCTGATGTTAACGCGTTAAGCGCCACGAAAATCTTAAGCGTTTTCCCATGGAGTTTGTCTTTCGTAGCGAGGAAAAGTAGGAATACTTATGAATCGTTTGGCGTTGCGACGTTTGCGTTACACTGTTATCAACTTAGTTGCGTTGTTAAACATTTTTATTTCACGTCGGTTGCCTTGTATGTTACGATTGTTTTTTAGTCATTCGGAAGCGTCAGTCACCGGTGGCTGACATGGCGCTTAACGTGTTAACACTGGGTTTACGGAACGCGTCGATTTCACGTAGATTCAATTTTATAAACATTATTTGGTAAATGTTTTAATCGGTTTTAATCAACGAATATCAACTTCCCCGGGGACAATAGAATAAACTGTACAATAAATGCTCGTAAACCTAGTGTTAACACTGTTTCTACTGAAGGTATCGAGGCAGCTTTCGAAATGTTAACTCTTTGAATTCGAGGATAATTTTCTCAAGAAATATTCATTATTTTTTTTATGAGATATCAGTATGTTTTACAACATAAAGAAATACCTTGTATAAATTAAGTGACAGAACTAGTTTATTTCGATGTTCTATGTGTCGATACATTATGGAAAATTTGATTGAATTTTCATACGCGTATCGCTTATTTATGTGTTAATATGCTTTTTTTATTAAAATTGTTTGGAATCGCTGGTAATACCAATGAGACAAAGTTTCGAGTGCAAAGGGTTGACTTAGAATTATTTTCTCAGTCTAATTAGTTTTCAAGTTAGTTATAAAGAATATTAATCATTTCATCGGAAATTAATGAGTATTTTTAATGAGAAATATTGTAAGAGACGATTAACGAAGCTTGGTTAAACTGTCGACACTTTGTTTGAAATTTTAGTTCTATAACAGTTCTGTAGATAGTTCGAGTGATTAACTCGAAACAGAAAAATTTATTTTATCTTGTACCTTGGATTTTATTGGGACACCCTACAGTTCCGTGAAACAAGAATGGAGAACCCCTATTATAGGGAATATTCCATTTGCTGCCAGCTGTTTAACGCGAATGAACATTTCTTTTTTGTGTTACAATCGAGCACGAAACATCGCTCGAAACTGAACGTTCAGGAAATTTGATCGAGTAGTGACACTTGATTTATTTGAATAGCTGTCGAGTATCTTTTTCCCCCCTCGAGTACTCGAACGTTTCCGGTTGGAACAATATGAAAACACGATAAGGTTAACCGAATGCGTGGTTCCGTATCGCTGACGAATCACCATGAATCAACATTATCACCGCTGTCAATGGAATCTTTGTATTACCGCTTTCTAGTCTCGTGCGCATAATTACACTGGCCGGGAAAAAAATCAAGTGTATCTTGAGTCCTCGCGTGAGGTTAATACAACAACGATAGTATGGAAACTGTTTTTCATGACCTAGGTTGTATAAGAGTAGACTGGCACAACAATGTTTTAGAACACCGATGTGCATTGCTATAAATATTTAACGAAACAGTCTTCGAAATTTCACTGTTGACAGTAGGACTACGTCGCAGTCAAAACGACTGGCTTCAATATTTCCGTTTCGCGATTCTTCATAAAATTGAATATTCGAGATGATCTTGAAAATTTCACTGGAATACTATGATTACCTCAAGACATCGAGAATAATCTACTGTTGCAATTTTTATAGAGATTACATATCAATCGTGTTAAGAACTACCAAGCACAAACTGACTTTTCTAAATTTCTTTATAAAACATAATTCCCTATTTATCAAGATTTCAATTAGCTCGTATTTCAGAGCAGGTCAAATTAGTTTCTTCAATTTCTCAGAGAAGCGTTTGTATCTTTCCAGTAATTATAAAAGAAATCAAGATCATTCTGACACATCCGGTAGTTCTACTGTTAATAATCCCCTTAAAACTCTACCAAGTACCATTTTCAAAAAACATTCAAAACATGTCCCCCAAATTCATTAGAACTGGAATAATTAATCCGTGTGCCAGTTGTATAGGTTAAGAGTATTCAGTATAAATCTTACTTCATTTATCGAGCATTTAATACGCAGAGACGGATTCGAAATCCGTCGCGGTTACGTTTGCGCGAGGTTCCCGTCGCTTATTTTGGAGCAGCCTGTAGAGGAGAGCGAGCGCGTGAAACAGAACACTTCCGGCCGACGAAATACATTTCGCATACGGCGTCAGCTGCACACGAGCCGACACGTCCCGGTTTTCGGTCGCACGATAGGTAGGTGATGTCAATATCAATGAGAGACGCGCAGCGGTTTTTAGGTTAGGTGTGCGCACGTGCGAGGAGGCCCCGCAACAGCGCGCGCGTTTATTATTCGTTTTTACGCACACGACACGTCAGGGTCGCGGCGAACCGCGGGGCACAGGTGTGTCCTGTTTACACGGGGCCGAACAGAAGAAACGGGAGAGAGACCGGAAGTTACGAACGGGAAAACGGGTAGCAGCCTGGCGGCGGGTACGCACCTGATCCCGAAGCTCTCCTTCCAGAACTCGGCCGCGTCCGCCTTCGTAATGCGGAACTTGTGCCCGGCGAACACCCCGTTCGGGAAGATGGCTTTCAGCTCGGACAGCATGTGACTGAACACGAGGCTGAGCTTCGTCAGGTTCCGGCGATAATGCGATGTCTCGTCGAACATCTTCTCTTTGCCCTCCTTGAACAGCTTGATCGCCTGTTTGCACTTTCTCATCAGGTTGTTGATGAACACGCAGAAATGCTCGTTGCTGTGCAACATCTGCATCCTGTCCTCGTATTTGCTGTAAATCAGTCTCAGCCGCTGATAGGTGTCGGGCAGGATGTCTAGGATGAACGGGGGGGAATTTTTCAGGTTCATTCGCTGGTGTTGACACAGTTTCACCACCTTGTCCATCAGCTTCCAGGTCTTGTCTAACATTCGCTTGTCGGTGGAGAGTTTCGACGCTGTCATCGGGTCGGCGAAACGGCCGTGAAGCTTCTGGAAAATTGAACCTATGTGCACCGCTCTGGTACGACTGCTGTGTCCTCCTGACGACATCTTGACGTGCGCGTACATATCCCCTCGGACACCGGGACTCCCCTGATGGTGGTGGCGGTGGCGGTGACGGTGGTGTGGTGGTGGTGTGGTGCTCACCTTCGATGCGAGTCCCCGCGCACTCTTTACCACACTTACACACCTTCGCAGTAGAACCACTAACAAACAAGCCTCGCTTAGGTTAGCCTGGCCTGCACTCCCGTGATATGATATACCGCATTTCCTTTTAGCGAGACGCGTCCACTGCCTCGACGACCTTCTCACCAAGTCCCGACCACCGGACGTACCATAATGTTACGCGATACCGCATCCTAGTCCAGCTACACACACCGTACTGACAACAGCGGACAGCCACAACGAATCGACACTGACACACGGACCAAGCGTGCCCGTGCCTCGTTAATTTATGCTTCCGCTCATGACCGCGTGACGCTTGATGGCGCTGCTGTCGCGCGGCAGATTTAAACGCCGAGAATCGCCGCGGAGGAGGATTTATTCTGTCTTTGATACCGCTTCAGATATATTTAGGGCTGCGTTGCCTATTTGGCAAGCATTTCTATTTACATGGGTTAATAATGGATGCTCGTTCAACGCTGGATACTTAACCTTTCACTAGATTATTTAAATATTTTCTATTAATGTATATATATAATACTAATTACTATTAAAATATTTTATAGCAGTATGTTTGTTTAAGTGATTTATCTGAGTTGATTAAGTGTAATGTCATTATAGTGTCGTGCTAGTATATCGAATGAAGGAAGAATACATTGTTGCAACAAGATGAACGTGTATTTCCTTGTACGCTTTTATAATACAACAATTTCAAACAATATACATACAGGACTATTTATAACGTAGTGAATTAGCTTAAGAATATAAAAGAGATGGCATACAAATTAGATTAAATGATACACATCATAAATTAATGAGTCGTGTAGGTCCAACTTGTGGAAACCTATGAGCGTAAAAAAATGTATGCGTAATCGCGCCTGATTCGATATCTGTAAAGCGAACACCTTGACTATAAGATTTTTTTGAAATACCACGTTATCTTGCATTCGAGAGACGATAAAACATAGCGATAGTTTCGAGTTCTGTGGGCGTCCTGATGCTGTGCCTTCGTGTTTCACCCTTTGAAAGCAATTATCCGTTAGCACTCGTATCCGTCGCCCTGCCTTTCTTTCGAGTACCCTATCACGAGTCTTCTGTAGCAAGCTTAATTGGAAAGGTAAACGATTCTATCGCAACGAAATTGTTTCTCGTACTACTTCTTTGTTCTGTAATTCGGACATCGTTATCCGCGTTTTGTACTACTATTGTTAAGTTTCTTTTGCCAGTACTGCTCCTACCTGCACTTGCAATTCAAACATAGGCTACCTGCCTTCTAACTGAACCTGAGCTTCAATTACGTAAACGTGTTGTCACCGATTTTCTAAGTAGTAACTTAATCGTAGCAAGATAAAGCTTGTCATCAAGAACCAACTTGCAGGGATCGACGCCAGAACGCAATATCTCTCATCTGGAACAGTGTAAAAATATTTTTTGTTATCTTCACTTTTAAATTTAACATGGAAGCGTGTACAGGCGGATCCACGACGGGTAATTTATGGGGAAGAGATGGTGAACAATTACTTTATTTATTACACAATCATTTGAATCTTCCGCATTGGACCTGTTGAATGGTGCTCGACAAATGGTACATCCATCATTTCATTCATTCGACATATAAACGTATACGCAGCATGCAGATACAAAAGATACTGAATATCTGCAGAAAGATACGAAATGTAATAGCAGAGTAAAAGGAGTAGTAAGAACAACATTGTATGCTCTGGTTGGATCAAATCTGTAGCCACAGGTGTAATTCGTTTAACATTCATCAAATTACCTGTCATTTGTTCAGACTTCTTAACCGCAGACCATCCTAAACTTCTTTCAACCGCCATCTTCCATTTCTTGTACCTAGCGTCCCTCTCTATAAAAAACAAGTATTTCCTTACTCTGACAGATATATAAATATGTATCTGTAACTGAAAATATAAAGTTGACAGTGTCGTCACCTTCTGGTGTTGTAGTTGGCAGAAATGTATCAGTCGGCACACTCTCCACTTCTTCCCCTTCAAATTCCCACGCTCCTATGCCCTCCGCGTGTCCTGCAGCCATAGCTGCTCCTAACGCTGTGATGTCCGGCATAGTCGACCTAACTGTTCGCATACCCAAAGGTAACATACCGTCCTATTTCTCTGTGAAACTCATCGGATCAGTTATACTTACATACTGGCGTGCCACAAAGATCTGCTTGCAGCTGCATAAGAAGGTTATTCGTTGACATTTTTCCATCTGTGTACAACTTGGTCAGCGGAAAACCACAGTCTTTGTACATGGCTTCTAAAATATCCCTCGTTTGGAAACAGACAGCTTCCAACGACGCTCTTATTATGTGCTGTTTCGTGGTGAACGCGGTAAGACCGCATATTATCCTGTGCCACAAACGTTCCCACATGAAGAATTTAAAATGGCCCCGTGGACTGGACATGCCACTAAATAATATTTACCCTCTCGCATCTTTTCTCCAATATGGAGCGTATAATCCTGTAAACGCTGGTACAAAGTATACGTCCCCGGTACTAAAAACGCTTTCAGCTAAATGTTCACTTTCGTGGACATCCTTTATAAGCTTCATATTATCGCGAAGCCATTTAATGGCAGTCCCCGCTACTGCTACCGATCCCTCCAGCGCGTACACCGCCGGGCTTTTAGGACCAAATTGATATGCTACCGTCGTGACTAAACCGTGTGAAGAATACACCCTCTGAAAGCATAATTTCAAACGATTAAAAATATTTTAAAACACGCAGATAAAAATTGTAATATTCTTCTCAAAAAATACCTACCGTTGTTCCTGTATTACATAACAAAAAACAGCCACTTCTATACGTGTTCTTGGCTTGGCCCCTCTTTAGACATTTCTGCCCGACTAACGCTGCTTGTTGATTGCCTAAAATCTGATTAAAGAAAAAGACAATGTATTCTCTGCAAATAGAAATTGCACTCAACACTAAAACCACCAGATGAGTGAAAACGACTTACTTCAGATTTTATCTGTTATAATTATTTGAAAAAAATACAAATATCTCTCTAAGAAATTATTAAATAAATTAATTTGCTAATCGTTTACATAAAAAATACAAAGTCAGTTAATTTCACTGCTTGGCGGTTATAGTATTAAAGATGTTATCGTGTTCACGAGTTTTAATCGAAATGAATCTGAATTTTATCGACGGGATCTCGTGTAACAAACTTTAGAATATATAATGCAACATACACCCGATATGGGGATACCCTTCAGCGGATCGATTGCAATATTGCCGTAGATTTCGGCGCTGCTTCTGATCTCCGGCAGCATTTGCATGGGAACGTCGAAGTATCTGCATAACGTGGGGTCCCATGACAAGGTTTCTATGTTCATTAGCATGGTCCTCGAGGCGTTCGTTACATCGGTGATGTACAACCCGCCGTCTCTACCGCCGGTTAAGTTCTGCAACCATTATATTAATAAACTCGCCGGGGATCGCGACAATGTATCCATTCCATTAAAAGTTTCAATAAACCAAATACAATCTAAACGTGCATTAACATCTATAAAATTTTATCGTCATTTTTATCAGCAATAAATGCATCAGAAAATACACGCGATACAAAAGAAGCAATTGAATCAAGATTCAATTAAATTTTTATCTACACTCCCAACCAAAAATATTTGGACACTCAGTATTATGGATCATTCAAATTGTTGTAACTTCATTTGAAAAAATCGTACAGCACACTTCAAGGGCTCATTGGAAAGGAGAATCTTCAATCTATAAGACAGTATTGCACACAATCAAGAATAAAATTTTTCAGCCTTTTCGCGGGCGCTTCAATTGGAAACACTTTTTTGGAGAACAGTACCTTCACTTCTTCGTTTGCCACATGGTGTATAATATATTTTCATGAAAAGGCACCCGGTAGTTTTACAGTAGAAGCTTCAGGCTTCAAAATGAACCCAGGTGGCTTGTTATAGGATTTTTTTTCAAGTTACAATTGGATAATCCATAACTCTTCATCATGTGTCCAAATGCTTTTGCCTGACTATAATCGTATTCAATGTAATAAAGCAATTAACAGGAAGGGTACTAAATCTTTTTATTATTTTACTTTCTCCGAAGAAACCTTTGAGCAGACTTCGGACGTACCCAAACGATCCAGGTGTCCATGGTGCCGACTTTGCACCGCTTGTCCCATATGGCTTTTCTGACCGCCGTCACATTTTCCTTCAGCCAACGAATCTTCAGCGCAGAGAAGTACGGGCTGACCGGCAAACCGCACAGAGGTTTTATGTGGTTCTTACTTTGATCCGGGAATTTCGCTATTATCTGATCGGCGATCGAGACGGTCCTTATGTCGGACCACACTGCAATGACAAACAATAATTGATCAATAGACAAGCCAATTACACGTTATCAATATTTACATTTCCCCTCATTACAGATGATTAGTATGTAAGATCTGGGGCATAGAAAATAAGTCGAAGTTCGATTGAACAGGTGGGTAGCCTGATAATACAGATAAGAGAGTGAATGTAATCGAGCACACGTGGCAATTAGAGAGATAATAAAAAGGCGTGTATGAATGAATGCGATAGCATGGGGGATTAAGTATGGTATCTAGACTTTTCAAGCCAAGTACCATTTTGCCTAATATATATTTTAACCTTCTGCACTCCAGAAGTTTCTCATTAGAAATACTCGAGATTTTTTAATGAAATACCAACGACATTCTTTCGAATTGACTTAACGAGAAATCGTACATAAATTAAAGAAAGAGGCTGTTTTATTTTAATATTTCACTTGTCGATGCATTGTACAAAGTTTAATGTGAAATGTCAAACTCTATAATTTTGCTGTGTCAAATCAATTGGCCACTGAGAGGCGCCTACGGAGTGCAAAGGGTTAATGTATACATATTTAACCCTTTTAGTTAAGTTAAGGGTTAATATATACATATTTAACCCTGTGCACTCTGCAACTGATTAAACATAGCAAAATTCTACAGTTTGATGTTTGACATTCAACGAGCGCAATACATCGATACGTAGAATATTGAAAGGAAATAGTTTGAATTCAGATTACGTGACATCTCGTTAATACAATTTGAAAGAATGTCGTCGGTATCTCGTTAGAGAATGTTGAATATTTCCAACGAAGAACTGCAGTGCAAAGGGATATATTTTTTATTGTATTTTCGTACTCATTCATTTACGTCGCCACCTAATATTTTACACTATCGATACGAATCGTGGACCCACCTATGGCGTTATATAACGGATCGCCGGTGGTCGCGTCCCACGCGACAGTGGTCTCTCTCTGGTTCGCGATACCGATCGTCACGATCTCCGCCACGCTCAGCCCGAGCTTGTCCAATTTTTTCACGACGTCCTTGATGCACGCCTTCACCGCGAACAGGATCTCCCTCGGGTCCTGCTCCACCCATCCTTCCCGCGGGTTGATCTCCTCTATGTCGATCTGGTGCGAGGCTACCTCCGTCACGTGTTGCGCGTTGAACACCTGCCCAACGAAATCACATTTAAATACCTCGGTTACCCGTGGCGCGAACGATATGCGTATCTACTTAACGAGGTGTCTCGGGAATGCGCAGGGACCAGGGAAAATACGAAACGCTTGCGAGGCGACGCGAACGTTAGAAGAAATAATCTTCGGAACTCGGTGCAATACGTGATCTCGAAAATATTTCGAATACTACAACTGGAACGATAATCTATGGGATTGATCCCTTCGAGTGTCTTTAAAAACTCGGAAGAAACGGTTTAGAAACTGAATGATTTTCTATTTTTATACGAAAGCATTGTGAGTACCGCGATTGTTTCGATTTTCCATTTGTAAGCAGGTAATAGAAATGAAAATGAATGATTTGAAGGGAAACGAAGAAATAAAATGCGATTCGCACTTTTGCACAGTGTATCGGAGAAGCGCCGCTCGGACGGTTAAAGAGCAATCAACGAAACGATGCGATTTCTTTAGATAACGATCAAGCGAATCCTTGGAATTCGTTTTTCAAGCCCGTCGTTGAAGATGCTGCGCCGTAGCGTGGCAAGGTAAGTTGCCCGAAACAAGTCGTAAACGGTGACGAGCTCTTCGATAATGGGATCAAAGATTGGCCATTTTTATTCAAGCAGGATCATTGGTGGATGGCTTTTTTCTCTCTTCGGCATACGCATTTGCATGCGAAAGTGCTTGCAACAGTGACTCACCACAAAGCGTACGGTCCGCGTGCCAACATCAATTACTCCGATAAGAGCGCCCGGTTTCTTCGACGATCCTGGCATCGCGTCTGCAAGATAAACGCTGCGTTACAACATTGTACCGTGACGTCCACGTCCGCCGAGTTTCAACGTTCCCCGGGGACGGAGCGAGTCGAACCGATCCCAAGGATAATACGAGTGGCTCGGAATAATAGTGGACTACTACTTCTGAGTCGAGGAAAGAGAGCTTCTAGGAGATGTTCGAGATTAGTTCAATACTAGCATTAACGACGTCATTAATAACATTAATTATCATTGATTATTCAGTCTTTGCTAGTAATAGTTACTAGTATTTATCGTATTAATTATCATTCTTTAATACTTTACTAGTAATAATTACTAGTACTAATAGTATTAATTATGATTCATTTAATACCTTACTAGTAATAATTACCAGTACTAATATTATTAATTATCATTGATTACTAATTCTTTACTAGTAATAAGTACTAGTACTAATAGTATTAATTATCATTGATTATTCACCCATTGCTAGTAATAGTTACTAGTATTAATCGTATAATCATTCATTACTAATCCTCTACTAGTAATAATAACTAGTACTAATACTATTAATTATCATCGATAACTAACCCTTTACTAGTAATAAGTACTAGCACAAATAGTACTAATTATCATTGATTATTAACCCTTTACGACTGTCATTTCAACAAGATGAAATTCTCATGTTTCTCAGACAAAGTCGCAAACAGATGATTCAATTACTGAAACAGCAAGAGATCAGCTCGTAGTTTCTGTTTGTTCCATTACTTAAGCGACTGATATACAGTTCAGCTCAATAGTAACCCAAGTATTAAGAAATCGAAGTCAAAAACACAGTTATCCTATTTGGAACGACAAAATGTCCCAGACTCGACGACAAAAATGAACAATTTCGTTCTCCGCGAAGTACAACGCAGCCGCGAGCAGCTTCATCTCACGCGGATCTCGCAGCTGGAGCGAGTTCCACTCCGTTTCCTACGGAATCGCGGAAAAACTGGTGCTCGGATCACGCGGCACTAGTCTCACTATTCTTTATCGGGTTTTATTACCATCTTCGGTGACCCGCGCGTGGGTTGCAGCGATAATGGCAAGATTATACCCGCCTGTCGTGGGAATCCCTTATTTTAACAGTCAATTTCGCTAATCGCTCTAACCGCGCAAAGTGAAGCAATTTTTCATAAGAAATGGTACTTTTAACCCTTCACAGACAAATGTCGACATTTCGACGAGGTGAAATATTCATATCTGGAACACCAAATAGCAAAAACAAGATTTAATCACCCAAACAGCAAGAAATCAGCACGTTATTTCCCTTTTTGCATATTTCAAAGAATCTTCGTCCACAAAGGCTTAAAATGTCCAACTTCTCGTGTTTATTAAAACTACAATACTTTCTAAATTATATTGATTCTTTCGTTTCCGAAGTCTACAGTCATTTAACTCTCGTCGAAGTTCAAACAGGTATCAACGATCGTCCGGAGGAGCGTGACTCATTAACGAGAAATCCGACGGCGTTTCTTCCTGCATTTCCAAGAAGAAAAATAATCTTATATCATCGTAGGTTCGTAATGCTCAACGATAAAACAGCGAATCTGCATAAACGCGTTCGGTCCAAGGACGAAAACCGCGAACGCTGACGATCGGAAACGTTCCTGACGTTTCGCTGACGTCTCGGACGCGTCCGAGGCCGATCGTCCGCGGAGTCGTTCAACCCTATTTCCCGACAGTTCGAATAGCATTTACCATAAGGACATTCATTCTTCTCAACCCCTTGCCTTACAATAACGCGTGAGACTCGTGGTGAAGGTTCCAAACAGAACTTAATACATTGATAATAGCAAAGTTGTTTTGATCCGTGGGTAATGAACAACATTCTTGTTAAACTTTAGAAATCTTCATCAACGTTAACAATTAGCCAGTGAAATCTCACCAACCTGGCGCGAACGATATCGTGCAATCAGCACACCACAAAGCGCTCGCTTTTTCCTCGCAGCGAGGATAGTCCGTATCTTCGCGTGGCCAGGGGAATTCCCGTCGCAGAGATCCGACGCGAAACTGATGGAAGATCAAGCGAAAGTTTCTCCAATCCACTGAAAACCGCTGAAGATCCTACAGTCTCGAGAAACTTGAAAAACTCGCTGAAGATCTAGAGTGTCAGCGGCAAGCTGGAAACGGAGAGTCTGAAGTCTGAATGAAATTCGATCTCATTCATGCCCGAACGCTTCATTGTCAGAGACACTCGGAAGTCACCGGCGAAAAGTTCCCGCGGCGCGATTCAGCGAACCCGAGGGTGACGTCACTGGAGAACGGCCGACCCGTTTCCGCGGCACATATCCGAAGTCGTTGACCGGAAGAAGCGCGTTGCCAGCGAGACCGCGCCGGGCAGGACGGAAACGAGAATGACCGGACGGGCCGTCTGGCTGAGTTTTTTCATCGGGACACGGTTAAGCGTGCGTTAGATACGGGAGAGACGCGATTCGTCGCCGCCGGAGGCTCATTATCCGCGGCCCTCCCCTTCTTGACCCGCTTCGCGAAATTCGAGATAAAGGAACGCGTCACTGCGTCTTCGCGGGACGCGAGAGAATCATTCGACGTCCGGAATAAATATTATCGGGACGGGTGCATTCGCGAGCGAGTGAACAGGCGAACGTGCGCGTTTAACGCGTTGAGCGCCATGTCGGCCACTGGTGACTTGGTTAGGTCGATAATTGCGAGACAAATCGAAACCGGTCGTTTTGACTGGTAGTTCTAGTGTTAACGCGTTAAACGCCACACCAGTCATTGATGACTGAATTACTTGGAAACAATGGTAACATACAAGACAACCGATGTGAAATAAAGATGTTTAATAAGGCAACTAAGTTGATGATAGTGTAACGCAAACGTTGCAACGCCGAACGGTTCATAAGTATTCCTAGTTTTCTTTGCTACGAAAGACAAACTCTATGAAACGCTTGAGATTTTCGTGCCGCTTAACGTGTTAACCTTTGGACGGACGGACACTGTCTTGGACTTCTCGCGTTTCTTTTAATAGAGCACTGAATTATGCAGCGGAGTCGTAAATACTGAGAGAAACATTGTCAGTCTCTCGTTAGTTGAATGGTTAATGTAGTTGGCAGTTTTTGAATTTAGATGTGCTCGAGCCAGGCGAGATTCGACAGCAGAGTGTTAACACGTTGAATGCCAACCAAATCGAATTACTAGAGTTCACTCAATTAAACCGTGGTTATTTGGAAAAATTCCTATACTATAAATAATGCTAACTAATGTGGTGACTTCAGCTAGATGAACCTGCAATAATAAAATGCGATCAAATGATTTATTTTCATATTTTTCCCATTTCAAGTATTTCGTACCATGAAATCGTGCGGCATTCAACGCGTTAACAGTGTATAGTTAGAGAGCATGGAAGTGAGTTGATTGATTACTCGATTTCATTCGCCACTTTATGTTCTTATGAATAGGAGTTGTTTATTAATATGCCACCGTTTTATCAATGTGAATGAATGTTCGAGACCCTCGGAAAATCACACGATTAAGATATCGCTTTACGCTAAGATCCTCTTGTACGATATCCAATTGGCAAGAAACTCTCGTATATCCGAACGAAGTTTCAATGGAGACTCGGTTCCGTTGAGCTCAGCTTCGTTAAACTTTGCACTCGAAAGTTTTTTTCGCTAGGTTTTCCTCTGAAACAGAGCTACAAGCCGACGGTCGATAGTACGATTTACATAAACGATGATCGTGCGATCTCTCGACTCGCAACCGACCGGTTACACAACGCCCGTAATATTTACAATGTCCGTAAATTCGGCGTTGAGCAACCGTCGGACAGATAAAGCTGGAATCCTCCGTCGGTCCCGCGCGCACGCGAGACAGCGTTCGCGAACCGTGAGGTAATATTGTCGTCCGAAGCGAGGCGAGAAAAAAATGCGAACCGACGGGACGTCAGGCGAGCAGAACGAAAATATGTTGAGAAAAATTGGCTCGTTCGCGAGGCGGAGAGATACGGGCGAAAATATTAATAGTTCGTTAGCGATGCTCGGATCTTCCCGGGTTTATCTGTGCGGCGGGAACAGGTTGCGTAAGGCCGGTCGCGTTCGATCTTCGCTTCGATGTCGCGTAATTCACCGTTCACGCTGATAGCGAGTAAACGGCGACCCTTATTTTTACGAAAGAATCTCCGTTAATACCCGAATTTATCGGAACCGTCCTTATCGGGACAGAAGCAGATAATGTTACATAATCCTGCCTAATCCTCGCTAGCGACAATAATTCCCAGTCGTTTCTCCAATGATATTAACCTTTTGCGGACGAAGATTCTTTGAAATGTACAAAACCTTCTCTAAATTATATATCAATTGCGTAATTGATGGAACAAAAGGAAACTACGTGCTGATTTACTGTTCGAGTAATTAGATCATTCTTTCGTGACTTGGTCTTCGAAATATGAGAATTTCGTCTCGCTGAAGTGTCGATATTCGTTCGCAAAGGGTTAATAATGTTAGTATTGATTACTGATATTAACAGTTGTATGGTTAACATTTAATTAATTGAGAAACATTCCTTTCTCTCTCTAAATCAGACCATTATCAGTCTAAACCACTCGATGATCCTCATTAGAACCTCACTAGAACTACCGAGCATTTAATTCAATGCGTGACAACAGACATTTTAAAATGACATAGAATATTTTCACTTTCTTTAAACATTCATCATAGTACTCAAGTGAAACTATTTTCGAAACCATTTTGAATATTCGATGCCTCCAAGGCACCGATAATTGCGAACAAGGACACCAAAACCAGTCATTTCGACTGTCGAAACTGGCAGACTTGTGACGAGAATATTAAACTGACTTTCAGAAATCTACGTATGATTTATTCTCTGAAGTATACATTAAACATTACTTTCCTATAATCCTTAACCCTTGCAGTAGACGCAGAGCAACAAAATTTGTTCTCTTTCCAACGAATAATCGCTAAAAACGTGTCACCCGAAGTTGTATAGTTTCTCGGACGATTTATGACAGGGATTGGGCCTGCGTGCGGCCCAGAGAGGTACTCGCGAGGGTGGCCATCTGGGCGACCGAGAATGGCGTCCCGAGGTCGCGTGGCCATCCGGCGTAATAGGATTCATTGTTTAAAAAAGGCACGGGAATGTTTGAAAAAGGCAGGCAACCAGACGTTGTCTCGCTTTAAAGAATAGGAACACTGTTCCTGTAGGATCTGGCCACGGAGTGGGGAAGGCGAG
The DNA here is from genome assembly GCF_051020985.1 of Nomia melanderi. Lineage (NCBI taxonomy): Eukaryota > Metazoa > Arthropoda > Insecta > Hymenoptera > Halictidae > Nomia > Nomia melanderi. The sequence goes on along the minus strand of NC_135000.1, from coordinate 29,406,740 downwards.
GGTGCCTTTTGGTGAAAGGACCGTGATGGACCACGCGCAGTTACCCCAGAACCTCCGTGCGATCGAGTGAAAAATAAAACTGGATTTAACATCAGAAGAGGGATAGATTTTTTAAATCCGCGATCAAAATGGAAATCGAATGCAACCTCGGTGCCGTCGTTTTTTGGAAACTCTCGCGTCTGATGTGGTACTGTTAACTTCGGCTGTGTCGAGAGGAAATGTGATTGTCGATGTGCCGGAGTTCAGTGGCACTGATATCGGTGAAGATGCGCAACAGTGGTGTGATACCGTGGACAATATTACGCGGAAACTTAACGCCGTGCAAAGGTTAAGCTAGGCCACCGACGCTTTAACCCTTTGCACTCGACAATATTTGTCATCAACACGTTCGCACCGGCGCTGTAATTTCCACTCGTTCCCATTTGGCGACTGAATTCTCGAAATTGATAGAAATATTGAAATGATGAGTAAGTAAATTAATTCTCAACTATATGGCAATGTTCTCTAATTACCAAACCACTTAACGAGCCACAACACTGTCTAATGTGTTGAAGATATTCATTGCTTTCTGACTAAATATTAACGATACTTTTCGCAACTGACACAATTGATTATCTTCTATGAATTAAAAGACAGAACTATTCTACTTCGATGTTCTGAATGAATTGAATGTTTCTTTAAATGCTCTGGTAATTAGCGAAGTTGCATAGCTAAGTGTCTTTATTAAAAACGAGATTTCTCGTTGCCAGTACATTATCATAACTTTTATCAATAATTAAATAAAATACAATAGTACAATTTGAATTTCTATTTAATAAAATAGACCCCCCTAAATTTTATTAAATTTATAATTTAAACACGTACAACATTATTTCTATTTAAATTATTTTATCGACACTATCATAACTTTTATCAATAATCAAATAAAATACAATAGTACAATTTAAATTTCTATTTAATAAAACAAACCCCCCTAAATTTTATTAAATCTGTGATTTAAACACGTACAAAATTATTTCTACTTAAATTATTTCATTGACATTATCGTAATATAATTCGAAAAATGAGAGGTTTCGTAAAGGAAATATATTAATCGCGGCAGCCGGAAAGAGGAAGAGGAGCATCGAGCACACGCGGCCCCGATTCATCGCGAGCGGTGCACGTGTGCATTGTGATGCTCGCGTGTGCATTCGCGGCGTCTTTCGATAGAATGCACCGCGGGAGAGGCTGCAGAACGCGGGGAAGCGACGGATTGGTCGGCCAGGGGAGGCTCGTCCGTATTTACGCTCGCGATGCGTCATTATCGAGCGCCGGCATACACATATTCCACGCTGCGTCCGCGAAGGTCTCGGTTTTTCCTCCGGGGGCGGCGAACAAACGACGTCGACGTTGCATAACCCGTCGCTCACGTGAATTGCTCACCCTATTCTCCGCTGTACGGCCGCCCCCGCGATTGCTATACAGTCTACTTCGAAAGAAAGTCATTGGGAAGAAATAAAGACCGGTATAAACACGGTCTGATCATTGTTCGCGAGTAATTAACCGCTTGTAGTATTATTCGCTTTATTTGTTCAGCTCGTGTGACATGTTTCTATTAGTTTAGAAGAAACGCGAACGAATTGTCCACTCTTTAACCTCTTGGCGTACAATGACGAGTGAGACTCGTGACGAAGATGTCTAGATTAATTTAACAACAATGTTATTCATTAGCCACGGATCAAAGGAACAACTATTTTGCTATTATCGTAAATAGTACGCCAAGGGGTTAAATACAAATTTACTTTCAAGATAATATATTGATGATAGCAAAATAGTTTTCTGATCTATGCGCATTGAACGACATTGTTTATTAAACTAATCCCGAAGTGTTCATCGCGAGTCTCACTCATCGTATAGCAAGGAGTTAACTCTGCGGTCGAATGCCGCCGTAATGGCGCCATAATTTACGAGATTCAGTTTAACCTTTTGCAGGCGAATGTCGACATTTCGAGAGATCGAATCTCCATACTTGGAATACTAAGTCGCAAACGAATGATTTAATTGCTCGAACAACTAGAGGTGAGTACATAGTTTCCACATCTATCATTTAATCGATCAAGATAGAGTTTAGCTTCATCTGCGAAAGGTTTCGTATGTTAAAAAATCTCCGCTCGCAAACGGTTGATACTTTCGTCACGAGTCCGAGACGATATTGCAGGTTAAGGGGTTAATGAAGTCGTCGCCGGGTCGTTTCCGTGTTTCGAATTCCACGGGCGTACGTGGACAGGCGAGGCGGCATTATTTTTAGTCGGTTTAAAAAAGATTTGCAATCCACGGTGTCCCGTCGAATGGAACCGGTTTCGTTCCGTTCACCAGCGCGATGAATCGGCGCGCAATGCGCAGCTGTATTTCGCGTGCCGCTTGGCACCGGGCACGTCGATCCCGTGACGTTTCACGCGATGCATTATGCACCACCTGGCGACCACGCCTGCACCCCCCGCGCATCCCTTCGTCGTCCTCGAATGCGAAATCATTGCGAAATCGACGTCATTCGCAAATTTTGCCCGACCTTTCCGCGGCGGAGCTTGCGTTACACCTTGGCCAAAAGGTGTTGTCTCGATTTTCGATGTGGTTTACATCGCTAGATCGCCCCATAAGCTTGTACCATTTATTTTTACACCGTGTAAAATGATATTTGATTAACCCTTTGCTCTCGAGAGGCGACTCTCGGTGCAAAACTTCAATATTTACCATTGAACTGTGTTTAACGTTCCAATTCACGAAACATTTATACTTCCGACCTCTGATTTATCAATTTCTGTATTTATGTCTGACCTCTGGTTGTGTCTGGTTTTTTTTCAATTATTTATACTGAAAAATCTTCCGAGCGCAAAGGGTTAATTCTTTAGGGATGAAGATTCTCTGAAATATACAAAACCTTCAGCAGATGAAGGTAAATTATATAAGTTGCTTAAATACAAGAATGAAGCTACACGTCGATTTCTTGCTTTAGTGACTGAATCATTCGTTTGTCACTCAATGTTCCAAATATGAACATGTGGCTCATACAATGAGTTTAGTATAACATTCTTGCAGCTTCACGACGTGTCGGATACCTTCTACCGACTAAACTGACGCATGAAGATTTAATCACTCGACTCGTATCGCTCCTTAATTACAAAACGTAGCGCAAAAATTATCAACACCGCGGAAACCTATGGGACGTCTTAGTATAATACGATAGAACCTCCTATAACTCGGTTAAAACATCGTTGAAAAATAACCATGTGCGAACGTGAGATTTTCCATAAGAAACTGATACAGAAGATCAACTTTGCTCTATGAATTATTTCTCGATTACGAGCAATACAATTACGTTGCTATTAATCGTTTACTGAAAGAAGAGGAATAACATTTGAAGAATATTCTATGTCTACGTTCGCTCTGAAGCATAATAGTCAACGACAGTAGAATAATATTCAGTTCGAACTGAAAGGAATCGTTTTATTTTCCTTAGTACATTTCTATGTGCGGAAAATATAATAATTTTAGAGTAGTTTCTTTAAGACTCATTAAAATATTTAATATTAAAACTAGTGCAATATTGGAGCCTACAGAGTTCAAAGGGTTAAATGCTCGGTAGTTTTAGTGTTAAGCCGTATTAAAAATCTTCGCCTCGTGTCTGAATTGTAAGGCAAGAGGTTAACAGTTGATAATTTTCCTCAAGAAACAGAGACGTTCCACGATCATTTTTCATTGAATCGTTTCTCCCGAGGAATTCTGTGGCAGGTAGACTCGAAGGTCATCGATGATGGTATCTGGCCGTCGATACGCGATAAGGCGAACTCGAACTTTAATCGGTGAACGTCGATCCCGGTCCCAGGTAAAATTCCTTCGTCTAATCCCACGGAAGTCGGGGATTTCGTTTTATCAGTCGAGATAGGCAGATTCGATTCTGATTTGAGGAACGAGAGAGGACGGTCGGAGGTGTGCGTTCGCGGCCACTCGGTGAGTTAGTAATCCGGCCAAAAATAAAAGGGCGCGCGGTGACCGGTGACAAATCGCGCAACACGTTCGTGCGCTTCTCGCGAACCTGTGATTTTAAGCAGAATTTAACACTAGAACTACCGAGCATTTAATACGCTAGATTATTTTCGGTTTCTTTGGATATTCATCGTAGTACTCTAGTGAAACTATTTTCAAAATCATTTCGAATATTCAATGCTTTTAAGACATCGATAATTGCGAGACAAATCGAAACCAGTCATTTTGACTGGTAGTTCTAGTTGACACGTTAAACGCCACACCAGTCATTGATAACTGAATTGCTTGGAAACAATCGTAACATGCAAGATAACGGTCCAATGAAAATGCTTAATAACGCGACTAAGCTGATAGTGTAATGCAGGGATAGTAACGCTGAATAATTAATCATTACCTGCTTTCTCTTGTTACAACGGAGTAACTCTATAATAAAATAGTCAAGATTCTCGTGGCGATTAACGTGTTAACAAACATAAATGCCATTGAGTTGTGTTAGCATTGTGTTCTTGTTAGCAATCTGTATGGTTCATACTAAATCTAGATACGAAAAGAGCATGAAATATTTTCTGTTACCACATTATTAACCAGTTAACTGTGGAATTTAGTTGGAAAAACCTCTCGTTCTCGCAATAAAATAATGCAGGACGAATGCACGTAGAGTATATTTCAACGAAAGATCAAAACGAAACAAAGAAGAATTACATGTTTGTGACAAAATGAAAAATTCATCGCTGAAAGAATTAGTATCATATCAAGCCTTACGATGACGTGTATCCTCGTCAAACGCAGTCAACTGGTTAACGGCAAATAGTTCTAACAAATGCACCTACTAAATTAAATCGTAAGGCAAGGGGTTAATCCTGCGCAAACCGCAGTTGCTACAAACGTACCGCGATGAATGAACTTGACCGGTGCAATGAATACATCGCAGATGTTTACGCGAGTGTCAATTGAGTCGGAAGCGAATGCGGTTAAGTAGATTTTTCAATACTTTCTAATTTTTCTAAACTTTATTTATTCTATTAAAGTTTATATTTTTTCTATTATTTATTTATTCTATTATTTATTCTATTAATATTCTTTCTAATAATTACAGGATCTATTCTAATTCTAAATCATTAACCCCCGCAAAAGTATCTCCACAGTTTCAACGACTGTAAAGTAAAAACTCATTGCTTTCCCCTTCTTCAATACACTTAACCAGTTTCACCGACAACAATGATTCGTATCGTAAAAGATTCCATCATTGAATAACACCAACTCACCTTTGGACTTCTGCTGGTGCGAGTAAAATTTAAAGATGCTCGTTTTCCGGCCCGATTGGGTGCGCTCTAGTTCCTGAAACCTAGGAGATTCGTCGAACATCTCATCCTCCTCTTTCTCATCATTCTCTTCCTCTTCCTCTTCTTCCTCCTCTTCCTCTTCCTCTTCCTCCTCTTCCTCCTCCTCCTCCTCCTGTTTCTTCTTCAACTCATCCTCCATGATCGACGGTCAATTTGCCTTCGAACTACCTATCCACTGTCCTCCCGGCGGTGGACAAGGGGTTCCCCGTGGGTCGCTCCAGTTGCTATCCTGCGCAGGCGAACAGAAACGAATGAACATAGAGTGACTTGAGTATTTAATTTACACCGTCCCTCTGTTTACGCGGCACTTCCTTCAGGCGAGTCTCTGTTCCACGCAAATTGTAACGCTATTAAAATCAATTATTTGCACGCGATATCGATGTACGATCCAAATAAACTATACTTTTCATTCCTTCGTTAACAAGTTGTCTGTCACGGTCATTGATGCTTGCGAATCACAATGTCGCAGCACGATCAACGACAAAAGTGATCAACATCCCGAGTATATAGATTTGCAACGTAAGAATCACGATATGAAATAGTTAACACTAGAACTACGTGCATTTATCGGTAATGATATGCAAAGTCTCTAAAGATCGTGACAATACATTGTTTCCCGATTTCAGACATTTCCTACGGTGTTAAACTATTTACTTCAAAAATCGGATACACTTTGGAGGTACCAGTAATTGCAGAATAAGGAAACTAAAACCGGCAGCTTTGACCGGTACGTTAATTATCGTGTTAACGCGTTCGCTACCAGCGTATTGTCTTCGATCCAATGAATCTAAACGAGACATTAGAAAAATGAAACTGAAACGAGTCACTGTACTACTAATCTCGCAGATTGTAATGTCTAATAACAATATCTATAAACCTAATTTCGTTTTCATTGTTTAACCCTTTGTCCGAAGTACTCTTGGTTCCTCACTTTGAGGTTCACATCGACGTTGGTTCATTCAATTTCAGCTTAATACGACGCTCTATTTATTCAAGAATATTTGGGAGTCGTTGAAATGTTACCTTTAAATGGTACAATTGTGACTACAAATAAATATAGAAAAATTGTTAAAACAGGTAGAGGTTGCAATAAAATAGAATAGTCAGACTCGACATAGGAAGGGTTAAATATTAACTCTTTCCACTCGGAAGATTCTCACTAGAAATATCCAACAATTTCCAACGAGACAAAGACGATATTCTTTGAAACTAACTCGAGCAGAAATCACAAGTACCGAGGAGCTACAAGCTTATTCGAGTGCAAAGCGTTAATTGCAAAGCGTCTGATTTTGTTTCCAAGTTAATTAACGTTTAACTGGGAATATTGTAACACTTTCTGATTAAGTAAAGACGATATTCTTCATAGGACTGCATAAATATATACAACCGTCACGAACATATAACGCTGATAACGAACATGTTAATCGTTTATCCCTGTCACGAAGGACCAAGATTCTCATTAGCAGCGAACGTGTCAAGCTAACCGAGAGAAATATGTATTAAAACTTACACAGCTCGCCTCCCTCGTTTCGTTTCCTTTCGTACCGACGGGCTCTGTTCGCGCGATTCTCATTCGCTCGAGGGGAATCCACGTGGAACGAGTGCTCCGCGTAAACGGAGGGACGGGCGCAAGGTGGATCGCGCGGCGGGCTCGCTGATTAGCGCACCGGCAAGGTGTGCCGGACACATTCGGCCGAGAGGACGCGCGAGACTCGTCGCCGATGCCTTTCGTCTCCTGTGCCTCCGCTCGCGGAGGCTTTCCCTTCGCCCCGCGCCGCGGCCGACCCCGTCCGGCTCCGCGCGTTACGTGCCGCACTGGTTCACGTTCGGCGGTCTCCTCATAGTCACGGCCAGCGGCGACACTCTAAAATTAAACCGTCCGACGGCTTCGATCCCGCGGCCACCCCTAATACCGCGTACCTTTAGGACGAACGTCATCGGGACATTAAACGCTGGACAATGCTAGGGGGAGGGTAACCGCGGGGCGGAGGTTGGAACCAGCGATGAGAACGGAGTGCTTCGGGTGTTCTACCGTTTGGTTGCCTTGGTTTGTGGGGGCGATGCGCTGGAGGACTTGGTTAGGGGTGGGGGTGTTTTGTGGATTGCTGGTAGTTGCGGTTGGTTTGGTTGTTGCTGGTTTTGGTGTTGGTAATTTTAATGGTGGTTTGGTAGTTGTGATTTGGGAAGTGTAGTATCGGTGATTTGGTAGTTGTGATATTGGTAATTTGGTGACTGTAATATTGGTAATTTGGTAATTGTAATATTGGCAATTTGGTAACTGTAATATTGATAATTTGGTAATTGCAATATTAGTAATTGCGATATTGGTAATTGCGATATTGGTAATTGCGATATTGGTAATTGCAATATTGGTAATTGCGATATTGGTAATTGCAATATTGGTAATTGCAATATTGGTAACTGCAATATTGATAATTGCAATATTTGGTAATTGCAATATTGGTCATTGCAATATTTGGTAATTGCAATATGGATAATTGCAATATGGATAATTGCAATATTGATAATTGCAATATGGATAATTGCAATATTGATAATTGCAATATTGGTAATTGCAATATTAGTAATTTGGTAATTGTAATATTCGTAACTGTAATATAGGTAATTTAATTAATCCAAGGATATTCTTAAAAATATCAGTTAGACCACTGTTCAACTTTGTCTTCAGTTGTAACTACTGCATTCACATATAGCTAAATAAATTTATAATAAATGAAGCATCTATCAATAGAGAAGGGGAAAGGAGTATTCCAGTGTTTAAAAAGAAACCACATGACCCCTTCCTCCATCTTCCTAATCCCATCTTGCATCCATTCGCCGACTCTATAAACTTCACCTCACGAAACTTAGTTATCGTTCGTGCTTTCAACCCTCGCTCGGTTCACAATGTAATATCCACGATTCGATTGGGAAGACAACAATCTACGTCAACATATTAAGCCCACTCTTACTCGGAATATTGTTGCTATCATTATGTCATGTTTATTACGAAATAATTGGACGTAAACAGTACGAGTCGTTACGGTATTGCGTAAGGGCGTGATGCAGCCAGAGGCTGTTTTAAAACCTGACCTAATACCGAATATTGATAAGAGACAAAATAGCACTTCGTCCTCGCTTGAATAGAAACTGATTACTTTCTAAATCTCGGACCCTTGGATTTATCAACGTTGACACCAAAAATCGACGCCATTAAACAAGGGGTTAACTTGCCGAATCTCGCGGATCCACCGTTTTATATGATGCAATAAAGCTCTTATCATTTTTATCGTTGACGAGACAACCGGCCCATATAACTAAGCACGCAATAATCCGTAAACATGTATGTAATAAGAATGAAATCCGCGAGTAGCGGAAATCTTAGATAATATCCGAGACCGAGCCGCGTTCAACTAACGTAGCTAAATTATAAACTTCACAATTAAATTTCAACCCTTTTAGGGAAAGGATATTTTGAGAGTATAAGAAAAAGAGAGATATAGGTCACGATCGCATCGAAAGGTGAAAAGCCGATATATCGGCCGTAATGTGTTAGAGTTAACGTCGCCGTTAATTTACATTAATAATTGTGGTATAAAGTCGGAGAATTCCTTTCATCGTTGGCCTCGAACGGCCGCCCCAATTTTCGAACCGAGAAACCTGGTCACCCCAGTTTCACCCGGCCAGTGGAAATAGGTTAACGGGGGGCAGCGGGTCAATTCGAAAATCCATTCGAAAAGGCGAGTAAGAAGGCCTGTTTTTCTCGTCTCGCGTTGAGAAGAGTTGAAACGCTGCAACGTGCTCGAACGAGTTAGTTAACAGTCGATCGTTAGACAAAGTTCTTTGAGCATTGTATTTGCATTTGAACACTTCAGGCTCCCCTGTGACGTTAAGGACGCATCAATTACGATATCGACGAATGCAAATTGAGTGTAACTTTGACCGTCTCGGCTCGGTTGCCGGGAAAACCTAGTTGCTGAACTGGACTGATAATTATCGGTTGTAATCGATAGTGTTCGCAAGGGAAACCGATAGAACTCAGTTTGCAGTACTAATTAGTTAAATGCATTTGACGAGAATACTTGTCACTTTAAAACTCGAAATAATATCGATGTTTTTGACAATTTATTTTGATTCTGAAATTGTTGTTAGTCTCTTTAACACTTACCACTCCAGATGGTCTTGTAATCTATCAGCAACTGCAACTAATTTTTATAGTATCTCTAGCGAAAATGAGAAATGCTATAATTTCTTAGATCTTTTATTATCCTTCTTAGTGGAAAATTTGGACGTGTGAGAAGTCTAATAATTGTAGGGTAGTTTCTTTAAGATTCTTTAAAATATCTAATATTAGAATTGCTACAATATTAGAGCCTACAAAGTTCAAAGGGTTAATACATATTGATTCATAGTATATAGTTTAATATACTAGATTTATATGTATATTAACCAAATCACAATTCATCTATATTTTAGAATGCACACTTTAAAATCGATTTGTTGAATGACCGAGTTGAACGATTGAGAAAAGAAATTTCTTTCCAATAATTGTGAAAGAAATTTGAAAGAGATTCTAATGATACGAACGAAATTCGATGACACGATTTCTAATTGAATTACTTTGATTCTGTATTCAAGACCATGACCGAGTCGTTCAAAGTTTCGAACTCTAGATATAATTAATGGCGGGTTCGTAATTGGTGTTCGGTTCAATGGTAATTGAATTATCGCGATAAACCGAGTTAAAATATCGCCGCGACGACGGATGACGTAAAGTGCTTGCCGCGCGAATCAGTTGAGTGCACCAGACGTGCTGATAAATCGCCGTCGAGACTCCGATTACCGGACTGCGAATTTTATGCGTTTACAGCGTGCCCCATTGTCTGAAACCTCGATACTGTGCGGAGTTTTCTTGAGTTTAATCGGGATCAGACAACTGACTATGTAAATCGACCCATAAAATTCCATATCCGCATGCATACTTAATTAAACCCTCACGAAGACTTAGAGTTTACAAACTTTATAACATAATTTATATTTACCTTAATTGACAAAATAAAAACCGGTCAATTTATTCAATGTTTCTCCATACGGTGACGAATAATATTAAACAATTCATGAACTGATGTTAATATAAGTACAAGTGTAAATATTTTATATCCCTGTAACTCTAAAGTTACCGAGTACATTATAATAAAATTATAGAACAAATTAATATATTAAAATATATTCAACATTTCAAACTTAGCGATAATTTACAGATTAATTAAGCAACGAAGCTATTTTATTTAAATATTACACAGAAATACAAAGTTTAATTTAAAATACTGAATATTCAACGTCATAGTTTCCTGTATCAAAGCAAGTAGTAATTAAGAGTCACCTCTCCAGTGCAAAGGGTTTTCTATTCAAAAGTTATTTCTTCATTTAGTGTCACATAAATTTTTATACAGACAAGACAAAAAATTCCAGCTATACGGAAAAGAGAAAGAAGTCGCAAAAAAGATAGTCCACAGGGTGCTTCCACAGTGAAGTTTTACAAAGTAAACAATTGTATTTTTTGATGACACTGTTAAATGGGTACAACGTCGTGAGTACCGGACATAATGTGGTCTGTAAATAGTCCGCATAATGCGCTGGTTTTTTCCCGGGAAGCATCAGACTACCCGTTAGAGAAGTGCTCCGTTCGGGCTTATATACTAACCGAGGCGTTTGCGAGCACTAGCGAGAAACGTGGTGCATCGCGACGTAGCCACCTAGCGGTGACGTAGGAACTGAGCTGGTTCCACTCCGTGCCACGAGCGCTGTCGAGCTTCATTTGGCGCGCAAATATAAAATGACATTTTACCTTTTAGTGTTCTCGTTTCGTCCAATAATTATACCGTATCAAAGGAACCGCACTTTTTCTCAATGAATCATTAATAATATTCACCGTGTATCGTACTTTAACCTACCAATAGAAGAACATGAACCTAACAATTTTCGAGATTAACAATTTCTCTATTCCATCTGTCACGAATTTTATTTAATGTGCATGAAATTCAAGAATTGTTGAATTCTTATTGATTCAATCAACAATTAAAAGGAACTCTCCACGTGATATGAAGGGAAACTGATCTCCATGACATTCGCCGAGAGATTTCAAGGCGCGACCGATTTAAATAACCAGCAATTGGAACAGCCGAGGCTGGTCACCGTATCGTTCATCGCGACATATATCCAGTAACCTATTAACTGTACAAATGGCACTAATGCGTCGGTGGTAATTGAGTTTTCCGCGAGACCGACGGAAATTAATGGCAAACAACGTAGGGAAGTGTGTCGAGGGAAGGAAAATACGACTGCAGTGGAACTGTTACGTGCAAAACGAGTGCACACTGGTGTCCCACTTTATTTTGATAATCGACACTGGGTCCAATGGAATTTCATGTATTATCCGATTGCGAGACTCGCGCGTGTATTATTCCTATGGGGGAATGTCAATGAAAACGTTGACAGGACGACGGTACGACGATGCGAAGTCGCGGGGCACTTTCGTTACGTTCGAATACAACGTGCCTTGCCCACGTGCTATGGAATTCCGATATGGCTGTGTCACCTTTCAATTCGTAACGGTAAATGGGAAACCGAAACCGTCATCACCGGATGGTTATTACGAGTTTTTATTGGGACGATCGTGACAATGTTAGAGGGGGCAGAATCTTTTAAGTCACCGCAATTGAAAACAAACGGTAAATACTTACGAAAACGTTGCGACAGACGGCCGGCAAATGAACACTTTACGCCCCGATGCGGACGCGAACGCGAGATCCAGCGATGTGCACGGGCATTAGCACTGTTTTCAAGCATGCACCTTTTTAAGTGGTGCACGGGGAAAAACTCATAGATCACGATATCCACGGCACACACACCGAGGCACTGCACGTCCCATGCTTCGAAATGCACTAAACCATGGCTTGTGTCGTCTGCTGGAGAATTCGGAACACTAGCGGCCATATGTCGAAGCTAGCGCCTTACCTCGTTGCCAAATTGCGAATTTTATATACGTGTTTATAGCGTATGTGAATCCCTAAGGGAACATTGAAATAAGAATATTGCTAGCTGTCATTGCAAATTGTCAAGTATATTTTAATTGAAAATAGGTTTAATATTCGAAGGGATTTGTATTTAGAAGTTTTTATAAATTTTTGAAAATGTTGAATTTACATAAACGTCCGTGGTCTATTCGTTGTGTTTTAAATTAGAAATTTTATTATTTTACGCAGGAAGTAGTTGGTTAAGAGACTGATATACTATGAAAAAAAGAAAAATAATCAGTTGTACATCGCGCTTAAATCTAGCACTTTTGCAAGATGTATTTCTTATCTGAGACTCTGATTCCGCGCTGAACATGTACATTTAAAATCAATTAATTTTTGCTTTTAATATTTAAAGGGCTATAAGTACAGTATCGTTTATGCCATAAACCTAAATATTAATTAATTTCAATTTTGACCACGGATGTAATTCTATTACGCCGTGCATTCTATCTCGTGCGGGTAGCTACAATCAGGGGTATCGTGAAGAACGGCAATAACCTCTGTGTTTAACGAATATCTTTATTCGATATTAAACTTGAAGTAATACTTTGTGTATTGTATTTAAATTAAAAATGACTGTTAATCTACATTCAACGCAAAAACCGGAGAATGAAGTCGACCTAGTCGAAGAGATGTTAAAAAAGACCGGCTGTATGGAATTACATTATCAAGTTCAAGTATAAATCTTACATATTTCCTTACAAGTTGAATACCTGTAATGTAATCATTGAATATATTTTCAGGAATGTATAGCGGAAACTCAAGATTGGAGAAAGTGTCAGGGAATATTGAAAGAGTTCAAACAGTGCATGGACACTTATCAGAAAACACATCAAAACTAATGTTCCTAATTTTCAAACAATGTTATCTGTGATAAAGTATATAAAACGTGTGTTCAAAGTTGTGAAATATTCGGATAGTGGTTACTATAAAATGGTAATCATTGTGAGATCAGATCTATCTATGGGCACAGGAAAAACTGCTGCACAGTGTGCACATGCTGCTGTGGAATGTTATCGTCAAGCAGTAGATAATTCAAAATATCAAGAATTGTATGAACCTTGGTTATTACAAGGTCAACCAAAAATTGTTGTAACAATACGTAACGAACAAAAATTACTGACATTAGCAGAAGATGCCCGTAAGGTCGGCCTCATTACTGCTGTAATAAAAGATGCAGGTAAAACTGTATTAAAGCCTGGTACAATTTCAGTACTTGGAATAGGACCAGGCCCTAAAGAGGTTGTAGATAATCTTACTGGTAATTTAAAGCTACTATGACTCAATGTTTGAAAGACGTATCAAGTTACACTTGTTCAATATGTATAAAAAATTATTTAGTTGACAACAATAAATAAATTCATTAAAATAAACTTCTCTTATTTTGCTTCTTTACTGTATTAATATACTAAAATTGCATGTATTTATGTTAGGTGTCATGTAACTGGTAGTACAATTGGATAAGAACTGATTCTATGTTAAAAAATAAGTTTGAAATAGTTTATTAGTTAGAACATTGGGAGGACATAACTCAGAACTCCACTGTATAGAATAAAGATATAAAGCTATAATTGAGAGTTTAAAATAAATGAATAAAAGACATTTGTTGCATAATATTATGTATTCCAAATTTTTTGAAATCGAGTTTTTGGAACCTATACATCATCATTGTACAGTATATATCCTATGAGCAAGATGTAATTGAAAATTAACATTCAGGTTATTGGAGAATACTCTGTTAAAATTGTATTAGATTAAAATTACTTATACCAATGAGAGATGAACTTCAGGTTTTCAATTCTAATCTACACTTTATAAGTCTTTAAAATTTCCATCAAAATTTGTATAGTTTCTATAAACATTAAACATTATTATATTCACTATAAAAAAAAGGATTTTTATACAGTCATGATTCCTTTAGAACTATTTTTTTCAATTTGGTTTCACACAAACAAAGAAAGTGTTAAACTTACTAATTAAATTCATTGAACCTTGTTTCCTGATCAATCATATTTCCTACTTCTACAGAGTACTAATACATTAAAAACATTGCACCAATATTTCAATACGTACATATGCAGTTTATAAAGGTTCTAAGAAAGTATATGCTTCATTATTCTAGTACTTAATTTATTACAAAATTGAGCAAAAATGTCATAGGAAACTTCTGTGCAAGCACAAAATATTAAAACATTTTAATTCCTATATAATGATTTAGTTAGTTTTATACTTTAAATATTAGAACATATAAATACACAAATATAAAATGAAACAGTAGAAAGTGTTACAAGAACAACGAAATTTCAATGTAATAACATTGGTTATTAAAAAATATATAGAAGGTATATTTATAATTATTCAATTAGATATGAGTTTCATTGTAGTAATACTGAAAACCAAGAGAGCATAAAAAATATTGTTCTCCAAGGTAATTTATATTGTATGCTAATATACACTTTCATTTCCAAACATTGCAGTTTTGTATGAAATAAACATGAAGGAGGTCATAGTGATTTTATTTTCAGTTTTCATACTTTTTCAAGCACGTATTGAGATAGTTTTCATACTCTGCAAACTGTCATGTAGTTACAAAATGTTGATTTGTTAGTGTCATAAAAAATGTGTAGTATAGTACAAGATTAGAAAGATTTTTAGATAAAGTTGTATAAGTAGTCCATTAAGT
This sequence comes from Nomia melanderi, assembly GCF_051020985.1. Taxonomy (NCBI): domain Eukaryota; kingdom Metazoa; phylum Arthropoda; class Insecta; order Hymenoptera; family Halictidae; genus Nomia; species Nomia melanderi. Next base: position 29,391,612 of record NC_135000.1, on the reverse strand, counting down.
ATTCTAAATTTAATCAATAGTGCTGGAAAATAGTTGAACGTTAAATCAGAATTATTAATGTTAGTTGCATAGAATTTAAGAGTATGACATGAGTAAAGTTATTACATTCTATTGCAATAACAAGATAAGTAAAAAGAAGCAGTAGAAGACTACGTGTATATGATCACCCCTATCTAGAATATATTAATGTAATGTTAAATATGTGACAGCTAAATATTATTCTTTTGTACATTGGCGTAAAAGTTATAAATATACATTCATTATACATTATCACTGTATATTACATGAACATCATACATTAACATTATCACTTTGTATCTACAAATGCTAGAACTTAATCGTACGTTCATTTCCCTGCTAAATGAACAATCAATTACTCAAAAGTACTCATATCATACTCACCCATTTTCTTTTTCTTTTGTCAATTACTGACTCCCTATCACATATGTAAATTTGATTATTAATATATCTCTAATTAAAGAGTGTGCAGATTATATCAGTCTCAAGTAGCATGTAGCAGAGTATTTTTAACTCTATGAATTTACCATTTGGCAAACATAGCAAACATCAAACCATACAAGTTTGACTAAACATCTGTGTGTTCCTTTGCCCTTTATGGCCTGATATTAAGTAATTATTTTACTAAGTTCTGGTGGTTCTACATAATTGTTTAACACATGCGGCGCTTCATTGAATTCGTCAAGTTCATCACCATTGTCTGCTCCTTGTGCAAGTAAAAAATATTGTTCGCTCCGTGTTGGCCAAAGTAAATGAGCCATCACACAATATGCAAAACAATCAGCAGAGTATGTAATACCTATGAATATATTACAAATGAGAAAATAATGTTTCACTCTCTTAATTATATTATTTACTTACCTAGTAACAATTTAAACCTCCACAATGCGCTTACTTGAAGAGCTATAAGAGCTATAATAGGTAAGTAAATAAACCAAACTAAAGAAGATGCACCAAAATGGAGTAAAAAGTTCAACTTCTGAGTATTATGTTCATATGTCATAGTATTACGAAGTTCACATAGAAACCATATCATTATTGCACTTCTAAATAGAAGTATAAACCAGCCCGGCCATGTCTGGTATTCATCAATGTCTTCAATAATGTCAACTTCCGTCTGCAAAAATGATGTACTTTAATATTTCCTATACATTGAATAAAGATTCACTTTGCTTCAAATAAAGGCATACCATATTCCATACATATAGCAGAATATGGACTACTCCATAACAAAGCCAAATAGCAAACACTAATGGTTTCCATGTTAATTCCATTCTTGTTACTGCCCATCCTTTGGCAAGTAGAAGAAGCAATAACATAAATGATGTCTAAACCACAAGACACGGGCATTATTATGTCATTGAAATATGTTCCATATTAAAACAAACATATAAATTCTATATTTACCCGAGACAGAATATCAAAAATATCTCCAGCAACTTCTAACTGTTCATAGCCAACTCCATCGAGAGCAAATTTTAGCACATGTATCAAAATCAAACATACTGCTATAAATTCTAACAGAAGACTGGCAGTGAACAATCTTGTCACAGGGTGCTTTTGTAACCTTACTGCATACAATTGTAGTGGTACAAGTATAATATAGCACATAAAGAATAACGAGTACAATTCTATAGTGTTCTGTCTATCGTACGAGAATTGATAAGTCAAACTGTTTAGGCCACTAGTATTTGGATTACCGTTTACCAGCCAAATATCGTATTCTAACACATCGTGTTTGTCGTAATATTCCCATTGGCAAGTGGTTGTATTTCTATAACAAGCCACCAGGCTCATATACCAAAAACTTGGCTGCCAGAAATCTTGTATGACATATGTGAATTGGTGGCCCTTCACAATGTTCCATATGGAATCTTCATCCGGGCATAGTTTACCCTTCGAGCAAGGTACTCTCCTTATCAAAGATAAAAGGAACAAACGTTAATTCCTCGGTACAATTTTAACAGCACACACAATGCACCAACGGTACGTACCTCAAGAAATCTTGACCTTCCTCGTTACAGTGCACATCGTAAGAGCTTTGATTCAGAGTATTAAACATAAGAGTACAGGCGGTACTCTTGTCTTCTAACGTTCGGTTACCATAATACTCTATAAAGTGGCCGCGGTCTAACACTGCCAATGTGATCGGCACAGAGAAATTGGTCTTCGACGTTACGTTACCGAAAATGTACCCGTACGAGTCTTTCTGCCGGTGGCGATCGGTCTTTTGGAAACCGAATTTAATGAGAAAACGGAAAAACTCTCTCGTATTGAAGGTGCCCGATATGTGTGTGGTTTCCGCATAGTTGATCCAAGACACGATACACGACACGAGGCAGACCAACAAAATCTTCCCGAGTATCGTCATGGTTAAGCGTGGCACGATGCACGGTGTCGTCTCCACAATTCGATGTCAAGAAGCGTCGGCGATTGTGGGATTTTTCAACATTTTCCTCCGATCGTGCACAGCTGTTGACAGATCCCCGCTGTATCACTTCACAGGAGGCATTGCGACCGCGTGCGTCAAGGGACAATGCTTTTCGGAAGTGTTATTATGAAGCATCCACGAACAAGGACACATTACACACACAACCCGAGACGTTCCAAAATAATACCACGCGTTTCATCCGCGAAACGTTAATGACCCATACCTCTGATTTCAACTCGGTTTTCCTATTGATTTTCCCCACCCAAAGTGACAGACCGGCTGCTGCGAAACGTTTTGTCACTGCTATTGCTGCACTCTTAGAAACTTTCGCGCGCCCGTCCAGCTAAATATGTACAGTCCACAATTAAACGCGTGTTCGTAGTGTTTCTCATCTTGTCCTGTCGACCAGTATAAACGTCCATCGGTCATTTGCATTTATCCGAATTCTGCGATAATTTTTCGCTATTTATTTATCTTTTTCAACATTCATCGATCCAATTCTACTATAATGTTTACAGTAGTGTAAATTGGATAATATAATTGTATATTACAGAATAAATTATCTCAGTTTTTCTTTACGCGAATATTTCTAATTGAAAAATTCGCCGGTTAACTACTCGATAATACCTTTAAACGAACTCGCGCCAAACGGAACAATCTCGCGTTGTTTTATAAACGAGAGGACTGTCAGTTGCGATACCGATGAAACGTAAGCTTGGTTAGTGTTCACGCGTCTCACTGTCAACTGGTTGTATTCGTATGTGTTACAAGTAAATACGAGTGTACAGGAAATTATTAAAAACCAGGCTTAATGCAAGAACTTGGTATAATTTTAATGGACATAACCTCAATGTTAACTATTAAAATGTCCATGTACTAATATCGCATTAATTTAACAAGAGTCGAAACGACGAAATGATGTAACAACTTTCTATTTCTCATTTACGGTTTTCCCTGTGACGTACGATGCCTGTGACACCGATGTTACAGGATAATTAAAATTAGAAATACCACTGTCTTCAAATCAATGAATTAATAATTGTATTAAAAAAATCTAAACATATTTATTAATTATATATATATCATTTAATTTATATGTAGAGATGACATCATCTGTCCACGTGTGAACTACAATAAAAATAATTAATACCCATTCTACTTATTAAATTAAGGTCCCCTTTTCAAAGGAGTTCGTAATCCTGAAACAATATGGAAATGGCGTCTTATCTCGTACACGGAAATTTTGCCACTATCTACTCTCGTTAATCGAGACAGCGAATCTTCATAAAGTTTCCTAATTACCAACTCCTAATTACTCCAATTACTGACGCGTCCCGCGATCGTACCTGATTTTTCTCTACGGCTTCGTTTCCAAATCATTCTCTTCGTTGATGTCGTCATTTTTACCTGTTTCGAATCAAACACGCAAATTGCAAAGAAAGCGACAAACAACGTCATACGAGCAAGCTACATACACATATGCACGACACTCATTACGATAACAATCATTTATTTTACGACAGGAAATTAACATTTTCATTCTGTTTAATCTCCCCATTCATACCCATAAAATAAAGAATAAATCTTCACGGAAAATATCAAAATAACTCGTCATATTTTTCCATTCGTACTGATTAATTTTTTATTCGATAATTCGTTTGTCAACAAATTCTTTATTCTTCACCCATGACAATTGGCTTAATAATACAAACTAGATCGTGGTTTTAGAGGTTACAGAGTAAATCGTTCGAAATTATTTTTATTCATCCTGGATCGTGCACGTTGGGTGTTCCTGATCAAAAAATCGTTAACAGGTTAAGGGCATTATTCGACGGACAGATCGAAATGTTTTTTTCCTGCGCGATACATCGGACTATCGGAGATCGAAACACGTGCGAAATATTATTGCAGCGCATCGATTTGTTATGTCAGAGCATAACAATGCTGATTTACTATGCCCGAGCAACGACGCCAAAGCAACATGTCTACCACACCGGATGAGAACATCGATCTCGTGCGATTCGTTCACTGATTTCGATTACTTCGAACATTTGCCCTAATACAACCATTATCCGAAATATGTATTTACCCCATTCGCTGTAACGATTCCGTACGAATTCTCCACATGCAATAACAACATCAACGAACCCTGATATTTCCGTCGACTGATATGGTCGACCATCTTTATGATTTTAGAACCCGACATCGCGATCGTCATTGACGGAGGCTCAACGAATATTTTCCAATGCCGTCAATCGTCGACCATTTCCTTTAAACAATGCACACATTGTAAACAATATACGATATGATTGCGGAGGTTTAATAGAAATTTATAAAAATAGAAATCGTACGACGACAAATGCATGTCGCAATCGTTTCGTCGACAGGTTCCTTCGCATTTCGCGAATTTCCGGGGGAAATATGATTATTCGTATTTCCCTTGAAACTATCGCCTCCATTAAGACATATTGTTCGTTGGAAAAATCAGGGGGCGAGTTAAATACCATGCCAATAACATTAAATGTCGCGGATCAACGACGGGAATGAGGTTATGACTTTCGTCGTTGGCTTTCTCGATGAACGCTTCGGATCGATTCCGTTCCTAACTATCAATCACCCCTATTTTAACAATATTATTTACCCGTGGTACATCCGTACCGTCTTCCCCGCAGGAACGCGGGATTATTTTTATTATATAGGATCCCGTTGCAAAATATCGAAGCGGTATTAGCGCCCATTCTGTGGGAAGATACGAATTCCGGTACCACCAATTTTAATTTCGTCATACCGCGGAACCGAGGTGACGATTATCGGAAAATTCCCGACCACACGAAGCAACAGTCCTATTAGAATCGTTTTTATTAGATACACAAGACGAACCTGCAGATAAATCGGCAATTTTTGTTCTTTTTCCGCGACGTGTCCCGGTCCCGCCAAAAGACACTCGCCGGGAAATCGCGGCGTCCACGCGACCCGAGGCGTCCCATCGGCCGGCGAGCAGCACCAAATAATATCGGATACACGTGGTCGTTCGTCAGTGACGAGAATTCGCCCCCATAGAGATCCGTTGTGGAGAAATCGGGGCTGAAATCGAACGATCGTTTACTGCTTCACCGTTTTTCGAGAAACTTGCCGCTCAACATATTCGCCGGGACTCTCTCCATGGTCCGCGCTCGCGAACTTCGTCCGTCTCGGCGAGCCGCTTATGCGTCAAACTTGCTCACCCCTGCGAAGGATCAAAGCAACGCTCGTCCACTCGTTTGGCGGTATTTGCGAAGCTACGCAACGAGAAAAAGAGAGTTTTGTGCGTACAATCGGTGAGAAAGGAGTGAAGGAAAAAATTATAATGGAGGACAAGGCGAACGCTGGAAACACATCGATGGAGTCCGAGAGCGGGAACACCACTCCGGCGAAGAAGACGGCGCCGAAGTCGAAATCGGCGAAAGCATCGAAGAGCAAGTCCTCTCATCCGCCGACGTCCGAGATGGTGACCACCGCCATCAAGGAGCTGAAGGACCGCAAGGGCTCGTCCCTGCAAGCGATCAAGAAGTACATCGCCTCGACGTACACAGTGGACGGAGAGAAGTTGGCGCCTTTCATCAAACGGTACTTGAAGTCGGCTGTCACGTCTGGCGCTGTCGTGCAGACCAAGGGTAAAGGCGCGTCTGGCTCGTTCAAATTGTCAGTGGCGAAGGGCGGCGAGACGAAGAGCAAGGTGCAGCGGACCGTGAAGGTGGCCGAGGCGAAAAAGCCGAAGAAATCCGTTGAGAAGAAGACGACGCCGGTTCGCAAACCCGCGGCAGCGAAGAAGGCGCCCGCCAGTCCCGTGAAGAAGGCCGAGGCCGCGAAGAAATCGGCGGCCGCCAAGAAGTCGCCCGCCAAAACCGAAAAGCCCGCGAAAGCCGAGAAACCGAAGGCTTCGCCCGACGCTAAGGCGATGTCGAAGAGCAAGAAGACAGCGAAAGCGCCCGCCGCCAAGACCAAAGCTCCGAAGCCGAAGAAGGCCGCTGCCTCGAAGACTGTCAAAGCCTCGGCTAAAAAGTAATCACGCCGCGGAGGATCTGGCGACGACACTGAGAAACAAATGGCCCTTTTCAGGGCCACAAATTCACTTACGACAAGGAACAATTTTCAGACAATCTAGTAAACAGTATTACACTGGACATATTTTCTACTATAGGGAACATACTGTGATAAATGCGTACCATATAAGTAATACATAACCTATAGAAGATTTTTTATACGACGTATGTAGATATAACTCGATAGGACTTGTACATACATGTATCGACCGACGGAGGTTCGAGGCAAAATAAATATTGATTTTTCAACGATGTTTCTGTTTTTATTCACAACCATTACTTTTGTATATGATATAGAGAGGATAAAATGTTTATTGAAATTTGTTTTTGAGGTGCTAAGGGGTAGTCTAACCTTCAAATTTTAGAATAAGGCTTCGCGATCTGAAGCAATTTGATCTGTATACTTTTCAATATCAATCAATTATAAATCAATAATAAAAATGTAACTTCGAATTAAAAGTTCTTTCGTCGTTTTTAATATTTTCCAAGTGATCGGTCAAACCCACCCCCGGTAGGCTTGAAATCATTCAAACTACGTTAGTATCATGAGCATAAGTTTTGCGGATATAAGAGTAGGAAATTTGAAACTGTTCGGTGTCCCTTCGCAGTATCGAGTTGCGACCCCCTGTGCTCGACGAACGTCTATCCTGCTCCTTCCTGAATGACTCTCTCATTTTCTAGAGTCGGGGTTCACTACTGTTTAAAGAAAAACTTTGCGCTCACAATTGAAATGCTTTTCGAATTGTAGATAAGAGGATCAGAATAGATAACTTTATATCATTAAGATAAGAAGCTTATTCAAACCGACTGAAGTATTTAGTCAAAGGATTCTAACTTCGCGTTACTCTACTTCCTTATTCGGGTATATACTTTATTAGGAAACATTTTGGGTTTATTCTTTATTAGGAAACATTTTGACTAGAGATGTTCAAAGTAACGCTGGTACACAAATTGTTCTTGTGAGATCACAACTTTCATAGCAATGCAAGGAACAAGGATTTTATAGTAGAAACGAGAGATTATCCACGTTTAAAATATTTGTGGCCCTTAAAAGGGCCGGTTTAAGAAAGTGATCGAGTGTTCACTTGGAGCTGGTGTACTTGGTGACAGCCTTGGTGCCTTCACTGACGGCGTGCTTGGCGAGTTCACCGGGCAACAGCAGACGAACGGCGGTCTGGATTTCCCGAGACGTGATCGTGGAGCGTTTGTTGTAATGAGCCAGACGAGACGCTTCGGCCGCAATGCGTTCGAAGACATCGTTGACGAAGCTGTTCATGATGCTCATGGCTTTGCTGGAGATGCCAGTGTCGGGATGAACCTGCTTCAAGACTTTGTAGATGTAGATCGCGTAGCTCTCCTTCCTCCTGCGCTTCTTCTTCTTGTCAGCCTTGCTGATGTTCTTCTGAGCTTTTCCAGCTTTCTTCACGGCTTTCCCACTGGTTTTCGGCGGCATCGTCGATTGGTAGTTTCTTCACAGAATTCGTACTGATACGAAAGCGTTGCGTCGAGTAGAGCGACAACGTTTCTCGCAGCTATTTATGTAGAAACGGAGTAGCGCGCGTGCACCAATCGGAGGTCGGCGTCCCCCACCAATGACAGGTGTGCGCTCCGATTGGTCGGCCAGTTGCTGCCGGACGGTAGTATATAAGGCTGCGCGTCGGAAGAAAATTTAAAATCGAGAGACTCTTCGTCGTTAGCTCTTGTTGTATCAATTGAATACTACTCGACATGTCTGGGCGCGGAAAGGGCGGTAAAGTCAAGGGAAAGGCAAAGTCTCGCTCGAATAGGGCCGGGCTCCAATTTCCGGTGGGTCGTATCCATCGTCTTTTGAGAAAAGGGAATTATGCCGAACGCGTCGGCGCTGGTGCTCCGGTTTATCTGGCCGCGGTAATGGAGTACTTGGCTGCTGAAGTCCTAGAGTTGGCCGGTAACGCGGCTCGTGACAACAAGAAGACGAGAATTATCCCTCGTCATTTGCAATTGGCCATCCGTAACGACGAAGAATTGAACAAGTTACTCTCCGGAGTAACGATAGCGCAAGGTGGCGTTTTGCCAAACATTCAGGCGGTCCTCCTGCCGAAGAAGACGGAAAAGAAAGCTTAATCTTGACTCGATAAACCAAACGGCCCTTTTCAGGGCCACCAGTTTATTCGAACATAGAAATAATTATCTCAAATTCACATAGTAATTTAATATTGGTATCTTTATCTATTGGAAACCTGATCTTCACCATATTCGTATCGACAAATTTTTTCCTAAAATAGTTCATGATAATTATCTAAATAAACGTAATTTCGATATATTTCAATTTAACACTCGGTTTTATTGGATGAACAAGTCTTCAAATACAGTGGAAGAGAAAAGAGTTCAATGGAAATGTATGTGAATATATTTAAGGTTAGGTTCTGTGACAATTTGTGGTATTATATTTTCTATGGTACGGACATGACAAGAGAATTCAAGTTTAAGCTTTCTTCTAAACGTCGTACTGAAGGAATAGGAAAGCCATTCGTATGTTCTTTATTGATTCGTATGTCTGACGATTTGAGGGTAGAAGGAAATCACAAATCAGCGTTGCTATAAAGTTCGGCAACGTTGTACATGTACAACAGGGAAGTACGAGGTGTATAGGCACAATGAGACATGGCAACGCCGACTATTTCCGTCCTGTATCACTCTTCTCGATAAGCGACTTCTCAATAATTGCAAATACAAAGATATGTAGACTAAAAGCATTTATTAATATATTTTGAGAGGACAGATGGCACCAGTATTCGTAAAAGGGGAAATATTTTATATCAAATAGTACTCCAAAAGTACGAAATCCTACACACAATATATTTTGTCTTGGTACACGTTAACCTAACAAAGTCAAATCAATTTTGAAACAATTTAATATCGCCTATTTAGAATGTTAACTCAATATATCTACGACTTGTGACAAAATGCCGGCATGATAGGTTAGGAAGGTCTTCACGTTTTCAGAGCAACAAAGATTTGTTTGAAAGGATCAAGGGTTTGCAGTTAAATTGAACAGCGTTTCCATGTTAAACAATTGTGGCCCTGAAAAGGGCCGTTTGATTGACGATCGCAGGTAATCGTACGTCGTAGATGTCCGGCTTAACCTCCAAAACCGTACAGAGTGCGTCCTTGTCTCTTCAGGGCGTAGACGACGTCCATGGCCGTTACCGTCTTCCTTTTGGCGTGCTCAGTGTACGTTACGGCATCTCGAATGACGTTTTCGAGAAACACTTTGAGCACACCGCGAGTTTCTTCGTAAATCAAACCGGATATACGTTTGACACCACCACGACGAGCCAGACGACGGATCGCAGGTTTCGTGATACCCTGGATGTTATCACGCAATACCTTCCTGTGACGCTTCGCTCCTCCCTTTCCCAATCCCTTTCCTCCCTTACCGCGACCAGTCATATTGAAAGTTGTTTATACACAGTACTGACTCTTCGAAGAACGAAACTCTTCTGATAATGACGGGTCAGTTTTCGGAGCCTTTTATAGGAAACGAAGCAGTCCATCCCCACCGCCGCTCCGTCAACCAATGAGCAGCTGCCACGTCATAATTCCGAGAGCATAAGTACAGGTCGCTGCGTAACGTCTGCTTCAATTCGACATTGATTGTTGATGAAACCTGTTTCTTGCAATGTTCTCTTAAAAATACTCTCGCTAATCAATATAATAGACTTGAAAAAGAATGAACATTGACCCTTTGCAATCGAGAGGCGACTCTCGCCACTTGAACGCAGCAAGATTATAAAATAAAATCATAATTTATGTCAAGATATTTCTTTATGTAAGTTGCGAATAATATTGTTAATATTGCGTCAGAAAATCATCAATGTTCGCAATGAAAAGTATTGTCGCAGAGGTTTAAAGAATTGAGCTCTCAAAGAAATTCTTTATAGAGTACTAAAGCATTGATCACTAACAAACTTCCCAGCAATGTCTAATAGAAGCAACGCAGAATATACAGAAGAATAAAAAAGAGCATTGCCCTCCGAATGCTTCACCCTTAACCCTTCGCATTCCAGAGGCGCCACAGTCGCCAGATGATTCGACAGAGCAAAACTAAAGTTTGATATTTAATATTAAACTTTGTATAATGCATCAGTATACGAAACATTGAAAGAAAATAATTTTCTTCAACTCAATCTCAGAAAATCTCATCTGCATCTCTTTAAAAAATATAGAGTATTTCCCATGAAAAACTTCTGGAGTGCAAAGGTTAGATCTCATAGTTTATCTATTTTTATATCATTGCTAATCATTTCTGTTGGTTGAGTAAAGAAACGCGATGAAAGGTATCATAAATACGTCATATATTTATTTACAAAAGTTACATTTGTCAAGTAATATTATTCATCTCTTTTGTGGTACATCTCCATGACTTGTTGAATCCAATCAATAGTCTGTTACCCTCGAGAAAACGCCCGGCTTGCTTGTGGACAGTCTCCATTACTGTAGCTCACGACTCTGAAAAGGAGCACAATGTTCGTAGACGATCGATGGACCGCCGTCATCGCCCTGAAAGTTTCGAGTTGCTAAGGTGTTCACGTGCTTTCTCTAATAATCGGTGCACCACAGCCATAGACGAGGATTTATGTCTCCTCGAGAACTACCCTCAGCTATCCTGTTCTACGTCAGTGTATTTATTTTAATTTTCCCTATCATCTCAGCCTATAGTATTGCAATATAGACCTTACTCTATTGCTCCAAAACATTGTAGTATTTAACACTTTGAACTCTGTAGGTTCCAGTATTGCACCAGGAATATTAGATATTTTAATGAATCTTGAAACTGTCCTACAATTATTAGAATTCCTACATATCCAAATTTTGCACTAAGGAAAATAAAAGATCTAAGAAATGTGATAGCATTTCTCATTTTCGCTGGGGATACTATAAAAATTAGTTGCAGTTGATGATTACAAAACTATCTGGAGTGGTAAAGGTTAATTGATGCTACATTGAACAAAGTATCTAATCGCGATTACAGTGAAGATATAATGAACAAATTTAAATATCTGTTCATAGAAATAATAAACTAAAAATATAAAATATAAGTGTCCCTGTTAACTCCGGAAGTGTTCACACGTTGGAATCATTTGGTGGCCCTGAAAAGGGCCGATTGTAATATGTTAATCTCTGCGTCAATTTTAACCTCCAAAACCGTACAGGGTTCTGCCTTGTCGTTTCAAGGCGTACACGACATCCATAGCTGTAACGGTTTTCCTCTTGGCGTGCTCCGTGTAAGTGACAGCATCGCGGATAACGTTTTCCAGGAATACTTTCAGTACACCACGTGTTTCTTCGTAGATCAGGCCGCTGATTCTTTTAACGCCACCTCTTCTTGCCAGCCTGCGGATAGCGGGCTTGGTGATACCTTGGATATTATCACGCAACACTTTCCTGTGCCTCTTCGCGCCTCCCTTTCCCAAACCCTTTCCTCCCTTTCCACGACCAGTCATCTTGGATCAGAACAGTCTATCAAATGTGAAGTCAAAGCGAGTTGTGTTATGAAGATTTTTTTGGAGGGGACTCTTTTATATGGTTACGCTCCAGCTCCCCTCTACTTTCCAACGGTCGTTTAGGTGTATGCGTCACATATGTCGGTACTTCCCCCTCCATCGAGCGCGGACCAATCAGAGGCCTGCAGCTGGCGCTAGACAGGGTATAAAAGGGGCGTGTGTGGCACGCGGGCGCGTAATCTTTATAAATGGCATGTCCGAAAACTCAAAAACCTACTTTCTTTTTCTTTTCGCTTCTTTTTCGCAAAGGATAGAGCCAATCACAAGCAGCTAAAATACTCACAAATACACCTATAATAATAACATATTTTAAGGACTGGAGACTAAATGCCAATCCAGCTGAAACTCAAGCCAATCACCTTCATCAGAAAAAAAACCCATAACGGTCTCTAACCTAACAATCCTAGGCTGCCAAATTCCATGGCCCGCGACAGTTAAATACCTAGGAGTCATCATGGACAGTAAACAATGATGAAATATAGCCATACAAGACAGGGCAAGAAAGACGATTGCTTGCCTCTCCTAAACAGAAAGAGTATACTAAGTGTTCAAAACAAACGACCCTTTTCAGGGCTACCAATTTCTTCTAACAGAAATAATGATCTCAAATTCACGTAACATAAGTAATTGAATATTCGTGACTTTAACCTGTTGGACGTTTGATCTGAGATTATACGTAACCGTAATGAAACATTTCTGAAGTCTAACTGATATTGTCGAAGTTATAATTGACATACTCGAAATATTTTTTGTTGAATAATTCTATCAGTTCGAAGTTCGAAGTTGAACGGACGAAATGGGGGCCTCTATAATGACTATCTGTAATCTTGAAACCATTCTATTTTCTCAAAACTTAGCAATGTGAATATTATATGCACGTATGTTTAAGGTTATGTTCTATCAGAAGAATGCATGCTATGTGATTGTACTTTCCATGGAATTATGGATCTAACAATATTCAATTTAATATTTTGTCAGAATGCTCATTAGTATTTTTTTTATTTATCCGTATGTCTGATGGTGTAAAGGCAGAAGCGGTTATAGATCTTTCGTTGATAAAATCACGTGTGGCAACGTTGTACGCCATAAGAATTTACACAGTGTGAGGTGCACAGACAGCGAGACATGGCAACGCTGTTTGCTGCCATCGTGCATCACTTTTCGCGTCGATATTCGGATATCTCATTAAAACGCAAACAAAGAAATGTCTATAGACTGGAAACATTTATTGATGATCTCACAACGATATGCAATTTAACGTAACAACGTATTTCATTACATGAAACACTTTAACACTAAAAATACAATACAGTAAGACATAATTCTTAAGAATTAAATACAATGAACAGTGACGATAATACTTGCATACAAATAAAATCTATCATATATTTGATCGTGCTACTTAATAATGAATCTACTAGAAAACAATAAAGCACATATACTACGTACATTACATCTGTCACTATACATTATTACGTTAACCCAACAAATTAATTTTTACAGTATTCAATATTAATATATTTAAAATGTGCATTAATATATCTACAATTTGTTACAAAATAAATGCCGGCATAAGAGGTTAGGACTCGTCTTCACGTTTTCAGAGCAACAAAGATAAATTTCAAAGGATCAAGGGTTTGCAGTTCAATTGAACATCGTTTCCTTAAGCAATTGTCCTGAAAGTTGTTTAAACACGGTACTGACTCTTCGAAGACAAAACTCTTCTGATAATCAGAAGTTTTTTTTTTCAATCGTTTTTCTTTTGAGTGGGGATGCCTGTACCAGGGACATTTGGTCCTTACCAGGATTTATCTAGGGAGATGTGTGTTACAGCATCTTGAGTGCTGGAATATATGTGTACTTGATTTCATGTGGTATCAGGGTAAAACTTTGAAAAAACCTGATGACTTGAAAAATGCAGGAGGTGGTTTGTAGCAGTGGTTTATGATATCATTGGTTTATGATATCAATTTTAGTGTTTTGATTCTGATAATCACAAGTCCGTTTTTGGAGGCTTTTCTAGGGTACGGAGCAACTCCATCCCCTCCATTCTGGTGACCAATGAGCAGCTGTTACGTATGAATACCGAGGGCATAAATAGAGGTAGCTGCGTAACATCTGCTCCAATCCACAGCTGATCGTTGACGAAAACTGGTTTTCGTAGTTTTCTGTTAAAATGACGCGTATTAATCAGTATAATAGAATTAAAGAGAATAATAAAAAACCGGTGGAAACAAAAGCTCTCAAGGAGGTACGCCGTTATCAAAAGAGTACCAAGTTATTGATCCCTAAAAAATCTTTCGAACGACTCGTAAGAGAAATAGCGCAGAATATACAGAATAGAAAATAAAATCCTTGCCTTACAAGTTCCTTCTCTTTAAATCATATAATTTCCATTTTTCTGTCAGTTCTAACAGAAGAACCTACAAAAAGGAAACACAAATCGGCTCTTTTCAGAGCCACTAATTTCACTAGGAATATCTCTCATATTTATTAACACGAAATATTTTCTGTACATTGTATCATTATGTTAATACATTCTACAGAAAAATTCGAAACACTAATGAAGGAAATTTTCGAGCAGCCTCTGAAATATTAATCTTTTCTGTATGATTACTTCTAAATACGTGAAGATTCCAGAAACCTTTGGATTTTTTAACACCTAACCTAGCTTCGAGTCTATACTAAATATCCCATGATCCCATTTCTTTAACATCAATTCGTTTAATCCTTTCTAAGATAATCACTCATTATTTCCAAGACAGTTTAAATTCAACAATTTTACAGAAGATTCGTCGCCAATCTATATATTCCTATTTTCTTCAATAATATTGTCAATACATTGTCCACCGAGCATGCAAATGCGTCACAACCAGCTTTTTGAACTGCAATTGAATTCTCATAAAGCATAAGAGACGTTTTAACCAAGCAATCATATCATTTCCTACAACTCGATTATAAAGCTAAGAAAATAAAAAAAATAAAAAAACGAATGTAACGAAATCGAACTCGAACACTTTGGAGGCGTAGTTCAGGATAAAAAGGGACCGCCATTATCGCTCTGCGCAGTTGACCGGGCAGCCAGGAAATTAACCCTTTGCACTCGAGAATATTTTTCTCGACAAATATTCATTATTCTCTGATGAAATATCATTGATATTTATATTTATATCATTTATTTTAACACAAAGAAATACCTTGCCTAAATTAAGTGACAGAACTATTTTATTTCGATGTTGCACGTGTCGATACATTACATAAAATTCAACATTGAATCTTATTTTATCATTTTGCTCGGTCAAATCAAATGGCGACTGAAAGGCGCCTCTCGAGTGCAAAGGGTTAAAGGTGAAAACACACGATGGCGTTTCCCTGTAAAATTCATCATACCTCTAGGCATTTCGTCCAAGGCCGTTTGCCTTGCACACCTTCCTTCCGTCTATCTGCCCGGTCCGACCGCATTCGTCGTTGCCGATTATAGGCAGCGCAGCGCACTTTAGGGCCTTTGTACCTGAGCCCGTCTCTCCGCCCTTCCCCGCTCCGCTGCGTATCCGGTCGTGTCAACAAGGGATTCTCCCGCCGTTGGAACCGGCTAGCTGTGTGGGTAGAATTTTTTCTGAGAACAAGAGCGTCCGTTGAAGCCTAGCTTGCCAACCTAACCTTTCTTCGAACGTGCCGCGCGTGTTCTGTGACCGGTATCGATGTTTATTCGTTTACGATACTCCCTGTTAATGCTACTATCACCGGGAAATTAAGTTGATTAGTGTACTTCATATACAAACCGAAATATATATGTTTATTCATTTACCATACAGTTTATTAATACTACCATCACCGGGAAATTAAGTTGATTAGTGTACTTTATATACAAACCGAAATATCGACGTTTATTCGATTCGATATTCGACAGTTACTGGGCAATTCGATTATTGTACTTGTCTCTATTTTTTAAATAAAATATTCAGTCATATTCAAGTTTTTCATTTTTATATATTTTCGTATTGTTTTTGGTGCTTTGTAATGTTCACATCTGATCTTGACCATGTGTCCCTTAAAAATATTGTCTTATAGAAATTGGTG
Source organism: Nomia melanderi (assembly GCF_051020985.1). Lineage (NCBI taxonomy): Eukaryota > Metazoa > Arthropoda > Insecta > Hymenoptera > Halictidae > Nomia > Nomia melanderi. The sequence continues at coordinate 29,375,455 of NC_135000.1, read as the reverse complement.
TGTACCATATGTGGTACACGTGGCACTGAACGCGTGTACAGTATTTTCAAAAACCATTCGTTGAATACTTGTAAAAAAATGAAGTAGTCCTATCTATTAGTTTTAATGTTAATATACCATTGTTCATTTCCTGCAGTATTTTCAAAAACCATTGGTTGAATAGTTGTAAAAGAATGTAGTAGTCCTATCAGTTTTAATGTTAATATACAATTGTTCATTTCCTGCAGTAATTTGTCCGATGTAAACTACATCGACAAATAAAAATTCAACTATAACCATATGTGTTTGTCCGGAAGACAATGCTTTCGATTTTCGTGTACCATGAAACTACTCCAGTGCCTGTTGCTTCCATATAATTAATAGATTTTTATGTACGATTGTATGGTGTGTCTGACATGTACAAAAGCGTGATCGTCGTTCGTGGCATGATAATATTTCGGATGAACGACGATGTGCATCGTGATCATGGAGACGCTGGGAACATGTTAGCGGTCGTATCGTATTCCCGACTTGTCGGCAGTGCCGAACACGACCAGGAATTTACGCGGAAACTTGTAGACGCAGCGACCCGCCCCGAAATTACGTTCCCGCCAGATTGGGAAGCCGCCCCACCCGGTAATATGCGACGCAGCGCCGCCATAAAAGGAAATTTTCCATCCGAGGCGTAATAACCGCCATTTTTTTCTCTCATCGGTTAATCCGGAAACGACTCGACAGGTCTGACAATTTAAATACATTGAACTGTCTGCTATAAATATTGGAAGGATCTCTAACGAAAGTTTTTCATTAGAAATATTCAACCTTTTGTGATAAGATAGATAACATTATTGAAAACTGACTTATAGAGAAATTACATGTAAAGGAACAAAAATATTTTATTTCAATAGTTTTTATAGTAAACTTTCATATCAGATTCTATAATTTTGCAGTATCTCTTGAGCGCATAGAGTTGAAAGTATGTAAATGGCACTGAATTATTTTGAGTTTGAATTAAATGTTATTTCTGTGTTATTAGTTGCCATGCTTTACAGTGAACATGAATGTAGATGAACATGAAATTTATGGTACAGCTTGTGCATCGGAAAATTATCCGATGGTGCATATTTATTAATATTTTGGAACGCCGCAGGAAAGCACAACATGGATCTTCAAAAACTGCATTGCATATTTATTTATTTACAAGTATAAATGATGGTCTAGGCGTTCGACGCATTTTTAAATGACTAATATCACTGGTCGCCATAGTATAGTCCTGTAACTTGTTGAATCCAATCGATGTAGCCTGTCACCCTCGAGAAAACGCCGGGTCTGCTGCTGGGGCAATTTGCGTCTCCGTAGCTGACGACTCCGATTTGAAGGGGAGCACCATTTTTATAGACGATCAATGGACCGCCGCTGTCGCCCTGCAAATATGAAGTAAAGTATGAGCCGAGTGTTCCACAGACTTTTAAAAACACCATAAACATAACATAAAAAAAGCAACTGTTCAAGTCAAGTGTATCTAAACAGAAAAAAAGGATCGTTAAACTGCGGACGGGGCTTATGGGAGTGCGGTGCTTAGAAGGGATCGCGTTTAAGCCTCTACAGTTCCCCAGTAGCAGACATTTTTGTAATCCCATGGGATAAGCATTTCTAGCAAGCAATAAACTATAGCTTCCAGTAATCTAGAAAGCAATAAGTTCCTTGAAAACTTTACTGCCTCCTTGAAAAGGAGTGAATAAGCTAACACTAGAACTACCAGATAGATTAAAATGACTAATTACTAATTTCTTTTCTATCTTTCCAATTGAAGAGGTAATAAATGTTTCTCTGAGAAATTGCTAAAGTTGATTCAACAAACTGAGCTATAACCCATTCAAAATTTCAATAGATGCGCTTTTAGGGATTTTACAAGCAGAGTAGGTAAACTGAATGTGACTCAGGTAGTTCTAGTGTTACAACCATATAATTCTAAATGTCTTCGTTTACCTGGCACGCATCTGATCCATATCCTGCGACGGTGCACACATGTTTCTTCGGAATAATATTCCAGTAGATGCTGCATTGCGAGCTAGAAATAATCGGTAGGGTGGCGTACTTCAAGTACTTTGTTCCCACGCCGGTAGATTGATCTTTTCCCCATCCGATCACGGTGGCCTTCATTCCAGCAAAATCTTCGTACGCTTGACTTGGTCCTGCTAGTCGAATAGGTTGAATGTTCCCTACAAATGCAATAATTCCCATTAGTTTTAATTCGAGTCATTCATTTGCCAATGCAATCAATTCCATAAAACTAAGAATAGCAAACTTGGAGGAAATCACATATCTACACACAGAGACGATTATATATTTTATGACTAAGGTACTAAAAGTTTCAGAAACGAAGTTCACCCATTTGCATCATGACTCTACTTTAAGCTTCTGTGTTCAGACATCAGCAGCATTCAATGGGTTAATCCCTTTAACCCTTTACGAATGATTGGCGGTATTCTGCCGAGATCAAACTTCCACGCTTGGAATACCAAGTTGCGAACAAATGATTTAACTATTGGGACAGCAAGAAATCAGTATAGAGTTCCCTTATTCTCTACGATTTAAGCATTCAGTGTTTAATGCAGCAGAATCTGCAGAAGATTTTCTATGCTTTCAACAAATGATTTAACTATTGGGACAGCAAGAAATCTACTGATTTCAGAGTTCCCTTATTCTCTACGATTTAAGCATTCAGTGTTTAATTCAGCAGAATCTGCAGGTTTTGTATGCTTCCAACAATCTTCATCCGCGAAGGGTTAATCCACGAATGGCTTATTCTATGGTAATTCTGTTTGCCTTACGTCCGAACGGAATATCGCGCGGCATGTACAGCAAGCCGACGTCGTTCACGGATGGTCGGTAGCCTGGGTGGAGAGCGCCTCTCTCCGTCATCATGGCGACTCCCGATCCTTGGTAGAAATCGTACCCTAAGCCGGATTTATCGTTAACGCCGAATACCACGATGAATCTCCGCGGCGGGTCCTGCGACACGCAGTGGCCGGCGGTCAGCACCCATCTTTGAGAGATAATTGTTCCGCCGCATTGTGCGACGTAGCCTCCGCCCAATAGCCGGTGCACCACAGCCATGAACGGGAACTGATGCCTCCTCGCGTACCTCCCTCCGACTATCCTGTCCGTGTCTGCGTCATCTGCTGATCAAACATCGTTTTAATTAAAAAACAACTGTCCAATGGAAGATATGGATGCTTAAATATTAATCATTTTCACTCGGAAGTTTCTCATTAGAAATATTTTACCCTTTGCAGTCGAAAGTTTTTCACTAGAAATATGCAACACTTTCTGATAGGATACAGACGATCTTCTTTGAAACTAATTAATGAGAAAACATATATGAATTAAGAAGGAAAGTTATTTTATTTCAATATTCCACGTATCGATGCATTATACAAAGCTTAATATTATATATAAGACTTTATAATTTTGCTGTATCAAATCGAGTTCTAAGGGTTAACATTTTTCGACAAAACAAAGACGATATTCTTTGAAACTAACTCGAAGATCGCACGTACATTGAAGAACAAAGCTATGTTATTTCAATATTTCTCAAACCGATGCGTCGTACAAGTTATAATATTAAATATCAAATTTTATAGTTTTACTAGTACAAAGGGTTAAGAATACGTGTTTCGTATCCAGCGACCTACCTTCCTCAGCTCCAGGAAAGTGTCCCAAATCACTGCTGCTCTGGTTACCCGAGAGACTGCTGCTCGGCGCGTTCGGTTTTACGACGAGCGCGGAACCGATCAACAGCGGACTGCAAAGGACACTGCCGACAACCGTCAGGGCGACAACGACGAAGGAAACAGACTTAACGTTTGCAGAAGTCATGATGGACTGTGCAGAATCAGTGCACTTCGGATTTTTATATATATACCCACCCCCGACATCCACTTACCCTGCTGCAAGTGGAACGTTAACGGTACATCTAGAGGTAGCCGTCGGTCAAAGAGGGTTAACGTGTCCAGGTCAAGATCCTCGGGCCAAGGTTCGTAATTGATGGATTTATAATTGCAGGGCTAGAAGTCGTAAAGACAATTTAGAAATATATGGATCTGGGCTAAATGCTTCCTTACCTCCGTGGGACTCTTTGTCACTTCGGGCATTGCTACTTCCGGAAAAGCGGGAGGTCAACGGTTAACGTGGAAACTATGCAAGGCTGATTTTACCGGAGACAAAGATGCGATCGCTGAAACGCAGTTGGGACGATGGAACGCAGTAATCCTTGAAAGTCGACCCTCCATGGTGCGCAGCAGGGGTTCGTCCCTTTCCCGCTGTTAAGGGCTGCACGCGTTCTCCGCGACGTAGATGGCTAGGCGAGGAACAATTTCCCTGCTCCCTCGTGGAATCGATTCGTGACGTCGCAACTTTTCAAAGGCATCGTGATTCCGTCATGATTAACCCTTTGCAGTCGAGAGGTGACTCACCACCGGACTTCATAAGGGAAACTATGGAATTTGATATTTAATATTGTACCTTGTACAACGCATCGATTTGAGAAATATTGAAATAAAATAGCTTTGCTCCTCAATGTATGTATTTCTCTTCGAGTTAGTTTCACAAAATATCGTCTTTATCTCGTCAGATGTTCAAATATTTCTAGTGAGAAACTTCCGAGTGCAAAGGGTTAACTTGGAAACAAAATCAGACGCGCTTCGCAATTAACGCTTTGCACTCGAGACTCTTAGAGAGACTAGAAATAGCTTCTAGTTCCTCGGTACTTGTGATTTCTGTTCGAGTTATTTTCAAAGAATATCGTCTTTGTCTTGTCGAAAGTTGTTAAATATTTCTAGTGAGAAACTTCCGAGTGCAAAGGGTTAAATCACTGGACGTGGGTCCTGGTACAGAACGAGACTTCTAGAGCAATTCGCGAAGATCGTTTCCTGACGATCAACGGTTCCCTCGAATAACGACTGATCAACGAAAGACAGGGATTTTCGAATCGGTTCGTTTTCAAACGCATCGTGATTCCTTCACGATTAAATCACTGGACGCGAATCCTGGAACAGAATGAGACTTTCCTAGAGCGATCCGCGAAGATCGTTTCCTGACGATCAACGGAAGACACAAGGAACATTCGAATCGGTTCGTTTTCTGCGAACGTCCCGAAAACAAAACATTGCTCGGCAGCGGTCGTGCCCAGCCGGGGCGAGCGAAATCGGTGTTGTTGTCGACAGGTTTGGACTTTTGGAAAACGTTAGAAACGCGTTCAGGTGTGCGCGAAATCTTGTCCAATGGGAAGACGAAGGATACGTGTACGGGTTACCCAATTGAAGCGGCCGGTGGACCCGGTTCGCGATATAAAAGCGGGAGATCGTATCGACCTGCACAGTATTAGAGTTGAATATCGGTCTCGCTATCGACGAATTCATTGTTTACCGTTTATTTTCCGTTCGCTGGTTTTGTCTCGTGTTAGCTGCACCGCGCCGTAAGACTGTTCCCCGTCCGTCGTTATCATGCCACCGAAAGTTTCGGGGAAATCAATGAAGAAACCAGTGAGGGCACAGAAGAACATCAGCATGAATAAATCTGACTTGGAGAAGAAGAAGAAGAGGAGGAGAAAGGAGAGCTACGCGATTTACATCTACAAGGTTCTGAAACAAGTACATCCGGACACCGGCATCTCGAGCCGAGCGATGAGCATCATGAACAGCTTCGTCAACGACATATTCGAACGCATCGCCGCCGAGGCAGCACGATTATCGCATTACAATAAACGCAGCACCATTACGTCGAGGGAGGTTCAAACGGCGGTCAGACTGTTGTTGCCCGGCGAGCTCGCGAAGCACGCGGTCAGCGAAGGCACCAAGGCTGTTACTAAATATACAAGTTCGAAATGAAATACAGTTGGAATTCAATAGATACAAGCTTGTTCAAGCGCCAAGCAAACGGCCCTTTTCAGGGCCACTAAATTTCATTCCACGTTGGAAAGTCTCGTTCCCGTTCAACTTACTTTTATGTTTCTTAGGTTCAATTCAGATAATTTATGACTATTACTTCCTTACTCGACAATAGAACTACCGAGAATTTAATACGATTGGTATATGATCCCTATAAAAATGTTAACGAAAATGTTCATTGTAGTATTCGAGTGAAATTATTCTCAAAATCATTTCAATGCTTTTAGCGTATCAATAATTGTGGAACAAGAACCGACAGCAGTCATTGTGAGTAGTAAGGTAGTTCTAGTAAAACTACTTTACTGTATGGTTATATATGACTCATTAAATACTTAATGTATTTAGATACCTTCAGAGATATTACTATCAGTTTGACTCTACCTGAAACTTTATCTCTACCTCTTTTGTAGTTCTTGAGAGCATTGGCCTTTCTACCTGCAGTGAAATTCAGATAATTATCAGCATGCCTCAACTTATTGTAACAAGAAAATTGTTAAATAATCTGTTTCTTTATTTACCGTTACACGTTGTTACATTTACCTTAGTTATTCGTACTCTTTTAGAGCCACATGTTTAGATTTATCTTGATTTTTAATAATATTCTCTATATATTACACTTTCCTATATTTTTATGAGTAGGTTCCCATGGTTATAATTGTAAGCCTTGAGCAGTGAGGTATAGATGGACTCCTCAATTCCTTGTCCTACAAGTGAGACTGGTAGTAAAAATTCTCAACATGATTCAACATGATTCAACAAATATATATTACTCAGTTCATTCGAATTCAAAGTAAATATCATTCCTCCATAATCAACTATTATACTTAAAATGAAATACAGGCACAACATATGCTTGGAATTTCTATCCAATAAATTATTAACCCTTTGCACTCCAAAGTGCCTCAGTCACCACTCGATTGGTGTATCAAAATTGTAAAATTTCATATTTAACATTAAGTCTTGAGTAATTTATCGATACGTGGAAATAAAATACCATTGTTCTCCTTATTTTGTGAATAGATTCCTCGTTAAGTTAATTTTAAAAAATGTCATCTATATCTCATAAAAATGAATATTTCTAGTAACAAATTTTTGGAGTGCAAAGGGTTAATAACATAGCAATCATATCTATCAAAATTGGCAAAGAAATCATAGGCCAAGGAATTAACACTAAAAATCCTTCCCATCTTGTAGAACGCTTACACGTGTCCTATATTTTTGAAAGTACGAGTTTCACCAACTTCGCATATTTCGTATAACTCAATTTCCATGGTTTATTCGAACTTACTGTTTCCTGCAATCAGTGATCCACCCTTCCCGTATCCTGTCATCTTCAATCAGAAACATTTATCAAATGTCAAGTCAAAGTTGTGATTTAAACATTTTTTGTGGGGCCAGGGGGGCACGGTACGATCAAGTCGGTTCCCCCACACGCTTGTAACGGTCGTTCCAGGTTGCGTTGGACATCTGGCGGTTGCTTCCCCCTCCATGGCGCCGCGGGCCAATCAGACGGCCGCAGCTGGCGTCGTGCAGGGCATAAAAGCGGCGCGTTCCGAGCCGCTCTTCACATCAGCCTTTGCGTTTCGTCGGAAGCACATCGAGTTTCTCTTCGCTCAAGTTCAATATGGCTCGTACCAAGCAGACCGCCAGAAAGTCCACCGGAGGAAAAGCTCCTCGCAAGCAGTTGGCGACGAAGGCTGCTCGCAAGAGTGCGCCCGCAACCGGAGGAGTGAAGAAGCCTCACCGTTACCGCCCGGGAACCGTCGCTCTCCGTGAAATCCGTAGATACCAGAAAAGCACCGAACTCCTCATCAGGAAGTTACCGTTCCAACGACTCGTCCGTGAGATTGCCCAGGACTTCAAGACCGACCTTCGTTTCCAAAGTTCAGCCGTGATGGCTCTTCAAGAAGCTAGCGAGGCTTACCTCGTCGGCCTCTTCGAAGACACCAATCTGTGCGCTATCCACGCCAAGAGAGTAACCATCATGCCTAAGGACATTCAACTGGCCCGCAGAATCCGTGGAGAGAGAGCTTAATTTCTCTTCTACCCATATGTGGAGTTGTAATTACTGACATATAAAAAACGGCCCTTTTCAGGGCCACCAATCTCTTTTTATCGAAGAAACGAGTCACCATTCGCTGGTCTCTTATATATGTACCTTTTTTCACTGTATCCTGAGTAATTATCGTTTTGGGTACTTAGGAGTACTGTGATCTTTTAATGTGGATTTTATTGTAATATTTAATATGGTGGCCTTTTGAGGGCTACCAATTTTTTTTATATGAGAAACTAGTCACCATTCGCTGGTCCTCTTGTATACTTCACTGTATCCTGAGCTAATTATCGTTTTGAGTACTTAGGAAAATACTGTGATCTTGTGGATCATTGTAATATTTAATATATAATGGTGGCCTTTGAGGGCCAACAATTTTTTTTAAGAAACGAGTCACCATTCGCTACTTTCTTGTCTATCTTTCATTGTATTCTGAACTTTGCTAATTGGCGTTTTTAGGAACTTGGAGAGTACTGTGATCTTTTAATATGGATTTGATGATGATATTTAATATATGTACTGTAACAGTGAAAGATTGAATTTTCGAAATTGTCTTTATTTTGTTAATTGCGCAGTTTGATTTATCCTTGATTGTTCTTTTCCAAATATGTTGACCTGTTCGTTAAATTTATTCTTAAAATTCATTGGATTATAGTAGCTGTACAGATTGTTTATTAGAATAAAATCTTTATACAATTTTATCTGTATTGTTGAGTTAAGCATTCTTGAATTTATGACTGAAAAGTTACGTTGCGTTATGTTATTAACTGAAAATTTGAGTGTAAACCTTTCAATTTTTTATTATGCGTGTTAAATGTGAATTTGAAGTATCTGATTATGAATGTTTTATATCAGTACGATAAACATGACGGTTACATCCGAAGTTCAAAGATTTAACCTGCAACTGTGAAGATTCATACTGAGATTTTAACAATAGAATAAACAGAAGGTTGTGAAATAAATATAGTGTTTTTATATAATTATTTATATTTATTTAATTCCCCTTGCTGTATTCATTGAGTGAAAGTAAAAGATGAAAATTATATTTTATTAATCGTATAACCTAAAATATGTTGAGAGACATGTACCCTTATTCTATATAGAAATCTGCTTTATCGAGTCACCGAAAGAGCAACTCTCTGTAACGTTTTGTTGATGTTCTGTCGTAGGCTTCTCAACAAAATACACGGTCGGAAGGGCTCTTTTTTTATTAAAGAGATCATAATTACCAACAATATATTTAGTTGGTTATCCACGTGTTCCTGAGAAAGTGTATTCACTGTAAGCTCTGTTAAGATATTAAAATGTATGTTTATCCAGTATTAGGTATAGTAAAATTTGCTTAAGTCAGTTAGTGTTATATTCATTGAAATATTATATTTTACGATAATATTTATTTCACTTCTGCCACTGTGAGATTTATTAGATGAGAGAATAATTTTTAATTTAATTTTGTTACGTACTTTTATGATTCATAAGTAAAATTATATTTTTTAAGTATAGAAAATTAACGATAGAATCAGTAAACGTACTTATATATTTACATACTTCTACATTGTTGTTAAATGTAATTGAAATTTATGGTAATTGCCAAGACAGAACATGGGATCTGACACGGATGCTCATATAGTATGGATGGACACGGAGGTATGTAATGTGTGTATAAACTTTATACTTTCTTATAAGAAGATAATACAGTTTTCTTTCAGCTAACAGGGCTTGATATAGAGAACCATACTATTCTAGAAATTGCTTGTATAATAACTGATTGTAATTTGAATATAATTAGCGAAGAGTTTGAAATTGTAATTAACCATCCAGATGTAGTTCTTGAAAACATGAATGAATGGTCTAAAATTCATCATGCACAAGTAAGTGGATTTCTTAAACAAAAGTTATTTTAATTAAGCTTCTTTTTGATAACAATTACATATAAATTTAGTCAGGTTTAACACATGACTGTAAATGTAGCAACATTACCCTAAAGGAAGCTGAGCAAATGTTACTGAACTTTTTAAAGAAATATATTCCAAAGGGAATTTGCCCGTTAGCTGGAAATACAATTTATATGGATCGTCTGTTTTTAATAAAACACATGCCATTAGTCCATGATTACTTACATTATAGAATTATTGATGTATCTTCGTTGAAAGAACTTGTAAGGTAAGAATCATTGCATTTTTATTATAAGAATGTTACTTAACTATAATATGACATTTTTTTAAAGGAGATGGAATTCTTTGGTTTATGAAAATGCACCTAAAAAACAATTAAATCACAGATCTTTATCAGATGTGAAAGAAAGTATACAAGAACTGAAATATTACAAGGAGCATTTCTTTAAATCATCAAATCAATGTTAATTTTCATTAATAATTGATTTATATGTGACTAAGTAAACTAATTTAGCTTATTTTTATCACAATTTATTTTTTTATTGTGTTATATATGAAATAGTCGCATAATCATTGTTTGATGTAAATAAATTATAATAAATAATTAAATACCTATATAATTTGTTTTTTTCTGTTTCTATTTGGAATATTTAAATGTTTTACTTGTGTAAGGGATGATATTATTGAAATGCTGTGTCACTCAAGCGATCTCTACCGGGATTTCCGTGAAGCTTCCGATTTAAATTTTCTGACGGTTAACACCGCGAAGCAGCGTTTGTATACCAGATGAAAGACAACGGGTTATTTTATAAACAGTGAACGAATACGTGAATAGGAATAATTGAAAAGTGATCAAGACGTGACAAACATTTATTTGTTGAAGATGAACGATACACGTAACGGGAAGAAAGTTAGAAAACAACATATACAAGTTTTTGTTCGTGTCAGGTAAATGTGCATCAAGCTGTTCACAAGATCATACTTATAACTGCATTATTCTGATCGATGTTACTTTGTTTCACTCTAGACCGATAAATGATATCGAAAGGGCTGGAAAATCGTTGACAGTGGTAGATACACCGTCCACTAAAGAATTAGTTGTTCGCGAAAGACCATGCGATAAACGTACAAAGAAATTCACCTTTGACAGGGTATTTGGATCTTTATCGAAACAGGTATGTACATAACAGAATAACAAGTATTTGAAAATATTTTCAACATTTATAATAAATCCGTAGCTTGAAGTATATAATGCAGTTGTCCGTCCATTGCTGGAAGAAGTTTTGGCTGGATATAATTGTACAGTATTTGCTTATGGTCAAACTGGTACTGGGAAGACCTTCACCATGGAAGGAATTGATAATGATCCAATGTTACACTGGCAAACGGTACATATAGATTATAAATGTTATATTAGATAATAAGAAGCAAAAATTGTTAAGGAAAATGATATCTAATTTAAATCTTCGAAATCATTACAAATTTCTGGAGAATATATGTATAATATGTGCAGGATACCAATGCTGGGATTATACCACGCTCTTTAAGTCATCTTTTTGATGAACTACGTATCGTAGGGGTGCAAGAGTACTCGGTTCGAGTGAGCTTCTTAGAATTATATAATGAAGAAGTATACGATCTATTATCTGTTAGTGATGAAGCTGCCAAGATAAGGTAACTATATTATTTATGCCTTTCCATTAAAGTTTGTTTCGCTAAATGTAAATGTATGTAACACTTGAAAAGGATATATGAAGATACGACTAAAAAGGGAGCGGTAGTAGTGCATGGTTTGGAGGAGGTGACTATATATAATAAAAGAGACGTATATAAAATCCTCCAGATAGGATCACAGAAACGGCAGACAGCAACCACATTGATGAATGCTAGTTCAAGGTTTATATCGAACTTAATTATCGATTATTTCTGCTTGGATAGATGTAACATTTTTATTGTTCATTTTCAGTCGATCTCATACCATATTTTCTATCACTGTTCACATAAAGGAGAACACCATTGATGGGGAGGAGCTCTTAAAGACAGGAAAGCTAAATCTAGTTGATTTAGCGGGTAGCGAAAATATAGGACGATCTGGAGCTGTTGATAAAAGAGCAAGAGAGGCGGGCAATATTAATCAATCCTTGTTAACTCTAGGTCGGGTGATAACGGCACTCGTAGAAAAGACTCCACACATTCCCTATCGGTAAAATGTCACAGAGTACAGAAATTAAATGTTAAAAATCTGTTCAAGATTTAAATATCCTATTTCTTTTAACATACAGAGAATCAAAGTTAACACGATTACTTCAAGAATCGCTAGGCGGTCGTACGAGGACTTCAATAATTGCTACGGTGTCTCCTGCTAGCATTAATCTTGAAGAAACATTGTCCACTTTGGATTACGCGCATCGCGCGAAGAATATTACGAATCGCCCAGAAATTAATCAGAAATTTTCGAAAAAAGCGTTACTTCAAGAATACACGGAAGAAATCGAGAAATTGAGGAAAGATTTGTTTGCAACTCGCGAACGCAATGGCGTGTATTTAGCTCCAGAAAGTTATAACGAAATGCAATCGCTAATAGATTTTCAGAGTAAAGAAATCGAGGAGAAACTAAATCACATTAAAGCGCTTGAAGACACCTTGCACTACAAAGAGGTACACGCAAGTAAAAGGAATTTATAAAGTCATACTGATATTTATAGCTTATATCTATTGTTTCAGCAAATATTTAACGATTTGAAATCAAAGAATTCTGAACAAGCGAATGAACTCTTAAATGTAAAGAATCAATTGGAAACAACGACGCATACGTTAATGTACACAACGTCGCGTTTGGCAGTCTCGGAACAAGAGAAGGAAGAGCAGAAGCATCTTGTGGAGAAGCACGCATCTACCGAAAATATTCTTCTGTCTCAAGTACAATCAGTATTGGAGGTTGTTGATACAGCTACTACGGATGTTAATAAACTTCATGATAAAATTTTTCGGAAAATGTGAGTTACCTCTTTGGTATGAAATGTAATTCGTTGTGATAATGCATTAACAGTTAATGACATTCAATCACAGGGAAATAGGACAGCGGAACAGTTCACTTGGACAACAGGTTAAAAATAATATTAAAGAACGATGTAGGAAGATTGAAACAGATCTTTCGATACATACAAAAAGAATGAAACACTTCTGCGAAACTCTAAATACCTACATTGGTAAGTATTATTCTTATCGAGGGGACAGCAGTTTAAAGTTGAATACTCAACTCTTAATATTTTCAGACGAGCAAACCCTTTCACATAGTGAACGTATTGACAAATCTATTCAAAATATTTCCGATGAATTCGTCAGTCCAATCCAAAGCACAACCGATAAATTGACAAGAAATGTAGAAGATTTTGTAAGTGATTAATATCTTCTTCCCATACTTGCTATGTATTAATTTTTGTACTGAATTACATTGATGTACTTTTCTTAGTATTCAAGATATCAAGAATGCCTCGAGAAAGAATTCAAGAATGTAATTACGATGACGGATCAAGAACGTAACATATTAAGTAACGGTTGTTCTATTATCGTACAAAGAATACAACAATTAATAGACAACAAAGTAGCTGAAAACTTAAGTGATTTGAATAATGATGTTCATAAAAAAATTGACAGTATGACGCAAACTGCTAGCAGTTTGATGGCTCAGCTCTCCCAGTCGTCGAGCAATGAGCGTAGCCGTTTAGATAATAATATTCAGGATATCAGGAAGAATGTTGAAGAAATTCGACAAAGCCAAAACAGTATTATGGAAAAGCGATTCAACTTTGCAAAGGTATGTTCTCCATCAAATTGTTAAAATGTTGTGTTTTGAGTGATTCGAATTTGCAGATGATGGAAGATTTGCAAAAGTCTTTCAATGAATTGCAAAATGAAAACAAGGAGAATCATTCGTCGATATGCGATACGTTAAACAACATTGATGAAACCTGTAATGTTATAAACCACGAAGCTTCAAAAACTTGTAAAATAAAGACAGCACAAGAAAATTGTATACAAGAAAAACTTGAACATGACCTACAAATAATGAAGCAGATGGTCTCAGAAGAAACGGAAAAGGTAATGTCCCTAAGACACTAGTCGATCAAGAAATAACTTTTCCACTCTGCCTATAACACGAAGCTTTCTACTTTACACAGCTGAAGTCGATGTCGAATGATTCAATTGCTCAAGCTAAGGCACTTATTAGCGAATTTCAAACGAACCTGAATAATAACTGCGACACATTAGTAAATTACCAAAATTGCGTGAAACGTAATATGGCGGAAATACAGAAAAAAATGAAAGAAGATAAAAGTCATATTTTATTATTAATTAACGTAAGCTTTATCGTTATGCACATTTTTCTGGTTACACCGTTATTGTTTTCCTGAAGTTTTTAACGTGTACAATTTTCAGGATGTATATACAATAGTTTATAATCTAGGCGATCAACGTTCACGATCCTTAAGTAGTTTGAAATCAGCGTTTATGAATGTTTGTACCGAAATGAATCAACAACTAGAAACTGAAAACCTGAATTCTGGCAATGCAAATAACAAAATTATCGCAGGATTGCAGACAATACGCGATCGAGTTGAGAAATTCTTCGCTGAAGATCTATATCGCGACGTTCCGACAGGTATTTCTTTACTTTTCAATTGGTTAAATTTGTAAGCTTCTAATTTATTCTCCCGATTAAAATTTAATAGGCCAAACACCTGTGAAAAGAACCTTCCAATACTCCAAAAGTCTTGCTAAAACGTCTCCACCGGATCGCATACTTCAAAGGTACAGAGAAGCATTAAAGGAAATGAATTGCGAAGAGAATAAAGTAAGGGTTTCACCGTGCATCAACTTTCGTACAGTGTGATTTATACAACTACTTGTTATTTATTAAATATTCTACTTTTTTCTTTAGCAAATGTCATTATCCAATCGCAACACATCTATTAAGGAATCATCAAAGGAAAACTCAAAAGAAAACTTAAACGAAATTGAAAGAGCATAGTTTTAAACTATTGTACTCTACTCTAAACTCTATGATAAGCGAATTTTTTAATTGTATTTTATATAGGATGAAATAAATGCGATACATTTATGTAATATTAATCACGTGGAAGTGGTTATTTTTTATTACGTAATTTCTATTTTTTCCATGTGTGGAAGTATGAATGCATTAGTTAATTCTCTGAGGAAGGGTTAAAATGTCGAGAAGCAAATGAGACAGACGTGTCAATATATTTTTATGTAATGTTTTCATAATTTATTGATTTGTATTAACCAAAATATTTGAGGTCCATGCGTTTGCTGTAGATGGGGCGATAGAAAAAATAAAAAAAAAATGGCTGCGTACTTAGTGCATGTGGCACTTTCAGTGACATCCATTACGTTGTCTCGTGGATTGTTTTTATTGCTGTGTCCTGTCAAATAACAAGATAGCAATTCGACGCTTCGCAATGCGAAGCGCGTGCGACGTAGATAAAACATGGGTTTCTTGGAGGATACGTTCGTGATTCTTGTTACCCAGGTGGAAACTTATTTCCCCGTTAATATTAATAATTGTGCCGGTACTCGTAGACGTTACACAATTAGGTTATGAATGATTAATTTTA
The DNA here is from genome assembly GCF_051020985.1 of Nomia melanderi. Lineage (NCBI taxonomy): Eukaryota > Metazoa > Arthropoda > Insecta > Hymenoptera > Halictidae > Nomia > Nomia melanderi. The sequence continues at coordinate 29,359,941 of NC_135000.1, read as the reverse complement.
TATCTTTGAAGGGAAACATCGTTGATTCACTTGATACGAATAATGCGTTTAATCTAATGAATTTTTAAATAAATATTGTACAATTCTTTAATTCGTAAATTAGATTACTTAGCACTGTTTTTAGATTTATTATATTCAGGTTTTGTTAGACTCATACATTGAGTTCTTTCCATGCGATTAATTCGGCATTGATGTATTAAGTAAGAGAGAAAATTGTACTATTTATATGTATGTTATGTTCATTGTATTGATAATACTGCTGCCGCAATAAATTGGTGGTTTTAAATTGTGTGATTTATTTCACAAACTGATAAACGTTTCAATTAATCTTGTGTAACTGGATTGTGTATTGTCAGACTGAACTTTTACTTTTGCAGATTTTTTGGTATTCATTCATGTCACACGTTCCAGGTCATCTTTTTCTTAGGAGGATGGGTATTTTTTGTAAAAAAATTGTTTCGGGATTACGAAGTCCATCACAGATTGGTACAGTTAATTTTTTCCACAACATTTTCATTGTCCTGTACTATGTTTGAGCTAATTATTTTTGAAATAGTAGGAGTTCTTGATTCTAGGTAAGTAAGCATTATTCTGTTTGTTTCTTCAACATTATTTTTTCATGTCATACCTGATTTAGTTCTAGATACTTTCATTGGAATGCTGGCCTTTATATGCTCTTATTTATGGTAATCGTTTTGATTCCATTTTACATAGCATATTTTATTATCAGTAATATCAGATTTGGTACGTATGACTCATAAATAACTACATTTGATATTTTATATTACTATTACTGATTTCAGTTCTTTTTTGTTTATTATAGTTAGACTGAAATTAATAAGGCCATTAACAGTCATTGTATATTTGTTTTATTTGTATCTGTTTTGGAAAGTGGGAGATCCATTTCCAATCTTAAGTCCAAAAAAAGGCCTACTGTCTATAGAACAAGGTGTTAGCCGGATTGGAGTAATCGGAGTTACTGTGATGGCACTTCTGTCAGGATTTGGTGCTGTAAATTATCCATACACTTCAATGGCTTATTTCATGAGGCCTGTAACATATACTGATGTGCAAGCCATAGAGAAGCGATTGTTGCAAACAATGGATATGATTGTTGCTAAGAAAAAGAGAATAGCATTAGCTAAAAAGGGAGAAGTTGTAGGTCACATTGAAGCACGGTCTAGACTATGGGGAATGTTAGGTCCCTTAAGTGGCACTAAAAGTAATCAAGAAAGTATGTTTCTTTACTGTCAAATGATCTTAACATGTGAAGTAACATGTTGCATAATAGCATAAATTTTTAGGTATTAAACAGTTACAAGCAGAAGTGACTGCATTAGAAGAATTATCTCGTCAATTATTCTTAGAAGCACATGATATTCAAAATGCAAGAGAACGTTTAGAATGGGCAGCAACTTGGCAAGGAAAATATTTTAATGTTCTGGGATATTTCTTCTCTGGTTATTGCACATGGAAGATATTCATTGTAAGTGCAAGAACTAGTCAATTAAAAGATTACAATTCCGTTACATTATTTTTAATATTTTCGTTTTTAGTCGACAATTAACATAGTGTTTGATCGCGTTGGTAAAAAAGATCCTGTAACCAGAGCAATTGAAATTGCTGTTCATTGGATGGGATTTAACATCGACGTTACGTTCTGGTCACAACATATTTCATTTTATCTTATTGGCTGTATTGTGTTAACATCAATTCGCGGATTATTACTAACTCTTACGAAGGTATATACACTTAAAAAAACGTTTTTTTTTATTGTTGTAGAATGGTCTCTGATATTTATTAAGTATAATGCGTATGTACATGTTATATCAACATTGTAAAATATGATTAACTTGTCGTTGAATCGTCAGTCTTAATTCTTATTAGGCAACTAATATTATTCCTTTCTATTTCAGTTTTTTTATGCTATATCGAGTAGCAAATCATCGAATATTATTGTACTTATACTTGCTCAAATAATGGTAAGACTATCCCTTCTCCAATATTAATTATAATTTCAGAAATATACGGTAACAGAATTATGTTTCTTTTTGCAGGGTATGTATTTCGTATCTTCTGTACTTTTAATGCGGATGAATATGCCGGCAGAATATCGCATTATAATTACCCAAGTTTTAGGAGAATTGCAATTTAATTTTTATCATAGATGGTTCGACGTGATCTTCTTAGTGTCCGCATTATCCTCAATAGTGTTTTTGTATTTAGCACATAAGCAAGCACCAGCAGAACGTGTTTAATATAATAAAACATTTTTTTAATTAAATTAAGATATTTCTCTGTATTTCGTGTTTACCGTTTTTCCCAGATACACAATTTTTATGCGATTAAATCAATCCTTGGTTCGGGAACACATTTATAAAAGATGGAAGAAAATACAAAACATATAAGCAATAGGATTTGATATATTAAGAAAGAATTTGAATATTTTTTTTAGAAACATGTTTATGAGACTGCTATTTCTAATACATGTAGTTATTTTTATCAAAGATGACGTTCATGATTATAAACTTTAGTAGCTACGTAATGGCTTATTACTGACCACTACTCGAGTAAACAGAAATGATCTCTTAATTCGCCAAAGTAATAAATGTACCATTTACATCGTATCTCTAGGGTGTATTTGTTCTGTTATAGTGTACAATGTCCCCTTGATCACAGACAGCTGAAAAAATGCACGGATAAAAGAAAACTGACGTTATTGTATAATTACTAAGATTACGATGAATAAATCTGTGAATTTAGTGAATCAGTTCAATCGTCCATTCTTCACCCATATTTACACCTGGTTTACGCACGGTTAATACGTTATTATTTGGATTGTATTTGGCTTCCAAAGTAACTTTCCCCAAACCTGAAAGAAAAATCGATTCGTGTTTCATTTGCACTATTAAATACTGTAATATTTATTTAAATTATCATCACTTACTGCGTGAAGTTAATACAGCAGATGTGACCCCTTGCGGTGGGTTGGCAATGTCTACCCTTTCCAACCAACTTTCTGTCTGATATGAAGCTAATTTATCTATAAACGTTGATGTTAGTTTATTCCCATCCAAATTAAGTTTCAAATATAAATATTTCCCATGACGATACTCGAAGCTAGCTTCGTCATCAATGTACAATGTGCCATTAGCTTTGCCGGCAGAATCAGCGATAACTATTAAAGTGTACGGGTCGTTCTTCATTGGGACCGTGCTACGACGTATTCTCATCTTGCGTGGAATTATAGAACCACCTCTTTGGAACACAGGAATTTTATGGAGAGTCACAGGGATATTAACCAAGCCCGACTGGCGGTATGGTTGCATGGTATCAATATCGTACCAAGTTACTTTGCCCTCGCCAGGGAAATACACATTAACATCCGTAACGGATGGTTGAAAGACTGGATGTACAATTATAGAATCTCCAACAAGTATTTCATCATCAATGGTGTATGTTTCTGTTTCGGTGGGATAATGAGCCCATAATGGCCGTATCACTGGTGTACCATTTACTTCATGCTCTCTGAAGAGTGTATACCACAGCGGTAAGTACGAGTATCTCATTCTGAATGCCTCTCTGATGATTTGGAGATTTTCTTCATTGAACGTCCAAGGCTCGCGGCGTTTCGTCTCAATATGAGAATGCTGTCGGAAGAAAGGAAGCCAAGCGCCAGCCTGATTCCACCTGACGAATAGTTCAGGGTCGGGATTTCTAAGGAAACCTCCAACATCTGCTCCACAGAATGACATTCCCGCAATGGCCATGGAGAGGCACATTGGATAGCTTACTCGATAATGGTCCCAGGCAGCCATGTTGTCACCGGTCCACATCGCTCCGTAACGTTGTGATCCGGCAAAGAAGGATCTTGTTAGTATAAATGGCCGTAGAGTACCTCCGGATCTTTTAAACAAAGCTTCGTATGTGGCCATGGGTAAAAGAAGTCCGTTAATGTTGTGGACGCTTCTGTGCTCCCAACCTCCATAATGGATGACATCTTTAGGTATAGTAACTTCAGGACCATTAAACACACTTGGTTCATTCATGTCATTCCAAATGTACACGTCATTAGTAGTGCCATAGAACTTATCTAAGCTATATTGGCTGATATAGTACTCCCGTACTTTTGGATCGAAAAAGTCTAAATACGAAGACGATCCTGGCCAGCACCAACCCTCGTAGTCCTTTCCGTCTCTTGTTTTAATGTAGTATCCCATTTTGGTAGCGTCGTTATGAAGGAAGTAATTCGAATCACGTTTGATATGCGGGTCGATTATAACAACCAATTTTCTACCCTTCGCGGTCAAGTTATGTATCATTTCAATTGGATTCGGGAATTTACGACTATCCCAAGTGAAGTACTTTTTACTATCCGTGTATTCAATGTCCAGCCACATGACGTCCAATGGTACATCGTGTACATCAAAGTTCTCTGCTATTTGCATGACATCATCTTGATCATTGTAATTCCACCGACTTTGGTGATATCCTAGTGTAAACATTTGTGGCAAAGGTGCTGTACCCGTTAAGATGGTGTACTGTTTGAATACATCTAAAGGCTGAGGTCCTAACATAAAGAATACATCAATAACACCAGCCTCTGACATGAAATGAGCATCAACCTGGGATTTTTTAGCGGAACCAGACACAAAGTTTACAATGCTCTCTACAACGTTATTGTCAGCACTTGACAAAATGTCGATCCACGTTTCCGCGGCATTGTGCCAAAAGACGCCAGTTGTTCTCTCTTTACCATGAGCGTAGAGAACAGGTATAGCTCCATAAATTGACATTCTTTCATTGGTTTCGTATTCGAACACATCCAAGTTGTATAATCTATACGGGTGAGCTTGTTTTGTTGATTTCAAAGCAAATGAATCTGCATGTTCCGGTATACCATACGCATGTTCTGCTCCAGGGAAGCTAAAGTCCAAGGCTACTGCCTCTGGACCAAAAGGTTTTGAATCATGATATGATTTGAAGTTTTCTTCCCATGCACCAGGATCATTTTCCGCTCCATCGCCCGGGAATTGATTATTATTTGTTGCTTCAACATTTTCTGCATTTTCTTCTTGTTCTGATTTACTGTTGAATATAAGGAAGAAAATTGTTAGTGTTTATTTGCGAAATCAAACAAGATTCTATATGTATTCTTATTAGACATACTTAGGCTTTGCACGATGATGCTCGAATCTCATGAGACCTCTAGCATTTGCAGATACAACTAACACGTCCTGAGAGTACAAATCTACCCTAAATGGTGAAGTATATAGTATAGCTTTGTTCCCCCCATTCTTTACAGTTACGTGATCCGTAGTTCTTTCAACCAAAGTTAATTCAGCTGTTTGAGGTTGATCCTGAAGGGCATGTTCAACTTCATATCTTGGATGCAATGGATTCTTTTCATTGATACGAAGTCTAAATGTATTGTCCTTTAGGCCAGTCAATTGTAGTACATAAAGAGCACCTGTATCCTTATTAAACAAGTCTACGTTTACATTGGATTCATTGAAAGTAAATGTATCTACTAAAAGTTGATATGGTGATTTTCCAGGTTCAACTTTTCTGCAACGTCTGTTGATGCAATGAGAGAATAAATTCAATTATACTTTAAATAAACGAACCAACTGTCTATTTGAAATAAAAGCTTACCTGCAAAAGCTGCTTTGTTCACACGTTTTAAATGTGTCTCTATTCACTGCATTCACAAAAAGAGGAGAACATACTAATAAAAAAAGCAATCCCAACCTGCAATATATATATGTATTTAAATGTGCGAGATATTGTTGTAAGACACTTATATTTATAATATCAGATAGTACAGACGTAAATTACATTTCTTTCATGAGAAATATAAGGAGGAATGAAAAAATATTCGTATAATATCGGTCTAATAGAATTTGCTTTATATCGTTTCTAAACGGCAAAATCAATGTTTAAACGAGTTTAGGTGAACAATATTGGCCCTATTAAGAAATTATTGAAAACGAAGTAGTGCCGCGTGTCGTACTGTTCGAAAAAAATTATTTATATCAAGGATGATGTTATCATGGACACGTCAGCGTGATGATTATTTCAGTAGAAAAGTAAACATTAAAAGAGTAAACATTAATAGAATTTATTCATAACAGAATGTCTGGTAAAGTCAATGTTTCCAGCCGAAGAATATCTATCCTGATATTTTGAAGGTTAAAAGGCCGAAAATAATTAACTTACCGCACATACGAAGCCATGTTGAGAAGTAACTTTTACTATACTACATTCTCACTAATTCGAACGGAACGGAATCGAATTTTACAGATGGAGCCCCGTTCGTTCGAATCGTCATCGGCAAGTTATCGCTTCCGAACGTTAGAAAATTCACGAAAAGCGAATTATTACAAAGAAAATTTACGAATTTATCGTTGAAATATTTTTTCCTCTTCAAAATATCAGCTCGAATTTCAATTCGTTTGATATATAACGTTCCCGAATAGACATGGAAGAAACTATAAGAATTAGGCGAATTGAAACTCTGATGAATTGACCGGTATCCTCCATGCTTTTACTTGAACGTTATCGATATATGAAGCCGATCGACTAACGAATGAACAAACAAAAAAAAAGAAACTAGCAGGAAGGTGACAATGAAATGTGACAAATTACACTCCCCCTTTAAATAACATCGCACATTCAGTTTATTTGAATTACAAGAGTAATGCGGCAGTTCAGTCGGCAGGGAAAATACAGTCCTATGTATGTATAACTATATATTACACAATATAGAAGTTTGGCACTCGGATCGGTTCATTTTTTTTTTAGGGATGGTAAAAAAGCCTAACTGTTCGGTTTCTAGCATATTCATTAATCAACAAATGGATCATCGATAAAAATTGTTTCCCCTTTTTCCACGTTCGTACGATCGGAACTATTACATTAATGCATATGCTATGAATTCGTGAAACAGCGTCTTCTATGTAGGAGTGTACATATTTCATATATTTATATATTTATATATTTATATATTTATTTATATATATATATATATATAATAATAATCTTCACTATTATTATTATCACTATATTAACATCGACGTTAGAGCGTTTTCTTAATTACAGTTTCCTAGGGTGTAAAGAAGTCGTCGTTAATTAAGGTCACTGTGAGTTTGCGCAGGCCCAGAAGACGTAATGTCCGCCGAAAGATCGACGAGCGTGAGAAGAATCGACACGCCGTTGGTATCGAGCCAATACTATCGATTGATCGACCGTTTCGATACTTTATTGCAATATTGAAGGGAAACTGAGCAAACCATTGTCGTGCGTTTTTATTTGTCAATCGGCGTTTAATGAGCGCGCTAGGGAAAACAGTTGCCGTCGAAAGGATATCGATTAGCGGTAAATGATTTTCAAAAATCAGAGATAAATGGCAGATCATCTATAGACGGTAAGATGATCGTAATTACGCTTATCCCCACTCCGTCCACGCATTGTCGTTGGATAATGGCTGATCGTGAGTGATATATTTGAATTAGTTGGTCGCGTGTAACCGCCAAGTATTCAAACTTTAAATAATTCCCGGCCGGCAGACGAAATTGTGTTTGAAAAGTGAATGGCATTCGTTGCGCGTCATACTTTAGCCTGTTATCCGGATTATATTTACAAAGAACGATGGAAATTTAGTTTATCCCGCCAAAAGTTGTAACAAGAGTATGCTAGTGGTATTATAAATATTATAATCGTATGAAATATTAGACTTTCCAGATAAACGAACAAAAAACGAGAAATTATCGGAAATCAGAGAATTGAAAAATAAACAATGGGAATTCACTTATTTTCGCCGGTTAACAGGTTAAAAAGCTAGATAGGGAACAGCGCCATCTTTCGTCCCTCCCTTCAACCTATGTTCGCCACCGGAAGTCGCGAACGAAGTCTTGTAGCGTGTAGATAATTTTTCTGCTGCTCGATAGGTAAGAATCATAGAAAATAACGGAAAGTGTAGAACGCGACGTTGAAACGTAACGTGATTCGAACGATGAGAGCTCGACGAGAGAGTACGACGTGAGTCAGTAGAAATACGTGGGAAAGGTGTAAAAAGATATGTGCAAAACTCGTAGTGTTCCTATTGTAAGGTGCGCGTCTAAACGCGCGGGTTTACGCCGTTACAAAAGTCGCTTCGTCATTTTTATACATTACTCCCGGGGGTTGTATATAAATCTGAAACACGCACTCCACCTTGCAGTCACTTTTTTCTTCTCTTTTATAAACGTTAGGTAATTATGTATAATGTTCTACGCCCGATACTTCGTACAAACTCTCCCGACGTCGCTGCCGAGTCACGCGGGATAACGGAAATATTTGAACTTCCCATTTTCCTGTAAACCGTCGATCGCGAGATGCCGCTATCGGCGTGCTTCCTTCAAATCGAACGATTCAAATTCGTACGACTAGTCTCGAAGTAACGTTCATTAGCAAGAGTCACTTTTTCTTTTGTCGTCGAGGTTAACACGTTGACAGCCACGGTGGTCGCTGGTGTCTTGAACTTCGAAATAACTTGGAAACAATTATAATTCATAATTATGTTACATATTATTAGTAAATTAGATAAAATTGATAATATACGTAGATAATATTTCATATATTATACATTATCAGTAAGTGGATAATATTGCAACGTAAGGATTGTAGCAAATAATTAATAATTATTCCTATTTATCTTCTGTTAGGTGTGAGTACATAAAATGTTTTTCGTGGCATTCAACGTGTTAAGCGATAACCTCTTAGTTGGATAGTCCATCTTGCGCAAATAACAATGAAAATCATTTTCGCCATCTTTGTAAAAATTTCAAGGTCATATCAGTCATACCTTCAATTCCAAATTGTCTTGCACGTTTACGGTACTTTATGAACTACAAAAATCATGAACACGATGGTAATTTTGAAATAAAACGATCACTGAAATTCTGATTGTTCGAATATTTCCGTTATCCGTCGCACTTACAGATACTGGCCCTCGTTTGCAGTTAGTCGTTCGGCCGCAGCGACTCCTCATCGAGGGAGGGGAAGTACCGCGTGCCGTGGAACACCGAGAGGATAGAAATATTCTGATTGACGTGGTTCCGGCCGAGACGAGCACCGGAAACGGCGAGTAGGTATTTTTACAAGACATTGGTAATCTCTTAGGCACATTCGATCCATAATAGCGACTGACTTAGTATTTCTGTATACAGACTTGACGAGGCTATAATGGGAACAAAATTATCCAGTCGCTGAAGAACGTCGGCGAGGAACCATCGTACTCGCTGTCAGACGATTGCGTTCAACGTTACCGTGTAAAGGTGAGCGACGGCACTCGAATGGAGGACAAGGTAGCTCGCGACCGAATCGTTCTGTTCCGACTATAATTCTGTTCATGTCGCGGGGAAGCTACGGTACCACACGAGACACTGCTACTTCGAGTGCACGTACGTATATTCAGCGCTCCCGACAGAGTTCCCCTTGTACAAAAACGTTAGTGAAGAAAGAAAAAGGTCTGATGGAAACTCCGTTCCCGGATCCGCGAGCGTTCGAGCACCGAGTAAATACACACTCCGGTTTCTCCTAAGAAGTCCGCGAGTTGTTTTGGCACGTTGAATCCACGCCGTGGATCGATCGCGTCCGCCGCGCGCCGGGAATAAAGGAGTTTCCGTCAACGATCCCGCTATAAAATCGAGGCTTCCGGTGTGTGTACCCCCGTATATCCGCAGAGTCACTTCTCTTTTAGGCACATTAAGACCATGATAATCGACGACTAGTTTCTCGAGCAGTTCGTAAGAAAAAACCACAGTCTTTCAGTAAGTCGAGGGGGCGTGCGTGTGCACGTGCGTCGTGCGTACGGTGCCCGCGTTCGCGCGTGTACGTGTGTTACGGCTTGGCCCGCGTCAGCCGCGGGCAGCCCTCCTTTTGCTAGACCCAGTACTGATTCCTTCTTAGCAGGGGGTTGTTGGTCCTCTGTGTGGTGGCCGATTGGCAAGGCAGGTCCGACGTGTCGAAGCTGCTCCATTCGTCGCCGTCCGCGACGCCGTACGGATACCTGGCCGAGACGTCCACCTCCGAGCCGGTGATGCTCTCCAGGGGACTGAGCGGTATCACTTTGCATTGGGGCAGCGTCGACGTCATGGCGGGCAACACCGGCAGCGGCGTGCTCGCCGCCACGCTGTTGTGATCGTTCGTGAAGCGTTTCAGGTGGGGCGTCGCGGGCATCAGATGATCCGGCGGCCTGGGGAGCGGCATCACGCCGACCGCCGGCGTCGTTTCCGGCTTCTCTTCCTCGGCGTGCTTGTACCTGTTGTGCCTGCACCGGATGGTGACGATCACGACCACGCCGAGCAGGAACACACCCAGCAGCATCCCCAGAATCAGCAGATAGTCGTTGCTCATGTTCGGCGCGATCGCCATTTCACCCTCGTGGCCTACCGGGTCCATGGGCCCTCCCAAGGTGATGTTGTACTCGTCCATGTCTAGCTTCACGCGGAACTCGAACTCCCCGATCGCCGGCTGGAAGATGGAGGCAGCCAGGACGAACGCGAAGCTGTCGATGACGCCGTCGTACTCTAACGTGGGGATCTTCCTGCATACTAGGTAGATCACGCCGGACACCACCTCCTGATGAGAGAACTTCGCCACCTCCTTCTCCCGAGTGCCCCGCTTTTCACCGGAGGACGACGAGCTCCTGATGATCCTCTTTATTTTCCCGTACTTAGGCTTCTTCGTCACCGTGTACACGGGATTGCTGCTCGTCAGCTTCGCCAGGGGCGTGGCGTCCAAGTACTGCAACGTGATCCGCGTCTTCTCGCCGGCCAGCGCTGTCATAGGGTTCATGATCATCAGCGGCACTACCTTGATCTCTATTCTGATGTGTTTCAGCTCGAACCCGCTGAGCCGGGCAGCGAGTTCCAGGCTGTCGTTCGACACGGTCATGTCCGTTTGCATGAACATCACGCTTTTGGAGAGTAGGTCTGTCTGCTTGAAACTGACCGCGGTGCTGTCCCTCACGTACAGCACGCCGTGCTTCGGGTTGCTCGTTACCTCGTAGACAACTAGGTCCTGCCTGGCGTTCGTGTCCAGCTTCACGTTGCTCTCGGAGATCTGCACGACGGTCAGGCCCTGCTGGAGGTTCACCGGACCGGGAACGGTGACGTTCAGTTTGATAGGTAGCACGTAGACGTTGAAGACCTTGTACACCGGCTCGAAACGGCCGTCGCCCACTCGGAAGTAGAAAGAGGCTGCCTGAAGCGGCCCGTTGTGCTCGTACACCAACCGATTCGAGTCGACGTCGTGCTGCGTGAACGTGTTCACCTGGTGCACCTCTGAGATGTTCTCGTTGAACGGCAGCAGCAACAGACGGCCGCACGTGGGACCGGATATCACGTCATACACAATTTCCTCCGGTGGTGTGTCCGGGTCGGTCGTCAGCAGGTCGTTCCTGGTGATCGTTTGGTTCTGATTCTGAACCACCGTGATGGAGGGCTTGTTGGTGATCAGCTTGAACGGCTCGTCGTTCACCGGCTCTATGTTCACAGGGATGCTGGTGTTGCAGAGCAGGATGCGACCGGGAGTCAAGTACAGAGAGAAGTTGATGCGATCCTCGAGAGTGTCCGAGTGGTCGTGGTAGTAAGCGATCTTGCCGCTCTCGATTTGCGGCTGCGAGAACGTCGTCACGTTCAAGTCCGGAACGATCATCACGTGACCGTGGCTCGGCTGGCCTACCAATTTCGAGAGGACCACCGGGTTCGCGATGCCGGCGTGCGTCTGGAGGAACGACACGATTCTAGAGATGTTCATCACTACCGGGGCGGAGCCACCTTCCTCTACCCACACCTTCTTCGCAGAGATGTACCTGTCCAGACCGCCGCTGGAGACGGAGATGTCTATTTGAAATACCTGCAGTGAAGGACACGATAAGGTTAGTGTTATATAATTCACTTATCACTATTAGGTCACTTTTCTTTATTACTGGTAAGATGCTAAGACAAGAATTGCTCAAAGTTAAGCATTTGCAAGAGGAAAATATTTCATCTCAAGCTAAAACTTTTCTTTGTTACTAGTAATCTGCTAAGACTAGAATTGCTCAAAGTTAAGCATTTGTAAGAAAATAATATTTCATCTTAAGCTAAAACCAATTGTCTTTCGTCATTAAGGACTTTTGTGAACATAGGTGATTCGACTAGGGAACGTTGGAATATTTGTTTCCAAAGAATGTCTTTCGCTTGGAAGTTATTCAATAGTTAGTCGATTACACTTAGACTCGCCTGATTGGTTAAGGATTCCGCGAAGTTCGCCTCCACGTCGAACGTGAACGAATCATTGGCGGTCAGGTCCATGAATTGTTTGGTGTGCTCGTAGAATACTTTGCTGTTGTTAACGTCTCTCTGCGTGAACCGGTCGACGTTCAGCCAAGCGCCCTCGTTCGTCTCCATGATGATCTTGCCTAGATGCGGCCCATTTCGCACCGCGTACTTTATCTCCCGCGTCTCGTCCAAGCACCTCGTCAATAACAGTTTGTCTGATATCAGTTTCCTGCTTAGGGGGAACACGTTCAGAGCGGAATTCCGTTCGATGGTCAACCGGACCGGCTTGGTGGCGACCAGCACGTTGTAGGATTCGGACGTGTGCACTCCGTCGCTTAGAACAAAATTGAACTCAGCATCGGATCCATCTGAAAAACCAATCCGTAAAGATGAATTTCTATCACTAACCTTCGGACACTAGCCATTCGTTGGCCAAACTAACTCCGCTAACCGAAAAGCAAAGTTCGATAGAACTATACATAAACCAATCAAGTATCATAGCCCTAAAGTCTCGAGACGTTCGAAGAGCGAAGTTAGCCACCCAGTCGCTAAGAATATACAAGACTCCACGAAGAATGCAGAAGCACTTACTTGTGTGAGTGAAAACAACCTCGGCCAGATCAATCTGTTCCTGCGTGAAGTTGTACACGTCCACCTGCGGTGCTGAACCCAGCGAAATGAAGCCGTTCCTGACGCCAGTCAGGTTGAAGACAATGTCACGAGCCACGGTGTCGTTGTCGATCGCCGCCAAGCTGCCAGGAGTTAAAACGATCGAGCCGCCCTGCCAGACGTTCAGCTTGGTCCTGTTGATCAGCACGGGCAGCTCGTCGTTGACTGGCTCCACGTACACCCAAATGTCGAACGGCTCGCTGGTCTTGTCTCCCGCGACGAGGACCATCTTAAACGAGTCCTTGGAAGACTCGTCGCCGTTGTGCTTGTACAGTATCGTCCCGGCGGTCAGGTGTTTCTGCGAGAACTTCTTCACCTGCGTGTTCTTCGTGGAGTCCAGAACCGTCCCGTGCTTCGGCTTCTCCGTGATCCGGTAGTCCGTCACCTTGCCGGAGTAATAAGGCGTCAGGATGACGAAGCACTTCTCGTCGAGAACGACGCTCTTGCCCTCCACCACGACCAAGCCCTTCGCCTCGACGTACAGCTTCTCCGGGACGATGACGAAGTTCACGCTCAGGTCCCTCAACCAGGTGATACCGTTGGTCGCGTCGACGACGAACTTGTCGTTGGTCTGGTTCATCACGGACTGCACGTAGAACATCCGACCCTCGTTCACCAGCCTCTGGTCGAAGCTCTTCACCGCGTTCCCGATGTAGTCCTCGCGGGTTTCCTCGCTGTGCTCGTCGTGGATCTGCAGCTCGAGGTAGCCGTTCTGCGGCCACTCCTTCAGGAAGTAGACTATCTCGGAGTCCGGTATCTTCGGGTGCATAACCTCCAGGCTCTTCCTGTTCAGCAGGACGCTGGTCGCCTCCTCCACGAACACGGTCTTGTTGTTCTGGACGATCAGCGGCTGCCAGTAGCTCTCGGGGTAGACTTTGATCGAGAACACGCTTTCCGTTTCAGCGCCCTTCGTCGACACCCTGAACCTGAAGTCGTCCTTCGCCAGCGAGCCACCCAGGTGCCTGTACGACACTATCCCGTAGCGCAGGTCCTCCTCGCTGAAGGAGTTCGTCTCGCGGCCGAGCTTCATCAGCAACCCGTGCTTCGGCTTCTCCAGCACCGTGTACTTTATATCCTTGTCCGACGTGTACACGTTCGTCTCAATGTCCAGCTCGCTGGGTTTCAGGGCCACGGATCTGTTGAACTGCACCACCGAGCCGTTGCTCTCCCTCAGCCTCACGTAAGGCGGGCTGGCCTGGATCTCGAGGACGCCGGTCGTGTAGAAGTGTCCGTCGGTGACGCCGAACTCGAACTTCCCGTGGTCCTCGCCCTGGTGCTTGAACAGGATCTGGCCGTCGTTGATGTCCTGCTGACTGAACTCGTACACCTGCACGGTGGGATTGGTCACCCTGTAGATCCTGCTCCTCTGGGTGTCCCCCCTGGTGTAGATCAGCTCGCTGGGCTTCGTGTCGACGTCCTTGTCCACGTACGCTAGGTCCTTGCTGGTCAGCAGCCTCTCGCCCTTCGACACAACGTGGAACACCTTGTCGACCGCTCGCTCCGGCGCGTTGTCGTTCTTCATGGTCATCTCGACGCGGAACAGGCCGACGTACATGAAGTCCACGTCGTCCGTGGCGACCGCGACGAACTGGAACGAGTCCTCGCGCGTCTCCGAGTCGTCGTGGACGTAGTACACCCTCTGGGAGGCGAGTTCCTCGGTGGTGAAGTAGGAGGTGTTGTTGCGCGAGTGGGACTGCGAGTCGTTGGTCACGGTGAGCCAGCCGTGGCGAGGCTCGACGGTCAGGTTGTACATCAGCGAAGTGACCCCGTAGTCTTTCGGATTGGTCCTGTAGATCCTGGCTATCACGCGCGAGCCCTCGTCCACTCGCAGCGTCTCCACGCTGTCCAGAGGCTTCATGTTCTTGCTGAGGTAGTGCCTGAGCTTCAGGTTGGCGTGCAGGTCGACGCACTGCGGGGCGCTCACTTTGAACCTGATCTCGTCCAGGATGGTCGAGTACGCGCGCTTGAACAGACGGTACTTGAGCTGAGCGGTGTCGATGTCCTCTTGGCTGAAGGTGTCCCCGACTTCCAGCTTCCGACTCGAGAGGAACAGGTTGCCGTACCTGGGTCCAGCCTCCAAGGTGAACGTGATCTTGCTGGACGAGGTCACCAACGGGTTCGTCTGGTACCGGAGATTCTGACTGCTGACGACCACCTCGGCGACGTTCGTGAAGTTGATGGGCACTCGCTTAGCCTCTTTCAGTTCCAGGTCTATGAACGTCACCCGGAAGTCGTAGGTGTGCGGAGCGCGGACCTCCCGGACGCTCGCTTGGAACTTGAACTCGTCCTGGTTCGGGCTGCCCTCGTTGTGCAGGTACCTGACGGCGTTCAGCTCGACGTCCCTGCTCGTGAACTGGTCCACGTTCGTCCAGCTGCTCGACGCGTCCCGCATCCTCTGGATCGTGCCGAACTGCGGCGGCGAGACGATGTTGTAGCGTATGTCGATGGTGTTGTCGTCGGAGTTCGTGGTGAACGAGAGGTTCGCCGGAGTCAGGTACGAGAAGGATCGGTGCACCACGACCAGGCCCGTGTTGTGCATCAGTTTGATCTCCAAGGGGTGAGCGGCCACTCTGAGGCTCGCCGGTTTGCTGCTCTCGATACCGTCGCTCACCTGCAGGTCCAGCTTCGCGTTTGGCTTCGCTGTGAGAAGCAAGTTGGAACGGGCACTTCAGTTATCAATGGTTGTCGGTTAAATTATGATTGGCCCTCGAAATGTCGGGGGATGAAAAGGTTTATAGCGAATTCCAGGTTACGAGACGGCCGAACAAGGTAAGCACGTAATTCACCGGTTACATAAATCAACGATTCGGAGTTAATTATGTTTTAATGGTTAATTTAATATTCAATTTAACCTCTTGTGGAAAAGATTTATAATGCTTTCAAAAATCCTCGCTCGCCGGGGATTAAAGTTTCATGAAGCTTTAAAATTAAGCTCATCGTAAATCTCGATATAGGGTATGCTCGGTTTAAAAATTCAGTCGAAAATTACATGCTGTTTCGACGGTTTCAGATTGAACGAGATAACGTTACCGTTCCCACGATGCACGTATGCGATTAACCCCTGCATCAACTCGGCCTGGGTGAAACTGTCGATTTGCCGGGACGGATAAGTCACCCTCTCGACGTAGCCGGCGTCCGCGTCGGTGCGCAGCACGGTGTACACCAGCATGTCCGACGGCGTGTCGGCGTCGACCGCCCAGAACAGCTCCTTCGTCAGGATCTTCCTCGTCCCCTGGGAATGATCGAGCGCTACAGATTACGCCCCCGAAACGCGTCACTCTTCGTGCAGAACTAAAGTCCCGGTAATTATCAATTATTGGACACCTTGATACGCCCCGAGCCGGGGCTGAGAGTCAAATGATTATTCGATGGCTCGTGAAAAATTGAACGCGGACGGAGGACTCTTCGCAGCGAGTTTAAATTATACACGGTGTCCCAGATTTAAAGTGAAGTCTGTCGGTATATATAGCCTCGGTTAAGAAAAAAAGCGTTCCACAAGCACGGGTCGTTTCCTGCTTTAATACGCTATTATGAACAAAAGGTGATACACGAGTTTATTATGCAATATCGTTCAAGCCATCGATTCTTGCCAAAATCATTAGAAATTCTCATTTTACGTTGCACAACATTTTTCTTGTGTCGATCCAAGTTTGCCACGTTAGCTCTTTGCACTCGAGAATATTTTTCTCAACAAATATGCATTAAGAAATACCTTGCATAAATTAAGTAACAGAATTTTATTTCGATGTTCCACGTGTTGATGCATTATATAAAAATTTGATATTGAATTCTAAATATTATCGTTTACACGGGTCAAATCAAATGGCGACTGAGAGGCGCCTCTCGAGTGCAAAGGGTTAATTCTCCGACACCCTGTACAACCGACGGGCAGCGGAGCGAACTTGATCTTCTCCGGTGCCTCGAACTCCGAAAGGGTTAAAGCTCAGTTTTACCGGTCGACGCAAGAATTATTTCATTTAAGAAGATTGCTGCCGGCTTAAGTGGTTAATTAAGGGCAACGTTTCAAGCAACGACTTAAATCGATTCCGCCTACGACCCGGCCGGGCCGTTATCCCCGTCTTCCGCGGGGAACGCGCGCCGGCGAGGGGAAGGGGGGACGGACCGCGACCTCTTCGATTCGCGATTAATTGATTTACCGCGGCTGGTCACGCCTCGCGTCGATCAATTCGCGGCAATTACGTTAACGCGCGGACAAGTCAGGCTGACTGGCACTCGTCATCCGTTCAGCCTAAAAATACCCGAGGTAGAATATCGTTTGCGGTCGAGAAAGTTGTGCGGACTTCGGTACTGCGGTCCGAGGAATTAATTGTCAGCTGATCGCGCGATATTCTTTTGGACGTCTATTCTCAATAGGGCTTTCGTTGTGGTTATTTGCTGTTGGAAGAAATGGCGATGGTGTCTTAGGGATGAATTGATGGATGAATTGAAGGTTCAGTATCTTTGTTGTATATTGTTAACCCCTTGTCTTACAACTTGAGACTCGTGAATATTTTAAATAGAATTTACCAAAGATAAATACTACTCAGTTTCTTTGAATTGCTGTTGGAAGAAAATGGCAATGGTGTCTTAGGGATGTATTGGTGGATGAATTGAAGGTTCAATATCTTAGTTACATTATTAACCCCTTGTCTTACAACTTGTGAGACTCGTGAAGATTTTAAATAGAATTTACCAAACATAAATACTGCTCAGTTTCTTTGAATTGCTGTTAGAAAAAAATGGCAATGGTGTCTTAGGGATGAATTGGTGGATGAATTGAAGGTTCAATGTCTTGGTTATATTATTAACCCCTTGTCTTACAACTTGAGACTCGTGAAGATTTTAAATAGAATTTACCAAACATAAATACTACTCAGTGGCATTGAATTCAAATGAATTATTAATCTTCTGTTATCAATTATTATATGCTAGAGCAAACACAGACGTGAGATATGCATAGAATTTTTATCTCTTCTCGATAAATTATTAGTGACAAGGTTGTCGGATCGATCTCAGTTGAAAATTAAATCACAGGGCAAGGGGTTAATCTTTTCTTCAAACATTCAATGCGAGAACTTATTAGTCACCGGTGAATTAATTACCAATACACCAGTAAATAATCTTTCCACTAATACGGAGGAAAAGCGTTCGGGCAATATATCCGGCGAATGTATTCCAAACAAGTGGACACTCGTTGCGAATTATACGCGTTATTCCGCTGCAAATAGCGCTTGTTGACTGAATGAAGTATTTCCGACCGACAACAATTTATTTGGCTGATTATCATAGATAAATATTTATCCGGAACGATTCGGATAATGACCGACTCCGAAACAGCACTGAATTATGTTATCGCGACGAAAGCACACGAGATTTTACGGAGAAATTGCGGTTTCTGCTCGATTATTCCGAGTTTGCCGATGACAATGGTTCGTTGCTACATATTTCACGAGTAGCAAAGGGGTGGACGACTTAGCGATACATACAGGGAATACGTGTCTCTCGCGTGTACCAAATAATACAAGAATAGTTAACTATCTATCTTTTAAGAGCTCGGATTTTCAACGCAGCCTACCTTAAATCAATAATTATCTTAACACTGGAACTAACACTTCTCGTGCAAATTAGAAACATGCATTTATTAAGATTTCAATTGATTTTAGATTTATTGTTCTTAGAAATCTGGTTCGTCTCTATAAATCTAGAAAATTGTAGCTTCAAAACCAGAGTATTGCCATACACATTCACATAACTGCACAAATCAAAAACCGACTTGAATTATTACTAATGCTTCAAAAATTCAATATCCATCAAACTGACTTCTGTGAATCTATCGTCAAACTGCCAATCAATTTCTCGAAAAAATCGCGAAAGGAGAAATCTGAGATACGTCTCCACTTGCCAGGCAGTTCTAGCGTTAAACAGCGACCGTATCGCAGGCATCTTACCTGAGCCAGTCGCAGCACTTTGGCGGTCGGTATCTCGAGCAGCGGCGGATCATTAACGGGTGTAACGTTGACGTGCAGCGGGAACCTTAGCCGCCCTTGGAGATAGCCGGGCAACGTGTAACCGGCGCCAGCCACCAGTGTCACCTCCAGGACCATGCTGTCCTCCGTGGTTTCGCTGCCGTCGTGCATGTACTGTATCTGTCGCCGGATTTCATCGTAATAATGAGACAATGCGCAACGCCGGTAAACAATGTTCCGCGGGACTTATGAATATGGATGCCGTTGAAGGTGCACGCGACTCTTGAACGCGGTTACGTCCCTTGGAACGCGACTCGAACGAAGGAGACAGCGCCGACGGCTACGGAGGCGACGCGCGGTGCCACCGTTTCAGGAGAAGCTGGCCGAAATTCGTAATTTCACAAGGTTTCCTCGAGACTTGTTATTCCTGTGCTCCTGCGGCCGCTGGATTCGAATATATTATCAGGAATAATACAATACATCCGCGTTCAACACGTAGAATCCAGCGTCGCGGGTGCAAATGTTATTCCCGGGTTGGCTTCCGTGGGAATTTTGATTTTTCGCCGAGATCCTACAATTGTATTATCGAATCCGATAGGATGATGTTACTCTCGAGAGTTAGACCATCTTTGTTATTTTTCCGATTATTCTCTGAGATCGTGTACCTGCATTATAGAGTCTAATACGATGATGTTACTCTCGAGATTTGTTAGTCCATCTTTGTTATTTTTTCCGATTTTTCTCTGACATCTTGTAATTGCATTATAGAGTCTAATACGATGATGTTACTCTCGAGATTTGTTAGTCCATCTTTGTTATTTTTTCCGATTTTTCTATGAGATAGTGTAGTTGCGTTATAGAATCTTATACGGTGATATTATTTTTGAGATTTGTTAGTCCATCTTTGTTATTTTTCCGATTTTTCTGAGATCGTGTAACTGCATTATAGAATCTAATACGGTGATGTTACTCTCGAGAGTTAGACCATCTTTATTATTTTTCCGATTATTCTCTGAGATCGTGTACCTGCATTATACAATCTAATACGGTGATGTTACTCTCGAGATTTGTTAGTCCATCTTCGTTATTTGAACAATTAAATTATTCATTCACAGCTTTGAAGTAGTCGCCATTACGGCACCCGACCGGGTTAATTTCTAGTCCACGAGTCGAGCGTTCAGTTACACGACAACCGCCTCGAGTTTACATATCCAGAGCAAAGAAATCCGACATTCAACGCGTTACCACTAAAAATCCGTCGCACACACGAGAAACCGAATTTCGAGCAGCTCCCCGTCAAACGGCACCGCGCTCGCGTCCGTCCCGCGGCAATATTTGTCCCGCCGCGACTTTATGAAGCCGCGGGATCGAGATGAAACATGGCGGTCGCACGGGCGAGCCTCAAAGTTGCCCCGAGATTTACTCCTTCCCGTGCGACGGTTTATTTACGAGCCGTAGGGCGCGCACGCGATCGAAATTCCCTCCCTTTTTTCCACGCTTAACGAACTAATAAATTCTTTGACACGCCGCGCCGCGCCGCGCCGCGCCGCGGTCGCCTCGTATCTCCCGCGTTTTTAAAGCCGGGCCGGTTTTAAAAATTCCCTTTGCGTCTCCGGCGAGCCACGGCTGCCGGTGAATCATTGCCCGCGTTAAATTCACTGATCCCCGGCCGCCGGTGTCCGCCGTAATTAAAATTAATTGAGGCGAGCTTATAAATCGACGATTAGCATACCGAATCGACGGGGTGCTCGCTTCGACGGGATTTTCGTCAGGGGTGGGAGGTCTCGGAAAAACTTGCAAGGAAAACAGGGGTGGAAGAAGGAAGAGTGGCGGCGGTGGGAGAAAGAAACGAACCTCGGAGGCGAAGCAAGCGTTTAATGGATACGGCGGTCCCGGGACGACGTAAACCCACGAAAAACCATTAATGAGCGGTGGTGGCGTTTATAAATAGAGCACCGTCGCTGGATAAATTGAGTGCAAGTGGAAGAGGAACAGACAACCGTGAGTCCCGGCGACAAGACGCGCGCGGCCCCCCACGGTTCTAAAGTTAGTTCCTCGGGCGGAGGGACTATCTATAGCTCGTTGGTCCTGTGACGGAGTGGAGGACCGCGCGACCTTCCCTTTTCTCCTCTATTTTCTCTTGTGCGATCCGGACGATCGTGGAAGGCGACGTTAGTCAGCCTACGCGTGTTTGTCGAATGCGCGGTTCGTTAGGACTGCCGACGTGATTGGATTTTATTACTTTGTACGAACTCCGCGAGGGGATTTATTGTAACTCGAATTGACTTGTGTTTTAGGCTGTGCGTCGCGAAGTCGACTTAGGGATGACTCGGTAATAGAAGAGGTTCTTGCGTTTCAATCCTTTGCGCTCGTGAGTTTACTACTTTGGACGTTTAATCGATTAGCACCGGATACACCCGTCTACTTGATGTTAAATGTTTTCAGTATTATTCAGTAGCTAGATTTTCATTCGATTATATATATTCCAATACTCGAATTTTCAAGCTACAATTCTCGCGATTTCTATAAATAAACATGTTCTAGAGCCAATAGAACAAAGCGTAGAATAAACGTCCGTAAGTCCATTAATGAAATTTAATATTTAGACGGATGTAATATTTAATATTTAAAATATATATTCTATATATTCTTATACTCGATTATATATATTCTAATACTCGAATGTTAAAGCTACAATTCTCGCGATTTCTATAAATAAACATGTTCTAGAGCCAATAGAACAAAGCGTAGAATAAACGTCCGTAAGTCCATTAATGAAATTTAGTATTTAGACGGATGTAATATTTAATATTTAAAATATATATTCTATATATTCTAATACTCGAACGTTAGCTACAATCTTCGCGATTTCTATAAATAAACACGTTCTAGAGCCAATAGAACAAAGCGTAGAATAAATCGATTTACGTCCGTAAGTCCATTAATAAAATTTAATATTTGGACAGATGTAATATCTAATATTTAAAGTATTTCAAATATTAAACTTTGCCATTCTACTTTATCAGATCAACGAGCAACAAGAGCCAACCTCACCAGTGCAGAAGGTTCACGCTCGGAAGGGAAGGAAAACTCGACGACGCCCTCGTGGATGATTAGTTAGCGGCGACGATCATTAGCCATTGTTCGATGCGAGATAGCCGTGACGCGGCCGCAGGGCACCCTCGTAATTTTATTCCGGCCGGGGGCCGGTGTCGTGAATTCGGCGGGCAGCATGTGTTTCGGCGGATGGGTATTACCTTATCTCGATTAATGTCTTGGAGAGTGAAGGAGTGCTCTGTCCTGGTCGTTAGGAGGTCCAGGGCCAGGGTGCCATACGTGGGCGGTGTAACCACGGTGAAGATAACGCCGTCCTCTTCCACCCCATATTTAGCGATGTCTAATACCATGGCAATGTTATCGCTCGTCACCAGCACGTGCTCACCCTCGGACACGAGCACCGGGCTCACCGAGAGTATCTCCAGGTCCACGGGTAAATTCGCCTTCGAGTGAACCTGCGGAATTCCCAGACCGAAAATCTGTGAGCGAGGGACGCTGGGCTGCGAGGCTCTCTGGCAGAAGGGGATGCTGATGCACGGATATAGCTCCGTTTCGGGACGGCAATGTAATCTTCCCGGTTATAACCGGGAACCGGTTGGACAATCGTCTCACATCGGTTACGAAGAAGGAAGTTACGCGAGGATTGGGGATGTTAACGCTAGAACCACCGGGTAGAAATCACCAATTCCTAAGTTCTTTTACAGTGATTGTTAACACTTAGCGAACCGAAAGAGATCTCCCACTTTTCACTTAGCAACGTATTGCCTTTTAGTCTGTCTACTTTTTGCTGTGGTTGTTTAGTAAGTCTTGAAGTGGGATTATTTGCAACTCATCAAATATAGTTCTTGTTTTTATGAAACAAAGGTTTTAATCATATTAATTGTAAGAGTGCAGTTGAAGATAATGGGAGAGGTTGTAGTTATGTTCTTTTCAGTCGTTTGCCTAAGTGTTAAGGTACAGACGCTTGTTTAAGGAATGATTAAAGCTGACTTAGTGATATGTAGACTGGAGTACAGGCCAATTGGAATTCTAATGAATTCATGTTTATATTTAGTAAGTTTTAGAAAGACTGTTTTCGGTAGTTCTAGTGTTAGCGGTTGTCAGTGTGTTAACCGGTTAGCTGAGATTGGCGATGAATGATGTTTCGTGTTACCAGTGTTTGTTGTTCAAATTGCAATTTCGTCGAGAACTGCATTCGTAGATTTCACGAATAACAAGAATGTAAATAATTATTATAGAGGCTGTACACCAAATTTAGACGCACGTTTCTCGCAGCTAACCGATCGAACGTTGCAATTTCTTTTAAGGATAACTAAGGATACTTTCCGCATAGTTCCATTATTTCATCGGCACACCACTAAATTTCAAAATATCGGACTCCGACGGAAAGTTCCTTTTCTCGCGATACCAGCTGCTTTGAAGTAACTTTTTCCTTTAGAAATCACGACGTGTCGTTAAAAGCGGGGTTGGACATTCCAGCTCCAGGTCTCAGGTGTCTCCCTCCGGCCTCTGCGCCCGGCTGGCCGAAAAGTCTGCCGGTTTCCCGGTTCAGCGCAGCGATACGCGAATAAATAAATAGACCGAAGTATGACGGAAAGTTGTTAAATGAAACGGGTAGCAGTTTAGCCAAGTTGCCCGGGAACAGAGCGAAACTGGTCGGCGAACTTCCGTGGAGAGCACGGGGAGAGACTTTTCGGCCCTGGCTGCGACACGAAGCTGGTCCAACCGATCGAAGTTTGCCCGCGGGAGCTGCAGAGTCGTGATCGTGTCCCCCTCGATCATGCGGTATCTCAATATCCAGGAATTTCTCAATTGCCAATTAATTTATTTCCCGAGGCTCGAGGATCGTGAAACATGCAGAAGCTAAACTCGACTGTCTGGACCACGGATATTCTTACCGAAATAGTTTCTTCGAGATTTTGGGATTGCCGAATCAGTAATCATTCTTATGATGATTTTGAATAGGATTCTAGATTCAGGACAAGCACAAATGAGTCATATCGAAAAATGCGGTTAAGTCGATTTCTCGATGTATTCTGATCTAAGTTTCGATGGAAGGAATAATATTTTTAGTTATTACTTTAACTAGTAAGTCACTCATCAAAACTCCCATGCAAAAACAATTTTCTTATAAAGAAACTAAAGAGTGAAGATTCTTAACGATTACACTACTTATATCTCATGGATCCAATAAAACTTCGACACGTCACTAAGAAAACGAATGCTCAAGATTACATTAAACATTGTTACCATTATTCAGGTGGTAGTCAATGTTAAAGGATTTCTTCTCGGTCAGAAAGCCCTTCGTTCCACAGATCCTACGTCGCAGAATCATTTCAGAAGGCAGACCATTAATTTCAATTTTTCCTTCCTAGACTTAACCGCTTGTTCCGACGACTCAAACATCGCTGGACTCTTTCGGATGCGAATGAAATATTATCCTCCCGTCAGCCATTATTACTTCACAGAAAACAGAATATACCCGCAACGTTTCAATTGTCCCAGAAATTATTAACAGTAGAATAGGCATATCGATCACAGTCGAGAAATAAATCAGAGGTTAACTCGTTCCTCGATAGAACCCCGAGACACGCTTAGGAACTGAAGTTTCCCAAGAAACTCCAAACTGTAAATACTCGTATCGCGACTGCTTTCCGGATCTAGGCGTATCAGAGCCAATTAGTTTACGTCTCGAGAATCTTCTTGGAAAATCTGTTAACCCCGTTCCCTTATCCATTCGCAGGCCTCCCGCGGACAGGACTCTCGAGCGGAGCCGCGAACTGCAGAGGCTCGGGGGCCAGAGCGATCGTTCAATATTTGCCTTGTAATCCTCGGCGTAGTTCGGCTTGGTGCACGACGGTTGATCGCAGTCGCACTTGAACGAGGTGACACCCAGCTGGGAGCAAACGGCGCCGGCGACGCAGGGCTCCTCCTCGACGCACGGGAACCCCCAAACACAGCCGACCACGATCCCCTGGCTGATCTTCACGTCCGGCAGGCCCAGCTCCTTGTTGTCCAGCTGCATGTTCCGCAAGCAACCCTTGTAGCTCAGATCGCCGGACTTCAGGCCCTTGCCCAACGCTCTGGCGCGTTTGTTCAGCTCGGTGCCGCCGATGTAGAGGGTGTCCGCCAAGTCCAGGTAACGATTGCCGCCCGACGGCAGGCTGATCGTTTTCTCCTGGCGGTCCACCGTGATCCCGATTCCGCTCGGGTTGAAATCGACGAGCACCCGGTGCCACTTGCCGTCGGCGACCGGCGCGCCGTGTATCAACTCCGTCGGCCCGTTCCCTTTGTTCATCAGCAGACGTATTTTACCCTCGAACAACTCGATCCCGAGGTAATCGGCGTACGACGATTGCCCGGTGTTGTAGAGCAGCAGCCCGCTCGTGGCGGCCGTCTTCAACTCGAACTCCCATCTGCGACACACGACGGGGTTGGGGGTGAAAATTGGAAGGACGACGTAGCCGGACGGCCGTTCTCTGGACAGACCTCGATAACTTAGACAGTATCAGCGATAGAAAAAATACTTTAGATAGAAGTTGTAAAGTATAGAGCTGAACACATGGTGGTTATAGTTATGTTGTAGGATGCTACGAAGTTCCTTTTTGACAATGGATGTCTTGCCCTTCGGTTTGAAGGTTATATAAATAGAGGAAGGTCATTTGCAGACAATTTATATACTGGACTTTAGATAGAAGTTGCTAGGTATAGAGCTGAACACATGGCGATTATAGTTATGTTGTAGGATGCTACGAAGTTCCTTTTTGACAATGGATGTCTTGCCCTTCGGTTTGAAGGTTATATTAATAGAGTAAGGTCATTGATTTGCATACAATTTTGATATATGACTTCAGATAGAAGTTGCAAGGTATAGAGCTGAACACACGGTGGTTATACTTTTGTTATAGGATGTTACGAAGTTTCTTTTTGACAATGAATATCTTGCGTTTTGGTGTGAAGGTTATATAAATAGAGGAAGGTCATTTATTGCTGACAATTTATATACTGGACTTTGGATAAAAGTTGTAAGGTATAGAGCTGAACACATGGTGGTTATAGTTTTGTTATAGGATGTTACGAAGTCTCTTTTTGACAATGGATATCTTGTAGTTTGAAGGTTCTATAAATAGGGGAAGGTCATGTGCAGAAAATGTTGACGTTTCAAATAAAAATCATCTTGTATAGCAGAAACTACTTAGCTACATTGGAAACTTTCAATTTTCCTTATACAAATAGTCAATTTCGTGCACAGACGCTACGTTATTATAATACCTACAATCGACGCGTCAAGTATTGTGCCAGGTCGCCTCTACGAATTTCTTTCCGCTTGTTATCTGTGTCACGGTATGTTTCGCCGGTGGGTAAACTCGAAACACTTCCGTTCCATTAAGGGTTAAGCTTCCCCAGCGTTGTGTAACCAATACGAATCGCGACTCGCCGTTGAAAAATCGATGACGTCGCCCCGGCGTTTCCCTTGTTAGCCAACTTGTTACCCCCTTTTGCATCGGCGGCGCCAGGGGAAGAGCCGGCTCGGTCCGTGTTCACCGGACGGGACGAGGGGCTGCCGGGTGCCGGGTATTAGGGAGTAACGTTAAAACTCTGTAACAACGCCGCCGGGGTATTCGCGATCGAGTTAGAATTTCGCAGTTGACTTCTTCGCCGGGTCGCGACTATCCTATGAATGGACCCGTTAAACCGTTAACGGAGCGTTAGCGGAATTCGGAGTTTCTTAACTGTTCGGCTCGAATTACCTGGCCGTTTGCATCTTTCGCCGCCCCCGCCGCTCGCCGCGGAGCGGCAAAGTTCGTGGCTGTTACGCGCGAAACGTGACTCCAAATTGATTTAGCCGCGTTAAACGCGTCGGCGCCGGCACGTAAGCCCGGATACGTGTTTTATTGTCGGCTCGTTGCCGATGTTTATGCGTGTATCGGATTGATGGGAGGGTTACCGTGTGCCGCGGCTACGGGGACGCGCGAGCGAACCGATTCACGGGGTTACGGGTTTAGTTGATCGATCGCGCGATCTTCTTTTTGTCATTCCGTTGCGCTCCGGCGAATCCATTTTTCGTCGCCTTGTTCATCCGCTCGACGGTAAGCGGCGCTTGTGAAACACCGAGTATCTTTATTTTACACACAAAAACCTGGGAACTGTAAATTCCGGGGTGACTATCCTATTCGCTCTTGTCGACTGTTGATACTCATTTATCCGAGAGCTTATCATTCATCGTATTAATCGATTCACGGAACGATTCGATGTTTCCTGTGACCTCTGTCCATAGTAACGCGACAAAGTTTCATTGTCACGATTAAATTCCTGTTATATCAAGCGACGTTCCGTTTAATGTCGTTGTAGCTATCGGCTAATTAAATTCGCGGATGTACGTAAGCGTCCGTGCTCTAATTGTTAGCCGAATGATACCCCATTATATTAATCGTAATCGTATCTTCTTAATTACCGCACTTAACACCGAAACTGCCGGACGGGTCGAATCGACCCTCGGAGCTTTTATTTTGCGTGTATTTAAATTAGGCGTTTTTGCGAGAGATTCTATTAAATTCGTATTTGCAAAATTCTTGAATCTCAAGGAACGTGTTTTAATATTGATAAAGAATTGGAACTGTCATTCTAATTGCTCGGTAGTGTTAGTGTTAATTCGTAGTACGTGAACGCTGGTCCTTGAACACGTTTGTTCGAGATCGAAGGTGACGACGATAAATCTGCTTCCTCGCGATCGAAGTTCGTTGATCAATCTTCCGCTCGGACACGGATCGGTCGGCGTGTTTACATTTTCCGGTAACAAGACTTGCACGGAA
The DNA here is from genome assembly GCF_051020985.1 of Nomia melanderi. NCBI lineage: Eukaryota > Metazoa > Arthropoda > Insecta > Hymenoptera > Halictidae > Nomia > Nomia melanderi. Next base: position 29,332,128 of record NC_135000.1, on the reverse strand, counting down.
ACACAAAAAAAAACAGATAAACAATCGCGCGACGAAAATTGTTATCGATGCCGACGGGGCGAGGGCTGGGTAAGCGATTGGTGTCGATAATCGGGAATACGTGTCTTGTTTCCCCGAGCGTGTCTGCGTTTAATATACGGTTGCCCGCGTATTATATATGTGCCGCAAAAAGTTCGAACGCGAGTCCGTTAACGAGCGAGCGCGCGGATATTGAAACGCGTAATTAACCGTGCGGCAAGTACACGGATTTTCGATCCCCTAATACACGTGTCCCTCCCGTGCGCGCTGAAAATAATAACTTCTAATTATCGCCGAATGACATTTCACCGGGCACAATGTATGTACACATTGTACATTCGAAGCGCGTCGATTATGTGGAAACGCGAATCCATCCATGGGGAACCGATAATCGGAGTTTAAACTGGACAATTCCTACAGTTTCTCTGCTTTTGTCATGACTGTTTTATTCACCTTCAGTCATCGGCGTTTCGTGTGTCAATGAAACATGCGGCGAACTTGGATTATCTTTTGTTCGGAGATTGGTGGTTTATGAAATACTTTTGATTAAAAGCTGCAAGATCAATGGTTCAACGATTCATTAGATGTTCGTGCGGATTGAAATTTTCGAGATAATTAGAACAGAAGTACTACGAATAATATAAGTAATATAAGCTTGAAAATAGAATTTAATTAACACGTTGAATGCCATGGAGGTCACCGGTGACACCCGACCAAATCGAATTACTATAGTTCACTCAATGAAACGATGATTATATGAAAAAATTTCTATATTACAAATAACGCTACATAATACAGTGACATTCAGCTAGATGAACGTGGAGTAGTAATAACGTAATTCGATCGAATGATTTAATATATTTTTTTCCATTCTGTGTATTTTCCTCTGTGAAATCGCGCGGCGTTCAACGTGTTAAATTGATTTATTTTTTGGTAAAACGTATGTAGAACATGGTGTTCCCTAAGCAATGTTATGAAAGGGATTATTGAATGTTTTATATGTTTTTCCATGAATTTTTAGTAATTGCGTATTTCGAAGTCTCTCATGGATGCATCGAAGTGCAGTCTATTTATCACTAATTCCCGCGAGAATTCTGACATTGTAGCGATTAAGTCTCATCAAAGCCTCGTTGTAACACCGATAATTGCAGTTTCAGGGTCAGCTGTCAGAGGTACAAAAGGCTCGTGACTGGCCAGCATCCCGTCATGAATCATACCCTAACGAGGTCCCGGAAAACCTCTATGGTCCCGGATTTCCGGGTAAGAAAAAGCGCGGAGTTCCCGGTCGACCATGTAATTAGACGTAACGGTCGAGGTCCCAGGCGCAAATGCGGTGAAAAACTGCCGCGAAAACACGCCGGATTAATGGCCGCCTCGTCGAAGTTCCAAACGACGTAAGTGGAAGGGGGGGTCGGTCGGGTCAGCGACGGAAATTGCGTTGCCCTGTAGGACCGATCGCGATTAACGCCTTGTTTACGTTCTAGGTGGCTGGTCGGCGAATGGGTCTAAATCTTTGATGAAAGACTGTGACGTCGACGGAGAGAGCTCGATGATTATAGGGAAAAGGGCGCCGTCCGACGATTTCAATGGGGTTGAAGCACATTGACCGTGTAGCTTTTGAAATATTTGTAAAAATGTCTCACGAACGAAGCAGTCGAGTCTGAATATAATACAGTAATTTATACACTTTAACCCCTTGCACTCCAGGAGTTTTTCACCGGAAATATTCAATATTTTCTAACGAGATACAGACAACATTTTCTTAGATTGAATTAAGAAATCTCACGTGCGTCGAGGAAGAGAACTATTTTCAATATTTCGTACCTCGATGCATACAAGGTTTAATATTAAATACCAGAGTTTACAGTTTTGCTGTGTCAAATCATTTGGTGTCTTAGAGGCGCCTCTGGAGTGCAAGGGTTTAATATTGCGAGTTTGGTAATTGCGAATTCTAAGGGTTGTTTTATCTTGATACATCTTTCTGTTGATTAGACATTCAAAGATGAGGGAATATACAATGATTAAACTCACAATATTAAGCTCGACAAATTACTGTATCACAATCTGTACACATTCACTTTAGACTTACGGAACCCGTTAATTACACTACTTTTTTCGAATATTATTTAGCAAGAGTTTCAGTCGAGTTCGACGGATGCTAATTTCTACAATCTATATAAACATAGTCTTCTAGGAACGCTAAAGTGTAGAACAGTGTCCGTAAATCTATTGTTAAATAACCGTACATTCTCTCTAGTTCATTCGCATCTTCGCCATTCAGGTGTAAACCGGTCCTAGAGACAAACATATTTCAACCGCCATCTCGAAAATGAAAACCAAACGTTCGCCACAATGTACACTTCCACCCCATCGAGAACACTGGACAACACCCATTCCCGTACAATCACGAGCTGCTTCCATCAACCGGTTCCTTTCTCGAATGGAAGTTGTTTACCCTGGACAGCAATGATTTTCGAAACGGTACGCAAACACTGAGTCAAAGCGGACGATGAGGCTAGCATTGTTCCGACGCCGTTCCTGACCAGCGCAACAGGTACCGTACAGTTTACTGTCTGAAGCCCGCCTCGAATTAAGAATCGCGGCGGGCTGTTCAGGGGCAGGGGGGTTGGCGATGGTGGTGGCTTTTAATTTCCGAAAGACAAAGGATTCCGAGGGACCGCGGCGGTAGCCTCTCCGCGACGCTTCGGCGAGCGAGGAAACTCCGTCTCGTTATCCGGAGCCGGATAACGGGGTTTACAGTGCTCGCGGGAACCGGGTCGCGTTCGTTGCGCCGCACCCACCCCACCCCCTCCTCCCACCCCAACAATTATGAAAAGTAATTCCGCCGCGCCCCGCGATTATTACAGTTTCGAAAGTACACAACCGCGGCGTCGCCATAATTAATGGCGTGGCCGTAACGCTCAACTTTCGGCCCGAGGGGTGTGTTACCCTTCATTCCACATCGATTTCCCGCACGGCCAAGCCGCAATTATACCGACGCCGTTTTCAAAGCGGCGCGCAGCGGTCCATTTCACCGATTTACCTGGTCGGAACGAAAACAGGTGTACGTCCCGGATTTTGTTAAACGATACGTGACAATGCTGCGCGACAGTCGTTATCGATATTATTGTGTAATACACGATAAATATAGAATATCGATGGTATTAAGGACATCAAAATATCAGTCCGGTAATATTCATTTGAGATTCGAGCGTTGAATGTGCTTTTACAGTTTTATATAGAAAAATTGTGTATTCAGCTGGTTATGTTAGGAGTAAATAATAGTAGTAATGTTATAGGTAATATTATATAATGATGATGGATTTTATAGCATATAGTAAATGCATATGCATATTCTATATTTTCGATTATGCAATTAGTAAATTCAGATTGGTGAATCTGATTTGCAAGAGGGTGAATTTGAAGTGGAAAATCTATATGCACTTATATAGGGTATCGTACGCGTAGAATAAAAGACCAGTAATAATATAATCAGCGGTAATGCGTCTCTGATAACAGTTAATTATACAATAATCGCTGCGCAACTTGCTCGATTTCCCAAACACTATATCGCGGGACCGGTTCCCCGCTGTATTTACCATTAAACGCGATTAATCGTAATTAATTATTATTGATAATCGACGATATTTCCTCACCTCGGCCGCCCCTCCATCCCACCCCGGCGACATAATTATCGGGCCGCGCGAATCGTTGATCCCGGCCATTGTTCGCGAATTCATTGTCACCGCCGCCGTCGAGATTTCTCGCCAAAAGTGTTCCGTATCGTTTCCGCGGCACAATATCACGTTCCAATTAGTTCGGATAATACGAGCATCGTCGCCGATTCTATTTTCCTTTTCATTCCCCGCTGCCACGCCGGATTTTTCATGCTGCACCGAAAAAGCTGCCAATTAAAATCGGTTGAAAAGCGGCCGTCGAGCCGGACTTACCGTTAGAACTACCGAGCGTTTAATATAGTTAACACGTAACCCGTATAAAAATCCTAGCGACCGTTTGGGCCAATATTGTCGGTTGCTTCAATCCATTCTTCAAACTTTATAAAATCATTTCGAATATTTAACACGTTCAAGGCATCGATAGCCGGAGAAACACGAAAACAGCGATCCGCCATTTTGTCGGACGCAGTGGCTCTAGGTTTTTCGTGCTTCGCGTCGGAGAGGATCCTTTTTTTCCGGGGAAAATTACCGAAGATGGCGGAATGTTTGCAAAGTTCGTACAAGGGAATGTTTTCAAGGGAGCCGTGTTATGAGGCGAGCGAATTCCATCGATAAGTGGATTAATATGGGAATTATTGAATCGTTTGTTTGGTGAATATCAAATTCTCTAATGCGTATCTGTGCACCGACGATCGTACAGTTTAACGCATAATGGATATTTTAAATATGTAATCAGTATATTGAATCGTAAGGATATGATATTCAGGCATTTGATTAACCGATGATTGGCAGCAAATTGTTTTATTCCTCGTTTAATGCGATAGTATGAAGTGGTTGATTATATGGAATGGAATTACGGAACAACATTCAATCGCTGTTTATCCTTTCTTCTCAAGTGCAACGTTTCACACGATGCACGCAAAATCCGAATACACGAAACGTCCAAAATCTTAATGCTTTTCGTACAACAAACGCTATTTTTCACTGCAATTGTCTCTGCATTGCAATTTCACTGCGTTAGACGTTATACGGCGTGCATGTATATACTCTCTGTTAAGGGTTAAAATCGGCGTGCGCTGAGAAGGTTCCCTTGTAGGATCACGAAGAAAATCCTCAGCGAGAGACGCCCCTCACCCCGCCTCTTCCCGCGAACAACGCGGAGTAGTTTGTACGGCGGATCCTCGACCCCTCGTATCGGTTTGTATTCACAAGGAGGTCCTTACCGAGCGAAAGGGCGGCCGGTTCTTAAGCGGCGACGGGGAACGCGCTCGCGGAGTTCCCGAACGGCGATATCCCGCGGGAGCGTCGTTAAAGCGGGCACGAAAAGCTCCGAACAACAACCGTAATCGCGTTACGACGGTAGACGTTCCGCTAATGGTTGCAACGAGCTCTCGTTACGTCCTCGACGGGGCGGCACTTTGATCCCACTTTTCAGAATAACAAAGACTTCCGAGCCGGAGGATGGACGTTCGACGGGAATCATAATGGTGAACCCTTCCGCCCGTTCCGCCGCCTACACCCCCTTTCCGACCGCCTATCGCGTAGCTTATCTTCTTCGCGGCACGAAGGAAAAACGATGTTTGCGAGATTAATGACGTTCGACGAGCGTAACCGCGAAGCGTCGCCCGAGCCCTGTATCGAATAAATATTGAAAGACGCGGCGGACCGCTCTCCAGGCATCGATCCGATGCAGTTCATGATAAACTCATCCGCACGGGCGTCTCGGTAATTGTGAGACGGGAAGGGATGGTCTTAGGGGAATCGGGATTACGGTTTTGAGGTTAGCACGTATGGAAGTTGTCTTTTTGAGAAACAAAATGTTTTCTTTTGAATGTCGTTGGATTCTCTGATGAAATAAGTTCAATAAGGTCAATAACTACTCGATCGGCAGGGTTTTCGGCAGTGAGTTCGTTACGAGTTAACAAGTTGCTCAGCAATGAAATTCCTTGTGCTCAGAAGTATGAACTTTACGCGATGCACCCATTGCACATTGATTCTAGATTTAGGTCGCCGCATACGCGAGCTCCGAGAAATTAGCACTTCGGTACAGTCGACTCTGAATGTAAATCAAATTCAGTTTTTAAATTAGAGTCTGCGGTTTTCGTCGTTGCGCAAGTTTCCGAAAGAGCTCGAGGAACAAACGAAACGCATCAGATTCGATAACGTGGTCCTGTCGGAACAGAAAAATAATTATTATCGTCACGAACACGGAACATGTACGGCGAACAAATCTTACCCTCAAAGAACGGGCGGGCAGAAAACAATTATTCCCGGCTGGCGGGCCGGGACCGGAAACAATAACGAAACCCGGCGGCTGTCGTCGAATTCAATTCCTCGCGATTCGTATGCGAGTCCCGTCCGCCGCGTGTATCCCGTTAAATACTGTTTCATTAACAACCGACCGGAAGGCAGCGAAACTTTCGTTCCGTCGCGCCCGCGCTACAATTTCCTTCAATTCATCGAGCGTAACTATGGCGGACGGACCGTGGCGCAGGATTCGGCAATGGCGCTCGCGTCGAACCTGTTCGCGCGTTGTTCCAACGCGTTGACTGCCGTGGGTCACCGATGACCGGGGCTTCGAAATTACCGAAGAACATTTATGTTAACAAAACGGATGTCGAATAAATATAGTTAACGCGAGCAGCTAGCCAGCAGTGTAATACGAGTACTATGATACCGAATTATTAACAACGTGTCAGAAAATGAATTCTCATTGGAAAATGAAGAACTTTTTAAAAATTTATTGTGGAGTTAAATATAGGCATCTTAACCCTCTGTAGGCCCATGTAACTTTGAAGTCGCATATCAATTTATTGGCAGCTTGCCGATTTATTTCATTTTGTACGGTGAAATGGGGAATAAAATTAAGTAATCAGTTAACTTCAACTTTTATACGTATTTCAGGCGTGACAGTTCAACGTCATTGTAACTTGAAAGTTAGAAAATATATTCGTCTGATGAAAGTATTGAAACCATTGAATGAATGAACGAAAATTCGGCTCACAGAGGGTTAATATCATGTACACTGCGTTTAGTTAATTTTATTTAATTGCGAAAGCGTGGCCTGAAGAAAGTCTTAGAAAAATGATCCAGCACGGAACGTGTTAATAGTTATTTACCATTTTTGTATTGTTATACGAAGCGCTGGAAATTCCAGTGGCAGTGAACGTGTTAATAAATTTTACTCGGGAATCGGCAATCCACGGTCGATCGATTTTCTTTCTATTATCAGCCTGCCGCGGTTCCACGGCCAATTAACACGGTTAAGGAAGGGTTTAAGGGAATTTCGTGGGAATTCCGCTGGCTCAGGTCGTTTTTCCGTGCCGAGGGCTCGCGTAATTTGTATCGGTGAAAGGCTGCTTCAGGCAGGGATTGGACGCAGTTATGATAATGGCCTCGGTTTCTGGAACGACGGTTATGAGACCCGAAGAACTAAGCGTGACTGTTATCGGCGGACCGTTTTGGATCTGTACTGCTTCCAACGTAGGTTCTCCGTCGGTTCTGTGTTGGCCCTGTGTGATCTGTAAGTGTTATTTTCGATTTTGTGTCGGTTATTACAGCGTGGCACTGAATTACAATCGACGTAGAATCGAAAATAACAGTCACGGAACGCAGAATTGTAGTCAGGTGATAAGAATTGATAATAGTTCAATGATTCGCGGAACAGATTGAGGATGTTGTTCCATAAAACGGACATTCGAGTTTCTTGCGGTACTTCAATTATTTCTGACATAATTTTTTACAACGTTATAACCACCAGCAAAACGTCCACTGCAATTATTAACAATATTACAGCTACTGTCAATCAGTATTAACATTATTCTACACTTTACTCCATCGTTCCTAGAAGCTACATATTCATATCACAGAAATCAGTGTATCAAGAATAGATCATTACAAACTGCATTTCCACAATAGCATCAAAATCGACTTAAATTATTACCAAGCAAAGTTAAACGTATCCCTTAATAGACCGGAAGTATTTCAAGTTTACCTCGAAAATACACCGTATTAGATAACAAGCGCAACGAAATTCACAGTGGTTACCTAGCACAATACTTAACGCGTTAATTATAAATATCACAGCAATAACAGTGATGAGAATAATAAAATAACTTCTACCGCCACCTACAAGGCATCGGACCCAGTAAAAACAACTACCGTGCTTATATGGCGGCATTGCTGCGTTAAGGGTTAACCCTTTGCAATTCAATTCATTTTTATGAGATATAAATGACATTTTTTTAAAACTAACTTAACGAGGAATCTATTCGCAGAATAAGGGAAACAATGGTATTTTATTTCCACATTTCACGCATCAGATTACTCAAGACTTAACGTTAAATACGAAATTTTACAATTTTGATGCACCAATCGAGTGGTGACTGAGAGTCACCTTTGGAGAACAAAGAGTTAATACCCGTCAAATCGACTGATTCCAAATCTAGCGTTTTAATCACTTTAATTGTTAATCACTTATAGTACTCAATCCAAACTGCCACGGAAATTGCACTCGAGAGGTGACTCTCACTCACCACTTGATTTCACACAGTAAAACTCTAAAATTTGATATTTAATATTATACTCCGTACAATGCATCAATTTGAGAAATAACGAAATACAATATCTTTGTTCCTCAACGTACATGTGATTTCTCTTCGAGTTAGATTCACAAAATATCGTCTTTATCTCATCAGAAACTATTCAAATATTTCTAGTAAAAAACTTCCGAGTGCAAAGGGTTAATACCCGTCAAATCGACGGATTCTAAGTCTAGAGTTCAGTACTAATTTCGCAGAAGAAATTTCTCACTAGAAATGTTTAACATTTTTTAACGAAGCGAAGACGATATTCTTTGAAACTAACTCGAAGGGAAAACGCAAGTATATTAAGGAGCAAAGCTATTTTATTCCAGTATTTCTCGTACAGAGGCGTTATACAAAGTTCAACATTAACCCTTTGCACTCGGAAGTTTCTCAGTAAAAAAGTATTTCAAATATTTCTAGTAAAAAACTTCCGAGTGCAAAGGGTTAAACCGTACGTGATCGTAATCCAATGAAACAAGTTCACAGCGGAGAAACCGTGAACATTCGTAACCGCGTTGACTATTAGCGCGTACGTACCTTGATCCGGAGCGTGGAATTGGCCTCGGGATCGCCGTGAACGCGCCGTCCTCGACGAAGCTGACTTCCGTGCTCCTCGTCGCGTCGAATTCCGGCGAGCAGCCCCAAGTCACTGCAGTCGCCTCCGACTGGCCCTTCCTCGACTTCGCGTACTCTATTACCCTGGCGCCGTTGTAGATTATGTCCGCCATGCAGCCCCTCAAGTAGTCCGTGTGCCCTGCGAACATTTCGGGATTCCGTGTCACGAATATTTCTCGAGGCGCACCCCGAATCCTCGCCCTCCGCCGCCGGGGCTCGAGGAATTCGACGGGCGGTCCGAAGAATCTACGAAGCCGTCTTTCTTGGATACGGGCGCCGTGCAGCCGTGACCTTTCCACGGGTCGTTCCTCACGTGCCTGCTTCGCGGGGAGTATTCTGTTAGGAAAGCTCCGATGTAGACGAACCGTGATAATTCTACGTACCGCGTGAGGTATTTAGAATAAACGATTGAACTCGAAATTGGGAGTTTTCGTTTTGTGTTTGGAATTCGCATTTTCCGATTGTGGATTGTCGGGTAGATTGTAGGTCTGCAGCATGGTTTCTTAACACTAGAACTACCGTACCAGTAAAATGACTGGTTTCGATTTGTTTCGCAGTTACTGATACCTTAAAAGCATTGAATATTTGAAATGATTTTGGAAATAGTTTCACTTGAGTACTATGAATATCCAGAGAAACTGAAAATAATTGGAACAATAGATTATTTCCAGTTTCTATGGATATTCATCATAGTACTCAAAAATTGTAACAGTAGATTTTTATAGAGATTACATATCAATCGTATTAAGTGCTCGGTAGTTCTAGTGTTAAAGTTTCGGTAGGTTAACCCCTTGGTCTATGACTTCTTTCTCAACTCTGATCGATACGGCTACTTTGTCATTAATAAATTGGAAAAAGAGAAAAATTCGAAGCATATGCCTATACTTCCTTTCAAATATAATAGGTTACAGAGGAATTTGAATTCGAATGAACGGAGTAATATATATTTGTTGAATCACGTTGAAAATCTTCACGAGTGGTTAAACGCAAGGGGTTAAAGAAGTTTGTATTATGGTACTCAATCTTTATTAATCCTCTGTGAGCGGAGATTCTTAGAAATATGCAGAACCTCGAGTAGACGAAGCTAAATCATATATCACTTGGTTAAATGATACAAGACTACGTGCTGATCTCTTGTTCGAGTAATTAGATCATCTATTTGCGACTATTCTCCGAAACACGAACACCTCGCCAAAGGCTTAACACCCCAGCCTTCTCCGCTCTTCCTCTCCCAAACGCAGAGGTTTAATAGTTCGCACTGATTCCTAACAAGAAAGCCTACAACGAAACGCGGAAGGTAGGCAAAAGTAATTCACAAAGAAAACGAGTCCACTATACGCTGCAAGATACGGTACTCTCCCAGCGGCGTTAGAATTTTAAAAAATTCCAGCCACGTGGACTGCGCGTCGCTCGCGGTTAGAGGGTTAAGCAGCCGAGAAGGCTTCAATTACAACGCAGACGTTTCGCGGAGCACTTCTAATTACAGCAACGGCTCCCGAGCAACAACGCGACGCCGGAGACTCGCTTTCGTTCCTTATCGCAGTGGCGCAGCAACTTTTCAATCGAAACCATTCTTCCCGCGGCGTTCGCGACGCGATTTTATTGGATTTTATCGGAGGCTTTCGAACTCGGAGTCGCCTCGGAGAGGCGCGGGCTAACGACGGGGACGAGCGGGGGTCGGCGGAAGAGGAAAATCGCGGGATAATCATTGATCCGCGAACAATACCATAAATGGTTTTATTCGACGGCGGCCGTTACCCGACGCGCGTCCGCGCCGGCTCGCAATTTCCTTCGACTCCGCGCAGCTCCTCGCGCGCGGGCAAATAACGAAGCGGCGGATATTAAAAGCCCGATGACCGGACGGACGATCCTTAGCCGGCGATCCCGCGGGAGTTGGCGCACTTTGGCAACGGTCCCCGTCCGGGCGCCGTCCGCGTAGCTGTAATGAAAGCGTCAGTTGCAAACCGCACCGGGGTTGATGGCCAGATAATCTCAGTTTTGGGGGCTGCCAACGAGCAAAGTAGGCTATCGAATCCCTGCCCGCGGGGGCGGGCGGGCGGGTTCATTTATCTGATTGGATCCGGCGTAGTTAGCGGGTCCCCCCTCTCTCTCTCTCTCTCTCTCTCTCTCTCTCTGGCGGCGATGATGTGCCGGCCAACTTAAATTCCTTTATTATTATTCCTATTCCTCCGGTTCCAACTCGCCCGGAACTCGGCAGTCGACCGGGGATCTTCGTTCTGAAATTCCGGGCTGCTTCATCCAATTAACAACGGCAGTCGTCCCGCGGCACCGCCGATTAAGGTGTATCCGTCGGCCGGTTTTATTATTCGCCGGATTGTCTTCTTGATAAGTTCCGCGAGTTGATTAGGGGAGCCCGGTGCTCGGCTTTCGGGCGAGAGTTTCGAGTTGGCGCCGGGGAGCGGGGGATGCTAGGGGTTGCGGGGGTTTTGATGTGTCGGGATCGAGTGGCGAGGTTTTAGAGGATCGATTGAAGATTAGGTGTCGATTATCTGATTATGGAAGATTGAGCGATTGCGCGGGTTTCAGGTTGCGTGGAGCTTGATGGGATTAGCTGGCAGACGATTTACTTGTGCGATTATCTTGTCGAACTTTTTAACTTCGAGATGATATAACGGTATCTGTGATCGAGCGAGAAGTCTTCGGCTCTGAGAGATAACTGAATAACTTGCGATAGTCGAGGTCTTCAGCTTCGAGACTGTAATTAGCTGAGAACCTTATATGCAAACTTTTCAGCTGCAGGACGAAGACGCGCTAGTACCTATCCTCGTACGATCGAAGTCAGCTTCCGATTATTCTAGAAGATATCCTTGCAACCTTCGAGCACTTCAACTTCCCTAAAACCGTCCCTAATTATCCGACAACAATACCGAAAGTTTTCAAGTTTCCTAAAGGTTCGCAATGAACATCCAAATGACGTTCGTCGGAAACAAAAATCCAAAGCACTCCGCTTTCAACGAAACAGCGGAGGCGCGCCGTGCAATTCGAAACAATTCCATCCGCGAAGCATCGTCTGAACGCAGGATTCGGGTCGTCAGACGCGGATTTTTTCCCGAGAATATTGCCTGCAGACTGTCGCGAGTGCGCGGGAGGTAGCTATAAGAGGGAAATAAGAAGGAAATAAGAAGACGCGGGGTATCAGCTCCGCCAGGCGTTCCGTTTTCTCGTTGTAAAGGGAATTCCATGCAGTCCCACCTCTCCTGCGGGCTTGATCGTATTTCTATGACGGATCGGCGGTGCACGGCGTGTGCAAGACGACGCCCGAGCGCACCTGTGGCGAGGTAACGCGAGAGAGAGAGGAGTGTTCACGGGACACGGTGTCGCGTTAGGCATCCACCCGCGCCGGTTCTGAAATGCTAAGGGTCTCGCTGAAGTCAGTCTCGAAAATCAGCGGTCTCTTCTTGCCAGGGACCGCGCGAACCACTTGCGTTACCAACGAATTCAAAGATCTGGGCAGAATCTCGCGTAGAATGTTGTCTTGATTTATTATGTATAGATATGTACTAGTTTTGTTAATTAATCATGTCGTGCTAAACGTCTGGCTAAAGTCAGTCTCGAAAATTTGTGTTTTCTTTTTATTAGGGACCGCGTGAACCACTTGCGTTAGCAATGAATTCAAAGATCCAAGCGGAATCTCGCGTAGAATGTTGCCTTTGTATATTATCTACAGACAGGTACACTAGTTTTGTTAATTAACCATTTTGTGCTAAGGGTCTGGCTAAAATTAGTCTCGAAAATGAGCGTTCTCTTCTTGCCAGGGACCGCGTGAACCACTCGCGTGAGCAATGAATTCAAAGATCTAACCGGAATCTCGCGTAGAATGTTGCCTTTGTATATTATCTACAGATAGGTACACTAGTTTTGTTAATTAACCATTTTGTGCTAAGGGTCTGGCTAAAATTAGTCTCGAAAATGAGCGTTCTCTTCTTGCCAGGGACCGCGTGAACCACTTGCGTGAGCAATGAATTCAAAGATCTAACCGGAATCTCGCGTAGAATGTTGCCTTTGTATATTATCTACAGATAGGTACACTAGTTCTGATAATCAACCATTTTGTGCTAAGGTTCTGGCTAAAGTTAGCCTCGAAAATCCGCGACTTCTTTTTATTAGGAACCGCTTGAACCACTCGCGTTAGCAACGATTAACCCTTTGCACTCGAGAATATTTTTCTCAAGAAATATTCATTACTTTCCGATGAAATATCGATGGTATCTTTTACAACTAACATAAAGAAATACCTTGCATAAACAAACTGACAGAACTATTTCATTTCGATGTTCCATGTGTCGATACATTATACAAAATTTGATATTGAATTCTAAATTCGATCATTTTCAAATCAAATGGCGATTGAAAGGCGCCACTCGAGTGCAAAGGGTTAAAAGATCCAAGCGGAATCTCGCGTAGAATGTCTTCATCTATTACTTACATACGTATACAATTTTCTTAATTAACGTGGCAAAGTGTTAACAGTACAACCGAAGTTCCACTTCACCCAATGTTACTCAACAAAGTCCAACCAGCGAGTTCAATCGTAACATGATTTCCTAGAGCAAGACGTCTTTCTAGCTTTTTTCCACAGTTTCAACCAGTCCATCCGTATTCACTAGCACGCCAGCGATCGAAAGTATCAGGAATCGGGAAGCAAAGTCAACAGAGAGCCGATCTCCATTTTCTTTTTTGGGAGCGCTCCACCAGAGTCAACTCGACGAGGCGGTTCCCCGGTGGGCGAGACGCGGGGACAGGGGTCGCTCGTCGCGATAAACCCTGGTCCCGTTCACGGTGCGGTGAATCGTTCATCACGCAAACCGTGCCGCGGCGGGCCACCGTGCTACGTGATCCGGCCGCGTGCACCGCGATTACATTAATTGCAGAAGTTCCGGGAGCAGGTTTTTCCTAAGCGACCGAAGATACCGCGGATAACCGCTATACGGGCCGGCCGGGGCGTCCCCCTCCGCGGATAACTCTATCCAGCCGGCTGTCCCGGGGATTATAAGGATAGACGAGCGGAGCGTGGTTCCGCTTTGTCTGCTTTATGAACGACGAAACGAGAGCTGGCTTTAAACGATTCCTGTTGCGAAATAAATGATGCTCGCCACCGCCGACGTTTGTCGGCGCTTTAATCCTCGGAGGCCGATGCCGAGCATGAGTTTGAGAATTGCCGGTGGAATATTGTAGTACCTGCTAGTGGCTTGCGACGTCCCTTGGGTATCGGTCTTTTTGTTTCAATGGAATTCTGCTTAGTTCGGGGATCGTTGATATGGAAGATTCAACATATCGCGTACCGGATAATTTTCGGAAATTGCGCGGATTACTTTATTCCTCGATGTACGTAGAATCTCCCTTCGAGTTAGTTTCACAAGTGTCTTTGTCTCGTCAGGAAATGTTAAAATGTTTCTAGTGAAAAACCGAGTGCAAAGGGTTAACATTGCGTATCGGCTAATTTTCAGAAAACAATTGCGCGGATTACTTTATTCCTCGATGTACGTAGAATCTCCCTTCGAGTTAGTTTCACAAGTGTCTTTGTCTCGTCAGGAAATGTTAAAATGTTTCTAGTGAACAACCGAGTGCAAAGGGTTAACATTGCGTACCGGCTAATTTGAAAACTGAATTGTGATGGCGATTTTCAGTGAGGTCAACTTATGTCACTGTACATAGAAAAACTCAGATGTATTGTTATGTAATATATTTTAACCCCTTGCACTCCAGAAGTTTTTCATTAGAAATACTCCACGTTTTTAATCAAATACCAACGACATTCTTTCAAACTGACTTAACGAGAAATCGCACATGAATTAAAGAAAGAGGCTGTTCTATTTTAATATTTTACATTGCGATGCATTGTACAAAGTTTAATAAATGTCATAACTTTTCTATATATCATCTTGAACGATATACCCTTATGACGGCAGAATTTAACCAGTTAACTCTGTTTGACGAGTATACACGTCATTGTAAAGCATGATACTATTTCTTTCAGCAATGAATTCTTTGTTTTTTTCACATAAACATGTAATTCTTTGTTTCGCTTTGATCTTTCTTTAAAACGTACTCTACATGCATTCGTCCTTTGACGAGTACACGCTCCATTTTTCGATTTTATTGCAGAACCGGAGGTTTTTCCAACTAAATTCCACAGTTAACTGGTTAATCTAACGTAATTACACAGTGCACAATTCTATCAGCCTCAAATCGTTACATTCACAGTCCACCAGCGCATGAAATCTCGCAACTAGTCTCACAGCTAAAATATAAAATTCTTCAAAGAAGCTCCCCAGTATGAAACAATCCCAAATCCAACGTCAAACCAAAACAAATCCATATTCCCAAAAATCATACGCAAACACCGAAAGCCAGCGCAACAGCTCGCGTCCTCCGGAAGCCCGGGAAACGGAAGGATCGCGTAATCGGCCGGATTCCCGCCAACACAATGGAACCGCGTCGGAGATCCAACATTCTCGCGTATCGCGTCGTCTCGCGTCGATGTGACACGGCTGCGAGATATTCCGCCGGCAATACCGCGATTTTTCGCCAGTGAATACAGCGGAACTATTCGAGATATTCGCGGCGGTGAGGCGGAGTCATAAAATAAATAATTCGCGGTGTCGCAGCTTTCGAGGCCGTCTCGATTTATTTGGACGTTACCGTGATCGAATATCCCGCGACGGGGAACATCGACACCGGCGTCCCCCCCGCGCGTCCGTGCGCCCGTGCACGTGCACGCGTGTACACGGTTTTATTGATTCCGGCCGACGTTCGACGTGTGCGCCCCGGCTGGCGGATCGCCGCCGCGTGTTTGCCCGCGGAAACGTCATTCGATAAGGGAAACTTATGCCGGGGATTTCAGAGACAAGTACTTTTCCAGCTGCACGCGCGGCGAGCGATTCCTCGGGCCGCGCTGGGACAGATACTGTTCTATCATCGCCAGCGTTCCGGCGGTAACGAACGCCTTTCAGCGAGCGAGGCGAATTCGCGCGCGTTGTTTCTGCTGGCCGAACGATTTCGGAGTTGCGTTGCGTTAATGACTAAGCTACGAGTATGAGTAGTTGAATAGAATTTTTGCCAATTAACCCTTTGCACTCTATTCCGTTAGCAATACTTAACATTTTCTGTGAGCAGTTGAATAGTTAATACTATTTCTAGCGACGATAGAATTTTTGCCAATTAACCCTTTGCACTCGGAAGTATTTCGTTAGTAATACTTAACATTTTCTATAAGTAGTTGAATAGTTAATATTATTTCTAGCGAAGATGATAGAATTTTTGCCAATTAATCCTTTGCACTCGGAAGTATTCCGTTAGCAATACTTAACATTTTTTATGAGCAGTTGAATTGTTAACACTATTTCTAGCGAAGATAGAATTTTTGCCAATTAACCCTTTGCACTCGGAAGTATTTCGTTAGCAACACTTAATATTTTCTGTGAGCAGTTGAATAGTTAACACTATTTCCGGTGAATATAGAATTTTTGCCAATTAACCCTTTGCACTCTATTTCGTTACCAACACGTAATATTTTCTGTGAGCAGTTGAATAGTTAACACTATTTATAGCAAAGATAGAATTTTTGCCAATTAACCCTTTGCACTCGGAAGTATTTAGCAATACTTAACATTTTCCAACTAGACAAAGACGATGGTTTTTTTTAAATGAATTCAAAGAGAAATCACAGGTAAATTGAGAAACGCTTTTTTATTCCAATATTTCACGCACCGATGCATTATACATAGTTCAATATTAAATATTAAATTTTCTAATTTTACTGCGTCAAATCAAATGACTGAGAGTCAGCTGTCGAGTGCAAAGGGTTAACATGTTGAATGCCTCATGCCTTCATAGAGCAGAATCTACAAAATGGAGAGAATATAATATTAAATCATCTGATTGAATAGCATTATTATTGCACATCTAGCTGAATGTCACCGCATTAGGTAGCATTACTTATAATATACAAATCTTTTCAACTAATCATAACTGAGTGAACTAATTCGTTAATCAGCTTTCACTCACAGTAAAACCGAAATTACCAAAAATCCCGCAAAACGCGAACAATGTAATCAAAACACGTTCGAATACTTTCATCCCTAATTCTCCACCCCTTCGCCCATAACCGCCGCTCGAAGAGCAGCCCCAGAAAAAATCCCCGAATCTCCCCGCGCATCTCTAAAACTATTCCCGCGGCAGTCATCAATTAGACGGGCCGTTAAAAAGAAAATTGCGGAGCGTGCTCATCGACCCGGCCATCCATAAAAAATGAATTCCCAGCTAGTAGCCGTTGGGTCGTAGAACAGATCGCGCGCTTTCTTCCCCGTTTTCCCTTTATTCCGTGGACAGGGGAATTTAGGGGGGGGCCAGCCGGGGTAACAGGAATTAATAAGAGCTTCCCTCCCTCTCCCGGGAGGGAGAACGAGAGAGAAAGAGGGCGGGAAAGAAGGAGACAGCGAAAGGAAGAGGAAAGGGGGCTGTGTCGTACCATGGGGTACAAATGAATTGTCATGAATATGTAAATTGAATTTCGAGCTGGTCGCCGGCCGCGTTGCGCGAGATGCTCGAAGGGGAACGACGGGGGGCAGGGGCGGACGGGCGTAACCGGCGCGGCGCCCTGTGTTTGTACCGATCGTATTCAATTTGGTTCGCGTCACCTCGGTCACCTTTCCGATGAATTTTTTTTTGTCTGCTCTGTCCCGTTGTTTTTTTTCCTGTTCCTCCCTCCCTCCCTCTCTCTCTCTCTCTCTCTCGCTCGCCTTTTTTTCGTTTTCCCTTCCGCCGGCTCGACCGTGTACGCAGAAAATTATTACCGTCCGCCCCGACCCTCGGGGGTTGTGTTTCTCTCGGTCGACTCGTAAAGTAACCGTAATCACGGGGCCGTTGATTCGACTTGCGAAACTGCTCGCTCGAGACGACTCGTCGCGTCGGCTGATCGCGGGATCCGCGCGAAAAATACGGAGGCACGTGAAACTGGTTCCCTTCCGTATCGGTTTTTGCTTCAAAGGACTGTAACGTATAGACGAGCCCGCGCCGCGGAATGATACAGACGAATAGGAATTTCCCGGCGGTTTCCGTTACGTGTGAATTCTGTCGGTCGCTTCGGCGATGAATCAGGTTTACGGATTGTTTTTGGGTGTCTCTTGGCTTTGTGATAAGAGGGAATTGAGAGTAATGTGTGGAGGTGTTGAACTGTTGGGGAAAAGGGTGAGGAATATTTCGAAGGTCTTTGAGGGTTTAACCCTTTGAACTCTAGGCTTCAATATTGCGCCAGTTGTAATATTCAATATTTTAATGAACTAAAGAAACTACCCTAATAGTATCAGACTTTCTATCATCAATTATTAGATTTTTATTAACCCTTTGAACTCTGTAGGCTCCAATATTGCGCCAGTTGTAATATTCAATATTTTAATGAACTAGAGAAACTACCCTAATAGTATCAGACTTTCTATCATCAATTATTAGATTTTTATTAACCCTTTGAACTCTGTAGGCTCCAATATTGCACCAATTATAATATTCAATATTATTAGACTTTCTATTATCAATTATTAGATTTTTATTAAAAGATCGAAGGGTATGTTATAGCATTTTTCATTTTCACTAGATACCATAAAAATTAGTTGCAGTTGCTGACAGATTACAAAACCATCTGGAGTGCTAAGGGTTAAGGTTTCTGTGAAAGTCTTTAACACTTTCCCATATCATTCAATCGAACAGAATCCGAGTTATAATTATGTCGGCCGATAACTCGTATGTATATTTGGTTCAAAATTGATATCATGAGTCGAACTCGTTGAAGAGGTTAAGAGTCTAGAGTTCCTTCAAAGATCCCCGAAGGTTTTAACTCTTTGCACTCGGGAGGTGACTCTCAGTCACCACTAGATTTCCTACAATGAAGCTATAAAGCTCGATATTTAATATTATACTTCATATAATGCATCAATCTGAGAAATATTCACGTAAAATACCTTGTCCATCAATTCGCGTGAATTTCTCGTCGAGTAGGTTTCACAAAATATCGTCTTCATCTCCTCAGAAAATGTTGAAATATTTCTAGTGAAAAACTTCGGAGTGCAAAGGGTTAAGAAGTCTTTGGAGGTTCAAAGTTGGCTTTGAGTAGTTCTTCAAAGTTCTCGAGAGTCCTGGAACTCGCTGGGAACTCAAAGTACAGTCCAAAGAATTCTTCTGAGAGTCTTCGGCGGTCTTCAGAAGTTCCTGGAGATCTTTAAATCCTCGAAGTGTCCTGGAAAGTCTTCGAAAGTCGAGGAATTCCTTCGAGGAGTTTCTGAAGGTCCCAAAGAGTTCGAGGAGTCTCCTCGTGGACGAACAGACTTCGATGTATTCCTCCGAGTTCCGGAAGTTCCTCCGAGGCCCGCAGGCTCTAAGAAGACGTGGGAGTTGTAGCTCTACTCATAACACGATCGCGTATTCGTTCCATTATGCCCTCGTTCGGTCTAAACGCGAATTCTGTCGCGAAACTGCTTCCTTCCTCCTCGTTATTCTCGAAATCATTTCCACTCGCCCCGTTCTCGTGCCTCAACTTCGAAACGGCCCATTATCCGTTCCCCTGGAGCACCTTTCAATCGAGAGGACAAAACGAAGCCGACGAAACATTTTTAAATCGAGCGGCTCCGCGAAGTTTCGCCTTGTTTCACCTCGTTGCGTTCTTCAGTTGCGTTCGACCCAATTTCCCCGTTTTTCTGTTTCGTTTGCATAACCTTCTTCGTGTCAACCGCATTCTCCCGGCGATAATCCGAATCTCGGGGTATTATGAGATGCTTATTGTTTAACACAGGCGTCCCTGTGTTTTCAATAACATCTCGAGCGTACGACCGAGCCGAGGAATTGATTCATTCTCGTTAATTATTCCCAGCCAGTTCGAGCGACATACAAACACGCAACATCGAGTTTACTCTTACACTCGACTAACCTCCATTTCTGTATATTAATCAAACACGTCTCATAAAAATAACCGATGAGAAGGTATTCCGCTATGCAAAGCTAGAAGAGTTTACCAAGAACTCGGTGAAACGATTCGTTACCAATGACAAACGTAAATCAATGGAAATCTCGATGACATTTCTCATTCAGAGACATTTGAGAAATACAATGTAGGTTTAGTGTCAACCCTTTGCACTCGATAGTTTTTCACTAGAAATATGCAACATCTGATGGGATTCAGACGATGTTCTTTGAAACTAATGAGAAAATATACGTGGATTAAGAAGGATAGTTATTTTATTTCAATGTTACACGTATTGATGCATGATAATTAACATTATATGAAAGGCTTTCTAATTTTGCTGTATCAAATCAAATGGCGACTGAGAGTCACCTCTCGAGTGCAAAGGGTTAACCCTTTCTCATTGGAAATATTCAATATTTTTTGACGAGATATAGGTCATATTGTTTGAAACCAATTCAACGACAATTCATAGATAAATCAAGCAACAGAGGTGCTTTATTTAAATATTTCACGCAGCAATGCAAACTTTAATTTGAAATATTAACCCTTTGCACATAATTGCACCCTTTGAAATAAAATAGTTGTGTCTCTTAATTTATGCAAGGTATTTCTTTGTTAGTTGTAAAAAATATCCTTGACATTTCATTAGAAAATAATGAATATTTGTTGAGAAAAATACTCTCGAGTGCAAAGGGTTAAATATTCAACTTCATAGTTTTGTTGCATCGAATCTCCTAGCGACCGAGAGTCACCTCTCGAGTGCAAAGGGTTAACCCTAGACAGTTTCTCAATGGAAATATTCAACATTTTCTGACGATAGATAATATTGTTTAAAACTAATTCAACGACAATTCATAGATAAATCAATCAACAGAAGTGTTTCATTTAAACATTTCACGCAGCAAACTTTAATTTGCAATATTCACCTTCATACTTTTATTCCATCGAATCACCTGGCAACCGAGAGTCACCTCCCGACAAAGGATCAAATCACAAATTTTTCCGTCTCCCCCGAGTCTCATCTCTATAATGTCACTGTTATCGAGCAATAATTCCAGCCGTTCCATTAGCCGATTTCCCGAGTACTCGGCGAGCATCGGTGCCCGGCGAGCCCGCTTGTAACCAGATCCTCGTGACGAGTATCAGTGACAGGTCCTAAGCGTCCGTACGTATCGTCAACGAAGGAGATCGATAATTGAACTGTCAATTGCTAGAAATTGGGTTTAGAAACGGCGGGACCGGCCGGGGACGACCGGTGGGGCGGGTATCCAGTACATTCTCCGCGATAATCTAGCTCGATGACCGGCACCGATGGTCCGGCCGGTGATGGATGGAGCAAATATCTCCTCTGACGCGCACTAAATAATACTTCGACGCCCAGATGTCGAAGGACACCGGAGCCCGCCGACCGTTACCCGATAACGGCGCTCCTACCAACTTTTTCTCCGGGCCCGATAACGATTAACAAATAACTTTTTATTGCGCCGGCGGGATACCTTCGTCGCCATCGGTCAAAATCCACCCCGGCGGAATCGGCCGACCGTTTCCAATCTTCGCGTGCAGTTATTACACGGCAGCGGGCGGACCTCCGCGGAAAAACAAATGAAACTGATGCAATGAAATTTTTCTCGAGGACACTTTGTTTTTCGGATAATGGATTTCGAGGGTAATTTACGGCCGCCGGAAACGGCGAGCTCGAGGATTCGAACGATCGACTTTCGGGCTCGATTGTCTCGGGAATTGTACGTTCGATTTTATTTTCGACGCTGGATTTTCGGTTTTTCGCAGCGAATTGTTTAACCGTTGGCTTCGCCGAGAGGTTCTGTAGGTTTTCGAATTGAAACGGTACGGTTTTAATGCGGTTGTTAACCCTTTGCACTCGAGAGGACTCTCGGTCACCACTTGATCTGATGCGGTGAAACTAATATTGAATATCAAATTTTATAGTTTCGAGAGACAAAGCTTTTTAATATTTCACACACCGGTGCATTATACGTATAAATATTAAATATCAAATTTTATGAATTATTATATAAAAATATGAAAAACATCGTCTTTGTCTAGTTAGAAAATGTTAAATGTATCTAGGGGAATACTTCCGAGTGCAAAGGGATAATGTTTACTGGATTATATTTTCATTGCCGATGATCTTTCGATGTTCGTGTAGAGTGACTCATCTTTGGAAACTTGAGATGACTAATGTTTCTGAGCTTTTCACTAGAAACATTCAACGCTGAGATATGAACATTGTTGGAAACTGACTAACGAGGGAACGTGAGTAAATTAAGAAACGAAGCTACTTTAGTTGAATATTTTATATATGCATCAAGTATAATATTCTATATGAGAGGATAATTTTCTTACGTCAAATCTAGCGATGACAGAGTCACGTGTGCAATGCTTCGATCCATCAGAAAATCTAGTAGCCTTTTTCCCGATGTTCTTTTCCCAAGTATTTTTAGTTTGATCTAAAGACTGATTCATCAAGTATTTTTATTCGCTCGTAACCTGGTCACAGGCAGATCGTTTTTCCGTTGACTCGGCGCGGAATCGTTAATGGGACTATGGGGAATATTTAAACTTTCACTGGAGATATGGACCTGATTAAATATACGTGCGACGCTTCAGCCAAATTTTCACGTGATTCCGCAGTAAAAATTGAAGACCGTGAAGTAACGAAGAGATTCGATCTAATAAATCTTCGATTTTGAACTTTTTCCCCTGCACGATCATCGTTATCATCAGCTCCGTCGTATTTCTAGGAAAGAATATTTGCTTCTGAAGTGCAAGGAGTATTCCGAATTTAATTAGAACGCCCGCGAGAACAGTCGGGAATACAATTATTCATTAATAATGGGAATAAAGAGAGACAGTCAGGGTACGCGAAAGCAAATTTACATAAATTAATGGACTCCTGGAAAAATGTACCAGCGGTGGGCGCGAGTAATATAATTCATGTGGTTCGAGCACTAAAATTGTCCCTGGATAATGACTCAATATAAATGCATAAACTTTTAACATCGCGAATGTATGTCTTTCTATGTCTCTCGTATTTCCTCGAGCAGCGAGGAATGTACAGTTTCAATGTGTGTCGCATTAAAAAATACTTACAACATTATCTAACTTATTATTTTATAAGAACACATTATAGAAAGTGTCAGGGTACAGAGTACTGTTTAGCTGAAGAGTACAGTATGTGACCATTTTGTGGTATTACCATCTACTGGCATATAATGTTAGTAATATTAATTAATATCATGATATTCATAATAATATTATAATCTAGTCACTAGATTAATATTAATAGTAACCATAATTAGTATTAATAATACCATTTTGTGGTACTGCCACCTACTGGCATATATTAATATTATAATATTCATAATAATATTATAATCTAGTCACTAGATTAATATTAATAATAATCATAATTAGTATTAATAATACCATTTTGTGGTACTGCCACCTACTGGCATATATTAATATTATAATATTCATAATAATATTATAATCTAGTCACTAGATTAATATTAATAATAATCATAATTAGTATTAATAATACCATTTTGTGGTACTGCCACCTACTGGCATATAATGTTAGTAATATTAATTAATATTATGGTATTCATAATAATATTACAATCTAGTCACTAGATTGATATGAATACTAATATTATAATATTGATAATATTAACCATATAATAATATGATAATAATATTATAGTCTAAATGATGTCAAACATGTAATAATATGATAATAATAATATTATAGTTTAGTCTCTAACCAGACATTGTCTAGTTCCAATGCATCATCCTTTGGAATCCAGCACAGAATTCGACAACAATACAGCTCCCGATTAATCCGGTTAATTGGCTCAGAGCTACAGGAGCTATACAATTAAGAATTAATACAAATGCTATAGAACTTGTATTACACAATAAACAATTCAGTCGCGGCAATTTATGACTGTGTTACGCGTGCCTATTATTCGAGGGTCGCCTCTAAACGGAAAGTCGGCACGTCCATTATCAGTCGAGTATTGTGAACCGAAGCTTTAACCCTTTGCAGAGGAAGATCCTTTGTAATAGAAACCTTCAGCGAATGAAGATAAATTATATATCAATTGTTTAATTGATAGAAAAGAAGGAAACTGCGTGCTGGTCTCTTTCTGTTGACTAATTAAATCATTATTCGCTATTTCGCTTTTTAATCTTCCAAATACAAAAATTTTATCTCGCGAAAATGTCGACATTCGTTAAAATGGAAAAGATACAATACTAATTCATTTGACTGAATTATCCAATTCAATGATAATAATCCATTATCATGGTGCGTTCATTAAACTGAATGTCGCCGCACTGGGTAACATTATTTCTAATAGAGAAATGTTTGCGAATAATCATCGTTTAATTCAGCGAATTATCGTAATTCTATTTGCTTGGGGGTCACCGGTGACCCCATGGCATTCGACGTGTTAATAAAGAAAGAACCTCAAAGCGTCAATCGAAAGAGTATTCTAGTCTCGATCTGCTCTCGATTCCGGAGCAGAACGAAGCTACATAAAGAATCTAGTTAACGAATCAGATGAGTACAAACAATTTTCGTGCATTATTCGCGAATTCCGGTTCGATCTCTATCTTCGTCCATCGAGAACAGTTCTCCATGGAAAACCGAGGAAACAATGAGTTCTAACGCATCTGTTGAATTTCCATGAAATAATCGATTTCTAAATCGAAATCGATAGACGAGGGAAGAATTTCAAGCGACTTTTAGCGTGTATCAGGTTTAATGATAGCTGGATCATCCTCTCGCGGAGCGAGAGAGAGAAAGCTGAGAGGGTCACGTGGCTGCGACGATTTATCCGAGTGAGTCAGGCTTGCGGGCTGGGTCGTCTTACCTAGAAATAGCTCGTTGAAGTCACCCTGTCCGCCGATGAACACGCCGTAGTGTATGTTCAGCTCGAAGAACCGTCCCGGTAACAGGGACTTGGTCGTGTGTATCACGTCGATCCTGAGCGTGATGTTCGCCTCCCGTCTGGTCAGGTTCACCTCGTGCCAGCTCAGGTCGTTCAGCGTTAACCCCCTGGCGCTGGCCATCTCGCTCTCGCCTGCGCCTAGATTAATGTGGACCTGCGGTCAGAGAGAGAAGGGGATGATAACGATTGGAGGAAGCAGATTTGTTTTGGTGCTACTGTTGTTTCGGTTTACGAGGGGCTGAGATGTGGATGGAGGATTTGGAAGATGAAACGTGTGACGGAAGGTGTAGAATGTTGGAGATGTAAAATCTATCTTCTATATCTATCTTCTATATCTATCTTCTATATCTATCTTCTATATCTATCTTCTATATCTATCTTCTATATCTATCTTCTATATCTATCTTCTATATCTATCTTCTATATCTTCTATATTATAAATCTTCCATTTTCTAAATCTTCCATTTTTTAAATCTTCCATCTTTCAAATCTTCCATCTTTCAAATCTTCCATCTATCAAATCTTCCATCTGTAAAATCTTCTATCCTTTAAATCTCCTATCTTCATTTTCTATAAGATAGAAGATATAGAAGATAGAAAATATAAAAGATAGAAGATGTAGAAGATAGAAGGTATAGAAGATAGAAGATATAGAAGATAGAAGATATAGAAGATAGAAGATATAGAATATAGAAGATTTAAAAGATGGAAGTTTGAAAAGATAAAAGATTGAAAAGATAGAAAATATAGAAATTACAAAACACAGAAGACTCAAAAGATAGAAGAATAAAACCACAGAAACTACCAAAACTAAAAAAAAAACAAAAAACAGAAGAAACGAAAACTACAGGAAGTACATCCCATTCCACAATATTTCCCACAAAAAAACTGCCCCTATCACAACCCCATTTACCCAGTCACACTCTCCAAGACCTTCGTTTCCAGGTCCCACCGACTCTCAACCCTTAATTAACAACCCAGACTGATTTCAATTTTCTCGAAACCCCACATCCCCATCCACACGTAGATTCCCAAAAAATTTCAATCCCCTATTCACAACGAAAACACTGCTCGCATCTCAGACTTGTTAACCAAAACTCCCTCGAGACACCGCTCTCCGCGTGCATCTCAGTCCGGATAGGACTCACCCCCGAAATCTTCAAACAACCGCAATCGGAAAAAAGACAGACCGAGCATCCCCCGGTTGCCGCCCTCTCGCGCCCCTTAAATCATCACCACCGGTGGCAAATAGTTCCCGGCGAGTTTTCGAGCTCGCCGATAATACTTTTCGGATCTCCCTCGGCCTCTCGCTCTCCGGCAGCGTTTCCTCGCGGAAAGTAATTATTCTTTCGGCCGAGGGTGGCGGAGAGACAGCGGTTTCAATGGAAAAGATATTTTCCGCGCCGCCGGTGTGAAATTCAGAGTGCATCCTTATCGGGATACCCGTTCTCCGGTGAAAAGATTCAGGCTTTGCGGCTCGCTCGCACGATATTCTCTGCATTTCTCGACTCGACCCGAATCAACGTTGGAAGAACGAGAGAGGAAAAGGGAGAGAGAGTGAGGGGGGGAGGGGTGTTGCTCGACGATTCAACTGCTGAGTTCCGACGCGTCGCGTTCAGTCGAGGGGCCACCGAAAACGCATCCGAATATCGATCACCCGCTGTCGTTCGATTGCTCGTTTATCAGTCGCTTAGTCGGCCAGGCATCGGGCGTAATCGGATTTCCGAAAAGTTCCGCGGGAAAAAGTCTGTCTACGCGCGAAAGGAATCCGTGAAGGATGGCTCGCGCTGGACGCTCCGCTTTTTAACCCTTCGCGGAGTATTCGGAGCCTTCGCCAGAGGAGGGTGAATAATACGTTGAACTTTTAAATATTGGGAAACGGGAACTACGTTGGAGATTTGGTTGTTTGAATCATCGAATAATTCATTATTTTATATTCTGGATGTGAAGCTTTGTTCTCGAAGGGTTGAACTTTTTAACCCTTCGCGGAGTATTCGGAGCCTTCGCCAGAGGAGGGTGAATAATACGTTGAACTTTTAAATATTGGGAAACGGGAACTACGTTGGAGATTTGGTTGTTTGAATGATGGAATAATTCATTATTTTATATTCTGGATGTGAAGCTTTGTTCTCGAAGGGTTGAGGATTCTCTTCGTTCGACGTTAGATTCGACCGATCTAATTAATGCGATTCGTTTAACGTGTAGTTTTTTTGAGAATTTTGGTCAATTTCAGATTGTCTTTCGTTTGTTCTGTATCGATGTGTACTGTTACAAGCTTCTGTGTTACTGGGAATTCGGTGATAATCATCTGCTCCCGATAATCGAGTGGAAATGCCAGTATTTAACTTGAATTTCGCGAGTCGCGTGTACCAGGATTTGTCTGTTAACACTAGATTTACGAACCCATCAATTCGACGGATATTATATTTCCTGAATATTATCCGGCAAACGTCGATATTGGTTGCGATGATCGAACGCGGATAAATATTCCGGTTCCCCGTATTCTTTCAAAATATAGATTAAATATTACTCAAAGACTTGAAAATGAAATGATTATTATTCAAAAACTTATCGACTAATTTCGTCTTTGAATAATCAAAGAGACAGCATCAAAATTTATTCTCTTCCAAATACAATTATCAACGATAAAGCAGCTATATCACAATTAAGAAATAGATCACAAGGGGTGGAAAAGTTCAAAGTTCAATCGACGTAGTACAATTTCTCCAAGAATCTTTAAAAAACACTCGTATCTCTCCAAAAATCGAGAGAAAAGAGATTCAGGACGCCTTGCTAACAAATTTGATACCGAAATATCGAACACTCGTCTAGAAATTTGAAGGGTTAAGACTAAAGAGTGTAAATGTACATAAACTAAACGAGACAACGATGTAATACATCCACTCGATGACGTCCAACCACCGACGACCAGAAAAACCAACGGAAAATCTACATCCCATCGAACATCGGCGTGGAATCGAGCAATCGTCGGTTCGATGATAAATAACATTTGCCCGTGTTCCTCCCGTTCTTCCCATTGTCGTTTGTTCGGCCGGCCATTACAGCTCGCCGCTTTATCGTCGAAAAACGGCCGCCGACGCGCGCGGCCGCGTGAAACGCGCCGTTTCCGTATCCGTCCCGGGGACAGGCGGCCGAGAAAAAACGAATGGCAGACCCGACGCTTTCACGGGACGGAGCGGTTATGGTGAATTGAACGCATG
Organism: Nomia melanderi; assembly: GCF_051020985.1. Lineage (NCBI taxonomy): Eukaryota > Metazoa > Arthropoda > Insecta > Hymenoptera > Halictidae > Nomia > Nomia melanderi. The sequence goes on along the minus strand of NC_135000.1, from coordinate 29,304,060 downwards.
GGTCGCGACATCGAGTAATCAGTAATCGTTCCTTCTGATCTTGATTCTGAGCGAACCTAGAATTTCGAAAGTCTTCTATAAGTAATTGTATCGTAACAAACGTGAATGGTATTCGAATTAATTAACAACGTTTTGGTATGATTGCTCTTAAGTTTCTATTAATTATTATTTACCTATGTAACATTTCGATACACCATGAGTTCTCTTGTATAACTCTGTTCAAGTAATTTAAACGCTCTGCTTATCGGTGATCGTTTCAATGAATTAACGCTAAAACCGAGTAATTAACTTATCCTCAATTCTCTCTAAAAACTAGAACAACACGTTTCTGGAGATTCAAAGGATCTCCTAGCTCTCTATCCGTACAGATACTTCATTGAAATCACTCGCAAGAACGCTTTCACGATTGGAACACTTCCACAATGAAACTTCTAAAACTTCTAAGTTTAATTCGTCCGGCAGTTTTAGTGTTTTTAGTTTAGTATTTCTCAGTACTTAGTTTAGTATCTTAGTCTAGCATTATTCAGTATTTTTCAGTACTTAGTTTAGTACCTGCGTCTAGTATTATCCAGTATTTTTCAGTACTTAGTTTAGTATCTTAGTCCAGTATTATTCAGTATTTCTCAGTACTCAGTTTAGTAGCTTAGTCTAGTATTATTCAGTATTCTTCAGTACTTAGTTCAGTATCTTCGTCCAGTATTATTCAGTATTTTTCAGTACTTAGTTCAGTATCTTAGTCTACTATTATTCAGTATTTTTCAGTACTTAGTTTAGTACCTGCGTCTAGTATTATTCAGTATTTTTCAGTACTTAGTTTAGTACCTGCGTCTAATATTTTTCAGTATATTTCAGTACTTAGTTTAGTATCTTAGTCTAGTATTATTCAGTATTCTTCAGTACTTAGTTTAGTATCTCAGTCTACTATTATTCAGTATTCTTCAGTTTCCTACTCACTAATCTAGAACAACAGATCCATCTACTACCCAAGCATCTCAGATCCCATCATCAACACGTCTTCAACCTCCAACTGCAACGTCCAAGCACCTGGGCAAGCTTTCGTATTACACACGGTTTACACCGGAGAGGACCGGTCCGCCATGAAGAAAAAATGAGGAATCGTCCGTGCAGCTCGATGATCGCTCGGTTTCCAATCACCGGCGCATCGATAATGCAGCGCGGACCAGCGTTCGGTCCTCGACCTTCGAAAACGTATAGATCCGCGTTTACACACGGCGAAGTGTCGTGTCTCCCGCGCTTATACATATTAATGGGGCCTCTGCATAGTCATCGGACATCGCGCTGCTACTACCAGCCGCCCCCCTCGCCGCCGCCGCCCCCGGCGACCAGCGACTCGCAAAAGCTCGCGCCTTTATTACGCGAATCGATCCCGTTCGCTGCGGGAGGAACAGACCGAAAAGGCTCCGACCTGCACACACACACACACACACACATACTACGACGTCCCCTCTGTTCCGCCCTTCGGCGCAGTGGTTCTTAACCTTTTCGAAGACTCCTGGTTGCAGGGGTAGTTCGAGGGTGTCACCGATGAGACACGGTTAAGCCATTGCAAAAATTTTCTACTGATGAAGTATAATGAATATTTCTTGAGACTAATTAGAGGAACTTGAGACTATACATTAGAGGAAGAAGTTGTTTCATTTGAATACTTCATATATTAATAAACGTAAAATATTCTTCTTAGAATAATTCATATATTAATAAACCTTCTCGGAGACCCCTGGTTGCAGGGGTAGTTCGAGGGACGCTGGTGTCACCGATACAACACAGTTAACCCATTGCAAAAATTTTCTACCAGAAATATTCTACTACCTTCTGATAAAGTATGATGAACATTTCTTGAGACTAACTAACTAACTGTATATTTAACGTTACATATTATACTTGACAGTTTTGGTAAGGGATTACGTTTGTACGTGATTGTGATAAGACGTTTAGATGTCCACTGCGACAAGGCGTTTCAAATTTCTATGCTTCGAATCCTTTTCCCTTTATTTCTCTTTGTTCTCCTTTGAATGGTAATCTCTGAATAACTTCTATTTTGTTATTGTAATATACTTTATAATAAAAACTAAGTTATGTATTACAGCTTGAATCACTAGGCGAAACGAACTCCAGGTATCAGTCACTCTTGGAGCTCTCGAACTTAGATATGAAAACTCGCAATGATGGCATTCGACTGGATTAACACTAGATCTACGAACGTTTGAAATCCTTAGCAAACGTTTAAAGCATTGTCCATCGAATCGACAGGTTCCGTTGACTTAATAACATTATATAAACCATCGAAAGCTTTTACACCGGCGAGCGCATTAAGCGCTGAAAAATTGGCAAAACCTCTATCATTGAGATAGGAATCGGGGAATCTTGCGAGGAACGTTAAAGACCACTGCCGTTCGTCCTCCTCCCACGCCGCGCCAATCGCAGCCACCGTAATTTCAGCCCGTCCCCGCGAACGATCGACTTTTCATTAAGATACGACCACCTTGGTCGACGTCGTTCTCGTGGCTCGATCGACTATACAAGATCAAGCTTGCCTCGGCGACGGAGTTGGATCACGGGGTCGGGGGTCAAAGTACACGGAGACATCGTGTGCTATAAGTCTTTGGCGGGGCCGATTCAGGTCGCGATTAAAGACTCTTTATCGGCGACCCGCTCCCCCGTGCTAAGCGTGTCGCGCGTCAACCCCCCGAGGGTGCGTTTACGCTATTCCTTCGGATACACAACGTCCGCGTCAACGTGTGCACGCGTGCGACAACGTATCGTGCTAGGCAAAAGTCTCTTAACCCTTTGCACTCGAGAGGTGACTCTCAGTCACCAGTTGACTTGATATAGCAAAACTATGAAATTGAATATTTACTATTTTAAATGAAACTTTATACTGCTACCGGAAATATTTAAATAAAATTACTTTGTCGCTTGATTTATCAGTAAATCATCGTTAAATTAGTTTCAAACGATATGACCTATATCTCGGCAGGAAATGTAGAATATTTTGAATATTTAAAGGTTAACCCTTTGCACTCGAGAGGTGACTCTCAGTCACCACTTGATCTGACGCAGTAAAACTAATATTAAATATCAAATTTTATAGTTTTGAGAAACAAACTTTTTTATTCCAATATTTCACACACCGGTGCATTATACATATAAATATTAAATATCAAATTGAATATTATATTATATTAATTTAATATTAGAAATTTTATAAATTTGATATTTAACAGGTTGAACGCCGCACGATTTCATAGAGCAAAGTACACAAAATGCAGAAAATACAAAAGTAAATCATTTGACCGAATTGGATTATTACCATTGCACGTTCATCGAACTGAATGTCACCGCAATGGGTAGCATTATTTATAATATAGAAAAGTTTTCATATAATCGTCGTTTCATCGAGTAAACTATAGTAATTCGATTTGGTCGGGGGTCACCGGTGACCCCCATGGCAGTCAACGTGTTAATATTTGATATTTAATATTTATCTGTGTAATGCACCGGTGCGTAAAATATTAGGATAAAAAAGCTTTGTCTCTCAATCCACTTGTGATTCCTCTCTGAGTTCATTAAAAAAAAACATCGCTCTTGTCTAGTCAGAAAACGTTAAATATACCTAGCGTAATACTTCCAAGTGCAAAGGGTTAATGTTTACTGGATTATATTTTCATTGGTGCCGATGATCTTTTGATTGTGTAGAGTGACTCGTCTTTGGAAACTTGAGATGACTAATATTTCCGAGCTTATCGCAGTCGAGAGTTTTTCACTAGAAATATTCAACACTGAGATATGAACTTGTGATTCCTCTCTGAGTTCATTAAAAAAAAAACATCGCTTTTGTCTAGTCAGAAAACGTTAAACATATCCAGCGGAATACTTCCGAGTGCAAAGGGTTAAACGCTCGGTAGTTCTAGTGTTACCGATTCGAAAAGCCCTCAAAGAGTTTATAGTCATGAGTTCAACCCCTTGAGATCTGATTTATTTCACTGCACTCGATACTACTTCCATTCTTCACGATTCGCAAAGACTCCATACTCATTCCACGTCCACGTTCACTTTGAAGTATCGCGGCACAGCTGCGCAGCGCTCGGTCGCAGGGGGATGAACCGAATTTCCGTCCGATCAGAAACACGTTACTCGCCGGGACGGGTAGTACGAACGCAGCTTAACCCATAATGCATTAGCCGCAGCTCGCCCCGCCGCGCGACGTTGCGCCGCGGGCTCGGCCCAAGACGGGCCGCGATTAAAAGGGAATAAAAAAGGCAGCGGAGCATAATCCTCGGCCGTTTGCGGGCGCCGCGTCCAGCGAAAGGCTCACCCGGCTGCGGATTAATAAAACGCGGCCGGCCAGACTTCCACCCTCCCCGCCCCCACGCCCCCCGCCCCGGCAGCGTCGACTCTGTTTCATTTTAACGGCGGCCGGGGATTAGCGTGACCCAGGTTTTTCCGCTTGCCCTACCTTCCGGGTGGACTCGCGGACGCTTAAACGGCGAAACGCCGCTTAAACAGATGCTAATTCTTCTTCTAATTCACTTAGAACCGCGTAACAACCCAGAACTGCGTGGCTACCCTTAAAAAGTCAGAGTGACGCGCTCTGAATCTCTTTTCCACTGGTTTTTTTTTCGAGAGAGAGACAACTGTTTCTGGTGGTTACCTGTCTGTCTTCGTATCGTTCGATTCCTGGCGATTTACTTTGCACTCGAAAAATTTGTCACTAGAAATATTCTATTTTCATGAGATATGACATTTTTTCAACTTAACGAGGAATCTGTTCATAAATAAGGGGAACAAGGGTATTTCCATGTTTCACGTATCGATAGATCAAGACTTAATGTTAAATAATTTTACAATTTTGATGCACCTATCGAGTGACTGAGAGGCACCTTTCGAGTGCAAAGGGTTAACACTAGAACTACCGCACCAGTCAAAATGACTGGTTTCGATTGTTTTCGCAAGTATTGATATCTTACATGCATTGAATGTTCGAAATGATCTTGAAAATGAATAGCTTTCACTTGAATACTATAAGGAACGTCTGAAGAAACCGAAAATAATGTATTAGAATTTTTATGGGGATTACATACCAGTCGTATTGAATCCTCGGTAGTTCTAGTGTTAAACAGATTAACCAGTTAACTGTGTTTGACGAGTATACATGTCGTAAAGCTTGATACTAATTCTTTCAAGGATGAATTCTTTATTTTTTCACATAAATATATAATTCTTCTTTCGCTCTAATCTTTCATGAAAATATACTCTACGTGCATTCGTCCTGCGTTCGACGAGTACACGCTCCATTTTTCAATTTTACTGCGCGCAGAACCAGTTTTCCCAACTAAATTCCACAGTGAGCTGGTTGAATCAAGTGGAAACTAAAATTAACAATAGAAGAGTATTTCCACGTATACGAATTGCACAATTGTAAAGGAAAAGTGCAAACTGCACCCATGAGAAAACCCCACCGACACCAATCTTTATTACCCTAATCTGACCACAATGTGACTTTGACTCACACTTGAACTTTTCACTGAAATTTTTTCATTATTTCATACTGCACTTCCAAAAGCTTCTTTGCCCTTTTAATATTTACGCCCCAAACAAAAACAACATTCTAATCGTTCCTCTTATCCTCATAATTCACTGAGAGTCGCATCATGGCACGATTCGTTACAAAAACACGTGGTACGATCATTGTTACACAAATACTCATCCGGACGCAGCCATCAATGCTTCCATTAAACTCCCAAAAACTTGTTCTACACACGCGAAACGATAATTCAACAAACACGCAGAGCCGCTTCGTTCTCCCTCGCAATCGTACAATTCACGCGTACCACCTCTAAACCGCGCGCACGTCGCGTCGCGCCCTCCATTCTCCGATTATCCGACGTGGAAATCTCGATCTCCCGAGAGCTCAGCCCGCAAATTGCTCCGAAAAGGAAAAGGTTCGAGGATCTCGACCTCGGCGGAGGTAAAGCGATCGGTAACAAGTTGGCTGATCCGGTGCATCGGTAACGCCGATCGCAGAGATTCGCCGCGAGCGTCGCGCAGCTTTAGCGGAGCGGCGGTGTCGCTTGATAATTCGGCGCTCGCGGTTAAGTTCGCCCCTATCCCGTCCGTTCGAGGCCGGAGACGTTGACTCGCGTAATCCGGCAGTCCCGATGCACCGCTGAAATACCGTCTAAGTGCATTACGACGGCGGGGCGCAGTTTCTCGCGCGAAAACCGCGCGAATCTAATTCCGCGTTCGACTAAGTCCGCGACGACTCGGATCGGGGCCCTCCGTCGTGTCGGGGCTTAATTGAATTCGTTAAGGAGATCGTCGGGGAGGATGAGCGCTGGATAAACGACGCGGGAGCAAAAAGTGCAACGGATCCGAGCCGGGACGTCTCGTTCCGCGTGTCCCGCCGCGGAGTTCCCTTCCTCGTAAGCCGGACGATCGGCCGGGAGCACGGGAGAGCTGCTCCTCGTTTGTCGGAGAGACGACGGTGGTTTCGGAGCGACTGTGATTTTGATAATGCTTCGAGATGTGTTCGGTTTTGGCTTTCTGGTGAGAGATCTGTTCAGTAGGAATTTGCTACCGACGTTTCGCCAACACGTACGCGTGATTATCATTCCGATGCTAACTACCCTAAAATCATTCGATTTTCAACATATCCAAATTTTGTGCTAACAAGGAAAATAAAGGATCGAAGAAATGTTATATCATTTCTAATTTTCGGAATACTATAAAAATCAGTTGCAGTTGCTGAGAGATTACAAAACCTGGAGTGCTAAGGGTTAATACTAGGATTATTGGATTGGTCGATTTCACTCACTGCAGGATTCTCGTATTGCTATTTAAGTTAGGTGTTTTTGGAAAGATTTTGTTGTATGTATAGATACAAGACTCTTCGAATCTCAGGAAGCGTGTTCTAAGCTTTATAAATTAGAAATAGACGAAACGACTGGTCCCTGACCTGTCTCAAATATCGGCAAATAAATGACCTCAGTGATTATCGAAGCAATCGTTCTCGTGATAAACCCATCAGTCGAAGTCTCGATAGATTTCTAGCGTTTCTACAAAAAACTTAGGCGACTCTGTTAAGACTCATAGTTGCCACAAAAGAACCTCGAATGAAACCCTCAAAACCCGTGAGAGTGACCGCGTCGAAGTTCCCTTCGTTTTTAATTTCCCGCGACGTCTCAAAGCGGCAATTCGAACGGACCCGATCGGCGGCGGCTTCACAAAGGATTTATTGCGGCCTGTGCAAACCCGAGATCTGTGATCGATCGCCGCGAATAGGAAAGAGTTCGTCGGTCGCGAAGCTGTTGATCTAGGCGTTATCGCAATTAGAGTCGCGCCGGGGAATCGAACCGAGAGCGAGCCATCGTTCAGCAGTTTCAGGCGAACGCGAGCATCGATTCGCTCGCGTACGCCGTGAGAACCGTGGCCTCTCCAACCGATCGGAACGATCGAGGCTGCCGGCCGCGCTCGATTAACTTGTAAAACATCATCTGTCCAGCGGGCCGGAATGAAGACTTAGTTTAGCGTGACTAGCGTTTTCTTTCCGATCCGAGCGCCTTCCGGCGGTGCACGCGTCCGGGCGCTCCGGAATAAATGGGGAACGCTTCGGAATATTTATATCGTGCCACGGCACAACAGAATAAGGAGCTTCCCGTTCGCGAGTTACAGGGCCTCGTGATTCGCAATGTACGGTTCTTCGTCGGCGGAATTTAGTATTCCGTGCGCGACGTTGTAGTTGAATTATGGGGACAGAGGGTGTTGAGTTGAACGAGGAGGGAGGTGTAATTGAGATCGGAATATTGATTTATCATCGAGTTATTGAGTGTTATCGTTGGAACGAGGATTGTTGAATTAGATATTGGAGTGTATAGAATTAGGGAAAGGTTGAGTTAAAGGATGTGTTAGATTATTGACAATGGCGATTTATTACTGAATTATCGAGTATTGAAAATGGGAGCCTATGGAATTAAGAAATAGAGTCGTTCGTTGCAAATTATTCTAATATCAGTTTATTATTGAATTATTGAGTGTTATCGTTGGAACGAGGATTGTTGAATTAGATATTGGAGTGTATAGAATTAAGGAAAGGTTGAGTTAAAGGATGAGTTAGATTATTGATAACGTCGATTTATTTTTGAATTATCGAGTATTATTGTTGGAAGGACAGTTAAATTAAAGATGGGAGCCCATGGAATTAAGAAATAGAGTCGTTCGTTAGAAATTATGTTAATATCAGTTTATTATTGAGTTATTGAGTGTTATCGTTGGAACGAAGATTGTTGAATTAGATATTAGATTGTATAGAATTAAGGAAAGGTTGAGATAAAGGATGAGTTAGATTATTGATAATGTGAATTTACTATTGAATTATCGAGTATTATCGTTGCAAGGACAGTTGAATTAAAGATGAGAGCCCATGGAATTAAGAAATAGAGTCATTCGTTAGAAATTATGCTATCAGTTTATCATTGAATTATCGAGCAGTATCGTCGGAACAAAGAGAACTAACTCAAAACTCGAATCCTCTAGAGTTAAGGAGCAGTCAATTGCCCGAGAAACGAGTTCAGATCACCGTATCCTTGAATATAATTATTAATATTCAAATAAATGAGTGAAAGGTAGCAGAAAGTCAATTAAACGTCGAGTCCGTTATAACTTCAGCCAAAAACGAAAGTACACGTTTACGTGCCGCCATCGCTCGTTCTTATCGCGTCGAATTAATTGCATCAAGCACACGAATAATCCTCACTCACCCCGGGACACCCTTTGTATATCGATTCGCGTGTCGAAACGGGTCGATTAACCTCGAGCGCAATCCAACGCCGTGAAATATCGAGATTTCGCGGCGGTTGCACGTCGCTGCAACGGAATACAATTTTTTTTCCCCCCGTTCCGCCACGCGCGCCGGATACGCGCGCGGAATCGGGTTCGCAGGAAGAATCATCCGCGTCGGCGGGTCGAGTCGCGCGGCTGATCGATTCCGCGCGGCGGGGAATGCTCGTTTGGAAAAAATTATTGCAATTAACCCTGAGAACTTTTTATCCCGGGATCATCGACGCCGGGCGAACGAGGAGGCCGTGGATTAACCGGGCCGTGTATCGCGATAACAGAGTGATCTCGCGATCAACAGGGAATGATAATTACCGAAGCTCTCGTGCGGTGATCATGTGATCTAGAAATTGCGGTGGATGAAGTTTCCTAGTTAAATTACCACTAATCAAAGAACTATTGATTAACACGGCCTTCAGACGTTGCGAGCCACTGCTGATTATTAATGACCGTTATGCGGAGGTTGCGCGAACGAGATGATCGTTTAAATTGCTGTTAATTAAGGAACTAGGTGAAAGGCGGAACTTATTAAGAATTTTAATTTGATCGATCGCTGCTGCGGCACTGACGATATTTCGAGTATCCAATATTCGAGTGATATTGCGTTAAATGAATTACCGAGGACTAGAAGAAATCAATTTGATAAATCAATCGCTGTCGGGAATATTATATTGTATACTCGAGAAATCGGTTGGCTTCAATTAAATAACTGGAGGATTCATTTGTATAATTAAAGCAACATTTCTACCGAGCAGAACCGAAAGTTTGCGTTCGTCTATCGCAAATTGAGTCGCTATTAATTGATTAATCTTCGGAAGTACAACAAAACACTGCTGCGGAAACTTTCGGAAAATTCTAATTTGATTCGCCGCAGCGAGAATGAACGAAGGAACGTCCCGCGAAACACAATTAAAATATCATCCATCTTCACTGCAAACCAACAGCGTACAACATTTCCCTCTTCGTCCTGTAATAAATCCGAGTCGGCCCGAGAATCTTAAAGAACGCGCCCCTTAACCCCGTGCCCCGCGATATCGCGTTAGAATCGTGGAGACTTCAAATGGAATTTAACAAACATGAATATTATTCGGTTCGTTCGAATGGAAATTATATGTTACTACTCTGTTATCAATGATTATACCTCAGAACACATAACATAGAATAAACATGGAAGTTTCTCTTAATTTTAATGAATTACTAACGAAGCAGTTGGATCGATCGCAGTTCCGAAAGAAATTATAGAGTAAGGGGTTAATCCGAGACTACGTAACATCCCGCGAATATTTCAAGCGTCCGCGTTCATTACTGCTTAACGAACAATCAACAGTGATTGGCAATTATCGATAATCGTGATCGTGTCTATTATCAGCCGGGTTACCATTAATTCATTAATCCTCAAAAGCGGAAATACACTTCTCCACAATTTTACCGTGAATTCCAATTCAACCCACCGCAGGCACAGTTCTAAAGAAAAAGATAATCAGAATATCCTTCTGCAAAGCAAAAATCAATAACACTTTTCTCATCTCGTTTCGACAGATTCAAAGAATGTACTCCTTAATCCAAGAATACAATATAACATCCTGCGGTTATTTCATTATTGCTCAACGTATAATCATAATCCTGTCTATCGATCCTCAAACCCAGAAATACACTTCTCCACAATTTCACCATAAATCCCAATTCAACCCATCGCAGGCAGAATTCTAAAAAAGACATTAAAACGTCATCTCCAAAGCAAAAACCAACATCTCCCTCTTGATCCTATTATAAATCCCAGCCATCCCGACAATCTCAAAGAACACGCTCCTTAATCCGGCAGGCTGCGTAACATCTCGCGAATATTTCAAGCGTCCGCGTTAATTACTCCTTAACGAACGATCAACAGTGACAATCGTGATCGTATTATTATCAACTGAGTCACCATTAATCTATCAATCATCAAACCCAGAAACACACTTCTCCACAATTTCACCATAAATCCCAATTCAACCCACGCAGCCGCAATTCCAAAAAAAAACGATTAAAATATCATCCTTCTAAAGCAAGACCTAACAACATTTCCCTGTTGATCCCGTGATAAATCCGCGAATACTTCAAGCGTCCGCGTTCATTGCTGCTTAACGAACAATCAACAGTGACAATCGTTATCGTGTCCATTATCAACTGAGTCACCATTAATCCATCAATCTTCAAAAGCTGACTTCTCCACAATTTCACCATAAATTAAAAAAAAAATACAATTAAAATATCATCCTTCTAAAGCAAGACCTAACAACATTTCCCTGTTGATCCCGTGATAAATCCGAGCCGGCCCGACAATCTCAAAGAACACGCTTCTTAATCCGGGCGGCTGCGTAACATCCCGCGAATATTTCAAGTGTTCGCGTTAATTAACGAACAATCAACAGTCGACAATCGTGATCATGTCTATTATCAACTGAGTTATTACTAATCTATCAATCCTCAAACCCAGAAACAGACTTCTTCACAATTTCACCATAAATTCCAATTCAACCCACCGCAGCCACAATTTCAAAAAAGAACATAATTAAAATATCATCCTTCTGCAAAAGCAAGAACTAACAACATTTCCCAGTTGATCCCGTGATAAATCGATCGCGTCTGCTATCAACTGAGTCACCATTAATCCATCAATCTTCAAAAGCAGAAACACATCTCCACAACTTCACCATAAATTCCAGAAAAAAAACATAATTAAAATATCATCCTTCTAAAGCAAGACCTAACAACATTTCCTTGTTGATCCCATCATAAATCCGAGCCATCCCGACAATCTCAAAGAACACGCTCCTTAATCCGGGCGGCTGCGTAGCATCCCGCGAATATTTCAAGCGTCCGCGTTCATTGCTGCTTACCGGGCGCGTTGTTGGTCGGTTCCGGGAAGCCCGCGTTACAATCCATTCGAATTAGCAGTAACGAGCCCCGCAGTATATGAAGCCGGCGTTACATTAATCGTCATGAAGCGGTCTGCTATCCCGTGGGCGGGGTTCCGCTCTTCTCGGCAAACTCCGGCGCCCAACCCTCTCCGCCCCCGGTCGGCGGCGGCCGTACGCCCCGCGATTCTTCTCACGGAATCGTAATTTGTAACCGGAGCTCGTCGACGATTATTACCTAAGAGTAAAGTGGCCCTTCTGGGCGCCCCCCGCCCCCCTGGCCCCGTGTCCCCTGTGCGTCGTTGTCCCGCGTAATGCAGCCTCCGCGCGAGCGCGGCAGTTTCGTTTCAGCGCGACGAGTGTCCCCCGCGCCGTTAATAACGTTCCCCGTTAATGCACGCGGGATACGCGCCGGCGAGAGTTCGATCGTGATCTTTTCTACCCGGAAACCGACGCGAAGATCAATCTCCCCGAGGCGGACTGCCGTTCAGCTGCTGCTTTCCTCTGGTAATAAGATTAACCCCCCCGAGACGAGGATTTGTAAAATATTCACAACCTTCGACGGAGGAACTCGATTATATGTTGAACTTTTAAACACTGGGGAGGAAGGAACTGTGCTCTGGTTTCACTCCTTTTTACGGATCACTTGTTGTTCGAATAATTAACCCTTTGCAGCTCGAGAGGCGACTGCCAGTCGCCAGAAGGTTTGATACAGGAAAATTATAAATTTTGGGATTTAATGTTAATCTTCGTGTACTGCATCGGTATGTGAAATATTGAAGGAAAGTAGTTTTGTTAACTGATTTGTGTATGATTTCTTGTTGAGTTCGTTTTAAAGAATCTTGTTTGCGGCTAATTAGGAAGTATAGAATATTACAAGTGAAAAATTTTGTACTCGGGAGGTCACTCGTGTAGATTTCATATGGTGAAGCTATGAAATTTGATATTTAACCCTTTGCACTCGAGAGGTGCCTCTCACTAATTGATTTCATACAGTGAAACTATGAAATTTGATACTCGATGTTAAACATCGTGCAATGCATCAATTTGAGAAGTATTCAAACAAAATAGCATTGTCCCTCGATTGAGTATTTTAATACTAAAATACTTAAATATTTCTTTTAAGTATTTTTATGTTATTTGGTTCAATGGTGTGATTTCTCGTCGAGTTAGTTTCACGAAATATTCTCTATCTCATCAGAAGTTGAAATATTTCTAATGAAAAACTTCCGCAAAGGGTTAATATTATACCTCGTAAAATGCATTAACTAGAAAAATATTGAAATAAAACAGCTTCGTTCAATACACGTATTTCTCTTTTAGTTTCACAAAGTGTCTCTCATCAGGGAATGTTTAAATATTTCCACCGGAAAACTTCCGAGTGCAAAAGGTTAACCCTTTCGATTAACCCTTTCTCACTCGTGAAGTAACTCTCAGTCAACACTTGATTTGACGCTGCGAGACTATAAAGCCTGGTATTTAACGTTGAACTTTGTATAACGCTTCGACAGGTCGCGTTCGAGCGAGGCTGTTTATTTTTGAAATAGTAATTAAGGGACAGAGAAACTGAAATCCGTCGTTTTGACTGGCAACGGTGGTTCTAGCGTTGAATGCATTCTCAGGGGAAAAGGAGTGTGCATTGGGTGGTGATTGAAGGGTTCTCGAATCGTTGGCTGACTGGCTTCGGCTAATGAGGGGATTGGGGTTGTTTCTGTCAAGGGTTTGGCAGAGGGGGGAGGAAGTGTTAGTTGGCAGCAGTGTAAGATGACGATCTTCAGCGCAGAATACTATTTTAATGAGCTTTGGATTTTGGTTTGTCCTTTGAGGGTGCTTCGGATAGCTACCCCTAATGAATATTAATCAAATTAACTGTGGAATTTAGTTGGGAGAACCTCTCGTTCTCAATAAATAAAAATAAAAAAATTCAGCGTGTACTCGTCGAAGGACGAATGCACGTAGAGTATATTTCAATGAAAAATCAAAGCGAAACAAAGAATTACATGTTTATATGAAAAAATGAAGAATTCATCGCTGAATCAGTATCGTGTCAAGCTTCACAAAAAATTGAGCGTGTACTCGTTGTAGGACGGATGCACGTAGAGTATATTTTAATGAAAAATCAAAGCGAAACAAAGAATTACATGTTTATCTGAAAAAATGAAGAATTCATCGCTGAATCAGTATCGTGTCAAGCTTCACGATGACGTATACTCGTCGAGCACAGTTAACACGTTGAATGCCGCACGATTTCATGGTACAAAATACTTGAAATGGAAAAAATATAATATTAAATCATTCGACTGAATTGCATTGTTATTATTGCAGGTTCATCTAGCTGAATGTCAGTACATTGGTTAGCATTATTCACAATATTGAAATGTTTTCAAATAACCATGGTGTAATTGAGTGAACTATAGTAATTCGATTTGCTTGGTCATCCCCATGGCATTCAACGTAACTGGTTAACAGTAGATTTTCGGAAATTTATTCTATACTTTGTTCTATTGTTCCCAGAGAACTATGTGTTCGTTTATATAAATCGCGAAAATTGTAGCTTCGACACCAGAGTGATGCAATGCGTATTCGCATAACTGCATAAATCAAGATCGACTTAAACTGAATAATGTTTAAAAAATTTAATATCCGTCGACGGGTTCCGTAAACCTAGTGTTAATCAAATTAATTTATTAGCTGCATTAGAGTATCCATCATTAATCGATAATTCTCAGGTTTCGATACTCAAAGGTTAAATTCGCGTCTATACACAAAGGTCATAGAACGAAACGAATTCGACGACAAAGAATAGCGAACAATCGAACGAATCAATTAGATTCTCTAACGAACTTCGACTCCGATCGGTGGATCTGGTATTTCTATTTCCCAAATTTGTAAGCGAGCGAGAAACCTTCGAGAATATTTTACAGGCTGCCAGAGATTCTTATTCGCGTTGAATGCATTAAAATTCCCGGTCCAGTAATAACTCGCCGACTTAAAGGGATCAAGTTTTTATCGATCAACGAACGTCTCGGTGGCTCGATTCCAATCCCGAGCAGCGGGATCTCCGAGAACAAGAAACTTCTCCGGTTGCTCGCATGCTTGATCAGCGCGGCAGCTCCCCGACGGGAAAGTTCGCGGCAGTCTTCGTTCGGAAGCACGCGAGGCGAAAGTCTCGGGGAAAACAACGGCCGCGGGGCGAGTCAACGAACACGGATGGATTAACGAGCTTTTTTTCCGCTGTAAACTCTCATCGCTTTCCGAGGAAACATCGAACACGTTTTTTACGGCGGAAAATGGAATCGCGATGGAATCGGGCAATGGAATGCAGAGAATTATTATTAACCTTTTGCACTCCAAAAATTTGTCACTAGAAATATTCAATTTATTTTTATGAGACGTAGATGACATTTTTTGAAATTTAACGAGGAATTTATTGATAAAATAAGGGGAACAATGGTAGTTTATTTCCACGTTTCACGTATCGACAGATTACTGAAGACTTAATGTTAAATACGAAATTTTACAATTTTTATGCACCAATGACTCTCAGTCACCACTTGATTCGATGCGGTAAAACTATGAAATTTGATATTTAACCCTTTGCACTCGAAAGTTTGTCAATGGAAATATTCAACATTTTCTGACGAGATATATGTCGTATTGTTTGAAACTGATTTAACGATCATTCATTGATAAATTAAGCAACAGAGGTTTTATTTCAATATTTCACGTAGCAATGCAAACTTTAATTTGAAATATTAAATATTCAACTTCATAGTTGTGTTGTATCGAAACGTGGTAACTGAGAGTCACCTCTCGAGTGCAAAAGGTTAATATTCAACTGTGTATAATACATCGGTGTATGAAATACTGGATAAAAGAGCTCTGTCTCTCAATTTACTTGTGATTTTTCTTTGAGTTCATTTAAAAAAATATCGTCTTTGTACAGTTAAAAAATGTTAAGTATTTATTATATATAAGAATGTCGACGTTTCAGTGAAATGAAATTTTTCTGTTTCGAAGACTAAGTCGAAGATACGTGATTTAATTACTCAAGCAGCAAGAGATCGGTGTTTAGTTTCTTTTCTATTAATTAAGCGATTGATACATAATCTAGCTTGATCTGCCGAAAGTTGCATATACGTCAAAGAATCTTCGTCCGAAAAGGGTTAAGTAATTCTTATCAGAGAATGTTTGGTTTATTGATTAAGGATTATTGTTTATTAATCTCTCTAAACGTTTCTGTGATCGCAAAAGATCGAAATGATTCGATTATTCGAAGAACGAGGTGACACAGGGTTCCCTTCTTTCATGTTTCAGATTGCCGTTTATAGTTTAACGTCTTACGGAATGAATCTTTAGAGGTTCAACGAATTCTCGTGTGCAAGGTTAATCGGGTCTTTGAAGGCACGGGTCAAAGTAGACTCGGGCGAAGTCTAACGTTGACGATCGAACTTCCAATATTAAGTCTGATCCACTCAACTAACCACTTGCATTACATACAAACAGCCAGAAAGTGAACCGATAAAAACCTTGATTAAGACAGTCTCGCACAGGGTCTACCGTTAACGATGGAACTTGTAATATTAAATCTAATCCACTCGATTAACCACTTGCATCACATACAAACAGCCAGAAAGTGAACCGATAAAAACCTTGATTAAGACAGTCTCACAGAGTCTACCGTTAACGATGGAACTTGTAATATTAAATCTAATCCACTCAATTAACCACTCGCATCGCATACAAACAGCCAAAAAGTGAATCGAAACCTATGTAAAAACCTTATTCAACTGTTCCTTATTTCCCTTGATTAAAAGTAATATTGAATCTAATCCACTCGAGCAACCACTCGCATTACATACAAACAGACAAAAGGCGAACCGAGATCTATATAAAACTCCGAATTAACAGAGAAATCCAGCATTGACTGTGAACCGGTCGAACCTCACCGCGCGGAAAGTCAACCGTTAGTCACCCGCCACGAGAAGGGTTAACCGTCCGTGGATAGTTGCGGCAACAACGCGTGTTTAAGCGGAACCGACGCGGCTATTATTCGTTTTTACAAGGGCGATGAGCTGGCGCGGCCGATTTCACGGGTGTTCGACGAGCGGCGGCCTTCAATCGGCGGATGGTGTCGAATGTAAATGAACAAGGGAATATACATTTTCCGTTGGCAGGGGCAGCGAGCGAAAAATGCTCTCGGAATCACGATGTTTTATTTCGCGCGCGCCACCGCGAAAGTTAAATTTGAACGCGTCATGTTTAATTCAATTAAAAATACCGTGCCGGCTAGTGCCGTTCCCTCTTCGACCCCCACCGCCCCCTCGGCGATGGCCTATTGTGACCCGAACCGATGCGAACGACGACCCGACGCGACGCGACGCGACGCGACGTGGTTCTGTCCCGTCCGATGGCGTTTCATTTTGGAGACGAGGGAAGCGAGACACGGGAATCGCGAATTATCGATCCTCCGCTCTCGGCTTCCCTGTGTATCGCCGTTCTCGTTTTTCGACCCCTATAAAACGATCGTTCCGCTGTCGGGTACCGTCTTTGACCCCTATGCTCGCGACTAGAATGTTTGGGCTTGTTTGGATTTGATTGTTAGTTGCGTTGTTACGTTCAGCGTTAAATGGTGGACTGCAATAGGAATTGTGGAGTGATAGAGTGTTTATTTTATGTTGGTGTCTTTTGTTTAGAAATGTGGATGAGAGTATTGCGAGATGACGTAGATTGGCTGGTTTGGTTGAGGTTTAACGCTTTGAACTCTGTAGGCTTTAATATTGCACCAGGAATAATATTAGGTATTTGAATGAACTAAAGAAAGTATCCTAATATTGTTAGACTTTCTATTATCAATTATTAGATTTTTATTAACCCTTTGAACTCTGTGGGCTCCAATATTGCACCAGGAATAATATTGAATATTTTAATGAACTAAAGAAACTACCCTAATATTATTAGATTTTCTACACATCCAAATTTTGCACTAAGGAAAATAAAAGATCTAAGAAATGTTATAGCATTCTTCATTTTCGCTAGGGGTACTATAAAAATTAGTTTCAGTTGCTGATAGATTACAAAACCATCTGGAGTGTTAAGGGTTAACACAAGAACTACCGATTTAATACGATTAATATACGATTCCCATAAAAATTGTAATAGATTATTTTCAGTTTCTTCACATATTCGTTATAGTGCTGAAATGAAACTATTTATTTTCAAAATCATTTCGAAGATGTCAATAATTGCTAAACAAACAAATCGAAACCAGTCATTTTGACTGGAACGGTAGTTCTAGTGTTAATGTTTATTGTGATTTTGGTATTAATTATTGTATAGTGTTGACTGTAGGGTTTGCAGGAGTGCTTTTATTTTTGAAGATTTTGAGGATTTATTGAGAAGTAAGGAGATTCAACGTGATTTAAAAATGTTTGCGTTTGTCTGTTTATTAACTTCAGTATTATGGTATAATATTATACTATTAATTTACAATTATACAATATATGTAATATATACTATTAACAACAATATTATTATATAAGTGCTTTCACTTTTAAAGCAGCAATCGACACAAAACCGACTAAAAAAAGATCGAAGGCAATTTTGTCAATGGTTCCCAAGAAATAACAAATTTTATAGAAGGAAGTCGAGAAATATGTACCTACATACACAAGTATCCACTCCGTAACGCAAGGGACAGCCGTAAATAAGATCGGAAGTCTCGCGACCCAAAAAACTTACCGGCACTCGTGGTCCTCGACGACCAGCCCTCTCATCCCCATTTCATTTTCTATAACAACGCGATACAGCGCGACGACGAAACTCATTATCGCCGTTGGCACCTCTCTGGGATCGGTGATTTATGAGGGAACTTAATATCGCGAGGTTGCCTCGCTCGGAATCAAAGGGTGGCCGCGAATAAATTTTCTGACCTTCCAATATAATATTACGTTTAATATTTATTGTACGGTTCATCCTATTGTTCCTAGAACATCGATGAACGATCGTATAGATTATCTTTACTCGACTCCCGAATTCAAATTAACACGTTCACTGCCACGAGAATTTCGAGCGTTCTGTTTTAGGAAGATTTATTCCTTTGTTAGAGGAAATTAGTATTAGAAGTAATTAATGTTTTGGTATTACAGTGCTCATGTTATACTGTTATATAACCTCTGATACTAAATATTTCAATGCAATATCAATTTTCTTATTATAATTGTTTTCAAGCAATGTGGAATACTATTAAATATTATTTATTAAATACTATTCTTCTGTTATCGATTATTATAGTTTAAAGCAGATGTAGAATATATCTAGTATTTTCTTGTTTCTCTCACTAAATCATTAACAACAAAGTAATTGTACCGATCATAGTGGAAAACTGGATCCTAGGGCAAAAGGTTAATGAGTTCCTCAGTTTTCATCTTCTCTTTTGTTTGTTTCCACTTGCTTACCTGTACTTTGTAGCTAATTATCTACAGTGCAGACACAGACACAGAATATACCTAGTATTTCCCTGTTTCTCTCAATAAATTACCAACAAAGCAATCGTACCGATCATAGTGGAAAACTGGACCCTAGGGCAAAAGGTTAATTAGTTCCTCAATTTTTATCCTCCCTTTTATTTATTTCCCCAACAAATTGACCATCCACTTGTTTACCTATAGAATATACCTAGTATTTCCCTATTTCTCTCACTAAATTACACACTAATCATATCGATCACAAAGAAACCTATTACAGAGCAAGGGGATCCCTCAATTTTTATCCTCCCTATTATTTACTTCCCCAAAAATTGATCATCCACTTGTTTACCTATAGAATATACCTAATATTTCCCTATTTCTCTCACTAAATTACAAAATAATCATATCGATCACAAAGAAACGTTACAGAGCAAGGGGATAATCCCTCATTTTTTATCCTCCCTTTATTTATTTCCCCAAAAATTGACCATCCACTTGTTTACCTATAGAATATACCTAGTATTTCCCTATTTCTCCCACTAAATTACAAAATAATCATATCGATCACAAAGAAACATTACAGAGCAAGGGGATCCCTCAATTTTTATCCTTCCCTTTATTTATTTCCCCAAAAATTGACCATCCACTTGTTTACCTATAGAATATACCTAGTATTTCCCTATTTCTCTCACTAAATTACAAAATAATCATATCGATCACAAAGAAACCTATCACAAAACAAGGGATTAATCCCTCAACTTTCATCCTCCTTATATTCATTTCCCAAAAAATTCATCACCCACTTCCCCTCATTCCCCTCCACTTATCCAGTTACCACAGAAAAACTGCATACAATACCATCAATAAATGAAATCAACCCTCAGCCCATAACACTTAAAAAGAATAAAATCCTCCGGCGAGTCTCCGAATGAATTTCCGAGGCAAGACGTTAACGAAACAAACAGCCCGAAAGCGGAACGCAAACGAACGCCGCCATGCTTTCTTCCGTGATCCCGCTTCGAGCCCCTCCGCCCGTTTGTTCCTCGCCGTTTTCCGCCCTCTTTCTCTATAAACTCGATTTTCTCTAGTAAAATGAAACGCATCGATCAACCCCCCGTCGCCTCGGCCCCCCTCTCCCGTTCGCAGCCCCCGCGCGCCGCACGCCGCACGCCGCCGCCCTCGCAGGCCACAACCGCGGCGGAGCAACGGCGCACATAAATAAGATGCTTTTACTCGCGGAGTTTTAATGGCTGGAATAAAACGGCGCAACGACGTGACGTTGTTAAAATCAAGACACGGTTTTTATCGAAGTTATAAAACCGGCCGGCGGAATGTCGTCGTTACACGTGTGCGTGGAATCGTCCCTGTTTTTTCCTCTCTTTCCCCGCTTTTTTTCTCCCTTTTCCCTCCCTCCCTCTCTCTTTCTCTCTTTTTTTCCCTTTTCTCCCTTTTTTCATCTCTTTTTTTTACGGCACTCGTTGTCGCGTGCTTTAACCGACGCTCGCCAAGCTCGCTCGACCCCTTTCCACGTATCAAAGCGGGTCTAATTTCTTCGCGACCCGCGACAACTCGCCCCCGCGATCGAGATTTATACGCGGCGATAAGTGGCAACCGATATTTAGAGCGATTCGAACGCGCCTCGTTGTTCCGTCAATCGAACGGCCGCGGTTCGTTAACCCGTTTTTTGCACGAGAGACCGGGGCTTCAGTGAATATCGCCACCGAGGACTAAAACTTTGCTTTGGCTCGTATCGATTTAGCCTCTCAGGGTGTTATCGGGATTTACTCTCCGTTGAATGTCTTATCCTTCGCACAGGGAAGTTTCTGGGAATGTTTCTCGTTTCTTGACGAGATGGAGGTAATATTCTTTAACCTCTCGTGGAACGACGAGTGAGACTCGTCACGAAGATTTCTGGGCTAATTTAACACTTTCACGTCTGCACGGTTCACAAAAATTTTCTTCTCTGTCGCTGGAAGTTTTTGCAAAGTTGTTCATTGAAATGTATAGATGTAGAATGTAAAATTCATTGCAACGTAATAAACTTAGCTGCTTTTTGTTAAATGATACGTGTAATACGTGTATTTAATAATACGTGTAATTTCCGATAGCACCACGTTGAAGTCACCGCAAATAATAAACGGGATGCAAATGGCACCGCATTGGTATCATCGGCAAATAACGACCGGTTTGCTAATGGCACCACGTTGGTGTCACCGAACGTGAAAGTGTTAACGGCAATCAATGTTGTTCGTTACCCACGGATCAAAGCGAACATCTATTTTGAACATCTATTGCGAACCATTTGAAGTAGAACGGACAATTTTGTTGCGTTCCTTCCGAACTGTCGATACTAGAATATTACACGAGCTTTGTAGCGACAGGAAATAGTATACTAAGGGGTTAAAGTTAACTGGAACGGAGGTGACAAGTATATTGAGGAGCAAAGATAATTTATTTCAATGTTTCACGTATCGAGATATTATAAGTTCAGCATTAAATATCAGAATTTATATTTTCACTGTGTCAAATCGAGTGATTGAGAGTTACCTTTCGAGTGCAAAGGATTAACACATCAAGCGTACGTCAGTTACCGATGACTGACGCTTCTGAGTTATTTGAAAACAATCGTAACATGCAAGATAAGCGACGTCGAATGCAGATGTCTAATAATGTAACGATGGGAAAGTCAAATTAACGTTTTTATATAAAGACACTTAATGCAACTTCGCTAATTACCAAGCATTGAAAGAAACATAAAATTTAATTCAAATTGACTATCTATTTAAAATAGATTACATAACATATTTGAGTTTTTCTATGTATATTGATATGAGTTGACCTCAGTGAAAATTGCCATCATTCAGTTTTCTGAAAATTATCCAGTACACAATGTTAACCCTTTGCACTCGATTTTTCACTAGAAATATTTTAACACTTTCTAATTAGATAAAGACATTTCGTGAAACTAACTCGAAGGGAAATTCTAGGTACATCAAGGAACAAAGTAATTTCATTTTAATACTTTTTAAATTCACCAGTTATACGAGGTATAACATTAACCCTTTGCACTCGAGAATATTTTTCCCAATAAATATTCATTACTTTCTGATGAAATGTCAGTGATATTTCTTGCAATTAACATAAAGAAATACCTTGCATAAATTAAATAACAGAACTATTTTATTTCAATGTTCCATGTGTTCGTGCATTATATAAAATTTAATATTGAATTTTTAATTTTACAATTTTCTTCGGTCAAATCAAATGGCGACTGAAAGGCGCCTCTCGAGTGCAAACGGTTAAATATTAAATTTTAGTTTTGTATAAAATCTGATGGTATATCACCTCTCGAGTGCAAAGGGTTAAATATCAAATTTTAGTTTTCTATGAAATCAGGTGGTATATCACCTCTCGAGTGCAAAGGGTTAACAATCACTCATGGAATCATACTTAAATCACGTCGATCGAATGTAGAATCAGTAATCGAAGGTGCAACGGATCCCGTCACCGTCGACGCAGCCTAACGGCCGCGACGTCGGCGGCACGTGCGGTTTGGTTAACGACTAGAGGGGCGCAGGCCCCGAAAACAGGAGGCCTATTAATAGAAAGCAAGCAATCAGGGGCAAACGAACCTTCAATCTTCCGGCCTCGAGTTTGATCAGGCAGTAATCCGTCTTGCCGGCGGCCAACAGCAGCATGGCGTCCGCGAGGTGGGTTCGGAACCGGAAGCTGATATCGGTCGCGCCCTTCGCTTCTTGCACGGGCAGATGAATGTAGCTCGCCCCGTAGAACGACACTGCAATAAATTTGAAAAATTTATTGTTCCTTCCTTCCTTCCTTCCTTCCTTCCTTCCTTCCTTTTTGCTCTCTTTCTCTCTTCGTACGCACACACACACATATATATATATATATATATATATATATATATACAGATTCCCTCGTTTTGTCTCTCTGCAGGACCATCGACGCGTGAAATACCGGCCCTTCCCTTTGAAACGTCAATGTCGCTCGCGCGGCAGGGACGTTTCCACTTTTAGCCCTTTAAGTGTCGAATTCAATCGAGGGGATCGTTTGTAAAACGCTTCATTCTTTTTACTAGTGTAATGGGAACTAGTAATTACGTGTAGACGCATCGACATGTCAATCAATGGCGCGTGACGTGTGTCTTTGATGGTCGCGAGTACTTTGAATCTTCGAGATTTCAACCCTTGCCGATTCATTCGTCGTCGATCATTCTGAATCTTAATGAAACCTCGAGTAGCTTCTGGTAAAAGTCAATAATCTACAATATTCTATTAACCTTAAATTAATACTAGAA
This sequence comes from Nomia melanderi, assembly GCF_051020985.1. Taxonomy (NCBI): domain Eukaryota; kingdom Metazoa; phylum Arthropoda; class Insecta; order Hymenoptera; family Halictidae; genus Nomia; species Nomia melanderi. The sequence goes on along the minus strand of NC_135000.1, from coordinate 29,280,523 downwards.
AAAATAGAAAAAATAGATTATTTTCAGTTTCTTTGGATATTCATTATAGTACTGAAATGAAACTATTCATTTTCAAAATCATTTCGAATATTCAATGCTTCGAAGATATCAATAATTGCTAAGCAAAAAAATCGAAACATTTTGACTGGTACGGTAGTTCCAGTGTTAATAACCTATTTGAATGTCCTAGTACCGTATCAAAACACTGAACTATATTAAACGAACGTGAAATAATCACGTTTATCTAATACATCACTAACAGAAGATGTAATCGTTGAATTATAATTCACCTACTAATCTATAATACACGTCTAATCTAAGCAAGCATTGCTGCAATTATCGTCAATAACATGCCACGGATGCCTATAGTTCGTAACAATGCACCGAAACCAAATGTTCCAAGTTTTACGTGCCACGGGAACTTCGGTTATATTTTGTTTATGAACTGTATCGATTTTTTCAATAGAATAATAAGTTATAATAATAATAATAATGATAATACTCAAGTTTCTGGTCATTTTTAGATATTTTCATATTGTTTCTTTGTTTTCACTGCTTCGTAACGTACACCGCTATCCATGACCATATATCCATTAACCCTCTGCACTCCAAGGCGCCTCTAAGTCAAATGATTTGATACAGCAAAACTACAAACTTCGACATTTAATATTACACTTTGTATAATATCAATGTACGAAATATCGAAAGAAAATAATTTTCCTCAACGCATATGAGATTTCCTAATTCAATCTTAATGTCACCGGTATCTCATTAGAAAATACTGAATATCTCCAGTGAAAAACTGGAGTGCAAAGGGTTGAAAATATTCTCTCACAAACATTGTACACGTGGTACACGTGGAACGTGTTAGCTCGTTACCCGTCCAGCAACGCGTTAAGTACAGAATAATCATCCAAAGTCCCGAAGCATCGATAAATCACGTTACAGTGGGAGACGCCAGACGGCACGCGGAAAGAAACAAGGTATTCCGCGTCGCGGCGGCTAGGTAAAGAACATCTCGAGATGAATTTCGGCGCTGTTCCGTGTAACAGGGCCGCGGCTTTTGATAAACGAGCCGCGTTAACCGCAAAGGACGAGAGCCCAGCCATCCGGAAACGAATTTCACGTGTCTCTATAACATCCAGCCGCTGCCAAGGGGTTAGGGGGGTCGGGGGGTTGGAAACCGGAGGACCTCGCCTCCTTATTTACGAGAGGATCCTCGACTCGCGGGACCATTTTTCCGCGATTCCCGGCGTTTCTAATGAAGGAGCCGCTTATTATTTACCGCACAATGACGGCCGCCCGCTTTCGAATCGTCCGCTTCCACCCCCGTCAGCCGTCGAACATTCATTCCCGCCGGTTGTTAACGTTTCGCAGTGCGCGCATTGTCGCACGGAAACTTTCCACCTTTGTAATTTACAATACCCGGGCTCCGCGGAATATCGACCGTGTCCCGAAACGAAACGGGACGAAAAAAAAGCATCGCCGCCGGAGAGTGAGGCCGCGCGAGGGGTGGAGGACGGAGAATCCCGTAAAAAAAAAATCAGACCGGAGGGAACGGCGCGCGACGCCGTCGATTCCGGATGGAAATCAAATTTTGGTCTTTCGCGATTCGTCCGTTTTAATGCTTTTGTCTATGGTCTTGTAATGTTTGGGTTTGTTATGGTTTTTCTTGCTGGAGAGTTGGGAGTCGGATTGCTATGTTTGATTTTGCTTGATTTTTGGTCGGATGGCAATCTTTTTGAAGGAACGAGCGGTTGGACAGTTTGAAATTCGGCTGTGGATATTATGAGTTTTTGAAGCTTTCGTTGAGTTACAGTTCAGTTTGCTGAATGAAATTCTAACCCTTTGCACTCGAGACGAAATTCTTTAACACTAGAACTACCGTAACAGTCGAAATGACTGGTTTCGATCTTTTTGTTTGGAAATTATTGATATCTTCGAAGCATTGAATATTCGAAATGGTTTTGAAAATAAATAGTTTCGGTACTATAATGAGTGCCTGAAGAAACTGGAAATAATCTATTGTTACAGTTTTTATAGGAATTGTATATTAATTGTATTAAATGCTCGGTAGTTCTAGTGTTGAGCCTTGCGAGATAATTATGTGATATAGCGAAATAAAATTCAATATTCGATGTCATGTATTATATATTTTAATTAGATATGAAGTATTGAAATAATTCTGTCCACTGTTTCGTGTGTCATTTCTATTTGATAGAATCAATAGTTAAATAGTTTCATTAGAAAATAATAAATATATGAAGCGAAAGTTCGAGTGCAAACGGTTAATAGTTAATAATTGCAAAAAGGAGGAATCAGAAATAGGTCATTTTGACCTGTTTGGCAGTTCTATTGTTAAGTTTGAGTGGTTTACGTGTAAGGGGTATTGGAAGGGATTTGATGTTTGTTTGAAGTAGTATAGCGGCGTTACGGCGGGCGAGACGAGTTGGTGCCGCAGTTCGATCGATGTCACGGCGATCGTTACGAGATCGCGCGATATTTTCCATTAGCGTACCTCGCCGCTGCGACTGGAGGAGAGGTAATAAAGATGGAATAAATTAGAATGAAATGGGAGAGGAGCGAGGGTAAGAGTGAAGAATCGTGGTGGAAGAAGACAATTGAATTTAAGAAAATATGGTGATTCCTATATGACTGATCTCCATAGATTTCCGTGGAATTTGAAAGTTCAACACCGCACGGTCTGCACGCGAGAGGAACGAATGTTTAAACCATCTGAAGTATAATGCTTCTTATTTTTATTCACCGTTTTCGAATATAAACAAAATATTACTCCTCCATTGTCAATCGTTAACTCTTAGAAGAGAGCCAAAGATCTGTTTTCATGAAAAAAAGAAAAAAGAGAAATGAATTTTAAGCTCCTATATTACTGCAATAAGACGTAAATAATATCACAATAACACAACAATATTACAATAATAAAATAATTAGAGATTATAATTCAAAGGAAAACAAAGTACCTAAGAATCATTAACTCTTAGAAGAGAGCCAGACAAAAATCTGTGTTCATGAAAAAAAGAAAAAACAGAAATAAGTTTTAAGCTCCTATATTATTGTAATAAGACATAAATAATATCACAATAACACAACAATATTACAATAACAAAATAATCAGATATTATAATTCAAAGGAAAGCAAAGAACCTAAGAAAAAAAGTGCTACACCTATTATAGTAAGCTCCTAATCACCTTATAACAGTAACATTCCTAAAACTCATTTCTCCAAAAATGTACGACCATTATAAAAAAAGCGAAAGTTCATTTCTATAAAAATACTACACCACGGAAAAGATCTCACTCAAAAACCGATTTCCACGTCCGGCTCTCCTTAGAGCGAACGCAGACAAAGAACACAAGACTCGATTAAATCCAATAAACGATCGACGGCAAAGTAATTCAGTGAAGCGCATCAGCGAAAGTGGTCGTAGGTTAAATCCGGAGCAGCCGGGAGTTGCAGTTCAATCGATATCCCGTCGATCGTTACGAAATCGCGCAATATTTCCCATTAGCGGACGCCGTACCCCATCGTCGGCGTCTGGAAGAGATACCGAGGACGGCGCGGAGGACCGGAGGAGGGGAGGGCAAGACAGAAAAAGTGGAGGAGGGTGGAAAAAAGAATCGGGGTAGAAGAAGGCGATTGAAAAGCCCGGCGAGACCGATGAATGAGCGACTTCAACTCCTTCAAACGAGCGTTGAAGAAGAGATCTCGCATCTAACCGTACCGAGAAATCGGGACAGTGCCCTCCTCTCCTCTCTCCTCCCCCCGCCCCGCCCCTCCCCTGGCCCGGTCGTAAGGAGTTTATTTCCCAGCGGCGTGTAAATGATCTAAGAAAGCGTGTTCGAGTACGTGGAATAACCGCACGGGTCATTAGGCACGGAGAATCCTCTTTTTCTCCGGCGCGGGTAGCATTCTTCGCTCGCCGCGCGCGCGGCATATCGTTCCCGCCCGGCTGAAACATTAAGCCCACCCCCTAACTTCCCGACGCGAGTCGATCCATTGTTCCGATTCGTCCCGCCGATGGATCGGTCTCATCGACACCCGGCACACGTACCGGCGAAAAGTTAAGTTTCGAGTTAAGCCGTCAGAACGGAGGGGAACGCTCCACCTAGCTGGAACTGGAGGCCACTGATTCTTGGCGCGGCTGGCTCCTGGCTTCTTGGACGCCAGGGCTGTCTGTCTTCTTAGGAGGTAGAGCTTTCTGGCATCTTAGAAGCTCACTCTTGCTGCTTTCTTAGAGACTGGTTTTTTTTTATCTATTTAGAGGGTTTCCTTTTGCTTTTTTGGAGGATAGATCTTTGCGATTTATTAATGGGTAATTCGTTGTATCTTCTTAGGGGATAGATTTTTCTGTCTTCTTAGGGCGTAGCTCTTTCTGTCATCTTAGAAGCTAACTCTTGCTGTTTTCTTAGAGACTAGTTCCTTCTATCTTTTTACAGGCTAGATCTTTGCGACTTATTAATGGGTAATTCGTTGTATCTTCTTAGGGGATAGGTTTTTCTGTTTTCTTAGAGGGTAGCTCTGTCTGTCCTCTTAGAAGCTAACTTTTGCTGTTTTCTCAGAGACTAGTTCCTTCTATCTTTTTAGAAGGTTTTCTTTTGCTTTTTTAGAGGCTAGATCTTTGCGACTTCTTAATGGCTAATTCGTTCTATCTTAGGGGATAGGTTTTTCTGTTTTCTTAGAGGGTAGCTCTTTCTGTCCTCTTAGAAGCTAACTTTTGCTGTTTTCTCAGAGACTAGTTCCTTCTATCTTTTTAGAAGGTTTTCTTTTGCTTTTTTAGAGGCTAGATCTTTGTGACCTCTTAATGCCTAATTCGTTCCATATTCTTAGGGGATAGGTTTTCCTGTTTTCTTAGAGACTAGTTCCTTCTATCTTTTTAGAGGGTGGTTTTTCTGCTTTTTTGGAGGCTCGATCTTTGTGACTTCCTAATGCCTAATTCGTTCCATATTCTTAGGGGATAGGTTTTCCTGTTTTCTTAGAGGGTAGCTCTGTCTGTCTTCTTAGAGGATAGATTTTCCTGATTTTTTGGCTACCTCCTTCTACCTTCTTAAAGGCTGGCTTCTACTTTCTTAGAGTCTATTTCCTGCAGACCTCTTAAAGGCTAACTCTTTCTACTTTTTCAGAGACTATCTTTGTCTATCTTCTTAGAAGACAGGTTCTCTTGTTTCCTCAGAGGCCAGCACTTCCCGTCCTAAAGGGTTCCTATGTTTCCTTCTGTTCGGGCGGACTTGGTACCTTGTGATTAGTTTTCACGGTGTAGTCATACTTTTTCCCAACTTTCGCAATTCCCCGGTGGGGAACGTTTGACCAACGGCAACTGGAAGCGGGCGTACAGTGAGTTTGACGAGCGGTTATATCGTGGATCGGGGAACTAGTTTTTGCGATTGCTCCTCCGGCACTGCGATTATGTGAACTAGTACCGTGATTTTCGGGTAAGTAAGTTCTCAGATAAGTTATATAGCTCGTGTAGTAAACAATGGAACAAGTTTTCGAGGATACGAAGCTCTATTACCTCGTAAAAAGAATAACTCGACATTAGAATTATTAAGAAATTCCAGTGATTCGTTTATAATTGCTTACGAGGTCTTGAACAAAACTCCTACATCTATGCAAATGAACCTTTCAACAATTCCTCACGAAAGCACCTTGACCCTCTATGGGCCGAATTTTGTTTCGTGATTATAACAAAATTTATGCAGTATGAAATTAATACCAACATATGAACATAAATTAATGTATTTAATAGTTTCAATAATTTTATTGAAACGAATATATTTTGTAACTTTCAAGTTACAATGACGCCGAACGTGAACGCCTGTGTGTACGAAAGTTCAAGTTGATTAACCCCATAAACGCACAGTTTCCTTGAAAAAAGCCGGCCAAAAAAAATCAATTTTGATATACTGCGCCTTTGTTCCATGGAAAAAGGCTATATTTTATTCTCGAATAAATAAGTGTTATAGCTTACAATCCCATGTAAATGATAAATATCAATAAAAAGATTTTTTTCTTTGCTTTCACATTATTTTCACAGTTTGGCCTGTTTAGCGCGCTCGGATTAGCTCGAGCGTGCAAGTTAAGGGGTTGATTATTTAACGTCGTTCGTCATTTTGCGATGAAAAATTGAATAAGCCACTTTAAGCCGGTATCGATGTGTGACTTCAAAGTCACACCAGTCTATAGAGGGTTAACTTCAATAGTCGCAAGATAAACATTCTACAACCATTTCAATCTATCTGTTGATTCTAGTTAAACTCACGTTTAAAACTGCCGCTCGACTTAGTAACGTTCACCGTGAAACCATAAATATCGAGAAGTTAATTAACCTATTCGCGTAGCGAAGGAACAAAAGATAGAAAAATCGAACGCGACCACATACGCGGCGATACAATCAAATATTCCAATTAAAATTTGCATGCGTTCGGGAACCGAACTCGCGAACTCAATTATATAAGCGGCGCGTTTTCCATCGGTCTCCGGGCGAATTAGCGGAGCCGGGGCCACATTAGTATTGGCTTTCCCCCGGCGATATATTTTCCAGCGTGACAGGCCTCTCCTTATCGCTCGTCCTCGTGCTCGAGGACACACTTTAAGAATCGGCGAAGTCGTCGGGCCGCGACGGCGAACTTCGCCATTACGTTTTCACGGACAGTTAGTAAATCGGGACGTCTGACGTAGGCAGCAGGATCGTTAAGGAGGCCGCCGATCGGCGCGCGGGGGGCGGGCGGCCGACGCTTCAACCGTTTCGGTGACCTATTATCTCGGTAATTAGCGGCCAATGAACACTTCCGATAGCGGATTTTCTCCGTGGTAATTGGATAAGGACCGCGACACCGTTATTTCTAGGCCAGCACGGGCATCGACCAACTCGCGGAAATAATGAACCGCGAGACGAAACACGAAAATCTCGATCGAACCGTCTACGTGTAGATATAATGTTGTTTTCTTTGAAATGATGTCGAATTGTGGATCTTGTTTTTTGACTGTTGATATGTAAGAATTCTCGATGGGTTGGAACAAAATTTTCAGTTGGAAAGATCGTTCGGTTGGAACTAGGAATTTAGAAATTGTTGGAACAGGGAAATTCTTAATTGGTTGAGACGAGAAGATTCTTGATTGGTTGGGGGTGAGAATTTCTAATTAGTCGAGATGCAAAGATTCCCAGATTGTTGTAATCTAAAAATCGCCAATTGGTGGAAACAGAAATTCTTAATTGATTGAAAGAAAATGCTCGAATTGTAATCTAAAATTTCCCAATTGTTGGGAATACAAAAACTCTTAATTGGCTGATATCTAAGAATTCTCGATTGGTTGAAACAACAAAATTTTCAGTTGGGAACGCAAGGATTGTTCAGTTGAAGCTAGGAATTCACAAATTCTTGGAACGTGAAAATTCCTAATTGGTTGAGACGCGAAGATTCTCGATTGATTAAAAGTAAGAATTCCTAATTAGTCGAGATGCAGAGATTCCCAAATTGTAATCTAAAAATCGCCAATTGGAAACAGAAATTCTTAATTGATTGAAACAAAATGAATTCCTAATTGGTTGAGATGCAAAGATTCTCATTGGTTGGAAGTAAGAATTTCTAATTAGTCGAGATGCAGAGATCCCAAATTGTAATCTAAAATTTCCCAATTGTTAGAAACACAAAAATTCTTAATTGCTTAAAATCAAAAATTTCCAATTGGTTGAAGCTAAAAGTGTCCAATTAGTTAGAATCCAAAGTTCCCAATCAGTTGAAACGTAAAAATTCCCAAATCGTAGAAATCCAAAAATTGCCGAATTGCTCGAAACTAAAAATTCCGAGTCGGTTCGAACGCGAAGATGTCCAATTAAATGAAAAGAGGAAGCCGCAGTGTAAAGTGTTAATTTTCTAGCCAAACTTGCGCAGTAGGAGTGATGGGAACTCGAGTTAACGGGTTAATGGGGGCCAAGACAATGGGCTCCAAGGCAACGGTCCCAATTAGTACTACCGGCAAATCAGGATAATCGGGAATCACTGTAGCACCCTGGTTCTCCCAAAATCCCTCGACCCCCACTCTTACAGAATTAGCCGTTCTAAACACGAACTGAAGATCAATAGGATCGAACCTTTGTCCGAAGTCAGCGTAAACATTGATCAAACACAGGAAAGTTCACTCTTAACCGGCGATAACCGGTTAACGTTCCGGTTCAATTTCATTTCTCAATACTCCTTCGTCCCTGTCTTCGTTCAACGAGCAGTTCGTGTTTCATCAAACCTTTTCATACCGTAGTGTTTCATTTCACAGTCTCTACAACATCAATTAAACGCGTCTCGAAATTCCCACGAATGCTCGCGTTTAATTGATACACGGTTAACCCATCGCGAACGAAGATTCTTTGAAGTATATAAAACCTTCGGCAGATGAAGCTAAATTATATATCAATTGCTCGAATAATAGGAAGAGAAAATTACTTAAAACTAATTAACCCTTCACGCTCGAGAGGTGACTCTCAATCATCACTACGTTTCTTATAGCAATTATCGTCTTATATATTATGCTCTATATAATGCATCGATATATGAAATCAAATAAAATATCTTTGTTTCTTAACGTATCTACATTCTCTCGCTTGTTAGCTTTAAAGAGTGTCGTTTAGCCCTTTGCACTCGAAAACTTTTCTGACGAGATACAGGTCATATTTGAAACTATTGTAAAGATAATTCATAGATAAATTAAGCAGGGGTGATTCATCTAAATACTTCGCGTAGCAATGCAAACTTTAATTCGAAATATTAAATATCCAACTTCATAGTTTTTGTATCGAATCATGTGCTCGATACTCACCTCTCGAGTGCAAAGGGTTAATATCTCGTTTAAATATTGCCGACTTCCATTGAAGAACTTTCGAGTGCAAAGGGTCAAATCATTTGTTAGCGACTTTGTCCCCGAAATCCGAACATTTCATCTCGCCTAAACGTCGACGTTCGTCCGGAGAGGGTTGAAAGGTTAACTTCGAACTGTCCTTGCTGAAATGAACTGTACGAGTTATCTCGGCGACACTGACACCGTGTCAGGGCCGTTTCATCTTCCAGCGATCGAAGCATCCCGCAGCGTTCCACGGTTCGCTGGCCGAAACGCGTTTACTCTCGACGGGGGTCGCGCGTCGACCCGCACGTACGCAAATATTACAATTTCCATTGCTAATACTGATCGAGCTGCCCCCAGCGCTTCACGCGAACGGGGTGAATCGGGGCTGCGTCCTCTGCAGGATGATCTATCGGGGCTATTTCTTGTTGACACGCCATAATGAGGTCGTCCCATAAATAACATCGTTTCTTATCTCACTCTGTCCAGTAGTTTTTAACCGGTTAACTGTGGAATTTAGTTTGAAAAATCACTCATTGCGCGCGCAGGCAAATCAAACAATGAAGTGTTCACTCGTTAAATGCAGGCCGAAAAAATAAATAATCCATCGTTGAAAAGGTTCGCCCCATTGAGAGCTTTAAGATGACGTGTATACTCGTCACACACAGTTAACTGGTTATAGACATTATCAAAATAGTTCGTTACGTGGATAATAATTCTATTAATACTAGAAATACTTGTTAAAACGAGTTAATCTCATTCCGGAAATTATTATTTCAAAAGCATTTGATGTTGTAACTGATATCTTCAAATTTTTAATGTAAATCGCAAGAGGACAGTAGGTTAAAGATGAACCTAGTAAAATGATTTACTATTTGTATAACAAGTATATAAACTATACAGATTTCTAACAGAAACAGTAATGTTCCACTTAAACTCAACACAACTCAAGGACATTCACGTCTGTTAACCCTTTGCACTCGAAAGTTTTTCAATGGAAATATTCGACATTCTCTGACGAGATATAGCCGATAGTTTGAAACTAATTTAACGATAATTCATAGATAAATTAAGCAACGAAGGAGTTTCATTTCAATATTTCACGTAGCAGTGCAAAGTTCCATTTGAAATGTTAACCCTTTGAACTCTGTAGGCTCCAACATTGCATCAGTTATAATATTAAATATTTGATTTTCTGTTATTATTAGATTTTCATTAAAAGATCGAAGGTATGTTACAGCATTTTTCATTTTCACTAGAGATACCATAAAAATTGCAGTTGCTGATAGATTACAAAACAATCTCGAGTGCTAAGGGTTAAATATTCAACTTGATAGTTTCATTATATCGAATCAAGTGGTAACTAAGAGTCACCTCTCGAGTGCAAAGGGTTAAGTTCACGGAACGCGTCATGCATATTGAATTTTATAAATATTTGCTAAACGTTCATATCAAGTTTAATCAATAAATTGCAGAAATATATTATATATTATATATTAATGCATTAATAATTGCATTATATATTAATAATTAATTGCAGAAATATATTATATATTAATGCATTAATAATTGCACTATACATTAATAATTAATTGCAGAAATATATTATATATATAATTCTCTTTTCAGATTCCTAACCTCCACATTCGAAACGGAGGAATATCAAGTTCACCGTGAAAGTCACGCGGAAGGAATAAATTCCACGGGCGATCTTGACAAACGCGGTCTCATTGCCGGTCAATCAGCCCGGAAATGCCAGGTATGTCCGGAATGGCGCAACACCGGGTCGAATGCGGTCGCAAAACGTCTCGCGGTTTAGCAGTCCCCGATGAGCACGGTCTCTAAATCAACCCCGAGGCAATTATCCACGAGCCGGGAAGGGAGGGGGCGGTGGGGGGGATGGGATTTTTTTCCCGAAACAATTCGAGCCTCGAGTTATCGGAACCCCATCGAACCGAACATTTCGAATTACCCACGGAATTTCCGCTCGCCACTTTGATAACTTCAGCAAACTACATTCCCGCGATCAATTCTCCGTAATTGGGAGCCGGTCCAGCGAGGAAGACGACGCGGCCATTAAGTGATATTCAAACGATACCGGTCCGGGACGATTCAATGAACCGCGTCAGCAGGTGCGATCGAGAGCAGCGCTCTTTTCTCTGCTTGTCAGATACGATCGTTAGAAGGCAATTCGTAATTTAATCCCTCGGCGTACTATTCACTTTCGTTACTAAGCTCGTGTAATATTTTACTATCGACAGTTTGTAAGAAATACAACAATTTTCCATTCTACTTCAGGAAATTTCATTTGAAGATGGTACATTGATAATAGAATAGTTGTTTGCTTTGATCCGTGGGTAATGAACGACGTTGATTCTTGTTAGATTTGTTTAGAAATCATCACGAGACTTACTTGTTATTGTACGGCGAGAGGTTAAGAGTGACAACGTTCTGAGAGTGAGGTTGAAAAAGATCATCCAACATTGTCCAATAACATAATATCCTTCCAAACTAATCAATGAGGAACCATATAGAAATCACTAATCAATCTTATCTCAATATTCCACGTCCAAAAAGTGATAGTTTGGATAGCGATAAATGTATCAATGGAATTTTTCGTATTTTCTGTTGTGTTTGTCTTCGTTGGAAGATGACGACATCAGGAATTGATAATTTTCAGTTGTCTGGTATGTTTAGTGTTAAGTAATCTATAAATTTTAATTGAACCCCCTCAAACTCTGTTTTTATCGATTTAACCTTTAGAGTGACAACGTCGCTGTGAGCGAGGTTGAGAATTTTTTTTATTTTTGATGGGGATATAGTAGATAGTTATATAACGATGCGAAGGAAAGTTTTTAACTGAAGATTTAACAAGAATTATAAGTGAAAGTGACAGTGTTTTGTCTTCATTAACGTCGTTAGCGTCTCGCTGTCAAAGTGAACGGAAAATTCCTTTGCGCGCGTGCCAATGATCGATAGTAAAATAGTTTGAGAGCAACTATGCGAGGAGCATTCGAGTGTCGTTTCAATTTCACTTCATTGAAATTCCAATGGAATTCCAAAGCTACACTCAAGGTCATTAACAATGTACACCTTCATTCTTTTCTTCATTACTCTAGTATCTAAAATTAACCCCTTGCAAGTTTTCCACCAGAATCATCCAACATTGTTCAATAACATACAATAATCTTCCAAACTAACCAATTCGAAACTATACAAATCACTAATCAATCTTATCTGAATATTCCGCGTATTAACCAATCAAAACTTAACTTCAAACATAAATCAATCCTAATAATTCTAATGTGTCAAATCATGCACTTCAAAGATTCTCACCAGAATCATCCAACACCATCCAATAACGTACAATATTCTTCCAAACCAACCAATTCGAAACTACACAAATCACTAATGAAACTTATCTCAATATTCCACGTATTACCTAAACAAAACTTAACGTCAAACATACATCGACCCTAATAATTCTAACCTGTCAAATCATGCACTCCAAAGTTTTCCACTAGAATCATCCAGCATTGTTCAATAACATACAATACTCTTCCAAACCAACCACTTCGAAACTCCACGAATCACCAACGAAACCTGCTTCAACATTCCCGCTGACACACAAACCTCATTATCACCGCGCACCAAGCTTCCTAATTTCCGCGTCGAACCAAGTTCTCTGCAAAGGGTTAATACCACAGAAGAATAACGAGGAAATTCCCAGGAAATCCAGCAGCATCCATACAAAGTGGAAAGAAAAATCCGCGAGGATCGAAAGAAACCGAGAATTGGGTAACGTCCCCGGAGGGTGAAGAAGTTGCCGGTGACCTCTGCGAGCGGCGGCGGCGGCGTCGCGCCGGTCGCAGGGCGGAAAAATGCAGAAGAGAAAGTTCGAAACAATTGCCCCGGTTTCAGTCATGGGGGCGGCAAGTAAGCGGCGTTTTCCCCCGAACCTCCCTCGTTTCCGTCGGCTGCAGCTCGCCGTTAGGTAAAACAACCCCCGCGGCCCGTCGTCTTTGTTGCGCGACTCGTAAACCCTTAACCACTGCGCCGGCTTCCGCGATTTACTACTAACCAACGCGGAAACACGCGTAGTTACATGCGACCTCACTCGTCGCGCGAGCGATCCTGTTACGGCGTTACATCATCTTACTAAATTCCGCGCCCCTCCCGCGCCGCGCGCCCCTTTATTGCGTCTACCCTCCGTGATTCTATTAAACTCGCCATCCCGCCCCGCTCGCCCCTGTCGTCCCCGGCGTATCGCGGTTCGCTAACTATCGTCGCGGTGTTTTCTGGAGTTCGTTCCTTTAAAGAGGAGCTCCGCCAAAAGGACCAACGAGCATTAAGCCCCGCTTCTCTTTATTTCCCCATGAAAACATTCCCTCTTTGAATACGTTTTTGTAACGTTCCCTCAACATCCGCGGTCATTAGCAGCGTTTAGCTCCCCGTTGAATTACGCGGCGGCGGCAATTGAGCCTGTACGAATTATGAGAGGTTTATCGGGATTTATTAGCATTCATCGGGGTTCACCGGCATTCATTGTCAGCGAATTTTTGAGGATTCCTTTGATAATGACCGACGGAGGATCTGTTCAGCGATTCCGCGGACAAACGCGTGTTTTTGATTGATGCTGTTCGCTGTATTGTTAATGTAGCGTCGGCTTTGTTCGTTGCGAAAGCGTTCATGTTATTTTGAAACAGAGGTACCGCAGTTTGTGGAACTCTGTTAACTCGTTGAATAACATCGGGTCATCTATGACCCCCAGCTAAATCGATTCGCTGTAATTCATTTAAACGGTGATTGTTATTGTAGAATTAGATTACTGTAGAACGTTTCTGTATTATAAATAATATATAATAATATGTCAGTGACATTCAACAAGACAAACGCGATAGCAATAACGTAGCGCAATTCGATAATATCATATCTTCCTCGTTTCGTGTATTTTGCTCCGTGAAATCGCCCGGCGTTCGACGTGTTAAGCAATAACGAATTTGTCCAGGATTTCATCTAGATTGATTGGCGATAAAAAGTTTGGAAAATGCGATACCGGCTCAAAGAATCTTCCCCGAGGATATCGATGGATATAATGGCGTCCACCGTGTTACAGTCACTCCGAGCCATACTTCCTGTCATCGAATCCGAAAGCGTGCGTCCCCTTTGAAACGCGGCCTACGGGTGGGAGGTAATAAAAGCAGCGAGGAGACGGAGATTTAAATTGAAATTAAATTGGAAACGTCGCAACATTCTTCCCGTTTTTCATCCGACTCCGCATACATTCTGCTTTATATGTCTTCCTTCTGTTCCGCGGCTTTTATTTCTCTCGCGGCAACGTTAAATTATTCTGAATTTTATTCGCGCGCGCGACCGTGACCCCGGCGCACCGTTTCGCCTCATTTACCGGCTAATTAGCTTCTTCGCCGCTGTTGATCCCCCGTTTGCCAAGGTCGCCGCGCCGCGAACGCAAGATCCACCGTCTAATCGTTCCTAATTAAATTCGATTCACCGTTGACCACCGACGAACGAAATACTCGGAAATCCTAGAAACCTCTGCTTAATAAGTTAATAAAACTTTTATCCTTCAAGGATTAATATATAAAATAATTTTTATCAAAACTTAAATTTTTATATCATATATATCAAAATGATTTTATTCGACTAACCATAAATATATTGGAATATTATATTTTATTTTTGCTATATGATCAGGAATACTAGGATCATCGATAAGAATAATTATTCGAATAGAATTGAGAATTCCAGGATCATGAATTAATAATGATCAATTATATAATACTATTGTTACAGCTCATGCATTTTTAATAATTTTTTTATAGTAATACCATTTATAGTTGAAGGATTTGGAAATTGCGTCTAAACGCGTCTATCGTTTATAATTCGAACGTTTCTCGAAATACTTTCATCCACTCCAACGAAACGTCAGTTTTCATCTCTTACTACCCCTCGATAATTCACGCAATCATTTTACGTAAATACCTTTATTATTCAATATCCACCATTCAATGGTCGCGTTTTATTTTCAGTAAATCCATCGCCGCATATTTTATTACTCATTATTCTTCAAACTTCCATCGTCCGCTGTTCCATTAATTTTTATCGTTCGCTTCTCTGTCAGCTGTTATTCCCTGAATTTTTATCGATCGCTATACCGTTAGTTTTTATTACACATCATTCCTTCGACTTCCATCATTCCCTCTTCTATTAATTTCTATTACTCGCCGTTCCTTTCGGTTATCGTTCATTATTCCCGTTCATTTTTATCGCTCCCGCCGTTCCGTCGGTTTTCTATCGCTATTCTTTTACTTGTTACCGTTCATTATTCTCCTAGTTCGCATTGTTCCCCGGTTCAATCGCGCCGCGATAATTCCGCCTCGCGCGATAAACCCGAGCATTATCGCGTATCATCAAACACAGGGAAAACTCTTTCGGAGTTTTTCCGCGCGTCGCTCGATCCCGTTCCGCGAGACACCTGTAGGACGGATTTTCCGGGGCGGCGGCCGCGCACAAGCGACAGATCGGCCGGACGAACGGGAAAATTGGACCGGTCGATACGGCCGGCCCGGTGTTTCCCGTTTCCCGATCCGAAACACCGGCTCGGATTAACCCCTCGCGGTGCAATATCGCGTCCGGCTCGTGAAAAAGAGCTCGCGCGGGGGCCGGCGAATGTAAATGTCGCGCTCCGCTCCCTCGAGTTCAAGTTAAATATTATTTTTCTGCTGTCAAGCGGCGAGCTTTAACGCGCCCGCCGTCTAATCGGTTCTCGTCGAGTTATTCAAACGATCGGAGCGATTTTCCACGGGAATAGGAAATTGAGCAGCCAGGATTTCTGGCAGAAATTGCTTCGCGAATCTTCTTGCGCCTCGCAGATCCAAGTTTTTCGATCGGAAATTAACCCTTTGCTCGACAATATTTTTAATTCGTTACTTTCTGACTGAATATTAACGATATTTTTCGCAAGTAACGTAATTGATTATCTGATATAGATTGAGAGAGAACTATTTTACTTCGATGTTTTGTGTTGATACGTTACACGAGGTTTAATATTGAATTGGAAATTTTATGAGTTTGCAAGTGCAAAGGGTTAATTTTTGAATCTAAAATCAGGAGAGATGGTACTGTCGATGTTCTCTGATTTCTATGAGGTTAACGAATATTGTGGAAGTTGATGTTTTAAGTGACCTTTAGTTATTATTCTTTTGAATTAGAGGAATTGTAAAGAATATAGCAACAGATGTTTCTCATTGCTGCTGGTATTCGGTACGGTTAACGCGTCAAGCAAGAAACCCTGACCGTGTTTCCGTAGAGCTATTCTGTGGCAAAGAAAAGCAGGAACAATGATTAATCACGGACCGTTACATTGCGTTACACTGTTACCAGCTGAGTCACGTTATTAAACATTCTCATTGGACATCGGTTATCTTGAGCGTTAGATTCTATTCAGGTAGTTCGAAATTATCGGTTATCTTGTGCGTTACGATTCTATTCAGGTAGTTCAAAATTATCGGTCATCGTCATAATTTCGTAGGTGCATTTGTTACAACTGTATATCATTAATAATGCACTAGTAAAAGTATTCTGTTTTTTCTACGTCTACCTTTAGTATAAACCATACAAACTTCTAACAAGAACAATATTGTTCCACTTAAACTCAACACAACTCAACGACATTTGTTTGTCAAACCATGTTACAAATCTTCGTCTCGATGACACGATAGTGTAAGACAGGAGGTCAACGATGAACCGATCGCAGCAAAATGATTTACCATCTGTATAACAAATATATAAACCACACAAACTCCTAACAAAAACAGTGATGTTCCACTTATACTCAACACAACTCAATGACATTTGTTTCTCAAACCATATTACAAATTACCCGATATTGTAAGACAGGAGGTCAACGACGAACCGATCCCAGCAAAATGATTTACCATCTGTATAACAAATATATAAACCACACAAACTCCTAACAAAAACACTAATGTTCCACTTATACTCAACACAACTCAACGACATTCACGTTTCTCAAATCATATTACAAACCTTCGCCTCGATGACACGATATTATAAGACAGGCGGTTAACGACGAGCCGCTCTCAACGAAACAATTTACAAAACAGAAGGTCAAAGGCCACGATATAAATTCCCGCGGTCGGTTACGTTGATCGACGTCCGAAAATTCGCGAAATCGCGGGACAAGCGGGAATCACTGCTCTCCCCGCGAGCAGTTGAACTCCGTCGGACCGTCCGTCCGTCCGTCCGTCCGTCGAGCCGACGTCGGGTCCGCGTTTAATTAACACAATCTGGCCGGTACGCGCCTCTTTCCGCTGGAAAACCCCGTCGACCCGGCAGTAAAAGGTTTCCTTCTCTGTTTCTCCGTCTCTCGCTATCAGCCTCTATTTTTTTCTTCTTTCGCGAACGGCCCATCCCCTTCCGTCCACCCTTAATTCCAGTTCCATTTCGTCCTCCTCCCTTGTTTCTTTTTAGCTCCGACTTCCCTCTCTGCCTCTTCCTTCGGCTCTGTCTCTTCCTGGTTTTCTTTGCCTCTTTTTATTCCGCCTCCTCTTTCTCTATTTTTAGTTCTGTCTCTGTTTCTCCCGTTTCCAGGTCTGCCTCTCTTTTCTTCCTTATTTTACTTCCATCTTCTCCCTCTCTCACTCTCTTTATTTCTTCCTTTTGCAGTTTGCCTCTTTCACTTTGTTTCTATAACTCTATTCCTCTAGCCCTGGCTTCCCTTCTCGTTTATTTCTGTTCTGTACTTGACTCTGTCGTTTTCGCTCTAATTTCAGTTGTCTCTTACTCTCTTCGACTCTGTCTCTTTCTTCTCTATTTCAGTTCTATCGCATCCGTTCTCTCTATTAACCCTTTGCGGACGAAGATCGTTGGAAGTATACAAAACCTTCTGCAGATTCTACTAAATTAACCCTTTGCACTCCGCAGGCGCCTCTCAATCGCCAATTGATTTGACACAGCAAAATTATAGAGTTTGACATTTAATATCAACTCGACATGTAAAATATTAAAATTTGAACAGCCTCTTTCTTTAATTTACGTGCGATTTCTCGTTGAGTCAGTTTGAAAGAATGTCGTTGGTATTCGATTAAAAAATGTTGACTATTTCTAATGAAAAACTTCTGGAGTGCAAAGGGTTAAACTTTGTCTCTCCCCTGTTGTCTTCAAAACATTGTCTCTAAATTTCTGTCTTCACTTTCGTCTCTAGTCTCCTCCATTCGCTTCTTGCTTCTAATTTCTCATTTTTCTCCCCTCTTCACTTCTCTCTCTCTTTCTCCTCTCTGTGCCTGTGCGTCTCCCTCCCCCAAAATATGCGGCAAACGCAGCACTAATTCGTCCGCGAAAGGATGGATTAGAGAAATGGAACGCGAGATAAAGGGGGAAATTGATTATGCTCTCGTTGCCGCCGCCGCCGCAGCGGCCATCCCCTATTTCCATCGTGGTATTTCGACGTTCGTCTGGATAGCACTCGACGTTTCGAGCATCGAGGGGTACACGCCGGTTCGACAGGGGTTCGAGAACCGAATTCGCTGATAGGACGCGGGACAAGGGATCGCTCGCGGTATCAAGGACGGTTTATGCGGAATCGGTACCTATTAGGGCTTCCTAATAACCTCTATTTTGTTCTAGTTATTAGTACGATAATAACAACGACTAATTCAATCACAAACCATTGACACAATTACGATTACAATCGTTCTTCAGGAATTTTGATTCTTAACCCTTTGCACTCGAGAGGTGACTCTCAGCCACTTGGTTTGCCACAGTAACACTACAAAGTCTGATATTTCACGTTGAACTTGGTATAATGTACTAATAAATAAAAAATAAACTAGCTTCGTTGCTCAATGTATTTGTGATTTCCCTTTGAGTTAGTTCCAAAGAATATCGTCTTTGTGTTATGAAAAAATGTTAAATATTTCTGAGAAACTTCCGAGTGCAAAGGGTTAATTATTCCAGCCATTCGATGCTTCTATCCGTTGTAATTATTCCTAATTAATCTACAGTATACCTTTACTACGAATTAATACAACGACGCGTATAAAAACAAATATAAATCGATGCTCAAAGTGGTGCTGCGTTAGGTAAATTTTTGAAGAAAATGATATTTGTTCGATACACATTGGAGAATTTCATCGATAATGGGTTGGTCGTGTAAAAGCACATACCGATGTTGCTCTCGCGATTATTTCCCTTGTGCGTGTACATAAATTAATATAAAAAGAGATCCGCGATTTTCACGGTTCACAGTAACCACCGTGGTAACAAGTATTTGCCGGATAAACACGAGCTTCGAAACCGATCCAGATTACACTTTGCCCGAAGTTCCCAAAGTTAACAAGCGTACCGTGAATTTTCCACGTTTATCAACATTTTCGTTTTATTCCGGCCCCCACCCCCCCCCCGGCGAAATGTTTAACCGCGGAATTATATTTTTCTTTGACCCGAATCTCCGCGGATCGATCAGCGAAAATCAATATTTACGCGGGGCAAAAAAGCGCAACCGTTCGCCGGTCGGCGAATCCGCGCGAAACGCGCTTTTCGAGCCGGGCACGGACCGGTTAATTGTAACATTAATATTTCCCGAATTAAATCGAGTCACTGTTGACATCCAATTAAGAGAAAAGCTTATCCGCAACCGGATCGTAGTGCGTGTAAACACTCGGTGTTTAATTAATCTGTACATTTCCATAACAAACAATCGGAACGCACGATCAAAGCCGAAAGTTTGCGCTCCTCGTGGAATTGACTCGAAACGTTAGCGGGCAGGGTTAAAAGAATCGAGTTAAACCGCGGTCAATTGGGATCCTGATAGTCATCGCTATCGAATCGCGTCGAATCGACGTCGATTCGCACTGGAACTATCGAGAAATTACAGAAATTTAGTCATAATTCCTTACTAGAATTTGTAGAGCAAGCTTCTTAGGAATTGTAGCTTTCGTTGTTGTGCAAGTATAATTTATTTATTTTTCAAATTCTCGTGGAGGGGTCTTCGGTATTTTGTCATTTGGGAAGGTTCAAAGTATCATGGGTACTTTGAAGATTGTATGATTTGAAAGTATTGAAAGTATTGAAAGTATTGAAAGTATTGTAAATATCTAAGTATTCGAAGTATCTAACGTTTTGAAAGTGTTCGAAGTATTCAAGGTATCGAAAGTACTACAAGTATTCAAAGTATTAAAAGTACCAAAAGTACTAAAAGTATCCAAAGTATTAAAGAAACGTCCTAACCTTAAAGTATCTAAAGTACCACAAGCCGCCAAACTGTCCAAAGTATTTAAAAAAACCGTCCAAACTCGTCGAAACCTGTTAAAAGCACCCTGAAAGTACAATATTTCCGTACCGTCGGTAATCGTGAAATGAAAATTCTGAAATGGTTGGTTTTGTCCGGCAGTTCCGTTGTTAATTAATCCGCGGAACGATGTATCGATGGCCGAACCCGTCCCTCATTCCCCGTCGATCTAATATTCCGTATTTCCCGCGATTTCATCGAGCGCCGCACTCGTCGCTTCACCTTTCCCGCGATTCGAACGAGATCGTGGATATCCAGTCTGCGGTTTTATTTTCATTTCTTTTCGCCGTCTGGTTTTTCATCGGCGTTCAAGGGAAACTCGTCCGACTGGCGTATACGTACGGCGCATACTTACACCGGCTTTATAAATTGCCGTGCGTGTCCCGTTTACCGTTACGCGGCGGATCGTTAAATCCCGCGGTATCGGTACAGATAGGTGAAACGGAAAGACGACATTGTGAAGAATAAATGGCGCGCAGGATCGCGTGGCTGTGCATCGTCGCAATTATGGATGATCGAGGGCATCTGGATGCGTCCTGGCTCACTCGCTATATCTTTCTCTCTATTTCCCTCTCTATTTCCCTCTCTCCGTCTCTTTTTCGTTTTCTCGCGCACTTCATCCCCTATCTGTACAGGTTGTATTGGAATAACGTGTGCAAGTGGGCGCAGAGGGATTTCTCGGGGGAAAATATGAGGAATATGGAGAGTATTGCCTTGGAGACTTTGGAAAGTCGAAATTTGGTGAATGGAAGTTTGAATGTTGCGTGAGAAAGGGGAGGAAGTTGATGGAAATTTCAAAGTTTCAGAGTTTCAGAGTTTGAGAATGTGGAAATATGAAGAATGTGGAGAGTACTGTCTCCGAGACTCTGGAAAGTTGAAATTTGGTGAATGGGAATTTGAATGTTGTATGAGAAAGGGGAGGAAGTTGATGGAAATTTCAAAGTTTGAGAGTTTGAGGGCTTGAGAGTTTGAAAATGTGAAGATATGAAGAATATAGAGAGTATTGCCTTAGAGACTTTGGAAAGTTGAAATTTGGTGAATGGGAATTTGAATGTTGTGTGAGAAAGGGTTACAAGTTGATGGAAATTTCAAAGTTTACAGTTTGAGAGTTTGAGAGTTTTAAAATTTGAAAATATGAGGAACATGGAGAGTATTGTCTCGGAGACTTTGGAAAATTGAAATTTGGTGAATGGGAATTTGAATGTTGCGTGAGAAGGGGTTGGAAGTTGATGGAAATTTGAGAGTTTGAGAGTTTGAAAATTTGAAAGTATGAAAAATATGGAGAGTACTACCTCCGAGACTTTGGAAAGCTGAAACGTGATGAATTGGAAATTTCAAAGTTTGAGAGTTTGAAAGTTCGGGAGTTCCAGAGTCTCGGAATTCGAAAATTTGTAAAGATGAAAATGAAAAATTCTCCGCGTTCCTGTAGAATTGGAATTTTCCGTAAAACGAAGCTCCATTTTGCGCTGCCGCTCGCTATTTCAGTTCACCCCGTATACGGCCTCGCTCGCGGGGATTTCACGACGAATGCGACCGCGTCTCGTATTACTACATTAATCCTTTCCGGTCCAATTTATTTCGGTTGTCCGACGTCGATCGGCCAGAAGTTGATTTTGCAATTAACCTCCCTCTCGATATTTACTGGTCTAGTTGTTCGAATACTCTTGAAAATACCGTCGCCCATTCGTTGATTGATACGAATCTAATTAAAACAGTAAAAGATCAGCACGTAGTTTTCGTTCTTTCTACCAATTAAGCAATTGATATATAATTTAGCTTCGTATATTTCGAAGAATCTTCGTCATCAAAGGCTTAATCTACCTCCATTCCCAAAAAAAGTCGCGCCACTTACAATTTCAAAGACTAAGTCATGGACAAACGATCGAATTACTCAACAGCAAGAAATCGGCACGCCGTTTTTTTTTTCTATCAATTAACTAATTGATACATAATTTAGTTTCGTATGTTTCAAAGAATCTTCGTCATCAAAGGCTTAATCTACCTCCATTTCCGAAAAAAACGTCGCAACACTTACGATTTCAAAGTCTAAGTCATAGACAAACGATCGAATTAGTCGAACAGCAAGAAATCGGCACGCCGTTTTTTTCTATCAATTAAATAACTGATACATAATTCAGCTTCGTATGTTTCAAAGAATCTTCGTCATCAAAGGCTTAATCTACCTCCATTCCCGAAAAAAACGTAATGCCGCTTACGATTTCAAAGACTAAGTCATGGAAAAATGATCGAATTAGTCGAACAGCAAGAAATCGGCACGCCGTTTTTTTCTATCAATTAAATAACTGATACATAATTTAGCTTCATATCTTGAAGGTTTCTATGTTTCGAAGAATCTTCGTCCGCAAAGGATTAATCTACCTCCATTCCCGAAAACAACGTCGCACCATTTACAATTTCGAAGACTAGGTCATAGACAAACGATCGAATTACTCGAACAGCAAGAAATCGGCACGCCGCTTTTTTTTTATCAATTAAGCAATTGCTCCATAATTCAGCTTCATACGTTGAAGGTTCCGTACGTTTCGAAGAATCCTCGTCATCAAAGGTTTAATCTACCTCCATCCCCGAAAAAAACGTAACGCCGCTAACAAGCTTGCCCGCAAATGGTCTTCGATTAATCACTGAACGAAATGAAAATGTTGTCCCGGCCGTTGGAACCGCGAAATCAAGCCGAGCCGCGCAGCGAGCTCTCTCCCTGCCGAGGTAATTTAGTTTCCCCTCGGAAATTCATTATTTCAGCCGCGCTTGAAAAGTCCCCGTTACTTGTCCCGCGACCGTCTGGGCCCGCGAAAGAGCATCCGTGGTTTCCTTCGCCCGTCCGTCCGTCCGCTTTTTTTTCCGTTCGCTTTTCCGCGGCGCGGCGCGGCGCGATGCGGCGCCGAGCGATTACCACGGCCGCTGACGAACGGCGTCGCGCGCGCGCGCCACCGGAATATTTGAAAAATGCGGCGCGAGGTCGAGTCGTAAAATGGACCGATATGAAATCGTTATTGGACGGACGTGACTGGCGAATGATGGTGTTGTCGCAGCTCGCGTCGGGTCTGTTAATTTCTTATGGCTCTTTTTTCCCCCGTGGCTCCGGTTGTTCGCGCTGTTGTATTTTGTCGTTAATGGCTCGCTGCAAGGAAATCGGATTTTACGCTGGCGAAAGAGCTATGGTTTGTTCAACTATTGATATATCGGCGAATAGCGTTTGGGTTTGAGTGGAATTATTGGTGTCTGTGTTTAGTTAGAGTATTTTCGGTTTGGCCATTTCGGGAATGAGGTTTTATGTCTTTGAACTACGAAGTTTTTTTACTGGAAATATTCGAGACTTTCCGGCGAGATACAGACGTTGCTTGAACCTAATCTAACGATAATTCATAGATACATTAAGCGACGAAGGTGTTTTACTTGAATGTTTCACGTAACAGTACAAAGTTTAATTTAAAGTACTGAATATTTAACACTAGGTTTACGGAACGCGTCGATTTGACGCAGATTGAATTTTATAAAAATTATTTGGTAGATGTTTCAAGCGATTTTCGTTGATCCAATTACACGAATATGAATCCTGATTGTTTATTTCTACGTCTACAGTTTCCAAAATCTAAATGAACGAATATCAACTTCCACAGGAACGATAGAATAAACTGTACAATAAATGCTCGTAAACCTATCGTTAACTTCATAATTTTGCTAAATCGAATGGTGACTGAGAGTCGCTTCTCGAGTGCAAAGGGTTAAGTATTGCAGTGTTGTGAATGAGAGATAAGGTTTGATTTGGTTTTGAGTGATGAGGTTCATAATTGTATTTATTTAAAGTACTTTGGTTTTCGTAATTCGATGGGAAAATTAGATTTTATGTTGGTAATGGATGTACGATGAATTTAAGTTGTGAATAAGAGATCGTGTTTGATTTGGTTTTGAGTGATGAGGTTCATAATTGTATTTATTTAGAGTACTTTGGTTTTGGTGATTTGATGACAAAATTTATGTTGGTAATGGATGTACGGTTAATTTAAGTATTGCATGTTGTGAATGGCAGTCGTGTTTGATTTGGTTTTGAGTGATCTGGTTCATAATTGTATTTATTTAGAATACTCTGGTTTTGGCCATTTGGTGAACGAAGTTTTATGTTGTTAATGGATGTACGGTGAATTTATGTATTGCAGTGCTGTGAATGGGAGATAGTGTTTGATTTGGTTTCGAGTGATAACGTTTGATTACCGTTCGTATCGATCGAGTTCAGTTTGGAACCTTTTCGCAGTTTCGTTCGGTATTTAAAAAGGAACGCAAGTTCCAACTGCGATAAAAATATAGAAACATCGATAAATTAGAGACAACAAATGGTACTAAAAAAATACAGTTAAAAGTTCTATAAGCTATTAGTATTAAATTCAATCGCAAACCTGCCTCGCAACTCTGATTCGATCCCTCATAAAGGAGAGATTGAAAAGCATAATAAATCAGGCGAAAATAAATAGAACATTCAAATGCGGCAAACACGAAAATGTCGGCGGGAAATTAAAGGTAGAGCATGAGAATGAAAAAAAGCGAGGTCAATCGTACCGAGGAAATATTTGTATTCGTTAAACACAGTTCCGAACCTTCGTTGCAACTTTGATTCGATTTCATAAAACGAGTATGAAATGTACGATGTACAATAAATGCACAATAAATGTACGATTGGAAGCTGGTAAATACAACAATATCGATGAGAAATCGGGAACAAAAGAATAACGAAGTCGAACGCATCGCGAAAACAAAAGAATGATTCCGCGGGCCGAAGTTCCGCCATTGTCGAACTCGTTCCGCGAATGGCGAGGCAGATGTAAGCAAAGACTTGTTTCGCTATCATCGTAAACATTCTTTACTATCGTCGGACGCAGCGCGAAAGTTGGCGGTTATTAAACGAAGATAAACCCGGCGGGAATAGTATTGTCAAACATTTCGAGTTTACTGCTCGAATTCTTCGCGCCCGCACGAATTTCCCCATCCGTTGTCCGTGTTCCGTTGGACTTCTTGCTACTTTGACGCGAGCCTGTTGTCTGACTGTTCCTCTTTCTCTCTCACTGTCAACCGGCCAGATTATTCCACAGTTTCGACGGAACTCGTATACCGGAATGAGACGGAATGATACTACGCAGCTACCAACTGTACGAGTTTCATTACATCTTTATGAAACGACGTTGTTCCCTTTCATTAACCATAGAAAAACTCAACGTTAACCTCTTCAAGAAAGCTTACCGTTTCTCGCAGTTTATGCACACGTTTCGCTTGATTTATCTGGGACATTCGAAGATCAAAATTGAGTGCAGTGTTGGTGGCGGGGTAAGGATATTCGACGGTTGTGTGATTAATGTAATGGGAATATGAATATTAGTGATGGTATTGAAAAATTATGAAGAAAGTTTGAGCGTTTGAGAGTTTGAAAGTTTGAGAGTTTGAGAGTTTGAAAGGTTGAGAGTTTAGAAATTTGAGAGTTCGAGAGTTTGAGAGTTTGAGAGTTTGAGAGTTTAGAAATTAGAGATTTGAGAGTTTGAGAGTTTGAGAGTTTAGAAATTTGAGAGTTTGAGAGTTTGAGAGTTTGAAAGTTTGAAAGTTTAGAAATTTGAGAGTTTGGATATTTAAGAATTTGAAAATTTAGAAATATGAGGAACACGGAGAGCACTGTCATCGAGATTTTGGAAAGTTGAATTTTGCTGAGTGGAAATTTGAATGCTAGCATGATTGGTGTGTCGATAGAAGTTTCAAAGTTCGACAGTTTGATACTTTAAAAAATCTATCATAAACAATATCAACAATACAATTAATACAACAAAGAAACTAATCAAAACAGGAATCGAACCGTGAACCACAATATTCTGATTCTTTATTGCAAACTCGCAGTGTGTTCACATGCAAAATGTGAAAATAAAATCTCGAGAAATATTATTCAATTCCAGCTGAGGCGATTGAATAACGGCTGCACCGAATTCCATATTAAATTCGCAACGACAGTTGACGGGTAAAACGGTAAAACAACGATTGAAATTTGGATCGTCGGTAAAACGGGGGTTCGTGGCAGAACACCAACATAAATCTACACTCGGGCGCAGCGCATTATCGTGCTCCGTCTGGATTACCGGATTGTTTCAATCGAACGTTGAACGATATCGATAATACTCGTTCGCTCAGTCGATGTGTTTTGTCAGCCGCGGCTTGTGCTTGAACCGGTTGCTTTATAATGTCGAGCGCGACTCTCGTAACGAAGCTTTCAAAGTCGATTTAAAAAGCTTCGGTGCTCCCGGTGTTTTGGCAGTCGACGCGTGGTATCGTTAACGCGACGTCGATATTCAATGCTCGGGGTAAATGCGGGCTTACGGTGAAACAGTTCCTTTACTTTTAATAGATTATTAACCCTTTGACGTTTTTTACTAGAAAT
Source organism: Nomia melanderi (assembly GCF_051020985.1). Taxonomy (NCBI): domain Eukaryota; kingdom Metazoa; phylum Arthropoda; class Insecta; order Hymenoptera; family Halictidae; genus Nomia; species Nomia melanderi. The sequence goes on along the minus strand of NC_135000.1, from coordinate 29,253,913 downwards.
TTCAATTATTAACCCTCGGATGTTTCTTGCTAGAAATTTCAATTATTAACCCTCGGATGTTTCTTACTAGAAATTTCAATTATTAACCCTAGGATGTTTCTTACTAGAAATTTCAATTATTAACCCTCGGATGTTTCTTACTAGAAATATTTCAACATTTTCTGATGAGACGAAGACGATATTTTGTAAAACCAACTCGACGAGAAATTCACGTGAACTGATGGACAAAGCTATTTTACGTCAATATTTCTCAGATCGATGAATTATATGAAGTATAATATTAAATATCGAACTTTATAGCTTCACTGTAGGAAATCAAGTGGTGACTGAGAGTCACCTCCCGAGTGCAAAGGGTTAACGTTTCTTTACGAGGCGAAGACGATGTTCCTTTGAGACTAATTAAAAGAGAAATTACCGGTACATTGAGGAACAAAGCTGTTTCATGACAATGTTTCACGTATCGAGGCATTATACAAAGTATGACATTAAATATCACATTCTATAGTTTTACTGTGTCAAATCAAGTGGTGACTGAGAATCACATCTCGAGTGCAAAGGGTTAAAATGTTCAGTGCCGTATTTACCATATATGGCACACGCAATTTTTTAAGAAAATATTTTTGAGGGACATTGTCACGGATGGTGGTATGCATTTTATGGAAATTCGAATGTTCCGGAGTGTAATTAGGAAAATGGAGTGGATAATGGACTCTGTCAGTATTTTCTGTTTCTATTTTTAATCTGTGGTGCGAGATTTCAGTGCAGTGTTTTTGAGTAATAATACTGATAATCAGATTTTTATGTTTGTGAAAATTGGAAGTTTTAAGAATGTAATTAGGGAAATGGTTTTCCTTGAAATGTTCTTTCTATTTTTACTTTGTGGTGTGAGATTTGAGTGCAGTGTTCTTCTTGAGTCATTGATAATATTAATAATCAGATCTCTGATCTTCAAGGAAATTCGAATGTTGCAGAATATTACAAAGACGAAATTTACGATGGAGAACAGTTTTCCTCAAAATCTTTGTCTAGCTTTGAATTAAAATTTTTCAGAAGGTAATTAGAAAAATGTAGTCACCATGGAAAATATTTCTCCCAAAAAATCCAACGAAACACTGCATTTTCATTTTACATATCTCTTCGTACAACGTACACCCCGTGCAACGTTACACCCTCGAATCCCCCATAACTGCAGAAAAATCCGCGGCGCACTTATTATTAATAAACTTCGCGCGGAAGAAATATATAAAATATCCCGTGTACGAGTAAATTTACCGTGAAGATTAAATATTCATAAGGGCGAGATAATATTTTTTTCGAACTCGCCGCCACGAGGTTCCACGTTACAAGGGAAAGGGGTTAATTACGTCTCTCTTTTTATTACACGCATCCCTTATCACTTTCCTTTGTGCGATTTTAATAGAATCACCCCCGCGAAATTAACTAAATAATAACGTCAACCCTTTGCCCTCGGCATTTGTTTCACGAGTACTCTTATCAAGATTACCTCGTTCCTCGCAATTTACACGGACAGATAAGAATTCTCGTTCCATTGTGAGTCTTCAGTTCAGTGAATATTAATAACGCAAAGACGGAGTCACTTCGAACCAGAAATGAACGAGCAATATCCACGTCCGTTAACCCCTTGACCTACGATTTAATTTCAACTGTGATCGACATAACTACTTCGCCATTAACAATTCATTGAAAAGAGAGACAAATTTTAATTATATTCTACGCCTACGTTTCCTTTAAATTATCATAACTGATAACAAAAGGAGAATATATCATTTCTATTCACAACAATTGAATAATAATAATTGTCTAATATTTATATTTGTCAACACTTTGCGTACCGGTTAATTTTCGGAAAATTGAATTGCGACTGACAATTTTCAGTGAGATCAATTCACATCATTATACATAGAACTCAGATACATTGTTATGTAATATATTTCAAATAGATAATCAATTCGAATCAAATTGAACATTTCTTTTAATCTGGTAATTAGCAAAGTTGCATAGCTAAGTGTCTTTATTAAAAACGAGATTTCTCGTTACCAGTACGCAGTGTTAAGTTCTCGAATATTCACTGCTTTGAAAATATCAATGACTGCTAAACAAAAGAATCGAAACCAGTCATTTTTACTGGTACTTCTAGTGTTAAATCTCAGTATTCAATTACTCCGAGAATAATACCACTAAACCATCAAGTTTACGCGTCCCCGACTCTCGAATATTCAATGCTTCGAAAATATCAACAACTGCTAAACAAAAGAATCGAAACCAGTCATTTTTACTGGTGGTTCCAGTGTTAAATCTCAGTGTTCAATTACTCCGAGAATAATACCACTAAACCCGTCATCAAGTTTATGTGTTAAGTTCTCGAATATTCAATGCTTTGAAAATATCAATAACAACTAAACAAAAGAATCGAAACCAGTCATTTTTACTGGTACTTCTAGTGTTAAATCTTAGTATTCAATTACTCCGAGAATAATACCACTGAACCATCAAGTTTACGCGTCCCCGACTCTCGAATTTTTCATCGCCAAGACGTCCATCCGAAGCGATCGTTTCCGCGATCGATCGCGGGTATTCCGCGCGCGAAACACTTCGCCATTGTCCTTCGCAGGACATCGTTCCCCGTCGGGTTTATTCGTTATTAAAGTAGTCGCCGGGTATCATCGTGAGCGGCCAGTCGCCGTTATATGTGTAATGCATTCACGAGGTCCACTCGTTCCGCTGACCATAAAAGTTAATCTCTGTCGGTGGACCACCCCCGGCCCGCCCCCTCCGCCGTCGGATTTACGCTCGCTAACGGCCGTAGAAGGAGACAAAGGAGAGGCGAACGGGCAACGAAACTAAGGGTCAGTTTCTTTCGTCACCCGTCGAGAGGGGCGTTTTGTACGTTACCTTTTTCGTCCGTTTGGCAGCATCCCAAAAGGGACACCGCCACTGCTAAGAACATTAGCGGCCCCATGTCGCTGGGAAACATTAGGCCTTGGACGTCTTCCTCCAATCTCGCTCCGGGGGAATCTTCCTCGACCTTTCACCTCGGCGTGTGTCCCGTCTTCCTACGCGGAGTCCAGAAAAGCTGATCCTTCCAGGGGAAAGTTCACGGTTGACCGTATACCGGGGACATCTCGGAGGTCTTCAAGCGACGCGTGACGAGAATATCACGTCAGACTGTTTAGATCATTCGGAGCGCCAGGTAGCATTCTCCTGTCGGATGATCCAAGTGGTTGTTAGACGCACTTAGCTAGCTGGAATCATGGGGTGTAAGCAGATGCTCTTGGTTTCTGTTAATATCAATCTTCAAGACTAATTCCTTGGAGCTCGAGACACTTCAACAAGGTAGCTGGCTGGAAGCATGGGGTACGAGATCCTCTTGGTTTCTAATATCAACTCAATCCTCGAGATTAACTCCTCGCTAGACACTGACGACCGTCAACGTGAAGGTAGCTAGCTAGAATAATAGCAGAGCCTTCCCAGATTCTCAATCTGCTCGATTTCCAAAAGTATTCTCTATACTCTTCAGACTTGTATCGCAATTGCTTCCACTGAAGGTAGCTAGAATAATAGCAGATCCTTCCCAGATTCTCAATCTGCTCGATTTCCAAAAGTATCTGTCCTCTACACTCTTCAGACTTGTATCGCAATTGCCTCCACTGAAGAAGCTAGCTAGCTAGAACAATATCAGCAGATCTTCTTGGTTTCTAATATCAACTCAATCCTCAAGATTAACTCCTCAGAGCTCGAGACACTAACGACTGTCAACGTGAAGGTAGCTAGCTAGAATAGTATCAGTAGATCCTTCCCAGATCGTCAATCTTCTCGATTTCCAAAAGTATGAGTCATCTGTACTCTTCAGACTTGTACCGCAATTACCTCCACTGAAGCTAGCTACCTAGAACATCAGCAGATCTTTCCCAGATTCTCAATCTTTTCGATTTCCAGAAGTATCAGTCTATACCCTTCAGACTCGTACCGCAACTGCCTGCACTCAATCTAGCTATCCAGGATCATAGAGTCCAAGCAAACCCAGCTGCGTCTCGTCAGCTTCAATGCTCGATCTTCAAGCCAGAATACCCCAGACTCTACTTCAGACTCGTATCGCGACGTAGTTAGCCAGCGAGCTATCCGGAGTCGCAGGACTCAAGCAGATCCTCTGTCCCAGCTGGTTCTCGTCAACCCCTCGATCTTCCAGACACAGGAATACCCGTCGGCCCTCCGCACTCGTCGCGCCGCAGACTGTCCCCGCAAAGCACACACGATCTATTCCTGCACCGTCAGCTCGAGCGCAGCGCGCGACCAGAAGGCAGAAACTAGCAGCGGCTCCGGGCTACTTTCGTGGACAGGACCGTGAAAGCGGGCTGCGGCTGTGACAGCGTCGATCCGGAGACTGCAACTGCTTTCCTCGCGCCTCGTTCAGCCGCGGTGCGTCCGTCGCGGGCACGGCTGGCATCGTGCACACGTACTCCACTGGCTGCCCGGCCTGGAACGTTGCTGCCGTCGCTGGGGTGCTTCCTGAAAGGACACACCGGCGCACAGGTGTAAAGCGACGGAGCCACGTTTCCACTCGCGCGGCGGTTTAATCAACGGACGAACGGACGGACGGGACAGGAATCGGGCTCCGGGCACGTTTACACTGCTCGGACAAGCTGGCCGGGTTCAGACGCCGGGCCGGGCTCCCTGGCGGAATGGAAAACCCTGGGACCTGATAAAATCGTCCCACGGATGGATTAGAATGTACAGGGTGTTTCGGGGGTATATGTAACCACTACCGCAGATTGATTCTACCGGCGTCGACAAGATTCGGGGAGGGACCGCTTGGAAATCGTGCACGTCGGTTTCAATGATTAGGATGTACGGGGTGTTGGAAGTATGTTGAATGATTATCGCAAGGTGATTCTAGCGGGGGTCGAGGTGTGTAGGTTGTTTTATATTATGTGGATCACAACGTGATTCCTTAGATTGGTTGTGTTAGAAAGATTTGGGAAGCAGTTTTTGAAAGAGTCGTGTATTGGTATCAATGATTAGGATGTACAGGGTGTTAGAAATATATTGAGTGATTATCACAGTGGGATTCTAGTGGGAATCAAGAGGGAGTGATCGGATGTATAGGTTGTTTTAAATTATGTGCGATGACCATCACAGCGTGATTCCATGGATTGGTTCTGTCGGATAGTAGAAAAATTTTCGAAGAATTCTTTCAAAGAGGTATATATTGGTTTCAATGATTAGGATGTACAGGGTGTTACAAATATGTTGAATGATTATCGCAGTGTGATTCTGGTGGAGATCAAGAGGGAATGGTCGGATGTATAGGTTGTTTTAAATTATGTGGATTACAGCGATTCCATAGATTGGTTGTGTTAGCAGAAAGATTTGGGAAGCACTGTTTGAAAGAGTTATGTATTGGTATCAATGATTAGGATGTACGGGGTGTTAGAAATATATGGCGTGGTAGCATAGCTTGATTATGTTAGAGAGTAGAAAAATTTGGGAAGCACTGTGTGAAAGAGTTATATATTGGTATCAATGATTAGGATGTATAGAGAGTTTCAAAAATATGTGGCGTGGATATTATAGCTTGATTATGTTAGAGAGTAGAAAGATTAGTCAAGTTAAAGATTTTTCCATGATCAGAATGCATAACTCGTTTCAAAAATATATGCAATGATCATCACAATTGAGAGTGTTCAGAGGATAACTGTTTGAAAGTGTCAAATATCATTTTCAATGACCAGAATATAGGTTGCTTCAAATTATATATAACGACCATCACAGCGAATTCCACTAGAGATTGAAAAACTCCTGAAATAATTGTTTAAAAGTGTTATACCTCGATTCGAAGGATTAGAACGATCAGAAGATTCACTCTAACTTTCCAAAGCAGGGACAAAGTTCCGTACTGCATCGTGTTCCACTCATTACAGAGGTAAAGTGCCTTTTTTTGTAACACGAATATCGATTAGCCGACCTAGCGAGTGCAACGACCATCTTCTGCAACATGCATTTCCGAAACACCCTGTACACACCGTCGCACGGAAGCTTCTAAGGATTTTGTCCAGTGATTCAACGCGGGCAGAAGCGATGGGGTTTAACTTTGACACCGGGTACGACTGTTTGCTGGGAGACCTCGCGTTTTCGAGGGAAATTCGACCGAACGTGGCGCTTCGCGTTGCCAGCTCTCCCTGTTTAATTTATAAAATGCTCGTTTCGTGCGCCGGGCTTCTTTGGGAATTGAGTATTGATAATTGAAGTGATTCCGTGTACCTGCAGGTCGCCGGTTCGGGGAGAATCGAAACTGTTTGGAAGTTCGAAGTTGAATGGGCGTATTGTTCCGCTCGAAATTCGATACCTTGCTTGGCGGATTAATTAAGTCTCCGATTGCTCGCAGTTTGTAGGGACGCGGCTGTAAAAGTACATAATTGCGTGGCAATTATCTGATGTTCATTGATCGCGGTGAAACCATATTTTTCCTCGATTCCGGAGAATGATATGGGAAATCGTAAAAAATTCTAAAAACTGGGAAGTAACCAATATTCCTGAATCACTCGAACGTTTGAACGTCTTCCTTTTCATTTCATTCGAAGAATAATACAGTTTAGAAAGTTTAACACTAGAATCAGTTAAAATGACTGGTTTCAACGTTTTCATTTCGTAATTATCGGTACCTTAAAAGCACTGAATATTCGAAATGATCTTGAAAGTAGTTTCACTTGAATACTATAATGAATGTCTGAAGGAATCGATAATAATCAATTATTACAATTTTTACAGGGATTACATATTAATGGTATTAAATGCTCGGTAGTTCTAGTGTTAACGTGAAACTAGTCGACTTTTAAATTATTCGAACGTTTAAACATCCTTATCGTTTCATTCGACTCGAAGAATAATACAATAACACAAAGTCTGAATAACACGAAGCTTGACAGTATTTCCAAATCAGAATTTTGAACATCCTCTTTACCATTTAATTTGATTCGTACATTAACACATTGAGCGCCGGCTCCGCGATAATGCGGGATCTTCAGTCAATCGTTTAATTGCTAATCCTACGTTCGCGTAACATTCTAGATATAACACAAATCCAAAGTAAAATTTACAAAATTTTAATCACCGACGCTCCCGTTTCTAGTAGCTGAAATTTAGCCGGCGTTCAATGTGTTAAGGTGCGAAGGTTTGTTAATAGTTCGCTGTATGTCACAGAATTCGAATACAGAAGAATATTTCAAATATTACAGAGAAATACAGAAAATATTTGGGAATTTTGAGAAGAACATTAGGGTAGATTAAAGCGTTCGTTTGATTCATAAATGGGATAGTTGAAAGTTGAAGACGCGAAGAAATTGAGGTTAATAATTAATATTAAGCTATGAAGGTTCGTTAATAGTTTGCTGTATGTTACGGAATTCGATTAAAGAAGAATATTTCAAATATTACAGAAAAATGGGGAAAATCTTTGGGAATTTTGGGAGGAACATTTGGTTCAATTAAACCGACGGACAACACGACGGACGTTTAAACATTCGAATAACGCGAAAGTACCCGACAGTATCCTCGTCTCGTCGAAACATCCGAAAGCTCTGTCTCCCGGCTCGATCCGGAAGTTGCGAACGCGAGAGATTTCTCGAAAGGTGAATGACGCGAGAGCAATCGGCAGTGCTATCGGATTCCTCGGATATTCCTGCGCTTCGCGATCGAAATATCGGTGCCGCGGCGCCGAGCGAACGGAATCATACTTATTCCTTCGCGAATACATTGTGCGACGACAAAGCTCCGGTCGTCGAATTAAAATGATCGATCGCGCGCGAGCCCCGGCGACGACGGCCCGTGAAAAGACGGCCATCGTTCAACGGTCGCGCGCCGGTGCCCGATTTTAATATCGAAAATCTCCCAGCGGTCAAAGTGTCCATTAATTACGCGGCCGAGCGGCCACTCGTGAAACTCGCCGCTCGCGTCCTAGCAGGAAGTATAAAACCGTCGAATCGTGAATTACTCAAATATAAAATTGACGTGCACGCAATTTCGCGCGCATAAACGCGACCCGCCGCTGATATTTCAGCTGTATTACGCTGCGGGGATACGATATTAAAAAAATATCGAACGGCTGCACCCCGCGGAAGGGCACAGCCGATTTTCATCGCTCGTTCGGCCTGCGGAAAAATTCGAGATCCTCGATTCTTCGACCTGCTGCGATCTACGATCGCGATCTCCTTGGTTTTGGAAATATTTAGAACCTCCGTGGGAAGACTCCGTTTCTCGTTTTTCTATTGTTCATCGTTCAATTGACTTAGAATTTAGTTCGCGTTTTGTTAATCTCTTGCATTGTAATATCATGTCAGACTCGAGGCGAAGGTTTTTAATATGCTTTAACAGATGTAAATGACACTAAGTTGTGTTTAGTTTAACACTAGAACTACCGAGTGTTTAATACGATTAATATGAAATTCCTATAAAAATTGTAACAATAGATTATTCTCAGTTTCTTCGGGCATTCATTATAGTACTGAAATGAAACTATTTTCTGGATCATTTCGAATATTCAATGCTTCGAAGATATCAATGATTGCTAATCAAACAAATCGAAACCAGTCATTTTGACTGGTACGTAGTTCTAGTGTTAATAACAGAAAATTAGTGTATAGTTTCCAACACTTTGAGGAAGAACGTGCAAGTAGATTGATCTATGTAAGTAATTATCTTCCTTGATTATCTTATCTTGATTCTGTACGGTGAAATTAGTTCGATTCGCTAGCGACGATGGAACAGAATAATCTTTCTTAGTATACCATACACATTCCTATTAATCGTGAGGACTATTAACCCTTTGCACTCGAGAGGTGACTCTCAGTCACCACTTGACTTGATACAGTGAAACTAATATTAAATATCAAATTTTATAGTTTTGAGAAACAAAGCTTTTTCATCCCAATATTTCACACACCGGTGCATTATACATATAAATATTAAATATCAAATTGAATATTATATTACATTAATTTAATTTATATTAATTCAATCAAATTTAATATTATATTACATTAATTTAATATTACAAATTTCTCATCAGACGATCAAATATTTCCACTGAAAAACTTCCAAGCTCAAAGGGTTAATATTTCATTAAAGAACGATGAACACATCGCAGAGAGTTGATAAATCACTAACGAATGTCCTAAACAAAGTACTACCAAGAAACTGCTACAATCCTATCGACCAAAGTCCACGGGAAACATCATCGCGATCAATGGCAGCAACTGATTCGACAGTTTTTCCAAACTTTCATCACGCCTCCGAGTTTCAGCGTTCCCATAGCAGGGATCGCGAGGCGAAGTGTCGCGGAAACGTTTCTCTCACCGAAGTTTCTTCGTTTTTTCATCGAGTATCGAGGTGTATCGTAAGTACTTCCGGATCGAGAGGATAAGTCGCCGATAGGAAGGTCGCCGCGGCGTTCGGCAACTTTTTACCGCACACCTGGCACGAGGAACACGTGTTTGTCTCGCGACGGAGCGTGCAAACGCGGCGGCGAGCGAGCGTATCGTTCGGTCCGTTTATTCGCTCGATTCAACGACGAGACGGTCCGCCACTTACGGGACACTTGGAACGAGAGACGTTTTTCTTGCCACGGGCAACACGCTGCTGTCCGCTTCTCTCTCTCTCTCTCTCTCTCTCTCTCTTTTTTTTCTCTTCTTTTTATTGTCCGCGGCTCGCACTCGAGGCTTTCCCGCGAAACCATCGACGCTCGATGACCATTCTTGTCCCGGGGAGATTAACGCGTCGCACCGGCGGCAGCCAATCGGCGAACTGAATGGGGAATACTTGCAAGATCACTGGGGATCCTCGTGCGACTTCTCGCTGTCGCGGGCCGTTTATTTGTCGAGTGGAATCGAGAGGAAGTTCGCTCCATTGATCGTGAGAGTTTTAATTGTTCCAGAACGAACGTCGGGGGTGAATAGTTCGGGTTATTTAACCGTTCCGAAGTGGTTCGGGTCGGTTTCAATGACCGGAATGTATAGGTTGCTTCAAATTATGTGTGACGAGTATCGTAATTGATTGCTATGGTTGTAGAGGTCGAAAGAGTTCGGAAAATAATTGTTTGATGGTGTTGCATATCGGTTTCGATGATTATAATGTACAGGTTGTTCCAGAAATATATGTGATGACCATCACAGCGTGATTCCATAAATTGGTTATATTAGATAGAGAGATTTGGGAAGCACTGTTTGAAAGAGTTATATGTTGCTTTCAATTATCAGAATGTACAGGTTGTTTCAAATTATATGTAATGAGTATCATAATTGATTACTACGTTCTAGAAAGGATCGAAAGAGTTCAGAAAATAATGATGTAATGACTATCATAATTGATTACTATGGTTCTAGAAGGGATCGAAAAAGTTCAGAAAATAATTGTTTGAAGGTATTGCATATCGGTTCCAATGATTATAATGTATAGATTGTTTCCGAAATATGTGCAATGACTATCACAATGTGATTTTAGCAGAGATCGAGAGGGTTTAGAGAGTAACTGTTCCAAAGTGTTATATACTGGTTTCAGTGATCGGAATGTATAGGTTGTTTCACGTTAACTATTGTGCTAAGTCTTGATTAAGTCTTGCAGCAGGAACTATTTAGAGAGACCTCGGTAACCTTCAATTTTCCTTCTCCAAATAGTCGAATGTTAGACTTTTGTCCACAGACAGGCACATTGTGCTATGTTACTGCTGTAATATTTACAATCAACACGTTAACTATTGTGCTAGGTCTTGATTAAGTTCTGCAGCAGGAACCAATTAGAGAGACCCCGGTAACCTTCAATTTTCCTTCGTCAAATAGTCTAATTTCGACTTTTGTCCACAGACAGCCAGATTGCGCTACGCTATTGTTCTAGTATTTACAATCAACACGTTAACCATTGTGCTAAGTCTTAATTAAGTCCTGCAGTAGGAACTACTTAGCGAAACCCTGGTAACCTTCAACTTTCCTTCGTCAAATAGTCTAAGTTCCGACTTTTGTCCACAGATAACCACACTGCGCGACATCGATTTGTTCAATAGACTTTCTCCACTAGACCTCACGGAAAACTTGTGTCATTAGATACATCGGCACGAAGAATTGTCGTCAATTTTCGGGAATTATGTCACAGCCGAACGGCCGGTGGGCAATTACATTCTTTTTTAATGGCGAGTGCGGGGATTGCTCTCGACGCGTTCATAAAACCAGCATCACGAGGCAGCCGCTCGCCCTGGCGAATTGGTCGGGTGATAAAGGAATTATAATAAATAAAAAGGGGAGGAGAAAGGGGTCCAATATACCGGCGACACGGCGGTCAAAGTGTTAATACAGCGAATTCGCTGGCCGAAGGAAGATTTATCGCGCGGCTATCCGCTCGGGATCGACTCGCGGTCGCGAACCGCTATCGAAGTTTCGCCGAGCTTTTGAAATTCGCTCGGCTATCTAATTCATTATCGTCAGCCTCCGACGCTGCGACACTTGGCCGACGTCGAAGCAACGGCGTGTTACACTGTAAACGGAAGTTCTTTCGATTACGGCACTCGGGAAATCCATTCGTCTGTTAGATCGTTTAACACTAGAACTGCCGTACCGGTCGAAATGACTTTGTCGAAATGACTATTTTGCGTTTCACTATTAACTAATCCTTGCGTTACGCTATTAACCATTCTCATTCGACATCGGTCATTTTGCATGCTACGATTCTTTTCAAGTAATTCGAAAAAGTCATCGGTGACGGACATGGCGCTTAACGTTTGACACTAGAACCACCGTACCAGTCGAAATGATTTTGTCGAAATGACTATTTTGCGTTGCAATCCTTGCGTTACGCTATTAACCATTTTCACTCGACATCGGTCATTTTGCATGTTACGATTCCTTTCAAGTAATTCGAAAAAGTCATCGGTGACGGACATGATAAAAATAACTGGTTTCGATTTGTTTCTTTAGGAATTATTGGTATCTCCGAAGCACTGAATATTCGGAATGATTTTGAAAATAGTTTCACTTGAATACTATAATGAATATCTGAAGGAATTGATAATAATCTATTGCTACAATTTTTATAAGAATTGCATATTAATCGTATGAAATGCTCGGTAGTTCTAGTGTTAACACGGCGAGTTTTCTATTCCTTTCATCTCTGAATACTAAGAATAATTTCCTCGTATTTCTCTTATTCGTCGAAACGAACGAGACGTTGTTTAATGTAGTTAAATATAAGTTTAGGAAGAAGGATTTATTTAGCTCTGGAAGCTAAAGTAAACACTCAGAGACCGTTCTGCTCGTGTTCATTTCTAAAAATAAGAGAAGTAAGAGAAGTAAGAACAACTTATTTCTTATCAGTCGCGAACTGATCATTCGTCGTTAATTAACACTGTAAAAAATTCATAAGTTACGATTTCTGTTACAAGGTAATTTCAGAAATCTATTATACGAGAATAATACTTCGACCGACGAGATGTTTGTGCAAGCTCGAAAAATTTCCCGTCCTCATCGGTTTAATTCATCGTTCCGCGGAGACTTTGATTTGATCGGAGATTTCTCCGGCCGGTTCCTTCATTCTCGCCGGCAGAAGTGTAGAAATTCAAAAGTTTAATTCGCCGGCAATTTCAGATTTCGCGCGGCTGAAATTCATGCAGATACATTCAAATGAATATGGATAAAATTCACTTGAGGCATTGCGCGCTTTGTGAATTTCGGACGGGAAATTCAGCGACTGTTGCGGTTAATAATACACGTTGAGTGTACGGTCCAAACTGTGCTTAACCTTTAATATTTCAACCGGCGTGTTCCGTGCGCCGATAAAACCGAAAAATCCACCTCGGTCGGGACAGTTTCGAACGTCCTCAATGGTCAATCTCCGAAATCAAAATTTCACTCTCCGGCAAAAAGGACGAGGACGAAAAAAATGTTCAATAGCTGAACACATTTCTTCCCGGAAACCGTTGCCAGCGAAAAACTGTAATAGAAATACAGCAGCGCCGCTTTAAGCTCTTGCGTTGGAATTTCATTTGGTTTTGAGGAAGTCTTGCGTGGAAAATTTTGATTTTACATACATTATTCGATATGTAGACTGATTTGACTAATTAATAATTTTGTATAGACATAGCAATTTTGTATAGTGTAGACGAAAGCCTCGAAACCGGTTCATCGATCAAATCCAGTCTATCGATAAAAAATTCAGCCTGGTCGTAATTCAATCTCAAAATTCAACAATTCGGTGAAAGTACAATATCTCATATTCAATCGAGAAACTACTGCCTCGACGTTCTAGAAACATTTGAGTTGCTCGGAAGCCAATGTGATTGTAAATGAATTATAAATGAAACATTGGAATAGAATAATTCTATATTGTTTATGTATATCTGAATTTACGTCAGTTAACCCAAAAATGGATCACTTTGAAAAACGGCTTACACATCGAGAAAGAAATCGCAGGTCACGGGGTTAACGGTAGTTCTAGTTAGACATAGATGTTCCTTTTTAAATACTTTATAAAAACCATTTAGCTCAACACAACGAAATTACTTTGACATTCAACATCAAAGTTCATATAATACAATTATAAATGAAATATCGAAATAGAATAGTTTCCAAAAATGGGTCACTTCGAAAAACGGCTTACACATCGAGAAAGAAATCGCAGGTCAAGGGGTTAACGGTAGTTCTAGTTAGACATAGATGTTCCTTTTTAAATACTTTATAGAAACCATTCAGCTCAACACAACGAAATTTGATATTCAACATCAAAGTTCATATAATATAATTATAAATGGAATATTGAAATAGAATAATTCTATCTATATTGTCAGTTAACTGTTTCCAAAAATGGGTCACTTCGAAAAACGGCTTACGCATCGAGAAAGAAATCACGGGTCAAGGGTTTAACGGCGCTGAATATGGAGCGACTGATTTCTCCCAAGAAGAGTGGAATCAGAAGCTCGCGAGCATCGTTCGAAACAATTTTCCATCAGCAACCCCTAAAAAGGCTACAGCCTCGAAGCAACGCGCCCTACGACGCGATAACCCCTCGGAATCCCCGGCGAGAGGCGGGCACTCGAGCCACGAGCTCGAGAATCGCGTAAAAGGGTGGCGGAGCAGCCCTAACAGCGATCCATAAACATTTCCCGGAGCCAGTAAAAGTTGCAAAACTGGGAATATGGTTAGCAGAGGGCGCGGGGCGGCTCGGTTTACGAAGCAATACAATTTCGGCCGGAATGTCGAGCTCGGCGGGGGGGGAGGGGGATGGAAGACGCGCAGATCCGTCGATCCGTTGGCCGTCTTCGTCGTCTGGTGCTCGAGTTTCCGCGCAAACATGGGGGCTGGAGAGGCTCGTCGAGAATCGGTTGTCATACCGGGCCAATCGGAGCGGTTTATTTTGAAACGAGCGCGCCCGGAAATCCGTTAAAAAATCTGAAACTACTCGAGGACGACTGTCGTGCAAACCCGTGCACCGCGCCGCGGCGCGTTGGTTGTCGGACCTTTTCGGCGGTCGATCGACTGGAGCCCTACTCGAAACGAAGAAAGGCGCTCCCGTTCGAGGCAGTCTAAACATTCGAACGATCCTGTTCGCCGTCCACGTTCCTGCCACTCTTTCGGTTTCCCCTTTATCTGGCTGAACATCTCATTCTTTGTTAACCATCTCTCTTGACGCCTTTGCTTTCCTCTGCGTTTCTTTTTGTTACTTTCTTTCTCGTTATTTCTCGATTCCTTATCTTTTGATTTCTTTAGTCCTCTCTTAATAGGTTTTCTTTCTATTTCTCTCTGTATTTCTCTTTCTCAATTTCTTCCTATCTTTTTCTCTCCATTTCTCTCTTAGTATTTTTTCTTCCTATTTCTCTCTCTCTCTCTCTGCATTGTTCCTTCTCTATTTTTCTCTTTAAACTTCTCTCTATCTCTATTCTAATCTTTCTCATTATTTCTCAATTTTTTCCTATCTTTTTCTCTCCATTTCTCTCTCACTACTTTTCCTTCTTATCTATTTGTCTCTTTCTGTATTTTTTTTCTCTATTTCTCTCTTTAAACTTCTCTCTATCTCTATTTCTCTCTTTAAACTTCTCTCTATCTCTATTTCTCTCTTTCTCGTTATATTTCAATTTCTTCCTATCTTTTTCTCTCCATTCCTCTCTCACTAGTTTCTCTTCCTATTTCTCTCTCACTCTCTCTCTCTCTCTCTGTATTTTCCTTTCTCTGTTCCTCTTTTTCTGTATTGTTCTCTATTTTTTTTGTCTCACCTTCTCTCTTTTTCTCTATTCCTCTTTCTCATTATGTTTCAATTTCTCCCTATATTTTCCTCTCCGTTCCTCTCACTAGTTTCTCTTCCTGTCTATTTCCCTCTCTCTGTATTTTTCTTTCTCTATTTCTCTCCATATTTCCCTCTTCGTCTATCTACGCTCCTCTCTTCATCCGCGTTCCTCTCTCTCACATCTTGCTCTCTTTTCCTTCCATCCCCCGTTCCATCGGCTGGTTTACATTCACGCCACGAAGAGGGTTTCTCGCGAGAAATCTGAAGGCGGGGGAGGCAGGGAAGGGAAGAGAGGTCTCGGGGCCCGGCAGCCGCGTTTCGTTTTCCACGAATCTCATTTGCAGTGACCGACATTCGACACGGTCGACGATCTCCGTGGCCGGCGCTCACGAGAGCAGGCCGACGAGAGAAATGAACGGGGAAGTTGGCTCCGGCGACGTGCGGAGCCCTGTGTTAGGCCATATTTCCGTCGAATCTACTCTCGTTTAGCTACCCCTGTTTCTTTAAGCTTGAAAGCCTGAAAGGAATTGTCCTGGAGCCGCGCGACGGGTCATGTTTGATCCGTGAGAGAGGTTCTTTTCCTAAATTTGCGTTTGCGCGATTGTTTCGATTATGTATGATATTCGATTGAGTGGAATTCGTGAAGGTTTGGTAGTCTAAAGTTGGAGCACTTCAGAAGCTGGGAACTTTGACAGTTTTGGAACTTTGCTGGGTCAGAATTTTATGAGCTTAGAACTCTGGGAGCTAAACTTTGGAAGATTAGAATTTTATAAGTTTAGAACTCTGGGAACTTGGAAGTTTAGTAGAGAAGAATTTTATGAGCTTAGAACTTTGGGAGCTAAACTTTGGTAAATCAGAATTTTATGAGCTTAGAACTCTGGGAGCTTGGTAGTTTAGTGGATCAGAATTTTATGAGCTTAGAACTCTGGGGCTTGGAAGTTTGGTGGATCAGAATTTTATGAGCTTAGAACTCTGGGAGCTTGGAAGTTTGGTGGATCAGAACTTTATGAGCTTAGAAGTCTGAAGGCTTGGAACTTTAAGAGCTTAGGATTCTGGAAGCTTGGAACTTTAATAACTTAGAACTTTAAGAACTTAGGATTCTAGAAGCTTGGAACTTTAACAACTTAGAACTTTAAGAGCTTAGGATTCTAGAAGCTTGGAATTTTAACAGCTTAGAACTTTGAAAGCTTACAAGTGTGCAAAGTTAAAACTTTGTAATCATAGAACTTCAAAAGCTGCGAACTTTACGACCTTAGAACTTCAAAATCCTAGAACTATACAAGATTAGAAACTCAAAAGCTTAGAACTTCAAACGCTGAGAACTTTACAATCTCACAACGGTCAAAACATACAACTTTCCAAGCTCACAACTTTCAAACGCTCCAACGTCCCCTCACACCCTCAAAACACAACTCTAAATCCTCACAACCCTAAAACCAACCACCCTACCTCCAACCCACCCCGAAATCCTCAAAACCCTAAAACCATCTCTCAACCCCGAACCCATCAACAAGTCCACCATTAACTCAGCCAACCACACATAAAACGCATCCATCGGATCGCAATAAAAACGAAAGAAACAAAAAAGCCCTAACATCAATGGCCTGCCCCGCCGTCGTCCCCGAAGAATTAACCCCCTTCCTCGATTCCACTCCTCGGTCCGCGCCATCATCCCCCGCACATCGTGTAGCAGTTTCGTTAGGTTCCCGTACGCGACGCGCCCGAACAAAACGAGAAACGAGGGAAGTGACCGGCATTCCTATTCACCGGGAACACAGAGCCGGTGGCACGACGCGAACAATCGTTCCCTCTATTCTCATCCCTCCCTGTCCCGTTCCATTCCGTCCCATTCCATCTCGTTCCATTCCGTCCCGTCCCGGTACACAGCAACGGTGACGGTGCTCCGTGGCGCGCCTCCGTTTTTCCCCATCCCTCTCTCCGCTATCCGATATTCATCCCACCGGCGCGATTGAACGCCGCCGCGAGGTGCTGTTCCACCGTCGCGCAGCCACGCGACGCGACGCGACGCGACGCGGAGCGTTGTGCCGAGTCGAATCCAGTCGAGTTTTTCGCGGGTCTCCGATCGTACAGAGAGCCCGCCGACCCGTAACAATCCTATCGCACGCCGTTCCACCGAAAAATCCTCTCTCTCCCCACCATCCCTCCCCTCCGCAGTGATCTTTCGTTCTCACTTTTCCACCCTCTCCGTCGCTCGACCTTTCCGCCACGTCGGAATAAATATTTCAGTGGCATTCGGCGGTTTCCGGTATGGCTATTCGCCGCTGATTTCTTCTGCGTATTTATATGTATGGGGATGCACGGGGTGTCTGTGGAATAAGCAACGATGAGAATTATAGGGAGCTTTGATGATGATGGCTTGATCTAGTGAAACGAGAAGATTTTCAGTTAGAATCTTTCGTTCTCACTTTTCCACCCTCTCCGCCGCTCGACCTTTCCGCCACGTCGGAATAAATATTTCAGTGGCATTCGGCGGTTTCCGGTATGGCTATTCGCCGCTGATTCCTTCTGCGTATTTATATGTATGGGGATGCACGGGGTGTCTCTGGAATAGGCTATGGCGAAGGGAATTATAGGAAGCTTTGATGATCATGGCTTGATCTAATGGAACGTGC
Source organism: Nomia melanderi (assembly GCF_051020985.1). NCBI lineage: Eukaryota > Metazoa > Arthropoda > Insecta > Hymenoptera > Halictidae > Nomia > Nomia melanderi. The sequence continues at coordinate 29,236,007 of NC_135000.1, read as the reverse complement.
AGATTTTCGCCGCTGATTTCTTTTGCGTATTTATATGTATGGGGATGTATACGGTGTCTCTGGAATAGGCGATGGCGAGGGGAATTATAGGTAGCTTTGATGATGGCTTGATCTAGTGGAACGTACAGATTTTCAGTTAGACTCTTTGGTGAACTGAGTTTTGAGGATTGGGTTATTCTTATGTATTTGGTTTTGTAGTCTGTTTCTGTTAGGTGTATGGGGTGTTTGTAATAGGTTGCTTGGAAATGGGAGTTGTTGAGGTAACGAGAAAATTGAGACTATGGAGGGTTTTAGTGTGCTTTCTTTGGAGATAATTGACTTGGATAGATTATTGTGTTATAATTAACCTTTCGCACTCGAGAGGCGCCTTTCACTCGCCATTTGATTGAACCCAACGAAATTATAAAATTTAAAATTCAATATTAAATTTTCGATAATCTACCGACACACAGAACATTGATATAAAATAGTTTCGTCACCTAATTTATGCAAGGTATTGTTTTATATTAATTGTAAAAAATACCATTGATGTTTCACCAGAAAATAAGGAATACTTGTTGCGAGAAATATTCTGGAGTGCAAAGGGTTAATCATTGGTTTATATCCAGATCTCGATAACACGAATATTTTGAACTTTATATGACAACATTCCTTGGCAATAACAATGAGCTATTAAAATAAACTATAAGTTCAAAATATCTGTTATCTGAATAGACTGAATGGTATTTTATCCCGTTCTTATTAATATTTTCACGAAGTAGAAACGGCTAGTCATGCTCAGACGAATTTCCACTGAATCAGAATCGCGTCAAATATTTTCTCGGTCTCACAGAAGTTTCATCAAAACCATCGTGCGTTGAAAAGGTTTCTTCGCAAACGATCATTGAACCAGAAAATTGTATCATCTAATGCTGGAATTTCTACCATTTTTACAAGATACGCATCAGTTTCTCAAGAAATCCAGAATAGACGCGCGTTCTATCATTTTGTCCGCGACTGTAGGTCCATGCAACGGGGCCGAGATCATTGGTGATTTTACTGGGGTCTATCTATCCCCTTTACGCCACGGAGATAAACGTTTCCCGGAGAGCTTTAAACCGAGATAAGGAAATGCGCGCGATATCTTCGAAAACTCGTAAAGTCTCGTGGATTTCCATAATGCAATCCTGCGAGCCGGCCTGTATACGCTTATACATGTATATAAAGGGTGTGCATATAGGTGTACGCGTTAGTGTATGGGTATATATATATATATATATATATATATATATATATATATATATATATATAGATATACATGTATATATGTATATATGGGTACCTAGAGGAGCTCGAAGAAAAGATTACAAAGTTTCCGGGCTTATTAAGGGTAACGCCAACTGACGTCACGGTTTGCACCTGCCGATCTACCGGGTGATCCGAAGCAAGCTTCTCCTTGGTATTAATATTTCGTAGGAGCAGGGTAATCTGCTAGTCTGTCGGGAATCGAAGATTGAGCGGTAGCCATTTGTTCGGGAACTTCCAGACGACTTTGACTCTCTAACCCTTTGACCTATGATTTTTTTCTCGATATGTGAGACGTTTTTCAAAGTGATCCATTTTTGGAAACAGTTAACTGACATAAATGTAGATATACATAAATAATATAGAATTATTCTATTTCAATATTTCATTCATAATTACATTATATGAACTTTGATATCGAATATCAAAGCTACTTTGTTATTAATAATTTATTGGGAAAAGAGAAATTCTAAGCATATGTTATTCATATTTCCTTTTAAGTATCATAGTTGATTACAGATAATATTTACTTTGAACTCGAATGAACTGAGTAATATATATGTTTGTTGAGTCATGTTGAAAATCTTCGTTAATTAGTCAAATGAAGAATTGCTTGTATCGAAGTATTTCGCAGTTTTATTCTAATTGTGATGTTTCGCGATGGTTTCATGGTTTGTAATGATTGGAGATTAATGATTGAGAGACAAGAGGTTGTCAAAGGACTTTGCATTAATCATTGGTTGTTCAGTTGGTGAATTAATGGGTTATTCGTAGGGAAATGTTTCATAGAGATTTTATTCTAGCTTTAATGTTCGATAATTTTTGGAATTTTACAATGAGCATTAATCGTTCAATTAATGAACCGATGAGTTATCGATAGAGAAATGTTTTACAGAGTTTTTATTCGAATTTTAATGTCTCGTGATATCTGGGAAACGGTGACTGAGAGATAAGGGTTTGACAGGGAATTTTGCAATCGCCATTAATCGTTCAATCAGCGAATCGATGAGCTCGTAGCGAAATATTTTATAGATTTCATTTCATTTCTGTTTTGTAATACTCGGAAATCGCCGATTGAGAGATAAGGGTTCGTTAGAGAATTTTGCGATGGCCATTAATTCTTTAATCACTGAATCGACGAGTCGCAGTGAAATATTTTACAGAAATTTCATTTCAATTTTCATATGCCACGGTATTCGGGAATTGGTGATTGAGAAATAAAGGTTCGTTAAGAAACCTTGCAGCAACTATTAATTCTTTAATTAATGAACCAATGAGTCGTTCGTAATCAACCATTTCATAGAAAAACCATTCTAATTCTAATACTTCCTATCTTCTGGAAAATTTCTAGAAATGTATATTACACCGATACTAATGTCAATGTCCTCTTTACTATTTCCAACGTGTTTCATGAAAACGCGACAAAGTAATCGATCCCCAGCATCCGGACAACTAAATTCAATATGAGTCAGAAATCAACTAGCCTCGCTCGTCCAACTGTCGACGCTATATTCTGTTTTTCGAAGAAACAGACTATAAATACGCTAACGATCGTAACAGCTGCCTACCCTACTTCGAATTACTCTAGGCTAATAATATTTATACAGTGTCAGCGTGAAATACATGGCAGCCATGATCATCGATACATGTAACAAGGAAAGAACCAGACGTAAAAATCTGCCTTCTAAAAATCCTATGCATGTTGTAGTTCCTGTTGTAAATCCTTTAATAACTCGACGGATTATTTATTCCATTAGAATTTAGAACAATCGGGAAATATCGAACAGTGAGGCTTCTGAGCGACGTATCTAGAAATAAAAAATTCTCATGGTTTTTTCAATGTGTTTCTGTTTTCGAAAAAATTAGTTTTTTTTGTATATTACTGCGATAATATACAGGTTTCATATTAACCTTTAGCACTCCGCACAGTTTTTTGATATGTCAGCAACTCCTAGCAATTTTGATAGTCCTACTGAGAATTAACAATGTTATAACATTCCTTAGACCTTCAATTCCCTTCTCAGTACAAACTTTGTGTATTTGGAAGATCTAATAATCTTAAGGTGGTTTTCTTAAAATTCATTAAAATATTTAATATTACTGCTGCAATATTGGAGCCTACAGAGTTCAAAGGGTTAAATCTCCATGCTGGGAATTCTTAATTTTCCTTAGTTTCCTTTGAATTATAACCTCTATAACTTGTATCTTATTATTATAATATTATTTATCGTCTCATTACAGTAACATACAAACTTGAAGCTCATTTTCTTCGAAAATGGAGGGCCATTGTCGAAAAAGCCATGAGAATTTTCATTTCTAGGTATGAGTCGCTCGGAAGTCTCACTTTTCTATATTTTCTCATTATTCTAGATTCTAATGGAATAAACAATCTGTTGAGTTATTAAATGATTTACTCGTCTCGTTTATTTCAGAAAACTCTTCTCACTTCTGAATACGTTGTTCATTCATTTCCCAAGCCGAACCATTAACCAGTTAACTGTCTGACGAGTATACACGTCGTAAAGCTTGACATGATACTAATTCTTTCATGAATTCTTTATTTTTCCACATAAACATGTAATTCTTCTTTGTTCTTTGATCTTTTATTAAAATATACTACGTGCATTCGTTCTGCGTTCGATGAGTACACGCTCTATTTTTCGATTTTATTGCGAGAACGAGAGGTTTTCCAACTAAATTCCACAGTTAACTGGTTGAATCAAGTGGAAACTAAGATTAACAATAGAAGAGTATTTCCACGTATACGAATTACACAATTGCGAAATGCACCTCCTCACGAGAAAACCCCACCGACACCAATCTTTATTATCCCTAATTGGACCACGATGCAATTGAGTCACACTCGAACTTTTCACTGAAATTTCTTCATTATTTCATATTGCATTTCCAAAAGCTTCTCTGCGCTTTTAAAATTTAGGCCCTAAACGAAAACAATAACATTCTAATCGTTCCTTTTATTCTCATAAGCGACTGATATTGTTATACAAATACTCTTCTGAATGCGCAGCAGTCGTCGATACTTCCGATAAACTCCCAGAAACTTGTCCTAGACACGCGAAACAATTCAATCAAAAAATTGAGGAAATTAAGCGTATTTGTTGGATTATTGTAAGATACTTATTTATCGTTGAAGAGATTATTTATCTCACAATAATCCAACAAATACGCTTAATTTCCTCAATTTTTTCTCCTGGGCGACGCATATGTACTTCACAATGCATAGAATTTTATTAAAAAACAGATTCTTATATCAAATCTTTTGTTCCAACGAGAAACGAAGGAAGTAATCCTGAAAAGATTCCGACTTCATCGGAATCACGCGATCTCCCGTTTTAATGGACGCCGATAACAAACATCGGCGTTAAATACTGTCCAGCGCGAGCCAGGCGTTCGCAATCGATCAATTAAAATTATAGTCCGCGACAATCGATAAACGATTTTTCATTAAATCATCGCGAAACAAGTTACCGGCGGACTCACTGTTCCCATTGTTTTCGATGTTAATTAAAACGAATTCCATTCGGTGTGGACCGACGGTCAAACACCATTAACGTAACGGGAGGACGCACGGTGGTCCGAATCGTTGGATTAGAAGGATGAAATTGTGAAATCAGATTCTTTCATCGATCGCGATGCCGTTGCACTTTGGTCGATAGGGTCATAGCACTTCGACGGTGGAATTATATTTAGAAACTCGCTGATTTATTAATATACTCGTCGCGGTTTGATATCGTTATTGGTTGACGCTAGAACTATCGAGCATTTAATACGATTAATATGAAATTCCTATAAAAATTGTAACAAAAGATTATTTTCAGTTTTTTCAGGCATTCGTTATATTATTGAAATGAAACTATAGATTTGCAAAATCATTTCGAATATTCAATGCTTCGAGGATATCGATAACTGCTAAACAAACTAATCGAAATCAGTTATTTTGATTGGTTTGATTTGATTAGTTGTAGTGTTAATGTAACACCGGAAGAGGCTACGTGTTTCACGTTACTTCGCGATAATTTATTGAAACTTAATTCCGAGCTTTCAATCATGCAGCAGTGCACACGGTAATTCAATGATACTTAATTTTAGATTTTCAATCATACAATAACGCGTATGCCATTATACGCAGTTTCGATCATTTATATTCTATAGTACCTTCAATCACACAATAACACGGAATAGTTCACTGTTATTCAACTGCAGACTCTCAATCATGCATCTATTATTCCACGTATTAATCATTTATAATCATTCCTATCGATCAATTAATCATTAACAATTCACAGTACATTCACAAACGTATCGTACATTACTCCAGATACACATTTCTAATCATTCCTATTAATCATTCACCTTCCACGCTACTTTCTCCCGAAAAGATACAGGCGACACTTCAATCGAAACTCAAAATCACACGATAACACGAATATCACCATCCACCTCAATCCGAAATGTTTAAATAACAGTGGCAATAATTAATTAACTCCGAGTATTTCTCCTCTGAACGGAGGATTTTCTTTTTTTGGTCAAAAAACCGATTCTTCGTTTTTTACAGAATCTAGTTTGACTCTTTGAGAACGTCTCTGCAAAATTCGAAGTTAAAATTAATATTTCCAGAGTTCTGGATTTTTGAAGCAAGGTATACATTTGATGTCAAGTGATTGAGCGATCGAGGCTCCTAGAATCCACACGTTGTAAAATGTTTGTGTTTGGAGTCGTAGTTTTCCGAAGTAATTAATTTGCAGTGACATCAGCATAATCTACTTTTATTTCCAAGAAAAAGGAATGTGTGCTTCACGTAGAAAGACGTATCGGATCGCGGATAAGAAACATAAAGAAAACCGAGAGAAACTCGCAGTGAAACAATTAACTGATGAATTAATTAAACAATTAACACATTGCGCACTGGTAACGAGAAATCTCGTTTTTATATAAAAACACATAGCTATGTAACTTCGCTAATTACCACAGCATTGAGAAAAATACAAAATTTCATTCGAATTGATTATCCATTTAAAATATATTACGCAACAATATATCTGAGTTTTTCTATGCATAGTGATAAGTTGACCTCACTGAAAATTGCCATCTGCAGAATTCAGTTTTCTGAAAATTAGCTGGTGCGATGTGTTAACCCTTTGCGGAATGTCGACATTCGAGATGAAATGTTCATATTTGGAAGAATAAGTTGACAAGTGATTTAATCAGTCAGTTCCCTTTTCTTCTATCGATTAAGCGATTGCTAGATAATCTAGCTTCGTCTATTGAAGGTTTTATATATTCCTAAATGTAAATGAAAATAAGAATAATCCTCAAGTATCACCGAATAACCACTGAATCATCAATTTATAAAGGAAACAAAAACAACCATTGATACTACCCAGTAACCATCACGACAAATTTCATAGAAAATAAGTTGCAGACAAGTGGTTTAACTACTCGATAGTTAGAGATCAGCGCGTAGTTTCATTTTCTTCTATTGATTAAGCGATTGAACAATATATTAACATTTCACTATACTTCTCTTAAACATTCTCTCTATTACACGCATAACAGCGCAATGCTCAATCCGAAATTTCTAATCTCCCAACACTAGCGATAATCAAGCTTCACCCACTAAACATTTTCTACATTCCTAAAAACCTTCATCCACAATATCTTAACATTTCACTATACTTCCCTTAAACACTGACACTCCATCACACGCATACCACCGCAATGCTCAATCCGAAATTTCTAATCGGCCAACAGTAGCGATAATTAATGAACTCCGAGTATTTCTCCTCTTAATTACACTGTCCGGAGCACGTCGCGACGTTCGTATTTCCCGGAACGCTTCGCCCTCCTTTCCCCGCCTTCGATAAGTGATTAAGTAAAAAGTCTGCAGCCGTGGACGGCCTTTCTAAAAAGGCCCTGTATCTATTTCGTTCCCAGCTGCCTGTGTACGTCTCTACATCTGTGTATTCACGTGCAGCGCACACTCGCGTCGAGCGAGCGGGCGTAGTCCGTGAAAGCGAGTTCGGCTATCGGTGAATCGGTAACGTTTATAGCGTATTTACGTTTCCCCATGGCGGAGATACGGCCGGCGCACGATACCGGCGCACGATACTATACTCCCATCTAATGTAACAAGCTTTCGAACGGCTCGCGTGTGCACGCGTGCACCGACGACGACGCCCGCGAATAAGATAGACTCCCCTGTCCGCTTTCTTGCCGGACGGTTTTTCTCGCGGCTAAGCTACAGCCGGGATACTATCCAGCGCGAGGGACCGGCGTTGATGGAAAGTTAGCATCCCGAGCGGGCCGCGGACGAGACGACCGTTTTGTTTAGCGTGTTTCGCTTAGGGCGATTCGCTCTGATTGATCGTCGCGCGACCGGCCCGATGAATACCGGGAATGGCTCCCTTCAGAGATATATTTTCAGGCGAAACGGAGGATTTCTTGCTCGAGTAGTTCAATCAGCTTGCAACCCGGTATCCCGAACATGGAAATTTAGTTACGTACAGAAAGAAATAAAGAATTTGATTGCAAACAATGGAGACTCGGGGAATTTGCTTAATTTGTTTCTAATGGTTTCAGACCGTCACAAAGGGGTAACTTTGGTAATTGCCACAGCATTGAGAGAAATATAGAATTTCAGTCGAATTGATTATCTGTTTGAAATGTATTACACTTCTTCGATCTTTTATTTTCCTTAGTGGAAAATTCGGATGTGAAAATCGGATAATTTTAGGGTAGTCTCTTTAAGATTCATTGAAATGTTTAATATTATTCCTGGTGCAATGTTGGAGCCTACAGAGTTCAAAGGGTTAACTACTCGATAGTTAGAGATCAGCGCGTAGTTTCATTTTCTTCTATTGATTAAGCGATTGATAGATAATCTAGCTTCGTCTACTGAGGATTTTATACATTCCTAAATGTAAATGAAAATAAGAATAATCCTCAAGTATCACCGAATGACCACTGAATCATCAATTTATAAAGGAAACAAAAACAACCATTGATACTACCCAGTAACCATCAAGACAAATTCCATAGAAAATAAGTTGCAGACGAATGATTTTATAACTCGACAGTTAGAGATCAGCGCGTAGTTTCATTTTCTTCTATTGATTAAGCGATTGGTAGATAATCTAGCTTCTACTGAAGATTTTAGACATTTCTAAGAACCTTCGTCCACATGTTAACGTTTCACTATACTTCTCTTAAACATTCTCACTCTATTACACGCATAACACCCTTTGCACTCGGAAGTATTTCGTCAGAAATATTTAACATTTTTCAACTAAGCACGGACGATATTTTTTGAAATTAACTCAAAGAAAAATCGCAAGTGATTTCAATATTGAATATCAAATTTTATAGTTTCACTACGTGAAATCAAGTGGTGAGAGTCACCTCTCGGGTGAAAAGGGTTAAAATGCTACTTTCAATCGGGAATTACCGCCGCTGTTAATTGCCAGTCACTGTAATTATCCCGATTGTAATTGCAGATTGGTAAGAATCGAGAATTGTTAAAGATAATTCGTGGCCGAACGAATTGTTTCATTAAAATCGCGTGTAATCAGTGGAACGCGGATTCCGATGGTTTTGCGGGATATGGATTTACCATTGGGAGGTTGCTTTTTGCAATAGTTGTGGGAATTTGTTTTATTCGCGGGAGTAATTAGATTCTACTGTTGCAGCGGCGTTTTTCGGAGTTTCGATACAGGACAGTATTCGGATGTCGTCCGATCCTCTAACCCTACAGCTTTAGCTACCTTCTCCCCGTCAACACTTGGCAATGATTGATGATCGACTTAGGCAGCAAAAGACAGTTTCGAATTAACAGAAGAAGCATCTGCTTAAAAGATTTGAACAAAAGACGATCTGGTAAATTGGGAGGAGAACAGTGGAAGCAATTGTTTCTCTAGAAATATCATCGATATGTCCTGTACAAGCATCGGAATGATAATCACGTGTACGTGACAGCGGGTGGTAAAGTGTTAACCCTTTGCACTCGAGAATATTTTTCTTATCATTGATATTTCATCAGAAAATAATGAATATTTGTTATGTTTTACAACTGACATAAAGAAATTGTATAAACTAAGTGACAGAACTAGTTTATTTCGACGTTCCATGTGTCTATACATTCTATAAAATTTCATATTGAACTTTAAATTTGATCATTTTGTTCAAATCAAATGGGGACTGAGAGTCACCTCTCGAGCGCAAAGTGTTAACTGCGGATCAATGGAACTGTCTACCGTGTAACGTCGATTCGCGTTTGTTTCGTCGAATCGAATAGTGTAGGTTGCAAAAGAAAGATAGAAGAGGCCGGTAGAAGGGAGCAGGGAAGATTTCGCAGCAGTAATAAACGCGTCTCGAGCGTTCTTCGAACAAGTCGTCCGCCCGCGGGCATTTTATTAAGCGTCCGAGGAAAGTTTTCCCTCTGCGAGGATGAACCGAGCGCTGGAACGGGTTGAATACCGATCCCGTCCAACCGGAGGATCAACGTTCCGGCTCCTCATCGGTCTAAACGCGCCTACCGGCTACGATTCTCATCCGGCACGCCGTTGGCCCCAGACCAACACGGCCATTCAACGATCTGGCGGAACGATCGCGGACGTAACTTCGGACAACGTAAATACAGAGCGCGAACGTGCGCCCGGGGTTTATTGTCTGGTTATCTCTTGCTCTGTTTTTCGAAAAGCAGATGCACCGTTGACTCTATCTGCCTGGGTGGTTTCGCCGCTTGTATTGGGAATGTCAACGGCGCGGATAGAAGAAAGTTCTGCTGGATCTTGCGAATGGAGAACTTAGAGCTTGGGAAGTTTAGAAACTTGAGGTTAGAGCTTTGAGCACGAAGCTGGGAAGGATTAGAAGTTTAAACTTGGAGGGCTGTGAGAGATTAGAACTTTGAGGTGTAGTCTGTAGATGGATTCTGAATTTGGGGGACTATGAGAGCTTAGAATTTTAAGAGCTTTGTGGTGTGAAGTGTAGAACTTTGAAGTTGGAGGACTCTGAGGGATTAGAATTTTGAGATGTACTCTATAGATGGACTCTGAATTTTGGGGACCCTGAGAACTTAGAATTTTAAGAGCTTTGTGCTTTGTAAGTGTAGAACTTTGAAGTTGGAGGACTCTGAAAGATTAGAACTTTGAGATGTAGTCTGAAAGATGGGGCTCTGAATTTGGAGGACTCTGAGAACTTAGGATTTTAATAGCTTTGTGCTTCAGAAGTGTAGAAGTTTAAACTTGGAGAACTCTGAGAGATTAAAACTTTAGAAACTTGGAGCAATAAAAGTTTATAACTTTCAGAGCTTAGAACTTTAAAAGATTAGAAGTCAAAAAGCTTAATCCACTAAAAGTTTAGAACGTTAAGAGCTTAGAACATTAAAAGCTTAGAACTTTAAGAGCTCAGAACTTTAAGAACTCAGAATTTCAGAGCTTAGAATTTTAAGAACTCAGAACTTTAAGAGCTTATCTAACTAAAAGTTTATACTTTTAAAAGCTTAGAATTCCAAAAGCTTAGAGCTTTATCATCTCAGAACCTTCCAAGTTCATAATCTTTCTACAGGAACAGAATTTAATAGAGGCTTGTGTCTTCGTATCTATCTTTCGCTAAGCTGTGTACAGCCACTAAAATATAAAGTGACCGAGTGGCTGCCAAGAGAAATTTATAGAACGATCCAAACAATTAGCAACGCCTATTCGGATATTCAAGTACACAGTGAAAGGTACCAAAGCGCAATGAATCTTCGTATAAAGATTGAAACACGTTCATAAAGCTCCTCAATTATTCGTTTGGTTTTGATCGCGACTACCGTGTACGTTTCATTCGTTATTATTTGCTAACAATAACAACACGCCTTCGGCACGAGTCTACGGGAAAGAATGGAATGGATTTTTAAATGACACCGCTGCAGTTCCGCCGCACGCAAATTGGCAATTTCGCAGTGTGTTATTACATCTGGAAAAAATCGAGCGTTTAAGGGTTGAATTTCAATGAACTTATCTGCCGTGCCGCGCCCTATATGCTCGCGAGTATTACGAATGCACGAAGTTCGCAGTCTTGTTATCAGCGATTTGCATATCCGACTGTTGGAAGCACAACAAAATTCCCCGGGAACTTCCTGGCTGTATTGAATACATTAAAATTCTTCGGCGAAGGAAATTATCTTTCAGTTAATGCCTGAAACAGTGGAATTCCGAATTACAAACACGTCCGTGCGGACTAGTCCGTCGATCCACGATGATCGCAGTGCAACGGACAGCTATTGCGAGCGACGGTGCACGCGACGAGCATCTCCCTTCGAAAAACAGTCTGCAACGAATCGCGCGCTGCGCCTCGAACAGCCCTGAAAACTATTCAGCCGTCGACAAAAGCAACCTCTCCACGCACGCACAATTGAATTTACCACAATAATACTACTGCTACCCGATCGATTACATAAACCCCACTGTTTCCTATAAATCAATTCATCGTCTGCGAAGCTTCGTGCTCCTCAATCAACGAACTATCAAAACCAACGTGCCAACGGCTCGATAAAAAATCGACAATATCCTCCCATCGAGCTAATAGAATAGAGCCTTAATTAAACAGATTTTCTATCGATGGGGAATCCTGAAGTTCGTAGAATTAGATTGTTTAAAGATACAATGTAGGAACTTAAATAATGTAGTTGATTTATTTTGGATAATAGGATGAGTGAGATTATGTAGAAATAGTTGTTAAATTGATGGAGGTTTTACTGAAGTTTCATATTTCACTGGTATCTTCTTCGACAGTTATTTCTCACTCTATTTGACAATCAAATCAGTCGTCGAAACACTAGGTTATCACAGAAACAACCGTTGATACTACCCAATAACCATCAAGATAAATTTGATGGAAGATAAAAATAATCCAGAATGTCACCGCGCGACCACTAAATCAGCAGTTCGTCAGAAAAAAAACAACCTTCGATGCTATCCAATAACCAGCGCGACAAAGTCGATAGAAGATAAAAGTAATTGATAATGTCACCGAACAGCCACTAAATCAGCAGTTCATCAGAAAACAAAAGGAACACCAGATACCACCCAATAACCAGCTAGACAAATTCTATGGAAAATAAGAATAATCCATAATGTCACCGAACAGCCACGAAATCATCAATTTATCAGAAAACAAAAACAACCATTGATACTATTAAATAATTATCAAGACAAATTCCATAGAAAATAAGAACAATCCATCATGTCACCGAACGACCATTAAATCATCAATTCCTCAGAAAACAGAAACAACCATTGATACCAAATAATTATCAAGACAAATTCCATAGAAAATAAAAATAATCCATAATGTCACATAATAACCACTAAATCATCAATTCCTCAGAAAACAAAAACAACCATTGATACCCAATAACCATCAGGACAAATTCAATAGAAAATAAGAATAATCCTTAAGCATCACTGAATAACCACAAAATCATCAATTTATAAAGGAAACAAAAACAACCCTTGATACTACCCAATAACCATCAAGACAAATTCCATAGAAAACAGAAACAACCATTGGTACTACCAAATAACTATCAATAAAAATTCCATAGAAAATAAGAGCAATCCATAATGTCACCGAACGACCACTAAATCATCAACTCCTCAGAAAACAGAGCAGTCCATAGTACGACCGACAGAATCACCACCGAGAAAGCAGCTCATCGTCGAATAAAAACAATCCATAATACCGGACGCTCTTGCTCGCAGGCTATCACTGCGCGACAAGGTGTCCCGCGCCGCAAACGGCCACCATTGTCCTCCCGTTCTTATCGTTAAACAGAAACATCCATCGCGCGGCGAAGTTCGACCATATCGGGGGGAAGTTTCTCCGGGGAAAGTTGTCGGGTTCGTCAAACTCCGCTCTCCAGTCTATCTCGGCCGGCGTTCAACGAACAAACGGCGGTCCCGCGAGTGGCGATTCCGTCGCGTCCTCGACGAGCCCTTCTTCTCGCGGCTCGAGAGCCGTGGGATCGTCAGCCTACGCGTTCGACCCTTAACCTCTCCCCTCGCAACACCGAGACTCGGATACGCGATGAGAATTCTCAAAGATTTGCGCAATCCTATTCTCTCATCGATCGTAATGCTGTTTTCTGCATGGAAAGTGCATACTTTGGTTGATAGGGTTATAGCTTCATGGAATCTTGTTTCGAAAAATCGTGATTTGTTAACCTTTTGCTGGAGATTCTGTGAAATGTAGACTTTCTAGATGAAGCTGAATTATATATTGCTTGACACGTTGTATGCCATGGGGGCTACCGGTGACCCACAACCAAATCGAATTACTGTAATTCACTCGATTAAACGAAGATTATTTAGAAATATTTCGATATTATAAGTAATGCTACCTGATGTGGTGATGTTCAGATAGATGAGTGTGCGATAATAATAACGAAATTCAATCAAATGACTTAATATTGTATTTTTTCCATTTTGTGTATTTTGCTGTATGAAATCGTGCGGCGTTCAAGGTGTTAATTAATAGAAAAAAGGACGTGCTGATCGCTTGTTCGAGGAATTAACCATTAGCACTCCAGATGGTTTTGTAATCTATCAGCAATTAATTTTTATGGTATCTCTAGTGAAAATTAGAAATGCTATAACATTCCTTCGATCTTTTATTTTCCTTCTCAGTACAAAATTTGGATGTGTGGCAAATCGAATAATTTTAGAGTAGTTTCTTTGATTCGTTAAAATATTTGATATTACAACTGCAATATTGGAGCCTACAGAGTTCAAAGGGTTAACACTATTTTTACCGAGGTATTAGAAGATATCTTTCGAATTGTTAACATAACGTTATTTTCCAAGATTAGTCGTCTATTCCGAACTGACCTTTCGACTTTACCGGTATTATAAAATTAACCACAAGAAACGTCCAAAATTTGGTGAAAAATAGTTAAAACGAGAAAAGAATTGTAAGTTACTTTCAGTGTCTTTTGACACTCGGTAAAAATACTGTTAAATCATCAGTTTGCGAGTCAGGCTTCATATATGAACATTTCATCTCGAAAATATGCTCGTAGAGAGAACTGACCTTTCGACTTTACCAGTATTATAAAATTAACCACAAGAGTCGTCCAAAATTCAATTGGTGAAGAATTGTTAAACTGAGAGAAGAATTGTTACAATTTCAGTGTCTTTTGACACTCGGTAGAAATAGTGTTAAATCATCAGTCTGCGACTCAGGCTCTCAAATATGAATATTTCATCTCAAATGTGCTCGTAGAGAGAACTGACCTTTCGACTTTACCAGTATTATAAAATTAACCACAAGCATCGTCCAAAATTCAATTGGCGAAGAATTGTTAAACTGAGAAAAGAATTGTTACAATTTCAGTGTCTTTTGACACTCGGTAGAAATAGTGTTGAGTATGAATATTTGATCACGAAAATGTGCTTCGATAATCCGAGGATTATCGAGCTCGATCTGAATGTTATTTCTAGTTTCCGTACGGATGATTATCTGTCATCAACCTTCAACGTCTAGAGCGAACACAGGAAACAGAATAATCACTGATTTCTATGCTACTGTACTCTCCCCGGAAAGTCATCGCAGGCGATCGAGGTTTCTGTGACACGCGAAACGAGTACGACGGCACAGTATCGCTCGAGAATCATCATCTAAACGCTTTCATCGTTTGACATTGCACTCAGTATCCATCCTAAACGTACCGCGATGCATCATCGCGTGAAGGCGAGCTAACGCGCGCACCTCCGTTTTTGCCGGTCGGATCGAAGCCCTGGTCAACGATCTCCGACGGGCGTACACAGTGTCGAGCGTGGATCCTAGCGGAGGCACAACACAAAATCCATACGGTGTCTCCCACGCACGCGGAAGAACACCGGCGTCCGCTGACAGGCTGCTTCCTCGACGTCAACGACGAGTTCGCCTTGCTTAGCAAACATTTACGTCGACTTCGATTAACGCAATTGCACAGATACGCGTCCTGGTCGTCTACTCTGATACATCTAATCTCCGAGATCTGATTCTCGAATCTAACTCTCGAATCTAATCTCCCAAGATCTTGATTATAACAATAGAGCCGACTGCGAGTAGAAGTAGACTATAAACTCGAAGTGAAGTCCAAGCAGAACTACAATCGTAGAAAGTAGAACAAATACAATAAACGTCCGTAGACCGAAGATTAACCTTTTGAACTCGAGAGGCGACTCACAGTCGCCAGATGGTTTAATCCAGCAAAATTATAATATTCTGGGATTTACCATTAACCTTTGTATACTGCATCGGTATGCGAGCTATTATAAGAAAATAGTTTTGTTACCTAATTTATGTATGAGTTATTGTTAAATTCGTTTTAAAGAATCTTGTGTATATCGAATTAGAAAGTATAGAGTATTTCAAGTGAAATCTTTCGAGTGATGACTAAGACTAAGACTATCATAGGGGTCAAATGACCCATGATGTCTTCTGTTTGCAATTATTAGAAAGGTAACAAATGTTTCTTTGGGAAATTATTAACCCGTTGAATCCCGCACGATTTCATGGTGAAAAGCACACAAAATGGAAAGAATTAAATATCAAATCATTCGATTAAATTGCATTGCTACAACTGCACGTCCATCTAGCTGAACGTCACCGCATTAGTATCATTTATAATATATATTAATCATCGTTTAACACTTTGGCTGCCATGTCACCCGAATTCGGGTGACACCATGGTTCACATAAATTTATACATTACTTTCTTCGGTGATGAAACGAACAAACCGAATTCTGTTAGATGTGATGTACCAGAAAGATAGAGCAATCGTTATGAAGAATATTGACTTCTTAGTTTCAGCGTTATTAAGAAAACTGCTTTGATTGCGTAGGAGTTTCGATAAGTGTATACTTGGCAGTCAGTGTTAATTGAGCGAAGTAAGTCGATTTGATTGGGGGTCACCGGTGACCCCCATGGCATTCAACGTGTTAAAGAAATTCATTTAGCACTATGCAATTGAACTGTAAATCAATTAAAGTCTGATACACTCTTGGAGTTTCTATAGCAAATTTTCAAAAGTCAGTCGAAGTGCCGGTAGTTTTAGTGTTAACCGAGGGAAATGGCCAGCGAGTGAACCGAAGTGGCAAAAGGCAGAGAAGCTGCAGGGAAAGATGCTGGCGAGTCTGACTCGTGGCATTCTCGAAACTGCGACCTCGAATCTGTCTCGTGACACTCGTCTGACGAACAACGGTGACCCCGAGTGTCGGTCGTCGAAGGGTTAACCCCTTTGCCTATGATTTCTTTCTCAACTCTGATACGGCTACTTTGTCATGAATAATTTATTGGATAAAGAGAAAAATTCTAGGCATACGTTACGCCTCTATTTCCTTTTAAGTATAATAGTTGATCACAGAGGAATAATATTTATCTTGAATTCGAATGAACCGAGTACTACATATATCTGTCGAATCATATTGAAAATCTTCACGAGTCTCACTCGTTGTAGGCCAAGGGGTTAATCTTCGGCATCGAGTGTCGAAATATTTCCGCGTCGAATGTGATCCGGTAACCCCGCGATCGAGTTGCGCCTCGGCTAGACGACGCAGAGGTGTTCGCGCGCGGCTTTGAAGGAACCCCGGAGGCTCGGTTGCCAGGTAACAGTGAGAGCCGTGGAAGAAAAGACGGCGGAGCCTCGAAAATTCAGGGAGCCCGCGGACCGTGACACCGGTGTCGCATAGCCGGCCGCGTCTGCGGAGGCGGAGGAAGCGGCGGGTCGACGAGAGGATGCCCGAGGACCCGTGTAATGGCTCGCGTACGCGAACCCGAGAGCACGCGGCTGAAATTTAAACCGTCACTACCACCGAACCGTTGTTATACCACTGGCATCACCACCACCACCGGCAGCGGCAGCACTACCGGCATCACCACCACCACCGTCGTCACCACCACTAGCTGGCACACGAGCACACGATCAACGAGTGCTGCGTCGAGCATCGCGGGGCCGGCATTTCGTATCCGTAACCCACCCCCCGCAGTGGCTCGCGGAGAGAGGGTTGGCATCCGAGAAGCGTGTAACCAGATAGAGTAGATTATCAGAGTGTACGTGATGGATACATTGAGATAAGAGAGACGCAGGGACGAGGCTTACTAGAGAGGGACGAAGAGTGTAGACAAAGGGTATATTGTTAAGTTCGCAGGAGAAATAGGGGATGAAGACACGAGGAAGAACGTCGGAGCCTGACAGGCGTGCAGCTAGACCGGAGAGATTGAAACGGGGGATGCGGACAGAAGACAGGTAGAATGACAAGCGTGTAGCGATGACCGGATAGGTTGAAATAGGGGATGCTACGGACGAGGACAGCTAGAGTGACAAGCGTATAAGCTATCCGAAGAGATGTTCGATTCCCAAGGGAGGCAGCTTGAAGGACCAACCGAGCGCAGGTATAAAGAGTACATGTTCGGAATGCTAGAAGACAGCTAATCGCGATCTACAGAGACGTCTAAATAGGGTATGCTACGAGACGCGAACGGTGAACGGCGTTCACTGGACAAACACGGGTAGGTACATCGAGGTTCAAAGACACGGGTGCGAAGACAAGGTCCCAGGTCTCCCGGACCGGCGTCCAAGAGTCCCAGCCGGAAGCGTTCGCGCACAGTATACCCGTTGGCAGGAGCTCTTCGGTTTTTCCAGCCCGCCGGCAGCCGGTCGGTCAGCGCACTCCTGTTCCCGTCGGTGGGCAGATATTTTATCGCGGTCGCCGCCAGGTTTTCCCTTCACCGGGACGACGACGACGACGCCGGGGGCGCGCACCCACGCACACGCACACGCACCCGCGCACAGTCGGCCGACGGGCAGAACACGACGCACCGGGTACACGAACCTCGCGTTCTCGGTAGCCAGCGAGCCAGCCAGCCAGCCATCCAGCCAGCCAGGCCTCTCTCTCTCCGCGTTTTCACTCGCGGCCGTAGCGGCACACGCACCACCGGCCGAAGGGTGGCAACGAGCGTGCGTCCAACTGAGGAGGACGGGGTGGTGGTGGAAACACGGGCTAGGAATCGGGAGACGGAGGGACGGAGGGTCGGAACGAGACGGACCGTTAGTTATGGGGAGAGAGAGAGAGAGAGGGTGAGATTGCGAAGGGGGTTGATGGCGAGCGAGAGGAGAAAGACAGAGAGAGAGAGGGAGAGAGAACGAGATGGGTCCAGAGGAGCAGCGTGGCTTCGACCGGGCGCGTTCCTCGGTCCTCCTCTGCCGCACGACGACTGAATCTTCGGGGTGGACTGGGGAGGATGCGCGCAGGGTCGGCACCGCTCGCCTTTCCTCACCCCCCTGCCGCCCTCACGTTCTATCTACCTCCGCGCTTCTGTCCCTCTCCGCTTTTCTGCCGGTTTCTCCCTCTTTCGGGCTGCTTGCTTCTCCGTCGGCCTGTCCTCTTTCTCTGTCACCCTTCCCGCTACGCGTCCGTCGCTCTGTTCCTCTCTGCGCTCATCTATCGCGTTTCCCTCTCTGCTTCTGGCAGTCTCTCTTCTCCGTCGCTCTCTGTCTTCCCTTTACCTTCATCGCTCTGTATTCTTCGCTGCGTCTCTATCTTCGCTGTGGACCTCTGTCGTCCTCTTTCCTTCCGTCTCTCTCTGGTGTAGTTTAATTCTCTCCCTCCCTCTCGCCCCGTCGCCGTCACGCTCCTTCCGGCTTTCTCTACCTTCGTCTCTGTCGTCTAATTCTATCCTTTCTCTTGCTTCTGTCAAATTCCCTCTCGACTCTCTCTATCCATTGCTCTGTCGCTGTCAAACTCCCTCTTCGTCTCTCTCTTTCTCTCTCACAAACTCCCTCTACGTCTCTCTCACTCTCTCTCTCTCAAACTCTCTCTATGTCTCTCTCCCTCTCAAACTCTCTCTATGTCAAACTCCCACTACATCTCTCTCTCTCAAACTCTCTCTACGTCTCTCTCAATCTCTTGCTCTGTCTCTGTCAAACTCCCTCTACATCTCTCTCTCAAACTCTCTCTACATTTCTCTCACTCTCTTGGTCTATCTCTATCAACTTCCCTCTACGTCTCTCTCACTCTCTTGCTGCCTCTATCAAACTCTCTCTACGTCTCTCTCTCTTGCTGCCTCTGTCAAACTCCCCGTCTCTATCTTCCTCTTTCACTACCTCGCTCTCTCTCTCTCTCTCTCTCTCTCTCTCTCACCCTCTCTCTCTCGCTCCATTACTCTCGCACACCTCCGTTCCCACCCTCTCCATCCATCTCCGTCACATCGCCGATGCCTCTCGCCCCTGCGTCTCACCGTCGCTCTCTCTCTCCGCCGCGTCTTTTTCTGTCGTCCCCCCGCCGCCCCGTTGATCCTCCGCTCCTCCGCCGCCCACTACTTCTTGCTCTCCGCGGCGCGCTGCTCTGTCCGTCTACTCTCGACGTCGCCCGCCTCTCCCTGCCGCCGCTGTTCTCGCGGCAACGCTATTCTCCAGCGACGGGCGCGCACACACGGCGTGCCCTCTCTCTCCCCCTGGCCCGCCGGTTTTTCGACGATTCGGGGACAACGGGGTGATAACCAGGGGACGCTGAACACTCGCCGGACTTCGATCATCCTGTTCGGAATAATGCGGAGTTGTTTATGGGGATGATGCGAGGCCGTGATGCGCCGCTGGAAGTTTATGCGATCGCTGTCGGCTTAAATAATGGGGCTTGCGGGGATTATTTTGGGCCCTCCGTTGCTTGGCTCGCGGTTCCTACGGTGGCTGCGATTGCTGATGGTGTTCCGTTGTTTGCCACGGGGAGAGGGTGTTTTGTGGCTGTCGAGTAACCGGGCGTCATGTTTTGCGCGCGGGCACTTTGCGTGTCTTCGGTCGATGACGATTAGAAGGTGGTTATTAGAGATCGCCTGGAATTTTGCTGTTTCGAAGGAAACGGCGTTTTGTAGGTAATGAGTGACTAGATTTAGTGTTTTGTGGGAACTTCGTATGTTTTAGGTATATGTTGATTAGAAAGTTCTCGGAGATCTGGAGTTTTGCTGCTTAGATGGGAGGAAAGAGTATCTTGGTTTTCAGTTATTGTCATAGAAAGTGAGGACTTGCGAGTCAGGTTGAGTAGATTGAATATTTTGTAGATGCTTTTTCATCTTAATCCTGTGGAGAATAGGGAAGATGTAACTCTAAAGTGAAACTGAAAAGTAAAGCAAGAATTCACCAGTTACAAGATATCAAACGTACATCGTTCACCTGGTCTAGAATATTCGATAAAAGATTCTATACCGTCCCTCGCGTGTCTAAAATCGGCGTCAAGGAATCCATTTCGTTGTAAATGCGCGCGAATTGCTTAACTTCAAAGCTCAGCCTTCAGCACGGTCTCAGTGTTCAAGTTACAACAGCACTTTGTAATCAAAGCGGGATCCATTGAGCTCCTTCTTTAACAGAATCCAATCGTTCCTATCGTCCCCCTCGGCATGAACGTTTCCATTGCAAAAGTCTCTCTAAATCGCGACACCAGAGAATCATCGCAGCGAGTAATTCGATAACGCCTCTCGAATTAAACTGCCCTTGTTTCTTGCAGTCGGACCTGCGTGCCAGGGTGTACACGTGTTTCAAAGCGAAGCACCGTACTTCACCCCCATCCAGAGAATCACTCTTAAAGACTTCAGTTTCCTTCCATAACTAAAACCATAACTACACATTACTCCAAATAAACCTTTAATTCATGTTAACGTACACAGTAAATTCACAAAAATATCAAATCACAGAGAACACTTAAAAACTGATGGACACTCATTAAAATTATTCACCCTTTGCACTCTGGAAGTGACTCAATCACATTTGACACATAAAAATGATAAAATCTGATATTCAATATTGAACTTTGTATAATGCCTCGATCGGTAAAATATTCGAATAAATTACCTTCGTTCCTCAATGTACTTGATTTCCCTTCGAGTCAGTTTTCAAGAATATCGCCCTAAAAATATTAAATATTTCTAGCGAGAAACTTCCAAGTGCAAAGGGTGAAGCAATCACAGAATCCCCCATTCCCTTCAAAAAATTCATCTCCCTCCTCCATCCTCCCCTCTCCACAGACAACCTCCAAAAACTAAATCATCATCAAATCACTTATCCAACACATCCACACTTGAAACTTCCATGAACGCAGCAATTACCCAGGTCAAGTAACGTCGAGGCCATCGCGAGCTCGTCCTAAAAATGTTAAATACTTCTAGCGAGAAACTTCCCCGTGCAAAGGGTTAAGTAATCACAATCCACCATTTCCTTCAACAAATATTCATTTCCCACTTCCTTCGCCTTCCCATCTCCACAGACAATCTCCAAAAACTAAATCATCGTCAAATCAATTATCCACCACATCCACGCTTGAAACTTCCACGAACGGAGCAATTACCCAGCTCAAGTAACCTCGAGGCCATCGCTAGCTCGCCCCTCCAGCGGGCCGACACCCAGCTTCCCAAACATTCCCTGGTTCCTCTTTATATCCTCCTGTATCTCATTTCCCTGCTTCGTTTTCGTGCTCGCCCCCTCCGCGCCAGTCGCTCCTCGTTACTCTCGCGGCCGAACTCTTTTTCCCCCATTTTTCTTGCATCCTGGATCTTCCCTGTGCTTTCTTCATCCCCCGTTCTTCTCTCTTCCGTTTCTCGGAACCTCTCTCTCGGCCAGCAACGAATCCCGCAGAAAACACTGGCAGTGGTAGTGAACGAACGACGACGACTCCGGTGGTGTTGGTGGCGGCGGTGGTGGTGGTGGTGGCGAGCTGGCGAGCCGAGCCGGGATGCAGCTAACTTTTAGGATTTCTCTTTGTGGAAAGACGCGTTTATCTCGGGTTCAAAGGCAGCTGGAATTTTTAGCCCGCGTTACCGGCCGAATACCGGGCGGGCTACTTTTTTATGAGAAACTCGTCCATGAATTTCTACTGTTCCGAAATTTATGTCCCCCGCCGCCGCCGCCGAACGGGGACGCCGAGTGATTAATCGGCGAACATCGCGCGCCGAGGGACGCGCGGGGGTCGAGGCGGGCGGAGCGGTCGCGTGCGTGCACGCCCCCGCGATCGTGTTTATGCCCGCGGAAGCGGTTTTTGCCGGGCCTGTCCTCCTCGCCGCTCGCGCGGGGGTTAATCGCACTTTTCCACGGGCATTTAGCGACAACGGACGCGACCCCAATAGCAAGTTGCCCGGTGAATGGGCGAGACGGACGCTCGGAGGGCGCCGGTACTTGTTGAAACTTCCTCGGCGATCTTTTTCTCGCGTGAATCGGGAGTAACGGGTGGGAACCGGCGGGGGGCCGCGGGAAGACACCGATGACACCGGGACTATCGAGGGTGTCGACTGGCTTTTGAATTTTTCAGACGCTCTAAGCGTTTCTTGAGCTTCTCGGTCTGGGGTTAGTGGTAGGACTTGTTTTAGGGGTTCGCTTAACTCTTTGCACGCTACAAGTTTCTCATTAGAACTAATCGACATTTTCTAAGATACCAACGACATTTCGAACTGACTTGACGGAGAGATTACACGTATATTGAACGAAACTGAATTCTTACAATATGCCACGTATGGATACGTTGCACGAAGATTAACCCTATGGGCCGAACTTTGCTTCGTGATTGTAACAAAATTTACGCAGTATGAAATTATAAATGTCAACATATGCACACAAATTGAAAATGTATTCAATAGTTTTAATAGTTTTATTGAAACGAATATATTTTGTAACTTTGAAGTTACAATGTCGTTGAACGTAAACGCCTGCGTATATAAATTCAAGTTGATTAATCATTTAATGTCATCCGTCATTTTACAGTAGAAAATTAAATAAATCAATTTAATGCAAAGGGTTAAGATGTGGTTTTCATTGTGCTGCGGAGGGATGGGTTGCTTCGATTTTAGTTGTGGCGTTGGATATGGGGGTCGTTCTATGGTGATTTAGTGCGAGGTTGTGATTCTGTGAGCTGAGAGAGTGATTGGAATATAGACGTTTATTTTAACGATGATGATTTAATATAAATATCTTAATATTTAAGATGACTTAGTAAAACTAAGTGTAACACTTACAATAACAATTACCACGCTTTCAATTCAAGCGTATGTAAACACGAGATTCGTTTACAACGAGCGATTCCACAGAAAAGGGAATCGCAGAACAAGGAGCTAAATTAAAATTCACTTAGACAATGGTCCAGCCTTGGCGCGACCGTGAAAACAATGCATTACACAAGCTCGAAATCACGGGGAGCCAACGTTCCGGTAGCTTAAACTACTTGCACAGCAATCATCCCCAGCGAATCAGTTGGAGCACTGTCCGGTTACCCGGCAGCAGCAGCGGGGAATAAAGAGATTGTCCCGAACAAAGGCGGAGAAAGGGAAACTAAACCGCGTGAAAGTAAACCGTCGAAAATATCCGTGGTTCCGTTTGCCGGTGTCCCAGCCGCGCGGCGGGTAAATGATAATTCGACGATTCCCAGGCTAAGTAGGCGACTGGATTCCGCGACTCTCTCTTTCCGCGACCCTCCAGCGACCCTTGTCCCTATCTGCCTCTCCCGTTCCAGCCGGGGACAGCTTTACGAGTGTACAAAGTAACGCGCTCGAGGAGAATTTTTGTAAGAAGCCGCAACGGGAAGACGCGGCGGCGGCGGTTGGTCCTCGAGAGAGCCGTTTCCGGTTCACCGTCTCGCTCTCGCGGATGCTTATCCCGCGCGGATCGTGCACGTACGGCAATTCCCGGCAAATTGTTTGCCGGGTACCGTCTGCGGATTCAAACGAGCCTATTAGCGCCGCGGAGAGCGGCTTATCCGCCGCGCGGGAAGATCAAAGCAATTCGAATTTCAAATCGTTTTATTGTCTCGGTTTTCTCTGCCCTGGGGGTGGGAGGGGTTGGGCGGGGGTGGGGGTGGACCCCCAGCGTGCAGCGTTTCGTTGATCGTTACTTCCCGCTGTTACGGAGCGGATGAACTCGCGTGCAGGTGCGCGAGCTGTTATCCCTTTGAGGACGGATGTTGCTGCGACGGGCTTTTAAATGTGGCCTCGGAGGAATTGTTTAATCGTTCAGGAAGGAGGGGGTTGTATGTTGGTCGTTGAGTTGAATCGGTGATTTATTGTTTTGTTGACGAATGGGGGTCGAGGGTGGATTGATGTTGAGGAATTGTTTGATTGTTTGGATAATAAGGGTGGTTGGCAATTATTGAGTTTGATGAGTGATTGTTTGGTTGCTGAATGGGGGTTGAGGGTGGATTGATGTTGAGGAATTGTTTAATCGTTCCGGAAGAAGAGGGTTGTATGTTGGTCGTTGATCTGAATCGGTGATTAATTATTCTGTTGGCGAATCTGGGGTGATAGTGGATTGATGCTGAGGAGGAATTGTTTGATTGTTTGGATAATGAGGGTGGCTGTGAGTTATTGAGTTGAATGAGTGATTGGTTGATGAATGGGGGGTTGAAGGTGGATTGATGTTGAGGAATTGTTTGATCGTTTGGGGAGGAGAGGGTTGTGTGTTAGTCGTTGATCTGAATCGATGATTAATTATTTTGCTGACGAAGGGGGTTGACAGTGGATTGATGTTGAGGAGGAATTGTTTGATTATTTGGACAATGAGGGTGTCCGTGAGTTATTGAGT
Organism: Nomia melanderi; assembly: GCF_051020985.1. Taxonomy (NCBI): domain Eukaryota; kingdom Metazoa; phylum Arthropoda; class Insecta; order Hymenoptera; family Halictidae; genus Nomia; species Nomia melanderi. Next base: position 29,211,129 of record NC_135000.1, on the reverse strand, counting down.
TTGATGACTGATTGTTCGGTTGACAAATGGGAAATTGAGAGTAGATTGATGTTGTGGAGGAAGTATTTGATTGTTTGAATAATGGTGGTATCTGTGGGCTATCGATTTAAACGGCTGACTAATTATTCAGCCGATAAATAAGTTGAAAATCACTCGTACTTCTATCATTGCTTCATCATCTTCGTTCTATCATATATTGTTACTAGCAACAAGCATGCAACATAGGATAAAACATAGAACCTCCGCAACACTGCTATTTTATCTTCAATTCACCATTCATTACAAGAGATCACCTGCTCAATCCCCATTAGTATAAATTACTTCAAAACCCTGTTATTCGTAATATCACCATAACTTATCACGAAGCCCAGAAATCACTGAAAACGTGTAGCTCGTTATTTCGAATGCCTACAGCCTCCTTCTCCATCGGCATTCGAAACTTCTATCAAAGATTCACCTGTCTATAGAAAAGATGTTCAACCCTCGAGAAGATGTTCACCCGCAGAGCCACTCGAACGTCCCGGGTCAACGCACCCGCACAGAGACTCTCCCCCCGGTCGATCTTCAGCGATAAACGATGGGTTACCATTGTTCCTAGTTTCATTCGCACGCGTTTAATTCTGAATGCGCCGAGGGGATGCAACGGCGCACTCTGTGCGGTTGATGTTTCGGTAAAAGTAGCGAGCGCTGCGGTCGAAACCTTCTGCCTCGGTTCCGATCCTTTGTGCCTCGCGTGTGCTCGACGTACTTGCGTTAGAACACCATTGCTTCATTCCCCGAAGAAATTGATTTTTTCACGGCACCGTTTACCTCTCATCGGCGCGTTACTCGCACGGTGTCGGCGCGATCCGCTTGTTCGGCATGCGAGCGTCACGGAAAAATTGCCAACCCTTCGACGCACAATTTTCGAAGTGTCGGAGTACATTCGGAGCGCAAACGCCGATGATCAATGAGAATCGGCGAGCTCAAAGCGAGTGGCAGCGACGAGGCAAGTTACAGTCGAAACTTCCGGCTGTTTAACTTGCAATATTTCCGAGTTGCGTGTTCCGTCCGCGTACTTCCGACTAATTTTTCAACTTTAATACTGAACGGCCCCCGTTTGACCATCGAGAGGCCATCGATGCCACTCGATTCGAGTTCGATGGAGGTCGCCCCGGTACACTCGAAACAAAATACACCATTAAATTTCAATAAACATACAAAATTCAACGGTTTTCTCTATTAATTCCGGGTGCAGTTATGCGTGACGCGTTCGACCGACGAGAGGTTAATCTTGCAGGGACATCAATTATTAAACGAAATTAATTAGCCGAATATATTAATTAATCTCCGAATGCATAATATACATATATGTATATGTATATATATGTATATGTATATATACATATACATATACATATATTGGTGGGATTAAACGGTCACCGGATTACCGTCTGATTTTCCCACCGCGTAAAAGCTGCGAATTAAGAATTTATAACCTCCTTTAGAGGGATTACCATACATCCTTCAATCGAATATGCATGGCCAGTTTTCCGTAGCGGCGAGAACGGTGATAATTATTAAGCACCAGCCATTACGAGCATGAAAAACGAGTCATTTGCCGGGGATAAATGCATCTTTAAGCCTTCGCGACGGTCCCTAGTCAGCTTATATTCATCTACAATCCTTTAATCGTTAATGGAGCCACCCATTTGGTGAAGTAATTAAGCCCGCGAAAGAAAAATCGATGGAATTGATAAGATTCTGTCATTAAAACATTACTTAGACACTATTAGCTTAATACCTAGTCCTCAAGTAATATCTCATTCGCTTTTAAACAATTCGAAACTACAGTCGATCACCTTAGTCCAATTAGGAAGTAGATCAAGTCAATTTGGTTCGCTTAGGAACTAGGGTCGATCATTTCACTGTAATTCAAAAATAAATCAATTCACTTTAGCTCCCTCAAAATCTAGGTTCTATCAAATTAGCCTAATCTAAACACAGATTGAGTCACTTTAGCTCAAAACCTAGATCAAACCACATTAGATTAATCTAAAAACAGATCAAGTCACTTTGGTTCACTTAGAAACTAGAGTCAATAATTTCACTGTATTTCAAAACCAGATCAATTCACTTTAGCTCCTTCAAAACCAGATTCAATCAAATTAACCTAATCCAAAAACAGATCGAGTCACTTTGGTTCACTTAGGAACTAGAGTCAATCATTTCACTCTAATTCAAAACCAGATCGATTCACTTAACTCCCTCAAAAACCAGATTCAATCAAATCAGCCTACTCCAAAACCAGATCAATTCACTTCAGTTCACTAAAAAAGAAGATCCAACCACATTAGCCTAACCCAAAAACAGATCAAGTCACGTTATCTCATTGAAAATCTAGATCCACCCACCACAGTCCAATTAGAACATGAACCTACTCCCAGTCGACTTCAATAACCCAATTAATCGCCATAATCGAGTCGAACAAGCTATCCTTTACCCAACGAATCATTCCTACGATCATCAAAGAATTTCCCGGCGTCCTCCATCGACCTCCATTATCCCATCCCCGGTCCGCGTCCTCCCTTCGAGATCCATTTTTCCCCGGGAAACGACTATTTATTTAAAAAATGCTGTTCATCTCGCTCACCCCTGAGCAACGGGTCGACCCGGCTCCGGTCCAGCTGGAACTCGCTTATTCGTCTTCCTTGCTCGCCAGCAGTGGACCGCCGACCCCTTCTTCTTCACGGACCTAACATTCGTTTGCCGAGATATTCACCTGAGCTACGGCGGCCAATATTTCCGATGGTTCCCACTCGAAGCTTGATTGCTTTCCTTCGTCCCGGCGAGTTATTCCCATCGCGGGATTACTTGTTCGCTGGCGTTATCATCGCCCGCCTCGCCCCGCTCGCTCGCGCGCGGGAGAGGGGCGGCTGTTTATACGGCAACTTAATACGATTCGACCGGAAGCCATCGAATTGTTTATCCGCCGGCCGCTCCGAGCGAAACCTTTTTACCGCTCGAACGTTCAATCGACGGCCGGCTCGGCTTTTCTGTTGCTGTTCCTACCGTATCGCGGCTTCGTCCGGTTCGACTTAGGCTTCTGTTGCTGATAATCAATTTTCCTTTGCCTCGACACGGTTTTTTTGCTGTTGATCGAGAGACAGGTTTTTTGTCCTTCTTTGTGTAATTTCTTAGTTTGCGAGAGGTTTTTTCGTGCTTTCTCATAGGATTTCCTGTTTTCGATGAAAGGGACAGGTTTTTTATCTTTTTTTGTGTAATTTCCTAGTTTGTGAGAGGTCTTTTTTGTGCTTTCTGATAGGATTTCGATGAAAGGGATAGTTTGTTGTATCACTTTTGCAATTTTTTACTTTGTGGGAGGAAATTCTGTTTCTTAATGATTGTTTAACGTCGCTTTGCTGATTTGCATAGCAAATGGAGGGTTTTATGTCTTCGTGCAGTATAATGGTGTAGTCGGTAAGGTATTTTTGTTTGAGTTTCTTTCGTGCGTTTTTCCTAGTTTTCCGTGTAAGAATTTTCTATAGACTGACTGCTTAAAGGAAATAATAACACTAATTGTAATTGCAGACCAAGGACTCTCTTTTAAGTTTGTAAACCTGTTCAACTAATTCCTCTTTGAGAAACCGTAGCAACGTCTCTCCGTTTGCTCAAAGAAACCCAATTAAACTCTTTGTCAGCAATTAGCACAAATATCTTGCAATTAATTAATAGGTTTCCAGTAAGTAAAGTACCGAAGTAAATTGAATGCTCCCAACATTCTTTACCAATTGTTATTTTCCCCTTTTGTCTCACTGTTTCTTAGTGTTCCAGAGTTTACTACTATATTGAATTTTCAATGGTAAATTTTATAAATATAATTAGTCAGGACCTATGAGTTATTATTATTATTATTATTAATATTATTTTTTTTCTCTCATCAACATACTTCAAACTAAACCCACAGTCAACATCAAATTAAACGTCCTGCCTCTCCACTCACCTACCTTCCACTAACCCTAAATTGAATTTCAAATCAAAATTCGTACACAAATTTCCGACAAATTCCATACACGGACCACTCGCAGTATCTCTCTCGTTATGAAATTATCAAGAACGACGTATGCACCTTTATCGATGAAAATTTCAAAAGCAAAAAAAGCACATCCCGTCTCTCCACTAACCGTAAATTTAATTCCAAATCAAAATTCGTACACAAATTTCCCACAAATTCCGTGCACGGACCACTCGCAGAGTCCCTCTCGTTATGAAATTATCAAGAACGACGTATGCCCCTTTATCGATGAAAATTTCAAAAGGAGAAAGAGATCATAGGGCAAGGGGTTAATGATATCCCCTATGAATCCCCGATGGCCGTAGTCCGTCGACGGCCCGCCGGCCGAATGGCCGATCGCCGAGTCTCGGACAATAACCGGCGCGCTGCGTCCTCGGCATTTCAAATATTCATCTCTCTCTCCCTCTCTCTCTCTCTCTCTCTCTCTCTCTCTTTTCGTGGACACGCGCGCGGGGATTGAAAGTACGCGTGTATAGTGACGCGACGGCCTGTTTTTCGGCCGTTATTAACGAGCGCCATTAAACGCGTTCGCCGGGCATTCGTAGCCCAGCCCGTAATTAACACGTCGCGCACGGAACGAAGCGATCCGTAAATATTTGCCAATTTCGAATATGATCGGGTCACCGGGAACCGATAACACGTAAATAGGGTCGTCGGCTACATCGCGCGCGCGTGTTCACCGGCGGGATCAGGTCCGACGTCCGCTCGGCAACCTGAATCAATTGGCATCGGGTAATGGAATGATGGTTGCCAAGCATCGCCGCTCTTTCTTCTCGTCTTCACGAAGTATCCGATAGGTTCTGAAAATTTCTATCGACCCCTTATTCTACGATCTCTTTTATAATCACGCTGGGATAACTTTGACGTTAACCCCTTGCCCTACAACGAGTGAGACTCGTGAAGATTTTCAACATGATTCAACAAATATATATATTACTCAGTTCATTCGAATTTAAAGTAAATATTATTCCTCTCTAATCAACTATTATACTTAGAAGGAAATATAGGTATAACGTATGCTTAGAATTTTTCTCTTTTTCCAATAAATTATTTATGACAAAGTAGCCGTATCGGTCAGAGTTGAGAAAGAAATCATAGGCCAAGGGGTTAAGAATTCACTAAAACAAAGAAAAATTCTCAATTCATTCACATCTGACTTTACTTCAAAATAGAATTAACCCTTTGTCGACGAAGGTCGACATTTCAGCGAAATGAAATTTTTGTATTTGATTTAATTAGTCAAACATCAAGTAATCGGCACGTCCCTTTCTTTCTATTACTTAAGCAACTGATGTACAATTTAGCTTCATCTGCTAAAGATTTTGTATACTTTAAAGAATCCTCGTTAAGGGTTAATAATGAACGGATAGTATTTAATTTGAACCTAAAATAATTGAGTGATATTTCATTTTTCTAAGTTCTCAGAATGTCACGAGTCTAACTCGATATGTACGGGGGTTGTATGGGAGTTAACCCTTTGCACTCTAGAAGTTTTTTAATTGAGAAACACGACATTTCCTAATTAGACGAGATTTTCTGAAATTGAGTTGACTAACAGTCGTTTACATTAAGGAACTATTTGTTCGGATGAATATTTGAAGATAAATATGTTGTTGAATAAAACAAAACTATTTTGTACTGTTAATATATTATTATTATATTATTCTCTTAACATTCAATGTTCAAAGTAAGCTAATCAACGTTCCCTCTTCTTCCAGCAAGTTCCCGACGATGAAGCGGCCCTAACGAGCTCGAGGAATCGCGGGGCAAGGGCTCAAACGAGCACAGGTGCGCAAAAATGATATTTTTCATAAATTCGAAGCTCACGTTAACGGAACAGCGAACTAGCTTTTAGCAACTCACTGCAATTACACGGCCGCGTGTATTTCTGCAGTCGAGAGTGAAATTTTCTAAGCGCTCGCGTTACACGCGAAATGTTTACGCCCCCGCGAATTTCTTGTAATTACAATGTGCAAGGTGCAAAGCCCGGCGCCGCTCGTGTATATTATGTCGAGCACGGCCAGAGCCGGCGGAAACAAAAGGAAATCGCTGTTGCAATCATCGGCCATTATATCGGTCAACTCTGTAACGCGCCGCGCGACCGAGAGGAACGAGCTCGTTCGCTGTTCGGTTTTTGACACGTTCCACGAAAAATGATAATTACGCGAAACGGGGAAAATGGAATGTTAACACCTTGTCCTAGGGGTTGAAAATCTTGACGAGCTTCACTCTTTGTTGTAGGACAAGGGGTTAATATTATATATAATACATAATATATATAATAATATTACTATATTATATATGTTATATATAATATATACTATATATTCTATATATATACTACATTATATATAATATATTATATATAATAGTATTTACTTTGAACTCGAATGAACCGAGTAATATATATGTATATTACTATATTTTATATTACTATATTTTATACTACTATATTTTATATATATATTTTATATATTTATATTACTCAGTTCATTCGAATTCAAAGTAAATACTATTCCTCTCTAATCAACTATTACATTTAAAAGGAAATATAGGCATAACACATACTTAGAATTTTTCCCTTTTCCAATAAA